>NC_139030.1:40708792-42060545 GCF_964662115.1 Mustela nivalis
CACAATTCTGGTTCTTGCCTGCCTTTCTTTAGTTTAGTCTTCCTTTTTTTAACTTATTTTTTATTTTTATTTTATTTCAACTCAATGAACAAATAGTGTGTTATTAGTTTTAGAAATAGAGCTCAGTGATAGTTTAGACCTCCGATGAAAAATTATTACTTTAATATTCTAGGCTATATTGTTCATCTTCTTTATTCTGGTCAGTTCTACATAACAGTTTCATTAAGAATTTGTAAAGCTGGGGCACCTGGGTGGCTCAGTGGGTTAAAGCCTCTGCCTTTCGCTCAGGTCATGATCCCGGGGTCCTGGGATCAAGCCCTGCATCGGGCTCTCTGCTCAGCAGGGAGCCTGCTTCCTTTCCTCTCTCTCTGCCTGCCTCTCTGCCTACCTGTGATTTCTGTCTGTCAAAATAAATAAAATCTGGGCGCCTGGGTGGCTCAGTGGTTAAGCCGCTGCCTTCAGCTCAGGTCATGATCTCAGGGTCCTGGGATTGAGTCCTGCATCGGGCTCTCTGCTCAGCAGGGAGCCTGCTTCCTCCTCTCTCTCTCTCTCTGCCTGCCTCTCTGCCTACTTGTAATTTCTCTCTGTCAAATAAATAAATAAAATCTTTAAAATAAATAAATAAATAAATAGAATCTTAAAAAAAAAAAAAGAATTTGTAAAGCTATGTGTCTATTTATTATCCTCTCTGGTTCTTGGTCTAGTAAGAATCTCAACATCTAATCATTTTATGAATCCAGATATATATATATATATATATAGTATTAATACTATGAATTAAAAATTTCTTTGACATATACATAGAAACACACCAAGGTATTATTTAAAGGAAATATTATTATACACATCATCTTCTATAAATTTTCAGAGATCATATGGTTTGATAGTCTAAGCCTTGAATATAAGATCTATTATGTCTGTTTCTGAAGCTCACTCTATAAAAGTGGCTTCATCAGGAAAGTGATAAGTGAGTCTTATTAAATACTTGATATAAAAGTGAACCTTTGAGAAACCATCTGAAATATCACTTTAAATAGAAGATAAGAAGAAAAAGTCAAATTCTAGTTAGAGTAATTATACTTAGGAGGCTATTTTAATGTTTTAAGGTAAAAATTGAAAACTCGGCATAGAAATTTCAAGGAGTGGGGAAAACCTGTGCTATTTCTAATGGTGTTTTTTGGAATGTTCTGGAATATCCAAAGAGATTTGTCAGCCTTAAGGAAAATCTATTTAACTTTATGGTTTTCTTTTTTAAATTAAGATGAGGAGCAACTCAAAGGATAAGCTAGATACTCAAATCCAAGGCATCCAGATTCTCTGACAACTTTTAGGAAAATTACTTATCTGTGGTACTTTCCACATCTGTAAAATTATTTGCCAGTAAGGACTTTAATAACGGTAAGCTTTAATGTCAGATAAAGTACTCTGTGTAAAACTATGGAAATCTGGAATTTTAAAGTCTAACTTTCCTTTAGAAAGTAAATCTATATCCTACTTGAGACTGGGTGAGTTTTGTGTTGGCATGATCTAGTTATAGCTAAGCCAAAAATGAAGAGAATTGAGAGGGTCAGACTCAACAGAGCAAACACCAAATATCTAATTGGAAGAATGGAAGGAGATTTATGAAGATTGAGATTTTCCTACGAGAATTGCACCCTTAAGATATGTGGCAAAACCCCCAGTTACCTCTAATGGTTCCACTGCCACGTCAGAGCAAGTGGAACCCAGCCTAGTCACTTTATTCTCACCTGATATGTGTAAGAATTTCCATTTTACAATTCATGTGGAAAACATGCAAAAGAAGCAAAGGTTTGCCCCTACTGAGAAACCATCCACTTCACAGCAAGCACCAGCATTTGGTATCTAGAGGCTGCCACAAACCCAATGTTTCCAAAGGCAAAGGAAGCAAATCATGCATGGCTAGAAGTTCAGTACTGGTTCGTGGTTGAAGCCAGGCTGGAAAAGTTTTTTGAGTTCAATGATGACTGAAGTGGAGAGCAGAAGAGGGAAAGGCTGACCCAGAAGGTAGACTTAAGTAGAAATGAGGCTAAAAGGATTGTTTTCTGGCATTTTGAAATTTTCCAAATGTAAACATTCAATATGCAAATAACCTCAGCTCCCTAGATACCAAATGTCTTCTTTGATGCATGGAAAAACATCTTTGCAGGGCAACATCTAGAGCCCTTCCAGGGCTTCACTGATCATTTTGAAGTAGGAACCAGATGATAGATTTTTTTTTTTTCAGACTTTAATTTGTGCTTTTACATGAGCATGGTAGAGAGTGGGTGGGTGAAAATTTTATAGATATTTTTGTATCATTTTAAAGTTCTTCATTTTATGTGATAAATTATAGGAAAGCTGTGTGCAAACCAAATTATATTTTAAATGTACTCATTGAGACTGTGGAATAAAGGGATACAAGCATGTCCTCTTGGTAAAGTAAGCAATCAGCCCGCAATCTCCTTTGTGTGAATCTAGACATTCATAATTGGGTTTGATTAAAGCCAGGTCCACATGCCTTATTAAATTCCATATTTATATAGCAATTTTACTTCTTGTATGATGTAATATCACTAATTACTTCTTTCAATTCTCCTTTGAGAATGAGAGGGTAGCATTATTAATCCAATTTTATTTCTGCATCTGATTAACTAAGCCACTTTGACTCAAATGAAAGCTAGTTATTATCTCCCTATCATCCTGATACAAAGTAGTGGAGTATATAAATCAGTGAATTCAAAACTGTTAGAGATCTACCTATGAAACTGGATTTCTGGTTCCTAACTAACACTGTAATATTTGTTATGCCCCCAAAACGGGTCTGTGATTAAAGGAGCGAGACTGATACAAAAGCGAAGGTCAAGCAAGGCTTTATTTCGCACCAAGCATTAAGAATCTAACAGAACGTTTGGGGCGGCACCTCTTAGAAGAGAAGGCAACCCTTCTCTGTTTCACAGCCTAGCTTTTAAGGGCAAAGGCCATGTGGTCGGGCCTGGCCATGCACAGGTGGCCAATGAGATTGTAACACACACAGGAAACTCCACAGTGATGCTAGGTGACCAATTGAGTTACAATTTATCCTAGTAGACATTTGATTTAGCCTATCACACCTTGGTTAGGATTGGCACCCAAAAGGCTCCCAAGGGGCGGGGCCCATACTCCTTGGTAACCAGGGAGACAGTATGCATGCCCTCCACTGATTGAATTTTCCACCTTCCCTGACCCACCCTTGTGTCTAGGCTTTGTTACCTGAAGCTGGTTTCCGGGACTTGTCTCCAAGTAAATCCCCTGGGGGAAGGGGAGCAGGGACAGTTTCTAAATAGGTCTTTACAATATTCATTCTTTACCATTAAAAGTGGATAGGAACCATCATTTTGAAAGTATTTCTAGTATGTATGGTTGTGGCATAATACATAAGGTGTCAAACTATGGCCCATGGGTCAGATCCAGCCCATGATTTGTTTTTGTATGGCCCACATATGTGGTTTGTACATTTTTAAATGCTTGAAAAAAATTCAACAGAACATTTTGTGGTGAATGAAAATGACATCAAGTCTAAATTTCAGTGTCCATGAGCAAGGTTTTATTAGAATACAGCCACACTCTTTCATTTACATATTATCTGTGGCTGCTTTCCTGCTACTAAGGCAGAGTTTAATAATTCTGACAGAAACTATATGTTTTGGGGCAAAACCTAAAATATTTACTAGCCAGTCCTTTACAGAAAAAGTTTGATGAAACCTTACTTTTTAATGTACAGGGTAGTTTTGCACCCCAATAGCAAATAACCTAAAATTGAAGAATGGTATTCCTATTTATTAAAATACTAAAATATAATGAAGTTGTCTGAGATTGATATACATACAAATGTTGTGGGCATGTAGGTCTAATACTCTAAAGAGAAAATAGTCATGCTGAGACATAGGTAATTTTAAAATAAAGTTCATTGCCCTTTAAATAAAAGAAAAATAATAATTATAAATAGATGTGGAAATTAATATAATTTCCATTTGGGGGCACTTTGATCTATGATACAACATTTCTTTTGGCCGTGACTCAAAAGAGCAAGGGATAGGAAAAACAATGAGAAAAGAAATAACTTATTCAGACTATGGAGAGAAACAGGATAACACAAATGGTGAGACAGCATGTGAGTTGTAATAGAAGAAAGGGGCTCGGTAATGTTGTCAAACCCTTCCTGAGTTCTAGACATCACATGCTTTTTCAATATTTAGTTCTGTTTTAGAAGTTTTGGCATTCTCGTGCAGCCTGTTAAACAATGCTGACATCAGGCAGAGCCAGAAATGAACTTACAAGGCAGCGTGGTGTTCTGACCTAGCTGAGCCTAGGATTATACCCCATTTTCATTTAGGTAAAGCTATCCGATCAGGAGGGGGAAATAAGATCATTTCTTGCTCATCGATTGTACCTCCTTGAAAACCAATGTTAACGATCTTCAATCATGCCCTGATTGATCCTTTAATTCTAAATTTGTGTGTGTGTGAGGGTCTTCTAACACCCTCAAATTACCTTCAATAAATTACAGTAAGGCGATATGTCACAATAGAGATAAGAGGGTTTTTACAAAAGGAACAGGAAGTTCATTAAACGTAGTGTGGGCTTCAGGAATGCATGAATACCACATGGTTGACCAGAATGCCCACAACAACTCCAGGTGTGGGGCAGCAGGACTTTCTCCACTTCCCATCTTTAAGAAAGCTTATTGCCTTTTGTCATTTCTGTGACTTTTGCCGTGACCTGCTAAATCCCCAACAATTATTCATCTTTAGAATTCAGAAACAAGAAATCAGGTTTCCTTGAAATTCCAAAATCAAATGTTTTCTGTATTGACCATAATGCTTTATTTATGTGTTGTTCACTAATTAGCAATGAATCATTTTTCTGTGATATACAAAAATTTTCAGAGGTTTTTCTATTAAATGATATAATTAAATGATATAATCATAAATTAAGATTATTACTTACTTTGTTTTATTTTATTTATTTATTTTATTTATTTTATTTATTTTATTTATTTAAGTAGGCTCCATGCCCATGGAGCATGTGCTACAGACTGAACCAGCCAGGTGCCCCTAAGGTTATTATTATTATTATGGCCTTGATATATTAACATGTAAATATATATAGCATCTAAATAGTATATATTAATATGTAAATACATAAAAACATGAAAAAATAATCTCTACCTGATCATAAACACTAAAAGAAGGTAAGAACAACACAAAATAAATCTCAAATAAAAATAACTTTAAAAATTAAAATAGAATGCCACGAATATTTACTATTTAAAATTATCATTCTTTTTTTTTTAAGATTTGATTTATTTATTTGAGAGAGAGAGAGAGCATGAGAAGGGGGCGGGTCAGAGGGAGAAGCAGACTCCCTGCCAAGCAGGGAGTATTTGCAGAAGGCAAACCAGAAGACAGGAGCCAGAGAAAGGGAGGACAGGAAAAAAAAAAAAGAGAGGAGAGGCTAGGAAAAAAAGGAAAACTTCTTGGTGGTACAACCCAGGGAGGGACTTTAAAATCAACAAAGAAGCAAAAATAGGAATTGGGTATCTTTCATTACATGACATAGTCTCTTTCAGAGGTTTATTTCCTTCTATTCTTTTCCCTCTTTGCTTTTTTATGTGGTTATAAAATGGTGTTAAAACAGAGACTTTTGGTCATCTTCCAAAATCCCTTCTCCCTTCCTGTGATGACAGAGCCTCTGACAGTTGACAGCACGGAAGACCATCCAGTTTGGAGAACATTTCCCAGCTTTCTCTGCAATTAGGAGTGGCCACTTGACTGAGTGCAGGCCACAGGGAATTAAGGAGAATGGTCCTGTGGCAATGTCTGGGAATCATCTTTTAAAGAGAGCAAAAGTACCCTTGGCCTTTTTTCCTTCATTTCCCTTCCTCTTTCTGCCTGAAACACAGATGTTTTCATATTCAACTTTGAGGTTGAGCCCATGCACAGTGGAACAAGATTTGTATCTGTGGGCTGTTACCATGAGAGCATTGGACAGCCAAGTGGATGTTAATTTAGCAGAGAAATAAGTTTCTCTACTTTAAATCACTGTTATTTAAGATTTTCTTCAAGGATTTTCTTAAGTGATGTAGGAGTATGAATTGTGCTATATTCCACCCTTTTTACTGTATTTCTTTTTTTACTGCCAAATACTCTTTATAATTCCTATATGCTGATTGTTTGCATTCCCCAAGATTCATATGTTGAAATCCTATCCACTAACGTGATGATATTGAGAGGAAGGCTTTGGGAAGGGATTATGTCATAAAGAGCCCTCATGAATGGAACTAGTGCCTTTACAAAAGAGACCCCAGAGAGTACCCAAACCCCTTCCACTACATGAGAACCCTGTGAGAAGACAGCCATTTATAAATCAGAACTGGGCACTTAACAGACACAGAGCCACGAACAAGTGTCTTAACCTTGGCAGCATCTAGAATTGTGAGAAGTAAATTTCTGTTGTTTATAAACCAAAGTATCATATTCTGCTATAGCAGCCTGAACAGTAATCATAATTTTTAATAACTGTTTACAATTTTGTCTCATAAATGTGCCATAATTTACATAAGCAATTCCCTATTATTGAATGTTTAAGTTGGCATTTATTTATTTGTTTATTTAGCTCTAAAAGCACCCTAGTTTTATTTATTTTTTTTAAGATTTTATTTATTTATTTGACAGAGAGAAATCACAAGTAGATGGAGAGGCAGGCAGAGAGAGAGAGAGGGAAGCAGGCTCCCTGCTGAGCAGAGAGCCTGATGCAGGACTCTGTCCCAGGACCCTGCGATCATGACCTGAGCCAAAGGCAGCGGCTTAACCTACTGAGCCACCCAGGCGCCCCAGCACCCTAGTTTTAATATGCAATCCTTCTTAGAAACACTAGTATAGAGCACAAGATGGGGGTAATTATTTTTGTGGCTATCTGGTTATCATGACACTAGGTAATAATATTCTCATCCCCTTTTGATTTGTTTTACTGCTGTTATCTGATATTGAATTCTTATACCATTAATTTCTGGATTATTTATTCTCTCCCATTAATTGATCTGTTCTTAAGCCAATACTCAATCTTCTTAAATTATCAGACCTATAAAATGGCTTAACTACAAATGATATGTTAAAATACTTACAACTTTTTTTTTCTTTTTTCTTGGGTCAATTTTATCCATATGTCATATAACCACGATTTCCTTTTCAGAACTGGGTCTGTTATTTAAAAACAATGCCAATAATAATGATACTTTATTTTCTTTCTAAACAGCATTCATTTCACAGACCTCTCTCTCTCTCTCTCTCTCTCTCTTTTTTTTTTTTTAAGAATTTATCCATTTATTTGACAGAGAGAGAGACAGTGAGAGAGGAAACACAAGCAGGGGGAGAGGGAGAAGCAGACTCTCTGCTGAGCAGGGAGCCCAACACGGGGCTCAATCCCTAGAAACGGGGACCAATCCGAGCTGAAAGCAGAAGCCCAAGAACTAAGCCACCG
Source organism: Mustela nivalis (assembly GCF_964662115.1). Classification (NCBI taxonomy): domain Eukaryota; kingdom Metazoa; phylum Chordata; class Mammalia; order Carnivora; family Mustelidae; genus Mustela; species Mustela nivalis. The sequence goes on from NC_139030.1 coordinate 40,716,311, forward strand.
AGGTGTCCCCACAACTCCTTTAAATGTATTGTTTTGTTTGAGTTCTAAATGGAACTATTATGACATTATTCAGATTAGCTTCATTCAACTACTTGGTCTCCAAAATTTGAAAGCAAAAGATTTTAAAAAGAGTTACAGTCAGGCTCACTGAAGTTGTTCTGAAATGCTTCTAAGGAGACAGCTGTCAACGACCTTGGCTTCAGCCGCCGGCGTTCCCTGCAGATTAGTGATGGTGTTCCACAGTCAGGTCAGAGCCCGTTAGCCTCTTGCTAACTTTGGTTGCAGCTGTCCACAGTCACGCTGAGCATGTGAGGTCCAGCAGCACAGACCATCCAAACCCTGTTCTCTGCCTGCTTTAAAAATAAACTCCTATAAAGTAGGACAAGAAATCGAAGCTTTTTAATTTTTCAGCTTGAGGCCTCAACTCTGATCTTAAGTTGATGAAGCATTAGTAGATCTGCTTAGAAGAAGGGTGAGAAACTGCTGTCCAAATAATAAAACACGAGAGAGACATTTTACAGATTTTCAGCATGTACTGCTGACAACAGGATGATATACTACCTCAGAGATCAACTGACCTCTCTGGATAATGTGCAAAGGGATATGGAAAGAATATGGTCTTCTGCACTTTCTGTTTCTAACTACCAATAACGTATGGTTCAGGCGGGATAGGACAAGAAATTGAAGCAATTTCTAAGATAATGTATTTTATAGAAAATTTAAGTGTCAACAAGATCAGCTGGAAAATTTGTATAAGTATGTAGCTATACAAATGTCTTAAAATGTTACAAAGAAAAAGCTATAGCCACTATAATCAGTAGCAGGAAAATAAAATGGAAGTCTTATAAGGTGGTGTGTATATAACTTTAAGAAATGCTATAGAGGGGCCCTTGGGTGGCTCAGTCCTTAAGCGTCTGTCTTCAGCTCAGAGCTCAGCATTGGGCTCCCTGCTCAATGGGAAGCCTGCTTCTCCCTCTCTCACTCCCCCTGCTTGTGTTCCCTCTCTGTTTCTCTCTGTCTAATAATTTAAAAGAAAAAGAAGAAGAAGAAGAAGAAAGGAAGAAAGAAGAAGAAGAAAGGAAGAAAGAAAGAAAAAGAAATGCTGTAGAAATAAATTTTTATATTGGGGCAGTCTGAAACAGAAAAATGGATTCAGTGGAGATAATGATCTGATTGGAAAAGAATCACCCAGGGCACTTATCATGCCATGAAATAGTCCTAGCTTAAGTCAAGCTGCTTATACAAGGAAGTTTATGAATGACCAAAAACTAAAGGGAACAGGAGTAAAGGTTGCTCTCAGAGTTTCCCAAGTTGGTGCCATCATAACAAATTGCCACAGAATATGAATACATGCCCCATGATAAAAGTGTTCCACATTCACATTGGTTAGGGAAGTGCTGGATAGCACATTTCTCCACTGCTAGACTTCTCTGAGCCTTCAATAAACCAAAATAGGTTGCACACTTTCAAAAAGGACTTTAAAATGCAGCAAGTTCCCAGATTTACTTGACCTCCGCTGAGGTGACCTATTTCCATCTCTTGGAATACTGGTTTGGAGAATACAGCTCAGAAGAAACATGTTGTTGTGCAGACTTTTTTTATCCCCCCCCCCCCCACAAAAAGTCAGGCATGCCAAGAGAGCAAATGAACACTTTCTTTGATACCTGCTACCCTGAGGTATTAAATGGGTCCTAGAGAATGTGGAATAGCTTTTTTTTCCTTTTTTAAACATCCAAGCAGCATATAAATATTGCCTGAGAACAGAAGAAGGGGGCTCCAAGTTCTACTATGAAGTTGTTAATTCGTTCCATTTGTAAAATAGTAAAATTTTAGAGTTAGGAAATATTCTAGAAGAACAGCTAGTTTAGCCAATCCTGATTTTACATGGAGACATTGAGGCCCCAAATAGTTAAGAGGTTTGGCTGGGGTTACTCACTTTGTTGGGAGTCTAGAGAAGGGCAAGTTGGGGCTGCCTGGGTGGCTCAGTTGGTTGAGCATCTTCCTTCAGCTCAGGTCATGATCTCCAGGTCCTGTGATAGAGCCCCATATCGGGGCTCCCTGCTCAGCAGGGATTCTGTTTCTCCCTCTGCTGCCCACCCCCGCCCCCATCCTGTTCTCTCTCTCTTACAAAAATAAATAAGTAAAATCTTAAAAAAAAAAAATTTTTTTTAAAAGAGCAAGGCCCCAGTTCGAACAACTCTCATGTCTTTCATGTCAGGCTCTCTTGGTCTTATAACTTCTATACAGCCGGCCAGTTATTATTTTATTTTAAGATTTTATTTATTTATTTGAGAGAGAGAGAGCATGAGAGGGGAGAAGGTCAGAGGGAGAAGCAGGCTCCCTGTGGAGCTGGGAGCCTGATGCGGGACTCAATCCCGGGACTCTGGGATCATGACCCAAGCTGAAGGAGTTGCTTAACCCACTAAGCCACCCAGGCACCCCAGTAATTATTTTTTTTAAATCAAGTGTATAAGGAGGAAAATGAAAATTCCTTAGTTGACCTTCCATCTCACAATTCCCTCCAGAGTCAACAGTTTTGCTGCCTTTTTATTTTGTGCCCAGATATCTATACTTCTCTAACTGTATTCAAGATGTGTTATGCAGCTGTTAATTTATTCAACAAATATTAACTGAGCATTGACTCTGTGCCCGTTATACACAGTTTGAGTTCCTGTTGTCAGATCTCTCAATCTTGTGGGAGAGAGAATATTCTGCGATGAGTGCCATGGCAGAAGTTAGATAGGGAACTCAAGAGCCACATATCTTGAATTGTGAGAAATCAAGGGAGGTTTTCTAGAAGGGATAGAATCTAAATGGAGCTTCCAAAGGGCAAAGAAAAGTAAGGCAGACAAATAATGGGGGTTGTCATGAGCAACATAGCAAAAGCATAGAAGCAGGGACGGTACAGTGCATGTGACAGGTGACATGGAGATAAATTTGGAGACACAGAGAAACACCAGGTTACAAAAGGCCTCATATGCAATACTAAAGATTCTGGATCTCATGTGTTAAAAAAGACCCAACTGGCAGCAATGTGGGAAAGGAATTAGATTGTGCCAGAAAGCAAGAGGTGATGGCAGTGGTCCAAGGGCAAGTGATGAGGCTGGGAACATGACATGGGAGGAAGAATAGAAATAGGGACCTCTCATCTGAAAAAAGACAGACATCGCCTAGAAGTAAGAGAAGAAAGCAAGAGTGGAGAGTGGATTGGTTCAGGGTTTATTAAGGAGGTAATATTACAGGGCTTGCTGTTCAACTGGATGGGATGGGTATACACAGGGAGAGGATGGAACGGAGGATGATTTCCAAGTTGTTGACATAAACATGTAGGTAGATGATGGTGCCTTGTTCTGAGCTGCAGAGCTAGGAAACAAAGCAGGATTGGAAGAAAACATGTTCTGCACATGATAAGGGGGATATTCAGAGAATGACAGGTTCATAACTGGATATCCAAGCATTGAGGACAGAGGAGAGGTTTGGACTAGAGATGTTTATCTGGAAATCCTCAGCACATAACACAGATGTTGTATATACAATCATGAAATGGATGAGAATTTCTCTCTGGAGAACATGCACAGAAGAAAGGAGAAAGCTCAAGACAGAGAATATTGAGGTCAGGAAAAGGAGAGGAGCCAACCAAGAAGACCCAAGAATGGTCCAAGAGTGGGAGTAAAGGAATATGAGTGTCGACATGTCTGTGGGATTTATCAACTGGGAGCAAAGAGGGTGAGTAAGGAACAGGAGAAGAAGAAAATGGAGATGGAAGAAAAATAAGGGGAAAAGTGCAACTCTGTGGAGTTGGTTGGAAACAGGGAGGGGTCCTAAAATAAGACTTTTCTACAGGAATTTGAGGAAGAGCAGGTGCCAGCATGGAAGGGATGGGTGAGATGGATGAGATGGCAAGGGGAGGGCAGGTCACATGGGGCCTTGTAGATCATCATAAGGTCTTGGTGTATTATTCTGAGTAAAATGATGTCCAAGCTTTCAGTAGAACAGAGACATATTTGCCTTATCTTTTAAAAGTCACTGGCTGGGGCGCCTGGGTGGCTCAGTGGGTTAAGCCGCTGCCTTCGGCTCGGGTCATGATCTCAGGGTCCTGGGATCGAGTCCCACATCGGGCTCTCTGCTCAGTGGGGAGCCTGCTTCCTCCTCTCTCTCTCTCTGCCTGCCTCTCTGCCTACTTGTGATCTCTGTCTGTCGAATAAATAGATAAAATCTTTAAAAAAAAAAAAAGTCACTGGCTGAGGGGCACCTGGGTGGCTTACTCAGTTGAGCATCTGACTCTTGATCTCAGCTCAGGTCTTGCTCTCAGGGTGGTGAGTTCAAGCCCAGAGTGGAGCCCACTTGAAAAATAAATAAATAAATAAATAAATGAATGAATAAATGAAATAAAAGTCACTGGCTGCTGTGTTGAGAATAGACCTTCAGAAACCAGTGGAGGATAGGGACCAATAAAGAGCGTTGCCCAGGACCCAGGAGAAGGTGAAGGCTCACGTGAGAGCCACAGCCGGTGGGATGGTGAGAGGTGCAGAATGGCAGGTTGCATTTTGATATTTATATATTCATCAAGGAAGCATTTCTTATGTACTTGTTATTTGTAAAGTCATGATTGCTAATGGAAAAACACTCGGTCAAGAATGTGAATAGAAAGATTCAAAGTAAAAAAGGAAGATTATAGAAAAAAGAGAAACTAGGAGAACTTTTTTTCTTCGAAAAGAGGAAAATAGGAGAAAGGTTTATGAAGGTGGTGAAATGTACAATCATTAAATGGCTAGGAAAAAAACGATAATTTAACTAGAAGTCTATGGAAAAACCCTAGAATTTGACAAGGAAGAATGCCATCCCAATGATTTTCAAGAGCTCTGGTACCATCTATTGCCCCTTAACTTTCAGCTTCTCTATTTGTTCCATTCAAAATAAAACGACATTTTTTCCTTTGCCATATAAAGACATCTGGATGCAGCATGTGGGTCCTTTCAAAAGCACTGGAAGGGGAAAAGCTGAAGGGGAACAAAGGGCAACACACTAGAGGGAAGAATGGGTAAAAGGAAAGAACACAGGATGTTTCCTGAGGGTAAGAGGCAAACAAAATTTTTCCAGTCCCCATGCCAAGGTCTACAAAGCAAACAAACAAATAGAACTTTAAATTGCATTTAACCAAGGGCTAAAAGGATACGAGGGGCACCTGGGTAGCTCAGTCGGTTAACCTTCTGACTCTTGATCTTAACTCAGGTCTTGATCTCAGGATCTTGAGTTCGAGCCCCACACTAGGCTCCAAAATAAATAAATAAAAATAAGTAAGTGGAAAGTGACTTAATGGTTACAATTGCGACACTTTAAAAGAGCACTGTATTAGTCAATTAACAAAATGCCATAGGACCGGGGACTTTAACAACAGAAATTTATTTTCTGACAGTTTGGGAGGCTGGAAGTCCAAGATCAGGATGTTGGCTGCAAATGGCCAGCTTTACTGTGTCCTCACATGGTGTTTCTTCTGTTCTGGTATATCCCTGGTATATCCTTGGTATCTATCTCCTTGTCCATATCTGCTTTCCTTTTTTTTTTTTTTTTAAAGATTTTATTTATTTTTTTGACAGAGAAGGACACAACAGGAGAGGGAACAGAAGCAGGGGAAGTGGGAGAAGGAGAAGCAGGCTTCCCCCTGAGCAGGGAGCCCCAAGCAGGACTAGATCCCAGGCCCCTGGGATCATGACCTGAGTTGAAGGCAGATGCTTAACAGCTGAGCCACCCAGTTGCCCCCATATCTCCTTTTCTTATAAGGATATCTGTCAGGTTGATTAGGGCTTATTCTAAAGGCTTTGTTTTAACTTAAACACCTCTTTAAAGGCCCCATCTCCAAATATAGTCACATTCTGAGGTACTGGAAGTTACTTCAAAATATGAATTTGGAGTTTAGGTGTGGGTGGAGGAACAACCAAGTGCATAACAGTACCTAACCAATTTCATTTAATTAAAAAAAAAAAAGTCATATATTCCTTGAGTCCATGTTGGAGTTTAAGTTATAGCTTTAGAGAATGTACAGTTATTTTTTTTTAGTATTTTAATTAATTAATTAATTAATTATCAGAGAGAGAGAGGGAGAACAAGCAGGGGGAGTGGCAGGCAGAGGGAGAAGTAGACTTCCTACTGAGTAAGGAGCTCAATGTGGGACTTGATCCCAAGACCCTGGGATCATGACCTGAGCCAAAAAACAGATGCCCAGTGGTCTGAGCCACCCAGGCTCTTTAGTAGAACTACAACAAAGAATTGCAATTTTTAGAATTGTAATTAAAAACACAATAAATATTATTTAAATTTATTGCTTTTTCAATATAGGGAGACAAAAGTTTGATTAGCACAGTGAGCCTTCTGGCTATGTGTTACAACCATAGGCTTTTTCAGGTTAAGAACCTATGTTAATTAATTCTCTATTGTTTTATAAACAGAACAAAGATACAGGATCTGTTTTTAAGTCAACGATATTGCGTATGACTACTTGTATAAATAATGGAAAGCTAAATGCATAATTCCTATCATGAGACAATATGTTCAGTTGGGTTTCATTCATTATATTTTCTTAGGATAAAATATTTTGATTTTAAAAATTCTCCATGAACTTGAGAATAATAGTTATTTGCCCAAATTAAAAGTCAGCTGATAGAGGAGTTTGGAGGGATATTAATTCTCTCCTAAAACAAAAAAAAATTTCACTTAAAATATTATGAGAGACCACTTCGTATTTCTTATCATAGTTCACTCTTTGTGGAGCAGAGGGAACTATATTTGGGTGAAGTTCCCAAAAATGGGAGTGAAAGGCATCTATTACATTTTATGGAAATGAAAATGTGTGTTTGAGTATTATATTTTCTAAAAAAAATTTCTTTTAGGTGCAAATAAATATTTATCTCTCCGAACAATACCCTTTTTTCTTCTTCTGCCCTTCTTTTCAAAGAAAATATGAATCACTGATGAGAAAGCAAAAATCTAATGCTTTGACTTTGCAGCTGCAGAAATTTTAGTCTCAAGCTGTCCTGTGTCCAGTGTAAACATTTGCTCATACAGGTGTATGCAGAAAATGGCTCCTACCATGTATTTGTTTCAGGGTGGCTAACACTGTCAGTCAGTCAGATTGCCACATTTTTTTTTCCTAGCTTATTTTTTCAAGTTGCAGATTCTAAATAAGTAATCTGCTATTTCACAAAATTTAAAAATAGTATGTTATTACCATCAAGCACGAAGCAGAATGATTTCATTTAAAATCCTTTCTCCATTCATTTACCAAAGCAATGGTTCCATGATCAATTTGACCTTTTACCAGCATAATTGCCAAATAATTAACAATGATAAATGATTACAATCTGAAATATTTTTAACTAATCATTAAAGGGCAGCATACATTGCATAGGAACCAGGAGCTTTCTATAAAATATTAGAAATATTTATTTATTTATTTCATCAAGTGCCTACTATGTGCCAGAAACCATCATGGTGGGATTTGTATTCCTAAACTAAATAAGACAAATAAGTGATATAGCATTTTAGAAGATATTAAGTGCCACAGGAAAGAAACGAATGCAGGGAAAGAGAATTGAGAGTGTGTGTGTGAGGGTAAGAGGGTATAATTTTTTAAATAGGATGGTCAAATAAGATGCAATGGAAGCAAAGATGGAAGGAGGTGAAGGAGTAAAGCTTGTGGATATCTGGAAGAAGTTTAGGTAACCAACCATTCCAGCCTGTCAGGGACTAAGAGGGTTCCCAGGTTGTAGGCCTTCCTGGACAAAACCCCCAGCAAACCAAACAACTGATCACCTTACAAGTGTTCCAGGCAGAGGGAACAGGAAGAAGAACAAAGGTCCCGAGAGGGGTGCATGTATGGTAGTTTCAGGATCTAGGAAAGAAGCCAGTGCAGTTAGAGAGGGCATGAGCTTGGTGATATGAAGAGGTCACATCATGTATGGCCTCACAGTAGATGCAATGGCCCTCTACCCAACCCTGCTTTTCAGGGTTGATGCACCCAACGCTAGCTGCTGCTAGTGGGCTCATGGTGTGTCTTTCCATGGTCCGTGCCCTTGGCTTCATAGAACCGCATCCCTTTTAGGGAACAGCCCATGACTAATGACTGGCTAATGTGAGAATACAATGACTAGGCTGAGGCCCCTTCTGTCAGCTTGGTCCACCCAGCTTAGACCTCCCCTTCAAACTTGCCGAGACCTCAATGTAACCAGCTGCAGTTCAGCTTTTTACTCTGCCTTTCTTCTTTACAGGTATATTTCCTGAGATAACTCCCCAATAAACTTTCCAGATGCAACTCTCCACCTAATATCTGTGGGAGCCCAAAGAGAGGCCTTGAAGATGATTTTGAGAGGGATGTGAAGACTTTGAAGCATTTTGAAAGAAACGGAACCCTGAAATAGTTTCTCTCCTTCTCTCTCTCTCTCTCTCTTAGGTTTAGGAAAATATAGAACTTTCTCAGTTGTTTGGTTCAGATTATTCTTCTGAACTTCATTGCAATGATTGCATAGGATGGGAGAACTGGGCTCTAACCCAACTGGAAACTGTAAGTTTGCTGAATAGTTAGAATTTCCCCCTATGTCTTCCAATGTGCTCTGTGGGTAGACCAGCTCTTCAGCTGAGGCTGTTCCCAGATGGATCACATCCCATATTGAATTCCATTGTTTTGGGGGCTCCAGTTGTTTTACATAAAACAAGTAAATAAAGTTGGTACATCAAAGTGCAACAAGAGCAAAGGAAATCCTTGCCCTCAAGGATTTTATTCTACTCTTTCTTCCATGAGCCATTTTATTGAAAATGTTCAATAATAAATGGCTTACTACACATACCTTAGGACCTTAATTTCCTGTGGAACCAGCATTGGTAGGTAGCGGTCAGGGGGATGAAGCAATGTCAAGTGGGAAAACCACTATTTCCTTTCCAGTCACACACACCAACTTAAATATCCAGCCACCATGGATGTATTTTAGCTGCATTTAAAATGTCCTGCATTTTCATCCTTCAGGCTTCACTGAAGAATTTCTAGGCAAGCAGTGGACTTCAAATTCATATTACTTAGGAAAGGATCAACAGGAAAATATGAAGTAGGTGGAAGATCTATTATTTATTATACTCATGAAGAGGCCCTTTATCTCTCAGTTCACAGTTGTGTTTTGCACAAACTTTTCCCGTGTAAAAATCCCTCTGACATAAGGGTTTTTTTTCTGCATATACATGAATTTTCTATAAAATTAAAAATTCCTACAGAATAATATAGTTAACTGTGTATATGGTTTGTGTGTACAGCCATAACTGTTCAGATTTGAAAATGGAAAAAAATGATCTTTTTGCTTGATAACATATGTATAAGTTGTGGCAAGTACAGTGGTTTGAGAGTAAGCAGATCTGAACTTACTCCTGGCTCCAAAACCAATTCACATGTGGACTGGAGTGGCAGACCTTGAAAGGAAAGATCCTCTACGACGATGAGATTCAAAGAGAGAATCCTACCCAAATTTGACTTAACAAGTAGACAGTGGACAGTGGACACTGGGACCCAGTTCTGGATTCCGGGACTCACTAAACAGTTTCACAACCTCCAGTAAATCCCTTAAACCTTCAGAGCCTTGGCTTCCTTATCAATTAGATAGGATTGGTACCTACTCTAGCTCAGAATGGATGGCATGTGTTAAAAGCTGTGAGCATGATTTGGAAACTAAAAAGAAGAACAAGGTTTAGTTTTCATTTTTAAAATTTTTAAATGGAAATGACAGCCGCAAATTCTCTCCCTACATTAGAATGCAGTCTGGAAGTTAACTGATGCAGTATGTATGTAAAGTTATTTTAGCTCTTTAAAAAACATTTTATGTTCATAAAAGGTCAAATGCAATTACACACGCACACAAATAAATCAGTTAGCAGAATCCTGTAATGTACAGAGTGTAGCACATTTTAGGTTAATGAATAGGGCTGAAAAGCAGCAGAGGATTAGCACATCTATCATATTAAATCATGGGAAATATTTTTCTAATGTTTTAAAGCCAGTAATACCCACAAAAAATAATGAATTTTAATTTTTACAGTTATATTTAAGTTTCATAGATTTAGACTTATAAACAGAAACCTGGAGTCATCCAGTGATTTCAAGCAAATATTAGGTACTATTTAAATTAACAAATGGTAATTCTTTGAAAAGTATTAAAAGAATGAGTAAGTGTTACAGTCCCATGTTACCTTAGCAATACAAATAAACACTCAATTACAGAATTTGTAGTTTTCCTTCTCCTTTAGAGATTGGTGACTTTGATGGTTGTTCTTTTACCTATCCAGAACCAGACAGATCTCTGTCTATGGTCTTCCAAATACATCACAATTTCTCCCTACACCGGTCCATCATCAGACATATTCCACTCTATTTTGATTATCAGAGCACTAATTAAAATAACATTTCTCTATTTTATTGTCTTAAATGCTTTAGGAAATACAAAGTTATGTCAGCATTGCTTAACATAGTTAGAGCTGTTAATGACCCTTACTAGTACGAGAAACTAGTTTAGGAGGTCTTTTTTTTTTTTTTTTAAAGATTTTATTTATTTATTTGTCAGAGACAGAGGGAGAGAGAGCAAGTGAACACAGGCAGACAGAGAGGCAGGCAGAGGCAGAGGGAGAAGCAGGCTCCCTGCCAAGCAAGGATACCTATGTGGGACTCGATCCCAGGATCCTGGGATCATGACCTGAGCTGAAGGCAGCTGCTTAACCAACTGAGCCACACAGGCGTCCCTAGGAGGTCTTATATGTGTTAAATTAACCTTCACAACAACCCTAGGAGGTAGGAGTGATTATTATACAACAAACAAAGGCACAGAATCTTGCCTAAGGTCACACAGCTAATAAGAGATAGAATCGTGATTTGAACCCAGGCCAACTGGTTCCAGAGCCCACTGGCTAAGTGATCAATTCTCTTGCTTCTGTTTGATCTTCTCAATTGAGTGTGCGATCCTTCACTTGTTTGGGGCTTCTACCTAGAAGCCTGGAAAAATATCATATCTTAGCAAATACACACTTGCAAAGAGTCTTTACCAGTCGTCTGCAAACTTTTTCTATAAAGGACCAGATAGTAAATATTTTAGGCTTCTTGGGATATTCACTCTCTGTTAGAACTACTCAAATGTGGTGTTACGGTGAGAAAGCAGCATAAGCAACATAAGCGAATGAACATGACTTTATTTCAATATAACTTTATTTATAAAAGCAAGCTGTGGTGGCGCCTGGGTGGCTCAGTGGGTTAAGCTGCTGCCTTTGGCTCAGGTCATGATCTCAGGGTCCTGGGATCGAGTCCCGCATCGGGCTCCCTGCTCAGCAGGGAACCTGCTTTCCTCTCTCTCTCTGCCTGCCTCTCCATCTACTTGTGATTTCTCTCTGTCAAATAAATAAATAAAATCTTTAAAAAAAAAAAAAAAAAAGCAAGCTGTGGGCCAGACTTAGCCCGTAGGTCATAGTTTGCTGACTCCTATCCTAAATCCTGACTCTGTTTGATTTGCCCAAGGACTTCCAGCTGTTTAAGAGTATAGCTTTAGTTTAGCAGAAAATGGCTACTATTCTTTTTTTTTTTTTAATTTTTTATTTATTTGACAGACAGAGATCACAAGTCGGGAGGCAGAGAGGGAAGCAGAGAAAGTTGGGGGTGGGGGGAAGCAGGCTCCCTGCTGAGCAGAGAGCCCAATGGGAGGCTCGATCCCAGGACGCTGGGATCATTACCTGAGCCAAAGGCAGAGGCTTTAACCCACTGAGCCACCCAGGTGCCCAATGGCTACTATTCTTGCTGGCATGCATAGACAGCTCTTATAGGAAAGAGACCCCTTGTTGGTATATTTCTTACTTCATAGCCTTTTCTTTGCTTTTCTACTGAAATCTCAGTTCTGTGCTTAAACCCAAGTGCCAGCTTCCCATTCTCTTCAGAAAGGACAATGCATTTTTGTTATTGGAGCTTCTAAAAGTTTTGTTATTTTTTGTTATTTTTGTTGTCTAAAGGTGAAAGAATACCATTTTATTACTGCAAATGTAATAGCGATTCAGGAAGTGATAATTAATTAGGCACTAAAATCATCAGATAAGAAGTTGTCAAGGAAGAGGATATTTACCAGATCTGGAAGTACAACCCACAAGGAAGAAGCTTTATATTTTAGTACCTTTAATAACACTTTTTCTTGCTTTTCCAACCAGGGCTCCCCCTCCTCTTCTCCCCCTCCTCCTTCCCCCATCTCCTTCTTCTCCTCCTCTTTCTTTGCACTAGGCTGCACGAGTGATATCTCTGATCCTTAGAGTGTGTGTGTATGTAGGAGAGAGAGGTAAAGAGAGAGAGAAGGCACATATCCATATATTTCAATTCAGAAGACATATATAAGCCTACTATATGCCAGGCACATGGCCCTATACCAGGCACTGGTACGATACAAAACTGAAGAAGACAGATTACACTTTGGCTAGTGGAGAACGATAATTAAAATTTGGAACTTGTTGAGTTAAAAATAACAGCAGGGGTGCCTGGGTGGCTCAGTTCGTTAGGCATCTGACTTTTTTTTTTTTCTTTTTAAAATAAAATTTTTAGGGACACCTGGGTGTCTCAGTGTGTTAAAGCCTCTGCCTTCGGCTCAGGTCATCATGATCCCAGGGTCCTGGGATTGAGCCCCACATTATGCTCTCTGCTCAGCAGGGAGCCTGCTTCCTCCTCTCTCTGCCTGCCTCTCTGCGTACTTGTGATCTCTGTCTGTCAAATAAATAAATTAAATCTAAAAATAAATAAATAAATTTTTTATTTTGGAATAATTTTTGATTTACAGAAAAGGTACATAAGTGGTACTGAATTTCCATATCTTTATTCAGTTTCTCCTGATGTTGACACCTTATAGAACTGTGCCATATTGTCAAAACTGAGAAATTAAATTAACATTGGTATAATATTACTAACTAACTTACAGACTTTTTTTTTTTTCTTTTTTTGATTTCACAAGCAAGCATCTGACTCTTGATTTCAGCTCAGGTTTTGATCTCAGGGTCGTGAGTTCAAATCCTACATTGGGTTCCCCATGGGGCTATGGAGTCTACTTAAAAAATAATAAAGCAAAATAAAATAACAGCAGAACTTTCAAGTGGAAATATCTAGAATATAACTGGCCATATGTGTGGTGCTTCTAAAAGACTCTAAGGTAGAGATATCGATTTAAAAGTGATTTGCACAGGGACACCTAGCTGGATCAGTGGGTTAAAGCCTCTGCCTTCGGCTCAGGTCATGATCCCAGGGTCCTGGAATCTAGCCCTGCATGGGCCTCTCTGCTCAACAGGGAGCCTGCTTTCCCTCCCCCTCTCTCTGCCTGCTTCTCTGCCCACTTGTGATTTCTGTCTGTCAAATAAATAAATAAATTTTTTTTAAATCTAAAAAAATTTTAAAAAATAAAATAAAAGTGATTTGCACAGACATCACAGATGTTGTAAAGGAACAAAAAGATGAAATATGAGAATAAACTTTAAAATAAATGTTCATCATTTATATAAGAAAAACACTACTGAAGGACACAAAAGAAGACCTGAACAAATCAAAAACATACATGTTTTTGGATTGGAAGACTCCACATCATTCAGATGTTGATTCTTCCCAAATTAATCTGTAAATTTAAGCTGACTGCAATCAGCATAACAGTAAGCATTCTTTTTTTTTTTTTTTAAAGATGTTTATTTATTTTTTGACAGACAGAGATCACAAGTAGGCAGAGAGGCAGGCAGAGAGAGGGGGAGGGGAAGCAGGCTCCCTGCTGAGCAGAGAGCCCCGATGCAGGGCTGGATCCTGCATCATAACCCTGAGATCATAATCTGAGCCGAAGGCAGAGCCCTTAACCCACTGAGCCACCCAGGCGCCCCAACAGTAAGCATTCTTTAAAAAAAAATTAGAGCTAGACAAGCTGATTCTAAAGTTCATATGTAAAAATACATAAACAAGGACAGTCATGAAAAGCTAAGAACAGAGGAATGAAAAGGGACTTCCCTACTCTATAATATAAACCTATATATAGTAATTAAAATATGTTGGAGCACATTCATTAATATAACTTGATAAAATATCCAGAAATGGACTGCAAAACGTAAGTAGGTGATAAAGACAGCATTTCAACTTGGGAAGGAAGGTATAATTATTCAAAAAATGGTGTTGCAGGGTGCCTGGGTGGCTCAGTGGGTTGGGCCGCTGCCTTCGCTCGGGTCGTGATCTCAGGGTCCTGGGATCCAGTCCCGCATCGGGCTCTCTGCTCAGCGGGGAGCCTGCTTCCTCCTCTTTCTCTCTCTGCCTACTTGTGATCTCTCTCTGTCAAATAAATAAATAAAATCTTTAAACAACAACAACAAAAAAATGGTGTTGCAGAGAGTAGATAGCACTTAGTAAAAAAAAATTTTTTTTTGATTCCTACCTTACATTTCGCATGTAAATAAATCCCAGATAGATCAAAGATCTAGATATAAAAATAGCTGCATATAAGTATAAGAATAAAACATTGGAAAATTTTGTCTTAAGTAATAACAATATGTGAAGACCTTTCCAAGTATAGCACAAACTCAGAAACCATAAGAAATGGTTTATTGGGGGCACCTGGGTGGCTCAGTGGGTTAAAGCCTCTGCCTTTAGCTCAGATCATGATCTCAAGGTCCTGGGATCGAGCCCCGTATGGTGCTCTCTGCTCAGCAGGGAGCCTGCTTCCCTTCCTCTCTGCCTGCTTCTCTGCCTACTTGTGATCTCTCTCTCTCTCTCTCTCTGTCAAATAAATAAATAAAATCTTTAAAAAAAAAAAGAAATGGTTTATTGGTTTACCAATTACCAATTGGTTATTATAATAACTACAGAAGTTCTATAGAAAATAAAACACAGCAAAATCATTCTATGTAAAAATTAAGGCATAATGTATATAACATATACTAGAAGCAAATTTCTATAAATTACTAAGAAAAAGAACAACTACTCAATACAAAATAGGAGTAAAAGTGGGAAAGGCTATTAAAAATAGTTTACTGAAAAGGAAATACAGATCTCTCTTAGATGTGTAAAAAAGACAGCAGTCCTCGCCTTAATTATACACTACAATGAGATACTCTCACCTATCAGACTGGCAAAACCTCCCAAATTTTATAACACAATTACCAAGCATTGATAAAGGGGCTGTGCATTAGTACAACCTTAATAAAAGGAAATTTTACAATTAGTTAAAATAACAAATGTACATACTTTTTTTATTTAGCAATTCTAGTCCTAGGTAGTTATTCTATAAATACAAAAAAGTGTTTATAAGTGATCGCAATAGATTTGAAGCGATCCATTTTGAATAAACTAAAGTTTATTTAGCATTAGAAGCCTGGTTTAAAATGTTATGGTATATTCACATAATGAAATACAATGCTGTCTCATGTGTACTGGTAGGAAAAGATCTCCAAAATCTATTGTGAAGTGAAAATAGTAATATGTAGAACAGCATATATAGCTTGTTTGCTAGTATTTGTATGAATATTTGTAAATGCATAGAATATTTTTAGATGGCTCCACAAGAGAGTGTGATAATGGTTGCCTCTCAGGAGAGAAAAAGACTGGGGATCATGGAGAAAAAGAGACTTATTTTTCACCTGTATACTATTTTGTACTTTTGAATTTGATACTATGTACATATTCAGAAAAACTGTTTTAAGAGAGTTGACATTTATAAAGACTGAAACATTTGGAATAGATTAGCTTTTCGAGCATAAGGACAGTGAGTAAAAAGGCCAAAGGCTATGAAAAATGTCTCTATTTGAAGAAGGAAGAAGTGCCATCTAGACACCATAGAGAATTAGACTGAGAAATAGGAAACAGGGCAAACAGCATCACAGACACCGAAAGAAAAGTGTTTGAGAGGAAAGCAAAGGTTCCAAATGAAAAAGTAAATAAATATAGCTATAAAATAATTCTAAAACTACATATATCGATATTTGTAAAAAAAAAATGTCAGACAAAAAGGATCAATATACTTAATATATAAAGAATTAGAGATTCCTGGGTGGTTCCGTTGCTTAAGCATCCGACTCTTGATTTCACCTCAAGTCATAATCTCAGGTTGGGGGATTGAGCCCCACATGGGGCTCTGAGCTCAGCATGGAGTCTGCTTGTCCTTTTCCCTCTGCTCCTCATCCCCCCAAATAAATAAACAAATGAAATCTTAAAAAAAAAAAAAAAAAACTAATACAACTCAAGAAAAAAATTTCTAATAGAAAAATAATCCAAAAACATAAAGGAACAATTCACAAAACAAGAAAATACGAATTTATAATAAGTATATTAACTTGTAATTCTGGAAATGCAAATTAAAAGAAGAAATCTTTGTCTCTACACCTAGAAAAGAAAAAAAATCAGTGCAATTCTCAAGGCTAATGGGAACATCAATTGGGACAGTGCATTTGAAAAACAGTTTGTCAATATGTATCAGGAGATTTTATTATTGTACATAAATTTAACACTCTTATTTCACTTCCAGGAATTTTTAAAAAATTTTACTTATTTATGTGACAGAGAGAGAGAGAGCACAATCCGGGGAGCTGAAGGCAGGGGTGGGGGAAGCAGGCTCCCTGCTGAGCATAGAGCCCAATGCGGGGCTTGATCCCAGGACCCTGGAATCATGACCTGAGCCGAAAGTAGATGCTTAACTGACTGAGCCAGGAATTTCTACCAAGGAAATAATCAGAGTAATCTAATGTTATATGCAAGTATGTTTATCACGACATTATATCTGATAGCAAAACAGAAGTCAATCTTAATGTTCATCATAGGGAAATATAGTTCATTCATAGGATAAAACACCGTGCAGTTATTAAAGTGATATATTTAAAGATTATCTCAGGCAGAATAGTGCTTTTAGTATATAATTAAGTT
The DNA here is from genome assembly GCF_964662115.1 of Mustela nivalis. NCBI lineage: Eukaryota > Metazoa > Chordata > Mammalia > Carnivora > Mustelidae > Mustela > Mustela nivalis. The sequence goes on from NC_139030.1 coordinate 40,733,238, forward strand.
TTAAAAGCAGGGTATAACATTCTATATAGGATATTAAACAGATTTTGAAGAATGTACAATATGCATAGTTCATACTTTTAGAATGTTTTGTAATATCTAGATTATCAGATGTAGATATTATATAAGATCTGGTGGCTTTTCTTACTTTGCAAGATATTTCAAATCATCTGCAATGAAAGTTATATATTTTATAATGAGGAAAATAATCAGTATTATAAAAACAACAAAATCAAGAGAGCCAAAAAGTAATACATGGTCATCAGTTGGAGTAGACATCTTTTGGGATGCCAACCAGCCCACACGCCTCATCTCTGAGAGCATCTTCTTAAAACCTGCTCCTCTCTCTCCTGATGGGACTGTCATTCACTCAGTTCACCATCTCTCACACTTGCCTGACCCATCTTAGTTCAGACCCTTACCCTTTCTCACTCAGAACTGAAAAGTTTCCTAACTTCCTAACTTCCAATCCAGCCTCTATCTTCTGTCAGAGGGTTATTTCTAAATTGCAAATACAGTAAGAGGATGAAAAAAAAAAAAAAAAGAATGCCTTTAGCATCCCCATTAGTGCCCATAAGATAAAGTCCATGCTCCTTCGAATGGGATCAAAGCCTTCCATGATTTTTCATCCCCTGTCATTTTAACTTAGTGCCAATTTTGGTTGTTTTGTCCCAAGTATATTGAGTTATTTGTGGTCCCAGCAACATACGTGGATGCTTTATGCCTCTATACCTTTGCTCATGTGCTCCTCTGCCTCAAATGATGCCATAGTCTTCACCTATCCACCTGGCAACACACATTCTTTCAAGAAGATCCAGGTGGCAAACCTGTCCCGACTCCTTCAGGTGGAAATGAACACGCCCTCATTCATGGTCGCACTTTTTCCTTTAGTGTTTTATTTCACTTCATTGTGCACTTGTCTTCTTTGATAAGTAGACAGGAAACCACTTGACATCAGAGAACCATTTGATCTTTTTGTCTCCAGGGCCTACGTATAGATTAGTAAAAATTAGGTAAAGGTTTGCTGATTAAAAGAAGGAAATGAGTGCTCAACAGTATCAAGTACTATAACATGGAAGGGAGGAAGAAAATTCATTGGACATGATAAGTAGTCAATGTTAACTTTAAGAGAGCTGTTTCAGGAGGTTAAGTAGGGAGCAGAAGTAATGAATGGTGATCAAATAATCATTTTAAGTCTAGTTGATTTTTTCCCCAAGAAATTTGTCACTGAATGGGAAGGGAAAGCAAAGATAATAGCTTGAAAGAATTCTTTGAATTTTGGTTTTTATAAATAGATAGAAACTTAAGTATGCTTGTAGGCACAGAAGAAGAAACTACCCACAAGACAATTCTGATGTCACATGGCAAGATTAGTTGTACAGGAAGATTGTAGTCCTTCCGTAAAACGGGTGCACTTAAAGTGCTCTGCTGTTTACACATCACATTTATGACTGGTAGCTGGGAGGAGAAACTCCTGTTGGCTCCGCCATTTTCTCAACTCCCTGCCAACTTCCTCCCCAAAAGGAAATAGAAATCAGATCAATCAAAAATCTAAAATTTGGGGCGCCTGGGTGGCTCAGTGGGTTAAGCCCCTGCCTTCGGCTCAGGTCATGATCTCAGGGTCCTGGGATCGAGTCCCGCATCGGGCTCTCTGCTCAGCAGGGAGCCTGCTTCCCTCCCTCTCTCTCTGCCTGCCTCTCTGTCTACTTGTGATCTCTCTCTGTCAAATAAAAAAAAAAAAAAAAATCTAAAATTTGGTGGCTCAGTGCTGCTGTGTATGAACTACATGTGTTTTATCTTCTGCTTCCCTGCCTGGTGCTAGGTATAGGGAGCGAATGGGCTTTCTCTTTCTCTTTCCCTAGTAACCTCATATGACTATTTCCATAGCTATTAATCTTTCATATTTGTCAACTGCTTATCTTCTGTACTGCATTCTGTATCATTTCTTCAGATCTGGCATCTAATTTACCAATATTTTTATTCAGCTATGCCTAATAAGTGTTTTAACCAATTAAGATTGTTTAACAATTTTATTTTTTAATTTCTAAAAGCCTTATTGGTTTGTTTTCAAATATGTCTTATCTTACAGGAGGGCCTCTTATTACTTGCTCTTCTTTTATTTCTTTAAACATTTCATAATTTTTTTTCCTATTTTTTTGTCTGCTAAGTCCGGTATATCTGAAATCCCTGGGGGTAGATTTGCTGTTTGTTTTTTCTGATATGCTCAAAATTTGCTTGCTTGTATATTTTTCATACCCAATGAGAAGTACCTCTCATCTAGTTGATATTAATACATCGAAGATATGTTTTTCCAAAACTCTTCTTCTCTTTGGAGAAGCCAAATACCTCAGTAGTGACCTGGGACGACTGTTACCCATTCTAGATCTCTAGCTTCATGCGAGGACTGCTTTCCATTAGTTGTCCATCTTGCCCAAAGGCTCTTTCTCTGGGTGCTCCCCAACCAGGACAGCCCCAGGGGCTGATAGCTCGCTGTGTTTTCCTTCCCCCAGGTCCTGGGCCCCCAGAAATACATGGCATTTATGGTTTGCCCTAGAAGGGGACCTCCTCTCATTTTCTTGTGAACTCCTTTCAGTCAAGTTTTCTTCTCCCACTATTCCATCAAAGTGCTCCCTAAGGTTGCGAATAACCTCCATGTTGCTAAATAAAATAGCTACTGCTCAGATTTGTTTCACTTGCTGTGAAACAATTATTTTTATGTTTTGTCTTTGCTGGGGTAGAATGACCAGCTATTTGGTCAAACATTTTTCTGAACGTTTGGTGAAAATGTTTTTGGGTGAAATTTACATTTAAATTGGTAGACTTTGGGGGTGCCTGTCTGGCTTAGTCATTGAGTGTGCGACTCTTGATCTTAGTTTTATGAGTTTGACCCCCACCACTAAGCATGGAGCCTCCTTAAATAAACAAAATAAATAGGTAGATACATAAATAAATAAACTGGTGGACTTTTTTTTTTTTTTAGATTTTTATTTATTTATTTGACAGACAGATCACAAGCAGAGAAGCAGGCAGAGAGAGAGGAGGAAACAGGCTCCCTGCTGAGCAGAGAGCCCAATGCGGGACTTGATTCCAGGAACCTGGGATCATGACCTGAGCCAAAGGCAGAGGCTTAACCCACTGAGCCACCAGGTGCCCCTAACTGGTGGACTTTTTAAAAAAATATTTTATTTATTTATTTGACAGAGAGTGATACAGTGAGAAAAGGAACACAATCAGGGGTGGTGGGAGAGGGAGAAGCAGGCTCCCCACTAAGCAGGGACCCCAATGCAGCGCTCAATCCCAGTACCCTGGGATCATGTCCTAAGCAAAAGGCAGGTACTTAACCACTGAGCCACCCAAGCATCCCAGTTGGTGGACTTTGATTAAAACATACTGCCTTCCGTAAATGTGGATGGGCCTCATCTATTTAGTTAAAGGCCTGAGTAGAACAAAGGACTGACATTTCCCCCAGCATTAGATGTGATACAATATCTATCTATCTATGTATCTATCTATCTATCCTTCCTATTGGTTCTGTTTCACAGGGAACCCTGACTGATTAACTTGCCCTGTTAGTAGCATTTGACAAAATTGATCACTCCCTCTTTTTTTTTTTTTTTTTTAAAGATTTACTTATTTATGAAAGAGATGGGGGAAGGGGCAGAGGAGAGGGAGAGAGAAAGTCAAGTAGACTCTTTGCTCAGTGTGGAGCCTGACGCTGGGCTTTATCTTGTGACCCTGAGGTCAGGACCTGAGCCGAAACCAAAAGTTGGACACTTAATTGACTGCACCAGCCAGGTACCCCAATCACTCCCTCCTTTTTGAGATACTTTTACTTAATTCCCAGTATAACATGTTCTCCTGGTTTTTCTCCAACCTCATTTGCTGGAGAGGTTACTCCAAAAAATTCCAAATGCATATTTCTAGTTCAGGCCTCTTCCTTTAACTCCAGACTCATATCCAGCTGCTTATTTCAAATCTAGTCTCATTGTCTGATAAGTATCTTAAAGTAACATTTCCAAAACCAAATTATTAAGCCTCCCTTCCCAATCTTCCAGCCCAAACTGCTTAACCCCACAGTTTTCCCCAAAGTATGTGGAATATTATTGTTCTAATCACTTAAACCAAAAACACCACGGTTATCCCTGGATCCCTCTTTTTCTCTGACACCCCACAGACAATCTATCAGGAAGTCCTGGGGTTCTATCTTTAACATATAACTAGAATCCAGCCACTTCCTAACACTTCTGCTGCCCTCTCCTGGGCCAAGCCACCCTCTGTCTGTCCTGAGCAGTAGCTCTCACCCTCCAGGGGCTCTCTGTTTCTACCCTTCCCTCAAGGCATTCAGCTCTGCACACTGCAGCCTCAACGAGTCTTTTAAAAAATACAAAGCTCACCTATCACTTCTCTGCTCAAAATCACTGAAAGCTTTTTTAATTTGCTCAGAACAAAAGCCTTGATCATTACAATTCTCTAAAAGATCCTACGCAATCTCTCCCTCTCTTCCCATTCCCCTTAACCTCCCTTCCCAGGCAGGTGTGATCTCTCCTCAGGGCCTTTGATTGATGGTTTCCTCTGCTTGAAATGCTCTTCCTATAGATGTCTGCATAGCTCCCTATTTCACATCCTCTAGTCTCTGTTTAATGTCTGTCCTCTTGGTGAGGTTTTTCCTGATTATTATACCTAAAATCCAGGTATAATATATAGGTTGTCCCTCTTTTATTTTTCTCCATAGCATTTATCCAACAGCCACAACTTTTACTTCTTTATTTTGTCTGTGTGCCCCTCATAGAATGTAAGTTCCAAGAGAATAGGAATTTTTGTTTTATTTGCTGCTGTATCCTCAATTCTTAATACGAATAGCTCACAATAGAAGGCATTTAGTAAATATTGGTTTAATGAATGAAAAGTACTCATCTTGGCAAGGCTATGGGAACAGGCAATCTCTCACATTTGGAGAGGTAAGTATAATTCCGTGCAATATTTTTTAGAGGTTTTGTGTCCTCTAGTGAGCCATCTGCTCAGGCACTCACAGCAAATACTTTTGTACCCAGACCTGCCAGCCTTCTTCAATCATTTACATTACCTACCCGGCTGGCAGGCTATTGAATTTTCCACCCCCACCCACATTTCCCTGCCTTAAATGACCCTCTGCTCATGCAGCCACAGCAAGAATACTCGAAATACCCCACCAAATGGCATGTTTTTTCAGAGCCTTGCAGCCACTGTATACACTCTTCTGTTTCTTCTCCCTTCTCCCAGCCTAGACAGCGCTGACTCTACTAACCTCAGTTTAAGCATCAAGGCCCCCATGAAATCTTCGCTAGACACATTGGCAGTGACTCCTGTGTCTCTTGGTAGCATTTTACGTAGAATTTAATGACAACTATGTAGCATGTTGCTTTGAATGTTTGGTTGGTTTCCTGTCCCCCAGTCAGACCAAGAGCAAACTCCCAGTGTCCTCATCATTGTCTCCAGGTCCCTAAAGCGACATTGGCACTGAATTCTTATTTCATGAACAAATTAATCCTTCAACATCTCTCCTGTTTCTGTTCATGCACAACTTTTTTCCAAGTAAAATGCTTAAAAGTTGGTCATATGATATTAAAATGTCACACTGGGATACAACCAGGAGCACCATCTCCAGATGCTGTTCCGGAGTAGGACACTCTCCCTCAGAAGGTTCTAAGCAAGATTTCTGTACAGTTGTGACATGTAGGATCATCTTTCAGGAGGCTAAGTTCAGCAAGTGCAGCAGCTCTTGCCCCAAATCTGCCATCATCTCAATGGAGAACTCTGGACTATAGTTTTCCCCCTCTTTCAGAATGATGATAGAACATTCTTCTTGGTTTATTTGTATAATTAGTATATGGAAGTTAAGGTCTTGAAATAAAAGGATCAACCAGGGCTCGCTCTGTGGTTCCCTTTCTTCAAGTTTTGGAAGGGAAAGAAGCTTTCCTTTTTTCCCCTAAATTTCAGATACTATCCAGCGAGCCACGGACCTAGCTTGTGTCACATGTTTTGGGCACACTGATCCACAGTGCCGGAATCAAGTAACTCCACACCCTAAGAAGTGGCTGTAACCCAGGATGACACAATCTGTGTTTGTCAAGTTGCCAATTCAAAAAAGAAAGAAATTGTTTAAAGGCTCTTTGTTACATAATAATGTTTTGTTCAGAAGGGGAGGAAAAGTTGGACTGATACAAAGGGCAATTCTTTCCATTTTCCACTTTATCCCACAACCAAATCAATTCTTTGCTTTTGTGTTGGCAGAGCCTCCTCCGACTTTAGGCAACGGGACTTCTCCTGAGCTTCATTCAGCTGCTGGGCTCGCAGACCCATGTCACACACCTCTCCAGAGCAGCTGGAGACGTTGACAGAGTGGAGGGAGCCTGACGATGGGTGGAGATTATTTTTAAATGTGGTTTGTCCCTGTTTTGCTCATGAACATAGGATTTTTTTCGTAAGTGTAGATAAACAAGAGAGCCGTTTCTGACCACAGGAGAATTGAAGCTAGGAAGGAAGACTTTGGTCTCTGGCTTCTGATTTTAGAGTCTAGAGCAGAATACGTTGCTTGATGGCTGAGGTAAATGTTCTTGACCTTTGTATTCAGGCTGATGACTAGAGCACATTAGAAAAACAAAGTAGACCTTATAACTTGGACCAAGCTTGTTTTTAACATTCTTTTCTGTCTTACTAATAACTAGGACCTAGCCCCATATTGAAACACCATGTTACAGAAACTAAAGAACTCTCTCTGTAACTTAACTAATACTCTTTAAATGAGACCTATTTCACTGTGCTGATTGAATTTGATAATCAAGTGCTTTTACCTCTTCAGCTTTGAATAAAATATTTTTAGATCTAAATTTTTTCGACTTAAAATGTAATAACTAAAAATGCTCTGATCAAGTGAAATTGTAATTTCCTACCATAATCATGAATAGACTGAAGGATTTTTCTAGCCTAGGGTTTTAAAGTAACATCAACAAACCAGAAAAAGGGTACTTGAGTATAGTTTTTAATATTACATGTTGAGGGGTGCCTGGGTGGCTCAGTTATTAAGTGGCTGCCTTTGGTTCAGCTCATGGTCCCAGGGTCCTGGGATCAAGCCCTGCATTGGGCTCCCTGCTAAGTGGGGAGTCTGCTTCTCCCTCTCCCACTCCCCCTGCTTGTGTTCCTTCTGTGTGTGTGTGTGTGTGTGTGTGTGTGTGTGTATGTCAAATAAATAAATAATATATTTTTAAAAATATTAAATAGTGAGACTCGATGTAATTTACATACAATTTTAAGATTTGAGTAGGTAAGAAAATTTCATAAAAATCATCTTTTTGGGGGCACCTGGGTGGCTTAGTGGGTTAAAGCCTCTGCCTTCAACTCAGGTCATGATCCCAGGGGGCTGGGATTGAGCCACGCATCGGGCTCGAATCGGGCTCTCTGCTCAATGGGGAGCCTGCTTCCTCCTCTCTCTCTGCCTGCCTCTCTGCCTACTTGTGATCTCTGTCTGTCAAATGAATAAATAAAATCTTTAAAAAAAAATCATCTTATTAGTGTGAGCTTAGCAGACATTTTGTTTTGCAGTGAATACCTATAATTTGACTGGCCTGGTATTCCTTTCTCCCTTGTTCTGGTAATGCCACTAACTTCTTAGGAGATTTCCTCCCCTAGAGGGAGCTGCCCTTTAGGCCAGACCTGTTTTACTGTTGAGTGTTTGAATATTTGTGTGACCCAAAACATCAGCAACTCTTGACAGTTTTCTACATGAAGTGTCCGCAAGCTGAGGTTATACACCCCGTGCAACTGGGGCTCTTCTCCACATGGTCTAAAACAGACTGGTTTGCAGCTGGACAGAAGGAAGGCAAGTCACAGAGAAACAGGTCTCACAGAAGGGGCTGAGAAAGATGCTGCCTTTCTTGGCTCTCTGCTCTGGTTTCAGAGGTCCCCATGTTGACAGGAGAACTGGGGAGAACCCTGACCCTTGCCCTGGGTTCTGAGGTCTCAATCCAGGCCGTCCCAAAGATATTGCAGAAGGTTCTTGGTCTTGTCATGAGAAAGAATTCAAGGACAGACACACAGTGTAGCAAATGAGGGACACAAATGTGAAAGTTTATTAAAGCTGAAGTACACTTTGGAGATGGGAGAGCTGGCAAACTCTAGAGAGCGAGAGTCCGTGAGAGAGAAAGCTGCACACCCTCAGGGCTGGGATTCTATCTTTTACTGAAGGTTGTTAATTAGAGGGTGGAATATTCATTACTTGGGGCTGGGATTTCTTGGAAGCAAGATTTCCATACTTTTTCTTCCTTATTTGGGCAGGGGTTTCCTGTCACGGTACCCACCATCTTAGGCCTGTCTGCTTTGATCTGGCTCTTGTGAAGTGCTGCCAGGACAGGCCTCTGACCTTCCTGATAGTTGGCCATGGTTTCCTTGTTGCTGGCCTCCGCGTATCCTGTTAGGACCTAACTGCCTACTCGAACACCCAGAAACGCAGTTCTTCCTTTAGTGTGTTTGAGCTACCTCACTCTTATTCCAGAAAATCCACAGGACTGTTCCAGAAAATTCACCACCCCTTCATCTCAATCCAGTTGAAATTGGCTCTGGTACTAGCAACTGAAGAATTCTGACTCAGGGACACCTATTTGAGAATATAAGAGAGTGACAACGGTACTTATTGGAAGAAAATTTATTGGAGAGAACAATAAAAATTGGCATAGTCAGTTTACTGTATTTTATTATGTAATGTTTTGTATGTTGCCAGGAGCATTTAAAGCAATTTACCTAAGCAATTTGTTTTTAACTTGGCCTCCTTTGCTAATCTCTATTACAAAGCTTATGTTAATTAAGAGTGACAGTAAGTTGCTGAAATTAGAACCTTCCTTTGGTCTGAAATTTTATTTCATTTTCTATTAGATCTAATAGTTTTAAAGCACTACTGATGTTTAAGAGACAAATCTGTGTTATGCCTAAACTATGTACCACATCTACTTACACACAGATGATCCTACAAATATTCAAATGCTTTCAGTTTATATTAACAAATTCTAGTCTTTGATGTTTTGTTAACTAACAAAATGTTATTTAAATAACTTCTGGACCATGAAAGTATATTAAAAACAAAAACAAAAACAGGTCTTAACTTCCTTAGTGAGAGAAAACTTGAGCTTTGAATTACAATGTCAATTGTAAAAACTGATAAATTGAGTCCTCAAACTATTTTTTAAATAAAATTATTAAATATTTTTCTTAAAAATTCAGTAATATATTACAGGTACATTCCTAAAACAAATGTTATACACCTTAAGATTTTAAAATATAACATTTTGGCAATTTTTCAAATATTGATATGGAAATGTTAAAGAAATATCCCCAAACTTCCATTTTTGTTCTGCCCCTAAAGGTGAGCATTGCAGCACGGAGAATAGTAACCCAGGGCTACGGTTTCAGCACCACCATTTCTTGGCTTTGTGGGTGTGGTATGTTAGGCAATTCGGGATTACAAAATTCTGAAAATGCAAACATGTGACCTCAGGGAATAGGGTTGGGATTTGGTTCTTGTTCCTTCATAAAGAATACATGTGCAAATTAGAAAAACTGAAACTCAGCTGTGGGTATCAGGCTACCCAGGAATAACAGAAAAGTTGAACAATGGGAAAGCGGGATACACACTGGGTTGGGCCAACTGGAACACAGAATTTAAAGAGTGTTCGGAATCCAAGGCAACAGTTGGTAGAGCAGGGGTTCCCATTCTGCTGAACATCCCAATCACCTGCGGGACGTTTTAAAAAACTGAGGGTTGGGGCACCTGGGCGGCTCAGTGGGTTTAGCCAAGGCCTTTGGCTCAGGTCATGATCCCAGGGTCCTGGGATCGAGCCCCACATCGGGCTGTCTGCTCTGCAGGGAGCCTGCTTCCTCTTCTCTCTCTCTCTCTGCCTGCCTCTCTGCCTACTTGTGATCTCTATCTGTCAAATAAATAAATAAAATCCTTAAAAAAAAAAATAAAAAACTGAGGGTTGCTGGAGGTGGGGGAAAGGGATAATTTGGTGATGAGCATTAAGGAGGCTCTTGATGTACAGAGCACTGGGTGTTACATGCAGCTGATGAATCACTAAATTTTACCTGTGAAACTAACAAAAAAAAATAGATTTGTGAAAACTAAACAAAAACAAAAACACAAAACAAAACAATACAAAAAACCCTAAAACAAAACAAAAATACCTTTTTGTATTGTGGGGAGGGGGGGTACCTGGATGGCTTAGTCCATAGAACAAGTGACTCTTGATCTTGGAGTGTGAGTTCAAGCCCCACGTGTAGTGCAGAGTTTATTTAAAAAATATAAAGAGAGGGGTGCCTGCTCGGCTCAGTAGTTAAATCTGCCTTTGGCTCAGGTCATGATCCTTGGGTCTTGGGATCAAGCCCTGCATCAGACTCCTGGCTCAGCGGGGAGCCTGCTTCTCCCTCTCCCTCTGCCTGCTGCTCCCTCCTTTTGCTCTCTCTGTGTCAAATAAGTAAATAAAATCTTTAAAAAGTATATGTAGATAGAAAGATAGATAGATAGAGACATAGATGGATAGATAGATAAGGTAGATAGGAAGACCCCGTCAGCAAAGGCTCTGGTCTAGTCCATGTGCGTTGGTGCCCTGATCATTTGGTTGTTAAAAATCTTCCACATGGGTTTTGAATGCCCTGCTCTCTGCATTGCCTAATTTTGCTATTGTTTTATTGTCTGCTTCCTGATCAGCCCACTACAGTTGCTTCCCTCAGCTTCAGCTATATGTGTCTTTTTACTTTTTTTAAATTTATTTATTATTTATTTATTAAAGATTTATTTATTTATTTATTAAAGATTTTATTTATCTACTTGACAGAGGGATAGGGAGAGAGGGAACACAAGCAGGAGGAGTGGGAGACAGAGAAGCAGGCTTCCTGATGAGCAAGGAGCCTGATGTAGGGCTCCATTCCAGGACCCTAAGATGATGACCTAAGCTGAAGGCAGATGCTTAACAACTGAGCCACCCAGACCTTTTCACAGGATCAGCGCTTCATCTTCTCCAAGCCTTAGCTCAAATAATACCTTCTCAGTGAAGCCTTTCCTATTCCTATGATTAAAAACTGTACCCCTACGCCTTACACTTTCTAGTCCCCTTTCCTGCCTAATTTTTATTCAACCCTTACCACTTTTTAATATACTTTTTGATTTACTTATTTATTATGTTTGTTGCCTGTCCCATCCACCAGAACGCAAGATCGAAGAGGCAGAATTTCTGTGTCGTTTGTCCATACTGTATCCCTTCCACCTAAACCAGACATACTTAATAAATATTTGCTGAATACATGAGTTGAATGTATAATGAATACATGTTTTCTGTTTAGACACTGGCTGACATTATTCTGTCAGAGCCCTGCTCAGCCATGGACACCATCTGTGTCTTCTTTTGGATTCAGCTGGTCTGATTTGGTCTGATTGGACCAGCTTTTTTGGGATTGAGTGTTTTTTCCATACACCCCAGGTCATTTTTGAATGGGTGTGACCGGGTGTGTTTGTATGCCGGGGTAATCAACAGTGATTCAGGGATTACAGGAGTGCCGTGGTACTGCCTGGGGCCTCCCCTTCAGCATGGGCTGTGGGTGGGGCTGTTTCGCCAAGAAGCCAATTTTGGTGCAGAGTGACTGTTCAGCAAATTACCTAAGCCTGTTGAGCTTCAGTAAAATGGCCTCTTGGTCTGACTTACTTTGCTGAATTCTTCCGAAGTTGCAGTGAATAATGTGTGGGAAACACATGCACATAAAAGGTGTTTTCAACATTCATTTATTATAAAAATAAAACAAGAGGAGTGTGAAAAGTTATTTGATTTTAGGGAAAGTTTAAATGTGGCTTTTAATAAAAAGCCAGAGGGAAATTGTGAGGGAGAAATTAGGAATGGAGGAATTTGTTGCTTAAAGGACCTTTGGGATTCTTTTGCCCCCATCACTCAAAGTTGTTTTCAATGTTATTCTCCTTTCACTGATTTCTATTATGGCAGGGGCTCCTGGTACATAACCTCCAAAGTGATATTTAAGAGGAATAAATGCAAAGATCTGCACTCGGTCTTCAAAAACAAATTGTACAAATACAGGCTGAAGGAGATATGGTTTTATAGCTATAGCTATATTAAAAACTTCTAAAAGATTTGGGAGTATTTTTGTTTTTAATCAGCAACACATGACATTTATGAACAGTGGTGTGGTAATAGAAAATGCTATTGTGATACCAACTGATTGAAAAATCATAAAGTTGTAGAAAATCGTATTTTACTATTCCTCTCTTCATACCTGGATTATTGGACTTACCTCCAAATGCCACAGTTTAAGAGTCAGTAAGTTATGTTTAGATGAGAGGGTGTGGAGATGAAGGGGGCATGAGAGGGAAGCATCTTGTTGAAAGGTGTGTTCTGTGGTTGCTGGCTTCAAATATTTAGAAGATTATACATGGAGGGGAATAGGACTGTTCTATACTCAATACACATTACTAGATTCAGATTCACTGAGCACTTTAATATATGTTGTATTCATATTTGTAATAATGGTTTCCCTTTTAGAGTTGAACATACTCATCCTTGGAGTTGTTCTGTGCTAGTCCAAGTTTAACAGCTAAGAGTCAGTTCTATAACTGGGATCTGACTACACTGCTTTGGAACTTAAACCCAGTGGTATTTCCTACCAAGACAATATCATGACTACCTACAAATTTATAAGGAGACACATTTCAGTTCAATGTAAGGACTAGAAGGACTGTTCAAAAATGAGTACTGCTGTGAAGTAGTGAGTATTTCCCCATCACTTGGAGTTCAAGTCTATGCTGCACAGCTACTTTCCAAGGATCTGGTAGTCCCTCAATTTATACATACACTGTATAAAGAAGGACATGCTTACCTCAATAACAAAATATTAAAAATGAAGGCTAGTCATGGAGCCAAAGGATCGTTATAAGCGAGGCCTAGTGAATTTAAGTGATTGAGCTACATTCATTAGTTCAGTAATTATTGGAAAATATGGCATTCAAACTTCATTCTCTGGTTTTACAAACTAATTTTTTTTCCTATTGCAGCAGTTATCCCTTATCTACTAACTGGGTAATACAGTGTGGAACTAGAGGATATGGAAAGAGGAAGGGCAGAGATGTTTGGGAATTATTGTAATGGATTGTTTGGCATGCTCTTGCTTTATTAAAACAAGCAAAGAATGTGAGTGGTAGTAAGAGAGGGTTTTAAATGATAAGCAGAGAATGCCACCTAGTAAAGGAAGAATAGAATACTGTGGAAGGTTAAGCAAGGCAAGGGCTGTGGGTTGTACTGTTATTTCCCTCCTGATGAGTAGATGCTCAACATCTACTTGCTGGAAGGAATGACGTCAGCCCTCAACAAATGTTTAAAGGGAAACTTCTGAGTGCTGAGCACTTTGCGATGTCTGGGAACCAAAAATGAACTAGACAAAAATATCTATCCTTTTAAGGAACTCAGTCTAGTAACAAAAGACCACCAAGCAAAGCAATAGGAAAAAAGGAAAAAGTACTAAGGACAATCATAGAGAAGAGATAAGAGATTGCTGCAGGAAGGCATAAAGGAGAGTATCTAATTCAGCGTAAGTGCATAGGGAGAGCATGTGGGTGTGGAAAAAAGAGTGGATGTCAGGGAAGATTCTAAAGAGCAAGTGAAGCATTTATTATCTTGGAGGATAGTAGGAGTTCACCTGGTTAAATGAGGAATGGATTTCAGGTGGGGGAAAATGTATGGAGATACTGACAGAGCCTGTTGTATCTGTGTGTAAATGTGGGAGTCAGAGCTGGAGCTGAAGGGATCGGGTTATACACGGCTTTGTGTACCATGGTAATTAGCTTGAACCTGATTGTCCAAGTGGACAGCCTCTGAAGAATTCTAAAGAAGGAGGCTCTTTGGTTTCGCAGCATATTCTGACAGTCATGTGGAACAGAAGCAGAAGTGAAATTGGGAAGGCTGGACCTAGAGAGTGGCAAAGAGGTTGAAATAGTGGAGACAGATTATTAGTCACAGAATTAAGAGGAAGAATTCATCCATGGGATTTCAAATCAGAGAACTTCAGTGGGGAGAAATTTGATTGCCTAGTTGTTGAAAGGGCAAGATTTTATCAATGGAATTAGGTGATACTGAAGTGAGAAATAGGGAAGGTCTGGGATTGGGACCATATGGCCCTCCCGAGCTTGTGTGTATCAGCTGATGACTCTTTTGAACTGAATTCAGGAAATGACACAAAAATGATTTGCGCAATAAAATCAGGAGAACGAAGACTCTGAAGTCTGTACATTTGTAGAAAAATAACTAGAGTTGGTGAAGGTGGGGGAAGTAGCCATTACCAGAGGGTCATTTGTGAATAAATTTGGGCTGAATGGAAAGATCCCCGAAGAAAACCAAATGCCCTGAATCCAGCTCTTCCTCACTATGACCCATTCCCCCCCAGGTGCCTTCATTCTTCAGGTTGTGGGGATCAGAATTTTGAAAATCTTGAAGACCATGTACTCAAACCTACGTATTTCAGGATGAGGACAGAGAAAAGCAACGACTTGCAAGCCGTCCAGTAGAGGGGTCTTTCCTTGAGCCCGGGCTTCCAGACTCTAGTTCCAGTGCTCCTTTCATTATCTACACCACTGCGGGCTGGGCAGCGCGGAGTCCCCGGCCCCGCGAGGTTCGCAGGGTCCACCAGGGGCACGTTGAAGGCCCCTTCCTCGCCCCGCCCCCGCTCCTGTGGGATTCCCTGTCCCGCCCCCTTCCCGCGCCGGGCGGGGTCGCTGCGCCGCCGCTTCTCGCGCGCTCGCGGGGTCGCGCGGACGCGGGTCGGGCCGCGGGTGCGGGGAGGTCGCCGGGCCGCCCGCGCCGCCGCCCCTTGCCTGACGCACGGAGGGGCCGGGACGCGATTTGCCGCGAGTGGCTGGAGTCGCCGCCGCCGCCGCCGTCCAGGGCCGCTCCGCCCCCCAGCCCGCCTTCCTCCCGCCTCGCCCTCCGCCTCCGTCCGCGCCTCGCTCGCGTCCCCGCGTCCTCCCCACCAACCCCGGAGGTGTCGGTCGCCCGCGCTCGCGCCAGCGCCAGCGCCAGCCAGGTGAGTGTGGCCGCCACGCGGCCCAGGCGGCCCGGGCGGGAGGAGCGCGCAGGCCCCGCGGCCGGGTAGCGGGCGCGGGCGGGTGGAGGCGGTAGCGGTGGCGGCGGCGGGCCCGGCTTTCTTCCTGGGCTCGGGCCGCGGGGCGGTGGAGCCGCGCGGCTGAGGGAGGGGCGCCCGCGTCCCCGCCGCCGCCTCCACCGCAGACAAAGCGCCTGAGGTGGGAGCCCCGCGGGCGGCCTCTGCCTCCGCGCTGGCTGCCGGGTGCGGCCGCGGCCCTCAGAGCCCGGTCGCTCTGGCCTCCTCCCCCCCAAGCGCCCTCGTTCATTAATGGGTGAAAGGGACCCGCATCATGCAACAGGTTTGGGCGTTAATCCTTATTTTCCGGCGGGTCTCGTCTTCCCGGCGTGCGGGCACCACAAGCGGCGGCGCCCGGCCCCGGGGCGAGCCCAGCGACCAGCTCCGGCGGCCGGCTTCTTTGTGTGGCCGGTGACCAGCCTTGCCCGGTGGGTGGGGGACTCCCGTCCCGAGGCCCCCGGGGCTCGGGATGCCTCCTGGATGCCTCCCTCGCGGCGTGGGTCTTGGCTTCCCCCGGGCCTGCCGGATGTTAACATCTCTCCAGCCTTTGGAGGAGTCACAAAGGGAAGGAAGAGGGTTGGCAAGGATTTGTGGTTATGTATTTATTTTTTATATGTTAGGTAGACTGATAGCAGAAAGGAGCCGCAGTCTGGCCGGCTCGTGAGGGTGCGGGTGGGATTTCACCGTGGGATGCACGGTTTGGACTCGCTGCTGCTCTGACAGCAAGTGGTTTTCTTGGTGCTTTGACATCTTTCTCTCATACACAGCGTATCGCCCCAGAAGTTGGAAGTGCTGTTGAGGGAGTAACTCTGTAGCAGCCGTTTGACAGGTCACCTCTTTCTGCACCTCTTAATGCACCTATTTCTGCGACAAATACACCCGTTACACATCCTGGCATAGGTTAAATTAAAATTGCCACTGAAAATACCCCCATTTTGGAAAATGTTAATCCATATGGTTTTCTTTGGCTTGATTTTGGCGTATTTTGTTAGGTGTGAACACTCCTTCCCCCCCCCCCCAAGCCCCAAGGAAGAGTACATAACAAAGCACAATTTATTTTTGTTCACATACCTTGGTCATGGTGTTACCTAGCTGGTTTCATTGGTATGCTATTTTAGTATAACAATACTAAATGGAAGGAAAATATCTTACTTTTGCTTTGAGCAATAAAATGCTTCTTTGTTCTAGAACCAGGAAGCTTTTATACATAATACTTTCTGTGGACAAAAGTTGGTGACTCTCTTTACCCCATGACCCAATACGTGAAAAAATTCCCAAATGACTTAGCATTACACAACTCTATAGATTGTTTTTCTATCCCAAACTCCAGGAAGTCATTTTGCTGTGTTTTTATTCAGGCAATCTAGACTAAATTTCGTCTTAAAATTTGGGCCTTACTCTGTAAATTCCCCAGCATTAGGGAATGAGTTGATTATATTTAAATAGTTTGCTAAGCATTTTGAGCCCTGAGAATAATAATAAGAAAGAGTAATGGAGATTAGAAGCTGGTGATGGATTTAGCAGAGTGACAGCAGATTGGAACACGGAATGTGGTAGAGGTTGCAAAGTTCCATCTACTTGGGTTTTAGTTGATCAGTGGCAAGGACATATCTGAAAAGTAAATGTCCAGTAATTAAAAAAGCAGAAAAGGGTGTAACATTTTGGCTTATCCCACCCCCCTCCCCCACCCTCTGGTGTACTCTGTAAAAACTCCTTGAAGCTCTTTCTACTCCCTAAAAACAAACTTGCTATTAATAGGGACTTTACTTTTAAAGAAATAAAATTATGCCAAATTAATCTGATCCATGGAAAGTTTTTCTAACATGATTAGTAGTTTTACTTTGCCCAAAATACCATTCATCTTTGTAACATCGAACTTCAAAGAGCTTTCATAGCTGTTCCAGGATACAGGAACAGCCTCTTGAGAAAAGTAGCACTTTGAATAATGAAAAGGAACAGAAACTTACATTTCTATAATAGTTTTCTTTTATAGAGATATAATTCATATACTGTAGAATTTACTCTTTTAACGCATACAATTCTGCGGTTTTAGTATACTTATAAGGTAGTGCAAAACATCACCAGTTCAAGAACATTTTCAATTGCTGAAAAGAAACCCTGATACCCATTAGCTATCACTCTCATTCCTCCTCCCCAGCACTTGGCAACCATTGATCTAGTTTCTGTCTAGAGATTTGCCTGGACATTTCATATAAACAGAATCATACAAATATGTGGCCCTTTGTGTCTTTTACTTAGCATCTTAGTTTTAGGGTTTATTCACATTATGCATGTATCACTACTTCATTCCTTTTTATGGCTGAATAATCTTTCTTGTATGGATATGCCACATTTTGATGATTATTTCATCCATTGATGGACGTTTGGGTTGTTTCCACTTTCTGGCTATTATGAGTAATGCTGCTATGAACATTCATTTACAAGTTTTTGTGTGTGCACATGTTTTCAGTTCTCTTGGGCATATACTTCGATGTGGTATTGCTGGGTCATATGATAACTGTTTAACTTGAGGAATTGCCAAACTATTTTCCATAGCTGCTGTAGCATTTTACATGTCCACTAGCAAAGTATGAGGGTTCCATTTTCTCCAGTACTTGTTAATGTTGTCTTTTTGATAATAGCCATCCTAGTGGGTGTGAAGTGGTATCTCATTGTGGTTTTCATTTGCATTTCCCTAATGGCTAATGATGTTGAGTATCTTTTCATGTTCTTATGGATCATTGGTTTATCTTCTTTAGAAAAATGTCTAATTTATAATAGCTTCTAACTTTGTGTTTTCACGTGTATTTTCTATTTCGTCTTCGAAATAATTCTGTAAGTTAAGTTTATCCCTATTCTACTGCTGGGAAGCTAAGGTGCAAAGAGGTTAAATAATTTGCTTGTTTTTTAACCTTACAGAGTTAGTAGGAGGGTTTGAATATAAATTCAGGTCTTCTAACTCTACTTCCTGCATTCTTTTTACCCCAAGAGGCATACAGAAGTTAAATTGTGTTTGCAAATTTGCTTGGCTAATCATTGGCAAAGTGGGGGGAAATAAATAAAAGCAAACCAAACAACAAAAAGCAGGTGGTCATATTGCCTGATACTCATCAGATTTTACTATTTTTTTAAAAAAATATTTTAGTTTTTTTTTTTTTTTTAAGATTTTATTTATTTATTTGACAGAGAGATCACAAGTAGGCAGAGAGGCAGGGGGGAAGCAGGCTCCCTGCTGAGCAGAGGGCCCGATGCAGGGCTCAATCCTAGGATCCTGAGATCATGACCTGAGCCAAAGGCAGAGGCTTAACCTACTGAGCCACCCAGGCATCCCAGATTTTACTATTTTTAAATAAATTCTTTGGGTTCTCCTATCCTAATAAATTAGGTAGGATTTTCACATTTCCTCTAGGGAAGCAGTCAGAACAATTAAACCTAGTAACCCACCTTATTGGTGCATAGCTAATCCTAGAACCCACTCTTCACTGAGACATCGTGTTTTATATTATCCTGCAGCTTCCGTGTTCTCTATTTTTCCACTGATTTATTCACTGTATCTTAAAATAATTGAATAATATAACATTTTTCATAAACACTAAAATTCTGAGTGAAACTGAAATTAACTTTTATTTTTGAGCAGGGCAGTTTGCCAGTTTCATTTCGAAGTGCAGGATAACTAAGATACGAATTTCAGTTTTTATGTGGAACTCTGTATCAGACATAGGTATACGAAATTATCAGCTCTTTAGAGGGTAGGTAGAGGCATATGTTAATTATTTATCTTTGCAAGTCCATTATCTGACATAGTGCCCAGTACTCTGAATACAAATGAATTTTTTTAACCTGCCCCCCAAAAAAACCCAGCAAAAATTATCTAGTACTCTTTTTTAGAAGAAAGGCAGTACAAATTCCAGAAAAAGAATGTATTTCTTACCCCTGACACATGACCTAAAAATATAATAAATGATAAAAATTAGAACTTGATTTAAAATTCAGCACTTATGGAAGGAAGTAACTGTTGTTCCATCCTGTGTTTTAAAAGATAGGCTCTAGACGGGGCACCTGTGTGGTGCAGTTGGTTAAGAATCCAACTCTTGGTTTTGGCTCAGGTAGCGATCTAGCCCTGTTTTGGGCTCTGTGCTCATCTGCTTAAGACTCTCCCTCTCTGAGCCCCTGGGTAGCTCAGTGGCTAACTGCCTGTCTTTGGCTCAGGTCATGATCCCAGGGTCTTGGGATTAAGCCCCACCTTGGGCTCCCTGCTCTATGAGAAGCCTGCTTCTCCCTCTCCCACTCCCGGTGCTTGTGTTCCCTCTCTAGCTGTGTCCATCTCTCTCTCTCTGTGTCAAATAAATAAATAAAATTAAAAAAATTTTTTTTTTAAAAAAGAAAGATTCTAGCTCTCCTTCTGCACCTGCTCCTCGCCCTGTGGACACATACTCTTTCTGTCTCTCTCTCTCTCAAATAAATAAATAAATCTTTGAAAAAAAAAAAAATAGACTCTAGGGATGCCTGGCTGGCTGGCCCTGTTGGTAGAGTATGTGACTCTTGATCTCCGGGTCCTGAATTCAAGCCCCATGTTGGGCATAGAGTTTACTTAAAAAAAAAAAAAAAAAGGCTCTAAGTACCTGGTGGCTGGCACAAGTGTTTATTAGCTCAGTGCCCATACATAGGAACTACACCCTGAATGTTGGTTAAATAAGTGAGTGTCCAATGAGTGAATAAAAGGATTAGTTTTTATTGTAGCATGTAGAAGAGATAACAGCAAATGAGTATTTAGGCTGTGCTTTTCATTTGTATATTTTAATAGCAAACATGATACATGTTCATTATAAAAATTCAAATAATATGTGGGTATATTCAATAAAAGCTGAAAATCTTCTTTACTTCTGGTCCCCTTCCCTTCCTTCACCCCCAAGATCATTCCTGTCCCAGGTAACAATTGTTAACAGTTTAGGATTTATATTTCCACTTGTGTCTTTGGTTTTTGTGTGCATATGTATAAATATGCATTTACAAATCTGGCCATATTATATACATACATTCACAATGGCTTTTCCTTTACAAATAGGATCATACTACACTTTTAAATGAAATATATTAAGCATTTATAGTCACAAATGATAAATGTAATATTTATTACTATTGCCTGGATTTGGTATCAGGATTAAGCTTACCTGTAAGAATGAATTGAGAAATATTCCTTTATTCCCCTGTGCTTTAGAATAGTGTAAAAATATCTGCCCTCTAAGCATTTATTAGAAATTCCTGGATAACCTTGGGAGAGGGAAGACCTCTGAGGCAACCTTTCAAATTTTTCTTTTTTTTTTTTTTTATAAAGATTTTATTTTATTTATTTATTTGACAGAGAGAAATCACAAGTAGACGGAGAGGCAGGTAGAGAGAGAGGAAGGGAAGCAGGCTCCCTGCTGAGCAGAGAGCCCGATGCGGGACTCGATCCCAGGACCCTGAGATCATGACCTGAGCCGAAGGCAGCGGCTTAACCCACTGAGCCACCCAGGCGCCCCCTTTCAAATTTTTCTTGTTTTTATTTGGTCTGTTAAGTTTTGGTTCTTATTTTCTGTTAAAATTTTGGTGAAAGAATCCTTTAAAAATTTCTAGGCCATTTAGAGTTCGAGTTTAGTAGACCATGATTTGTAAATACTTGTATGGTTTTGAGGCAGCTTAGTAGGGAAAAGTAGTGGTGTAAACACTTGATTTAATCTGCTTTATGATTTACTAGCTTTGTGACTTTGGACAGGTTAATAATTTCTCTCAGTAAAATGGGATAAATATACTCACTTTATAGGGTAGGTATTAGGAAAGAGATTAGCATATGTTCAGCATCTAATAGGTGTTCAGACTTTTTATTTTTTTCTTTGTATGGTCATCAGTGACAAACATGAGGTATTGGGTTCTGCTGTTAGCATGCTGCTTGGTGTACTGGAAAGAGCATTAAGACCTTGGAGTTTTAGCCTGTGTCTCACGGTTATTAGCCATTGGCTTTGGACAAGTCTGTTCAGCTTCTGTTTCCTTACCTATAAAAAAAACCGTAGGAAAACTAACACTTGTTGAGCACCTATTCTATATGCATTTAGACAGTTTACAAATCTTAACCTCATTTAATCCTTTCAATAACTCTATCAAATAGAGATGACGTTTATTTCCCATCTTAACAGTCAAAACAAAGGTTCAGGAATTGGATTTTCTGACATCCATTTAAAGGTACTGCCCACCCTCTACGCCTGTCCATGTTTGTTCAGTCTACTCGGTACAGCTATCCTCTCTTGGGGATGAGAGGGTGTGCCCCTGCGTACAGGGAATTCCAGATGAGCATACTGCAAACTGAAATACCAAATTTATTAAAAAAAACAACAACCCCAAACTGAACCAGTATAGGATGAGACTACTTATTTATTAATGATTCCCATTAATAAAATACAAATACAGGATGGTTAATGTATCCTAATGCATATACTTGAGAGTAATAATTTAAGTTTTTATTATTATTATTTTTTTAAATTTATTTGACAGACAGAGATCACAAGTAGGCGGAGAGGCAGGCAGAGAGAAAGGGGGAAGCAGGCTCCCCGCTGAGCAGAGAGCCCAATATGGGGCTCGATCCAGGACTCTGGGATCATGACCTGAGCTGAAGGCAGAGGCCTTAACCCACTGAGCCACCCAGGCGCCCATAATTTAAGTTTTTAAGTACTTGTGTTGTTCATTTACAGAGATTACAAATTCTTGGAAAGGAGTAGAGAAATGCATTATAATTCATTGTCTACTTGCAGACTTGCAGAGTCATTTAAAAAATGAACCTACCTTTGTCAGCTGGTGTATAAAGAGCTATTGATTATGTTCTTGAAAGGTAGTCAGTTGTATTGTATTTCCTTTGATAGGGTTTGCCAAAGCTTTTGCTCTGAGTTTCATTTTATTTGATCAGAGGCAATGATATTGATTTGGCTTTTTTGCTAGCTTTGTGTTAGGGATACGAAAAATAAAATGCTGTTAGGACATTACAAATTAAATTGTGATTGAATAATAGTATAGAAGGTCACGAAATTCTGTCTACTGAAGCTTCATTTATCATTTTTATTCTATTTGGTAGGAGTGGGAATTCCTATGTTTAGTTTAGAGAATTTTTATCAGAATTAGGTTTGAGTTGTGCTATGTAAATTCTCATTGATACTGAATTTTTCTTTTTGGCAGAATACAGTACAAAGTGTCATGAGCTATATGTGTTGGAAAATATGGTTCTCTTCTTCAAAGAGTTTATACTCTTAGGGAGGCACTGAAGGAAGAAACAAAGTAAAAGGACAGAGTGAGTTCTTAAAGCTTGTGCCTGCTTTTTGGAAAATCAATTTTGCTGCATTGGGTTTTTGTAAGGTACCATATGTATCGCCTGATGGGCACTATCACAAACATCCCAGTTCTTTGAAAACTGGTAGTTGTTTATCTTCTATATCTTATGCATTTTATAGTGTTCTCTCTCTTTTTTAAAATTTTTTTTAATTTTAATTTTTTTTAAAGATTCTATTTATTCATGCTACAATAAAAACTAATCCTTATTTATTCATCATTCATTCAAGAAGCAGGTTCCTTGATGAGCAGAGAGCCTGATGCGGGGCTTGATCCCAGGACCCCAGCTGGGATCATGACCTGAGCCGAAGGCAGAAGCTTTAACCCACTGAGCCACCCAGGTGCCCCCCCCCCTCGTTCTTTTTAAAAGACTTTATTTATTTGTCTCAGAAAGAAAGAGAGGGAGCGAGTGAGCACAGGCAGAGTGGCAGGCAGAGGTAGAGGGAGAGGGCTCCCCGCTGAGCAAGGAGCCCAATGAGGGACTGGATCCCAGGATGCTGGGATCATGACCTGAGCTGAAGGCAGCTGCCCAACCGACTGAGCCACCCAGGAGTCCTGTTCTTTTTGTTTTATAAAAATTCCTCTTTGGTCTAAGTAGATAGAAGTTCCTCATTGGAGTACCTTTCTGTTTTATCTCCAGGACTGTGGACTGGGTTTTCCTTTTTGTGATGGCTACTAGAAAGCCAAAGCCAGATTTGTGGCACACTCCAGAGCAGGCATAGTGATTTTGTGCTCTACTTTTTTTTTTTTTTTTTTTAAAGGTTTAGTTTATTTATTTGACAGACAGAGATCACAGGTAGGCAGAGAGGCAGGCAGAGAGAAGGAGGGGGAAGTAGGCTCCCTGCTGAGCAGAGAGCCCGATGCAGGGCTCGATCCAGGACCCTGGGATCATGACCTGAGCCGAAGGCAGAGGCTTTAACCACTGAGCCACCCAGGCGCCCCTGTGCTCTACTTTTTTTTTCTTTTTCTTGGCACCATTTTAGTGTATTCTTTATTCTTTTGCTTTTACTTTAAAAATTTATTAACTTTTTATAGTTCACATATTCTTGTCTCAATCATTTTCAGAACAAAATAGTGGTGTATATGTAAATAAATATACATGAAATCCATGGAAGAACATATCAAGGCAAACAGATTAATATAGTAGAGACCAGATGTGGCAAATAGGTTTTATTCATGGGCTAGCTTTGATTGATGGTGGCTTTGTGGAACATTGCATTACGGAGTAGTTGGAGGCAGCATGCAGATTTAGTGGGAAAGACCACTCTGATCACTGAGCAGTTTTGTTGTTTTGGGTGTGGGAGTAGTGATAGCACGGGTGCCTCTATTTGCCATCCCTTTTATAGAAAAAACATACAGCATACTGAATAGTACAATAAGTAGGTGGATTTTTATGTTTAGAGCTAGGTTTGGCTGGAAAAGATGTAGATTTGAGGAACAAGTTGGTGAATTTTTGAAACTGGCAGTCAGATTGGTTCATCTAGAATACAGTGTCTCTAGTGCATTAAGGAAAAATTAGGTCGGTGGAAAAATTGAGGAATGGAATGTGATAGCCTTAACAGGTAGATGGAGGTGATTAGACTTTTTTATCTCTTAAAATTCTAATTAATTCCTTATATTATTTCCAGTGGTTTTGCTTTAGTTCAGGTCTTTGTCATCCTTTTAATTTTAAAAGTTAAATTATTTTTTGAGTAGCTAATGCATTCATATATTTCAAAATTAAAAAGGTACGAAAGGACACATTAAAAAGTCTTCCTTTTACTCCTGTTTCTCAACTATTGAGTTTTCTCCTCCATAGGGTCAACCAGTATTATCAGATTTGTAAGTATCTTTCCAGAAATATTTTCTGTATACATTTGTGTTTTCCTGTCCATTTTACACAAATAAATATTTCTGTACCTATATATGGAACTGTTTCTTCCATACTATATACAATATTCTGTATCTTACATTTATCATTTCTTAGAGATTTTTTTCATAACAGTACACAAGGAATTTTCTTCTTTGTAAAAAAATAAACCTTTTGGGGCGCCTGGGTGGCACAGTTGATTAAGCCTCCAACCCTTAGTTTCAGCTCAGGTTGTGATCTCAGGTTGTGGGGTTGAGTCATCAGTCAGGCTCCATGCTCAGATCAGAGTCTGCTTAGGACTCTCTCTCTCTGCCCGTCTCTACCCCCCATCCCAGCTCTCTTTTTCTAAAATAAATAAATCTTAAAACCAAAAACCTTTTGCTTTGGAATAATTTCAGATTTACAGGAAAGTTGTGCAAAACAGTACAAAAAGTTCCTATATATAACTCACCCACTTCATTTCCTCAAATGTTATTATCTTACTGTGGTCCATTTATCAAAACTGGGAAACTGAACATCAGCACCTTATTGTTAACTACACTGTAGACTTTATATGGATATCACCAGTTTTTCCATTAATGTCCTCTTTCTGTTACAGGATTTCATCCAGAATACCACATTGCATTTATTTATCTTGTCTCCCTAGTTTCATCTGACAGTTTCTCAGTCCTTTTTTTTTTTTTTTAACTGTCTTGAGGAGTGCTGGTCAGATAGCCTACAGAGTCTCTCTCAACTTGGGTTTGTCTGATGTTTTCCTCATGATTAGAATAGGGCTATGGCTTTCTGAAAATAATACACAAAGTTGAGTTGCTCTTCTCATCATGTCATGTGAGGGAATACTTGACATTTCTGTGACATTACTGGTGATGTTAACCTGGATCACTTGGTTAAGGTAGTGTTTGCCAGTTTTCTTCAATGTAATGTTACTATCTTTTTTTCCCTTTTTGTACTTCATTTTTAAAAGTGAGTCACTGAATTCAGTCTGCCTTCAAAGTAGGAGGGAGAACTAAAGGACTTTCTTTTAAAAAATGTAATACCCTTGGGGGTGCCTGGTTGACTCTGGGTGGGGAGTTCGAGCTCCAAGTTGTGTGTAGAGATTAAAATGTAATACTCCTGGGGTGCCTGGGTGGCTCAGTCAGTGAAGCATCTGCCTTCAGTTCAGGTCATGATCCCAGGGTCATGGGATCAAGTCTTGCATTCGTCTCCTTGCTCAACAGAGAGCCTCCTTTTCCCTCTGCCTGCTGCTCTCCTTGCTTGCGATTTTCCCCTCTCTTTCTCTGAAAAAGAAATAATAAAATCTTAAAAAAAAAAAAAGTAATACTCCTTAAATGGATGTACTATATATTTTATTCAGTTATTTTCCTGTTGATCTATATTTAAATGATTTAACATAACAGTTAAGAAAACGGGCTCCAGAGCTAACACTACCAATGATCAAATCTTGGCTACATGTTAGTTACGTGATCTTGGGCTACTTTTACTTGGCCTCTCAGTTTCTTCATCTTTAAAATGGGGTTGTTAATAGCACATACCTTATAGTACTGTTGAGAGAATTTAATGAGAAAATATGCAAAGTGCTTAAAATAGTGTCTGCTGCTATATTAAGTGCTAGATAAGTGTTTGCTATTATTCACTTTTTTGTCCTTACAATAATACTGCAATAAGTAAGTTTGTATATGTTATTTCGTACACGGTGGTGGGGCAGGTGAGTATACCATATGATAAATTTCTAGAAATGCTTACTTGCCTTTGTAATTTTGATAGATCTTGCCAAATTTGCCTCCCATAGAGGTTATAGTATTTTGCATATTCATCAGATACATGAGAATGCTGAATTGTTCTAATAACAACGAAAAAAGATATGAGAGCATCTGTGTTTCTGTATCCATGTTATCAAATTATTTGATCTTTGCCAATTGATTGGTGCCTACTTTTATTATGAAATAATTTGAGCATCTTTTTTTTTTAAGACTATTTATTTATTTGACAGAGATCACAAGTAGGCAGAGAGGCAGGCAGAGAGAGAGACAGAAATAGGCTCCCTGATGAGCAGAGAGCCCGATGCAGGGCTTGATCCCAGGATCCTGACCTGAGCTGAGGCAGAGGCTTTAACCCACTGAGCCACCCAGGCGCCCTGAGCATCTTTTTATTGAGCCATTTAAGAGTTTAGATTTTGATGCTCCTTGTATTGTAACCTGGACTTCATCAGCTGGGAAATGATAAAAAATGTTGATGGCGGAAATAATTATAATTACTAGGTAAGGAATAGTTTGTACCTGGGAAAGACTGTGGTTGCAAGAAGTGGGTCATTAGTGGGTCATTAAGTTGCCGGCCTCTCTTCTGGTGTGATAGTGGGGTGTCTTTGTAACTGTTATTTAAAAAGCTTTTTTTTTTTTTTTTTAAAGATTTTATTTATTTATTTGAGGGTTGGGGAGAGCATAAAGAGAGAAGCAGACTCCCAGCTGAGCAGAGAGCCCTTCACGGGGCTTGATCCCAGGACCCTGGGATCATGACCTGAGCAGAAGGCAGAGGCTTAACCAACTGTGGCACCCAGGCCCCTGTTTTTTAAAAAGTTTTAAGAAGGGTTGCCACCATCCTACATTTGCAGCTAGAAATGAAGGAAGCTGTAGGGGTGCAGGTTGGAAGGAAAGGCTGCAGTTGCATTAAAGTAAGACTGAAAGTTAATCAACCTGACACATTTTTTTTATGATACTTATTTTTATGTTGCATAATAATTAGGCAGAAATTAAAATATTTTGTTATTAGTTGTATATTTATAATTAAATTTTTTTTTAGATTTTATTTGTTTATTTGACAGAAGGATACACAGTGAGAGAGGGAACACAAGCAGGGGGAGTGGGAGAGGGAGAGGCAGGCTTCCTGCCAAGCAAGGAGCCGGATGCGGGGATCGATCCCAGGGCCCTGGAATCAAGACCTGAGCCAAAGGCAGACGCTTAACAACTGGGCCATCCAGGCGCCCTTGTAATTAATTTTAACATCCAGTTTTATGAGTTTTTCTTTATTATTGCATTCTCTGGTATGTATAATCATGGTCAGTTTGTAGTTCTTTTTCTGATATCATGTATTTTTTTTTTTAAAGGTTTTTATTTATTTGACACACACAGAGAGAGGGAGTACAAGTAGGCAGAGTGATAGGCAAAGGGAGAAGGCAAGTGGACTTCCCACTGAGAAGGGAGCCTGACTCGGGACTCTATCCCAAGATCATACGAACATGACCTGAGCTGAAGGTAGCTGCTTAACTGACAGCCACCCAGCGGCCCCTCTGATATCATATATTGTGTACTGTTAAGTGGTTATGGTTAACTGCCCCCCTCTAATCCCCCAACCCCACCACTAACTACAGTATAAAAACCAAAAGTGTTGAATCTTACTTTATGTAACCTGGATGGGCAGGGTAGTGGGCTTGATGGCCCTTTGCTCTTTTCCTTTGTTGAGTTTCATATTTGGAGTTCATGAGCTTAACCTAGCCCATCTTGAAGGACACAGACCCTTTCCACCAGACAGTCCCCGCTACACACTGGAGGCTCTAAGAACTCTGAAATATGAGAACAGATTAGGGGGGTTTGGAGGGGAGAAGAGGTAAAAAATGACCACCATTCTGAGAGAAAGAAAGAAAGATAAAGAGATACCAAACGAGGAGAAGGAAGTAGACACCATGAAATTGGAATCTGGGTCCTTAGAATTTGAGATTCTTGGCTTCCGAATAGGATTAAAAGAGTGGAGAGGGCAAAGTAGAGCTCTTGTAACCTGTGAACTCTTTTGACCTGGTTTCCCCAGGCAGAAAGCGGTATGAAAGCATTTCTAGAGGACTCAGCAAAATAAAAACAAACATCTCCTACTCCCTCAAATCAAATCAAACCAAAAGGAAAACATATCTCCTAGATGCCTTAAACTACGAAACAAGTCTGAAACAAGTCTGTTAAAAGATGGAGTTCAGTTCTTTATAAGTCCTTTTCTGTTTTGATAGAGTAAGCTGGAAGAAAGCTCCCTCCTGGGGGCCAGAAGCATGAAGGATATCCTGAGGGTGGTAGAAAACCCAGAAGGCAGGGGAAAGGGAAGCTCATAGGCAGCTGAGAGGACAAATGTGGATTTTTGCAATTTTCACCAGATTCTGGGTTATCTTTACTCAGACAAATAAAAGCTCTGTTCCAAATATTTCCTCTCTGCAGGACAGGCAGCTAACCAGAAAGACGTCTTGTCATATGATGGAAACTATTACTGCTGCTTTGTAATTTGGCCTTTGTATCCAGTTTACTTTAAAAAAAGCCACAACTCCAAGATCAGAAATTTAGAATCATGCTTTGGGGCACCTGAATTGAACAGATGACAACACTTGGAATACAGTTAATTCTATTTTTTTTTTTTAATTTAAGATTTTATTTATTTATTTGTCAGAGAGAGAGAGAGAGAGCACAAGCAGGGGGAGCAGCAGGCAGTGGGAGAAACAGACTCCCTACAGAGCAGGGAGCTGGATGTGGGACTGAATCCCAGGACCCTGGGATCATGACCTGAGCTGAAGGCAGACACTTAACTGACAGAGCCACCCGGGCATCCCCAGTTAATTCTTTCTTAAACATACAGTTTCTGTTTATTTTTTTTTAAAGATTTATTTATTTATTTGACAGGGAAAGAGTGTACGCATGAAAGAGGATAACAGGAGCAGGGGGAGCAGCAGAGGGAGAGGGAGAATCAGGCCTCCTGCTGAGCAGGGAGCCTGATGTGGGACTCAGTCCCAGGACCCTGGGATCATGAGGCTAGCTGAACACAGGTACTTAATGACTGAGCCACCCAGGTGCCCCCATACAATTTCTGTTTAAATGCCATTTGAGTTGGGACACCTGGGTGGCTCAGTGGGTTAAGCCTCTGCCTTCAGCTCAGGTCATGATCTCAGGGTCCTGGGATCAAGTTCCACACTGGCCTCTCTGCTCAGCAGGGAGCCTGCTCCCCCGCCCCCACTCTCTGCCTGCTTCTCTCCCTACTTGTGATCTCTCTCTGTCCATGAATAAATAAAAATCTTTAAAAAAATAAAAAAAAGCCATTTGAATTAACTTGCTTTTGTAAATTGTGAGACTATTTAAGCCTATCAGTTACTATCTTAGTGTGAATCATTTAAGCATATAATTACTGCTTTTCTCGTTAATACTTGTCTAAGATAAGGTATTAAGGAAATAAGAATGTTGATAGAAGAGGAGAGGTAATTTTATAACATATCTTTTGTTCAGGATCATGCTGGACATTGGTTTTTAATTTTCCATGACATTGGAGAATTGAGCGTAGCCTGGTGAAGGAAGAATAGGTGTTGGAGCCAGGATAAGTCTGGCTTAGCACAGAGCCTGGCCCTCCTTAATCATCCACATATGGTAACTAATATCTCCCCATCCACTGCTATTTGATCATTATTATTCTTATAATTTACTTTTATAGCACATCATTTAAATATCAGAAAGTGCAAAGGTTTCAGTGAAACTTCCCACCCGTTTGTAGTAAGATACAAAAAGTTTTTTGTTTTTTCAGTCATACATAACTTCCTTCTTACTTACCCCCTTTTTCTTTATTACCTGTCAACTACTCATCTGTTCTCTCTTTTTATAATTTTGTCATTTCAAGAATGCTATGTAAATGAAATCTGCATTATGTAAACCTTTGGGATTGGCTTTTTTTCATTCTTATAATCCTCTGGATATTCATTTAAGTTACTTTGTATTTTAATGGTTTGTTTCTTTTTAATTGCTGAGTACTTTTTCACACTATGGATGTACCACAGTTTATTTAAACATTCACCCATTGAGGAGAACTAGATTGTTTTAAGTTACTGGTTATTATGACTAAAGCTGCTACATACATTTTTGTGTAGTTTTTTTTTTTTTAAGATTTTATTTATTTGTTTGGCAGGGACAAAGAGACAGCGAAGAGCAGGAACACAAGCAGGGGGAGTGGGAGAGAGAAAGAGGCTTCTGGCCGAGCAGGGAGCCTGAGGTGGGTCTTGAGCCCAGGATCCTGGTATCATGACCTGAGCTGAAGGCAGACACTTCAGGACTGAGCCACGCAGATGCGCCATGTAGGTTTTTGTGGGAAAATGAGTCTTCCTTTTTCTGTGATAAGTGATCAGGAGTGCATTTGCTGGGTTATATGGTTTTCATGTTTTTTTTTTTTTTTTTTAAGAAATTGTCAAACTCTTTTCCACATTGGCTGTACCATTTAATTCCCAGTAGCAGTATATGAATATTATGTACTGATTTTTTTTTTCTGATGAAACAGAATTTTATTATTATTTTTAATAACTTTTGGAAACAAAGGACACTATCCAAAGCATATGCTTAATTATACACCACTAATATATAACTATTTTAAGGTATAATGAATTACTAATTTTTAGAAAATTTTAAATTTTTTATTAACATATAATGTATTATTAGCCCCAGGGGTACAGGTCTGTGAATCACCAAGTTTACACACTTCACTTCACAGCACTCACCGTAGCACATACCTTCCCTAATGTCCATACCCGCCCCCCCCATCCCTCAGTTTGTTTTGTGAGATTAAGAGTCGCTTATGGTTTGTCTCCCTTATGGACTGGATTTTGATCCCTCCAGAATTGATATGTAGAAGTCCTAACTTTCAGTATCTCACAACATGATTGTTTTGGAGGTAGTGCTTTTAAAGATGCAATATATGTTAAAATGAAGCCTTTACAGTGGACCTAATCCAATCTGAGTGATGTCCTTATAAGAAGAAGAAATGTGGATACACATCCTTGAGAGATATCGATTCACAGAGGAAAAATCATGTCAGGGTGCAGTGAGATGAGATGGTAGTTATCTGCAAGCCAAAAAAAAGAGGCCTTAGAAGAAATCAAACCTGCCGACACCTTGATCTTGGATTTCTAGCCTCTGGAACTGTGAGAAAATAAATTTCTGTTGTTTAAGCCACTTAGTCTGTGGTATTTTGTTATAGCATCCCTGGCAGACTAATATAGTGAGTGATCCTTTTTTTTTTTTCCTGCATTCTTGTAACATTTGGTTTTTGACTTTTAATTTTAGCCATTCTGATAAGTGCATTGTGAGGTCTCACTGTTGGTGTAATTTGTATTGTGTTGGTGGCTGGATGATATTGAACATCTTTTCATGTGCTTATTTGTCATCTGTACATCTTCTTTGGTGGAACTCCATGTTTTTTGCCCATTTTCTATTTGGACTTTTTTTTAAACTGTTGGAAATTTCAGGTATTGTTTTATATTATCTAGATATTAATTCTTTGTCAGATAGGTAGTTTGAAAATATTTTTTTCCACTCTGTAGCTTGTGTTTTTTCATTCTCTTAACATGCTCTTTCACAGAGCAATAGTTTTTGAAGTCCAGTTTTTAATTTTTTTAATGGATTGTGCATTTGGTGTGAAATCTTGCTTAGCTATAGATCCTGAAAATTGACTTCTGAGATTTTGGAAAACTTTTTGTGAAAGTTTTAGAGTTTTTTACATTTAAGACTATGATCCATTTTGAGTTAATTTATGTTAATTTTGTTAATTTTCTTTTTTTTCCTCCCATGTATATCTAGTTGTTCTAGTACCACTTGTGGGAAAAGTAGTCTTTCTGCCTTGAATTGATTTTGTACCTTTGTCAAAAAACGGGCACATTTATAATTCTATTTCTGGGTTCTTTGTTCTGTTCCATTGACCTATATGTTTATTCTTCTGCCAATACCACAGTCTTGATTACCATAGGTATATAGCATGTCTTGAGATCTGGTAGACTGATTCCTCCTACCTTATTCTTTTCCAAATTTATTTTAGTCTAGTTCCTTTGTCTTTTTTATTTTATTTTATTTTTTTATTATTTTTTTAAAGATTTTATTTGTCAGAGAGAGTGAGAACAAGCAGGGGGAGCAGCAGACAGAGGAAGAAGCAGGCTTCCCGCTGAGCAGGGAACCTGATGCAGGGCTCGATCCCAGGGCTTGATCCCAGGACTCTGGGATCATGACCCGAGCTGAAGGCAGCTGCTCAACCCACTTGAGCCACCCAGACATCCTGTTCCTTTGTCTTTTTATATAAATTTTAGAATAATCTATCTACAAAGGATCTTGATGGAGAGGGATTTTGCCAGGAGTTGCGTGAAACCCATGTATCAATTTGAGGAGATTTGACATCTTTATTATATTGTGTCTTCCAATCTATGAACATGGTATCTCTCCCCATGTTTTATAGGTCTTTTTAGATTACTCTCATCAGCATTTTGTAGTTTTCAGTGTGGAAGTATTGTATGTTTTATTAGGTTAATATCTAAGCATTCTGTTATTTAGAGTGATTATAAATCGTGTTGTATTTTGTGTTCACAGGCTTATTATTAGTATATAGAAATACAGTTGATTTTTGTATGATATTTTTTATCCTGCAACGTTGGTGAACTCATTTATTTTTAAAGTTTTTTTTTTTTAAGATTTTTATTTATTTGACAGATCACAAGTAGGCAGAGCGGCAGACAGAGAGAGAGAGTAGGAGGAGGCAGGCTCCCCGCTGAGCAGAGAGCCCGATATGAGGCTCGATCCCAGGACCCTGGGATCACGACCCAAACCGAAGGCAGAGGCTTTAACCACTGAGCCACCCAGGCGCCCCTATTTTTAAAGTTTTTTGATAGATTCCTTAGGATTTCCTATATAGACAAATGAGTCATCTGGAAGAAGGGCGAATTTCATTTCTTATTCATTGATCTGTATGCCTTTTCTTTCTTTTTCTTTTCTCTTCCTTTCCTTCTCTTCCCTTTCCTCCTTTTCCCTTTCCCTTTTCCCTTCCCTTCTGCATTAAGTTAACTGTAGTATATACTGTCCTACTGTAATAATTTTGAAGCCACTTTTTATTTCACATTATCTTAATTTCTGATGCCTAGTGTTATTAATATTCATAGTATCTATGGTTTTGTATCCTGTAGGACTGTATTGATGTAGATTTGTCAGTATAAACAATTCATCTTGTAAAAACAATGTAATCTTACAGTATCAATAAATGCAGTTCAGTACTGTAAATGTATTTTCCTTAGGATTTTCTTTCTTTCTTTCTTTTTTAGATTTTACTTATTTGACAGAGAGCGATATAGTGAGAGAGGGAACATAAGCAGGGTGAGTGGGAGAGGGAGAAGCAGGCTCCTTGCTAAGCAGGGAGCCCGATGTGGGGCTCCATCCTAGGATCCTGGGATCATGACCTGAGCCCAAGACAGGCGCTTAACGACTGAGCCACCCAGAGGCCCCTCCTTAGGATTTTCTTAACCTTTTCTCTAGCTTACATTATGGTAAGAATAAAGCATATGATACATACAAGATATAAAACCTGTGTTCATTGACTTTGTGTTGTCTGTGAAGTTTTTGGTCAACAGTAGTCTGTTAATAAAGTTTTGGAGAGTCAAAAGTTATGTGTGGATTTTCTACTGCCGTGTTCAGGGGCCAGCTGTACTGTATTTTTCTTTTATATTCTGTTCAGTTCAGTATATTTATTATTATTATTATTGTTGTTGTTGTTGTTAGCTCAGTGTATTTTTAAATTTTTTATTCAGTTACTTTACCTTTTAGTTCAAGTTCCCATCTGGGAACTTTTATCTTCTATTTATTTCTTTGCTGAGATTTTGTTTGTTGAGGCTAGTTTTTCTTTTGTTTCAAGTATGTTTACAATTGCTCATTGAAATATTTTTATTATGGCTGCTTTACAACCTTTATCTAATTAATAATTCTAACAGCTTTCTATGTGGTTTTCACTTACATACAGGGATGGCAGGTACTGGAGGGTGAGGGCTCATTTCTTGGCTATCTGTGACACCATCCTGCTTGGGGTTCTAAGTGCACCTCATTACATACTCCTGAGGGTGGAAGTCTGATCTCCTCACTCAGGTTTTGCTGACATGGATAAGAGTGGGGTCACTTTTTCGTGTATTGTTTAGCTAGAATATCACAGTCATTATCTAAAAGTTTTGTATCTTGCTAGACTGCCCTTTCCTGGTCTTTTGGCTAAGGAGAGCAAGCTTTTGTTGGGGTCTTTCTAATTTTGATCTGTTGGTGTTTGCAGGTGGTCAGCATTTTAACTCTAGCTGTGAGATACATGAAGACAAAAGAAAACCCAGGGAATTTACCACAGACTTGTTCCTTGGGTCCTGAGGTCCCTAGCCAGTCTGCCTTCCTCTTTCCACCTTTCACAGACTTCTTAGGTTTGTTTTATGTGTGAGGGTGTTCAGTTTTACCTAGTGAGAGGAATGAGAAAAGTATTCCATCTTGTCAGAAGTGGAACACCCTGTCATTCATTTTTAGTTAGTGCAAGTAGGACAGACTAATGAGTCTGTCATTCTGAGACTTTTCAGTCTGTACACAGTCTTAGCTTTTCTTCCCATATCTGAGTATTCCTGTTTGACTCCATCACGCTGAACTTCCGCCTCTGTTCTGTACAGATTCTACACTTGTACTGTCTTTATAACATGGCCTTGATCAATTGATTCTTCTGCCTGAGAAGCCTCAGTTCTTCATCTCAAGGCATTTCCTATCATCCTGTAACTTGCAGGTTGTTAGGTATTTCATTGCATCTCATCAACTGTTCTGGAGAATTTGAACCTTGAATTACTGTAAAATACTGAAATAACATATTTGTATTATAGTAGCCCCATATTCCTTTTAAAATAATAATCATAGTTTTAATTGTTGAAATTTCTGCATCACCAGCAAATGATAGTGGAGGACCTCATTTTTGTTGAGGAATGGTCTTAAGTGTTGTCATACTGCTAGATTAATTTAAAGACTTAAATTAGTTGAATGGCAGTTCTTTAAGAATAAAATGTTGTTTGTGCTAAATGATAGCTTAATATTTTATTAAGTTAATAATTATGGACTCCTAATGGTTTTGAATTCTAATTGTACATTATAGTCACCTGGGGAGGTTTGAAACGGTTCTCATGTCCAGGTTCAAACCCTAGAGATTCTGATTCAGTTGACCTGGAGTGGATATTTCTTAAAAGTTCCCCACGTGATTCTCATGTATAGCCAGATTGAGAACCACAGTATCATAGAATGTATCATAGAATGATACTATCAAAAAATACAAGTGAGTATTAGTGGTTTCAGTTACTTTTAAGGTTCTATTCTGAAATGCTTCTAGCTGTGCAGTTTTGAACTTTGTCTTTCATTGTTTTTACCATAGCAGGCTTTTAAAAACCCTATTGTCCATCCTACAAATGACACCTGTGTGATTGTAGTATGAAGCATTGCATGAAATATGATCTGATTTGCAAACAGAAGGCATTTAATGAAAAAAGTATTTCTTTAGATACCTTAAATTACTAAAAATTGTTGGTTTTTTTTTTTTGCAAGATAGTTGTAGGGACACTGCAGATAATGTAGCATTCTTTTATATAATCTAACTTTGAGTATTTATTTTTTGTCAAGCACTGAGATACACAGAAAAAATATAATAACTTAACTAATTGTAAAAAAAGGAATGTGCTACCAGAGCAATCAGACATTGGCAGTGATTAGTAAGTGTGGCACTCTTAAATGTCTTATGATAAAATTGGTAGACATGTATCATCTAAGTAGTGTATTTAACTTTAGAGGTAGACAGGACTTTAAGTTTCAATAATAAAAGCAGTTAGGGCTAAGGAAAAAAAACACAAGTTAGAGGAGGAAGAAAGAAAAGAGGTCAGTTAGTAGAGAACACTAGAGAAAAAAATAGGATCAAAGACAAGAACTCAATTAACTTTTATGACAACAAAGCCTTTCCTCTGAGGAAGAAGAAATTAGGTGCTCTACTTTGTTCTTTATTTTTGGGACACTTACTCGGTTTGCTTTGTTATATATGACCTTTATAAGCAAGATACACAAAGAATTATAAGATGACACTGACTTTGTTCTATAGTTAGTAATTTGCTAATTTCTGATTTTATATGGAAACTGGCATCACTGTGAGGGGACTATTTCAAAAGAGTTGTAGTTTATATTAAGAAAATTTTAATGCATTGTGAAGTGTTATTAGATTACTGTCAATTGTTAGATTTTTTGTTTTTCTAAATATAGTGTATGCTATAGATATAATGTTTTATTTAATGTATATTATGGAATATAAAAGTTTTGAAGGAATTTAATTCATGATCATCAGACTTTTTTTTTTAAGGTGTTATTTACTTATTAGAGAGAGAAAACATGTGCACATGAGCAGGAGTAGAAGCAGAGAGAGAGGTATAAGCATAGTGCATGCTCAATGTGGACCCTGATGTGGGACTTGATCCCATTACTTTGAGGTCATGATCTGAGTTGAAATCAAGAGTTGGATGCTCAACCCATTGAGCCACCTAGGCACTGCATGATCATAAGGACTCTTGAGGGAAGCTCAAGAGAAGGCATTTGTTTTCAGTATGCCAGCAGTTTCCTGTGGGTGTATCAGTGTCATTATACTTACAGAATCATTTCAAAATTTGTTGCCAGAGTTGTATCTCTGTCCTTCTAATAAGCGATAAAGGTACCAATGCCCGTGGACTCTGTCTTTGGTTAACAGTTGCAGAAGACGTTCTACAAACATTGAGGGGGAGATTTTGAAGTACCCTTTATTGCTACTGAAAGTAGGCCTTTAGACCTACTAAAGGTACGTCTAAAGGCCTACTTTGGCACACATGTCTGATTATTAGTGCTTATTCTGGAAAATAATCGCCTTCCTTATTCCTAAAGAAAATAAACTGTATTTATATGAAAATTACCACTTAAAATGTCTTCCAACTAATTCAGCCATTTCTCTCTCTTTTTTAAAAAAGATTTAATTTCTTTATTTGACAGAGAGAGAGAGAGATCACAAGTAGACAGAGAGGCAGGCAGAGAGAGGAGGGGAAGCTGGCTCCCTGCTGAGTAGAGACTCCCCCCACCCCCCGCCCCCGATTGGTGGCTCTTTCCCAGGACTCTGAGATCATGACCTCAGCTGAAGGCAGAGGCTTAAATCACTGAGCTACCCAGGCGCCCCTCCACCCCCTTTTAAAAAAAATTATTTGTTGAATTCTTTTTATGCTCCACACGCTGCGCTTGTCATTTGTAGGGAAAGGAGAGATGTCAAAGTAAAGTAAAATTGGCCCAGTCTTTGAACTTCTGGAACATATACTGTTAATAACAGATGCTAAAGTTTGTACTTGGAAATATAGGCTGTGATAGAAACACTTAGGAAGGACCAGGTAAGCAAAGGTCAGATCATGCCTGGTCCTCAAAATGCTAAGACAGAGTGACCATTGGAAAAACCAGGAGGGTTTTTATCAAGACCAGAAGGAGATATCAAAGATGTCAACAACAGTGCTAATTTTTATAGTTATGATTTTGCATATTGGTATGTGACAGCACTTTTTTCATGGAAGCTTTAACATGGATTATTGATAATTTGAGCACTGATAATTGAGCATCTCTCTCTGAAAATTAGAAAGCAGTTTCATTTATCCCTATAATGTGTATATCATGAAGTAGTGCAAGTGTAATGATTGTAGTGTTTTTCTTTAAACTTCTTTGTGATAGGTTATATAATCAGTTTAGTTTTAGATAGAGAAAACAAGATTAAGAGGTTTTTAGATTTTTATAGGGTTGAATTTAAATCAGGAGTTAACTGCTTTTAAAGTACTTTAGCCAAAACAGTGATTCTTGTACTAATTATTAGGAAATAAAATTCCTTTTGGTTTCCTATTATTTCATTTACATAAATTTACTTCAGTTTCATTTCATGATTTAAAGGCCTATGAAAGGGGCTTCTGAGTGGCTCAGTGGGTTAAAGCCTCTGCCTTCAGCTTTGGTCATGATCCCAGGGTTTTGGGATCGAGCCCCACATCGGGCTCTCTGCTCAGCGGGGAGGCTGCTTCCCTTCCTCTCTCTCTCTGCCTGCCTCTCTGCCTACTTGTGATCACTGTCTGTCAAATAAATAAATAAAATCTTAAAAAAAAATTAAAGGCCTATGAAAAACAAAGTGTTCTTAATCATCAAATCGTAGAAAATAAAAATTAAAAAATGACATCAGATTATTTTTCAGAGATAAAAGCAAAAAACCCTTACATTTAGGGCTTGTTCTAATTTATATTAAATAACAAGCAAAGCACATGTCATCTCCCCTGTGAAATATTTATTAATTTTATGATTATTTTTTATTTTCTCAACTTTTACTTTTCAACATATAGTTTGAGGCTTTCTTAACTTTTTTTTAAACCTGTATTCTCATAATTTGTGTATTTGTAAATGTAATTACTCATGTTA
Organism: Mustela nivalis; assembly: GCF_964662115.1. NCBI lineage: Eukaryota > Metazoa > Chordata > Mammalia > Carnivora > Mustelidae > Mustela > Mustela nivalis. The sequence goes on from NC_139030.1 coordinate 40,771,863, forward strand.
ATAAACACTACTTGAGGACCTATTGTATTCTAAGTTAATTCAGTGAATGAGCATAACTTAATCCTGTCTGTCATGGAGTCCCCATTCATCTTAGAATGGGAGATAGTTATGCTGTGTGACAAGATAAAAGAGATGGCAGAAGATAAAATAGTAATACTGGGAAGGGAGAGAACAGTTACTTATCCTGACATTGAGTATTGTGTCAGGGAAGCTTTCACAGACAAGGTGAAGCTAAGATAAGTTTTAAAGAATAAATGAGAATTTCTTTGACAAGATAGAGAAGGGTATTTCAACAGAGAGAACTGCACATGCTAGAACACAAACAGTTAAAAATAGCATTGCAAGTTCAGAGAACTGGACTTGGTTTCTTGCTGATGAGAACATTAGGTAGAGAGAGTCAGGGGCATGTTCTGGAAAGACTGAAGGCTGACTCCAGAGTTGACCATGGAGGACTGTTCAGGATTTTCTAGTAGAGTAGTCAGGTGATTCATTTTGCAAGCATGCAAAAGACGAGATTCTGAAGTAGGGAATCTTTTAGAGGTTATACAGTAATTGAAGCTATAGTGCTGTTGAAGAGAAGAAGGTAGAGCTGGCAGTTTATGTGGCCATTTATATAGAGGTTTTAGGAAAAGAATAACTTGAAGGTCTCTCTTTGGTTTTTGGTTTCAGTTTTTGTAATAATGTGTGTGTGGGTGCACACATGTGGGGGAATGATGTAGAAAGCCCTATTATCAAATGCTTAATTTTACCCAGTTTTAAAATTTTGAAGTAACTTCAGACACACAGAAAGATTGCAACAATAATTCAAAGAATTCTATATATTCTTTAGCCCCAGTTCACTAAATGTTGACTTTTTATCACATGTGATTTTCATAAAGCAGTAAATATATATATATATATTTTTTTCTGAACCATTTGAGAGCAGTTGCGGACATTATGTCCTTTCGCCCCTAAATACTTCAGGATGCATTCCTAAAAACCAAGGATATTTTCTTTCTTTTTTTTTTTTTAAAGATATTTTCTTATATAACCACAGTACTATAACAAAAGTCAGAAAATTAACTTTGATAAAACAGTGTACTGGTTTTATTCAGATTTTGCTGAATTTTATAACAACCTTTGAGTAAACAAGAAACTTTTTTTTTTCCTGGCATAGATTCCAGACTAGGAGTGTGTATTATTTTCTCATGTCATACCTTTAAAATCTTTCATTTAGAATACTTCGTTGGTATTTCTTTGTGTTTCATGATAGGACATTTTTGAAGAATATATGTCAGTTGTTTTGTAGAAATATTGCACCATTTGGATTTGTCTGACATTTCCTCTTGATTAGGTTTAGGTTATATGGTTTTGGCTGGAATACTACAGAAGTGTATCTGTATATCTTATCTGGAGGCCCATGCTTTTGTTTTTCCAGTACTGGTGATGTAAATTCTTATCACGTGGATATGGTGGTGTCCTCCATGTTTCTCCACTGTAAACTTACTTTTTTTTTTTTTCCTTTGTAACTAATAAGTATCTTTAGAGGAGATGCCTTGAGAATCTCAAAATATTTGATTTTTCATAACTTTTTTTACCTATGTGTTTTACCATACAATAATTCTTACCTGAATTATTCTGTGTTCTTCTGACATGTACCTATAAATCTTTGAGTAACTTTATATTCTAGCAACAAGATTTTCCAGAGTCAATTTACATATTCTCCACTGGCCTTAGAATATGCCATTTTTTCAAGGAGTCCTGATTTTTTTTTTTTTTAATGGTAATAGTAGCTAGAAATCATGATCCAGGCACCTATGCTCATTGCTACTGAGATGTTATTGATTTTAGACCCTTGTATTAGGGTTCTCCAGAGAAACAGAACCAGTAGGACATATGCATAAAGAGATTTATCATTAGAAATTGGCTCCTGTGATTATGGAGGCTTCAGGTGTAGTTTGCTGGTAGGATGGCAGGCTCTGGAGACCAAGGGATGATCCAGTTCAAAAGCCAACAGGCAGGAAGAGTTGATGTTGCAGATTAAGTCTGAAGGCAGTCTATTAGAGAATTCTCTCCTGTTAGGGAAGGGTCAGTCTATTTGTTTTATTTTTAGACCTTCAACGGATTGGATGAAGTTCACACACAACACAGGGCAATCTGCTTTATGACTGAAGTGTTACTATCATCAAAAACACCCTTGCAGAAACATTCAGAATAATATTTAATCAAATATCTGGGCACTCTGTGGTCTAGTCAAATGACACATAAAATTAATCATCAGAACCCTCTCAGTGGACAGAGCTAAGGAACATGTACACAAACTCACACACACAGCTCTGTATCTAAATGTTTTTAAAGCTGTGATTACATATTAAGGTTTTGTTTTCCAGCCATTATTATGGGGTGCATTTAGGCTCCCTCCCTGCTTCCATATTTGTAACTCCATTTGACAGTGAGAAATCTGACCCTCATTACTTATTTATTTGCTCAATCCTAGAAAACACAGAAAGTAACTCAGAATTGCTACTTCGTAATGTTGTAAAAACCAAACAAACCCATTTACTGGTGTTCAGAATTTACAGTTTTGTTTTGTTTACAGCCTGAGGGTATGTAGTAAAAATACGGTATTCAGAAGTTACTTGGGTTAGTTTTTCCCCTCTTTTCCACATTTAGTGTAGAATGTTTGTCATTTGAAATGCTACTAGAGACATTTTTTTTCTTTTTGATTTCATTTTGGGTATTATTTTTTCTCTCATTTTTGTTGATCTTGTTATATTTTTTTCTTAGTATGTGAAACATTAGCATGGTTTCAAAAGTCAGAACTACATGAATCAGCTCTTCTCTTTTTCCAGCCTCCTAAGTTTGGCACACAATCTCCCCTGTTTTCTATAGGCAACTATTCTAGTTTCTCATTTATCCTTTGTTTCTCTGCACAATGAACAGATAAATGTATATATTCTTTCTTCTCTTTATTACCTAAAAAGTAACACATTGCAAAAACTTTTGTTACTTTTTTCACTTAACAGTCTACTAGATACACTTGTTAGTTCATAGAGCTCTTCATTCTTTTTTAGAGCTGCATAGTACTTCATTGTGTGGCTATACCCATTCTTTATTAAAATACTCTATTACTTCTGGACATGCAGGTTATTTGCAGTTGTATTTTCCAACTCTGTACTGTAGTGAATAATCTTGTGTAACATGTATTTTTTTTTTGTATTGTTATATTTTCGAAAGCATATCTTCCCCCTTATATATTTCTTATTTTGCATATTTGTGCTTTCCCTTTTTTCCCCTGAATTAACCTTGTGTATTTTCTTAATTTAAAAATTCCCTAGGATTTCAATTTATGAATTAGATACACTTTTTTTTTCTAATTCTCTACCTCATTAATTCCTCTATCATTACCATCCTTGTGTTTTCCTCTGATTTACTGTGTTCATTTTGAACGAGGAACTTACTATTTTTACTATTGATATAAATGTTCACAGTTCCAGATTTTCCTCTTTTCAGTACATTAGATTTATCGTTTTGATATTAGTTTTTAAAAATCTAATTTTCGTTTTATTCAAGATTTGCTTGGTAGTAGAAAATTCTAAATTTTTGAAGTAGAATACTGTGATTGTTTTTGATTTTGTTAGTAATGTCCAGTTTTTTTAGAATTGTAATCAGTGTTTATATCATGAAATACACTGTTGCTTTCTCTAAGACCTACAATATGACCACCTTTTTTTTTTTTCTTTAAAGTCAGTATTCATGTCCTCCTTGGAAGGAGGTAGACTTTTTATTATCAGGCTGTAAAATTTGATATATACCTATAAGAGGTACCTTATTTATGTTATATAAGTTTATATTCTCAGTAATTCTTATATTCTAAGTTAACTTCCTGTGTGTTGGTTTTATGTATTATTAAAGTTGTTTTCTGTATTTTTGTGTGCCTGTAGTTTCTGCTTTGTAAAGGAAGTTGTTTTTTGATGCATACATATTCTTACTTGTTATGCATCTTCATTGGATATTGTAGCTTTTAACAGAGTTTCTCTGTCTTATTTATTGCTTTTTGGCTTGAATTCCTTAGTATCAAGATCACTGTTCTTGGTTTCTTATTGTTTCTATTTGCTTGATATGCTTTTCCTATCCTTTTATTTTTTATAGTCTTTCTGATTTGCTTTGTTTTAGGTTATCAGTTATCTCTTTATATAGCAATTAGTGAGATCTTTTTTAATGAGTCATATTAAAAATCATTTTCTTTTAATGACTTGAATATGATCTCAATTGTCAAATGATTTTATTTTATAAAAACTTTTACATTATATTATGCTTTTCTTTGTTTATGATGTGCTTTCATTTAAAGAAATTCTTTGGATATAATGGATTTTTTTTGTTGGTACAGAAGCTACTTAAGTATTTTGCTTATTTTCTTGTTTTTTTTTTTTCTGCTATTCTTTGTTAGTTTTTAATGGTATGTTTTGATTCTTATTCTTATTTCAACAGTGAGTTTATTTTACATTTTTTTCTCTGCATTTTTAGTTGCATTTTATCTACTTTGCCTTCAAAACTTTGTTTTGCTTTTAGGTTTACAAATAAATATATTAAACCCTCACCATTAGTTCTTTGCTTAAGTTTCCTAGTCACCCACTGGTTAGATACAGCTCAATTTCTAGTAGATTTCTGAAGAAGAACTCAGGGCACAGTTTTCCCTAGTTCTTGGATATTTAATGTATTTTGGTAGCCTTGCTACTTGAAAGACAGCTTGGTCAGAAATAAAATTCTTGGTTTTTACAATGTGGTCTTGAAGTGTGTGTGTGTGTGTGTGTGTGTGTGTGTGTATATATATATATATATATATATATATATATATTAAAGATTTTATTTATTTATTTGGCAGAGAGGCAGACAGATGGGGAGGGGGAAGCAGGCTCCCTGCCGAGCAGAGAGCCCGATGCGGGGCTCAATCCCAGGACCCCGAGACCATGACCCAAGCCAAAGGCAGAGGCTTAACCCACTGAGCCATCCAGATGCCCCTGAAGTGTGTATTGTTTATGAGAACCCTTTTGTCAGCCTTAATTTTCCTTTTCCTTTTCCTTTTTTTTTTTTTTTTTAATGTAGACTTAACACTCAATGTGGTGGATCCAGTGCTCAGTGTGGAGTCCAGTGTGGGGCTTGAACTCAGGACCCTGAGATAAGACTGGGGCTCAGATCAAGAGTCAGATGCTTAATCAACTGAACCACACCTGGGCCCCTACCAGTCTTCCAGTCTTAATTTTCTTGTTCTTTTAAGTTATTTCATCTCTTTGCTTGGAATACCTTGTCTTACTTATTTTTCCTTTCTTTTTTTTTTTTTTTTTTAAGATTTATTTATTTAGAGCATGCACGCTTATGAGAACAAGAATAGGGGTAGGGGCAGAGGGAGAGAAGTAGAGAGAATCTCAAGCAGGCTCCATGCTTAGTGCAGAGTCCAATATGGGGCTCTGTTTCAGGACCTTGAGATTATGACCTCAGCCAAAATCAAGACTTTTGGATGCTAAACTGACTGAGCCACTCATGTGCCCCTTCCTTTCTTTTTTAATTTTAAAGTCTAATAGTCTTACTGGAATTTGTCTTAGAGTTTATTGTAGCAGTTCAGTTTTTCCTGCCATCTAGTGTGGGTCTTCTGTTTCTGAAGTTTTTTGGATTATAGTTTTTTTTTTAAGATTTTATTTATTTATTTGGTAGACAGAAATCCGAAGTAGGCAGAGAGGAAGTCAGAGAGAGAGGGGGAAGCAGGTTTCCTGCTGAGCAGAGAGCCCCACATGGGGCTTGATCCCAGGACCCGGAGGTCATGACCTGAGCCAAAGGCAGAGGCTTAACCCACTGAGCCACCCAGGCGCCCCTGGATTATAGTCTTATTTATTTATTTATTTATTTATTTATTTATTTTTTAGAGATTTTATTTATTTATTTGACAGAGAGAAATCACAAGTAGATGGAGAGGCCGGCAGAGAGAGAGAGAGAGAGAGGAAAGCAGGCTCCCCGCTGAGCAGAGAGCCCGATGCGGGACTCGATCCCAGGACCCTAAGATCATGACCTGAGCCGAAGGCAGCAGCCTAACCCACTGAGCCACCCAGGCACCTCTGGATTATAGTTTTAAATATTAGTTCCATTCCAGTGTTTTGTTTTTCTTTAGGGGCTTTACTTTCACATAATTATATCTTCTTTGTCTCCTTCCATATCAAAAACTTTCTATTTTTACTTTATTATCTCATTTTCATTCTCTTCTTTCTTTTACTCTTTTCTTCAGTGTGTTTTATTAAATTCTTACTTGAATTTATTGTGAAGCAGCATATAATTTTGTCTTCAATCCTGATGTGATTTTCTCTTTATTTTTTTAAGGTTTTATTTGTTTGAGAAGGGGGGAGAGAGAAAGAGAGAGAGAAATAAAGCGTGTGCACCTGAGCAGGGAGAGTGGTAGAGGGAGAAGCAGACTCCCTGCTGAATAGGGAGCCTGATGTGGGGCTCCATCTCAGGACACTGGGATCATGCCTGACCTGAAGGTAGATGCTTAATTGATTAAGCCACCCAGGCACCCCTTTTTCTTTTATTTCTTAACTGAGATTAATCATCTCTTTTTTTTCATATCTTTTTGCTTTTGTCATTTTTAGGATTTTACAAATTTTTGATTCAAATTTTTGATTTGATTTACAAATTTTCTGATTTCATTTTTTTAAATTTTTTTAAAAGATTTTATTTATTTATTTGACAGAGATCACAAGTAGATGGAGAGGCAGGTAGAGAGAGAGAGAGAGGGAAGCAGGCTCCCTGCTGAGCAGAGAGCCTGACGCGGGACTCGATCCCAGCACCCTGAGATCATGACCTGAGCCGAAGGCAGCGGCTTAACCCACTGAGCCACCCAGGCGCCCCTCTGATTTCATTTTTTATAGTAGTATTATATAGATTAAGATTGGTTATTCCTCTGCATTTCTGTGAGCAAGGCTGATGTGTTTGGCGGGGGTGGGGTGTCTTAGAATACTAAATCAAGAGTACCCTCTCTGTCACTGTAGCAAAATATAGTTTGTTAGACATCTTTATTTCTTCTTGTAGGGGAAAGGATTGAGTCTCTCAGTTGGCCTCAGTGGTAGATTCATAATAGATTGCTGGGAGGTGTAAGAATCAGTCCTAGGAAAGGGCTCTGGATGGGTGATAGGTGTGGTCTGTTTAATTTTAAGCGTTTAAGCTGGTATAATGAGCTTAAGTTAAAAGGGGGATTTAAAAAGACAATTTTGGCATATCACCCATCCGACAGACACAGAACTGCAGCTGGGCCTTCTTGAGGTACTGAAGACCAGAGTGAGATGTAAAGCAATTTGTCACAGCTAATAAGGGACAGAGTCAGGATTTGACCCCTTGTCAGTCTGACTTTCCTCTTAATCATGAACCCCTGTTGCCTCTGCTTGTTTTCAGGAATTCCATAAACAGTATTGAAGTCATTAAATGTGAGAAGTGCTGCTTTGTGCCTCCTACCTAAGTGGTATGCTTTGTACTAGAAGCACTGGTCACATCAAGAAGACCCTTTTAAACTTCAATAATTTTTTTAAGCAGTCGCCATTTCTTCTCTTTTAAAAATATTTTGATTTGTTTAATTGCCGTTGTCACAATCTCACATCTAGAGTATAATATTGGGTGATGGCAGAAATTACATTGCCTCGATTATTAGAAATATTTGCTAGTGAAGGGGCGCCTGGGTGACTTAGTTGGTTAAAAAGTGTCCGACTTTCGGTTTCAGCTCAGTCTGTGGGATTGAGCCCCACATAGGGCTCTGCACTCATTGTGGAGACTGAGATTCTTTGCCCTCTGCTCTTCGCGCCTGCTTATGCATTCTCTCTTTCTAAATAAATGAAATCTTAAAAAGAAACAAAGGAAGGAAGGAAGGAATTTTTTTTTTTTTTTTTTGCTAGCAAAAAACTTCTTTTTGACTGTCTAGAGGAATCCCAGAGTTTCCTCTATGTTTCTTTTGTGAATTTTACAGATCAGGTAATCTGCCCAGTGAGATGTGGGTGCTAGAATCGGGAGCCATCTAAATATTGCAAGAAAGAAATAGAAGCTGGGAAGTATTTATAGTTACTAAAGTGAGAAAATGAGTTAGTTGGAGGAGGGGATGATGGTGAATATTACAGTAAAATTGAAGATATAATTCAGAAAATGGAAAAATATTCATGTTATATTTAGTGATTTTTTTCCCCAAGCATTGAAATATAGATAATGAAAACTCACTTAGGCTCTAAAGGTAGTAAAAAGTTAAATAAGCCAGTTCTAAAAGCCAGAAGTTAGAATGGGTTACAGCATAAAGAAGGCTTTTATAAAGTGCCTCTCTCCATTCATGATCCTGATGCGCCAGGTCCCAAGATGTTTCAGTAAAGGTTCCTGAACTATGTAATTTAATATTCTGCTCAAAGTAAATGCATGATCTATTCATAGTGCTTTGTCAAGTTTAAAATTACCTAAGCTTGTTTTCTTTTACTCTTTCTTCTGTTTCCTAATTATTCTGCCCAGTGACTCCTAAATGAGAAAGCCACGGTGGGATCATGAGAAGGGAGTTAATTCAGCAAGTATTGTGCACTGGTCATGTGCCGAGTGTTGTCCTAGGCAAATACACATATTCAAACAAATTGAACTCCATCACCTACTTTAGATTTCAGAAATAATCTTTTTGGTTCTGTTGACTATGTAGCTAAAATAAATTGATACTAAATTTGGAACTGTGCTCTCACCTGTTGAATTGTGTTGCATGCAAAACCTTTGGACTGTTTTAGGATTAAACAATATGATACTCATTCTTCACCTAAGAGATCTGCCTGTCTTGGACCAGCCACTGCTCTTCCCACATTACAGTGAATGCCTGTTGTGGACATATGCTTTTCTTAGTAATTTATTCACTTAAAAAAGAGTATGGTATGGTCATGGTGGTAGAGGGAGGGAGAGACTGCTGAGGAAGTGACCCCAGTCACAAAGAACGACCTGAGGAGACTGGAAATCAAGTTCTCTAGTGCCAACAGAACAGCAGGGACAAGGATCCAGCCTGCCTGCCTGCCTGCTTCTCTTTATCTTCTGGTTTCTGCCTCTGACAGAATTGGTCTCCTCCTCCTCAGCAGTTTTACATGAGGATCAAATATTCAGATCTTTCTCCATATGGGGTTTAGAATATGATGGTGAATATGTGAATATTTTAAAATTATGTGTAGTCTACTTCCTGTGTTTTCTTGATTTTAAAATAAAATATTGCTAAATGCAAAAAAAATTTTAAGAATTGTAGCTTCCTTTTTTACAGTATTGGTGTGTTTAAGGGTGAGTCTTTTTAATTTTATCATAGGCATTTTCAAACATATAAAAACAGAGAGAATAGTAAAATGAACCACTGTTTACATATCTTCTGCTTTTGGCAGTTATCAACACATGGCCAGTTTTATTCCACGTATGCCTCTCCAATTATTGACATAAATCCCAGACATATTCCATTTGCAGATATCAAAGTATGTTATTAGAAGATAAGAGGCTCTTAACAAATAAAACCTTCATGTCATTATACTTTAAACATGAGCAGTTCTGTTCAAGAGCTATTAAAGACCTTTATTCACATTATAATAAAGGTTACTATATTAAACAAGAGCATGAGAAATAAAGTTCTTAGGCCTTGGACCCAACCTTAGGTTTAAATGCCAGTTTTGCTGTTTGTGAGCTACATGACGTTGGGCAGGGGATCTTTTCTTTATTTCACTAAGCCTAGTTTCCTCAGCTGTTAAATACTGACAACACTACTTCTAACAGGATTGTTAGAAATGTTAGAAATAAATGAAGCAGTGTTGCAAAGTGATTAGGATACTGTTTTGTAAAACATTCTAGTAATGTTATTCATTGTTACTTTTTATTTGGAGGTATAAGGAAATACACAGGTTAAGTAATTGAAGATTCTACCTTTTAGGATAGGTGTTATTTTAAAGTGACTTGCATTCAATTTTAAGCCCTTGATATTTGGGCCTCAGAACAGTCTTAGTATTGTTTTAATTCAAAGGCACATTTTATACTTTTCTCAAAAGCAGTCTTGATTTGTTTTAAACTGTGATGATTCTCTAGATTGGATGTTTGTGTCCCCCCAAAATTTATATGTTGAAAACTAATCCCCGATGTGATGATATTTGGAGGTGCGCCTTGGGAGGTGACTAGTGCTCTTATAAGCAAGACCCCCAGAATGCTCCCTTGCCCTTCTTACTGTGTGAGGACACACATAGAGGATGGTCCTCTTGTGGGTCAAGAAGTGGGTCTTCACTAGACACCTGTGTATTGATCTTGGGCTTCTCAGCTTCCAGAAATGTAAGAAATAAATATCTGTCATTTGTAAGATACCCACTCTATGGTATTTTGTTATAGCAGCTTAACCAGAACTGTGAGAAATAAATTTCTGTTGTTTATAAGCCACGCAGTCTGGTATTTTTGTTCTAGCATCTCAGGCAGACTAAGACAGTTTCCTTATCAATAAAATGGAAAAGTTGGAGTGGATGCTGTCTGTGATTCTGTGATTTATAAATCTGTTAATTTTTGTATGATCTTGGGGAAATTCCCTGTACCTCACTTATCAAAAAAATAGACATGCTAACAAAGTAGTATGTTGTTGTGAGGATGAAATAATAATCTTGAACATAAAAAAAAAAGTAACAGGATGTATTGAGTTACTTAAAGATGTGGCCGTTTTAGCCTTGGGAGGGAATGCTTTGGCTATGGCCTGTGATGAATCAGTGGTAGTAAGTCAGTAATTAGTGGAGGAAAGAAAATTTACCTGCTGATAGATTTATTACCTACCATCCTGGAGTATATTAAATGCTATTTTTTTTTAGCTCACCTAATCCTCAGTCCTGTGAGTTAGTTCATTGATTATGCTCATAAGAGAAACTGAAGTAATCGCCTAAGTCCCCTACTTTGTAAATGGCTGCTTTGAAGTCACACCTTGTCCCCAAGACCATGATCTTTACCATTGCACTAAACTGCCTTTTGGAAAGAATAGCTCTTTGGAACAGAATCCCATGGCAGAGAAGTTTTCAGTGGGGGAAGTCTTTGCTTGGGAAAAGGTAGCTAGTATTAATAGTCCTAATGAGGTATAAAAGAGGTGATCATTTTATAAATAGTTTTTCATATGTCTTATATTACTTTGTTCCATTGATGGTGAAGTGATATTTCAGTTAGTGGACAAGTTAAAGGGTTTGCAGTATGTTCAGTATTGCATTTGTAGTTTTACTTAAAAAAAAAAAACGTTACATTACACATTATTTTTTTAAACGAGATGTTTAGTATGATGGAAAACAACTCTTTTACATGTTCACTGGCTTCTTTCTGCCAGGTAATACTGTAATTCCATTTTTGAGTAGTTTTCCATTGTATTAGTTAACTTAAATACTTTTAAACATTTTTTTAGTATTTTTTTTACTTTTTTCCCAGTGTGGTGTTTGGTATGTGTCTTAAATTGACATCATATAAACAACAGAATGTGGGAGTGCCAAAATCTCAGTTCATGTTTTATGTATATTTCAGTTGAACAAAAGTTCTCTTGTGAATGTATGGTATCCAACAGATAAATGATGGGATACTAAAATTAGTTTTTATGCCAATTTTTTGGAATTAGAAATCTGATGATACATGTGAACCTTTGTTCAGATTCATTAGACTGTTAATATCTGGGATATTGGATTTTGTCTGAGATCATCTCCATGAAAGGCATGTATGTCTTTGCCAAGGATAGAGGAAAACCACTTTTTTTTAGGGTTAAGGTTAAGAGAGAAGAAGTTTGGTGATTACCCAAAGAAATTCTGAGATGAAGAGAAAGGCAAGAGATACCTGTAGCAGGTAAAGAGGGTTTGAAATCTAGAAATGAGAGTTTGTGAAGTTATTATGGCTGGATGTGCTTTTTGCTTTGGTGATGGAGGAAGACCTACCCAGCAGGTGAACTCGATGGACATATTCATTGCCCTGGTGAAGGAAGTGGTCCAGGTTTCTTGGAGTTCAGGAAGACTGAGATGCAGAAACTGTGCTGGTAAAGAGCTTATCTAAGATCTTTGGAAACATATAAAGAGGCTTTAGCCACGGGCTTCTTTCTCTATAGCTGGGGAGGCCAGAAATATCTACCTTCCTGGGATTCTTCAGTCCCGATTCATTTTACTAAAACAATATTCCCTTTTCCTTCACCTCACTTTTGGTGAAGAAGCAGCCAGACTCCTGAGTGTATCACTACACAGATAAGAGGAACCAAAGATTTGAAAAATTTATGCAGTTGAGGAATTTTTAAAGTTGGACTTTCAAAAAATGGAGGTTTGCAGCTGCTATGGGTTTGATAGAATACCTGAAGTTGTGGAGAAATCTTTAAGGAACTGACTTCCCTTTGTTTCTTGACCTTCTGATATTTTCATAGCAAACTCAAAATATTTCTCTTCTAACCTTTCTTCCTTTTTTCTTCCCTTACTGAATAAACTAGGTCCTGATGCAGTTTTATTATAGAAATTATAGTTTTGGCTAGATGTATATTATGGTGCAAGTTTATTGTTATTAATATAATAATTATATTAATTATGGTAATTAATATAATATACATTACATATCATATGTATAGTAAAATTAATGATAATTATTATTTAATCACTTTTATTTAAAATCTTAAAAAGTGTTATTATTTCATTTAGAATTGTCAATACTATTGCAAAACTAGATTAATAATCATCCTGGCATAATGAAAAATTACATAAATTTTTAACTCTTGATCTGCTTCACTGTTGTATTATTGTAAATCTGGATAAGTTTATTTCTGTATAATTTCATATATGGATATGTAGAGTGATATATCTAGTATCTATATGTGTGCTTGCTTATTTTCATCCCCAAGATTGCTTTTATGTCATAACAACAGTTGAAGGTATTTCTAATCTGAATTTAAGGACAGCTGTAGTATTTCTTCTGGAAATGTAGGCTAAGGAGCCAGCATTCTGATTTTGTTCATCGCCATTATGTGTCTACATGATGTAGACTTATTAGAGATGATTTAGTTAGCCTTAGGCTATCCTAATGGGTTTTCACTGGTTGTTAAAGCTCTTTGAAGAATCTAACTAAATTTTCCAAATAAACTGGTTGATTTATATTTATTGAGAGAGGAGTTCCAGTACACCCACTCATATCATCAATTACAATCTGTTATGAAGTGTAATTTGCCCAGTCTTGATTAAAAGGCTTGCAAGTCTCTTTCCCTGACACTCAGCACATCCTCTGCTGCCCTCTAATGGCTGCCCATTGGTAGCATCATTGTTGTCCCTCTAACTGCCATCATGGACCTGCATTTCTCCAGCATCTAGCAGTTTAGTTTATATGCCTCCTGGATCTGTGAGAGACTGTCCCAGTAGAGAGAAACTGGGAAGAGCTTCTTTGAAGGAAAAGCATGCATATATGATCCGATGATTGCTCCACACTTGGGGTGATGTTAATATTTGTAGGGTGTTTGTTTTATATATTTCTTTATTTGTTCATTTATTTATACATTCATTTATTAGATATTTTTTGAATGCTAGGTCTATCACCTAGTGTTGCCTAGATCTATTAGGTGCTCATTATAGTTTTGTTAAATGAGGAATGAATGAGTGAGTAAATACAAAGATAAATCAGAGAAGATCTCTGGCCTTGGGGAGACACATACCAATTTACCTATTTGGCTGTTCCAATTTTCCTCTTTTAATGCTCCAAGATCTTGGGAGAGATGTTCAAAGTAGAAGATGGATACAAATAATAGTTGAAACTTAGCCTTCTTTACATATCTAATTCTCAGAATTCATCATCTCTAATTGTAAAGGGCTCTGTTTAATTTGCTTACTTTATTTATTTATTTTCCCACTCATATGATGTGCTTAGAGTAGTGAAACTCATAGAGACAGAGAAGAGAATGGTTGCTTCTTTTCTTGTTTGAGAATATGATCCACTCAGGTATATATATCTGAGTTAATATATTAACTATATATATTATATATAATATATTAATATTAATTAATATATTAAAGTTGTGAAAAATAATGGTCTGTATCTATCTTATTGGAGAAGAGCATGAACAGATACCTCTGTGTTATATAACATTTTATTGTGGTGATGGTATTGGGTGATTATATTTTGCAAGATTTTCCTTTGTTTTTTGTGTTTTGTACTTTAACTATTTTGTGAGATAGAAGATAATCAGAGATAGGCAATTTTTTTTTACATGGCTGTGCTAATGAGTTGAAAAATCTAAAACAAATAACTTTTCAAAAACTATTTAATTGGAACTAGTAGTACAGTAATTATTTTCATTACCCATCTCCTTTGTGATGAGGACAATGAAAAATTGGTGGGAAGCAGATTCTAGAAGGATTAACATCACAGCTTTCTTTTTTCTTAATTTTTCTATTTTTTAAAGTTTTGTGGTTTTTTTTTTTTTGAGAGAGAGAGTGAGTGGAAGTGGTAGGAGGGTTAGAGGGAGAGGAAGTGAGAGAATCTTTTTAAAAATTGTTTTATTTAAATTCAATTTAGGTAAGGTATACTGTATTATTTGTTTCAGGGGTATTAGTGATTCATCAGTTGCATACAACACCCAGTGCTCACCATATCAAGTCCTTCATTAATGCGCATCATCTAATTACCCCATCCCCTCCATCCACCTTCCCTCCAGCAACCCTCAGTTTGTTAACTGCAGTTAAGAGTCTCTTGTGGTTTTCCTCCCTCTCCGTTTTTATTTTATTTTTCCTCCCCTTCCCCTACGTTGATCTGTTTTGTTGTAAGTTCCACATATGAGTGAAATCATATGGTATTTGTCATTTTCTGACTGACTTATTTCACTTAATATAATACCCTCTAGTTCTATCCACGTCATTGCATATGGCAAGATTTTATTCTTTTTGATGGCTGAGTAATATTCCATTGCATATCTAGGTAGATAGATAACACATCTTTATCCATTCAGGTGTTGAAGGACATCTGGGCTCTTTCTATAGTTTGGCTGTTGTAGACATTACTGCTATAAACATTGGGGTGCACATGCCCCTTAGAATCACTATGTTTGTACCCTTTGGATAAATACCTAGTAGCTGAATTGCAAGGTCATAGGGTAGTTCTATTTTTAACTTTTAGAAGAACCTCCATACTGTTTTCCAGAGTGGCTGTACCAGTTGGCATTCTCACCAGGTCTGTAAAAGGGTTCCCTTTATTCCCCATACTTGCCAACATTTGTTGTTTCCTGACTTATTAGTTTTAGCCATTCTGACTGGAGTGAGGCGCTATCTCATTGTGGTTTTGATTTGTATTTTTCTGATGATGAGTGATGTGGGACATTATTTCATGTGCCTATTAGCCGTAAGAGAGAATCTTAAGCGCAGGCTCCACACCCAGTGTGGAGCCCAGGGTGGGGCTTGATCTCAAGAACCTGAGATCATGGCCTGACCCGAAATCAAGAGTCAGACACTTAACCAGCTGAGCCACCTGGGTAGGTGCTTCATCGGCTTTCATTTCTTGGCTGCTTTACATTTTATCCATGAGGTCATTTGAAGTGGCCTACACACCCAAAAGCCTTTATTTCTCATTAAGCTACTTTTTCATCACTATCAACATGTTCTTAGGAAAAAAAAATTCTTTGTATTTTCTCAAAATGGGATGGTTCTACAAAGTAATGGAAAGTTTGGATAAAACATCCATCTCTCAGGAGACAGTGACAAAAAATAAGATTGCTTCTGGATATCATAGTGTGTCAAGGTAAATCTAGACTGGAGACTGTCTTTTTCACTTTAAGTATATGGAGAATAATACAATGGTGAAAAATTTGGTCTTGTCTGCATACAATCAATAACCTGACTTGCAAAGCTTGGATAACACGGATACTACTTTAAAGGTCAGCTGCAGTTATCATTTCTTATGACTCTTGGAATCCTAGGAATTCCATATATTCTTTTCTCTTGGGTACTGGTTAATTAGGTTTTATTGTGGCAATGGTTTAAACCTTAGTGTTGATGGACATTTTCAGTCAGAATAAATGGCAAAAGATTTTTAAAAAAGCATTAAATGATGGCAGATACTACTAAACTTTGAATTACAGTTTTGCTTCCTATACCAAGCAAGTTTCTCTATTGACTAAATGAGAAGGGTATTCTAGCTAACTTAAGCAGAAAGGGGATTTATTGGAAGGATGTTATATAACACACAGAATTGATAAGAATCATGGAGAAATAGACTCAGAAAATAGGAAGGAACCAAAGACAGTTGAGAATTGGTTTGTGCTTATGCCAAAGGGAAAGTTTGATTAGAAAGCCCCTTCTGTTTCTATGACTAAGTTGTTCCTGCATCTGTATTACCTCTTCAAGGTTGAAATTACTTCGTGGCTGCATCCCACTGACTACCTAGAGCAGTAGTTCTCTTGTTTCCAGCTTATTCTCTTGGGTCAAAACTTTTTGTAACAATTCTTGTATCACTTGGCATTTGCACTGTTGTTTGTGGAAGCAGTGGTAGGCAAAAGTTACAGCACCTAGCATGAATTAAGACAGCACATATGTATATATCCTGTATATATAGGATACACATATGTGTGTGTGTATTAATTTTGTATATAGTCTAGAGCTCCATCTTTCTCATTTGGCCAAATGTCACTGGATATTTTCAGAGCTATTTTACCAGTAAGTTGATAATGTAATGTGAGAATATCATTATGGAATATATTGCCTGGGTGTGAATCCTAACTTCCCCACTTAACTAGCTGTGAGATGCTGGGCAATGTTTAAGTTGTCTAAGCCCCAGTTACTTCTTCTGTAAAATGGGGATGATGATACTTACCACATAGAAAAATTGTGAGGATTAAATAAGTTAATACAAATAAATTATTTAGAACAATGCATGGTTTATGTAAATATTAGGTGAATATTAATTTTCATTATCATTTTGATTATTGTTGGGGAAGAAGAATTTTTCTCTGTCTCTGAAGGTTCTTTTGCTCTAAGTTTTTTTTTTTTAAGAATGTATTTATTTATTTGAGAGAAAGAGAGCACAAGCAGGGGGAGTGGCAGAGAAAGAGGGAGGAGCAGGCTCCCTGCTGCAGGTGGGTCTTGATCCCAGACCCTGGTATCATGATTTGAACCAAAGTCAGATGTTTAACTGACTGAGCCACACAGGCGCCCTGGAACTGGTCTGAGAATTAAATTCACATGAGACAGATTGAGAGAAGAAAATCAAATTAATTACCTATAGGGAATCCACATAATTATGAGATTCTAAAGACAGCCAGGCAAAATGAGATATATATGTCATCCTGAACTTAGGAGAAAGGGGTAGGAAAACAATTCACAGGAAGATGAAAAAGAGTAAATGTTTGGTAAACAAATGTTAGGCCCTATAGCAACTGTAGGAACAATAAGCTATAGAGAGAACTTAATCAAAGATCAAAATTGCTTAAGTTCCTCAAGGTCTACTGCCCTGAGTTCATATTTTAATGCGGTTTATCTACAGTGATTGATAGCTCTCCCTGGAGCAAGTCCTTTATTTGAGTTCACTTAGGCAGTTAGGGGGAAGGTCAGAGTTTCTAATTATGTCTTTTGGGCCTTGATTATTTTTGTTTTTAACTCAAAAATATCTGAATGTCCCAGGGACTTGTCTGGGGGCAAATAACTCACTCTGAACCCCCACATTATCTCATTTTCAAATCTGGTCTCTGATAAGGTGGTCACAAGAGAGGGGACCGTAGATATGAATCTGAGCTCTCTGGTTTTTGTAGAGCTGGGTAACTGATTCCTCAGGTTAGGGTATTGACCTGCAAGTATGAACTACTGATTTTATTTAATTTAATTTTTATTTGAGATAGAGTGAGAGAGAAAGAGTGAGAGAGCACAAGTTGGGAGAGGGGTAAAGGGAGAGGGAAAAGCAGGCTCTCCATTGAGCAGGGACCCTGATGTGGGGCTTGATCCCAGGACCATGGGATCATGACTTGAGTGAAAGGCAGATGCTCAACCAACTGAATCACCCAGGTGCTCCTGCTACTTGTTTTAGATTTAAAATGTATAATGTGAGCTTTTCCATCACATTTCCTACTAGTTGTATGTCAGCAGCGGCCAATGTAGAACAAAAATGAACAAATTGCAAACAAATATTCAAGAATAAAACTTGAGAAAAATCTATCCTATTTAGTTTGATAGCGATTTTTTTCTTTGTAGACAGGTACAAATAATGGTGATTTTTTTTTTTTAGTTGTATATATAGAAGCTGTAAAATAATATATTTCTTTAAGTAATCTTGTTTAATTAGTGATTATTTGACAAATATTAGGATCACATCTTTTTTTGTTAATATCTGAGGTTTTTTTTCCTTAAAAGACTTTTTTTTTTCTAGGGTAGGGCTATGACTTGAGTTTTTAGCTCCAGCTAATAACACAGTATCTGTAATGGGATAAGTTCATAGCAAATTTTTGCTGAATAAGTAATATATTTTCATTTGGAGTCACATTTTCTATTCTGCTCGAAAATTATTTTCAAGAAAGTATGCTTTGTGGTGACTATGGTTTATAATACTATACTGCATATTTGAAATTGCTAAGAGAATAGGTCTTAAAAGTTGTCATAAGAAAAAAAATTTTGAAACTATGTATGGTGACTGATGTTAACTAGACTTATTGTGGTAACTTTGCAATATATGTAAATAGTGAATCATTATGTCCACTTGAAACTAATATAGTGTTATATGTCAGTTATATCTCAATTTTAAAAAAGGAGGCCATTAAAATTCGCTAAATACAAAGCAAATTCATGGAGTATTGCAGGGAGCTGTCACTATATTATGATGGTGGGTGGGTGTGAGGTGGGATGGGGAAGGAAGAATAAAATGTGCTGGAGAATACATCTCAGATGTGCAGTTAAGTATAGGTGGATAATAATAATTGAAATTTTGATTTTTTTTTTTTTTTTTTGCTTTGTTTTAAATGGCCTGCTCTCCTCAAAATCCTATTTTAATAGTATATGGGGCTGGCCAAGTCTCCAGATGCCTATGCTGTTAAAGCTCCCTTTCAAGGGAAACTGTCTTGTCCTTAGGCCTTGCTGTGTGGATAGTCCCATTTTGTATTTAGGCATAACCCCTCTCTGTGGCCAAGTGAATATTAGAAAACGAAACCAAGAACAGTGAATTATAGCTTGATAGGAGATCAGCTGGGTTAATCAGATCTTTCCCTGGAGATTTAAAAAAAATTCATGTTGTGGAGAGACGGAGATAATTAACAGTGGCGACAAAAGTTGAAACAGTATATTAGGAAATATCTTGAGGTAAACATGAGGATAAGAAGTGATATGGAGAAGCAAAAATATGAGAAATTAGGAATAGCTATTTAATAGTGCAATGGAAAGAGTCAGATATTTGGAATTAAGCTGTATAATTAAGGAGGAGAGCAATAGAGAAAAGATTGCCTCTTTGAGTAATTGATTCATTCCTTTATTCAGCAAGAATTATTGAATTACTATTGTTCTACCCCAAGAGTACTGCTCCGGAGAAGAGTTAAGTCAGTGGGGCACCTTGCTGGTCGGTAGAGCATGTGCCTTTTGATCCCAGGGTCCTGAGTTAGAGCCCCATGTTGGGTATGGAGCCTGCTTAAAAAATAAAAAAACAAAAAACAATAACAAAAAGAGTTAAGCCAGTGATTCTCAACTGGCTGTGATTTTTGCCTACCAGAGTATTTGGCAATGTCTATAGAGACATTTTGGTTGTCACAGCCTGGAAGAGGGAGTGTTGTTTGTATTCTAATGGGTAGAGGCCAGGGATGCTGCTAAACACAATGCCCAGAACAATTCTTATCAAAAAAAAAAATCTGACTCAAAATGTTAGTAATGCTGAAATTGAGACTCCCTGGGATAAGCCATCATAAGTATGTATTTCACAGAATAGTTACTTTCTTGTAGTTAACATTTACCTTTCTTTGTTTTCAGAAGTGAGGACATTTACTGGAATAAAATGGAGGCCTCAGTAATACTACCCATTCTGAAGAAAAAACTTGCATTCCTTTCAGGTATGCTTTCTTCTTAAAACTGGAAGTGTTTGATATATAAATTTGTTTAAACTTTTTCCTTTGGTAAGTTCAACAGAAATGCATTTTTCTGTGAAGGTTTCATTTCAGAGATATTTCTGAGACCTCTGTTAATCAGAGTGGATAGCTGTGTGCAAGCCACCTCTGTCACTGTTGGTACTTGGCAGTACAATATTTACTCTGTAATTGATTAAAATGACCTCTGCAAGGTAGATGTCATATCTTTTTATATAAAAATGAAATAATACGGGCCAAGAATAATTGACTAACCATCACCTAAGTAATTGTTTTTGAAATATAGAATTAGTTTTTATGATATCCTGCATCATAGCTTTTGTCTTCCATCTTCCTGTGAGATAGTTTCAGTGCAGTAGGAGTAGTTAGGAAATACCAGTTACATGGTTTTCACTTTTTACTCTTCGAATTGGTTTATACAGGCTTGAATTTTTCTCTGGCTATTAACCTAAAGTGTGTATTAGCTAAGAATCGGAGAGAAGCTGAAAGATAATTTATTAGTTGCAGGGTACTTCAGGTATAGTGATTATCTGGAATTAAGGATCATTGAGTAAATGATATCATTTGCATATGCTTTAGAATAGGTAATATGGCCTGCCTGTTTAGAGTTACTTGGACTTTTTTTTATCTTGCTTTTTATTTCTTTTTTACTTTGGATCCTATCATAATTGTCTTGATCATTATGCTACCAACAATCTTTTTTAAAAATTATATTGTATCTCTGAATTGCTATGTTTTTCTAGTGCAGATTATAAAGGACAAAATAAGATATTGAATTCCATTAGAATTCTTGTTTCCTTATTTAATTATTTTCTTTTTTCTTTCTTTCTTTTTTTTTTTTTGGTAAGATTTTATTTATTATTTGACAGAGTCACAGTGAGAGAGGGAACAAAAGCAGGGGGAGTGAGAGAGGGATAAGGGAGCTTGCTTAGCAGGGAGCCAGATGCAGGGCTGAATCCAAGTACCCTGGGATCTTGACCTGAGCTGAAGGCAGATGCTTACTGACAGAGCCACCCAGGCATCCCTGTATTTCCTTTTTTAAAGAACAACTTCTTTCCTTACCAGTTGATGCTGATGTTTTTTCCATTCTTTTCTGATATTAATGGTGTTACAGGAAACATTCTTATTCATCGTTCATGCACTTTGTACAAGTTCAGCAGTATAGATTCCCATGTAAGTGGAGCTGTTAAAGAGAATTTACATTTAAATTTAGTAAGGTTTTGTCAGATTACCCTCTAAGAGTATTTCAATTTCTGTTTCTCCCACCAGTGTAAGAAAATGCCTTTTTGCCCACACTGTTGCTGTGTGGATATTATTCTGTAATTTTTATCATTGACATATTTTCATCTTTATGATACTTATCTATGTGCAGCATTTCATTCTGTTGGACATATCCACTTTTTTTAAAAAAAATTTTTATTAACATGTAATGTATTATTAGCCCCAGGGGTACAGTTCTGTGAATCGCCAGATTTACACACTTCACAGCACTCACCATAGCACATTACCTTCCTCAGTGTCCATAACCGCACTACCCTCTCCCTACCTCCTTCCCCCCAGCACCCCTCAGTTTGTTTTGTGAGATTAAGAGTCTCTTATGGTTTATGTCCCTCGTGATCCCATCTTGTTTCATGTATTCTTTTCCTACCCCCAAATCCCCGACGTTGCCTCTCAACTTCCTCATATCAGGAAGATCATATGATAATTGTCTTTCTCTGATTGACTGATTTCGCTAAGCATAATACTCTCTAGTTCCATCCACGTTGTTGCAAATGGCAAGATTTCATTTCTTTTGACGGCTGCATGGTATTCCATTGCTATATCTACTTTTTTTTTTTTTTTAAGATTTTATTTATTTATTGGACAGACAGAGATCACAAGTAGGCAGTGAGGCCGGCAGAAAGAGAGGGGGAAGCAGGCTCCCTGCTGAGCAGAGAACCCAGTGTGGGACTTGATCCCAGGATCTTGAGACCATGGTAGCCGAAGGCAGAGACTCAACCCACTGAGCCCCCAGGCACCCCCATATCTACTTTTAAAAAAACACATTATATTTATTTAGAGGGTGTGGGTGTGTGTGCACATGTGCAAAGGTAGGGGGAGAGAGTCCTTGAGCAGACTCCCTGCTGAGGATGGAGCCAGTCTCCAGGCTTGATCTCAAGACCCTGAGATCATGACCTGAACTAAAACCAAAAGTCAGTTGCTTAACTGACTGAGCCACCAAAGCACCCTAGCCATATCTACCTTGAAGATCTTTTTTCTCTTGGCTTTTTCTTTTACTCTAGTAATTATTTTATTGTTCCTTAGTGAAGGCTGAGGACAGGAGGTTAAATGTAGTTCTGTATGTTAGAACTGTCCTCTGAAGACAAATGCACAGTGGGTCAGGATGCTGCAGTACAGATATGAACTTTTTTTGCACATTTAGTTTAATGTAGGCGTAAAACTTAGCAGTTTTTGACTAACAAATGAAATTTTCCTTAGCCATACTTCTTGACTTTCTCTATTGACTATTAATTTTATCAACCCATAATTTTCACCTTTTTTAATAATAGAGAAAAACTTTTCAAACCAAAATCATTTCAGGGATTCAGCTTGAAAACCATGGGTGCAATCCATTTAAAAAAACAAAAAACAAAAAACAAAAAACTTGAACAAAAACCGTAAGTAGTTGAAGTCACTATTGATTATCTATTAAGTTGAACCATTTGAAATTACATTTATTCATATTACACAGACTGGTTGAATGTCATTCATTTATAAGTTTAGTCTAATAAAAAGAAGATTGTCTATGGTTGGTCCATCATGAATTGCCCTCTTGTCACTCAAAGGATTTGTTTTTTTCACTTCACGGCTTTCAGTTTTTAGTGATAGATTTCTAGAGATCATATAAATTTTTTACCTTTAGTATTTACTGTTTCTTAAGCTTCTGAAATTGCCAGAAATGTCAGTTGGGTCAGAGAATGGACATCAGTGTCAAAGCTAGTCACATGGGGAATTTTCACAGAAGATATGTGTGTATAAAAGTATTAGTTAGATTTTAATGCCTGTGGAAGATTGAAGAGGGCTTGAGCATCCACAAAATGCGAGTATGTTCCACTGCCTGGCTTTCAGGCTTCCACAGCAAGGTCCCATGTGCTCTTCACAGCTGGGCAGAACTTTCTTTCTTGCCTCCTGAATGCAGAAGTCCTGTCTGACCTCTATGAGTTCACTCAGATCATTCCTCATCACAGAATATTCTAATACTCTTAACTTGGTTTATAAATTCTACCCATTTTTCTTGTCTTAACTTTTCTACGAAGCTTTTCACCTTTATCACAGCTCTTATCATTTTCTCATTTTCTAAATCCTTTTTTATAATACTTTATATGTATTATACAACACAGCCTAGCAGATAAACTTATATTTCATACTGTTATTTCTTATGATGTAAAGCCTTTCTTCCTGGGTTGATTGGAAATTTACTTTACTTGTAAATGCTTATAGTGCTAGGTGTACAGTAGGAGCTCGATGAATTGATTACATTAAGAAGCAGCCTGAATGAATAAAATTAAACAGAATGATAATAGCTGTGCTTAAGTGAAGTTTTCATGGATGAATTTTTTTCTCTTATTCTTTCTAAATTTGGTATAATTTTTCTATACTACTATAAACATTTACAATGTATAAAATAAGCAGCTATTAGATAGTTCTATTTACTTATATCTTAAATACTATTTGTTTTAGTAGCATTGGACCCAAACATATTTATTTAGTGCTTTAATATCTATTACATGTTGTATTTATGTCTTTTTTTTTCTAATAGGAGGAAAGGACAGACGGAGTGGCCTCATTCTGACAATTCCATTATGCCTGGAACAGACAAATATGGACGAGCTGAGTGTTACCTTAGACTACCTACTCAGCATTCCAAGGTGACTCTGCAGGTGTTTTTTAAAAAACTTGATATGTTATTGTTCACTTATTAATGTTTTCTGTTATTAAGGTGTATGTTGCTATGTCACCTGCTTTTATTAGTGAAATTATAATTAAAAACACTAGAATCAGTCTTTTCTGATACAACACCAAATAAAAGAATTATTGTATGCTTTTAAGTCACTGGATAATGTGATACAGATTTCCAAAATGTATGCATTGTCAACTTTTAAGGAACACAAAGACTGAGCATCTATGTACCATGCAACTTGAGAAAACACAGAGAAGTGAATTTGGTAGAAAGCATCTTTTATTTAAATAGCTATTTCACTATATAGATATAAATCTGTAAGTTTATACACTGAGTAAAGGCTATTAGGAGTTCAAAGCATTTTCATTTAAAAAAAATGCAAAAAACGTTTATGTTTTAATCGAAGATCCTTGGAGTTTGTATTTCTTGGGTGAAGACAGACAGACTTTTCTTTTTGCTTGAGCTTCCCCAATCACTTCAAAAACAAAAATAAGCTCCTTCCCCAACCTCCTCTTTTATATGTGATATTTGGAGGCTGAAATCTGACTGTGTGTTAGAATCATCTGGAGATTTTTTTTTTTTTCTTCAAAATTCTAATGCTCTTGAGAGAATCTGATTGTATTGTTCCTGGGAAGTCTGCTCATCAGATGTTTTAAAAAAAAATTCTTTAGTGGGGTGCCTGGCTGGCTCAGTTGGTGGAACATACAACTCTGCATCTTGGGGTTGTGAGTTCAAGCCTGACATTGGGTGTAGATATTACTTAAGATCTTTAAAAAAAAAATCCTTGGGGCTCCTGGGACCCTCAGTTGATTAAGTATCTGACTCTTGATTTTGGCTTGGATCATAATCTCAGGGTCCTGGGATCATGCCCTGTGTCGGGCTCCATGCTAAGTGTGGAGTCTGGTTGGGATTCTCTTTCTCCCTCGGCACTCCCTCATCCCTCTGTTCATTTTGAGTAAAATCTTTAAAAAAATCCTTTACAAACCTTTAAGCTTCCCAGATAATTCTTATTTACAATCAGATTTGCAAGCCACTGCAATAAAGAATGAGAATGAGGACAGACTTTTTTGTTTGTAAAATATAGAGGTGGTAAAAGGAACAAAACTCTCCTATATAATGCTCTTAAGCTCCAGATAATGAATTTTAAACATTTTAGTCAGAACAGTTCTTTGTATTCTTCCCATATTTGCATTATTGGTACAATAGATTATTTCATCTTAAGCCACTTTGCCGAGAACAGGGTTAAAACTATATTTTAGAACCACTGACTTTAATCATACCTGCTTCCAGTATTGGCCTGTAATTTAATGATTCTCTTGCTGATTGGTTTTTCTATGTTGGGGAAATAGATGTCTTCAAGTGAGAATTTTCAATTTTCTTTTTTTACTTTCTGGAAAGGAAAGTTAGCAGAACTGACAGTGTGTTAGTATTTATTAACCTTCCTAATCTACTACGAGCTGAATGCTGATTTGTATTATTCACCATTAAATAACTATTTCTAGGTAAATGATACCAGCTGGAGTACAGCTAACAAATTCTAAAAAAGTTTGCGTGATTCATAGATGGTTACATGTGGTAACCATCTATGAATTAGAGGCCATCTGAACCAACTGCCTTATTATGTAGACGAAGGAATTGAGACTCAGGTTATAGTTACTTGCCCAGGATTACACAGCTAATTAGTAGGAGAGCTGGGACTAGAATCTGTCATTGCTGATACCAATCCAGAGCTCTTAATATTTCAAATGACTAGAGTTTAGTATAGTTGAATCTTAGGTGAGGTGAGGTTAGGTTCTGAAGTTGGAATGTACTATGCAAATTACTGACGGTCAAAATTATCCATGAAAAATGCCTAAGTAAGGATTAGAGATTAGAGACTTACAAACTGTTTTTTCATGAACATGCTAGTTTTCCTAGCATGGACACTGGAGAAATGTGTCACTGAGGCTACGTTCCAGAAGACACATTCAGCTTGTGATTTAGTTTGTAATAAAAAAGTGCATGCTTACGGGGTGCCTGGGTGGCTCAGTTGGTTAAGTGTCTCCCTTTGGCTCAGGTCATGATCCCAGGGTCCTGGGCTCTGCTCAGCAGGGAATCTACTTTTCCCTCTACCTCTCCCCTCACTCAAGCTCTCTCTCTCTCTCTCAAATAAATGAATAAAATCTTAAAAAAAAAAAAAAAAAGAAAATGCATGCTTGTATATTCTAGACTCACACTCAGCCCAGCAGGTTGCTCCTATTATAAGGGGCACTGGGTGACTGAGGCAGGCTAAGGGACCAATAGTTTCACTCACCTCTTTTGTCTGTTCATTCCAGGTGTATGAGCAGCAAGTACAATGGAGGGCAAAATAGCGTATGCTATTGGAATTTCTCTTTTTCTTAGATAAATATACATATAATGCTATTCCAGTGTAAATTATGAATCAGTTTCTGCATATTTACACATACCTGCTATCTAATAGAGAAGATATGAATTGAAGCAAGATGAAAGAACTTATTTTAGCAAGGCAGAATAGATACCTGGATACTTTATTTTTGAAAATTGTTTTGCAAGGTTTTGGCCCTCAAATATTTGTGAAAACTGAATTGTTAACCTTCTGTTTTCTTGCAGTAGCCTCCTATAACTTTGGCAGCTCTCTATATCAGTACTTGCTAAAGCGCTGGAGTATTTTTGAGCTCTTCTTTGCAACTCTGGAGATCAGTTTATTAGGTGCAGTCGTTTTTTTTCTTTAATTAGGTGCAATCTTAAAAACTGATTTTTCTCCTTCAAAATGTCTACCACTCAAAAGTGCATTTACTTTATTATTATTTTTTTAATTTATTTTTTTAGAGTAGGGAGGGGGAGAGGGAGAGGGAGAGAAAGAATCTCAAACAGGCCCCATGCACAATGCAGAGCCCGACTCATGACTCAGATCATGACATCAGC
The DNA here is from genome assembly GCF_964662115.1 of Mustela nivalis. NCBI lineage: Eukaryota > Metazoa > Chordata > Mammalia > Carnivora > Mustelidae > Mustela > Mustela nivalis. The sequence goes on from NC_139030.1 coordinate 40,798,787, forward strand.
TGAAATCAAGAGTTGGACACTTAACTGACTGAGCCACCCAGGTGCCCACCAAACTGCTTTTCAATTATAATTGCCCCAGGATTTTATTGTGAAAAATTTCAAATGCACTGAAAAGGTTAATGGATTGTATAGTAAACACCTTTATGCCCCTCACTTAGAAATTTCCAACCAAAATTAGACTTGATCACATATGTATTCATTTATCCATCTCTCTTTCTACCCCAGAACTGTTTCTAAGTTTACCCTGTTAGACTGTGCTCAGCCTGGAAAGTTGTCCATTTTAGTAGTATGTTTTCATTTTTTTTGTGGGACCTGCTGTGTCTCCCAGTCTTTGGCTGTTAAAGTTTGACCCCTCCCAAGCTGTGACTGTCTCAGGACAGGTCCAGCAGTGATGCTTGTCTGGTCCCTTCCTTACAGCACATGCCCCAAAGTGGTCTCTTTTTGCAATGAACATGTTAATATTTTGAAGGTAACATTAGATTTTTAAAATTTTGTAAAAATGAAAAGAAACTATTCAGCTTCTTATCTATACTTCATGCATATTTTATTTGATACATATCTATTTTATTTTTAAAAAATATTTTATTTATTTATTTGACAAAGAGATCACAAGTAGGCAGAGAGGCAGGCAGAGAGAGAGAGAGGGAAGCAGGCTCCCTGCTGAGCAGAAAGCCCGATACGGGGCTTGATCCCAGGACCTCGGGATCATGACCTGAGCTGAAGGCAGAGGCTTTAACCCAGTGAGCCACCCAGGTGCCTCCATATCTTGGCTCTTGTGTATAATACTGCAATAAACATAGGAGTGTATATATCTTTTTGAATTAGTATTTTTGTTTTCTTTGAGTAAATACTCCTTAGTGGAATTACAGGACTGTATGGTATTTCTATTTTTAATTTTTTGAGGAACCTCCATACTGTTTTCCATAGTCATGGTACCATTTTATGTTCTTACCAATAGACCATGAGGGTTCTCTTTTCTCTACATCTTTGTCAGTACTTGTTATTTCTTCTCTTTTTGATACTAACCATTCTTACTGGTGTGGGGTGTCTTCTCCTTGTGATTTTGATTTGCATTTCCCTATTAGTGATATTGAGTGACTTTTTATGTATTAGTCATCTGTATCTCTTCTTTGGAAAAATGTCTTTTCAGGTCCTCTGCCCATTTTTAAAATCCTATTATTGTTTTTTGGTGTTGAGTTGTAGAAGTTCTTTATATATTTTGGATAGTAGCCCCTTATTGTATATGTCACTTGCAAACAGCTTCTCCTAGGTTGCCTTTTTGTTTTGTTGATGATTCCTTTGCTGTGCAAAAGCATTTTATTTTTGTGTAGTCCCGGTAGTTTATTTTTGCTCTTGTTTCCCTGGCCTGAGAAGACATATCCATAAATACGTTGTTAAAGCCAATGTCCAAGAGATTACTGTCTGTGTTTTGTTTGGATTTTTATGGTTTCATTTCTCACATTTAGGTCTTTAATCCATTTTGACTTTATTTTTGTGTATGGTGTAAGAGTGGTCCAGTTTCATTCTTTTGCATGTAGCTCTCCAGTTTTCCCAAAACCATTTTTTGAAAAGACTCGTTTTCACATTGTATGTATATTCTTGCCTCTTTTGTAAGAGATTAATTGACCATACAAGTGTGGGTTTAGTTCTGGTCTCTCTGTTCTGTTCTGCTAATCTTGTGTCTGTCTTTGTGCAAGGCCATACTGTTTTGATACTTGAGTATATCTTGAGATCTGGGATTGTGATACCTCCAGCTTTGTTGTTCTTTTTTTAAAAAATATTTTACTTATTTATTTGACAGAAAGAGGGAGAGAGATTACAAGTAGTCAGAGAGGCGGGGGGGGGGGGGTAAGCAGGCTCCTTGCTGAGCAGAGAGCCTGTTATAGGACTCGATCCCAGGACCTGAGCCAAAGGCAGAGGCCCAACGCACTGAGCCACCCAGGTGCCCTTTGTTGTTCTTTCTTAAAATTGATTTGGCTATTCAAGGGCATTTGTGGTTTCATATAAACTTTAGGATTATTTGTTCTAGTTCTGTGAAAAATTTTGTTAGGGATTGAATTGAATCAGTATTGCTTTGAGTAGTGTGGACATTTTAACAACATTAATTCTTCCAGCCTGTGAATATATGTTATATCTTTCCATTTGTTTGTGTTGTCTTCAGTTTCTTTCATCAGTCATAGTTTTCAGAGAACAGGATTTTATCTCCTTGGTTAAATTTATTCCTAGGTGTTTTAATCTTTTTGGTGCAATTGTAAATGAGATTGTTTTCTTTCTTTCTTTTTTAAGATTTATTTGTTTATTTGAGGTACAGATGGAGAAAGAGCGAAGGAGAAGGAGTATGGGTAGGGGCAGAAGCAGACTCCCCACTGAGCAGGGAGCCCAACTTGGGGCTTGATCCTGGGACTCTGGGACCATGACTTGAGCCCAAGGCAGATGCCCAACTGACTGAACCACCCAGGTGCTCCGAGATTTTTAAAATTTCTCTTTCTGCTGTGTTGTTACTAGTGTATAGAAAAGCAACAGATTTCTTTAATTTTGTATCTTACAACTTTACAGATTTCATTTATTACTTTAAATAGTTTTTTGATGGCATCTCTAGAGTTTTCTGTGTATGTCTTCAGATAATGACAGGTTTACTTCTTTCTTGACAATTTGGATGTCTTTTGTTTCTTTCTGTTGTTTGATTGCTGTGGCTAGGACTTTCAGTTCTATGTTCAATAAAAGTGGTGAGAGTGGACATCCTTAGTCTTGTTCCTGATCTTAAAGGAAATGCTTTCCATTTTCACCATTGGGTATGATGTTAGCTGTGGGTTTTTCTTACATGGCCTTTATTGTGTTGAGGTATGTTCCCTCTAAACTCACTTTGTTGATAATGTTTATCATGAACAGATGTTGTGTTTTGTTAGATGGTTTTCTGCATCCATTGACGTAATCATGCAGTTTTTATCTTTTCTCTTGTTAATGTCATGGCATCATATTGATTGGATTTGCAAATATCAAACCATCCTTTCAACCTTGGAATAAATCTTACTTGGTCATGGTGAATGGTCCCTTTAAAAAATGTGCTTTGCTTACATTTTGTTGAGGATTTTTGCATCCATGTTCTTTAGGCATATGGCCTGTATTTTTCTTTTTCTGTATTATCTTTGTCTGGTTTTGGTATCAGGATAATGTTGGCCTTATAGAATGAATTTGGAAGTTCTCCTTCTTCTTCTACTTTTTAGAATAAGTAATTGTTCTTATTCCTATTCTATTCTAGAATAAGAATAGGTATTAGTTCTTTAAATATTTGGTAGAATTTACCTGCAAAGCCATCTTGTCCTGGACTTTTGTTTGGGAGATTTTTGATTACCAATTCAGTTTTGTTACTAGAAATCAGTCGGTCCAAATTTTCCATTTCTTCCTGATGCACTTTTAGAAGATTGTGTTTCTAGGAGTTGATTCATTTCATCCAGGTTGTTTAATTTGTTGGCATATTTTTTATAGCATTATCTCCTAATTCTTCATATTTCTGTGGTGTCAGTGTCCTTCAATCTTTCTGACTTTACTTGAATTCTGTTTTTTGTTGATTAGTTCAGCTAGCGGTTTATCAGTTTTATCTTTTTAAAGAATCAACTCTTCATTTCTTTGAACTTTTCTAATTTTTTTTATAGTCTCTATTTTATTTATCTCCACCCTCATCTTTATCATTTCCTTCCTTCTGATATTGGGTTTTGGTTTTTGTTCTTTTTTTAGTTCCTTTGGGTGTAAGATTAGATTGTTTATTTGAGATTTTTCATGTTTCTTGAGGTAGGTTTGTGTCATTAAAAACTTCTGTTGTAGAACTGCTTTTGCTGCATCCCAAAGATTTTATACTCTTTTGTTTTTGGTTTTGTATACATGTATTTTTTTTATTTTTTCTGATTTCTTCAATGACCTGTTGGTTGTTTAGTGGCACGTTTGTCTTCCATCTTGTTTGTGTTTTTTCTAGTTCTTTTTCTTGTAATTGATTTCTAGTTTCATAGTGTTATGATAGGAAAAGATGCTTTATATGATGTCAGTCTTCTTAAATTTACTGAGACTTTTTTTTTTTAAAGATTTTATTTATTTATTTGTCAGAGAGAGTGCACACAGTCAGACAGAGTGGCAGAGGGAGAAGCAAGCTCCCTGCGGAACAAGGAGCCTGATGTGGGACTCGATCCCAGGACGCTGGAATCATGACCTGAGCTGAAGGCAGCTGCTTAACTAACTGAGCCACCCAGGCGACACTTAAATTTACTGAGACTTATGTTGTGACCTAACATGTTATCTATCATGGAATGTTCCATGTGATTTTGACGGTATATTTATTCTGCTCTTTTTGGTTGGGTTGTTCTGTATTTACTTTTTATATTTTTTAGGTCCATCTGGCCTAGTGTGTCATTCAAAGCCATTGTTTCCTTGTTAATAATTCTGTTCAGCTGATTTATCCACTGATGTAAGTGGGGTGTTAAAGTCCTCTACTATTGTATCACTGTCAGTTTTTCCCTTTATGTCTATTAAAATTTGTTTTATGTACTTAGGTGCTTTTATGTTGTGTGCCTAGATATTTACAATTGTTACATTCTCTTGTTGGGTGATCCTTTTATCACTATGTAATGCCCAGTGTTTGTCTTTTGCTGCAGTCTTCCTTTTAAAGTCTGTTTTGTTTGATATAAGTATTGCTAGCCCAACATTTTTTCTTTTTTGCTTCCTTCTGCCTAGAGTATCTTTTTCCATCCCTTCACTTTCCATCTGTGTGTGTCTTGGTTAGAAATGAGTCTTTTGTAGGCAGCTCTTTTTTTTTTTTTTTTTTAATCCATTCAGTCACCCCATGTCTTTTGATTGGAGTAGTTAATTTATATTTAAAGTAATTTTTGATATGTATGTACTTACTGCCATTTTGTTAATTGTTTTCTGGTTCTTGTATGTTCTTCTCTTCTCCTGCTCTCTTATGACTTGATAGCTTTTTTTAGTGTTTTGCGTGGAATCCTTTCCCTTTATTTTTTTGTGTATCTATTATAGGTTTTTGATTTGTGGTTACTGTTACATTTATATGTAATATCCCATATGTATAGCAGTCTATGTCAATAGTTGCTTAAGTTGGAACACATTCTAAAAGCACTACATTTGGGGCACCTGGATGGCTCAGTTGTTAAGCGTCTGCCTTGCCTCAGGTCATGATCCTAGGGTCCTGGGATCAAGCCCTGCATCGGGCTCCCTGCTCAGTGGGAAGCCTGCTTCTCCCTCTCTTGCTTCCCCTGCTTGTGTTCCCTTTCTTGCTGTGTCTCTCTCTATCAAATAAATAAAATATTTTTAAAAAATCACTAAATTTTTACTATCCCTCCGTTTTATGTATATGTTGTCATATTTTTTATCTTTTTATTTTGTGTATCCCTTGGAATTTTTTGGATATAATTGACTTTACTTTTTTTGTGCTTTAACCTTGATATTGGCTTAAAAGTAATTAATCTATGTTTACTTTTACCTGTGAACTTCTCTCATAATTTTCTTCTAGTTATGTTCTCTTGTTTTCCACTAAAGAATGCCCTTTCACATTTCTCATAGGACTGTTTTGGTAGTGATGAACTCCTTCAACTCCTGTTCCGGGAACCTCTTTATCTTTCAATTCTAAGTGATGATCTTGCTAAGTAGGGTATTCTTGGTTGAAGGTTTTTGTTTGTTTGTTTTGTTTTGTTTTCTTTGAGCACTTGAAATATATCATGCCATTCCCTTCTGGACTGTGTAGCTACTAGTATTCTGAAAGGTATATATTCTGTATATTCAGAATTTTTAAAAAAATCTATCTATGGACATTTTTCTTCAGTGAAAATCTGACACGGAAGCCAAATTTATAAAACATATAGAATTGGAGGGCCATAGCCATTTCTGCTCATTATCATCTTCCCTTCTCAAACTCCACTTCCACTGCTATGCCCCCCTCTCCCAACTTTAAGGAGCCTTCTTGGAGTGTTTAGGACTCTGCAGAGCAATTAGAAGATAGTTTGAATATGAATCTAACACCCTTAATTGATCATTGATTTGTCTTCTTAGACTTTGGAAGTTTCAGTATAGTCTATAAGTATGACTGGGATGGCTTTCCTCTTTTTTTTTTTTTTTAATGAGACTTGTAGGACCAAGGCCGTTTGAGCCACAGCACCTTCCTTTTTCCTCCTTAAGAAATGTACTTTTAGCAAATGGGGTTATAATTGCCTTGACCTTAGAGTTACTTCAAAACACTGTGGTTAAGTGCTTTGAACATGCTTTTTGTTTTGTTTTAATTTTTAGATTTTTTTAGTTTTTTTATAGAGGGAGATCAAGCAAGCGTGGGATGGGGAGGGGTCGAGGAAGAGAGAATTTTGCGAAGACTCCACATGCAGTATAGAATCTGACACAGGTCTCAATCTCATGACCCTGAGATCTTGACCTGGACTGAAATCAAGAGTAGGACATTTAACTGACTGAGCCACCCTGGCTCTCCTGAGCATTCTTTATGCTCTTGATGAGTGTTGTTGTTTTCAATAATCATCTCACTTCATACAACACATATGTATTGAAAATTTATAATGTGCAATTTCAAAGCCAGTCCAATACTAGACTACTAAGCCAGTATTTGCTTTCTTTGTCATGTAGTTTTTATTTTTCTTTACTTTCTCTTTCCTTTTCAGATATGCTTCAGTTCACATCAAGGGATGGCTGAGTTGTCAAGCTGGACTAGTACAATAGCCAAGCTAACTTCTCTATCCCTATTCTCTTTCCACTTTGCGCACAAGAACAGGATTAATTTCACTGATGTGATGGTTTCATCCTTCCCAGTTTTCTCTGACCTCCTCTTTTTCTTACTGCACAGTGAATTCAGTTCAGTAGCCACTTATTTTGTATGTCTTGCATTGTGAAGGCAGGAAAGAGTAGGTCTTTGCTCTCAAAAGCAGTCTTTCAGCCTTCTTAAATGCTGTGCCAAGACCTTATATGATTCGACTCATCTTTTCAGTTAATATTTCTTAAACACTTACTATGCAAAGCACTTAGTTTTAAGTATTGTATTAACTCAGTTTTCAAAATAATAAGGTAGTATTATTATTTCTGTTTCATAGATGAAAAAGGGCAGAGAAATTAAGAAACTTCATCAAATTAGTATTTGGTGCCTTTGATCATATTCTTTATGTTCTATATTCTTTATGCTCTTTAACACATCCTCCTTTCACATTAGATTTTATTATCTTTTTTATGTAGATCTCTTCCAGATTCTGCTGTTATCCACACTTACAGTCCTTGCTGCTTCTGATTCTTTAGGAGTTAAGCCAAGATATGTTTAATGATGATTCTTAAGTATTTATTTATTTACATGTAAAGATTTTATTAATTTGAGGTAGCAAGAGAGAGAACATGAGCAGGGGCAGAGGGAGAGGGAGAAGCAGGCTCTCTGCTGACCAGGGAGCCCAATGTGGGGTACAGTCCCAGGACCCTGGGATCATGACCTGAGCCAAAGGCAGATGCTTAACTGATTGAGCCACCCAGGTGCCCAAATTTTTATTTTATTTTTACATATATTATTTGTCTTTTTTTTTTTTTAATTTCAAAAGCATATATTGTTTCCCTAGTAACATTAAATAAATAATGTCAATGAATATAGAGTAGACACTAAAGGATTCTGAGCTCCTTGAGGGGAGAAACTCTTATAATTTGTATTTTTCACAAGTCAGTGTAGTACCTCATTCTTAATCAGTGGTCAGTATGGCTTATGGGTACTTTTTATTTTATTTTACTAGTTTGGTTTCTCAAGTGTGGGCTGACTGGACCTAGTAATTGACCATTCTCAGCACATCTTACATTTTGTTGGAAAATCAAATAAGCATACTGAAGTTGCTGGCTCAGTAGAAACTATTTTGATGGATAAGAAGATTTTCTAGGATGGTCTTGCTTTCCTTTTTAGGACTTTAAATTCAAATGGACCTGAGGATTTACTTATGGATGATTGGGAGGCATATATGAAAAGAATATCTTATATTTAAGGAAATAACAGATAACATTAAGTCGTTTAATTCTCATAACAAACATGATGAATATAGTCATCATTATCCCTGTCTTGTGTATGAGGGATCTGAGACATAGAAAGAGTGGGCAATTTTAGGTATCTTGACCGAGAGCATGTGGCAAATCAGGGGAGAAGGGGTATTTGAACCTGGCAGTTTGGCTGTTAGCCTGTATTCCTAATTACTGCCCTACAGCCACCTCTGCTGTAATCACAGTGCAGTACCTATTGATAAGTGTCCGTATTTAGTCACATTTAATGTAGATCTCTCACAGTTGATAATTAACAAATGAAATAATACAGTATTACAAAAGAAATATTGAAAACTTTTTTGTCTTAACATTTTCTTTCAACAGTGTATTCAGTGTATACAGGCAAATCTTGGAGATAATTGCAGGTTCAAGTCTAGACCACTGCAGTGAATGAATATGACAGAAAAGCCTTATTTGCATTTACTTCCTCCACTGAAGTCTTGAATTCCTAAGTCATTCATGAGGGTCGGAATCAGCTTCTTCCAAACTTTTGTTAATGTTGATATTTTAACCTCTTCCATCAATCAATGAATGTTCTTTAATAGGACCTAGAACAGTAAATCTTTTCCAGAAGGCTTTCAGTTTACTTTGCCCAGATCCATTAGAGGAATCACTATCTCTGGCAGCTATGGATTAATGAAATTTTCTCAAATAATAAGACTTGAAAGTCAGAGTTACTTCTTGGTCCATGGGCTGGAGAATGGATGTCATGTTAGCAAGCCTGAAAATAGCATTAATCTCATTGTACATCTCCATCAGAGCTCTTCGGTGATCAGAAGGATTCTCAACGAACAGTAATACTTTAAAAGGTATTTTCCTGAGCAGTATGTTTCTACAGTGAGCTTAAACCCATTCAGTAAACCATGTTATAAACAGATGTATTTTCATCCAGAGTTTGTTTTATTTATAGAGCACAGGCATTGTAGATTTAGCATAACTCCCTTCTTTTTTTTTTTTTTTTAAGATTCTATTTATAATTTTTTAACAGACAGCACAAGTAGTCAGAGCAGACCCCCTGCTGAGCGGAGACCAATGTGGGGCTCGATCCCAGGATCCTGAGATCATGACCTGAGCTGAAGGCAGAGGCTTAACACATTGAGCCACCCAGGCACCCTGGCATAATTCCTTTTTATTTTTTAATTTTTTTTTTAAGTAGTCTCTATGCCCAGTGGGGCTTGAACTCACGACCCTGAGATCAAGACGTTAGCTGAAATTGACTAACTGAGCCACTCAGGTGCCCTAGGATTGTCAGAATGGTAAATGAGCATTGGCTTTAGTCACCAGCTGCATTAGCCTCTGAAAGAGTCAGTCTATCCTTTGACTTTTTTTTTTTTTTTAAAGATTTATTTAATTATTTTAGAGAGAGAGAGTGCACATGAGAGAGCATGCCCTGGGGTGGTTGGGGGCAGAGGGAGAGGGAAAGAGTCTTCAGCAGATTCTGTGCTGAGTATGGAGCCAGACATGAGACTCAGTCTCAGGACCCTGAGTTCACAAACTGAACCAAAGCCAAGAGTCAGACACTACCTGACTATGCTACCCAGGTGCCCCTGTCCTTTGAAGCCACATTGACTTCTCCTTTCTAGCTCTACAAGTGCTAGATGGCATCTTTTTCCAGTAGAAGGCTGTTTGTCTACATTGAAAATCTGTTGTAGAGTGTAGCCACTTCCATTAATGATCCTAGCTAGATGTTTTGGTGGAGAACTTCCTGCAGCTTCTTTATTAGCACTTGCAACTTTACCTTGTACTTTTACATTACAGAGATGGCTTCTTTGGTTAAACCTCATGAACCAACCTCTGCTAGCTTCAGACTTTCTCCTGTAGCTTCCTCACCTCTTTCAGCCTTCCTAGAATTGAAGAAAATTAGGGGCTTGACCTGGATTAGGCTTTGACTTAAGGGAATGTTGTGGCTGGTTTGGTTTTCTAACCAGACCACTCAAACTATCTCCATGTCAGTAACAAGAATGTTTTGCTTTCTTATTATTCATTTGTTCACAGGAGTAGCACTTTTAATTTCCTTCCATAAATATTTTTTGTATTTACAACCTGGCTGACTGGTGCAGGAGACCTAGCTTTTATTTAACCTGTGTTATTTTTAGCCTATAGCTCATGCCTTCCTCACTAAGCTTAATCATATTTAGCTTTTGTTTCAAAGTAAAAGACATGAGACTTGTCACTTCATTTCAACACTTAGAAGCCACTGAAGGGTAATTAGTTAGACTAATTTCAGTATTATTGTGTCTCAGAGACTAGGGAGGCCCAAGGAGAGGGAGAGACAGGGGAACAAACAGTAGATAGAATCAGAACACACAACACTTATTAAATTCTCCATTTTACAAGGGTATGGTTTTTGGTACCCCAAAACAATTACAGTAGGAACAGCAAAGATCACAGATCACCATAACAAATATAATAATTTAAAGTTTGAAATATTACAGGAATTACTAAAATACGACACAGAGACATAAAGTGAGCAAAAGCTGTTGGAAAAACGGCACCTGTAGAGTTGATAGATGCAGGGTTGCCACAAACCTTTAATTTGTAAAAAATGTAGTATCTATGAAGTGCAGTAAAGCAAAGTACAATAAAAATAAAATACCTGGGGGGCGCTTGGGTGGCTCAATGGGTTAAGCCTCTGCCTTCAGCTGAAGTCATGATCTCAGGGTCCTGGGATCAAGCCCCACATTGGGCTCTCTGCTCAGCAGAGCCATACATGCCATCTTCCCTCTCCCTCTGTCTGCCTCTCTGCCTACTTGTGATCTCTCTCTCTCTCTTTATCAAATAAAATATTTAAAAAATAAAATAAAAAATAAAATAAAGTAAAATACCTGGGGCGACTGGGTGGCTCAGTTGGTTAAGTGACTGCCTTCAGCTCAGGTCGTGATCTGGGGTTCCCAGGATTGAGTCTCACATCTGGCTCTCTGCTTAGCAAGAAGTCTCCTTCTCCCTCTGACCACCCCCCTCCATGCTCTCTCTCTCTTTCTCATTCTCTCTCTTAAATAAATAAAATCTTAAATCTCTCTCAAGTAAATAAAGTCCTAAAAAAAAAAAAAAAAAGAATGTGGAAAAACAGTTAAAAAAAATAAAATACCTGTATTTAAAAATCAGTATTTTTTAAAGGGAACTTGTTGATCATCCAATTGTAGAATCATGGAACCTCATTAGGGTTAGAAAGTACCTTAACAATCATCTAGACTACCACCTTTTCTATTCTTAAATCTTTTGTAGAAATACTGCCAAGTACTTGCCCAGATTAATCTTTATCAGATTACTATTGATTCTGTAGTGATTCAAAATCTATAAAATTTACCTTTCCACTTTTTTCAAGTTTTGATTTTTTAAAAAAATTCAAACTTGGATCTTAAGTCAGTTCTTCCTAATTGTAGAAAAACTCATTTATGTTACAGAATAAAGATCAGAATGCAGAGGGTTAATGATTTACCAAAAATCACATAGGCATTAAGATCATAAGTCTTCAAGTCATTCAGTAAATATGTAAGACCCTATAATAAGCTTCTCATTGTTCTAGATGCTAAGAAAATTGGTGAACAAGGGAGACCCAGTCCCGCCCTTATTATGGGCCTTATACATAATGATCCAATGAATATTACAAATAAATTCACAATATATTGGATGTTCATAAATGCTATGAAAACAAAGCATGAAAAGAAGAGAAGATGGCATGTGTGGCAATATTTTTTAAAATGAGAGGATAATGTTTTACCAGAGATGATGGGAGTGAGGGACAAGCTGTACAGATATCTAATGGAAGAGCATTTGAGAAACAACATTTATGACAGAGAGAGTTAGTGCAAAGACCCTGAGGCAGGAACAGGATCAGCACAATGTGGGATCAACAAGGAGGTGATATGGTGGGAGCAGTTTGAGAGAGGTTCAGAGTTTTAGAACTGTGGTCAGGTGAGAAAGGCTAGAATCAGATCATAGAGGATGTTGTTGTAGGCCATGGTAAAGGCTTCAGTTCTGAAGGAGAAGGAAAACCATTGTTGCTTTCTGATTAGGGAGTGATGTGTAGTGCACCCTCTACATTTTTGAAGGCTGTTTGTGTTTAAAGCACTGTGCTAAAAGCTGCCAGGGTATCAGTAAGATAATATCCTTGCTTTCTGGAAGCATGTTATCTAATGAAGATAAATTGTAAACAAGTAATTACAATAAAAGCACAAGTGAAATTAGTTGTAAATGTAATAGATGTAAATAATGTAAATGTAAGCAGAGCTGTATGAGTGGAGAAGAAGGAACCCTTAATTGTAATCACAGAAATTAGTGAGGAGCTACTGGACCCAAGAAATCAATTGACCATCTGTTTCTAATCAAAGTGAGTAGGCTTGTTAAGGAGCCTCTCCTCTTAACAGAAGTTTTAACTCAGCCACCTCACCCTCAAAAAGCTCTAATGGGAGAAGAACAAGGAGATAGTGTTAAGAGATTTCTTTATCATTGCTTTTTTTTTTTAATATTTTATTTATTTAACACAGAGAGATCACAAGTAGGCAGAGAGGCAGGCTGGGGGGTGGGAAGCAGGCTCCCTGCTGAGCAGAGAGCCGGATGTGGGGCTCAATCCCAGGACCCTGAGGTCATGACCTGAGCCGAAGGCAGAGGTTTAACCCACTGAGCCACCCATGTTAAAAGCTGTAAGAGTTTATTAATACTAGTACTGCAGCTCCTCTGACATTCCCTTTTATAAAGGACAGAGCATGCTTCTGAAGTATGTTAAAAAACACTTGAAACTATCACTTCACTTGTAGGAATGAAGAAAAGAAAAAGAAAAACAATCCTTTCATGTATTTGAAAGATCACTTGGTTTTGCAGTTTTCAAATAATATCTTTCAGTTGTATGAATTTTCATTATATTAGCAAAATGTGGAGAAAATTATGATTAAGTCTATTTTTAAGTGGCCTAAGAGATTAAATTTAGAGTACTTTATGCCCTTAAGATCACTGCAGATGGTATTTGCAAGTGTCAATATTTTTTCTCTTAATATACAGATTAATTTAGAGTGTGCTTTGAAATAAAAATGTGTTATTCATGTAAAACTTCTTTAACAAAATGGTTATGTAACCTGTATCTCGGCAGAAGCACATGCCATTTGAGAAGAAAGTACCACATTATAGGGATGGCACACTTCTCTTGGCTGTAGTACCAACAAGGGAAGGCCTCCTACTGGACAACTCTGTGTCTTATCTCTCCCACTTTCAGATTTCTGTAAGGCATTGGTAGAGACCCTGAGTTGCATTTACTTTTCTGAAGACCACTCAATAGCCAGCTGCCTTACCTAGGTCGGTCTCTTTTGGTGAAGTTTCCTTATCTAAGTTACTTGTATCCTATTTGAGTTATAGTGGTTTTCCCAGATGGCTTATTGGTGGAACTCTAAGAATTTCCTCCTTACTTGATCCTACAGCTAGCAATTAGATGTCAGATTTGCTTCCCCAACCAAGTTTTTTATATGTTTTTGCTAATCCAAAGTGAACACTGTATTGCCTCACATTCCCCCTGCCAAAGAATACTCAGAATACTCAATACTTTAAAATACAAAATCCAAAAAAGGAATACTTCACCATTTTTTTTTATTGAGTTGTAATTCATATACCTTAAACATTGGCCTTTTAAAGTATGCAATTTAGTGTTTTTCATTGTATTGACAAGGTTGTGTGACCATTACACACATTCATTTATTGGCCCGAAAAGAAATGCTGCACCCATTAACAGTCACTCCCTATTCTCTCCTCCTCCTAGCCCTTGGCAGCTACTGATCTGCTTTCTGTCTCTGCATATTTGTTTATTCTGAACATTTCATATAAATGGAATCGTACAATATGTGGGTTTTGGTTTCTGGCTGCTTTCACTTAGCTTAATGTTTTCAAGGTTTATCCATGTTGTAGCATGTATTAGTGTTTTATCCTCCCCCCCGCATTTTTTTTTAAAAGATTTTATTTATGTGAGAAAGAGAGAGCACCAGCACAGAGGGAGGGAGAGGGGGAGAAGTAGACTCTGTCTGAAATAAAAATGTGTTATTGTGTAAAACTTCTTTAACAAAATGGTCATGTAACCTGTATCTCTGAGAAGCACATGCCAATTGAGAAGAAAGTACCACAGGACATCTCAGGATAGTCCCAGGATCCTGAGATGGCCTGAGCTGAAGACTTAACTGACTGAGCCACCAAGGTGCCCCAGTACTTCATTCATTTTTATAGTGGATAATACTCTGTTATATAGATTGCCATGTTTTGTTTTTCTGTTCATCACTGATAGACATTTGATTCTACTTTTGGCTGTTAGGAATTACGCTGCTGTGAACATTTGTGTGCACGTTTTTTGTATGGACATATATTTCAGTTTGTCTTGTCTTTTGAACCGTTGCTTGTTCTTTGGAAGCTCAGCTTCTGTCCCTGCCTACAGAGGCCCCTGTTCATATAAATCTTTAGCAGTGACATCCTCATACTTATAATCTTACTGTTGTTTGGTAGATTTAGACATTACTTTTCCAAGAAACCTCTTGAGTCTAATGTGAAAACTTGGAAGAAGTAAGGCAGGATTAGTAAAATCCCCTGGATTGCTGGATTTAAATCTTAGGACAGGGTCTGCCAATTACCTTTTCTATAATGTATGTGATTGATAGGACTTTGAGTGTGGAGAGGTTTCACTACCAAATCCTTGCTCTGCTAAGCAAAACTGCAGTTTCTTACACTGTATTGAAGAGAGAGCAGTTGAGATCCTCGCACTGAATTTATTTTATAAGGAAAAAAATAATCATGAAGTAGCTATGGAGTTTGGTCTTCAGCATGGAGTTTTTTAAGTGTAGTTGTATTTTACTAGGGTAGGCTTCTGAGAAGTTTTTAGATAATACTGGAATAATTGAATGTAATATATAGCAGTAACATATTCTAACACTCAAGAGAATATTTTGCTGGTCAAGTAACTGAGAATGCAAAGGTGAAGGGGGTATATGTTCAGACATGGTGTAGTCAAGTTTTCAGCTACTATGTCGACCAAATACTACCTCATTTCATTAAATTTTCCCAAAAGAACACCAAAAAATCCATTTCCAGTGGTTTAATAATAGCTTACTCTATTTTCAGCCCCCCCTTTTAAAAGATTTTATTTATTTATTTATTTGACAGAGATCACAAGTAGGCAGAGAGGCAGGCAGAGAGAGAGAGAGAGAAGCAGGCTCCATGCTGAGTAGGGAGCCTGATGTGGGGCTTGATCCCAGGACCCTGGGATTATGACCTGAGCCAAAGGCAGAGGCTTAACGCACTCAACCACCCAGGCACCACCCCCTCCCCTTAAAATTATTTATTTATTTATTTGAGAGAGAGTGAAAGCGAGAGAGATTATGGAGCGAGAGGGAGAAGCCGACTCACTGCTGTGCAGAGAGCCCGATGTGGGGCTTGATGGGATCACGATCTGAGCCGAAGGCAGCTGCCTAACCATCTGAGCCACCCAGGTGCCCCTATTTTCTACCTGTTTTAAACTATTACTTTTACTTCTGGCAGGAAGGATAGGCAAGAAGTATGTATGCACTTGGCAGTCATTAGTTAAATACTTCACTAGGATCCTATTTTATAAATGAAAAAATTGAATGGCTCTTGAGATGGAATGTTGTTCTGATTATTTCTCTTTTTAGGACATTTTCCTGTACTTTTAGGGTAATTTTCTTGCCAGATTAGTTTGTAAATTGTCAGTGTTTCCTAAAAGGAGAAAACTCAAATTGCTTGAAAAAAACTGAAAGGATACTCTGAAGAATTTTATTAAAGACAGTGTAAACCAAACCAAGTGAGATTAATTCTGTGCCATATATGATTAAGCTATAGACTTTATCTGGAATTATAAAGTATGACGCCTGTTTTAATACTTTGTAATTTTGTTTGTTTGTTTGTTTCAGTGAAAAGTGTAAGGCTAGAGGATTTACCGTGATTGTGGATGGCAGAAAATCACAGTGGAATGTGGTGAAAACAGTAGTCTTAATGCTACAGGTAATTTTATTTTTGACTATTAGTAAATGGTTTTATTTTATCGCAACAGATAAAGTGATAATGGCAAATGCATTTCATTTATTTCACTGTGCCCAACCTTCTCAGCAGTGACTGAGTTCTGAAATGCACATTACTGGAGTTTTAAAATTCATTTCTGAGAGGTTTGATTTGAATAGTAAAATAAATTTGAGACCTATTCTAAAGTTTTGTAAATGATAAAAAATAGTATGTTGTGTTTAAATAATTTAGTAAGTAGGCCAGTGAATCCAAAAGTGTAAGATCTTGTCAGACTTACCTGGGAGTTTCTGTGTGCTGTGATATCTACATCGTCCCCTGTCTTCTCCGTTCTGATACTGTAGGTGGCAGCAGGATTGGGTAAGTCTAGGCTGGAAGAGCTTCTCATGTGGTTCTGAGCAGTCTTTTCCTTCTGTTCGTACTTTCCTCTCAAGAGTACCAGGATTTGTGGTACTTCCTGGAAGAAATGTACTTGACAGCTGTGTCCTTGGGAACTTGAGCAGCCCACAAACCAGCATTTAATAAACAGCTGCAGTTACAAAGTCTTTGGTCTGATACTAGTTTTTGTGTTGTGTTCCTCACAGGAAGATTTCACAATCTTTGCTTGTACTAGGTACCTACCTACCTAGTAAACATTCTTTGCTTTATTATTAGGGTATTGAAGATGTTGTGATCCGAAATGGAAAAATAAACCATTTGAGCGATTTAAAGGCGGCAGATTGCTCTAATGTATCTGTGTTTCCTTAGAAAGTCTTCAAGTGAATGTAGAAATTAAGTGAGTTAAATAAAAGAGATTATCTAATTTAGATGAAAGAAAGTGAGAAGGACATTCCTAGCAGGGACACTGACTTAGTGATAGCTCAGAGATAAAACAAATATAATGAAGGGATTTGATGGCAGGTCAGTTTGGAGAAAATAGAAGTTGACAGTTATATGGGAAAATGAGTATTCAGTTAGGTAAATATCACTGACATTGAAAGAAAGATCCAGTATTTTAAATGAATTGAGAAATAATTAGTAGCTGCTTTTGGGTTCTGTGGAAAGAAGTATAATTTCAAATTTTATTTCATTTTCATTTATTTTTTTTTTTAAGATTTTATTTATTTATTTGAGAGGGAGAGAGAAAGAGCACAAGCAGGAGTGGCAGAGGAAGAGGGAGAAGGAAGCTTCCCGCTGAGCAGGGAATCCTCTGCTGACTCCATCCTAGGACCCTGAGATCATGATCCAAGCTGAAGCCAGATACTTAACTGACTGAGCCACCGAGGTGCTCCATAATTTAGAATTTTAAATGCTAACTAAGAAGAATGGTTCTTAATGTTTTATTTTTTATTTGGGATTAGAAAAAAGGGATTTTGGGGGGTGGGAACTAGTAATTTCAGTGCTCAGTATGGTTTGGGTAGTGTACTAAACTTTCTATAAATTAATCTCATTTAATTTTATCCTCACAACCTTGGGAGGCAGGTTCTATTATCCCAAAGATCAGCTGAGGCTCAGAGTTTTTATTTTATTTTATTTCATTTCATTTCACTTATTAAAAAGATTTTATTTATTTATTTGAGAGGGAGAAAGCATGAGAAGAGGAGAGTGAGAAGCAGACCTCCTGCTGAGCAGGGAACCTGATGCCAGGCTTGATCCTAGGACCCTGAGATTATGACCTGATCTGAAGGCAGATGCTTAACCTACTGAGGCACCCACACACCCCCATGCTCAAAGATTTTAAATAACCAGGTTCTTATAATGAACATGGGAAAGAGCTGCAGTTGGAATTTAACATGGCCTAACCCCCAGGTCTTGGCTTTATCCTTTACAAAGGGGATATTTACCAATGTCGGGGGTATTGGAGGTCTATCCAAAGGATCTATCCATTATCTTCTTCTTAAATGTGTGGCCTAAACCTTTATCATTAGAATCACTCCTTTGGGTTGGAAAGGCTATAGCCCACAGAGGATCAGTTTTTTAAGGGAGCACAGGTTGGTATTCCATCACTTTTTTTGTCTGGTGTATTCCCAGCACTTTTATATTCCATCCCTAAAGATGAACTCTTCTTGTAAAAGTTGTTAAAATAACTATTAGGTGAGAAATCCATTAATTATGACCTTGTGTTCTTCCTTTCATCCTGTCATTCAACTGTGTCACAGATGACCTGTTTGGGACTTGCTGTATGAACTGGACTTTGATCAGTGGCAGTTTTGAAGAACAATCAGTGGATGATTTAATCCCCTCTTGCGATTTCTTTCCTGATAGGTATTTTAACAACTTTTGGATTTATTAATAGTTAACATTTTCAGAAGTTGCAATGGCCTTTTGTTTACTCCTATTCAGACAGTTTTTACATACGTAATCATTCATTGCTTTTATTTCAGAAGGTACTAGTACCATTTATTTGGGATCCCAGAGCTTAATGTTGGCTTTGTTTATAACTAATATTCTCTAAAATGAGTGGTTTGGTTTTTCTTGTTTCTCACTACTTTAATATTCAATCATTTTGAAGTAATAGCCTTCCACTAGTCAATATATAAATAAACCTCAGTCTAGCCTAGATTTCCCAACCTCTGATAACTTTTGATACTGTTGAATTTTTTTATCTTACTCATAATCCAGTCATTGCAACAGGCACCAGATTTGTTATGTGCCCAAAAATGTGTTTAAATTGAAAGATTTCTATTTTCTCCTAATTAATAATAATTAATTGTAACCATAATTTATTATTATTCAGTTGTGCCATTTATCATCTTAAATGGTATTTGACCCCTAGAGTTTGTAAATAAAGTTTTACTGAAACTCAGCTATGTCTATTCATTTATATTTTTTATAGTTGCTTTCATACTACAATGACAGACTTGAAGTAGTTGCAATAGAGACTTTGCATAGCCTGCAAAGCCTAAAATATTTATTATCTACACTTTTGGAAAGAATTTACTGACTCCCAGTGTAGAACATTTGAAATGGTATGGTAGAACTTTAGAGTCAGACCTGGTTTCTGTTTTAGTACCACAAGTAAACAACTCTGTTATATTGGACAAGCTTCTTTGAAACTCAGTTTACTCTCCTGTAAAATTGGGAGAATGAGATTTCCTTGTTAATATGAATTCATTTCTTCAACAGATATTTATGGAGTGTTTTCTATATGCCAGGCACTGTCATAGGCTGGAGATATAGGGGTGACATGTAGATAAGGTAATTGCCATTGGGAAGCTAGTGTTCTACTTAAGGAGTCAGTAAGTAATTATGCTAACTACTAATTAATGTAACAGCAGACAGTGATAAGTGCTATGAGGCAACATACAATAGTAGATGATCACTGAATCAGATGGTGCAACTTTAGATAGGGTGGTCAGGGAAGGTCTCTCTGTAACTTAATGGAGGGAGCATTCTTCCTAGGTGTATAGGACAGAAAACACTCCAGACAGAGGAAACATCAAGGGTATAAGCCTCAGGTGGAAACAGACTTGTTACTTTCCAGCAACAGCAGGAAACTTAGTATGACTGGGGGCGGGGGGGGAGGTATGAGCTAAGAGGAGAGGGTGTGAGCTGAGTTCTGAGGGTCAGTGGGGCCCTGAGCCTGGAGGGTGTTCTAGGCTTTGGAAAGGAGTTTGAATTTTACTGTGAGCATGGAAAAATGTGAAGAAAGGAAGGCGGCCTTTTTTTTTTTTTTTTTTTTTAAAGCTGACTCGTTTGGGGATGTTAGCAATGTGGGTGGTAGAAATGGATAGGTTTAAGATCTTATTTAAAGATAGACTGTATGGGGTTTGCTGATAAAATATACATGGAATATTTTATTAACTCAGTAAATGTTAACTTCCATTCTTCTTTAGGTAATATGAATAACCATATCTATTAAATGTGAAATATTTGTCAGAGATTAGCTAGTCCTGTTCTTCAAGTTAATAATCAAGCAGAATCTGGGCTTTTTTGTATAATGGCCAGTAAGAAATTTATTTTATGAGAAAATTGATTTTACACTTTTGAAGAAATTCTCCCAAGGTGATTGTGTTAAAAAAATTTCTTTTCATATGTAGAAAAACCAAATGTAGTAGTTTGCCAATTAAAAATTGTCTTACAGCTTAATCTGAATATATACCTATTAGATTCGGTACAACACAAAAATAATTCACATGTACTGTGTATATTACATTGAAATCTTTTCTGAATCGACTTGTCTTTCCAACTATTTCTTTATTGCCATGTATGTTTTGAAGTTTGGAGTATTTCTTATTATTTTAATTCTTTTCCAAGGGTCTTTTAATTACTCAGCCAAACCATGAAAACCTAGTAATTTATAACTTTAATAAATTATTCATTTTACATGTATAATTTATAATTTATTTTTTTATTTTTTTATTTTTTAGAATGTTGTTCCAGCTGAGGTGTCCCTTGTTTGTGTAGTGAAGCCTGATGAATTCTGGGATAAGAAAGTAACACATTTTTGTTTTTGGAAAGAGAAGGATAGACTTGGCTTTGAGGTAAATAAACTCTGTTAAAAAGCAGAAATGTGTTGTATCTTTAAAAATAGCATATTGCTGCTATTTTATTTGCTCATCATTGGAAACTAAGCTGAGCTTGTGCAGTGATGAGTCAGTGCCTAAGCAATGATGAGTATATAATTGACATTCAGATACTTGTGGAATATATTATGATTCTTTGTCAAAGACTATAAATTTTTTCTTGTTTTCATTTGTATCACTCTTTATAAACTTTGAGTAAGTAGAACTTTTTATTTAAACAAAAAAAGTATTATTGAGAGGACATTTATCTAATACTAGGAAACCCTGGACATTTTGAAATTGGAGTCCATTTTGTGTGATATGTCATAATTATTTTTAGTATCTGGTTTGGTTTTCATCCATGAAAAAAAGTTATTTGTCCTTTCCTATGGACACTCTCTGTCTTCATCTGTCTTGTGTAAAAAGTACATCTTATTGTAGATCAGAAAAGAAGTTCCAGATGGAATACAAATTTAAACAATTCTGTCATATTTTTCCTGCCACAACCTGTTAAAAGTTTTTTTATCTGTGATACTATATCTGGTTCTGAACTGTACCTTGTTTGACATTAATATAGCTATTCAGCTTACTTTTGACTAGTGTTGGCATATTGTATCTTTTTCCATAATACCTTTTTACTTATCATCTATTTACCTATTTCTTTATATTTAAAGTGGGCTTCTTATAGTATCCTTGGGTCTTGCTTTCATATCCATTCTGACAATATGTCCTTTGCAGTGTTTCATAAAACCATTTATATTCAGTGTAATTATTGATACAGGTGGATTAAAATCTATCATCTTGCTAGATTTTATGTACTTTTTGGTTCTTTTTTTTGCCTTCTTTTGGATTATTTTTTATTATTACATTTTATCTCCATTGTAGTTTACATCCCTTATTAAGAAAAATTTTTTATGTCCATGCCCTAAGTTCACAATGTATATCTTTAATTACCTAAATAATATAGCACTTAATATGTAGTAGAAATTATTTAAAACAGTATATATCCAGCACTTCCATTGTAGTCATACATTTTACTTCTCCTGTTCTATAAACACACAATAGATGGTTACTATTTTTGCCACTGATAGTTTATTTACAGCAATTAAAATAATAAAAAAATGAACTTTATCTTTCTTTATGCCACTTACGGTGTTCTTCATTTCTTTTTGGAGATTCATCTTTTTGTTTGATATGTTCCTTCTGCCTAAAGGACTTCCTTTAACATATCTTGCAGAACAGGTCTGTTGGCTTTGAATTTTTTTAGCTTTTGTTTTCCTTAAAAAAACCTATTGTTTCTGTTATGGTTTTGAAAGATATTTTCAGTGGGTATGGAATTTTGTTGCATTATTTTTTTCTGTTAGCACATTAACTATATAACACCATTGACTTCTCATTCCCATATCTTCTTCTTTTTTTTTTTTTTTTTTAAGATTTTATTTGTTTATTTGACAGAGAAAGATCAAAAGCAGGCAGCTGAGAGAGAGGGGGAAGCAGGCTCCCTGTCAAGCAGAAAGCCTGATGCGGGGCTTGATCCCAGGACCCTGAGATTGTGACCTGAGATGAAGGCAGAGACTTCACCCACTGAGCCACGCAGGCTCCCCTCATTCTCATAGCTTCTGAGGAGAGTTCTATTATTTGTATCGTTAGCCTGCTGTGTGCCATATATCTTTTTTCCCCTGTTGGCCACCTATAAGATTTTCACTTTAGGAGCTCCTGGGTGGCCCTGCATCAGGCTCTCTGCTCGGTGGGGAGCCTGCTTCCCCCTTTCTCTCTGCCTGCTGCTCTGCCTACTTGTGATCCCTCTCTCTCTGTCAAATAAATGAATAAAATCTTAAAAAAAAAAGATTTTCACTTTATTTTTGGGTTTTCAGCATTTTTATTATATAATGCCTAGGTGTATTTTATTTGGTATTTGTTCTCTTTGGTGTTCTCTGCATTTGTTGGATCTCTGGTTTGATGTCAGCCATTAATTTTGGAAAATTCTTAAAAATTTTTTAAAAATATTTTCTTCGCCCCATTTTCGTTTTCTATTTCTTCTAGAAGTCCAATTATATGTAACTTAGACTATTTGAAAATTTCTCACCATTCTGGGTTGTTGTTCTTATTTATTTTTTCTGTTTTATCTCTTTGTGTTTCGGTTTGGGTATTTTCTGTTGATCCATTTTCAAGTTACTGTTTGTTTGTCTTTATTGAGTTTGTTGAAACCCATTCATTGTAAGATTACTTTATCTACGTTACCATGTTTTCAGTTTGTGACATTTCTTTTTTTATCCCCCCCCCCTTTTTTTTTAAAGATTTTATTTATTTATTTGACAGAGAGAGAGGGAGGGAGGGAGGAAGGAAGGGAGGGACAGTGAGAGAGGGAACACAAGCAGGTAGAGTGGGAGAGGGAGAAGCAGGCTTTCTGCTGAGCAGGGAGCCTTATGTGGGGGCTCAATCCCAGGACCCTGGGATCATCACCTGAGCTGAAGGCAGATGCTTAACAACTGAGCCGCCCAGGTACCCCAATTTTTTAAAATTAGCTTATAATGTAGTATTTGTTTCAGGGTTACAGGTGTTGATTCATTAGTCTTAACATAACACCCAGTGCTCACCACCACACATGCTCTTCCAGTGTCCATCACCCAACTGCCTCATTCCCTTCACCCTCCTCCCCTCCAGCAACCCTTAGTTTGTTTCCTAAAATTAAGAGTCTCTTACGGTTTTTCTCCCTCTCTGGTTTTGTCTTGTTTCCATTTTTTCCTCTCTTCCCCTATGATCCCCTGCCTTGTTACTTAAATTCCACCTATCAGTGAGTTCATATAATTGTCTTTCTCTGATTGACTTATTTCACTTTGCATTATCCCTTCTAGTTCCATCCATGTTGTTGCAAATGGCAAGATTGCTTTTTTTGATGGCTGCTTAATATTCCATTTAATATATACACCACATCTTTATCCATTCATCTGTCAGTGGATATCTGGGCTCTTTCCATAGTTTGGGTGTTGTAGACATTGCAGCTATAAACATTGGGGCACAGGTGCCTCTTTGGATCACTACATTTGTATCTTTGGCGTAAATACTCAGTAGTGCAATAACTGGGTCATAGGGGGTCATAGGGTAGCCCTATTTTCAACTTTTTTGAGGAATCTCCATACTGTTTCCAGAGTGGCTGCACCAGCTTGCATTCCCTGTTTGTAACATTTCTGTTTTTTAAATTTCTATCTCTGTTGAAATTCCCCATTTCTTCTTGCATGTTGTCTTGCACTTTTTCCACAAGAACCTTCAGCATGTATTATATTATCTTAAATTCCCTACTTGATACTTCTACTATGCTGGGTCTTCCTCTAGTTATATCTTTTGCTTTGTTTCCTGACAGTGGGTTGTTTTTTTTTTTTTCGTGCTTGTTGCATTCCTTGTCTTTTGTTGCATGTTGGACATCTTGTTTAGGACTGAGGTAAACAGTATTGTACCTAAACATGGGTCCATCTTGGCTTTTGCTAGGGTTTTGGGGGGGCAGGAGAATTAGCCTAGCCAGGAGTTGAATTGACTTTGACTTTGGTTGGTGCTATTATTTTCTTCAGTGTACCACAGGCTTAGGTTGTGTTTATTTATTATTATTTTTTTATTTTTTAAAGATTTCATTCATTTATTTGACAGAGAGAGATGATAAGCAGGCAGAGAGGCAGGCACAGAGAGTGGAGGAAGCAGGCTCCCTGCCGAGTAGAGAGCTGATGCAGGGCTCGATCCCAGGACCCTGAGATCATGACCCGAGTTGAAGGCAGCGGCTTAACCCACTGAGCCACCCAGGCGCCCCCTCCCTTTTTTTTTTTTTTTTTTTTAAGATTTTATTTATTTATTTGACAGAGAGGGAGAGATCATAATTAGGCAGAGAGGCAGGCAGAGAGAGAGGGGGAAAGAGGCTCCACACTGAGTGGAGAGCCCGATGCGGGGCTTGATCCCAGGACCCTGAGATCATGACTTGAGCTGAAGGCAGAGTCTCAACCCACTGAGCCACCCAGGCGTCCCCTAGGTTGTTTTTATACCACCCTTAACTATAGGTCTTTCCTTTGCACCTTGCCTCAGAAAAGGTCTCTTTGCAATTTTGACACTCCATTAGCAGAAGACTGCTGTTCCTTGTTATTCAGTATTTGTCAGAGGGGCATTTTCTGTTGTTCTGGTTCAGCCTCAGTCTTAGGCTGGCTTTGTGACACTGAGTCTAGGGAATAGGGCCCTCAACTCAGGTTTAGAAGGCCTATGATACCCTGGGCTCATCATATATTCTTGTCTCTAGTAGGATAGAGGGCTTTTCTTTTCCTTCCCTCTAGCTACAGTGGGACTGTTTTTGTGCTCTAAGGTCATCTGGGTTTGCTGCTTTTCCCTCAGGTCATGAAGGTTTTTATTTTCTAGAAGAGATAGAGTTGAATCTCTGCCATTCTTCAGCTTCATGCCTTTCCAGCGGTGGCTACTATTTGCATCCCCCAGGATTGTACTCTGAGAGAGGCTGTTTTGTTGAAGTTTCTGATCTTTATTATCCCAGTCTTTCTCATGATTCCCAGGAGGTCTGTGAGAAGAGCCCTCAAGTGGTGGAGTTCTTCGTGTCCATGCTTCCCAGGGGTTCTCTATTTTCACATTAGTTCACATTTGGCTTTTTAACAATTCATTAAATGTTAGCTGGATTCTTTCCTGGCTTGTATCATGTCAGGTATTTTTTTTCCCAGGTAAACAAGTGCTCCAGCCCCATCTTTTCTCAAAGGCACTGGTCTATCCTTAGATTTCAAGTTAGTTGGTTGTCCTGTTGACCCTCATGGGTTCAAGAAAAGTTTTCGTTTTTCACATTAACTTGCATCATTTTGATAGTGGAGATAGTGGTGTAAAGGTTGGAGCATTGTTCTTTCCAGCCTTCTACATCCTAAGCAGAAATGAGTTGCATTTCCCCCCTGCTTTTATCTTATACGCTTTAATCATTGGTTAACTTGACTGGCGTATAGACTTAGTGGAAAGGTGTGCTAGCATTGTAGGGGAAAGCAGTCTGGGCTGCTGGGTTCCATTAGGAAAGGTGTTACCCTGATAGTTGAATGGGAAACTGCATCCCAAAGAGGAGAAACAAAAGTATAGTGAGGGAAGAGAGTTAAGTAAAGTTTGAATGTTGCCATGGTGAGTGAGTACTTTTGACTGGTGGGAGGTGTGCTGTTCATGCCAAGGGCACACAGGAAATGTTGCTCTGGGATGATACAAAGTGAGCAGAAGCAAGTGGTGTAGAAACTAAAGCTGCGAACACTCAGTAGGAGAAAAGATCCCTTTTATGAAGAGCCCATCACATCCTGCTTAAGCATAGGCATCTGCTCAGAAATGCTTTGCTTTGTTGGTCTCATGATATATAAGAATTCACAGTGGCTAAACACCTTGCATCTTAGAGGGTAAAATAGAAGACACATTTCCTGTCTGCTTGGATCTAATGTCATAGATTGCTGTTTAAAACTCAACTATGAAGTTTCTCGTTATCTCCATATTGTTTTCTTTTAGACTCTGAAGATTCAGCTAGAGTATCTTCCCAAGTAAATAAGCACTAGGCACTTATTAAAAAGCCTGTAATATCCCTAATGAGATGAGAGTAAGTCATTTCAAATGCTGGCTAATGCACTGACAAACATATTTGACTTTATGGTACAGTTCAACACAGCCATTTTTGATACTTAGAGCTATATATAATTAAATTCAGTGTAGATGTTTGTTTAATTAAAAATTATTTTCCTTGGTGTTATTTGGATCATTTGGGCTGTTGTAATTAAGCTTGTGTTTTTGTTTATATTCTAAATATTTTTATTTTTTATTTTATTTTATTTATTCATTTGACAGAGGGAGAGGTGAGAGAGAGCACAAATTGGGGAGAAGGGGCAAAGGGAGAGGGAGCAGCAGACTGAGTAGGAAGCCTAACACAGGGCTCCATCTCAGGACCCCGGAATCATGACCTGAGCTGAAGGCAGACACTTAATTGACTGAGCCACCTGGGCACGCCTGTATTCTAAGTATTTTTAAAGTATAACTTTGGTATAAATACTGCTGTTCCTAGAAGCAAGAGTATGTTTTACTTCATAGAATTATCCATAAGAAGGATTTATTACCAGGTGTTGACAGCATTGATCAAATAAACACATAGTAGTTGTTTTAATGACACCTTGTTCTTCCCACATGATTTCACATTTCCTTCCTCGTCATCTTTTCTTATTTTTCTTCTAGATGACTTTCTTCCTCCTCACTTCTCTGTTGTTTTTCATTAGCGATTGGATATTCTTCTCTTGTTGCTCACCTAAATATTTCCTTGTGTCTTATCTCTGAAATAGTTATCTACCTGTCCACTTTCCCTTTTAGTAATTCAGAGATTCATGTACTTTTATCTTAAGCAGCATTATACCTAGTGACTCTGAAAGCTTTTGTTGCTTAGATGATAGTATCTGTAGTCTATCAAATGACAAGATAAAATTGAAGTAGTACTGGTATTAATCTTATCCTCAAATTGGGAGACTAATAATCAAAAGGATCTCTACCTTATTCTGTATTGTCATTCATGAGAGTGAAAGTGTAATTTATTGGCAGTGATAATCAGCCACCATTCTAAATTGTTTTCTTCTCTCTTCTTAATACTGCCTCTGATTCTGGTTTTTGTTTTTTATTTTTTGTTTTATTGTTTTTGTTTTTGTTTTTTGAGGCCAGTGTGTATAGAAAGTGACAAATGCTCTTCATTGCACAAAATAGGTCATATATAAAAGAGAATGGCCCAAATTAAATGTATAGGATGATACCTTATTAGAATCCTCTACGGAGCTTAAAGAGCTTGTAGAGCTCACATCACAGATAGTTTAATGTGGGTGCCTTCTTTGGCAGTTTGGGGAAATAAGCCTGGAGTGAGTTCCTTTAGGTTGACTTCTTATAAGGCCAGTGAATTTGTGGCAGAGCTAGGGTACAAACCTGGAGTGATTGCCTCCTAGTGCCTAGTATCCTTTCAGTTATATTGGTGCTTAACCTAAGACAGGAATTTGGAAATCATTTGGCATATTCTAGTAAAAACTTTGTCCCTCTGTTCTATTATATCAAAGGGACAACAACATTTAGATTTAGAGTATTTTTTACTAAGGCTGTAGAAATAAACCAGAAAACTTTAATCTATTTCTTTTTGTGAAAGCATTGCACAACTCTCTTTGGAATACTGCAGAAATAAAAGCTCATTTCTTTTGTAGAAACATATCTTAGTTTATCCTATTCTCAGCAGTAGAACATGTAACTTCTACTAAATAATACTTCAAATAAATAAATTTAACTCATATTAAGTAAAAAATGTTGAACAAACGAATGACACATGACTAAAAATTAAATTATAAGGGACATGATAGATTTTTCAGGAGATATTATTTCAGTGTTTAAATAAACCACTGTGCCAAATAGGGCACACTAGAAGAGCAGAGAGATCATTCATTATATTTTATATTTGTTACATTTTCTATTCAGTTGTCTTTTCAGGAGAGAGCATTGTGGGGGGGTATCTTTCAGATGTGAATTGGTGCTCAATTTAGCAAAGTAGTTTATTTCCTCCTAAATACATGTTTCTGTTTCATTGTTGGTATATATATAGTTAATTGATTACTAGGCACTTCCTAGAAAGGAAAAGCCCCCTTCGTAGGAGGTGACTGTGTGGAAGTATCTGCCTAGATCCGAGAATGGCTTGCTGGCCGATGAGATTGTTCCTGCGGCCTTATTCCACTTCCAGTGACAGTTTAACATCATGCCGGTCTCTAAGAGCTAGTCTAAATAAGGCTTTTTGGAACAAAAGGATAAAGCTGTCTATGACAATTTTTTCAATAAAAGAGTAATATTTTTCTGTGTTCTTTTTATTCTAAGATGTTTATTTTATTTAAAAAGTTAAGATATTTATTTTAAATTAGCTCTTATTGTTACCTAAATAGGAAAACAATGAAATTGAGATATGCTAAACTCATAAAAGAGAGATTACATTAATTGCCATTTAGGCATAATATAGTTTGCTGTTTCTAAACTAGTCAAAAATGTAATTTGAAGTTCTTTATCTTTTCTTTCACTTTTTAAATGGGGAAAAAAGGCATATAAACTCCCTCAGTTTTTCTCTTACCACCATCTCTAGATTTTTCTTTGTTCTCACTGTAACCTCCCTGAAAGCTGCCTCAGAGAAGTTACACTTTTTTTTTTTTAAGATTTTATTTATTTATTTGACAGAGAGGGACACAGCGAGAGAGTAAACACAAGCTAGGGGAGTGGGAAAGGGAGAAGTAGTCTTCCCGCTGAACAGAATGCCCATTGTGGGGCTCTACCCCAGGGTCCTGGGATCATGACTTGAGCCAAAGGCAATTACTTAATGACTGAGCCACCCCAGTGCTCTGAGAATTTACTTTCTTCAGTTGGTGCACGAGATTTCATTGTGCTCCTGCTGTTAGTCGGTCCCTTCTCTTGGTTTTTTCTTGAGTCTTTCTGTTTTCAGGTTTTTTTTTTAAGTTTTTATTTATTTATTTGACAGAGAGAGAGAGAGAGAAAGAGAGCGAGCGCACAAGCAGTGAGGATGGTAGGCAGAGGGGAGGGAGAAGTAGGTTCCTTGCAGAGCAGGGGAAGCCAGATATGGGACTCAGACCCAGTGCTCTGGGATCATGACCTGGGCTGAAGGCACTGGCTTAACCAACTGAGCCACCCAGCTGCCCTGTTTTCAGGTTTTTAACCCAGTATTTGGTATATATTCTTTTTTTAAAAGATTTTATTTATTTATTTATTTATTTGTCAGAAAGAGAGAGAGAAAGCACACAAGTAGGCAGAGAGGCAGGCAGAGGCAGAGAGAGAGGCAGGCTCCCTGCTGAGCAAGGAGCCTGATGCAGGGCTGGATTCCAGGACCCTGGGATCATGATCTGAGCCAAAGGCAGTGGCTTAACCCACTGAGCCACCCAGGCATCCCTTGGTATATATTCTTTAAAAATGTATGTATATATAGAAAACAAAACTAAAACACTTGGATACCCACGATCCAGCCTAAGAACCTAGCTACCAGTGTCTTGAAATAAAGGTATTGATTTGTATTTATCCATGTTTTGTTCATTTTCTCATTCTGTGTGTTTGTGTGTGTACATATTAAAAACTTAAACGGGAAGGACAAAATCTTCAGAAGAAAATAGGGAGTGTTTATCTTTTATTATTTTACATTTATATCTGTAGAGTTGCCATTTAAAGATACTATTTATTATTAAACACGTTGTTTCACTTGCACATTTTGGGGGTGGGTATTAAACTTTCCATGTATCATTTTGCATTGACACTACCATTTGAATTTCCTTTTCTCACACATATATTTTCTTATGTATTCTTGTATATCCTCATTGAAATTTTATTTAGCACACAATGATCTCTTAGGTCATTCTATAATTTGTACTTAAAATATTTTGGTATTTTAAAGTTTAGCATTAAAGGTTATCAAGTTAGTATGTAAATTTCAAATTTATGAATTCTCTGAACTTCTCCTTGCTTTTTAGTTCTGATTTTCAAATTAAATATTAATATATATTATCCTGAGTTTTACTTTACTATTACAGGACATGTTTTGTTAATACATAATAAAAAATTGTTATAGAAACTTTAATGGGTATAATTTTTTGATTGCCAGATTTATCATGATTTGTGTTTATCTTCTTATTGTAATTAGCTAATTTTAAGGCCATATGCAAGCTTTTTTGCTGAATGCAGTGTATCAAAGGAACTGATTTTTATTATCAAGAAGTTATTAATATTGATAAAATTTTGAAAATATTTTATCTCAGCTGCATCTCATTTTTTAAAATGTGGAATTATATATGGTTTATAATAACTTATTCTTAGCAGATACCCACAATTTTTGAATTGATTTTAAATGCTTCTACTAATGTATTAAATATTGTATTAATCAAATACATGATAATATCATCATTTTGGAAACAGTATTGCATATTTTAACCTGATTTTACCTCCGTATTGCTTTCATTGCCATTAAAACTGGCTTGCTAAATCGTTCTTTTCTTTTTACTTCTATAGGTTATTTTAGTGTCTGCCAATAAATTGACTCGTTACATAGAACCGTGCCAGTTAACAGAAGATTTTGGCGGGAGTCTCACCTATGATCACATGGACTGGTTAAATAAGAGACTGGTTGGTATATTATAGTGAGATTGTTATTACATACAAATAGACATATTTTGGTGACTTTATCATTTTAATTAAGTAGCATGTAGATTGTTCTTTGTTATAAAAATAAAATATATAGTGCATACCATTTGATAGCATAATGCTTGAAGGCAAATCGTCTACAGTCAGTCTTGTAAGTGCTTGCTTTTGTTGTTGTCATTTGTAGCAGTATTTCTATCAAAATTTTGAATATTTTAGTTGAATGACAGAGTAGCACAATTTCTTGAGAGGTAATCTAATTGGTGTACCATTTTCAGAGAGGATATTTAAACATCAGTTTGACTGGAAAAGCAGTTTGACAGGTTAAGGTTTTCATTTCTGAAAATGTATCTTTGGCCATTCTGAAGTCAATTCCTTTGCTTGCTATGGCATTGTTTAACAAACTACTGGGGACTAAAAGAAAAAATGTTAACTCAGTTTAGATTACAGTTATTCTTTGAATGACATGGGAATTGGGGGTCCTAACCCTCTCCAGAGTTGAAAATCTGCGTATAACTTTTGACTTCCCAAAAACATGGTCAAGGGTCAACTGTATAAGGTTAATTTTATTGAAGAATAATAAACTGGGATATTTCAGAATGGATAACTTGATTTTGATCATATTTGGACAGTTACATAAAACAAATGAGTGTCCCCTTTATTATAAACAGACTTGCCCAAATCCGTTTTTAGAAATATTTTAAGAAACCATGTTAAAAGTTATAGCTAATTTATTTTTATGCTACATGCTTATATATAAAAGTCTTCAGTATATACAACCAGTATGGATTGGTGATAGGAAAACATAAAGAAAAGTTCTGTATCTGGAATTAGAATATTAATAATGGCCCAAAGCATGTTCATGTAGTTAAAACTGTTACTAGTGCAGATGTTTCTTCACAAAACACAGGAATTTTATTCCTCCTTGTCTGAGGAATAAAAATAATTTCTTTAGGGGCGCTTGGGCAGCTCAGTGGGTTAAAGCCTCTGCTTTCTCATGAACCATGGTTTTTCTCTCTCTTTCTCTCTGCCTACTTGTGATCTCTGTCAAATAAGTAAATAAAATCTTTATAAATATTTCTTTTTTAAATTTTAAAAATTTCTTACATTGAAACTATTCATTGTTCTAGAAGGGGGATTTTGTTTTCTCTTTTTTAAGTTGTGCAGTGGTTGTTGAATTGTACAAAGTGGCATCAGGAGAGGAAAAGGGAATTCTGCCTGCCTAATTCTATTCCTCTTAACTGAAAATCCTTATGTAAATAACTTTCAAGATTATTTTTAATATGTTAACAAAATCTTACTGTAGGTTTTTGAGAAGTTTACAAAAGAATCTACATCATTATTAGATGAACTTGCTTTGATTAACAATGGAAGTGATAAAGGAAATCAGCAAGAGAAAGAAAGGTAGGTGGCTGGTATCTTGCAATTATACCTTTGCAAGGCTGTGATTAACCTGAAGAAGAATCTCTCTATTAATGCAAGCTAAAAGAGGTAAGATGTAGCAATTCTCCAGTCAAAATTGACAGACAAAAGTTGTATTAAATTTATTAATTCATGAGAATTTGCTTTATATGTAAAATTTCTTGCTTTGAATCAGAGTTTCTCTATAAAGGCTTTTTGATGTATAAAAATGTATTTACCTTAAAAATTCATCTGCAAGAACATGTTCTCAAAGTGAAACCATTTTCTTTTTAGAGTTCTACTTTGCTTATAAAGGAAAAGGTTGTGGCTTGAAGTAAAATTATTATAACCTTATTTAAATACCTCTTAAATGCCTACCTCTAGAACTCCTAGGTCCTTATAAAATATGTGATATTTATGAATTCAGTTTGGAGAATTTAGTGGTTTTGACTCTGGATGAAGTAATTGTTCAGCTGCATTATCTAAATATAACTATCTAGATTTATCATTTTAACAGATTTCCAGGCTTAACAATTTTCATTTTTCTGTTGATAAGCCAAATCCTTCTTCTGAGGTTAAAAGCTTTTTAGAAGCAAATTAATTCTTTCTGGTCTCTCTTACCAGAAATAATTTTTCATTAGGAAATTGGAAAGGATCAACATTCATCCTTGTCTATATCTTTTGAATCTGATCTTAAAAATGTAATGAAACCTTGATAATATTATTATTATTCCTTGAATACAAATTTAGTCAACATACCAGTTAACTGAGATAATAAGGGAAGTGGGATGTGAGAAGGTCAGAGTTTAACACCCAGTCTTGATTAAAACAAAGTGAAAATGTGAGAACAAATGGTTTGAATGGAAATCTAGTTAAAGTTACAGGAAGCATTTAGGAACATTATTGTCCTGTAGATATCATATAAAAATATAAAATGCAAAATTTTGACATACACATAAATGTGTGTATATAGATAACCCATACACTCCATGCTATGGCTTAGGAATTGAAAACATTGCATAAGTTGGTTGACAAAAATGAGCCAAACTTCTTGCTTTCTGAGTAGCCCAGCAGAGTAAGTTTGATGCTTCTTAAAGTCATTTTCCTTAGGAAAGATGTCCTAAGAGGGTCCCTGTAGAAAACAAGTTCATGGTCATAGCTTAATGCTGTTTACCATATTCCCTCTCTGAGAATGACTGTGAACATTTATAGATTACAGGTCCTGAGAAAGCATTGCAGTAAAGAAACCTGTTTCATGTACTTACATGCCAGTGGGACCCCCTTTTCTCCATCTAATAATATCTTGTTCAGTGTTTTGGGAAACACTTTGGGAATTGCTAGTTTGCATGACTACATGAAATATCAAATAAAATCTTGTATTTCCAGTTCCTCCCTAGGGAACTCAAGTGTTTAACTTAGTCTTTTTTGAATCTCGATAATAAAGTCCCTCCACTAAATCCCAGGTAATGCAGTCCCTCCACTTGAAATTTTCATCACCTTTTTAATGTTATTACTCCAGAAATGTCCAGGCTACACAAGAGGCAAGGGCCCAGATTAATTGACAAAAGTGAAAGATTTAGAGCAGGACCTGTCATTTACAGCATCAAGGTCCTAGGGTTTGATTTACTGTGTACCCTATCTTTCCTTCATCTTCTACTTCCTATATGTGTTTAAAAAAATACAGAGCATGGTCCAACTGCAAATTAAGCACAATTAATACAGAGAAGAGAGTACAACTGTGTGGGGATACACATGCACATGAATATCAGAGACTCCTTTTAGCTCTCAAAGGTTGCTGTAGATAAGTAAATGCTTAATTGGAAGATGGCTTCATGCATTTTTAATGTTCACATTTCTGGGTTGTTATATAGTTACACATTTCATTTTGGAATAAAGATGCAGTGGGAAAATACTAAAATGCATTCCTGTGATGTATTTGAAATAATACCATAATAATAATAAACTTTTTTTCAAGTAGTATATTCTATGATTTATCACAGTTTTTGGGGGTTTTTTTTTTTGGCTACTAATATTTAATTATCTCTAATTGGTTTCTTAATGCTTAAGAGCATTAGCCTGGTAGAATAGTATACTTCAGATTTCCACACCATATGCTCCTGTTTGATATGCATACATAAATGATTTTCTTTGGTCATATAGATAAAGTTTTTAAAAGTTATTCTTGTGGTGTTTGCCAGGTCTGTGGATTTAAACTTTCTTCCATCAGTTGATCCTGAAACAGTTCTCCAGACAGGTAAGATAAAAAATGTGTTTATTGGTGATAGTCAAATCCAATAAACCAATCATATATTGATTGGTTCATGAAATAAACATTGATTAAGCATATATTATGTGAAAAAACTCAAGGGGAATTTAAAAACTGGCCTTTGGTTTAACCTAACGGTGTGTTAATATACTTTGCAATATTTTTAGAAAGTATTAATAATGACAAATTGTTAAATGATTTCTCCCTTGAAATATGTGTACGTTTCCTTGTCTATGACATGGAGATAAGTTTCAATTTCATTGGATTGCTATGAGGATTATTGAATACTCCTTGGGTTCTAAGATTGTATTTTTATATTCCATTCTCCTTAATAACCTCTCTTTTTTTTTTTTTTTAAAGATTTTATTTATTTATTTGACAGAGAGAGAGACATCACAAGTAGGCAGGGAGGCAGGCAGAGAGAGAGAGGGGGAAGGAGGCTCCCTGGGATCATAACCTGAGCCAAAGGCAGAGACTTTAACCCACTGAGCCACCCAGGCGCCCCCTTAATGACCTCTTGATGTAGTTAGTATCACTTTCCCTATTTTGTACTTGAGGAAGCTCAGATAGTAGATATAAGCTCAGGTATATTAGAGATAATGAAAAAACTTGCTCATGATGGAGTAATTATTAAAACTGTCACCATACTACTAAAAACAGGTACTATTATCATCCTAAGTTTAAGATGGGGAAACTGAGGCAAAAAAAAAGCTCAGTAACTTATGCAAGTTACACAACTGGTAATGCTAGAGTTGGGACTTGAACCAAGGCAGTTTGGTTTCAAAGTATGGTCTCTGAAATCATTATATGGTGCTGCTTCTCGATGGAAATGTTTCTATATGGAAAACATTAAGAGTAATAACAATTGTAAAGGAAAAAAATAAATGACTTCTGATCTTAATGGCTTTATATGTGTGTGTGTGTGTGTGTATATATATGAAAAATGTATGTGAATATATATAGAGACTTTGTTTAAAAGTCTTTAAAACAGTTGTTTTTCTAATTATAACATGTAAGGAAGAGTAAAGAAAGTAATTCTGAATATCTTCATTGTGTTGATACCATTGAGGCAAGTGTTTTCAGTATGATACTGATCTTCCTTAGAGAATAAGGAAATAATTGTAATCTATGAATTCCTACATGTTGAGCAGGTACAGTAGACTGTCAGTAAAAATATGGCTTGGTTTAGGTTTAAATTTTAATTCCACTGTTATATTTAATGTTTTGAAAGCTACTGAAGCCCTTGAATTAAGAAGCTTTTTCAATTTGTATTTTGAAATTAGCTTTATATGCCACTAAGATCTTTTTTTAGATGCTTTTGACTCTTAGAGTAGGGATAAAAAGAGAATATACAAATGGAGAGTTTTAGAACAATTTGGGGTATTTTTTAGAAATTGGTAATACCTTCAAATCATGATAAAAATTCTGTTTCTAAGTATTGAAAGCCATTTAAATATAGGATATTTTTCTGAATAAAGATGAAGAGAATTTAAGTATTTGCATTTATTTTTGGTCCTTAAGTAATAATTGGAATAGTATTATCCTGAAAAAACAGTTTGAGATTTATTCACTTTTAAAATTCCAATTTTGATGTTGGATATTCTGCAATTTTAATTTCTCATGCATGAATGGATTTTTACATGAATATGATATAATTGGATAACATTGAATGAATTTTTTATACTAGTGTAGTCCCTCATGATTCACAGTTAATATGTTGTAGAGATTCCTTAAATAGAAACTATTTAAATTTTATTTTGTACCAGTAATAAAGCTTTCTCCCTTTAACCATACATTTATTTGTTACACTGTCAACTTTTATTTTAGATAGTAGGACTAAAGGTATGGATTGATACTGAAATTCTACAACATATTGCTTAGTATTGATAGTACTATCAAATAGAACATACTGGTTAGTACCATACTAGACACAAATCCCAGAATGCAATTGTGCTCTACAGGGAAAGAGAATTGGTTGACACAGTTTCCTGAATTATGAATCCACCAATAACAAGAATGTGATGACAGATAGATATAGAAAAAAAAAAATGCCATATATTTACTAAATAGTGTAGCATACATAGTATATACTTCATGATATATATGATATATAGCATATAAATATACTATGTAGTTATATACTAAAATATGCTATTTCCCATCTCTATATAAATTTAAAAATTGCATTCAGTAATTATGACCTATTATTTAGGCAGACGTATAGGCAGATAGATTCTAAAAAAAAGGGCCTAAAATTGAGGAGACTGAGAAGTAAGAATTGTATTTTTTTAGGATATTAATTATAAGTATCTTTCATTTGTAAAGGGCATGAATTGTTGTCCGAATTACAGCAGCGTCGATTTAATGGCTCAGATGGAGGGGTCTCATGGTCTCCTATGGATGATGAACTGCTGGCCCAGCCACAGGTTATGAAATTATTAGATTCTCTGAGAGAACAATATACTCGATACCAGGAAGTTTGTAGACAACGTAGTAAGCGTACACAGTTAGAGGAGATTCAGCAGAAGGTGATGCAGGTAAGTGTCTGATTTGAATATGTTTAATTTTTTAAAAATCTAAATGTTAAGGTTTTTAAAAAAACAATTTCTACTGTGTGACTGATTTTATATTAAGCCTTATTATACTGTGTAGAGAACCTGAATCCTATCAAAACAGACTAAAACTATTTTATGTACATTTTTACAAATAATATTTCCATTAAAACTATATTATTTCTACAATAATGACTTTGAACGTTCCTTTTACTCTATCATTATGAACTTTAAAAGTGACTAGTTGTTGGAAAATATCACCTATGATCTCTACATTCTTGCAATAAGTAACACTTTATTAATGATGATCAAGTTATCCTTAATTTCTAATGACTTGTTAGTGTTATTTTTTTAAATTTAGGCATTATGAAGAGGTTTTCTTTCCTAGCAAAATGATGACATAAAATGTAAGGAATTTTAATATTAGATTTCATTATTTTTTGATGCTGCTAGAAACCTCTAATGTATTTAATACTTAGGAATTTGTATTAGTTCTTTTGAGAGTTGATTTTTATAAAAACAGTAGGTTAAAAATACTGAAGCTCAATACTAAGACATTTCTGTAACTTAGATCACATTCTGATTTTCCTCTGTTGAATTAAGAAATAAATGTTAAATGTTTTACCTAAAAAATCCAGCAATGAAGTGTAGAAGACATTGTGCTGGGTTTTCTATAGAATAAAGAGATAGTTTTGGTTTTTGCTAAAATTAAGCTAAGGGGATAAAATCTTAAGTGTTAAAGCTGAAGACAGAAGTGTTGTGGGCATCTCTAAGAGGAACTATTCCTCTGATTGCAGGGGATCTAGGAAGATTTAGCAGAGGAGGTAGTAGTTGAGCGTTTTTTCCAAGAATGTGTAAAGATTTCACTAGGCACCTCCTTTAAGTTTTAAAGAAGAATTGGCATTTTATGCAAGAGAAAGGATAGCATAAATAAACACCTGTGCATGAAATCCCAAGTTCTGTGGAGGAAAAAGCAAGCAGTCAGGCACCGCAGCAAGTTTTTGGCCTTTGAATCACAAAGCATGGTCAGCAAGTATGATTTAAATCCCAGTTCCTCCACGTACTTACTGTGATCATGGTCACATTATTCACCAACTTGTGCCTCAAACTCAAACGGACTTCCTTCTTAACACCCCTCTCTTCTTACCCTTCCTTCCTTCTTCCGTTAACTGAAACAAGGGTAACAAGATCTCTTTTGAAAGGTTTGTTGAAAGAATCCAGTGCTGGATTAATGGTATCTATTACATTTATTTCCATTGTACGAGGCTCTAGTCTGTAAGTCTGGTCCCATTGTTGGCAAACTTTTCCTATAAAATAGGGCCAAATAGTAAATGTTTACGCTGTGTGGACTGTACAATTCTTAAAGCTATGGCTGTGAAGCCCTGCTATTGTAGTGTGTAGACATCATATAAACAAATGTGTGTGGCTGTGCTAAAATAAAATTTTATTTGCAAACATAATGGGTAGTTAGAATTGGCCTGTAGGCAGTAGTTTGCTGACCCTTGACTAGAAAATCAAGGTGTTAGAGTAGAAGAGGCTTGAAAGGAAGAAGACGATCATGGAAGATTTTGAATTCCAGGCAAAGAGATTTAATCTTTCTTGTGATAGCCATGTGTACACTGAAGATTTCCAAGCATACATTAATTGTAGATAGCTTTTTCTTTGTAATATATTTATAACTTATAGATAGGATTTATAGCTTACAGATAGTATAGATAGTACAGGTAGGTAAACTTCAGCCAAGTAGCTTGAGAGTATCTTTGAAAACCATAAATACAGAATAACGTAGTGGCATACAAGTCACTGACATGATCTGGGTCCACCTTTTTCTACTACTTCCAAGTTACTTACTTTCTCAGGAAGTAAATATAACTTCTCAGTGCCCTAGCTTCCTCCTCAGTAAACTGAGGATGACAGCAACAACAACAACAATAATAATACCAATTTAATAGGGCTGCTACAAAGATTAAAGAAAATAATATTTATAAAATATTTAGTACTTGGCATATAATGAATTTTCTATAAATAATACCTGACGTTTGCTCACTCGTTCAAAAAATGAATGTCTACAATAGGGTGACTTCGTGCTAGGTAGAATATAATGGTGAGTAAGAATAGATTGCATTCCCACTTTTATGGTACATGATTACATATTACACAAATAGTTGTAAAATTGCAATTGTGCCAAGTCCCAATAAGGAAAGTGGTGGGAGTAACGGTAAGAAGAAAATATCAGAGATGAATCATTTTTCTGATTTGTAAGACTTGATGGGTGGTTTTGTTGTTCAGTTAGTAAACACTGGACAGGATTTGGGTTTAGGTATGGGTGAAAAAGGGTATAGAGAATCATAAGTTTGGTTTTAGACATGTTGGTTTTTTGTTTTTGTTTTTGTGCCATTTTGGTTTCTGGAGTAGAATTCAGTGTTTCATCTCTTACATACAACACCCATTGCTCATTATAATGAGTACCTGCCTTAATAACCATTACCCATCTAGTCCATCCCACACCCTGCTTCCTTTCATCTAGTTTGTTCTCTATGGTGAGTCTCTTATGGCTTATATCCCCCTCTCCTTTCCCCTCTGCCTTCCAATGTGTTCATCTGTTTTGTTTCTTAAATTCCACATATGAGTATTTGTCTTTCTCTGACTTCTTTCACTTAGCACAATACACTCTAGTTTCATCCATGTTGTTGCAAATGGCAAGATTTCAAGATTTCATTCTTTTTGATGACTGAATAATACTCCACATATATTATATATATACCACATCTTTTTTTTTTTTAAGATTTTATTTATTTGAGAGAGCAGAGAGAGAGAGAGCACGTGGGAGCATGAGCAGCAGGGGGCGTGGGGGCAGGGGAGGGTTGGAGGGAGAGGAAGAAGCAGACTCCCTGCTGAGGACCCTGGGATCATGACCTGAGCCAAAGGCAGACACTTAATTGAACTGAGCCACCCAGACACCCCTATACCGTGTCTTCTTTATCTGTTCATCTGTGGATGGGCATTCGGGCTCTTTTCATAGTTTGGCTATTGTTGATAATGCTTCTATAAACATTGGTGTGTGTGTACCCCTTCAGATCACTGTATCCTTTGGGTAAATACCTAGTAGGGCAGTTGCTTGGTCATAGGGTAGGTCTATTTTTAACTTTTTGAGGAACCTCCATACTGTTCTCCAGAGTGGCTGCACCAGTTTTCATTCCCACCAACAGTGCAAGAGGGTTCCCCTTTCTCTGCATTGTTGCCAACACCTGTTATTTCTTACGTTAATTATAACCATCCTGAGGGGTGTGAGATGGTATCTCATCGGGGTTTTTTTTGTATTTCCCTGATGATGAGTGGTGTTGAGCGGCTTTACATGTGTCTATTACCTTTTTTGGAAAAGTGTCTATTCATGTCTTCTGCCCATTTCTTGATCGGATTATTTGTTCTTTGGGTGTTGAGTTTGATAAGTTCTTTGTAGATTTTGGATACTAACTCTTTATCAGATATATCATTTTTGAATATCTTCTCCCATTCTGTAGACCACCTTTTAGATTTATTGATTTTTTCCTTTGCTATAGAAGCCTTTTATCTTGATGAAGTCTCAGTCGTTCATTTTTGCTTTTGTTTGCCTTGCCTGTGGTAAGTCTGGTGAGAAATTTCTATGTCCAAGGTCAAAAAGGTTTCTGCCTATGTTCTCTAGGATTTTGATGGTTTCCTGTGTCACATTAAGGTTTTTCATCCGTTTTGAATTTATTTTTGTGTATGGTATAAGAAAGTGGTCTAGTTTCATTCTTCTGATGTTGCTTAGACTTGTTGAATTTGAGGTGACTTTGAGACACCAAGAGAAAATATGGAAGGGTAGCCCCACACAGGTCTGGGCTGGTGACTTAGTTGTTTGTCATCATGTATGAATGGCAATTAAAAGCTTTGATTTGGGTAAGAGTTGACCAAGGAAAGTCCTAAGAGTATGTGAAAAGAGGGCTTTCTGACTGAGCTTTGAGAAACTCCAGCATTTGATGACAAGATAGAGGAGCATACTCCTGAACAGAACGGAAGGATTGGCCAGAGATGGAGGAGAAAAGTGTGAAGAGTTCTGTGTCTCGGAAGCCAGCGGAAGTATTTCAGGATGGAATTGGGATCCTTGTAGAATGCTGCTGAAAGATCAAATAAAAGGACAACTTAACATGTCCATTATAATGTATAAGATTGAGGCCACTGGTGACCCTTGAGCATGGAGTAAAGCACACGGGAGTAAATTTGGAATGACAGTGAAGTGTAATGAGGGAGACACTGAGTATGGGCAACTCATTGAGAATTTGTCTCTGAAGGAAAGATGAGAAATAGTGATGCCTAAAAGCGGTAGAAAAAGGGTGGCATTAGTTGCTAAGTCTGCTGTAACCCAAGTACCACAACCTGGGTGGCTTAAACAACAGAAACTTATTTCCCCATGGCTCTAAAGGGTAAAAGTCTTAAGATCAGGGTGTTAGGAAGGTTGATTCCTTCTAAAGGCATTGAGGAAAAAATCTGTTCCAGATTCTTGGCTTGTTGATGCTCCATCTTATTTCTGTATCTTTACATTATCTTAACTCTCTACCTTTCTGTGTCCAAATTTCCTCTCCTTTTAAGGACCAGATTAGGTCCACCAGATTAGGGTCCACTGTAACAACCTCTTTTTTTAAATTAACATATAGTGTATTATTTATTTTAGGGGTACGGTCTGTGCATCATCAGTCTTACATAATACACAGCACTCACCATAGCACATACCCTCCCCATTGTCCATCCCTCAGCCACCCCATCCCTTCTACCCACTTCCCCTCTAACAATCCTGTTTGTTTCCTGAGATTGAGTCTCTTATGATTTATCTCCTTCCCCGGTCCCATCTTGTTTCATTGCCACCCTGCCCCCAACCCCTGCCCTGCCCAGCCCTCGACTAACCCCTGCCCTGCCTCTCAAATTCCTTATAGCAGAGAGATCATATGATAATTATCTTTTTCTGATTGACTTAGTTTGCTTAGAATAATACCCTCTAGTTCCATACATGTCATGCAAATGGTTAGATTTCCTTTTTTTGATGGCTCCATATTATTCCATTATATATATATATACATATATATATATGTATATATATATATATTACATCTTCTTTATCCATTCATCTGTTGATGGACATCTAGGCTCTTTCCATACTTTGGCTGTTGTGGACATTGCTGCTGTAAGCATTGGGGTGCACGAGCCTCTTTGGATCACTACGTGTGTTATCTTTAGGGTAAATACCCAGTAGTGCAATTATTGGTTCATAGGGTAGCTCTATTTTCATCTTTTTGAGGAACCTTTATACTGTTTTCCAGAGTGGCTGCACCAGCTTAACAGCCTCATTTTATGTATGTATGTAAGAATGTATGTATTTTCGACTTCAATTTAATTGCCTCTTAGAAGACCCTATCTTCAGATAAATAGGGGTACATTCTGAAGTACTGAGGCTTATTAGCATTTTAAAATATGGATTTGGGGGAGGACAACAAAACTCAGTCCACAGCAGGGTGAGATATAATTTTGTTCTGTTTTTCTTTTTAAAGTAATATGGAAAACTCTCAAAGCTTTAAAGGCCAGTGGGGAGTATCTATGTGGAAAGAGGGGTTGAATATACAGGAGAGAAAAGATATTTAGTACTATCAAGTTCCTCACAAGGTAGAAGTGAATCATTTCCAAAAGACGGTGTTGAAAGGATTAGTGTTCGCATGGAATAGATAGAACTCCATTGTTAACAGGAGGAATGATGGGTAGGATGTATCCAGAGATGTCTCCCTGTGTGAGTCAGATGTGAAGATGAAGGGGTTCCAATGCAATGTGTTCTTTTTTTCAATAACGTAAGAGAAAAGGTCATCTGCTTAGTGGTACAGATTTGAAGGTGAGGTGGGTGGTGGTGGTTGAAGAGTATGATGTTACAATGAATAAGAGGTTTCAATGTTTTCTCTGTGGGAATTGGACATGTAAAATACCACAGACATGTAGTTGTATTTTTAGGTCGTATTGATTTTGGATTTATGGTGGAACCTTTCTGGTTTATTGTGTGACCTTATCAATTCATGGCTAAATGTTGAAGTGAAGGTACAGAGAATGTGGGTGATGGGATTCATTCAGCATTTGTGCCTTGCTACATGGGATCAGTGGGTATGATTAAAAAGAAAAAAAATGGCAGAGGAGTTAATGTATGGGCAAATGCATTTTTGAAATGATAGACCAGCTCAACTGAATAAAGAAACTAGAGAAGGAAGGTGATGATGATGATATTTATGATGGTGATGATGGTAACGAGATTATTGTTAAAAACAAATAACCTTTATTATAAGGTTATTGTCTGAGTGTTACACATTTGTTGGTTAGAACATTAATCTGCATCATGTAATGGTTCCTCCTCTTTCTTTTTCACAGGTCACTTTTTAGGCAAAGATCTCTTTCCCTTGCCAGAATAATTACTTAAACTTAGCTATATATTAAATGTGTATTGATCATGTCAGCATCCACAGAGCATAAAATGCACTTTCGTCTTTCGTCTTACAAATTTGGGGAAAATAAAAAAAATTGTTTATATAAAGATAATCATAAAGTTGATTATCACGACTTATGTTAAATTAGTGAAAACTGAATTTTTCCATATTTCTTCTTCACTGTCTTATCACTGAAAGCATAATGAAAGAAATCAGAGGTCTCTGGGTGGCTCATTCAGTTAGGCATCAGACTCTTGATTTCAGCTAGGTCATGATCTCAGGGTCCTGGGATAGAGCCCCGAGTTGGGCTCCGTGCTCAGTGGGGAGTCTGCTTGAGGATTCTCTCTCTCCATCTGCTCCTGCTCTCTGCTTGCATTTTCTCTCTTTTTCTCTAAAAGAAATAAATGTTAGGAAAAGAATAAATCAATAGCTCTAATAGATAAGCTCTATGATAAGTAATAACCATTAAAATTATCATTTATTTCCCAGTTTAAATCAATGGCATTAGAGTTTATGTGGTATGCAGAGGTTCTCCGCGCTGCTGTTGCTATATTTAAAAATTAGATTTTCATCAACTTTTAAGTGGGAGACGATGCTACTTCAATGAAATATGCTGTTGTTATTCTCATTATTTACTGAGGCAGTAATTATAGCCAGCATTACAAATGTTATTTCTAGAATCATCCATGTGCTTTTCTTCCTATGTAGAAAGGAATCATAGATGCAAAATAGGATACATTAAGAGTTGCATAAGAATATAGCTGGAGGCTATGCTTCTAGTTCCCCCAATTCTTTCTTCAGGTCACATGCTTGACATTTGTTTAACATGCCCTTCTGCCTTGTTTGACCCCACATTCTTCCAGATACTCTCTCATGAAGTCTTTAGAAATTAGCCCTGCTAGGAAAGAATGTTGTGTAGTCACATGCATTTTTGGCCTCTGCAAATATTTGTCATGGTAGATTTTAATAGCATATCTCCAAGGTTATACTTTGCATATAAATGTAGGCATTTGAGGGGTCACATTGATATGGATTGGGCATGAAACTGCTCTTGCTGTAAGTTAATATTCAGATTGACTGAGCAAGATGTCCTGATTAAAATTAAGTTTTATAGCCTAGTTTGGCAAACTACCATCATTAATGCATTTAAATAGACTTGTTTACTGGGCATCAACCTCAATTTGCATCATTTTTATTAGAAAGAGTCATACATTTACTCTGTCTACATTACTGATGTTGCACAGTAAGGAAAAATTACTTTCAGCATACATTAAAACTATATGTGTACTTGACTATGAGAGTGGTTTTTTGCACCAAGAGTATGTCTTTGCTTTATTGAAAGTTTATTTTTAAATTTACGGCTCTTTGAAAGTTCC
This sequence comes from Mustela nivalis, assembly GCF_964662115.1. NCBI lineage: Eukaryota > Metazoa > Chordata > Mammalia > Carnivora > Mustelidae > Mustela > Mustela nivalis. The sequence goes on from NC_139030.1 coordinate 40,843,589, forward strand.
ATGCTAATGAGTTGTTTTTCCTCAGGTATCATGATTTATATTAGCCTGCTTCTTTTGCTTATAGAATATTCTGAAGTCAAAGCTTAAATGTTTAAATAGCATTTTAGGTTTTAAAAAATAACATATAACACATTTTTTTTTTAATTTTAATTTTTTAAAAATTATTTATTTATTAAGATCTTTAAATTTTTTATAAACATATATTTTTATGCTCAGGGGTACAGGTCTGTGAATCGCCAGGTTTACACACTTCACAGCACTCACCAAAGCACATACCCTCCCCAATGTCCATAACCACACCCCCCTTCTCCCAACCCCCCTCCCCCCAGCATCCCTCAGTTTGTTTTGTGAGATTAAGAGTCCCTTATGGTTTGTCTCCCTCCCAGTTCCATCTTGTTTCATTGATTCTTCTCCTACCCGCTTAAGCCCCCATGTTGTATCACCACTTCCTCATATCAGGGAGATCATATGATAGTTGTCTTTCTCTGCTTGACTTATTTCACTAAGCATGATACGCTCTAGTTCCATCCATGTTGTCGCAAATGGCAAGATTTCATTTCTTTTGATAGCTGCATAGTATTCCATTGTGTATATATACCACATCTTCTTTATCCATTCATCTGTTGATGGACATCTAGGTTCGTTCCATAGTTTGGCTATTGTGGACATTGCTGCTATAAACATTCAGGTGCACGTGCCCCTTTGGATCACTACATTTGTATCTTTAGGATAAATACCCAATAGTGCAATTGCTGGGTCATAGGGTAGTTCTATTTTCAACATTTTGAGGAACCTCCATGCTGTTTTCCAGAGTGGTTGCACCAGCTTGTATTCCCACCAACAGTGTGGGAGGGTTCCCCTTTCTCCGCATCCTCGCCAGCATCTGTCATTTCCTGACTTGTTGATTTTAGCCATTCTGACTGGTATGAGGTGATATCTCATTGTGGTTTTGATTTGAATTTCCCTGATGCCGAGTGACATGGAGCACTTTTTCATGTGTCTGTTGGCCATCTGGATGTCTTCTTTGCAGAAATGTCTGTTCATGTCCTCTGCCCATTTCTTGATTGGATTATTTGTTCTTTGGGTGTTGAGTTTGCTAAGTTCTTTATAGATTTTGGACACTAGTCCTTTATCTGATATGTTGTTTGCAAATATCTTCTCCCATTCTGTCAGTTGTCTTTTGATTTTGTTAACTGTTTCCTTTGCTGTGCAAAAGCTTTTGATCTTGATGAAATCCCAATAGTTCATTTTTGCCCTTGCTTCCCTTGCCTTTGGCGATGTTCCTAGGAAGATGTTGCTGCGGTTGAGGTCAAAGAGGTTGCTGCCTGTGTTCTCTCAAGGATTTGATGGATTCCTTTCGCACATTGAGGTCCTTCATCCATTTTGAGTCTATTTTCGTGTGTGGTGTAAGGAAATGGTCCAATTTCATTTTTATGCATGTGGCTGTCCAATTTTCCCAGCACCATTTATTGAAGAGGCTGTCTTTTTTCCATTGGACATTCTTTCCTGCTTTGTCGAAGATTAGTTGATCATAGAGTTGAGGGTCTATTTCCAGGCTCTCTATTCTGTTCCATTGATCTATGTGTCTGTTTTTGTGCCAGTACCATGCTGTCTTGATGATGACAGCTTTGTAATAGAGCTTGAAGTCCGGAATTGTGATGCCACCAACGTTGGCTTTCTTTTTCAATATCCCTTTGGCTATTCAAGGTCTGTTCTGGTCCATATAAATTTTAGCATTATTTGTTCCATTTCTTTGAAAAAGATGGATGGTACTTTGATAAAAATTGCATTAAATGTGTAGATTGCTTTAGGTAGCATAGACATTTTCACAATATTTATTCTTCCAATCCAGGAGCATGGAACATTTTTCTATTTCTTTGTGTCTTCCTCAATTTCTTTCATAAGTACTTTATAGTTTTCTGAGTATAGATTCTTAGCCTCTTTGGTTAGGTTTATTCCTAGGTATCTTATGGTTTGGGGTGCAATTGTAAATGGGATGGACTCCTTAATTTCTCTTTCTTCTGTCTTGTTGTTGGTGTAGAGAAATGCAACTGATTTCTGTGCATTGATTTTATATCCTGACACTTTACTGAATTCCTGTATAAGTTCTAGCAGTTTTGGAGTGGAGTCTTTTGGGTTTTCCACATATAGTATCATATCATCTGCGAGGAGTGATAGTTTGACTTCTTTGCCGATTTGGATGCCTTTAATTTCCTTTTGTTGTCTGATTGCTGAGGCTAGGACTTCTAGTACTATGTTGAATAGCAGTGGTGATAATGGACATCACTGCCGTGTTCCTGACCTTAGCGGAAAGACTTTTAGTTTTTCTCCATTGAGAATGATATTTGCGGTGGGTTTTTCATAGATGGCTTTGATGATATTGAGGTATGTGCCCTCTATCCCTACACTTTGAAGAGTTTTGATCAGGAAGGGATGCTTTACTTTGTCAAATGCTTTTTCAGCATCTATTGAGAGTATCATATGGTTCTTGTTCTTTCTTTTATTGATGTTTTGTATCACATTGACTGATTTGCGGATGTTGAACCAACCTTGCAGCCCTGGAATAAATCCCACTTGGTCGTCGTGAATAATCCTTTTAATGCACTGTTGAATCCTATTGGCTAGTATTTTGGTGAGAATTTTCGCATCTGTGTTCATCAAGGATATTGGTCTATAGCTCTCTCCAAAACCTTGTCTGGTTTTGGGATCAAGGTGATGCTGGCCTCATAAAATGAGTTTGGAAGTTTTCCTTCCATTTCTATTTTTTGGAACAGTTTCAGGAGAATAGGAGTTAGTTCTTCTTTAAATGTTTGGTAGAATTTCCCCGGGAAGCCGTCTGGCCCTGGGCTTTTGTTTGTTTGGAGATTTTTAATGACTGTTTCAATCTTCTTACTGGTTATGGGTCTGTTCAGGCTTTCTATTTCTTCCTGGTTCAGTTGTGGTAGTTTATATGTTTCTAGGAATGCATCCATTTCTTCCAGATTGTCAAATTTGTTGGCGTAGAGTTGCTCATAGTATGTTCTTTATAATAGTTTGTATTTTTTTGGTGTTGTGATCTCTCCTCTTTCATTCATGATTTTATTTATTTGGGTCCTTTCTCTTTTCTTTTTGATAAGTCTGGCCAGGGTCTTATCAATTTTATTAATTCTTTCAAAGAACCAGCTCCTAGTTTTGTTGATTTGCTCTATTGTTTTTTTTGGTTTCTATTTCATTGATTTCTGCTCTGATCTTTATGATTTCTCTTCTCCTGCTGGGCTTAGGGTTTCTTTCTTGTTCTTTCTCCAGCTCCTTTAGGTGTAGGGTTAGGTTGTGTACCTGAGACCTTTCTTGTTTCTTGAGAAAGGCTTGTACCGCTATATATTTTCCTCTCAGGACTGCCTTTGTTGTGTCCCACAGATTTTGAACCGTTGTATTTTCATTATCATTTGTTCCATGATTTTTTTCAATTCTTCTTTAATTTCCCGGTTGACCCATTCATTCTTTAGAAGGATGCTGTTTAGTCTCCATGTATTTGGGTTCTTTCCAAACTTCCTCTTGTGGTTGAGTTCTAGCTTCAGAGCATTGTGGTCCGAAAATATGCAGGGAATGATCCCAATCTTTTGATACCGGCTGAGTCCTGATTTAGGATCGAGGATGTGATCTATTCTGTAGAATGTTCCATGTGCACTAGAGAAGAATGTGTATTCTGTTGCTTTGGGATGAAATGTTCTGAATATATCTGTGATGTCCATCTGGTCCAGTGTGTCGTTTACGGCCTTTATTTCCTTGCTGATCTTTTGCTTGGATGATCTGTCCAGTTCAGTGAGGGGAGTGTTAAAGTCCCCTACTATTATTGTATTATTGCTTATGTGTTTCTTTGATTTTGTTATTCATTGGTTTATATAGTTGGCTGCTCCCACGTTGGGGGCATAGATATTTAAAATTGTTAAATCTTCTTGTGTCCTTCCTCATCTCTTATTATAGTCTTTGGCTTAAAATCTAATTGATCTGATATAAGGATTGCCACTCCTGCTTTCTTCTGATGTCCATTAGCATGGTAAATTCTTTTCCACCCCCTCACTTTAAATCTGGAGGTGTCTTTGGGCTTAAAATGAGATTCTTGGCGGCAACATATAGATGGGTTTTGTTTTTTTATCCATTCTGATACCCTGTGTCTTTTGATTGGGGCATTTAGCCCATTAACATTCAGGGTAACTATTGAGAGATATGAATTTAGTGCCATTGTATTGCCTGTAAGGTGATTGTTACCATATATTGTCTCTGTTCCTTACTGATCTACCACTTGTAGTCTCTCTCTTTGCTTAGAGGACCCCTTTCAATATTTCCTGTAGAGCTGGTTTGGTGTTTGCAAATTCTTTCAGATTTTGTTTGTCCTGGAAGCTTTTAATCTCTCCTTCTATTTTCAATGATAGCCTAGCTGGATATAGTATTCTTGGCTGCATGTTTTTCTCGTTTAGTGCTCTGAAAATATGCCAGCTCTTTCTGGCCTGCCAGGTCTCTGTGGCTAAGTCTGCCTCCAATTTAATATTTTTACCATTGTATGTTACCGACTTCTTTTCCTGGGCTGCTTTCAGGATTTTCTCTTTGTCACTGAGACTTGTAAATTTTACTATTAGGTGACGGGGTGTGGGCCTATTCTTATTGATTTTGAGGGGCGTTCTCTGAACCTCCTGAATTTTGATGCTCGTTCCCTTTGCCATATTGGTGAAATTCTCCCCAATAATTCTCTCCAGTATACCTTCTGCTCCCCTCTATCTTTCTTCTTTTCTGGAATCCCAATTATTCTACTGTTGTTTCGTCTTATGGTGTCACTTATCTCTCGAATTCTCCCCTCGTGGTCCAGTAGCTGTTTGTCCCTCTTTTGCTCAGCTTCTTTATTCTCTGTCATTTGGTCTTCTATATCACTAATTCTTTCTTCTGCCTCATTTTTCCTAGCAGTGAGAGCCTCCATTTTTGATTGCACCTCATTAATAGCTTTTTTGATTTCAACTTGGTTAGATTTTAGTTCTTTTATTTCTCCAGAAAGGGCTTTTATAACTCCCAAGAGGGTTTCTCTAATATCTTCCATGCCTTTTTCGAGCCCGGCTAGAACCTTGAGAATTGTCATTCTGAACTCTAGATCTGACATATTACCGATGTCTGTATTGATTAGGTCCCTAGCCTTTGGTACTGCCTCTTGTTCTTTTTTTTGTGGTGAATTTTTCTGCCTTGTCATTTTGTCCAGATAAGAGTATATGAAGGAGCAAGTAAAATACTAAAAGGGTGGCAAGAACCCCAGGAAAATATGCTTTGACCAAATCAGAAGAGATCCCAAATTGTGAGGGGGGTGAAAAGGGATAAAAAGAGGTTCAAAAAGAAAGAAAGAAAGAAAAGAAAAGAAAAAAAAAGAAAAGAATTTTAAAAAGAAAACAAATAAAGAAAAATATAAAAAAGAAAAAATATATATATTAGATAAACTAGTTTAAAAACGTTAAAAAAGAAAAGGGTAGAAGTTAAAAAAAAATTTAGCAGAAGAAGAGAAAAAAAAATGAAAAGGAAAAAAATTAACTGCAAGACTAAAAAAAATCACAGGGAAAAAGCCATGAGTTCCGTGCTTTGCTTTCTCCTCCCCTGGAATTCTGCGGCTCTCCTTGGTATTGAAACCACACTCCTTGGTAGGAGAACTTGGTCTTGGCTGGATTTCTTGTTGATTTTCTGGGGGAGGGGCCTGGTGTAGTGATTCTCAAGTGTCTTTGCCCCAGGCGGAATTGCTCCGCCCTTACCAGGGGCCGGGCTGAGTAATCCGCTGGGGTTTGCTTTCAGGAGCTTTTCTTCCCTGAGCACTTTCCGTAGAGTTCCAGAGGACGGGAATACAAATGGCGACCTCCTGGTCTCCAGCCCGGAGGAGCCGAGAGCCCGGGGCCCCTCTCCTCAGTGTGCCCTCAGAGAACAGCATCTAGTAACTCCCGTCTGTCTGACCTCCAGCCGCGCTCTGAGCTCACCGAGCCTGTGACCGGTCCAAGGTAACACGGAGCTAGCTCTGAGGTTACTGTCGGCTCTGTCTCCGTAGCCGGCCCTCCCGCTCCAATACCTGCAAACTCTGTGACACTCAGACACCCCCAGTCCTTCTGTGACCCTGCGGGACCTGAGGCCACGCTGACCCCGCGTGGGCTTTTCCCTGGTTTAGCCTCTGGAGCGATGTCCCTCAGAGGAACAGACTTTTAAAAGTCCTGATTTTGTGTTCCGTTGCTCCACCGCTTGCCAGGAGCTGGCCCCTCCCCCTGGGGTCTATCTTCCCGTCCCTTTGGATTCACTTCTCCGCCAGTCCTACCTTTCAGAAAGTGGTTGTTTTTTCTGTTTATAGAATTGCTGTTCTTCTTCTCTTGGATCTGCCAATGGATTTGCAGGTGTTTGCAATCCTTAGATAAGCTATCTAGCTGATCTCCTGCTAGCTGAATTAGTCTCAGCCTGCTACTTCTCCGCCATCTTGACTCCTCTCCATATAACACATTATTAATTAATTAAAAACTTTTGAGATGCTCTTATTTCATCCTTAGTTTTAGAATTTATATATTTCTAGTGAAATAATTATGTTATTTAAATACTTATAAGCCAGAGCTCCTGGGTGGCGCAGTCTGTTAAGTTTCTGACTCTTGCTTTCAGCTCAGGTCCTCATCTTTGGTTTGTGAAATGTCAGGTACCATGCTGAGCCAGTGTCTGCTCAAGACTTTATCTCCCGGGGCGCCTGGGTGGCTCAGTGGGTTAAGCCGCTGCCTTCGGCTCAGGTTATGATCCCAGGGTCCTGGGATCGAGTCTCGCATCGGGCACTCTGCTCAGCAGGGAGTCTGCTTCCCTCTCTCTCTCTCTCTGCCTGCCTCTCCTTCTACTTGTGATTTCTCTCTGTCAAATAAATAAATAAATAAATAAAATCTTAAAAAAAAAAAAAAAGACATTATCTCCCTTGTCCCCTGCTCCTCCCCGCACACTCTAGGGCTCTCTCTCTTAAATTTGTAAATCAGTAAATCTTTAAAAGAAATAGAACACTTGAAAGCCATTGTATATTTGTCTTTATATCTTTAGTCATAATAAATAGCAATAGATGAGGCTTGAATTGCATAAAGGAAATGGAAAATGGTTTCAAAATGTTTACATAAGCTTCCTTAAAACTTAGACTTTTTATTTCCATTTTTCCCCTTAAAGATTTTATTTATTTGAAAGAGAAAGAAAGAGAGCATAAGCCAGAGTGGCCAGGGGCAGAGGGAGAGGGAGAAGCACATTCCCCACTGAGCTTGACAAGGGGCTCAATTCCAGGACCCCAGATCACAACCTGAGCAGAGATCCCAACCTGAGCCACACGGGAGCCCCCACTTTATTTTTCCATTTGAAAAAATGTTGAATAAAACATTTCAGGGACTTCCTTAAGAAGCTCAGGATCTTACTGTAAAATGCAGGTGTGAGACAAACTTTATAAAGAATGAATGGACACACATCAGTAAGAAAAAGGACAAAAACCAAATGGTCATTTAAGTCATTTAAGTAGATGCAGATAAAGCATTTGACAAAATACAGCATCCATTCACGATAAACATCCTCAACAAAGTACGTCTAGAGGAAACGTACCTCAACATAATAAAGGCTGCATATCAAAAACTCAACAATAAACATCATAGTTAAGTATGAGTGCTTTTCCCCTAAGATCAGAAACCCCAATGGTCCAACAATCAGACTATTGGGTATTTATCCAAAGAATATGAAAATGCTAATTCAGAGCAATACATACATCCCTGTGTTTATTGCAGCTTTATTTACAATAGCCAAATTATGGAAAGAACCAAATGTACATCAACTGATGAATGTATAAAGAAGGTGTGGTGTGTATATATATACAATAGACTATTACTCATCCATCAAAAAAATGAACTTTTGACATTTGCAACAACATGGATAGAGCTAGAGAGTGTAATGCTAAGTGAAATAAGTCAGAGAAAGACAAATATGATATGATTTCACTTACATGTGAAATTTAAGAAATAAAACAAATGAACGTAGGAGAAAAAAGACAAGTCAAGAAACAGACTCTTAACTATAGACAACAAATTGATGGTTACCGGAAGGGAGATGGGAGGTGGGTGAGTAAAACAGTTGATGGGAATTAAGCGGCATGCTTATGATGAGCAGTGAGTAATGTCTAGAAATGTTTAATCACTCTATTGTTCACTTGTAACTAATATGACACTGCGTGTTAACTATACTGGAATGAAAATAAAAAGCTTAATACTGAGTGAATAGATAGAAGGAGCTATGCTTTTCTCTTCAAGAAAGTGGAAAAAGCAAAGAGAATAACAAATACTAGTATTTATCTATTGTGCTAAGTGTCTTACATATAATGACTGGAATAATCCTCCCAGCACCTTTGTATGGTAGGTAGCATTAACACCATTTTAAAGATGGACAGACTAGTCTTTCAACTGGTAGGAGCAGAACCAGAATTTAGAATTGGGACTCATGCCCAGTGTTTTCTTATGACTGTGAAAGAGTGATTCTTTCCACAGGCTAACAGAAACAGAATCCTAGTACTCTGCCCTTCCAAAGATAGCTAATACAAAGTTTAAAGGGGAAGACTAGAGATGCTGAGGAGCCAACCTTTGTATTCCAAAGAACACTTGACAATAAGGGGTTGCAGATTAATTTAGGACTGCGAAAACAGCCAAGAAAATTAAAGCACTTAAGTCTATTCCAGTGAATCCAAAATAATACTTTGGCTTTTTTTGTTTTTAAATTTTTGTACTATATTATTAAAGCCTTGTAAAGAGAAAGTGGAAGCTGAGAATATATTAATAGTTAAGAACGTAGAAGATAAGTGGGGAACTAACTTGAAGGGATAATTTACTAAAGATCTTAAACTTTCAGTAACCAAACATTTGCAATGCATTCGGTATACTAATATTGAAAAGTACACCTGAAGAGGTTTCTGTTTTTCAATTTTTCAATTTGGCAGAAGGTGTTTTGTTGTTGTTGTTGTTGTTTTAACAGTCTTTATACTTTATTCAGAATTCCTTAGTTTTTACTTAATGCTATTTTTCTTTTCCATGACTCCAAACAAAATATCACATTACATTCCATATTAGCTTTATTTATCTTACTCCATCCCTTTGGCAGAAGTTTTTTAAAAGCATTAGGCAGTTTGTATACTTTGCAGAGGTTTCTCAGTTAAAACTTTCATTGCTTAGATGTTCATATAGAAAAAGGTGGTTTTTTTTAAATAATCTTTTGTTTTTTTTTTTTTAAGATTTTATTTATTTGACAGACAGAGGACACAAGTAGGCAGAGAGGCAGGCAGGGAGGTGGAGAGAAGTAGGCTCCCTGCTGAGCAGAGAGTCCAATGTGGGGCTCCATCCCAGGACCCTGGGATCATGACCTGGGCTGAAGGCAGAGGCTTTAACCCACTGAGCCACCCAGGCGCCCTGAAAAAGGTGTTTTAGAGAGCAATTTTTTAATGTGTACTAACATTGTATTGTCATTGAATTCAGATCTCTACTGAAAATCTTTCCTAGGGAAACAATACAGAATTAGAGAAAAAAAAAATAACTACATATGAACTTCTGTCTCTCTATATATCCTAAGTTTATATTTAGGGTGTGTGTGTGGGTATATTTGTATATATGTATATATATTACATATATATAAAGTAGCTGTTGTAGATATACAAATATATATGTATATAGGTTGGTTGATTAGTTGTTTAGACAGATGACAGAGAGGGAAGAAGGCAGTCAAGTTTTGCCTTCTTAAAAAAGAGGTGTGTAACTATTGTAAATTATAACTGTAGCCACATAGAAAATCATTATAGTTTTATAGTGTAATGTTAAGTGAAAAACACAGGATAGAAATAACTGTACTGTAAGAATTGGCTGTAGTGCTTAAATCTGGAGTAATGTGAAAATGCAATGCGTGTCAAAAAATAATGGAAAGAAATAGACATGATTTTTCCCTATGATGTGGTACTTTTATATAACTACTAAAAATACCATGAACTATTAGATTTTTAAAGGAATATATTTTAACCTGATAATAATAAAAATGCAGCATGGGTCTGTTATAAAGTTCTGAGTTAAGCCTGTGTATCCACTGGGTTATAACATTATGCTACGGACATACCCTCATTTGCTTCTTACCAGCAATCCTAAGTTTACATTTTAGGGCCTAACCATACATCTGTTGTTGAATTCCTTATTTTAATTCAGTAACAAGTAAAATTTGATAATATTTTTTCTGTTAAAATTACTTCACTGTGTCGATGTAGTTTTGTAGTGTGTGGGGGGGTGGGTGGGTAGAGAGTTAGAAAAACTCTTTCTGCATGAGGCTTTGATCTTTGCTTAACTGTCTAGCTCTGTTTCCTTGAAAACCTATAAAACTTGGAATGTCAACTACTGCTTTTATAGTAAAAATTATTCTGGGTCTGGACTAGGAGAACTGTTAGTACTTGATGGAAGGCATAACTTTGAGCATCCTTGAATTCAGAACTTCTGTAGCGTGCATGAGCACTGTGGATTCTGGAGTTTTGATACCAGAGTCTTCCCTAAATCTGTCCCATATGGGTCTCATCACCTCATGCCTGAACTGACTTGGCAGAAGAAGAATGCCTCATGCTGCTTTGCTAACCTCACATCCTGCTGAGTGGTGCCAGTGGGACCTCAGATGGTATGTGGGTCTGCAGATTTTAGTTCATCCTAAGACCCCTAGAAGGTATTGCTGTAGTATAATTCTACAGTTAGTTTGTAATTTTCAAAGTGACAAAAGTAGCATTTTAACTTCATATTAGTTAATTACTTAGTTCCTTTAGTTTTATCAGTACTTTGAGAAGAACATTTGACTACGAGTCTAGAGACAGGGATTTTAGTCCTAGGTTTTTAATAATGTATTATATTACCTTGGGCAGGTCAGTTAATCTTTGAAATTAAATTTTCTTAAGTGTTAGATAAGAAATTTGACCAGTATCCTTTCTGGTGTCTCTTCCAATGCAAAATCCAATACTTCTTTTATTTTCTTTCATTGTAAGTTAATTTTTAATTTTCTTTTATGGAGAGCATTCCAGATTTCTTTTAGCCTGGCAGATGATCAGAAAGCTGAAAGCCTAAGGTGCTACAGTGTGCATTCTTTCAAATTTTGCTTTTGGAAGAGTTGTCACATTATAGCCACGTAATTAGAAAAGAAACATTTACTGCCTTTACAGTAGAATTTAAAGAATTTAAAAATACTTGAGGAACTGGGGTGCCTGGATGGCTCAGTCGGTTAAGCATCTGCCTTTGACTCAGGTCATGATCTGGGGTCCTGAAATCAAGCCCCACATTGTCGGGCCCTGTATCATTGGGCTTCTTGCTCAGCATGCAGCCTGCTTCTCTTTCTCCTTCTGCCTGCTGCTCTCCCACTTGTGCTTTCTTTCTGCCAAAGAAATAAACGTAAAAATCAAAAATTAAAAAAAAATTTTTGAGGAGCTTTGGGAGGAGAAAACATTGAATGTTTGAAAAGCTTTTCATTATTTTAAGATTTTGGTCTCAACTTTCATTTATAGGTTGTAAACTGGCTTGAAGGCCCTGGATCAGAACAACTACGAGCCCAGTGGGGGATTGGAGACTCCATCCGAGCCTCCCAGGCCCTACAGCAGAAGCATGAAGAGATTGAGAGCCAGCACAGTGTGAGTCCCTCTCCTCTGCAGGTTACAGGCTGTTGTTACTGGGCATAATTAGGAGCCTGTGTGGTGCTAAGGGATAAGTTGCTATAAACTTTGGTATAGGACATAAAATAGAGTATGTTTAATATTTAGAGGCCATAAAGAACATTTTGACCATTTAGTATGTATTTATTGGAAGTTTGGTTTTGCTTTGCCTCCAGTATAGTTTATATATTTCTATAGAAACAAATCCATGTGAAATTTAAAAAAATTACCATGACAGAATAAAGAGTGATAGTGCAAAAATAAAACCTTCGTCTGCAGTCCTGAGACAGAAATTATAATCCTTAAATCCTCAGAGGGAGGCTTGGGATGTTCCTGCTTTATTAGAGAGAGTACAGTACAGTTAATGCCTGAGAATAATTGCAGAACTGTTGCATTAATCACAACTAATTGAGAGTGAGTGCAGAGGGTGCAGGATATCTTTCCATTCTTTGTGCATTTAGGAGCTCCCACTTGTAATTCTGAAGAAGATGATCAAACAAATCAGTTATAAAATTAGAAAATGATCTGTGGGCAGATTATAGATAATCATTCAGGAGGGCTTAAAATTTAACAACTTGTGTATGGAGGAAGTTGATATATGTTAAGCTCTTGCTCTGTTAAAGTTAACTCTTCATTATTGAGAAAGTGATCATCTGGGGGTGGGAGGTTGGGGTACATGGTGGTGGGTATTATGGAGGGCACGGATTGCATGGAGCACTGGGTGTGGTGAAAAAATAATGAATACTGTATTTCTGAAAATAAATAAATTAATTTATTAAAAAAAAATGAGAGAGAAAGTGATCATCTGCTTTGTGGATCAATTAGTTCATCATTTTTTCCCCCCAGTCATATTATTTCTGATAGCAATTTAAATAGGTTGACTAGAAAAGTAGAAAAATAAACAGATTCATTAATTTCTATCTCCTTAGATTATCTGGCTTAAAAAAAGCGATCAGTTTACACACACACACACACACACACACACACACACACCATTCAACCTTGCATTTAATATGAAGAATAAAACATCTTTCCCATAAATAGGTAATAAAAGAAGTTAGCCTTCCCCTCAAACAAAAGCAAAAACAAATCCAGATGCTCAGAAGACACTCTGATTGGATTTATGTGTTAATTGAGAAAAAAAGTCATGTGTTCAGATGAATCCCAATCACTAGGCTCTAAATGCACAATAATAGAGAACTAAAAAAACATTGTTCAATAACAGTTTTAAACTCTGGGCTCAGATAAGATTTATGTATTATGTGAACATCTAAGTTTTTCTTTTCCCTTTAACTTCCCCAATTGAAGTGGTAGTTAAAAGTTGAGTAGTATTAATAAATGTATATTTTAACTACTGTTTACTAAAGATATTTTAAACAATATTTGACGTTATTTTCCTCTTTTATATATACCATTCTGTTCAGCTCCTTATATTGTTTTCTTTGTAATATTCCCCAGATCAGCTTTAATAATATGTTGTATTGGCAGATAAAATATATACTGTACTCTGTAGTATCTGTAATCTAGCTGAGAGAATAATATGGAAGAGATATCACAAGATTTGGATTTGAAATCATCTAAAGATTGTATATTGTCTGCAGTTTTCCTAATTAGTATTCTTAAGAGATTGATTGATGGATAAAGAGGGAAGGGGAAGAGGGAAGGACAAAGGGAAAGGGAGAGAGAATCTTAAGCAGGCTCCATGCCCACTGCAGAGCCCTATGCCGTGCTTGATCTCACAACCCTAACCTGAGCCAAAAATTAAGAGTCGGGTGTTTAACTGACTGAGCCACCCGAGCATCCCAGTACTTATAAAAGATTGAAATGAAATCTTATGAAATCCTATAATTGAAAAAAATCTGTATATTTTATTCATTTCACAGGGTCCAACATAATGCTTTTTCCTTTTATGCTAATAAAATATACTGAGTAATTTGTATTTAGCTTCTAACTCCTGTTCCTGAGGTTATAATCTTTTATTGTTCTTGGTACTTTTTATTTTTATTATTTTTTAAAATTTTATTTATGTATTTTTAAGATTTTATTTAAGGGATGCCTGGGTGGCTTATTCGGTTAAACGTCTGCCATTGGCTCAGGTCATGATCCCAGGGTCTTGGGATTGAGCCCCATGTCAGGCTCTGCTCAGTGGGGAGCCTGCTTCTCCTTCTGCTTGCCTCCCCACCTGTGTCAAATAAATTTTAAAAAAATCTTTAAGGATTGTATTTATTTATTTGAGAGAGAGTGCACACACTTGCGCACAGCGTGAGTAGAGAGGAGCAGAGGGAAAGGATCTCAAGCAGACTCTACACTCAACCTGCCACAGGGCTTGGATCTCAGGATCCTGAGATCATGACCTGAGCCTAAACTGAGAGCTGGAGCTTAACCCAGGCACCTCTCTTGGTACTTTATAAATAACGTAATTCTTTTGATATTTTTGATACTGTTGTGACTTATTTGAACCCTGTGGATTGTTCTGGAGCATGTTACTATAGGGTAACCATATCCTATAGTCTGCACCCCCCCTTTCTTAAAAGATTGTATGTATTTAATTATTTATCAGAGAGAGAAAGAGAGAGCATGAGCATGTGTGCACAAGAAGGGGAGTGGCAGGCAGAGGGAGAAGCAGGCTCCATGCTGAGCAAGGACACTGATGCAGAACTCGATCCCAGGACCCTGAGATCATGACCTGAGCTGAAGCCCACACTTAGCCAACTGAGCTACCCAGGCATCCCACTATTTTTGGTTCTTGAAAACAGTATTTGCTGTAAAATATTGTAGACTTCCATCTAGAGGATTTGGTTATGAAGGTATCCCCAGAGTCCTTTATGTAAAGATACATGACACTTGAGGGCCCTAAAGACAGGATTTATCTACATTATATTATTTTTTAAAGATGTCAAGAGGAATAATTATACTTTGAAGTTAGATTATGTACCTATTATAAAGAAATTCACAAAAGGAATTGAAAAACATCTTTTATGTTGCATACAGTATGGATGAAATTATAAATAGTATACATAGAGATTCTTGTGTTTAGATTTTTATTTTTGTATTTTTATTTATAAAGTTTAAAAATCAATTTATTTTACTTATTTTTTAAAAATATTTTATTTATTTGAGAGAGACCTCTGTAAGAGATAAATACAGCATGAACTGGGGTTGGGACAGAGGGAGAGGGAGAAGTAGACTCCTTGCTCGATGTGGAGCTCCATCCCCGTACCCCAAAATCATGCCTGCAGCCGAAGGCTGACACTTAACCAACTGGGCCACCCAGGTGCCCCTAAAATTAATTTAAATGAAAAAATTATTTATGGATAGCTCTGTGTGTTCAGGTTTACTTATAATGTGAATAAAATTTCAGAACTTTTGAATTGGAGAGGATCTTACAGATTCTTCTAATGTCATCACCTTATTTTTATATGAATAAACTGGGAGAGAACATTTTTCGGTCACTGGGTAGCTAGACTCGGTTGAAACACCAGTCTCTTCATACTCTTGGAGTTCTTTTTCCTCTCTCTGTTTCTCAGTATTTCTCTCTCTCTTTCTCCCTTTTTATATTTTTCTGTCTCTGTCAGTCTGTCTCACCTGCTTACTGGCTAGCTCGCAACGAAAGCTACTCATGGATATACTTAAGATAATAAAACTTTTTTTTCCTTCCTATACTCTTAATATTTGAGGACATATGCACATATATTGTTTGCATTCATGGACCTGGTGCTTCAGAGAAAAGAGAAACACTGATGGTTTATGGATTTCATTTCTTTAAATGATGTATGTCAGTTTCAAAATTGGGAGGTGGGGACAAATTGAATGGGAGTGTAGAAGAAACAGAATTGGTCAGGAGTTGATAGTTAGTTGATGGATGGCACATGAGATTCATTATACTGTTCTTTCCACTTTTGAATAGTTTGAAATTTTTCATTTTACAAGGTTTACAAATGAGAATTGCACTGTAACCAATAGGTGGCACTACATTGTTACCTTGAGAATAGGTTGATTCAGGATGAGTATATTAGCTTATGATGTTCCAATATTTTATTAAAAGCTTTTCTCTTTGTAAAAAGAGGAACGCTTTAAAGCATATGTTGGAGTTGTTCAGGTCTTAATGAAATTATGACAAATTTCTGATATATTGATTGGTTAATAGGGATAGAAATTAACATACCATTTTGTGTTAAATCACTCTGTCGAGTATTAAATTTTAGATTCTTATAAAAGCATAATCTTAAAGCTAAAAATAAACCCAAATTTATTAGAATATTTAGTTTTAATATACAGAAAATGAAAATATTACAAATATGTAGTTCTTTGTCAAAAGGAAGTTTGCTTTTTTAATATGAAGGAGGTAAGCACAACAAAAAATAACAAGATATAAGAAAAACGGTAATAGTAACTTAAAGTACATTTTAATGTGTTTTAGTTCAGTAATCAGATTTTTTCTTTTGGGCTGAGGTAGGTGGTTGTTAGGGAAAACATGTCATAGGACTGTGCAGAAGTATAAATCTCTGAAGCTTTAGGATTCCATTCATATCTCCCATCTCACAATGCTGACTTTTGGTCTTCAAAGAGAACATTGTTGTGTCTTGCCTAATAGTAAGCAGCAAAACAGGTGTGCATGAAGGGTCAAAACCCATCTCTCACGAACATACTGACCTTAATCAAGTGATCTGGCACTGTTTCTTTCCTTCTAGATTAGAATTCCTGTGTCTTGGTTTGAGCATAAATACCCATTATTTCAGCAGCTGTGCATCACCACCAGTTCCTGCACTATTCCATTGTCAATCGAGATGACTACCTCTGTCCTACCATGTGAGCATTCAAGCTCATTTCTTACCTACCATCTAAATACAAACTGCATGTCTTAGAATTGATTTTTTTCCTGCGCAGTTAAATGTTCATAAAAGGTAGGCCCGAGGATGGCCAAAACTGAACTGAATGCAGCCTGTTCAGCTAAGGTTCTATAAATTTTATATTTTCCTATTTCCTAGGAAAAAAACATTTTGATTAATCTGAAGAGAGAGAGTGTGTGTGTGCCTGTGCATTCCAGATTTTATTCCCTTACATCCCAGAGAGACTGATTATTTCTTTAGGAAAACCTCAGTTCCTAATGTGAGTTTCTTTAATTTCAAGAAAAATACTAGTTCTTAAATTGTTTACCTCCTTGTTCTAGTTATTAGGGCCTTTATTTTATAGGTTCAGACTAGGAAAAAAAATAAACCCCAGTATGGTTGTTCTTAAACCTTAGTGGTTCTAAGAGTCACCTGAAGCGACTGTTAAACTGCCTACAGACTCTGACTTAGTAGGTCAGGGGTGGAGCTTTGGTATTTTTAGTAAGCACCTTGGTAATATGGTATAGATAGTTCTCACTGTAAGACATGGTGACCCAGGATGCTAATCCTTTAGCCTACTATTTTTCTTTGAATCATGACTCTTACTTCTTCAAAGAATTGGATTAATTATTTGTTTAGAATATTAACTAAATTTACAAGTACTATAGAGAATACTGTGAAATCCCTTTTTATTTTAGAACACTACTGTGATATTTTTCTCAAGTTGTATTTTCTGCTTTAAATCCACCTCCGTTAAACTTTATAATCACTCTCTGGGGGCGCCTGGGTGGCTCAGTGGGTTAAGCCTCTGCCTTCGGCTCCGGTCATGATCCCAGGGTGCTGGGATCAAGCCCCGATTTGGGCTCTCTGCTCAGCAGGGAGCCTGCTTCCTCCTCTCTCTCTGCCTGCCTCTCTGCCTACTTGTGATCTCTCTGTCCAATAAATAAATAAAATCTTTATAAAAAATTTTAAAAATATATAATCACTCTGTGGTTTCAAAAGTATTTTACACATAGTATTATGTAATTAATTTATACAATAACCAATAAGGTAGGTAAGACCGATGATATCATCACTGTTATACAGAACAGGGTTTCTCAGTCTTGGCCCTATGACACTTTGGGCAGATGGATCTTTGTTGTAGTGGCTATCCTGTACATTATAGGGTCATTTGGCCGCATCACTGGCCTCTACCCACTGGATGCATTAGTATTGCGCCCTCTCCATTGTGGCCAAAAATGTCTCTGGATATTGCAAAATATTCCCTCTGAAGCAAAATAGCCCCCAGTTGAAAATCACTGCTCGAAAGGAAAAACAAATAAACAAAAAAACAGGTTCTGAGAGATAAGTGAGTTAATGAAGATGACACCCCTTTATAAGGAAAAAAGACCTTGAGTTCGTCTTTCACATCCATTGTTCTTTTCTCTACATCTGACTACATTGTCTATATAATAATATTCAGAAATTTCATAGTAGTTCAAGCAATAAAACAACATGAAAAAATAGAGAAGCCCAAGTTTTAGGTACAGGGCACAAGAGTATACCACATTTAGAGCAGTACCTATTACCTACTTAATTTAATATCAGCTAATCTACAGTATCTGATATGAAGTGCTTTATATGTTCATTTGCTACATATTAACTGAACACATAATAAATGTCACAGGTTCTAGACTCTTGGCTATATAGCACTGTCTTATAATATGGAATTTAAGTTCATATTGGAAAAAAGGGAATGGAGAGAAGGTAAGGCAAGGCTTTTAGGAAAGGCCTCTCTGAGATCACATTTAATCAGAAACCTTGAAATGATGTGAAGGAGCAATTCAAGCAAAAGGCAGTTCAGATTGAGGACACAGAAGTAAAAACACTGTAGGTAGGTGCTTACTTGCCATTGTAATGGAACAGCAAGTTATGTTGGTGGTGTTGTAGTGCAGTGAGCAAGGTCACACAAAACAATGTTTCTAAGGGAGTCCGGAGCCAAATCATGTCCATTTCACCCCCAAAAGGGAACTTGACATTTATTTTATTTTTTTTTAAGGATTTTATTTATTTATTTGGGGGGAGAGGGAGAGAACACAAGCAGGGGGAGCAGTAGGCAGAGAGGGAGAAGCAGCCTCCCCACTGAGCGGAGAGCCAGACATGGAGCTTGATCCCATGACCCTAGTATCATGACCTGAGCTGAAGGCAGATGCTGAAACGACTAAGCCACTCATGCGTCCCTTGTCATTTATTATATTTTTTAAGATTTTATTTATTTGACAGAGATCACAAGTAGGCAGAGAGGCTGGCAGAGAGAGGTAGGGAAGCAGGGTCCCTGCTGAGCAGAGAGCCTGATGCAGGGCTCGATCCCAGGACCCACTGAGCCACCCAGGCGCCGCTTGACATTTATTTTACATGTTACATGAAATCATTGGAGGGATTTTTTTTTTTTCTTAAAGATTTTATTTATTTATTTGACAGAGAGATCACAAGTAAGCAGAGAGACAGGCAGAGAGAGAGGAAGGGAAGCAGGCTCCCTGCCGAGCAGAGAGCCTGATGTGGAACTCGATCCCAGGACACTGAGATCATGACCTAAGCCAAAGGCAGCGGCTTAACCCACTGAGCCACCCAGGCGCCCCCATTGAAGGGATTTTTGAGCAGAGAAATGATACATTTTTTTTTCTTTTCTTTTTTATTAACATATAATGTATTATTAGACCCAGGGGTACAGGTCTGTGTGATACATGTTTTTAAAAAGATCTCTGGGAGGGGCGCCTGGGTGGCTCAGTGGTTTAAAGTCTCTGCCTTCAGCTCAGGTCATGATCCTAGGGTCCTGGGATGGAGCCCTGCACAGGCTCTCTGCTCAGCAGGGAGCCTGCTTCTCTTCTTCTCTTTCTGCCTGCCTCTCTGCCTCTGTCTGTCAAATAAATAAATAAAACTCTTAAAAAAAAAAATCTCTGGGGGCACCTGGGTGGCTCAGTAGGTTAAAGCCTCTACCTTTGGCTCAGGTCATGATCCCAGGATCTTGGGATCAAGCCCCGCATCGGGTTTTCTGCTCAACAGGGAGCTTGCTTCCCCTTCCCCCACCCTCACCCCCGCCTACCTCTCTGCCTGCTTTTGATCTCTGTCTGTCAGATAAATAAATAAAATATTTAAAAATAAATAAATAAAATAAAAAGATATCTGGCTACCATGTGGAAAATAAGGACTAGGAACAAACAACAAAACAGGAAGACTGGAGACTAATAGTATGGAGGCAGTAGATGTAGTAAGCAGTTGTCACATTGCTGAGGTTGAGCCAGCAAGTCTTGCTCTTGTAAGAATCAGGTGTTTGGCCTTAGCCACTCTTAAGTTGGGAAAGACTGTGAGAGAAGCAGGTTGGGATTCTACAGAATTTGTAGCTTCAGGGGCAGGTTAAATTTTAGATGTCTAATACTCATCCAAATGGAGATAGTTGGTGGACACTTGAGGATCACTGTCGGGTTCAGGGAAGGGGACAAGGTGAGGATATTAATGTGGGAATTATCAGCATATAAGTGTTATTTAAAGGCATGGGACCAGATGAACTCATCCAAGCCCAAAGAGTACAATTTAGAAGAAAAGAACCTTTGGAAAACTGAACCCCAGGTCACTCCTAATTTTGGAAGGCAAGAAGCAGAAGGAGGGCAGCAGAACTGTTGTGTCTGAGGAAAGAATAGAAAAAGGCATTTCAAGAAGGAAGTGGTTGCCTTTGTAAAATGCAACTGAGAGACCCAAATTAGGTAAAGACTGAGAATTTGCTAAGAGCGGGAAGGACAAAATCCTGATGAGAATGGGTTAACAAGGGAATGGGAAATAGGAGATAGAATGAGTATAGAGTATTCCTTTAAGGGACAGCCTTGGTCTTGAGTGCAGTTCTGTTTTTTAATATAAGATACTGCACCTTATTTGTATGCTGGTAGAAATAATCCAATTAAGAAGAATGAATTGATGATGGGAGAGAAAAGATAAGTGCAAGGGCAAAGCCTTGTGTAGGTAATAGAGGACAAAGAGTGCAAGTTAAGTGGCTACTTTAGAACCAGGGACAGTTCATCTGCTATTTTAGTGGGGAGGGCGAAGCACAAGGCTGCAGAAAAGAGGGAGGGTCATAGGTTTGTCGGAGAGAAAATGAAGTTAGAGTTTTGGCTGGGAATGAAGAGAGGGAAAGGGAGTTGGAGATTTAAGGAGTGAAAAAAACAAATAATCATGAGAGTGGGAAAATTCATTGACTAGAGAAATAGGATTGCTGAAGGTCTATTTGAGGTTATTTATATACTTTATATACTTTTATGTGGAGAGAATCTATATATTTACATACACTATAACTTTAAAAAGACACCTGTTCACATCATTGTTATTATCCAGCCATATTGCTGCTCTGGTGTAGGTATACAGTAGGCAGAGATACCAGGTCTGAGGTCTTGACAGGTGGATTGGAAAAGGAAGATGCAGGGCATGAGTATGGGTTATGCTCTGGGAGGTGATTATAGCCTCTGATCAAAGACAGAAGTGAGGATGTGGGACTCTTTCGTGCTGGGCCATGAAACAAGCAGGTCAGTGGATTGGGTAGTCTCATGGAGCTGTAGGAGTGAGTTGTCCTTAAGAGTGTGACCAAGAGAGTCAGTAGCTGGTGGTTAGAGAATGAGATTCTTGAAGCTTTGGGAGCTGTATGGTAATACATGATTACGACAAGAATTTACATGTGTTGGAGTAGGTAGCTGATTTGGGGTAGGGACAGGATGGTTGCAAGTGAGGGAGGGAATCAGGAGACAGAATTAATAAGAGTACTGCAAGGATGTGTACATGGTGGGAGTCAGTGGAAACGCTGACCCAGAGCGGAGGGCCGTGACCATTGCCAAACTCCCTGGAAGAAGGTGCTTAATGGGAAAGGTTTGGAAGGATGTTATCCAACAGCATGCACTTTAAAGGAGATGTAGGTTTTAAGAGAAAGAGAGAAGAAATGATCTGGTAATAATTTTCTCTGAGGATGGACAGGTTTCACGTAGAACTGGAAAGGAAAGGAACCATTTAGATACAAAGATGAAGATATGGGATAGATACTGACGTTGATAAGAGTGAGTTCCGGGAGTCATGTGGAAGGATTTGGGGGTTGGGGACTTCTCATCCTCACTTTAAGTAATTCTGCCTTACAGAATTATCATATATGTTACTTAGTTTATCTGGAAGAATTATAAAATGTGGTGCGGTTCTTCAGGAGCCAATTTGATCCTTAATGTACAACATGTGTGTTACAGGAATGGTTTGCAGTGTATGTGGAACTTAATCAGCAAATTGCAGCACTCTTAAATGCTGGGGACGAGGAAGATCTTGTGGAACTGAAGTCACTGCAGCAACAACTTAGTGATGTTTGCTATCGACAGGCCAGTCAACTGGAATTTAGGCAGAATCTCTTACAAGCAGCTCTTGAATTTCATGGTGTTGCCCAAGATGTAAGTTTCTACTCTGATTGCTTTTCTGTTCTTCAAATGATCTGAACACTTATCTGCACATAAATTTTGCAGGTTTGCATGTCTCCTAATTATTTTTCTGGAAAAATAAAATAATTTAGTCATGGGGAGATGATAAAAGTCTTCGATTTTCTTAAAAATTTTCTTTTCATTTTTAAGTCATTTTGCATGCAACTAAACATTTTTTGTCTAAATAGTGTTTGAACTTAGATATATTTCATTTTGATCATTTCTCTATTTATGCTTTATAACCTAGATTGCAATGGACGTTTGAGTACTTTACTACATTCTGCTTACCTGGATATAAATCTTTGTCTTCCTGGTACATGCCTCTATGTGTTCTGTCTTTTCAGATAACATGTATTCTAATTATTCGCCCTTGTCTTTTAACAGCAAAGACTTTTTCAAGTGTAATTGTGATAACCTCATTAGATATAAACCTCATTAATCATTAAACACTTTAGATGCTGATCACATCAGGGTTATCTCTTTGGTGTCCCTCTGCTTTAGTTGTCTCAGCAGTTGGATGGCTTATTAGGGATGTTGTGCGTAGATGTAGCACCAGCTGATGGAGCATCGATTCAGCAGACTTTAAAACTGCTTGAAGAGAAGCTGAAAAGTGTTGGTAAGCAGATTTTAACAATGCTGAAACATAAGGTTCTTTTTTTAGAAATATCATTACTATGGTTAGAGAAGTCAACTTACACTGAGCTAATTATAATTATTTATAGGAAACACAGGAAAAATTAGTATAAAATAGGTTTTATTCCCTTGAAGGGTGTAACACATGGTAAAATTACTATTTTTCATTGATGGTCTGTCACCCTTCCTTCATTGGGCCTTTAGCCTTTCTTCTTTACCCAGGTATATCTATAGGTGCTATGTCTTGCATATACTACGAACAGTTATTTGTAGTGCATGCATAAGCTGTAATTAGCTGTGAAGTGTTCTGTGGTAAATCCTGTATGCCCCAAAACTGTGTTTTATGCAGTGATTTTGGTTGTTGCTATATCCTAACCTTGTGAATAAATAGTTGGTTTGGTTCTGTGCATTTGTTTCTCCAAATTGGGAATATTGCCAAGGTTACCTACTCTCCCAAGGGGAGGATGATCCCAGTTCACTTGACACTTCACATTTTACTACAGTAGGAAGGAAGTACAGTGAATTTCCCTAGGTCATGACTGTAGAGGAGATAGTGGATGTACAAAAGGGAAGAAAGGGTTGTTCTGGGTAGGATAGGAGGGCAAAGGGGAATGGAGGTAAAGAAGCAGAAACCTAAGACAGACTTAGTAGAAAATGGTGACACATGATTGAACCAAATTAATCAATTATTGAAAAGGATTTGAGGGAATGTGTTTGAAAAATCATGTTTGTATGGGCATTTGTTTGCAGCCTTTGTTATTTTAACACATGATAGGCATAATACGTATTTTGTATTTAATTTGCCAAATGCAGTTTATTTCAAAGGATCAGAAGCTTTCTAGAACCATACTTCTCATTTAAAAAGAAAGGAATTCCTGTGTGCTTGTTGGTTTGGGGTACTGTAAATCTATCCTAAATGTTCCCTCTCATTAGGTGTAAACTGGAAGATGCCTGAACTCAACATATTCAGCATCCTTTTTCAATGATATTGCATTGCTTGAATGCTTTGAAGTCTTGTAACTCTTAAACATTATCTTGAACAAAATGTTTGGCGTGTTCTCTTAAAAATTGGACTACATAGAAGCACAAAGGAAACAAACTGAAAAATATTACTAATCAAAATAGAACTTCTCACATTTTCTTCCTGCTTTCAGTTTTCAAAAATAAGTATCATCAGTGGAAATTTACCTTTTGGAAATTATCTTTAGGCAGAATTTGGCGTGAGAGGGAGCTCAGTTTGAACCACGTTTAAATGGGTTTATTCCTTGAAGTGTTCAGAGAACCTCCTCCCAAGGTAGTTTAACATACAAAGCTATCAGTGCGTAGTACAGTATCTGCTGGGGGGATTTCCTTGAGGGAGGGAAAGCACCTCCTTTGTTTAAGAGATTAAATCTAGGAACTTTTGTTTTAGATGTAGGATTACAAGGTTTGCGTGAAAAAGGTCAAGGACTTCTGGATCAGATCTCCAATCAGGCATCCTGGGCCTATGGAAAGGATGTAACCATTGAAAATAAAGAAAATGTGGACCACATACAAGGAGTGATGGAAGATATGCAGCTTAGGAAACAAAGGCAAAGTTTGACTGTTAATGTTAATTTTTGCTAAAATGACATAATAAAATGAGAAGTGATATAATTTATGTTTTCCGTACAAAATAGAAGGCTTGTAGTAAGTTTTGGTGAATGTAATTGTTGTATATAATTGTACTAACAAATTGTGACAATTTGTTCAACTAATGGTACTTTTCCCCTTTTTAATTTAGTGATAAAATTTTAGTTACACCCAAGTACTTTGTATTCCATATTTCTACTATAGCCTATGACCCTTTCATGTTTTAAGAAAACCCTTTTTGGAGAATTTTGATTTTCTGTTTTCATTTGGTTTAGAGTTGCTATTAAATATGTCATCTTCTTTCATCAGTTTCTTCATCTACAGTTCTCACAAATTGTCACACTATCATTGTACTCATATGTGCTCTGAAAGGATTAGATAGTGGACTCTGGGCAAGGGGCTATTTAGTTTTATTTCATATAGAGTCAGGAATTTAAAAGATTCTTTGAAAATTCAATTTGCAGTAGCACCTGAGAGAACATTACAAAGTAAAGTATGAAATTAATATATGAAAGTATATACAGTATAGCATGGTTTATGAAATTTTTGGACACTTAAAAATTTTAGGATATCAACAAAACCTCACAGAAACTATTTCTACATTACAGAGAAAATACTCATTAGTGAGGAATTCCTTCTAACCTCACATGCAAACTTACCCATTTCATTATTTTATTCTAATCACAAAGGATGCTGTAGCTCTGTATTTAATAAGTCACGTACCCTCCTGTCTTCCCTGTCTACTCTCATTCTCTACTCTGATCTCTGCCTCTCATTTAAATGCTTAAATCTCTCATTAAAAAAAAAAAAAAAAAAAAAACCCACACATGCATATACTTTCCTCCTCAACTCTTTCTTTGTCTCTTCTAGCCCTAGAATTCTCCTTCCTGACAATAAGTCATTTGAAGGTCTAATCTATACTCATACTATTTCCTAACTGCCTCCCATTAACTTTTCAACCCTCCTCAGTCTGACTTCTACCCTATTTCACTGGATTTGCTCTTACTGATATCATCCGTGACTTTGTAATTATCATGTAATAAATGCTTGATCTCCCTCAAAATCCAGGGAGTATTTTTGGTCTTCACATTGCTTGATCACGCTGAATAGCATTGGAAAGTTTCTTCGTGAAACTTTCTGACAACCTTGTCTTCTGAAAACACCCTCATGATCCCAATAATCTGTTTCTTCTTAGTCTTCTTCACTGTTATTTTTTTGTCCTCTAGCTAATTTCTCTGCTTTCAGGGTTTGAGGCCCAGTCGTTTTAGTCTATGTGTTCTCTCTGGATGGTTTCACTACTTGAATGATTTTATTTTATTTGGTTGTGATTGAGTATTTATGGTTCTGACCCAGACTCCTGTCCTATGCTTTGGACCCATAACTATACTTGGCCTACTTAGTATCTCTAGGTGGGTGCCGCACACATTCCTCAAACCTAGTATGTCCAGATACTTGATCTTCTTTTATTCATTTATTTCACAGACAGAGATCACAAGTCAGACGAGATAACAAGTAGGCAGAGAGGCAGGCAGAGAGACTGGGAAGCAGGCTCCCCGCTAAGCAGAGAGCCTGATACGGGGCTCGATTCCAGGACCCTGGGATCACGACCTGAGCCGAAGGTAGAGGCTTTAACCCACTGAGCCACCCAGGTGCCCCTTGATCTTCTCTTTTAATATCTTATCTAGGTTAAAGTTAGTATCAGGTACCAAATTTGGGATTTATCCTAAAATCCATACTCCTCCTCACCCCATATAGCCCGATCAAATATTTTAAGTTCTGCTGTCTCTGAGTCCTGAAATTTTCTATTTAAAATCTTCTCTTTTATCTGCCTCTGGCCTTGATCCTCTCTAGTCTGTTGTACATGAGAATAATCATTGTAAAGTGCATATCTAATCATAAGACCCCACTTCATGATTTCCTGTTTTCTCCGATGAAGTTCAGTCTCCTTGAAATAGTGTAGGAGATTCTTCATAATTCAATCCCATATAATCTTATGTCCTGCAATTTTTACAGACACAGTTGTTCACTTTCTTGAATGCATCGTGCTGTTTCATGAATCTATGACTTAGACTACTACTTTCTTCATTTTCTTCTTGCTGGATTCTTAAAGACTTGGGGATACTTATTTTTGGAAGGCTTTTTAGATTTGTAGGACATATTAATTACTTGTTCCTCCCTGCTCCCATAGAACTCTTTACATAGCTCCATAGTAGCCCTCACCACATTGTTTGTTTAGAACTCTGCTGCCAAAAATGGAACCAACATAATAGTTGAGACCATGAAGCACATTATTTGACACCTGACAGTATGCATTAAATATATCTATGATATCATCTTCATCATTAAAATGTCTTACATTGTTTAGCTTCAGATTTTAAAAATACTTCTAATCATCACTTCCTTTTAGTCCCTTGTAGGATAACTGTAACCAGATTCATTTTAGTACTATGTTAATAGGCTTTTATAAAGGGCGCTCTTTATAAAAAATAGCCTTGTGACAATGATTTCTGTATTATTATTCACCTTCTTTAAGAACACTGACTGTCATGGAGCTCAGTGCCTTCTGGGTAACTGGTCATTAGTGTTTGAGATTGTAGTGAGTTCACTTTTCCTCTAAAATACATGAAATTGCATGAGGACAAAGCGAATAGATCAGAGCTGAGGTAGCTAAAGTCACCTTGAAAGTTCAGTCGTCTATTATATAGGACAGACCACACTAAAATTTTGAAGTACTCTGAATTGTTTCTCTCTACACCCAGAGATCAAGAGTTGTTTTTTTTTTTTTTTTTTTTTTTCTCTTTTGGAACATAGATGGAGTGGGTTTTTTTGTTTGTTCTTTTTTTAAAAAAATTCAAAATTAGATATTACTTTGGGTGATGAAATATAATGAAAAGTGTTAACTTTTTTTTGCTTATTTTCAAGATTTATTAAAATGCCCTTTCAAAAAAAACTCAGATTATGTTTGAGAGATTCAATACCAATAATTCATGTATTGCAGGTCAGTCTTTACACTGCTATAAAAGTTATGTTTTCTATGAATATTCCATAATTTTTTATTTTTCTGTTGTACACTTACATTGTTTGCTGTCTTTTTAAAATTTAAATTCAGTTAATTAACATGGTGTATTATTAGTTTTAGAGGTAGAGGTCAGTGACTCATCCAACATATATAATACCAAGTGCTTATTACATCATGTGCCTTCCTTAACACCCAGTTACGCCATCCCATCACCTCCCCTCCTTCAGCGACTCTCATTTTGTTTCCTATGATTAAGACTCTCTTCTAGGGGTACCTGGGTGGCTCAGTGGGTTGAGCCTCTGCCTTCAGCTCAAGTCATGATCTCGGTGTCCTGGGATTGAGTCCCGTATCGGGCTCTCTGCTTGGCGGGGAGCCTGCTTCCTCCTCTCTCTCTGCCTGTCTCTCTGCCTACTTGTGATCTCACTCTGTCAAATAAATAAATACAATCTTAAAAAAAAAAAAAAAACTCTCTTCTAGTTTATCTCCCTCCCTGATTTCATCTTGTTTAATTTTTCCCTCCCCTCTCTTATGATCCTCTATTTTGTTTCTTAAATTCCACATATGAGTGAGATCGTATGATACTTGTCTTTCTCTGACTGACTTATTTTGCTTAGCATGATGCCCTTTAGTTCCATTCACATAATTATAAATGGCAAGATTTCATTTTTTGATAGCTGAATAGTAGCCCATTCTTTTTTTTTTTTATTCTTTTTTTTAATTGTGTTATGTTAGTCACCATAAAGTACATCATTAGTTTTTGACACAGTGTTCCAAGATTCTTTGTCCATTCTATAGATACAGATAGATAGATAGATATCTATAGATAGATACCATATCTTATTTATCCATTCATCTGTCGATAGACATTTGGGCTCTTTCCATAGTTTGGCTGTTGTGCACATTGCTGCTTCAATAAATATTGCTTCAATAAATATTGAAGTGCAGGTGCCCCTTCATATCATTACATTTTTATCTTTGGGATAAGTATCTAGTAGTGTAGTTACTAGGTCATAGGGTAGGTCTATTTTCAAATTTTTGAGGAACCTCCATACTATTCTCCAGAGTGGCTATACCAGCTTGCATCCCTACCAGCAGTGTAAGAGGGCTCCCCTTTCTCCGCATCCTGGACAACATCTGTCATTTCCTGCCTTGTTAATTTTAGCCATTCTACCAGTGTGAGGGTGGTATCTCATTGTGGTTTTGCATTGTATTTCACTGATGATGAGTGATGTTGAGCATCTTTTCACGTGTCTGTTGGCCATCTGGATGTCTTCTTTGGAGAAATGCCTATTAATGTCTTCTGCCCATTTCTTAACTGGATTTTTTGTTCTTTGGGTGTTGAGTTTGATAAGTTCTTTATAGATTTTGGATAAATCTTTATCTGATATGTCTTTTGCATTTATCTTCTCCCATTCTGTAGGTTGCCTTTTGGTTTTGTCAACTGTTTTCTTTGCTGTACAGAAGCTTCTTATCTTGATAAAGTCCCAAAAGTTCATTTTTGCTTTTGTTTCCCTTGCCTTTGGAGAGGTAACTAGCAAGAATTTGCTGTAGCCAAGGTCGAAGAGGTTGCTAACTGTGTTCTTCTCTAGCATTTTTAATGGATTCCTGTCTACATTTAGGTCTTTCATCCATTTTGAATCTATTTTTGTGTATGGTTTAAAGAAATGGTCCAGTTTCATTCTTCTGCATGTGGCTTTCCAATTTTCCCAGCACCATTTGTTGAAGAGACTGTCTTTTTTCCATTGGACATTCTTTCCTGCTTTGTTGAAGATGAGCTGACCATAGAGTTGAGGGGACATTTCTGGGTTATCTATTCTTTCCATTGATCTATGTGTCTGCTTTTGTGCCAATATCATACTATCTTGATGACTATAATTTTGTAATAGAGGTTGAAGTGGAATTGTGATGCCGCCACCTTTGGTTTTCTTTTTCAGTGTTCCTTTGGCCATTTGGGGTCTTTTCTGGTTCCATACAAATTTTAGGATTATTTGTTCCAGCTCTGTGATGGTATTTTGATAGGGATTGCTTTGGACATTTTAACAATATTTTTTCTTCCAACCCATGAACATGGTATGTTTTTCCATTTCTTTGAGTCTTCCTCGATTTCTTTCATTTGCCTCTTTGGTTTATTCCTACGTATCTTACGGTTTTTGGTGCAATTTTAAATGGGATTGACTCCTTAATTCTCTTTCTTCTGTCTCATTGTTAGTGTATAGAAATGCAACTGATTTCTCTGTGTTGGTTTTATATCCTGCCACTTTGCTGAATTCCTATATGAGTTCTAGCAATTTTGGGGATGGAGTCTAGGGTTTTCCACATAGAGTATCATGTCATCTGCAGAATCAGAATTTGACTTCTTTGCCGTGTCAGAAGCCTTTTATGTCTTTTTGTTGTCAGATTGCTGAGGCTAGGACTTGTAGTACTACATTGAACAGCAGTGGTGAGGGTGGACATCCCAATTGTGTTCCTGACCTTAAGGGAAAGGCTCTCAGTTTTTTCCCCATTTAGGATGATATTCACTGTGGGCTTTTCATAGATGGCTTTTATGATATTTAGTATGTTGCCACTATCTCTACACTGTGAAGAGTTTTAATCAAGAAAGGATGCTATATTTATTCAAATGCTTTTTCTGCCTCTATTGAGAGGCTCGTATGGCTCCTGTCCTTTCTTTTATTAATGTAGTGTATCACGTTGATTGATTTGTGGATGTTGAACCAGTTTGCAGCCCAGGAATAAATCCCACTTCGTTGTGGGGAATGATTCTTTTCTTTTTTTTTTTTTTTTTAAAGATTTTGCTTATTTATTTTTTCAAGAGAGAGAGAGCATGAGCTAGGGAAGAGGCAGACTCCCCGTTGGGCAGGGAACCCAAAGTGGGGCTCAATCCCAGGTTCCTGGGATCATTACCTGAGCTGAAGGCAGACACTTAAACTGCTGAGCCACCCAAATACCCCAGAATGATCTTTTTAAAAATGTATTGTTGGATCCTATTGGCTAGTATCTTGGTGAGAATTTTGGCATCCATGTTCATCAGGGATATTGGTCTATAATTCTCCTTTTTGGTGGACTCTTTGTCTGGTTTTAGGATCAAGGTTGCCGCCCTCATAGAAAGAGTTTGGAAGTTTTCCTTCCATTGCTGTTTTTTGAAACAACTTCAGAAGTGTAAGTATTTTTCTTTAAAAGTTTGGTAGAATTCCCCAGGGAAACCATCCAGCCCTGGACTCCTGTTTCTTGGGAGATTTTTGATTATTGCTTCAATTTCCTTGCTGGTTATGGGTCTGTTCAGGTTTTCTATTTCTTACTGTTTCAGTTTTGGTAGTTTATACATTTAGGAATACATCTGTTTCTTCTGGAATGCCCAATTTGTTGTCATATAGTTGTTCATAATATGTTCTTATAATTGTTTGTATTTCTTTGGTGTTGGTTGTGATCTCTCCTCTTTCATTCATGATTTTATTAGTTTGGGTCTTTTTTCTTTTGAATAAATCTGGCCAGGGGCTTATTGATCCTACTAATTCTTTCAAAGTACTAGCTCCTAGTTTTGTTGCTCTGTTCTACTATTCTTTTGGTTCCTATTTCATTGATTTCTGCTCTGATCTTTATTAATTCTCTTCTCCTGTTGGGTTTTGGCTTTCTTTGCTGTTATTTCTCCAGCTCTTTAATTGTAAGGTTAGGTTGTGTTTTGAGACCTTTCTTGTTTCTTGAGAAGGGCTTGTATTGCTATATATTTCTCTTAGGACAGCCGTTGTTGCATCCCGAAGGTTTTAAACAGTAATGTTTTCATTTTCATTTATTTCCATGAATTTTTTGAATTCTTCAATTTCCTGTTGACCCATTCATTCTTTGGTAGAATGCTCTTTAACCTCTGTGTATTTGAATTCTTTCTAAATTTCCTCTTGTAATTGAGTTCAAGTTTCAAAGCATTATGGTCTGAAAATATGCAGAGAATAATCCCAGTCTTTTGGTACCTGTTGAGACCTGATTTGTGACCCAGGATGTGATCTATTCTGGGGAATGTTCCATGTGCACTCGAGAAGAATGTGTAAGTTGTTGCTTTAGGATGGAATGTTGTGAATATATCTGTGAATCCACCTGTTCCGGTTTGTCATTCAAAGCCTATATTTCCTTGTTGATCTTCTGCTTAAATAATCTGTCCATTGCAATGAGTGGGCTGTTGAAGTCCTCTAATATTATTGTATTATTATCAGTGTGTTTCTTTAATTTTGTTACTGGTTTATGTAATTAGCTGCTCTCAAGTTAGTAGCATAAGTATTTGTACAATTGTTAGATATTCTTGTTGGATAGATCCTTTAATTATGATATAGTATCTTTCCTCAACGTTTTTATTTTGTTTTATTTCCTTGGCGCATCATTGTCAAAATTATTATTTAAGAAACTTCGTATGTTTATCTTTGAGGCTTGTTTAATGCTAACTGGCAATGGAGATTTCTTTGGGTTTTAGTGTACTACTTTGTTGATGCTTTGCTTCAGTATTTCACAGAATCCATTCTGTCCTCAGGGGTTTGTAATTAGGGATCTTTCAGGTATTTTGAAGTTTTGAAGTATTTTGATGTAATATAGATATCCTTAAAATTCTTACAAATCAATACAAAGTAGTTGGAAGTCTCCATGGTGTATAAGATTAAGTATTTTAGTATACTATAAAACATGCATGCCAGATGATGATGTTAAAATAATTATTAATGAAACTGAAATGATGTTCTGCCTTATGTTTTTGTTTATTAGATGTGAAGACATGGTGGATGTGCGAAGGTTAAAGATGCTTCAAATGGTGCAGTTGTTTAAATGTGAAGAAGATGCTGCCCAGGTAAAAGATCAGTCAGGCACATGATGTAGTTGTCTTCTCTTAAAAGACTGATTTCACCTAACTGTTAAAAAAGTTTACTTTTCATGGTCCTAAGAAAGTAAATGTGTTAAGTCAAATTCTAGTTTATCTTATTAAAATAACAAAGTGTTTTTAAATTTCCAGTTATTTTACTGGTCTCATATGACTCATCTTCTTAATGAAATCCTCTATTAAGTGAGAAATTGGGATTATTTATTATTTATTGTTATTGACTTGTTAGTTACATGCTAAGATTAAGGCTGGTTTAAGCACAATGCTTTTTTAACTTGCAAGAGGGTTTTTCAACTAGAAAAACTATATGCTGTCTTTGTGTAATTTTCATCAGAGAACATCAGTGCAGCTTGACCTAGAGGAACTTTATGATTTTAAATAAGAACATAAATCTGTAATGAGATTCCACACAATCTTTTTTTTTTTAATTTAAATTCAATTAACTAATATATAGCATATTATTAATTTCAGAGGTAGAGTTCAGTGATTCATCAGTCTTCTGTAATACCAGTGCTTGGACATTAAGGAAAACACACGATCTATTAATATGAATCATGTGCTATTAATTTTTAAAAAGTGCTTCTCTTTAATATATCTTGTTCTTAGATTTTAAAAGTTTTGAGGGGATGGAAAGATCATTAATTAATGTAGCATTCTTAAATGAAATAAGCTATTAAGGACTTGACTTATAACTAATAGATTAATTAATCATATGGTAGTAATTTTTCCTTTGATAAACATGTTGATTTGATATAATAAGAGTTATGGATCCAGCGTCACTCTTCTTTATTTTTTTATTTAGGCAGTAGAATGGCTAAGTGAACTTCTGGATGCCCTGCTTAAGACCCACATCAGATTGGGTGATGATGCTCAGGAAACGAAAGTTTTACTAGAAAAGCATAGAAAATTTGTTGATGTTGCACAGGTGCAGAACTGGTTATCTTCCTTTTCTACAAGCTCAGTGTTTGAATAGCTTTCTGCATGATTATAATGTAACTTAACCCTCCAAGCCCAAGAAGGTTAGTTATATTATTCCAGAAATATCACAGAACTTAGAAAATGTCAGCTGGTGCATCAAAAGCAGGCTGCATAAACTTGAGAGGGTTTATGTTTTCCTGAATACAGGTTCTGTATGCTCCCTCTGATTTGTTTTAGATTATGCCATTTTTTAGGCAATCCATCTGTTCACTCATGAAAGTGAATAAGAAATAGAGGAGTTAATAGCGGTATAGTAAAAACCCCAGTTTCTCTATTTCACCAGTGTTAGTATAACAATGCAGATTTTGTGTGTGTGTTTGTGTGTGTTAAAAGTATCTTTATTTATTTTCCCTAATAATTGAGTTTTCTGCATGGGATATAAAGTGCCCTTTGAAGAGCCCATCTTTACCCATTTGTTTTGGTTAATGAGATCAGCCATTATTTTTGGATTGTGGAGTTGATAAGAATGAGATGGGGAAAACACAAGACGAGAGCAAAACCTAACAAGAAAGAAACTTACTAAAAATTCAAAGTGTTGTCTTCCCATCCTTTTTTATGCCTGCAGTTAATTTTTAGTATTAAGTGTCAGTAAGTAAGTAAGTCATTCAGTACTGATTCCCAGTAGTGTTATTATTTGCAACCACAACCCTTCCCGCACACTTTTCCTGTCTCTCTTTTCAGAATTCTTATACTATAATTTCACGTTTACTTTTTC
This sequence comes from Mustela nivalis, assembly GCF_964662115.1. NCBI lineage: Eukaryota > Metazoa > Chordata > Mammalia > Carnivora > Mustelidae > Mustela > Mustela nivalis. The sequence goes on from NC_139030.1 coordinate 40,877,398, forward strand.
TTTTTTAGAGCACTTATGACTACGGCAGACAGTTGCTACAGGCCACGGTGGTGTTGTGTCAGTCTCTGCGCTGCACATCTCGGTCATCTGGAGACACACTTCCTCGACTGAACAGAGTATGGAAACAATTTACAATAGCATCTGAAGAGAGAGTGCATAGGCTGGAAATGGCTATTGCATTTCACTCAAATGCTGAAAAGGTTCGCTTTTTTAAAAATTGTAGTCTCAGTAATACTTACTTTGTATGTTTAAAATGCATTAATTTTAATATTATAATTATGTGATTAACCTTTGTGTTTTTTCCACCTTATTTTAATCCAATTGTTTAAAGTTTGTTTAGATATAATATATTGTCTTAGAGAGTTCAAATCAAATTCTTGTAATATAATGTATACCAGTGCTGGCTTACTGTGGTTTGAGAAATCCAAAACCATCTAAGAGTCTTCTCTCAACAGTGCTTCTCTTCTTACCAAATCTGACCCCCAAAATGAACTATCTTTAGGGTGTGACAACTCCCATTGCTTTCATTATGCAAGGAAAGGACATTTTGCCTCAGCAACTACAACTAATTGTCATAAATTCTTTAAAAGGGCACTTTGTAATTTTATAAGGTTTAAAGTATAGACTCCCAGCTAAAAATAATGAAAATAAAGATAAAAATAAAATATTTTTTCATTTGCTATCTTTAAAGATTCATTCTAGAATTTTTTATTTAATGAATTCATCAGTCCTGGAAACCAGAAATGCAATATGTAGTGTTATTTGGGCAGATTTTCATTAGAGCCCTTCTTGTAACTCTGCGCAGAGAAACTTTATAGCACTCAACCATTACATCTCCACTCTGAAGAGGAGCTTTGTTATATAGTTAACTTTGTTTTGATCTCTCACAATGGAAGTTTATGTGTAGGGGATGTTCAGTACCATATGAAACGTGAGAAACTGAAGGCGTAAATGTGATATAGCCTAGTCTGTAGAACAGAAGAGATGTGACTAGGAATTCAGGAATTGCGCAGTGTTCTACTGTATCTCTGTTGGGAAGTGTTTATAGTTAACTCTTGCTGAGCTGGTCACAGAACTCCACAGGTCAGTGTTTTGGTTTAAAATAGGCCTAACAATAATGAAGGTGAAAGTATATAAGCGGCTTCACCTATTTACCTACTGATTGTTTTATTTTTTTTAAAAAGATTTTATTTATTTATTAGAGAGAGAGAATGCACACAAGCTGGGGGAGGGGCAAAGGGAGAGGGAGAAGCAGACTCCCCGCTGAGCAGGGAGCCTGATTCAGGGCTTGAGCCGAAGGCACACGCTTAACAACCTGAGCCACCCAGGTTCCCCTACTGATTGTTTTAATGAAAAGTTTTTATTTAAGTATATTAACACAGAAAAGTGTACAGATCGTAAATGTTTGTTGAATTCAGTCTGTTCAATGAATTTTCACAAAGTGAGCATGCCTGTGAAATCACTGCACTATTCAAACAACAGACATTACCAGCACCTCAGAATCTCTTTTAGTCACATTGTTCCTGCTGCCCCTGCCTCCTGTGCAAGGGTGACTACTGGCCCAATATCTAACAACCCTGATACATTTTGAAAGCAGTATCTTAAAAAGTTATCTGCAAGGCCACTCTGGAAAACAGTACAAGGTTCCTCAGAAAGTTAAAAATAGAACTGCCCTTCAATCCAGCAATCCCACTGTTAGGGTTTACCCAAAGAATGCAATATACAAAAATACTAATTTAAAGTATACATGCACCCTGATGTTAATAACAGCATTATATGCAATAACCCAAGTTATAGTAGCAGCCCAAGTATTCATTCATAGATGAATAGGTTAAGAGGATGTGGAGTGTACACACAATGGAGTATCACTCAGCCGAGAACGAAATCTTGCCCTTTGTCACTACATGGATGGAACTAGAGACGATTATGCTAAGTGAAATAAGTTAGAGAAAGACACACACCATATGATTTCACTCATGTGGAATTTAAGAAACCAAACAAATGAGGAAAGGGGAAAAAAAAGAGAGGCAAACCAAGAAACAGACTCAACTATAGAGAACAGACATGTTATCACAGGGGAGGTGAGTGGGCGATGGGTTAATAGGTAATTGGATTAGGGAGGGCACTTGTGGTGAGCACCAGGTGTTGTATGTAAGTGATGAACCACTGTATTGTACACTTGAAACTAATTTCATTCTATGTTAACTGAATGGAATTTCAATAAAACTTAAAATTATCTGCAAGGACATTAAGATCTAGACTTCTTTATGAGGCCATATAAAAATGTAAATGGTTGAGAGATTGTTTTGCATAGAATATTCTCTTATATTGCCTTTATCATACTTAAAGCAAGCACAATTTAAGGTTCTTTACTGCTCAATCCTTTGTAAAGCTTTTTGTTATCAGGTATAATTTTCTTCCTGTGTTTTATTTTATACTGGTAAGCATAAATATAACCATAACTATAAACAACTTGTATAGTATAATGACTGCAAAGATATTTTAAGGTGAATCTAGGATTTTATATAAAGTTATTTGAGTAGTGCTGAAATAAACAGATTAGATTAAGTATAATGCAAAAGCAGTTGCAAAAATAAATACTTCTTTTTCTTTTCTCTTCCCCACATTTTGCAGTTTTTTCTTATAACATAGTGTGTATCTTGGACTTACAACACATCTCAGTTTGGACTAGCCACCGTTCAAGTGTTCACTAGGCTGTTTGCTAATGGATTGACTAGTGTGGATCAGTACCTATAGACTTAGCTATTATAAATTATAGCAATTTCTTCCTTCTTCTCCTCCCCTTGTTAAATTTAAATGTTAATAGTTAAGGAAAATAGTATTTTATCAAGGACTGTAGAACTTCCTGTATTTGAATCATAACCTTTCCAGTTTATATCAGGTAAGTCAGCAGATCAGTTTTTAAAATAACTGTGCCTATGTAGGTCATCCTATCAGTTATTTATAATGTAAGCATATGTTGTTTTGGATTTTTATTTTCCTCTCATTTTCGAAGTCTGTAAGCTATTTGAGGTCACAATCTATATTTCAGTCACATCCAAAGCTGCTAAATAAACATTTAGTACAATAAGGAATGAATGAATGAAGGCTATTTCTCAAGCACAGTTTAAACTTACTTTCCGAATAATAGTCTGGTATTATTTTTTTCTTAGAAATCACTGTAGACTTTTTTTACTCCAATTATTTATTATGATTAAGGATTATGTGTTTCCTTTTATTTGAATTTTTTGAGCCAACTTCACTAGTAATCAGTCTTGCGCAATGGTGGTGTACATGGGGATGCTAAGAACGAAACAAAAACAGCTTCAATCTACTGAATTCACATGAGCTTGATTGCCTTTCTCTATCTCTTGATCGAGGTTGCCATTTTACTTGTTACAGATTTTGCAAGACTGTCCAGAAGAGCCTGAAGCTATTAATGATGAGGAGCAATTTGATGAGATTGAAGCAGTTGGGAAATCACTTTTGGATAGATTAACTGTTCCTGTAGTTTATCCTGATGGGTATGATACATGTTCTTATAATTTTGTCTTTTTATTGGTGAATTCTTAAAGTGAAATCATCAAGAGAGGAATATCTGTTTTTTAAAAAGCCAAGTAAAAATTAGCTTTGGTTCACGCCTTCTATTTCACAATAAATTGGTTTGTAATGAAAAGAAATATAAACTTAGCTCTTAGAAACAGTAGCAGTTGGTACTTGACACTATCAAATGTGGTGCTTCTTGACAGCTTATTGCAGAAGGCTGATAACCTGGGTTCTAGCCATGGCCCTGATGAGAGGGAGTAGGATGCCTCTGGGCTTCGTCTGGCGCAGGGAAGGGGAGTGCAGGGCCATAATGTTCAGTTAGCTGATAATATATTAAACATCAAGTTAAACACTTCACTTCGTTATTTTTGACCAAACAGTACTAGACCAATATGGTTAATCCTGATTTACAGATGTAGAAATCTGAAGCTTAGAAAAATTAAGTGAGGTGCTCAGGATTTCACAGCTTCTAAGTAGAATTGGAATACAGTCTCATGTTGGTCCAACTCTGAACACATTCTTTTTTCTCTATGCTATATGGAATCTGAATTTCTTCACTTGTAAAATGATGGGGTCCTGCTTCCCACATTGATTTGCATTTTGAAAGTTAATAAAAGAAAGAAGTGATCTCATGCAAATAAATGGGCCATTAAATGAATCTGAAGGAGCTTCATCCCTCAGGTTCTCGACCTCAGTGAAAATAATTTAGAGGTAATCCAGAGGATATTTACTTCAAATGACAGAGCAACCACATCATTGAATGTATTTATCTTTACTCTGTAGTATAGTGTAATTGATAGGATTGTAAACTCTGGAATCAGATTTTGTGGGTTTAAATTTCAGCTCCACCACTTACTAGCTGTAACACCTTGGGGAAGCCACTCAGCCTTTCTGTGTCTCAATTCCATCATCTAAAAATTAGGGATATATTATTCATACCTTTTCAGGTTATAGGGGCAAGGGAATTACATGAGCTAAATGTATATAAATTACTTACAATGAATCTGGCACAGGGGCTCCTGGATGGCTTATTCAACTGAGTGTCTTACTCTTCATTTCAGCCAGGTCATGATTTCAGGGATTGTGGGATCCAGCCCAGAGTCTGTGCTGGGCATACAGCTTGAGATATTCTCTCCCCAACTCTCCCTTCCCCTGCTTGCGTGCTCTCTCTATAATAAGTAAAATCTTAAAAAAAAAAAAAAAAAAAAAGAAAGAAAAAAGAAAAAAAAACCCCAAATCTGACACATAGTAAGTGCCACTACTACTGTGTCATGAACTTCAAGTGATTATTTGAAATTGATTTTGGGAAGATACAATTTTATTCCCTTGAAAGCATATAATTCATAGTCTATATTTAGATAATCTTTGGTCATAGGCAAAATTAAACCATCAGAAGTAGCCTAAATTCGTATTAGGTATCTGCAATGCAGTGTAAAAGAATAAAATCTAAAAATTTATAAATTTAGCTTGCAACAGTACTGGAGGGATGCCTTCTGGTTATTCCATTCCAGGGAGTCCCCATCCCCATTTCTGTGCTTCACAACCAGTTGTTAACACTATCTCTCTTCTACTGAGGTCAGCCTGGGAGCCTTTATAACTAGGATTTTTGCTTGGTCTACTACTGTGTTCTACAAATAGTCCATAGCATTTCCTCATGTTTTTAAGATTGAGGAATAAGTTAATACTTTGTATTCACATTTCACAACCACCACCTTTAATATTTCAAATTGTTATTTTGTCATAAAAATTGATAACTTGTTGATACTGTATAGTTTGTTTGACAGCAAGCATATTCAGATGTATTTTTTTGTAACAGTGTCCTGGAAAAAATAAAAGAAATTAGATGATCTGTCTGGATTCACTGCTTGAAGACTCCAGTTCAAATGTTGGTTTTCCCACTGTGTGATCCTAGTTAAATCATTTAATTTTCTAGGCCTTAGTTTTCTGATCTTAAAAAATACAAACCTTAACCAAATAATTTCTAAGAACTCTTCTAGCTCTAAAAGATTCTGTGACTCTGAATACAGTACCTTTTCAAGTAGGATAAAATTAAGTGATTTTTATCTTTTAAAGTCTCAAATGATCCCTTAACATTAAACAGGTATTTCGCTTGCCAGCTATATTAGACATATATTAGACACACATTTGGTATACATAGCCCTTATCCTTGAAGAACACATACAGATTTTATATTTGTATATGCATATGCACCCAAAACTGAAAAGTAGAATATCTCCAATGTTGCATTGTTTCCTTTATTGTTTCATTGTTTGGTTGCATTGTTTGATTTATTGAGATTATTATAAGTACATATGCTACAACATTTAATGCCACTAGGCTTTTTCTCTCAACATGTCTTAATATATTTAATGCCATTTAAAAATGTTTTTCCCACTGAATTACTATTCAAAGGTAAACAGTATGGTCTGCAAGTGAACTGTCTTATCACGTGTATAATATTTATGGTAATCTTTGCTCCCTTTTGCATTTGCTGTAGTCCGTGGATTTGTATTAATCTGATTGCGGTTTTTCTGTTTGTTTTGATTTTTTAGAACTGAACAATATTTTGGGAGTCCAAGTGACATGGCTTCCACTGCAGAACACATCAGAGACAGGATGAAACTGGTTAGTCTCAAAAGGCAGCAGCTGAGACATCCCGAAATGATGACCACAGAGAGCTAATAGCTACCAGCTTCCCACAAATCTACAGTTCATAATCCCGCATGTTGTTGGCATACTACAGCATTAGCCGCAATACATTAAGATACATTTCACAGCCAGGATAAGCCTCATTTTTTTCCATTTTACATTTCTTTATACACGTTAACACCTTGCAACTACAAGGCATCATTACTTAACTTGCTTTGAGACCATAGACTCCAAGTATCTTAAAAGAAGGAACTGTAAACATTGCACTGAAAACACTTGCTTTAAAGCTTTACCTGACCTGTCAATTTGTAGGTGAACAACTGATAATAAGCGTTGAATGGTGCTAATAAGAGTTTAAGAATTCTCTCTATAAAAAATGGTTGACCTTCCTCCCCAGGTGATGTAGTAAATTTAGACTATAGTTAAATTGTTATTAGTAGACAGTGGTGTACTCAAAGATTTTACTTTGTAATTCTTCTTCAAAATTGATTATTTTTATTGTGTCAGTATAAAGAAAACTTTCAGATCTTTGATATATCATATTCATTAAAGGACATTTTCCTATTTGTATTGATAATGTATTAAAAGTTGTTTGTGCTTAATAAAAGGCTTCTTTTAAACATCTTATTTAATTTGGTGGTTATATCCTGTTTCCAAACATGAGTGCCTTATTTAAAAGGGCATTCTTAGGATTGTGAGGATGGTTTAATATTTGTTCTTTCATGTTGGTTGCATGTGTTTTAGCCAGGAAATTCATATGTAAGCATGTGTATATAATAAATAAGCATGTTTAATACTGAAAAATAATTGTGAAGAGCAATTTAGATCTTAACTTAAAAATAATGGAATACTATTTCTAATTGTTCTTCTCTTCAAGTTGAAAATATCCAAATTATTAACAACCCTAAAGATACTTTTGTCTTTGGGGAGGAGGGCTGGGGAAGAAGGCATACATAATTACTTAAGTATAATCCTGTATATCAGAGGAATCTTTCTGGATTGAATATGGCAATTGTTAATAAAGTTTAATTTCTCATGATAGATGAAGCAAAATTCTGAAGCAGTCTAATAATAAAAATTGTACAAATCTTTTAGAGAGATAAAATTTATAAAATGTTAGTGCTTTTAAGTTTATATTAAGTTTAAATGGTAAAATACATATTTTTGTGTTCATTTTTTTTTTCAGAAAATGTTTTTGAAAAAGATTAAAAATAATTTTTTAGCTGTGATTAATACAGAATTATGCAAAGAATTGTATGCTGGTTCCTTTTTCATGTCCATAAAAATGTTCATGTATCCTCCAAAGCAAAAAACTCCCTCTCAGCCTGTTGGTTTCTCCAGCCTTCTTCACTGCCAGACCTCTTGGAGAAATCCATATCATTCCCTCTGCATCCTTCTCACTCACTGTTCAACACCTTGCAGTCTGATTTTATACACTTCAGTGAAACTGTTCTCAGTGGACATGTAACTCTCAGTTACAGAATTGAATGGTGGTTTCTTTCAGTCTGGATTACTTATCCTTCTCTGTCTCTAATATTTACACCATTGAGCAGCCTTTCCTAAATGGTGTCCCTTGAAGATGTCATCCTCTGCCATAACTTTGAGTGCAGTCACATAACTTCTACTTAAAGTGTATCTACTAAAATACACTCTCAGATTCTGTCTTCAGAAGGCTTCTGGAACGATCTCATCCTTAGATTTCTGTGTTATCCATGTTTTGTGTTCCATATCTGGTCCAAAATTTCAGACCCATACTTTCAACTACCTACTTGTCATTTCAGCCTAGAGAAGTCATCCGGTTTTTTCACTTTTGTTCTCTCTGAGCAATTTGGTTAATTTTTCTAATCAGCCATGCCAGAAAATCTGGGAGCGATGCCTAATTGCTCCCTTTTTTCTTATGCTCCCACTGCTTCTGAGAACATTCTAGAAATTCCTTCTATATTTGATATCCTCTCAGTCTTTTAGGACTTAACTTCTGAGTACAAACTTTTGTGATTCTTCATTTCAGTCTTCATAATGGTGCTAACCACATGCTATAATTGTTTATTGATGCCTTTGCCTCCTACGACATAGTCTCTGTTGAGGGAAGGGATTTTGTGGGATTCTCCTCTTCCCAGGCTTTTGCTCATATGTAATAATTGCTCACTTCCTCTGTATGTGAATGATCTGTTGTAGGCATTAGTAATAATCCCCTCTATATTGCAGTCTGAAGTGTGTTTTAAATATACTTCCTAAAATTATGACTGACTTATGAATTAAACAACTCATCAGGAAGTCATTTGGTATTTTAGATACTTATGTATTAAGTAATATAGATATTTAGTTACACTCAATATCCTACTGAATTTCAGAGTAGTAAGAATGTTTTTATTAAGACTTTGCTAGAAAGGAACTGCACTATAAGTAATGGGACTCTTGGTTTTATCATCAACTCGACTACTTACTGTCCAGTAAGTTAATTTTTAATATGCCTTAAGCAATCCAGCCTACAGCAAGAGTAAAATGAGGCATCATCTGGAAATGTTATTTGTAATTTGAGGATTTCAGATGAAACCGAATATGCTTTTGACATAATACTGTTGCTCTTCATTTGTAAATTTGCTGCTACTTTCTATATGTATATCTGTATGTATACATACAATGATGATTAAAAACCCAACAGTGTCCTAATGTGGTTTTTTTTTTTCATAGCGTTACTTAGAGTACATGTGAAGGAAGTGACAGAAGTCTGTTTGAAAGCATGAGTTCTTTGTTCATCGTGAATTAATGTTGGCCCACAAATGGAGAAAGAACCATCATTTGTATATGCCATTGTTGGTATATGCCGCAACTTTCCACATTACTTTGGCTCATCTCAGGGAATTCTTGAAGTGTTAATTGGGCTAGTTTTGTTTTGTTTTTTGTTTGTTCTGGTTTGGGGGATTTTTTTTTTTCTCTTGCCTACTTACTATATATTTGCTCCTCTATAAGCTCAGTACATAACAGTTTTGACATCTGTTCTTCACACGTCTCACCCAGCAGAGCTAAGATGCAAAGATGGTAACTTTATTTCAGATAAAATTAACTTCATTACCAGTCCTTATTGGTGAACTTATTCTGCTAAGGTGACTCATTGATGATGGTGATGAAACTGCTCAGCCTGCCCAGCCAGGATGTTGATGGCAGGTCTAGGCTTCATTACTGTGTGGAAGATTGAATACTACTATCACTTTGTAGGCATTTAAATTGGCCAGTGCTCCCGAGTGTTAACTAGTATTAATGTGTTGTTTCATTACCCTGTCAGTTGAAATATGGGGTGTGCTATTTAGTTTGTTGTTACTGTTGGTGGCATACACTTAAGGTGAACATGACGATTACATTCTGATAGTGGTGAGCTAACCATACTCTCTGTTGTTGTAAACCTGTTGTAACCAACAGCACGACTGTGAGATTAGCTGAATGGAACTCACTGTATAGTCTACAGTCAGAGAACTCAGAATTCTCTACTGCATTGTAATGTTCTTTGCCAGAGAGATTGGATATTGCTGTGTACTCTTCCTATCCTGTGGTTCCTAAGAACTAAACATGCTCTGGTTGTGAAAGTCCTCCACATCTTGAGTTTACTGAAAATGGCATGGGAAACTAACATAAGTATCATCAGTGACAAGAGTTATATGGTTGAGGTATCTTTGGTTAAACCCCCAAAGGAAGAATTCCCAATTAAGGAGATAGGCTGGAACATACCTAGCCAATTAACCCAATTAGTAGACTTAGCACTGTTAACTTTCGGTTCTGAAAATAAAAATCTTCAGTTAGAGGTGGAACTATACTTCTGCTGTGGAGGGCAACAAATACCTTGATAAGGCAAAATTAAGTATTGATTTAACATCTGACATTACACAGCTTTCGTATGTGCTATGGAAACATCTATGTTTAGCTAAGAAGCATAAGTAATGGCAAACATATTAAAGATCATAAAAAAGCCAAAGTAAGAACTGTAGTGAATATATATGGAATGAGTTTGGAGTTTGAATATCTGGCTCAAAATCTGGCTTTGCCAGTTACTGACCCTTGTAAAAATGGCTAAACTTCTCTGGGTCTGTAAATATAATCATATTAAAAAATAGGTTGAAAACTACAATATTATCCAAAGTGGAAGGAATTATTAATATAATTATCTTCTCAGAATAGAAAATAGAGCGTCTTTAATGTTGCTCTTTTCTCTGATGACGAGCATGGGGTCATGAGGGAAATGGCACTATGCTCACCTCTCTGAGTTCCATTTCCCTTGCATTCAGAATTACGTACTGGAAATACTAAGGGTGGAGTCGATGAGCTCATCAGTAAGAAACAAGACTTTTAAATCTGACAGATTTAACTCTTTTATGGCAGGATGATAGACCAGCGAAATAGAAGACAAGTGAGGAGAATCATCTACTTTGAGGGTGACAGGACATGACACAGTGGCATTAATAAATAAGTAAGTAAAAATCATACTCAGAGTGGATTTCAGAGAGTCAGCACCAGCCGGTGGAAACAACAAAAGCACAAAGCTGTTAAAAGTATCCTAATAATCAACAAGCATGACTTGAGACCACCATTAGTACTGTTATGGTTAGAAAAGAGCAATCTTGATAAATTTGAGCCATGTTAATGAAAAAGACTAGTCCTGTCATCGACTGCTAGAACTAGGGATGCTCCATGAAATAGCATAAATGCAGGGGAAGGTTTTAAGACTAAAAAGATTCGTAGATATGATCCTGAATAACATGACTGCAGTATTTTAAAGCAAACTTGAAAGCTTGACAGCACTAGTCCATGTGCTTCAAGAAAAGCAGAGCCTGTACTAGAACATGAAGCACTTAGAGAACCAAGATTATTTGGTTATTTTTGTTAGAGAACCCTTAGGCTGTGTGTGTGTGTGTGTGTGTGTGTGTGTGTGTGTGTGTGTGTGTGTGTGTATTCCTTATACAGTTCTATAGAAATTCTTAGCAAACACCTAAAGATAGCTAGCAGCCACTAAATAATAAGCACAGTATTGTTAATGGGTTTTAAGTCAGGCATGTGGAAAACTACTTCTGACAAAAGGCTAATGAAGTCTGAAGCCAGTCTTAGTGACTCTAAAGGTGTCGCCTTAGAAAATAAATATTTCAGGTGTCGCCTGAAGTTACATGCCATCACTTCAGGGCATCCCCAAATGAGTCCCTCCTTTGAGAGACAGGATAATTCAGATGTCCTTCCACTCAAAACATAGGGGCCTGTCTGTATGATCAAACCTTACACTGTGTTTTGGGTCTACACATCTTTTATTATAGTTGCCATAGTTCTTTTTTAGTTTAGAAGTCAGGTAAAAATTTCTGAGCTTGATTTTTCTCTTAAGAATGTTTCTTCACCTTAACTCTTACATTAGTCTACACAGCCAACAAATTTATTGAGAATAAATGACATATATATATATATATATATATTCAAAATGTAACTGATAGTTTTGAGCCAGTATAGATTTGAGAGCTGACTTGTCCCCCTCACACTCAGGAATATCTAAAACAAGCTCTTAAATTTCTATGTTAACACTGATTGGAAGAATTTGATGATTATCTTGCCATGAGATCGATAATGTAATTCTCAGTGGCATTACTTGGTAAGTGTTGCACCGTGGAATTTTTCTTCCAACATTTTATGAAATCTTGCAAACATACAAAATTAAAATTTTACAGTGTATCAGCCACCCGGACACTAGTTAGCATTAACTATGCTTGCATTATCATCTCCATCCTACAGTTCATCCAAGTGCAGGCATCTTCACTCTTCCTACTAATAACTTCAGCATACATATCATTAACTCTAGAGCTCAGTATGTGCTTAACCACTTTTTTTTTATGTAAAATTAGCATACAATGAAGTGCATAAATCTTAAGTGCGCATCTCTTAGTTTTGGAAAATGTATACAGTGCTATAAAAATATATAATCAGAAAATTCCCCTCTGATCCTTTCTAGTCAATCCTTGACCCCACTCCACCCTCCCAAAGGCAACCACTGTTCTTTTGTCTACCACGAATCAAATTTCTCTCTTCTAGATCTTTATGTAAATAGGGCCACACAGCATGTACTCTTTCTAGAAGCCTCTTCCCTTGCCATGGTTTGAAAATATATCCACATTGTTAGTTGTTTCAGTAGTTCATTACTTTTTATTGCCGAGTAGTATTCCATTGTATGACTATATTGCAATTTATCCATTTTTCTATTTATGAATACCTGGGCTGTTTCCAGCATTAGTAGTTATAAATAAAGCTGCTATGATTATTCTTAATGTAAGTCTTATGTAAAGATAAGCTTTTGTTTCTCTTGGGTGAGTACCTAGGATTAGAGTTTCTGTGTCATAGGGTAGTTTTAAAAGAAACGGCTATACTTTTCCCAATGTGGTTATACTGTGTCCTGGATTTTCACTATATTTTGGATGTGTAGAAAGGTGTAAACTATTTTTATGATTCATATTTGAAATATTAGAAGTGGGTTTGTGATAGAAATGGCATTAACGCTTGGCAGTTGGTGTTCTTTGAGGAAAGAAATACCTGTCTGCCCTAAACAGCACCCAACAGGTTCCTATACCTGAAATTTTAGCATTAGTTTCACTTCTTGAAGGATTAAAGCATTTCCCAAGCATGGTGATATCTTAGCTAGAAGAAACAGCACTGGTTTATCTTACTAACTTGCCACCCGTTTTCAGTAGGTGAAGTAAGACCAATTAAACAAAAGATTACTTCTGTTCAATTGAGGTAGCAGGGGTAGTGAAAAATGTGTGCTACTAGTCTGTCCTGAGTACAGCAAAGTGAGAGAGCGCAATCTGGATGGGAAAGGCCCCTAACTAGTGGTCAAGAAACCAGAAAACGGGGTGGGAAGAATTCTACCTCACAGTTGTGATAGAGGATAGCTATGTTTTTGCAGGACATTTTAGCCTTTACAAATCATATTTCCTGTGTTGTCTTTTTGTTTAGTACCACCTAGTTATAGTTATTTCACACCCCAGTGACTTTCTTATTCACTGTGTTTTACCCTTCCTGCCTGTTATATTACATACAGCAATTACTTGTATAAGCCTGTGAAATTATGATCATATGTATGTTTCTAATGCTTATGTTCAAAGATACTTATGTATGGTTCATCCAATCTTTCCTATTCAATTTTTAAGGGCTGGGATATTTGGCCTCTATTGTAAATCCCTATAATGTAAATGCAATAAAGATGTTAAAAACTATTAATAATGGCAGTATATTTTGATATGTATTTCTTTGATATGTTATCACTTTGGACAATAATTTTGGTTTCTGTTAATAAAGATCGTTCATAAAATCTAGGGAGAATTCAGTCATATTGGTTTCTATAACATAATCTGATGAGTTCTGTATCTTTGAATCTATTTGAATTATGTTCTCTAAAGCTTTAAATTTATTCTAACATTGTTTTCTAAAATGATTAAAGCAAAATGTGACCTCTTTATTCTGAAATCTGGAGTCATAGAAGACAGAGGCTAAATACCCCTTCCCTTGTGCTTTTCATTCTCTGTCAACAGCCCCTCATCTCACCCACAGGTTTGGCACAGAAATTCAGGGTTTTCTTTAAATCTTACATTGTGTGAAATTGTTAGGTTCTTACCACAATAGGTAGTGGTTAAATTCCTCTTTTCCCTGCCAAGAAGCTGATTATTAAGACTTAAAAGGTGAATATGTATTTGGACTGGGGAAAGCATATTGGAACAAATTTATCTATATTTAAAAAAATTAATCATACTATGCTATAAATAATATCAGCTCCAGAATGGCTGCCAGGAATTTAGAATTGGAAATTGCCAAAGTTTGGAAATTGGTGAGCCTTATATCTTGTCCAATGAAGTTAAGTACATTTGGGTGACAGTTCAACATATGATCAAAATATGTATATAAAAAAGAATGTACCTTTATTTTTAATAGATATTTTCATTTTACTAGTTACACTTTTCACCCACATCTTTAGATTTCCCATTAGAGACTTAGTGTATCCACAAAGCTATTCCATCTAATGTTTAAAGTCTACCCAAAAGTATTCTGATAATCATAAACCCTTTTTTGAAAATATATATATATATTTGACACCGGGAGAACAAGCAGGGAGAGTAGCAGAGGGAGAAACAGGCTCTCCACTATGCAGTGAGCCTGATACCGGGCTCAGTCTCAAAACCTGGGATCATGACACAAACTGAAGCCCTACGCTTAACTAGTTGAGCCGCCCAGGTGCCCCCATAATCATAAACTCTTATGTGAAAATCAATATGTGCACAAGAAATACCCCAGTTTTTGCCAGGTCCAGAAGGAAAAGAATTAACCTTGATATAGGAGTCAAAAGGTATCTAACAACAACAACAAAAAAAAAAAAAGTGGAAAAACTGGAAAAGAAGTGAACAATAAGCATAAAAGCTCATTTGTGACCATTATTAAATAAAATGTAGTGGTTAACAAGTCATACTCCCTTATTAAATAGCCTTGCACTACCAACACATCATAGGGAGTTTACCTTCCACTTTACTTTGATTATTTAACAAAAAGGGTCTAGTCTTGAAAAGATTTAGTTTTCAATGTTTATAAGAACAAAAATTTGAAAATAACCCAAATGTTTTAAAAACATATTCTGTAAGAATACTATACCATTGAAAATGTTATAGAACTTTATTTATTGAAGTTTGTAGAAGTCTACTAAAAAGATATTCATGATACATTGTTGAGTGAAAAAACATTTTCAAAGCCATAGGAATAGTATGACCCATTTTTAAAGATAAAAATAGCTATTTGCAGAACTTTAGTAAGTTACCTTTGAGATAGAGAATTAATAGATCATTGTAATTTTCTTATGTTTATTTTATTTTCTAAATTTTCTATTAAAATCAGTGTTCTAAAAACACTTGTAAGTATAAAATGCCTACCAAGTATATTCTTATCCTGAAATACCTGTTGCAACAAGAATTCTCAAGGTGAAATAATATATAAGAAAATCTGGGGCAATACAATTTTAAAAGTATAAATCAATGTACCTTTTTTATTTTTAAACTGTTATAGAAAGTAAATCTCAATTGAAGTCATAAGTGTCTGAAATATGGAGACTATAACATCATGGTTTAAATACCTCATGAAAACAATGTGCACTGAAATTTGCTAATATCCCTCTCTTCAGGTCTATTTCAAACATTATTTTGTGTAGGACAAAACTGCACTTTAAGAGTGGACGAGCAGGGGCGCCTGGGTGGCTCAGTGGATTAAGCCTCTGCCTTCAGCTCAGGTCATGATCTCAGGGTCCTGGGATCGAGTCCCGCATCGGGCTCTCTGCTCAGCAGGGATCCTGCTTCCTCCTCTCTCTCTCTGCCTGCCTCTCTGCCTACTCGTGATCTCTGTCTGTCAAATAAATAAATAAAATCTTTTAAAAAAAAAAAAAAAAGAGTGGACGAGCAAAGAAGATACTCTTAATGGATAGTTCAGTTATAAATCCTTTGTTACCAGTTGGTGCTAATGAAGCCATGCCTGTTTGGAAAGGTTAATTCCCTCAGTCCCAGGATGAGGGTTCCTCCAAATCCCTGAAGATAAGTAATCTTGCCAATGTCTGTTCTTAGTAAAAATGAAGACTGGGAGACAACGTGAATGAGTCAATAGCAACACCTAGCATTCTGTCTTTCTATCCAATTTATTGTATCTACAACACTCTCTGAATTAGACTATTAGCTCTACCAGTTGTCTACATAGTTGCAGCTATGCGGAAGTGCTGTTATTGATGGCAGGACCAGGCTTTCTTAGACTCTTCTGCTAGGACTGGGAACAAATTTTCCCATCAAAAACAATGATTAAAATGCAATTTGATCCACTTTAGCTACTTGTGGGTTAAGCAAGCTACTCTGTAGGGTGACCTAGACATATAGTTAGTATTAATAATATTACTGTATGTTGCAAGTTGTAAACAATTGACTTACCTACCAATAGATTTTTAGAACATATTTCATTCAGTAGTTGGAAACTGCTTTTGTTTTTATTTTTGTTTTTAAGATTTTATTTATTTATTTGAGAGAGAGAGAGAGAGCAAGGGGAAGAGCAGAGACAAGACTCCACACCAAGCAGAGAGCCTTACATGGGGCTCAATCTCATGACCATGAGATCATAAACTGAGCTTAAATCAAAAGTCCAGCACTTAACCAACTGAGCCACCCAGGCACCCTGAGACTGCTTTTGTCCTAAAAAAATGTTTAGAGCTGGTAAACCACAGAGATATCTCTTTGGTGCTTAGGACATGAACATAGATTTAACTTCAAGGGAGGAACATAGTTACGTTGTAGACATGTAGTTTGAACTAAAATATGTGTTCTAGATCAGTAATTATTAAATCTGACTATGCCCATAAATTAACTGGAGATGTTATTAAAATGCAAATTCTGATTCAGTAAGTTGGGTAGGAAGTGAGGTTCTGCATTTCCAATAAGTTTCCAGATGTTGATGCTAACACCAGTCTATAGACCACTTTGGATTGCAAGATTCTAAGATATCTTTTATAAAAAATTTAGTATATGAACCTTTCAAAGTCATTGTCTGATAATCTTTCAAATTATCTGATTTCTGTAATTTAAATAAAATAATGCAGTGATGGCATTTTGGGAAATACGTTACATACCTCAGGGGCCACAGAAACCAAATATATTTATAAAATTAACAGGTTCAGGAATATAAGCACATTCCATATGTGGTTAAAGTTTAGTAAACTCAGTGAAGCCTGAACTGAAATTTCCACTATCTCATGACTGAGTGATGATTGTGGTCCACTGTGCCTTTTTGCTTTATTATTTAAAATTATGTTTCTGGGAGGCTCAGTCATTTAAACATCTGATTCTTGATTTTGACTCAGCTCATGATCCCAGGGTTGTGAGACTGAGCCCAATGTCAGATTCTATACTGGACGTGGAGCCTTCTTAAGATTCTCTCCCTCTCCCTCTGCCTCTCTCTCTCTCTCCCTCTTTCAAAAAAAAAAAATTCTTTTTAAACTTAAGAAAGAAGTACAGCTATTGTTTTTAAAAGTACCCTAGTAAATAGAGAAAAATACATAAAGCAAAAACTGTCCATAATTCATCAACACAGAAAATATAGTTAATATTTGATGCATTTCATTTGTATTTTACCTAACAAGATTATCTTAATATTCAACTTTATTTCCCGATTTTTATGGTCATTGTATCATAAAATTTTCCCTTTATTAAATATTTTTTCTTTAGTGTAAGCCACTTTAGTGTTAATATTCAATATGTAGATATCATAATTTAACTATTAGGCAAAACATTTCATTCAATTCCTTCTTTTTGGTCTTTCCTAATGCTGTGATAAGCAATGCTAATATGAACATCTTTGTACTTAATTGTGAAAGCATCTGTTCTTAAGATTGATTGCTGAAGTAGGAAATATTAGATTGGAATTTTTCCATATTTTAAGGCTTTTGATAGATATAACTGAATTGCTTTCCAGAAGGTTAGGTATATTTCCCCTCTACCTCCACGACCCCCCACTCTGCCTCTTATACTCCTCATTATCATATCATATGATAATTGTCTTTCTCTGATTGACTTATTTCACTTAGCATGATACCCTCTAGTTCCATCCATGTCATTGTAAATGGCAAGATTTTGTTTTTCTGATGACTGCATAGTGCTCCAGTGTGTGTGTGTGTGTGTGTGTGTGTGTGTATACCACATTTTCTTTATCCATTCATCTGTTGGACATATAGTTTCGTTCCATACATCATTGGCTACTGTGGACATTGCTGCTATAAACATTCAGGTGCACATGCCCATTTTGATCACCACATTTGCGTCTTTAGGGTAAATACCCAGGAGTGTGTTTGCTGCGTCTAGGGTAGCTCTATTTTCAAATTTTTGAGGAACCTCCATACTCTTCTCCAGAGTGGCTGCACCAGCTTACATTCCCACCAATAGTGTAGGAGGGCTCTCCTTTCTCTGCATCCTTGCCAACATCTGTCATTTCCTGACTTGTTAATTTTAGCTATTTTGACTGGTGTGAAGTGGTATCTCATGTGGCTTTGATTTGTATTTCCCTGATGCCAGTGATGTTGAGTACTTATGTCTGTTGGCCATCTGGGTGTCTTCTTTACAGAAATGTCTGTTCATGTCCTCTGCTCATTTCTTGATTGTATTATTTGTTCTTTGGGCATTGAGTTTGGTAAGTTCTTTATAGATTTTGGATACTAGCCATTTATCTGATAGGTCATTTGCAAATATCTTCTCCCATTCCTGTCAGTTGTCTTTTGGTTTTTTGATGTTTCCTTTGCTGTGCAAAAGCTTTAGATTTTGACGAAGTCCCAATAGTTCATTTTTGCCCTTGCTTCCCTTGCCTTTGGCGATGTTTCTAGGAAGAAGTTGCTGTGGGTGAGGTCAAAGAGGTTGCTGCCTGTGTTCTCCTCAAGCATTTTGATGGATTCCTGTCTCACGTTGACATCTTTTATCCATTTTGAGTTTATTTTTGTGTGTGGTGTAAGGAAATGGTCCAGTTTTATTCTTCTGCATGTGAATGTCCAGTTTTCCCAACACAATTTTTTGAAGAGACTGCCTTTTTTCCATTGGACATTCTTTCCTGCTTTGTCGAAGATTAGTTGACCATAGAGTTGAGGCTCTATTTCTGGGCTCTCTATTCTGTTCCATTGATCTATGTACCTGTTTTTATGCCAATGCCATGCTGTCTTCATGATGACAGCTTTGTAATAGAGCTTGAAGTCTGGAATTGTGATGCCACCAACTTTGACTTTCTTTTACAACATTCCTCTGGCTATTTGAGGTCTTTTCTGGTTCCATATAAATTTTAGGATTATTTGTTCCATTTCTTTGAAAAAATTGATGGTATTTTGATATGGATTGCATTAAATGTGTAGATTGCTTTAGGTAGCATAGACATTTTCACAATGTTTTTTCTTCCAATCCATAAGCATGGAACATTTTCCCATTTCTTTGTGTTTTCGTCCATTTCTTTCATGAGTATTTATAGTTTCTGAGTACAGAAACTCTTTCGTTAGGTTTATTCCTAGGTATCTTATGGTTTGGGGTGCAATTGTAAGTGCGATGGACTCCATAAGTTCTCTTTCTTCTGTCTTGCTGTTGGTGCATAGAAACACAACTGATTTCTGGGCATTGATTTTTATATCCTGACACATTTTATATTCCTGTATGAGTTCTAGCAGTTTTGGAGTGGAGTCTTAGGGGTTTTTCATGTAAAGTATCAGATCATCTGCAAAGAATGAAAGTTTGACTTCTTCTTTGCCAATTCAGATGCTTTTATTTCTTTTTGTTGTCTGGTTGCTGAGGCTAGGCTTGTATGGCTATATGCTTTCCTCTCAGGACTGCCTTTGTTGTGTTCCAAAGATTTTGAACAGTTGTGTTTTCATTTTCATTTATTTCCATGAATTTTCTTAATTCTTTAATTTCCTGATTGATTCATTCATTCTTTAGTAGGATGCTCTTTAGTCTCTATGTATTTGAGTTCTTTCCAACTTTCCTCCTGTGGTTGAGTTCTAGTTTCAGAGCATGGTGGTCTGAAAACATGCAGGGAAAGATCCCAATCTTTTGGTACTAGTTGAGACCTGATTTGTGACCCAGGATGTGATCTGTTCTGGAGAACGTAAATGTGCACTAGAGAAGAATGTGTATTCTTTGTTTTGGGATGCAATGTTCTAAATATATCTTGACGTCCATCTGGTCCAGTGTGTCATTAATGCCTTTATTTCTTTGTTGATCTTTTGCTTAGATGATCTGTCCATGTCAGTGAGGGGGTGATAAAATCCCCTACTATTATTGTATTATTGGTGATCTGTTTCTTTGATTTTTTGGTTATTAATTGGTTTATATAGTTGGCTGCTCACATGTTACGGGCATAGATATTTAAAATGATTAGATCTTCTTGTTAGACAGACCCTTTAAGTATGATATAATGTCCTTCCTCATATCTTATTATAGTCGTTGGCTTAAAATCTAATTTATCTGATGTAAGGATTACCACCCCAGCTTTCTTTTGATGTCCATTAGCATGGTAAATTGTTTTCCACTCCCTCACTTTAAATCTGGATGTGTCCTTGGGACTACAATGAGTTTCTTGTAGATAGCATATTGATGGGCCTTGTTTTTTTAATCCATTTTGATACCTGTGTCTTTTGATTGAGGTATTTAGCCCATTTACATTCAGGATAACTATTGAAAGATATAAATTTAGTGCCATTGTATTGCCTGTAAGGTGCCTGTTACTGAATATTGCCTCTCTTCCTTTCTGGTCTGTTGCTTTTAGACTCTCTCTTTGCTTAGAAGACCGCTTTCAATATTTAGTTTTTGTTTGTCCTAGAAGCTTTTTTTTTGTTTCCAGCATAACAGTATTCATTATTTTTGCACCACACCCAGTGCTCCATGCAATCCATGCCCTCTGTAATACCCACCACCAGGTACCCCAACCTCCCACCCCCCACCACTTCAAAACCTTCAGATTGTTTTTCAGAGTCCATAGTCTCTCATGGTTCACCTCCCCTTCCAATTTCCCTCAACTCCCTTCTCCTAACTCCCCATGTCCTCCATGCTATTTGTTATGCTCCACAAATAAGTGAAACCATATGATAATTGACTCTCTCTGCTTGACTTATTTCACTCAGCATAATCTCTTCCAGTCCCGTCCATGTTGCTACAAAAGTTGGGTGTTTGTCCTTTCTGATGGAGGCATAATACTCCATAGTGTATATGGACCACATCTTCCTTATCCATTCATCTGTTGAAGGGCATCTTGGTTCTTTCCACAGTTTAACGACCGTGGCCATTGCTGCTATAAACATTGGGGTACAGATGGCCCTTCTTTTCACGACATCTGTATCCTTGGGGTAAATACCCAGTAGTGCAATTGCAGGGTCATAGGGAAGCTCTATTTTTAATTTCTTGAGGAATCTCCACACTGTTCTCCAAGGAGGCTGCACCAACTTGCATTCCCACCAACAGTGTTAGAGGGTTCCCCTTTCTCCACATCCCCTCCAACACATGTTGTTTCCTGTCTTGCTAATTTTGGCCATTCTAACTGGTGTAAGGTGATATCTCAATGTGGTTTTAATTTGAATCTGCCTGAGGGCTAGTGATGATGAACATTTTTTCATGTGTCTGATAGCCATTTGTATATCTTCATGGGAGAAGTGTCTGTTCAAATCTTCTGCCCATTTTTTGATATGATTATCTGTTTTGTGTGTGTTGAGTTTGAGGAGTTCTTTATAGGTCCTGGATATCAACCTTTTCTCTGTACTGTCATTTGCAAATATCTTCTCCCATTCTGTGGGTTGCCTCTTTGTTTTCTTGACTGTTTCCTTTGCTGTGCAGAAGCTTTTGATTTTGATGAAGTCCCAAAAGTTTATTTTTGCTTTTGTTTCCTTTGCCTTTGGCGACATATCTTGAAAGAAGTTGCTGTGACTGATATCAAAGAGATTACTGCCTATGTTCTCCTCTAGGATTCTGATGGATTCTTGTCTCACGTTGAGGTCTTTTATCCATTTTGAGTTTATCTTTGTGTATGGTGTAAAAGAATGGTTGAGTTTCATTCTTCTACATATAGCTGTCCAGTTTTCCCAGCACCATTTATTGAAGAGACTGTCCTTTTTCCACTGTATATTTTTTCCCATTTTGTCGAAGATTATTAGCCCATAGAGTTGAGGGTCCATATCTGGGCTCTCTACTCTGTTCCACTGGTCTATGTGTCTATTTTTATGCCAGTACCATGCTGTCTTGGTGATCACAGCTTTGTAGTAAAGCTTGAAATCAGGCAGCGTGATGCCCCCTGTTTTATTTTTGTTTTTAAATATTTCTTTAGCGATTCGGGGTCTCTTCTGATTCCATACAAATTTTTGGATTATTTGCTCCAGCTATTTGAAAAATACCAGTGGAATTTTTATCGGAATGGCATTAAAAGTATAGATTGCTCTAGGCAGTATAGACATTTTAACAATGTTTATTCTTCCGATCCAAGAGCATGGAATGGTCTTCCATCTTTTTGTGTCTTCTTCAATTTCTTTCATGAGTGTCCTGTAGTTCCTCGAATACAGATCCTTTACCTCTTTGGTTAGGTTTATTCCCAGGTATCTTATGGTTCTTGGTGCTATAGTAAATGGAATCGATTCTCTAATTTCCCTTTCTGTATTTTCATTGTTAGTGTATAAAAAGGCCACTGATTTCTGTACATTCACTTTGTATTCTGCCACGTTGCTGAATTGCTGTATGAGTTCTAGTAGTTTGGGGGTGGAGTCTTTTGGGTTTTCCACATAAAGAATCATGTCATCTGCGAAGAGAGAGAGTTTGACTTCTTCACTGCCAATTTGGATACCTTTTATTTCTCTTTGTTGTCTGATTGCTGTTGCTAGGACTTCTAATATTATGTTGAACAAGAGTGGTGAGAGTGGGCATCCTTGTCGTGTTCCTGATCTCAATGGGAAGGCTGCAAGCTTTTTCCCATTGAGGATGATATTTGCTTTGGGTCTTTCATAGATAGTTTTGATGAATTTCAGGAATGTTCCCTCTATCCCTATACTTTGAAGTGTTTTAATCAGGAATGGATGCTGGATTTTGTCAAATGCTTTTTCTGCATCAATTGAGAGGACCATGTGGTTCTTTTCTCTTCTCATATTAATTTGTTCTATCACATTGATTGATTTGTGAATGTTAAACCATCCTTGGAGGCTAGGGATGAATCCCACCTGGTCATGGTAGATAATCTTCTTAATGTGCTGTTGGATCCTGTTTGCTAGGATCTTGTTGAGAATCTTAGCATCCATATTCATCAATGATATTGGTCTAAAATTCTCCTTTTTGGTAGGGTCTTTGCCTGGTTTGGGGATCAGGGTAATGCTGGCTTCATAGAAAGAGTCTGGAAGTTTTCCTTCTGCTTCAATTTTTTGAAACATTTCAGGAGAATAGTTGTTATTTCTTCTTTGAAAGTTTGGTAGAATTCCCCAGGGAATCCGTCAGGTCCTGGGCTCTTGTTTTTTGGGAGGTTTTTGATCACTGCTTCAATCTCGTTACTAGATATCGGTCTATTCAGGTTGTCAATTTCTTCATGATTCAATTTTGGGAGTTTATAGTTTTCCAGGAATACATCCATTTCATCTAGGTTGCTTAGCTTATTGGCATATAACTTGATAATAACTTCTGATGATTGTTTCTACTTCCTTGGTGTTAGTTGTGATCTCTCCCTTTTCATTCATAATTTTGTGAATTTGGGCTTTCTCTCTTTTCTTTTGGATTAGTGTGGCCAATGGTTTTTCAATCTTATTGATTCTTTCAAAAAACAAGCTTCTAGTTTCATTGATATGTTCTACTGTATTTCTGGTTTCTACCTCATTAATCTCAGCTCTAATCTTGATTATTTCCCTTCTTATGTGTGGAGTTGGTTTGATTTGTTGTTGATTCTCCAGTTCTTTAAGGTGTAGAGACAGCTGCTGTGTTCTGGATTTTTCAATTTTTTTTTGAGAGAGGCTTGGATGGCTATGTATTTCCCCCTTAGGACAGCTTTTGCTGTATCCCATAGATTTTGAACTGAAGTGTCTTCATTCTCATTGGTTTCCATGAATTGTTTCAGTTCTTCTTTGATCTCCTGGTTGATCCAAGCATTCTTAAACAAGGTGGTCTTTAGCTTCCAGGTGTTTGAGTTCCTTCGGAACTTTTCCTTGTGATTGAGCTCCAGTTTCAAGGTATTGTGATCTGAGAATATGCAGGGAATAATCTTAGTCTTTTGGTATCGGTTGAGTCCTGATTTGTGCCCCAGTATGTGGTCTATTTATGAGAAGGTTCCATGTGCACTTGAGAAGAATGAGTATTCTGTTGTTTTAGGGTGGAATGTTCTGTATATATATCTATGAGGTCCATCTGGTCCAATGTGTCAATCAATGCTCTTGTTTCTTAATTAATTTTCTGCTTTGATGATCTGTCTATTTCTGAGAGAGGAGTGTTAAGATCTCCTACTATTAATGCATTCATATGGATATGATTCTTTATCTTGATTAACAGTTTTCTTATGTAATTGGCTGCTCCCATATTGGGGGCATAGATATTTACAATTGTTAGATCATCTTGGTAGATAGTCCCTTTAAGAATGATGTAGTGTCCTTCTATATCTCTGACTATGGTCTTTAATTTAAAATCTAATTTATCTGAAATGAGAATCACTACCCCAGCCTTCTTTTGAGGCCCATTGGCATGAAAGATGCTTCTCCATCCCTTCACTTTCAGTCTGGTTGTATCTTTAGGTTCAAAATTGGTCTCTTGTAGACAACATATGGATGGGTCCTGTCGTTTTATCCAGTCTGCAACCCTGTGCCATTTTATGGGCGCATTTAGGCCATTCACATTGAGAGTGATTATTGATAGATACATTTTTATTGACATCATGTTACCTTTGAAGTCTTTCTTTCTGTAGATTGTCTCTATATTTCTGTTCAATGCTATTCTTAGGATTTTTCCTTTTTTATAGAACCCCCCCTTAATATTTCCTGCAGTGTCGGCTTGGTGGTTGCATAGTCTTTTAAGCCTTGTCGGTCTTGGAAACTTTTTATCTCTCCATCCATTTTGAATGTCAGTCTTGCTGGATAAAGTATTCTTGGCTGCATGTTCTTCTCATTAATGCCCTGAATATATCTTGCTAGCCCTTTCTGGCTTGCCAGGGTCTGTGAAGAGGTCTGACGTTATTCTGATGGGTTTTACTTTGTAACTAAGGAGCCTCTTTGTCCTAGCGGCTTTCAAGAGATTATACCTACAATTATGATTCCTCAATTTGACTATCAGGTGTCGTGATGTTTTTTTGGAATGTATAATCTTGGGTGGAGTCCTTTCAGCCTCTAGTACATGAATGCTGGTTCCATTCATGAGATTGGGAAAATTTTCATGAAGAACTTGTTCCACTATATCTTCTAGAATTCTTTCTTTCTCCTCCCCTTCAGGGATTTCAATAATTCTGATGTTGGAACGTTTCATGGCATCATTTATTTCCCTGATTCTGTTTTCGTGGTTTCTAAGCTGTTTGCTCCAGGCTTCCTCCTGATCCTTTCTTTTTATCTGTTTGTCCTCCAGATCACTAATTCTATCTTCTGTCTCAGTTACCCTAGCTTTGAGAGAGTTTAGATTAGATTGGAACTCATTGAGAGCATTGTGAAGTTCATCCCTGGTAGCTTTCAGCTCAGCCCTAACATTGTGAACATCCTGTCTGGTCACTTTCAGTTCGGCCCTAATCAATTCCGTTTGGTTGTCCATGGCTTTTTCCAACCTAGCTATTGCCTGAATAATTGTTAGCCTGAATTCTCTTTCTGACATATTGTCTATGTTGTTAGCCATTAGCTCTGTTGCTGAAGGTCCCTCCTCTGTATTTTTCTTCTGTTGGGCATTTCTCCTCCTAGTCATTTTGGTGAGAGATGACTGAACACATGTAGCTGGATGTATCAACCATGGTGCAGTCAAGGTGCACCCTGGAACACTTCTGAGCAATCAGGATTCCCCACCCATATGAGAGACAAAAGAAAAGAAAAAGAAAAAAAGAAAAAAAAAAGAGAGAGAGAGAGAGACATGAAAGAAAGGGAAGATCAAAGAGAAGGTTCAGCCAATGGGCCCCAAGGTAAGATTTATGAAGTATACAATCAAAGACAGACAAACACAAAGACTGATAAAAATATATGACAAGAGGAAAAAAAAAAATATATATATATATATATATGCAAATAAAGGAAGAACCTCGTCAAAAAGAACCCCAAGTATAAGATTTATATACTATCAGGACAAACACAAAAACACAGAAACACTGGTGGAAGAAAAAGATGGGAGAGTGGTAATAAATTCTCAGTGTGGGTGAGGAAGGTTGTTTTGATTCCTCCTGGATGTATCTTGGTATCTTTGTTAAATGACTCAACTTTCTGAGATAAAGGGGGATTAAAAATTCGTTTACCTATAGGGGTAGTATTGATTGGGGCAAGGGGTTTACTTTGAAGTTTAACTCTATATGACTATTAGAAAGTAAAAATAAAAAGGAATAAACTAGACTAAACTAAAATTTAAAAAAATCAAAAAATAGAAATGCAAAAGAAAAACACAGGTGTATGTACATAAAGTTCAGGTTAGAAGGTTATTATGGAATTTGATGTACTGGACATCTCACTGTGATGGTAAATAGGTTAAAAATTTATCTATTAAAAAAAAAAAAGAAGAACCAGAATAGTGGGAACGAGTTAAAAATAAAAGTTGTCCTATGAAGTAGTGGTGGTTGTTCTCTTGTAGTCTTCTTTTTTTTTTTTTTTTTTTCTCCTTTCTTGGTTTGTTTTCTGGGGGAGGGGCCTGCCACGTGGGTTTTCAGTCAATGAGGTTCCCTGAGTTAAGACCCCCCGCCCTCCTCAAGGGGGTGGGCTCTAAGGAAACTGGTTTTTTTCAGGTTTTTGTTCTCTGGCAGTTTTTATGTTTGTTCACTTTTTTTTTTCTCTCACCTTGACTGCTTTTGATGGGTTTTGTAGTTTTAGGGGAAAACAAACTGCATCCTGGCCTCCCTTTCAGAGAGAAGCCTCAGTCTGGCTGCAGAGCCCAAATAAGTTCCCAATTGGCCGCTGGCAGAGCAGGTTCCAAGTCGTGGTCCCTGGGGATGCAGGATCTTTTGCTTGTACCCAAAACCGCGGCAGCAGTGGCTGTCTAGGCAGCTCCAGACCGCCAGAGAGGTTCCAAGCAGCGATCAAACACTGAGATTTTCCTGCTGGCCCGGGCTGGGAGTGCTTGGTCTTTCTGGGTCTAAGAGTGCCTGGCTTGCACGCACCAATTTCAGGGGAGACTGTGGGTCGCGCACGCTTTTCTGGCTCTGAGAACGGGGGACAGGTCCAAAAGCACCAGGATGGGACTTCAAGCACCTCTTTCAAGGGAGAATTTGGGGCGTGCGTCTTAGGCTCTGAAACAATGGCGCGGGTCACAGAGCGCCTGCCCGGCCTTTGTGTACCTCTTTCAGGGGAGAATGAGGGGCGCGCACATCTCAGGCTGTATAGCAGGGCTTGGGTGTTCTGTCCTCTGGTGAGGCACCTAGCCCCTCACAGGAGCCGGTCCCCATGCATTCTCGTGTGCGGTGGTGGCTTAGGGACCAACACCTGGTTTCTCCACCGCACTCTCTCTGGCTCATTGCCAGGGGAGGCTGTCCTGGGACTGGGGACTTAAACCCCTGTCCCTAGCCACCCTGATTCCCACAATTTCCTCCCACGTTCTTTTGCTTTTTTGAAGTGCTTTCAACCAGTCTCCAAGTTAATGCTGGTCCCCAGATGCAGGGCACTCTCGCTCGTATTGGGGTATTACTTTCCAACCGGTCGCCTCTGGTGGCTCCCTCCCCCTTTTGTTTATCTTCTGATATCAGTTCACTGTTCCCATTCTGCTTTACCTGCCCAGTGGCGTCTTCTGCCCCTGTAGAGATCCAGATGTGTATAATTCTGATCTCAGGCTGATTTCATGGGTGATCAGAGTTCTTTGGTTGGTAATCAGCTCACTTTAGGGTACAGGTTTAAAAGGCGCCTCCTCCTACTTCCCCGCCATCTTGTTCCCCACCCCCCCCCATGAAAATACCTGTCCTAGAAGCTTTTTATCTCTCCTTCTATTCTCAATTGCAGCCTAGCAGGATATAGTATTCTTGGCTGCATATTTTTCTCATTTAGTGCTCTGAATATATTGTGCTAGTCCTTTCTGGCCTGTCAGGTCTCCCTGAATAGGTCTGCTGCTAATATTTGTATCATCGTATGTGACAAACCTCTTGTCCCTAGCTGCTTTCAGGATTTTCTCTTTGTCACTAAGTCTTGTAAGTTTTACTATTAGATGATGGGGTGTGGACCTGTTTTTATTGATTTTGAGGAGGGTTCTCTGTACCTCCTGGATTTTGATGCTTGTTCCCTTCAAATTAGGGAAATTCTCTGCTATAATTTATTCCAATATACCTTCTGTCCCCCTCTTTTTTTGTTCTTCTTCTGGAATCCCTTTTTTCTAATATTATTTCTTCTTATGATATCACTTATCTCTTGAATTCTCCTCTCATGGTCTAGTACTTGTTTGTCTCTCTTTTGCTCAGCTTCTTTATTCTCCATCATTTGGTCTTCTATATCACTAATTCTCTCTCTGCCTCATTTATCCTAGCAGTAAGAGCCTCCATTTTTTATTGTACCTGAGTAGTAGCTTTTTTATTTCACCTTTATTAGATTTTAGTTCTTTTATTTCTCCAGAAAGGGATTTAATTTCTCCAGAAAGATTCTCTAATATCTTCCATACTTTTTTTGAGCCCAGCCAGCATCTTATAATCGTCATTTTGAACTATAGTTCTGACATATTACTAATGTCTGTATTGATTAGGTCCCTAGCCACCACTACTGCCTCTTGTTCTTTTTTTGTATGTGAGTTTTTCCACCTTGTCATTTTATCCAGGTAAGAATAGATGAATGAAAGAACAACAATACTAAAATGGTAGCAATGACCCCAGAAAAGTATACACTAATGAAATCAGAAAAGACCCAAAACTGGGGGGAGAAGAAGAAGGAAGAAGGAAGAAGAAGAAGAAGAAAAAAGAAGGAAGAAGAAGGAAGGAAGAAGAAGGAGAAGAAAAAAAAAAAACATATATATATATATATTAGACTGGCAAACAGAACAGAACCATACACTTGAGTTTTGGTGTATTTTGGTATGTTAGAAGAAACTGCCTCCCAAAATTTTAAAGAAAGAAAGAAAGAAATATATATATATATATACATATATATATGTATATATTATATATATATATATATATATATAATAAGGGTAAACACGATGAAGGGATAGAGTATAACTGTAATGATGAAAATTTAAAAAGATTCTTAAAAAGGAATTAATAAGAAGTTAGTTTAAAAAAGAGGGAAGAATGTGATCTGGCTGGAGAGTAGAACAAAGCTATGCACTAGATTTAGGGTATATTTTGATCTATTAGAAGAAATTGTATCCCAAAATTTTAAAGAAAAAAACCCTATATGTATATAAGAAATAAGGTTAAATATAATGAAGGGATAAAATATGACTTTAACAGTGAAAATTTAAAAAGATTTTTAAGGAAGTATTGATAGGATAAAATAGTTTAAAAATGTTAAAATAGGAAAGAGGAAAAATTAAAAAATAGAATAAGAAAAAATAAAATAAAAAATATTTAACTTTGAAAGACTAAAGGATCATGGGGAAATAGCCATGAATTCTATGTGTTGTTTTCCCCTAGCTCTGGAGTTCCACAGTTCTCATTTATCAGTGAACTTGGTCTTGGCTGCCTGTTCTTGCTGATCTTCTGGGGGAAGGGCCTGTTGCAGTGATTCTCAAATGTCGTTGCCCAAGGCAATTGCACCCCCTTTGGCAGGGTCCAGGCTAGGCAATCTGCTCAGGTTCACTCTCGGTAGCTTTTGTTCCCGTGAATGCTTTCCATACAGCTTTGGAAGACGAGAATGAAAATGGCAGCCTCCCTATCTCTGGCCCCGTAGAAGCCCAGAGCTCAGGGCCCCACTCTTCAGTGTGCCCTCAGAGAAAAGCCTTCAATCCCTCCCATCTCGCTGGTCTCTGGCCACACCCTAGCTCACCAGCCTGTGACTGAGCATTTCTATCTCTGGTGGAGGGCCCATTTGGAGTCTCTAAACCCAGCAAATTCCTGCTGTGTGCTCCCATGCCACTCCTCACAGAGAAGGAAGGGGATTCTCCCCGTATTTGCTACTTGCTGGGTCCCTGCTCAAAGAGCAGTGGTCTGACTGTGCCTTGGATCATGGTTTAGGGTAATCCTGAGCTGAGAGCCCACTGCTTGGCTCTGTCTCTGTAGCCAGCTTCTCCATTCTGATATATGGGAGCTCTGCCACACTCAGTCACGTTTGGTCTTTTTTATGTCCCCCTGGGTCCTGAGACCACACTGTCCCTGTGAGCACTCCATCTCCCGCTTAGCCTCTGGAGTGATGTCCCAAGTGGAGCAGACTTCTGAAAGTTCCAATTTTGTGCTCCACTGCTCTCTCACTTGCCGGGAGCTGGCCCCTCCCCACCACAGTCTAATTTCCTGTCACTTTGGTTCACTTCTCCACACATTCTACCTTCCAGAAAGTGGTCAATTTTCTTTTCCTAGTATTGCTGTTCTTCTTCTCTTCTATGTCCTGTTGAGTTAGTAGGTGTTCAGAATGGTCTGATAAGTATCTAGCTGAATTCCTGGAACCTGATCATATCTCGGTTTCCTACTCCTCTTCCATCTTGCTCCTTCTTCCTTTTGTTAACTTTTAATCCAGGAACATTTTTAGTGTGTTATGTGAGGTGGTGATCTGATAAGTTTTTTCAAATATCAAAATGTTCTCAATATTACTTAATGAATAATCTGTCCCTCCACTGATTTCTGATACTTCCTTGAAAATATATTAAGTTCTTGAGTCTCTTAGGTCTGCTTCTGGGCCAGCTATTCTATTCTGTTGATTGATGTGTCTATTCTTTTGCCACCACCACAGTACCTTTAGGACTGCCTTTAAAATAAAGAGAAGTCAAAATTTTTTAAAAATAGTAGTATTGTGTAGAAGGAGCTCTTTCCTACTGAAATAATTTTTTTTGTGTGTTTGTAGCATAAGTGAATAAAGAAAACTCCATGGATGAGCATGGATGCCAGCAGTTTTAGGGGAGTAAAGAAAAAAGGGTTACATGCTTATAGATGGTTAAAATAGGGGAAAGGGTAGGTGAAGAAGCAGTTTCTGTGGAGCATATTCCTTGAATGGGCACAGTAGCCAACATGGAGAGACAGAACAAGACTATGCAGAGTGCAGAAAATAAAAAGTACAAAAGAAAAGAACAAAACAGGAAAATAAATAAAAAATGGAAAGGAAGAGGAGGATGGAGGAACAACAAGACGATTTATTAGAAGAGAATAATGATATGAATAGTATTACATTCACAGAGCTTTTTACAATAGTATTTCTGCAAATATGTAAGGTATATAGTGTATTTACATATAAAATGCAAGCACACAAGGCCCAAGTCATGGAATAAACAAAGACATACAATAACAGAATGATTTATCAACATTAATGACAGATGAAACAGACTGAGACAGGAACCTCGCTCCTCAGAGTGGCAAATCACAACCAATTCTCTCCATAGTTGGATTGATGATCAAGAGAATTCACAAGTGTAGAGCCTACTTAGACATACCTAAAATTGTTAATAGATGTTTAATTTTCCAGTTT
The DNA here is from genome assembly GCF_964662115.1 of Mustela nivalis. Lineage (NCBI taxonomy): Eukaryota > Metazoa > Chordata > Mammalia > Carnivora > Mustelidae > Mustela > Mustela nivalis. Next base: position 40,908,854 of record NC_139030.1, read on the forward strand.
GCTAAATTTGTTTATGATTCTACATCTGTTCATAATTCAATTTGCTTTAAGCAGTATGACATAGAAAGCAGAGAAAAGTTTGGAATTACACAAGCTTTGGCTCTACATTCTAGAGCTAGAGATGAAGAGTCCTGTTTTTGGTGTTCTGTTGGTATTGTTGAGCCATATTAACTTTGTAATTCTGGATAAGTGATCTACTGTATCTAGGTCAAATGAAATTAATAGTAAATACCTCAGAGTGTTTTTCTGGTAATTTTATGAGATTATCAAATCTTCAGGAGGGTAACTGGCACATGATCAGTTTTGTATATTGCATTTTTCCTCTGTGAGCTTCTTAGCCTGCAAGGTCCTTGAAGACAAAGACCCTGTGTGTATTCCCTGATGTTTCCCTTGTGTCTAAAACCATACCCAAAACATCAGAAATGCTCAATAATACCTGTTGAAAAAAAAATATTTACATGGAATCTAATCACCATCAAATTTCTGTTCTGTTTTTAACCCATTTGTTTCTTTTTGGGCTTTTCGTCAAGTATTACAAGTATTATGATAGGAGAGAAGAGAGTAGACAAGACCATAATTTTGCTTTTTGTAGGTCTACTCTCCAAATGTAAAAACATCTCTTCTTGTTAAGAGTCCTAAATGGAGCATCATCTAGAGGATGCCACACTTCAAGTCAGTACCAACTAAAATATTAGGTAGAGACAGCTCCCTGGTAGGAACTGGTTAACATCCAGGCAAGGACAAGTGTGGTTGGCTCTGAGGCAAGGGGCTCGTGACAGGTGGTGTGTGCTCTGGCAGAGGAGACCAGGAGGAAACAGAGTGTGAAGGCACAAAAACAGACTTCTACCTTGTAATTCTCCATAAGCTGGTCTTTCTGTTTTATTCTGCAAATTTTGCAAGTCCAAATGTAGTTAGGAGATAGAATTTTGTGGAGAGATTCTAAATAAAATGCATGCTACTCTTTATCCTGGAACATACATTCTAAACCAAAGAGCTTCCTTTCAGAAATGAATTTTAATGTATCCTTGGCTTTGAAGGAAATGTACCTTGGCTTCAGCCACATTACTTACTCAAGCCTCTTGATAGCCATGAAGAAGAAAATTAAGAAAACTAACCAAATATTACACAACCCAGATGTCCACAAGCTTAACTAGTCTGGATGTCAACTATGAGAGGGAGGTATCACATTGCAGTAGTAACCCAGATTCCCTGTTTAAGAGTATTATTTGTTTACCTGTTCTACTACCTATTTGACCTGGCCTATTTGGATCCTTAGCCCTATCTACTCACAATCCACTGGTTACTGATGATTTGGTCAAATCACCTCTCATTCTGTCCATGTACCTATCAACCAAGGTAGACAAAAGTGATTTTAAAAGTACAAAGAAGAATCTTCTGAACACCAAATGAGTCAAAGAAGAAATCAAAAAGGAAATGAAAAAATATCCTGAAGCGAATGAAAACAGAAACACAACATGTTGAAATCTATACAATGCTGCAAAAGTAGTTCTAAGAGGACATTTATAGTGATAAATGCCAAGATTAAGAGAAAGGAAAGATCTCAAACAACCAAGCTCTATACCTTAAGGAACTAAAAAAAGAACAAAGTAAACCCAAAGTTAAGAGAAAGAAGAAAATAGCAAAGATCAGAACAGAAATAAAGGCCAGAAAACAATAGAAAAGATCAAGAAAACTGAGAGCTCTTAAAAAAAAAAAAGATTTAAAAAACGGACAAATCTTTGGCTAGATTAAGCAAAAAAGAAGACTCAAAATCAAGTGAAAGAAGAGACATTACTACTGATACCACAGATATACAAAAGATCATAGAGACTACTCTGAGTAATTAGATACACAAAAATAGGTTAATCTAGAAGTAATGGATAAATTTCTGGAAACAGAATGTACCAAGACTGAATTATGAAGAAATAGAAAATCTGAACAGTCAATAACAAGTAAACAGATTGAATCAGTAATCAAAAACCTCCAACAAGGAAAAATCCAGGAGCAAATGCTTTCACTGGTAAATTCTACCAAACTTTTAAGGAATCATTTACACCAATCCTTCTTAAACTCTTTCAAAATGTTGAGGGTGAGGAAAGAGAGTTACAAACTCATTCTATAAGGCTGGCATCTCTCTAATACCACAGACAGATATGAAAGATTACAAAACTATAGACCAATATTCCTAATGAATACTGATGCAAAAATTTTTAACAGAATATTCTCAAACTGAATTCAATAGCACATTAGAAGGATCATATATTTTGAGTATTGTGACCAAGTGAGATTTATCTTTTGGGAATCAAGAAGGGCTTAACATGTCAAATCAATACATGTGATACATGCATTAATAGAATGAAAGATAAAAATGATATCATCTCAATAGATGCAGAAAAGGCATTTGGAAAAATACAGCATCCTTTCATGATAAAAACTCTCAATTAATTGGGTAGAGAAGGAAAATACTTGAATATAATAAAGGCCATACAGGACAAACTCACATATGCAACAGTGAAGAGTCGAAAGATTTTTCTTTTAAGATCAGGAACAAAACAAAGTTCCCACTTTCACCACTCTTATTCAACATAGTACTACAGAATTCTTTTAAAGAAACAAAGGGTATCCAAATCAGAAAAGAAGAACTAATCAGTGAATTCAGTAAAGTTGCAGTCTGTAAGCTCAACATACAGAAATCAGTGTGTTTCTAAACATTAGTGAGAAAATATTTAAAAAAGAAAACTCCATTCATAATGGCATCAAAAACAATAAAACAGGAACAATCTTTTTTTTTTTTTTTTTTAGATTTTATTTATTTACTTGAGAGAGAGACAGTGAGAGAGAGCATGAACGAGGAGAAGGTCAGAGGGAAAAGCAGACTCCCCATGGAGCTGGGAGCCCAATGCAGGACTTGATCCCGGGACTCCAGGATCATGACCTGAGCCGAAGGCAGTCGTCCAACCAACTGAGCCACCCAGGCGTCCCAAACAGGAACAATCTTAACCAAGGAAGTGAAACATCTGTACTCTCAAAACTACAAGACTTTGATGAAAAACAATGAAGAAGACACAAGCAAGTGGAGAGATATCCCATGTTCATGAATTGGAAGAATATTGTTAAAATGTTCGTACTACCCAAAGTCATCTATAGGTGTAATATAATCCCTATCAAAATTCTAATGGCATTTTCCACAAAAACATAAAATATTAAAATTTATGTAACGCCCCCAAACCTCAAATAGCCAAAACAATCCTGAGGAAGAAAAGCATTATACCTCCTGATTTCAAACTATATTACAAAGCTATAGTAATTAAAATAGTATGAAACTGTCATAAGACACCTAGACCAATAGAACAGATTTGAGACCCAGAAGTAAAACACCATCGGCATGATCAGCTAATACTTAACAAGGAAGCTGAAAAGACTCAACAGGGAAAGAATAAGTCTTTTCAATAAATGGTGTTGGGAAAACTGGATAACTGGATGCAGAAAACTGAAATTGGACTCTTATCTTAAACCACGCACAAAAATTAACTCAGTTGCCTGTAGACTTAAACATGAGATTTGAAACCATAAAACTCCTAGAAGAAAGCATAGGGGAAAAAGCTCCTTGACATTGGTCTTAGCAACAACTTTTGGATATGGCAGTAGAAGCACAAGCAACAAAAGAAAAAACCAATAAGTGGAAGTACATCAAACTTTTAGAAAGCTTCTGCACAACAAAGCAACAACAGCAACAAAAAACAATCAACAAAATGAAAAGAAAGCATACAGATTGGAGAAAATATATATCTACCTGAAAAGTGGTTAATATTCAAAGTATATAGCCAAAACAAACAAACAAAAAACCAACCCATAATCATACAACTCAATAGCAAAAAACAAAACAAAACAAAACAAAAAAAATATTTAAAAAATAGGCAGAGGAACTGAACATTTTTCCAAAGAAGATATACAGATAGATAACAGAAAAGATGTTCAACATTACTTATTGTAAGAGAGAAGTAAATCAAAACAATGAGATATCACCTCACACCTATTAGAATGGCTGTTGTCAAAAAGACAATAGATAACAAGAGTTGGCAAGGTTGTTGAGAAAAGAGAATCCCTGTGCACTCTTGGTGGGATTGCAAATTGGTGAAGCCACTATGGAAAAGAAGATGGAGGTTTCTTTAAAAATTTTAAATAGAGGCACCATATGATCCAGGATTCCCACTTCTGGGTATATATCCAAAGGAAATGAAAACAAAATCTTGAAGAGATGTCTGCATTCCCATGTTTATTACAGCAGTATTCTCAATAGCCAAGCTATGAAAAAAAACCAAAGTGTCTGTCAAGGAAGGAATGAATAAAGAAGTGATATAAATACAAAGGAATATCATTTATCCATGAAAAAGAAGGAAATCCTGTCACTTGTGAGAACCTGGTTGGGCCTCAAGGACATTATGCTAAGTGAAATAAGTCAAAGCAAGATAAATACTGTATGAACTCACGTATGGAATCTAAAAAAAAAAGCCAAACTCACAGGAACAGAATAGAATGGTGGTTACCAGGCGCTGGAAGATCAGAGCAATGGGGAGATGTTGGTCAAACTTCCAAACTAATTTGGAGTACAACTTCCAATTAGAAGGTAAGTTCTCAGGATTTAATGCACAACATGGTTAATTATAGTTAACAGTATTGTATAATATATGTGAAAGTTGCTAAGTGAGTACATCTTAAATAGTCTCACTACAGGGGTGCCTGCTTAGTTCAGTTGGTTAAGCGTCCAATTCTTGATTTTTGGCTCAGGTCATGATCTCAGGGTTGTAAAACCAAGCCTGGCCGCAGACTCTGGATGTGGAGCCTGCTTGGGATTCTCTCTCTCTCTCTCCTTCTGTCCCTCACCTCCAATTTCTTGCTCTAAAAAAAAAGTGTGTGTATATATAAATATATACATATATATGATTATATATTTTATATTTAAAATGTATCTATGTATTTATTAATATTTATATATGTATATTATATATGTGTGATGGAGGTGCTAACTAATGCTACAGTGGTAATTATTTTGCAGTCAACACATTTTAGACCTTAAACTTATACAATGTCTTATGTCACTTATACCTCAGTAAGGCTGAAAATAATAAATAATTGGAATACTAATATTTCTAAGTGTAAAGTTTGTGTTACCTCAAAGTATCTTCAAATATCTCCACAAGAATTTAAGTATTTGAAAAACAACTTAAAAAAAAACCTTTAAAAACCCAATTAATATTACAACACAGTTTAGTACATGATATACCATGAGCAGAAAGGGGAAGTAATGGATTAGCAATTTCACAGATTAAGCCACAGAATGTAGTAGCTTAAAGAAGGTTGGAAATCACTATATTAAAATATAAATTGAAAAAGTGGAAAGGTGAAGGTTAGTGGATTCAGATATTCAGGGAGTCAGTCAATGTTTAAACATGGTCCTCTATGCCTCTACATTTTATCTATATTAAATATATGTATATTGAAATATATGTCAATTAATATAAATAAATATAAATTATAAATGAAATTGATATAAAATATGTAATATATAGATATCTATAAATATATTATATATAAATATTTATAAATATATATGATTATATATAAATAATAGAAATCCAATAAAATGCAAGATAGATAAATATAGATTGAATATTTAACATAGCAGCAAATTTAAAAACAAATGCTAATTATAGCTATTTCCTTTCTCCATGGATTTTTTTTTTCTTAAGTACCAGTGAAGTACATGGAAAAAAATGAAAATCCAAGGAAGTTGTGTATTTTATTTTGAATATTTATATTTAACATACCTGTGTAAATTATGGGGAAATTAGGAAAATAGAATTAGGAACCTGAGAAGTTAAAAGTCCATAAAATATATTTTAAGCAGACATTTGTACAGCAGATTTTTTTTTTTTTAAGATTTTTTCTTTATTTATCTGACAGAGATCACAAGTAGGCAGAGAGGCAGGCAGAGAGAGAGGAGGAAGCAGGCTCCCTGCAGAGCAGAGAGCCCGATGTGGGGCTCAATCCCAGGACCCTGGGATCATGACCTGAGCCGAAGGCAGAGGCTTAACCCACTGAGCCACCCAGGTGCCCCCAGCAGATTTTTTTTTTAAAGCATTATTTGTTTGACAAAGAAAGATAACACAGGCAGGGGGAATGGCAGGCAGAGGAAGAAGCTGGCTCCCCTCCAAGCAAGGAGCCTGATACAGGCCTTGATCCCAGAACTTTGGGATCAAGACCTGAGCTGAAGGCAGACAGTTAACTGATTGAGCCACCCAGGCATCCCCAGCAGATGTTTTTGTTTCATATTTGAAGTATAGGAAAAATGAAAATAATTTATATATATATATATAAATTAAGCATAATTATGTATAGTTTATGCAGATGCATAATTTATACAAATGCCTATAAAATTACTAAACAATCCTATAGTATTACTAGAAGAATTGATTTCCACTCTTCTATGTATAAATTCCTTAACAATGTAATTTCATTTTAACAACCAAAAAAAAGTAAGAACTATGACACAAACCTAAAGCAGTTTTATTATGATGCTGTTAATTTGCATCCATGTATAAAACTATTCCGTATTGTGATTGCTCACATTGATTTGGGAAATTCTTATTTTTTTCTTTTTTCAGAGATGAAGGAGAGGGGCAGAGTGAGAGGGAGAGAAAGAATCCCAAGCAGGCTCGCTAGACTTGATCTCACAACCCTGAGATCTGACTTGAGACAAAATCAAGAGTCCGATATGTAACAGACTAAACCATCTAGGCACCCTGATTTGGGAAATTCTTTAAGAGGGTTCTTGGCATTTCCAGGATATTAGGCTTGGTGTATTTTCTATGTTATAAAAGCCTTCTTGTCAAAGTGATTCATATGTGTATTTTATCTTCAGTTTTCTAATGAGGAAAACTGGAAACAGAGATGGGGTTTTTATGTCTGTTATTGACTTTTAAGAATGCTTATGTGAGGTTCTGTCTCAGAGCTCTGTCCAGGAAGCGTTCAACTGTCTGAACTAGCTGAGTGAAGGGTGTATATTTACATCTGAATAATTTTTGACTTCACATTAGGATAGAAGACCTTACTCTCTGTGGTGGTGGAGCAAGAGCCTAAGAGGGAGGAGGCTAGGTTGTAGACTCCCTTGGTCCATAGACTTGAATAAGACACTGAACTTCTTTTGCCTCAGTTCTTCAACAACTCTGACAGAAGTGCAAGGCTGCTGAGGGGCCAGCCAGGCCCAGTGGTTACACGTTTTACAAATCTAAAGGAATTTGATGAGGATGGTGCTAATTAAGGACATCAGGGCCTATGCGCAGCAGGTCAGCAAACATTTGTGGTGAGGCCATGAGCTCACACTGAAAGCAGGAGCTTAAGGCAGGGACAAGCCAGAAGCAGAATCTAAACTCTACATAAAGTAAATTGACTTTGCTTTTGAAGTCCTTCCTTTATGAGTGTGGGAATTTGTGATAGGAAACTGGTTTGCTTAGGGTGGTATGAGTTGTGTGGGGTGTGGCACAAATGAGCTGCTACTTTTGTTTCCATTTTTGATTTCCAGGTTTCTGTGAGTTTCTCTCATCTTGTTTCCTGTTTTTCCTAAAAGCTGGAGTATATGAATATCTTTTTTCCTGCAGGTGTTGGTAACTTCTTTATCCTTCCGGACATTCTCAGCAATCATTGCCTTTCATGTTGGATTCGATTGGGTGAGTGACGTATTAACAAAAATGAAGATTCTCCTAGCGAGGGGCTTCTGTGTGAACACTGGTATGAGGCATTCTCACTTGGAGCAAGGATGCAGATCTTAAAGTTCATACAATAAATTTTTAGAAACTCCATTAAGTTTTTTTGTTTGTTTGTTTTATATATATATATATATATATATATATATATATATATTTTTTTTTAACCTACGGTAGAATTTTGTTAAACCTGGCTTTGTCATTAACCAATGCCAACAAACTGTCAGTAAATTACGAAACATCACCCCATATAACTGAGAAAAGCCCATCATAATACTACTTGAAAGAGTCTTACTGTATATAATGCACATATCTGCACACATACATGTTATTAATGTGTGATATATACTATTTACATTCATTTCTTTATGTTTTCATGTTTCTTACTAAAACCTCATATTTTATAAAGAAACTTTTTTTCTTTTTAGCTCTTTATATGTTTCCTGCTTAGAATCCATGGATAATACCATCCTGTATAGGGTATTTGATTTTCATGTCCTTGGGTTTTACATTATATTATTTTTCCTTCCTTGGCAAAAATTCTTACTGCTTAGAGAAGTGACAGCTCACCCTCAGTGTCAGTGCTGGCTTCCCAAGCAGCTGGAAGGACTTCTGCTCTTTAGGCTTCCCTGGGGATTACTCTGGGCTGGAAATTCTCAGCCTGAACTAGAGTTTAGCAACAGTTAGGAAAAACAAAAGAAATCTAATTTTCCAAAATCAAGTTGACTAAGACTCTTATCTTCTCATATAACCATCCACTGTTCTGAAGGGTGACTCTTAGGACACCCGATTATGTTAAAAGACATAGGAAATGTAGACAGGGAAGGAACCCTGCTACATTGGGATAAAATGTAGAGGCATAGAGGACCATCTTTAAACATTGACTGACTCCCTGAATATCTGAATCCTCTAACCTTCACCTTTCCACTTCTTCAATTTATATTTTAATATAGTGATTTCCAACCTTCTTTAAGCTACTACATTCTGTGGTTTAATCTGTGAAATTGCTAATCCATTACTTCCTCTTTCTGCTCATGGTATATCATGTATTAAACTCTGTTGTAATATTAACTGGAGCAAGAGCCTAAGAGGGAGGAGGCTAGGTTTTTTTAAAAGTTGTTTTTCAAATACTTAAATTCTTGTGGAGATATTTGAAGATACTTTGAGGTAACACAAACTTTACACTTAGAAATATTAGTATTTCAATTATTTATTATTTTCAGCCTTACTGAGGTATAATTGACATGAGACATTGTATAAGCTTAAGGTGTACAATGTGTTGCCTGCAAAATAATTGCCACTGTAAAATAGTATTCCTCTTCCCCTGTTCTCTTCTTACCTTGCCTTATTTTTTTTCATAACACTTACTATATTCTGACATAATTATATGTGTACTTTTTGTTTCCTGCTTGGTTTTGTCCCCTCCACCAGAACGAAAACTCCATCAGTGAATGGCCTTTGTGTATTATCATGTGCCTAGCATCTAGAATAGTGTCTGACACTTAGTGGGTATTTAATCATACTCAATGAATGAACAAGTGATACATGCATAGAAGAATGAACTGATGACTAGAACGGAGGCTGTTTTAAGGGGAAAGAGCAATTCCCATTTACTTATGGATGGCAATTGAGAGTGCTTGTAATCTAAAATAAACTAGAAGAATGAGGAGGAATGTTAAATAATACACAGAATGACTTAGGAAAATTTTGGCTAAAGGGGGTGGTAAAGATGGTATTCTAGAAATGATGACTCACTGAAATGCTTTTACCATCTGATTATAGTAAAATAATTTCCTCCCTGGTAATTCATATCTTATGTCTTTCTAATACATCTAATCCATTTGGGTTGCTGAGCATGTGTTTCAATTCATCTTAATTTTAATAATCCATTTCAAAATTTTTGGCATTTACTAGATTTAGGATATTGTCGTCATCTTAGACATCATCTTTCTTACTGGATTGTTACCTTTTCAAGGGTAGAGACCTCAGTTTTATTCACTGCTATATTTCTAATTTATAAGTGCCTGGTATATATAGCAAATGTTCAATAACTACTATTTGCATGAATAAATATTGACTGAATGAATTGTATTAAAAGTGTCATTTTTTCTATATGTAATGTGATTTAATCAGTTAGCCAATATTTATAAGCATCAGTTTTGTGCGTAGTGTTGTGTTCTGTCTATGGCCCTTGCTAAATACCAGGTCGTCTTCCAAGCATTTTATGTAAGCAACTCTTTTAGTCTCTACAGTGACCCTACGAGGTGGTCTGAAAAGATCTCCAAAAATGTTAAGACATGGCTTCTTTCCATATGAAGCTTCAAACATAGTTGGGAAATAATACTAGTGGAAATGAAATTGTTAGAAAACGAAGCAAGTTTGCAATATAAACATATAATTATTAAATTGTGACAACAGTCAAATTTTAGAAAAAAAGCACTATAGGCAGGTATTTCAAATTTCAAAAGGAATTGGTAATTCATCTTGGTCTTAAATGATGGGAGGAATTCTGATAGATGAAGGGAGGAAGAGGATGACACCCCTGCAAAGAACAACTAAATTAAGGAAGAGACCAAGGATGATCCTGGGGGACTGGTAAAAATGGTAAATGTCATTGAGCAGGTGGGAGGGGCCAGGCCACAGATAGCTTTGAAACCCAGGCAGAAAAGTTTAGACAGGGGGTGGTAGATATCAGTAAATCCCTGTGTGTATGTGTGTGTGTGTGTGTGTGTGTGTGAGAGAGAGAGATTTATAAAGTCAGGAAAATAAGTCTTCCAGCCATATTAAATGGAATAGAGTATAAAACACTTGTCCCAGTTCTTGGCATGTAACAGCTATCACTAAATGGTAGCTGTTATTTTTTATTGCTAATAATAATGATAGCAGAGAAAGTTTTGCCTTGAATTTTTGGCCTGGATAAATAGACTCATTCTGCTTTATTTATGTCATGTCTATCTAATTTGTCTTTATATAAAGTTTAATTTAACTAATTATAATATTGATTAAGACAAACACCTGGGATTCTCTATGAAGAATTGAGCAGACCCCACATATACTCTAGTAAAGAAAATGTGTTGTTTTAACATCATAGCCATAGACCAAGCTAAAATATAAGCACATGATGGTTGCCTGGGTGGCTTTGTAGGTTAAGCATCAGACTTGATTTTGGTTCAGCTCTTGACCTTGATATCTTGGGATCAAGCCCTGCCTGCCTTAGGATCCACACTCAGCGAGGAGTCTGCTTGTCCCTCTCCCTCCATTCCTCCCCCTGCTCATGTTCTCTCTCAAATAAGTAAATAAAATCTTTAAAAAAAAAAATCAGATGATAAAGTTTCCAAACTACCAGCTAATTATATTTTATTAAAATGTGCTATTTGCCACTGTGAAAAACAGTCTGATATTCCCTCAAGAAATTAAGAATTACCATATGATACACTTATTCCATTTCTAGGTATATACACAGAAGAATTGAAGGCAGGATCTCAGATAATTTGTATACCATGTTTATAGCAGCATTGTTCACAATAGCTAAAATATGGAAGGAGTACAAGTGTCCATAGATGGATGAGTGGATATGCAAAAATGTGATGTACACACACACACACACACACACACACACACACACACACTGGAATATTAGTCAACCTTAAAAAGGAAAGAGGCTGCAACATGGATGAACCTCTAAGACATTATGCTAAGTGCAGTGAGCCAGTCACAAAGACGTAAATACTGTATGATCCCATTTATATGAAGTACTTAGAATTCTTAGTCAAAATCATAGAGACAGAAAGCAGAATGGTGATTGCCAGGGGTTTGGGGAAGGAGGGAATGGAGAACTATTGTTTAATGGGTATAGATTCTCAGTTTTACAAGGTTAAAAGTTATAGAGTTATGGAGATAAGTGGGTGTAATGCTTGTACAACATAATGAATGTGTTTAATATCCCTGAACTGTACACTTAAAAATAGTTAAAATGGTAAATTTCATGTTATGTGTATTTTACCATAATAAAAGAAATTGGGGAAAAGAAATGGTATTTGTAACTCTATAGAATCCAGTTATAGTTTTTGATATATTCTCATGAAAGATACTTCACTAAAATTCAGCCAGTATAAAAACAGGCATTTCCCAGAAGGATAAACAGAGAAGGCATAATAACCTTTGTAAGATCCTCCATAAACTTCAAAGGATATGAGACTGCCTGTAAGGATTTTTGTTTTGTTTTGTTTTGGTTTATTTTGTTTATTTGATTGGTTGGATTTTTTTGTTTGTTTGTTTTGTTTTTTTGGTGATGATAGGGGAGGTGGAGTATAAACAAACTGTATCTCAAAAAGCTTTTTTTTAAAAAAGTCCATCTGGGGCGCCTGGGTGGCTCAGTGGGTTAAGCCTCTGCTTTCGGCTCAGGTCATGATCTCAGGGTCCTGGGATTGAGCCCCGCATCGGGCTGTCTGCTCAGGGGGGCGTCTGCTTCCTCCTCTCTCTCTGCCTGCTTCTCTGTCTAGTTGCGATCTCTCTCTGTTGAATAAATAAATAAAATCTTTTAAAAAAAAGTCCATCTAATTGTAGTGTACCAGTTTTCTTAGTACAATATATTTTACACTATTTTCCAAATTGTTTCCCAGAGTTAATAGTGTAAGTTATGATTAAATATTATGCTATATGAAGAAATACGGCAAAAGTTCAAAAGGAGCTACATGTGGATAGAGAGATCTGAACAACAAAGCTTCTGCAGAGGAAAGGACTAAAAAGTTGAAAAGACAGCAAGGGAAGGGGAAACAGTAGTGAGTCAAGCCTTTTAAAGGTTTTAAAGCCAAGAATTTGAATTAAAAAACATTAGTCCGAAATCACTTAAATTCACGTATGCAGTTTGCATTATCGTCTACGTCTCCCAATGTAGAAAACAATTTCTTTACGCAACACTGAGCCCTGCTCCATGTAATTAACAGAGAAAGGTCATCTGCACGGAAAAAAGCACCACCTTTGCTGCTAAAGAGCTGGATTAATCTTTTAACAAAGTCTTAAATATTTCTAATTCCCTTTGCCCTTAAACCTTAGAACTCATCAGACTTTCAGCCATATTTTCTGTGCTCGGCATCTCCCTTTTCCTTTTTCCTTGGTGTGGACCTGTAGTGCCACACATTCTAGCCTACCCGCCACACCCATCATCCATCCTACGCGGGGCTTTATGAACATAACCCCTTTTTTCCCAGCCCTTGTCTTTGCAGCCTGCTGACCGAAGGTCCCTTTGCCTCTTGAAGGTTTATATACAACTAGGACACACACTGAGTTTCTTTTTTCTTTTCTTTTTTTTCTTTTTTGGACACACACTGAGTTTCTAACAGTAAGATTGACTTGGAGTAAAAATGCACTGTGTATTTTGGGTGCAAGTCACTGTTTGCTGTTCCAGGTGGCAAGGTACACAAAGATTTAAGCAATACTCCTTTGGACATTTTAGTTTAGGGTGTGGCTATTATGTGACACAGTTGTCAACTCTTGGTTGTTCTTGAGGGCAATTAGCGGAAAACTGGTTTTTCTGTTTGGTTTGTTTTGTTTGGACTAACTACTTGCTCAAGCAGAAGGAGCTTGCCTTCGACACAGAGGCAGACTTAACAAAGAGGTCAGGTTGGTTCTCCATTTCTGCCATGAAATGAAAGTATTTATGATATTTTCTACATCCTGGTATCTCTTGGTGGCTACTCTCCAGAGCTTGTTCCAACCTCTCCTTTCACAGTGTCAGACAGTTTGCGGATCCCAGTTTCTGGGATCCAGGCGTGGTTTCCATCTTGCTAGCCAGCAGGCAGGTGCTGAGACCAGGGACCTGGGTCGGAGCTATCTAACTACAGAGCAGCCATGACATATTGTGGGAAACAAAAACAATCGCTGAACACCGAAGTATATGTGAAAGCACTTTTCCCTCCTTGACTCAAGAATATTATCATGAACCTTAGCAAAACAAAGCAGTGGTGCTGACTCAGTCTTCTGAACATGAGGCTTAAACCCGAACATGCTTTTGAAATGACCTAAGGGTTTAAACGGTGAGTGGACTAGTTTAACTCTGTTTATTACTTTATCCTCCATTCTGGCTTTGTCCCAGAGGTTTCTAACAGCTCTAGCAACTTTGGAGTCAGTATCTCTGATGTATTTGCATCTGACCTCTGACCTAAACGACAGTGTTATTTTCAGCTGTTCTTTGACAGGGAATCCAACAGCTGCTGTTTAATACCACAGACAACTTGTGACACACGCTGGGTTTCTAGCAAGAGGATTAATCTGCCAATCTTGGACTCTGATTTGAAGCTGTCTATAATTTTCCTGCATAGAGGGGTAGAGAAGAATAAAAACCACACCTGAAGTACATACATTATTATCTTTAAAAAAAAAAATTGTAGTAAAATATACAGAATTAACCCTTAATTAAACAAAAGAAATTGGTTTTCTTGCTACTATTTAAAGGTAATAGCAAGGTATATTACTTCCTGTTAGTTGTGATAATTGAATTTGAAAATGCTGGTGAATGGAGTAAAGTAGTCACAAAGAAATCCTGAAATGGTAGATCTCTATTGATAATTGTTTATTGAAATATTTTTAAAATGTCCCTAAGAAATCTGAAGCCCTGAGAAAATGTGACCATGCCTCATAAACTTCATTTGACAAAAGGCAGTAAGTTTTAGAGAAGCAAATTAATCTAAAATTATAAGCACTTCTGTGGCTTAATCCCAAAATACACACTAGAACTTATTTTTAAAGTACATTTTGGGGGGTTTTCTTTGCATAAGGGAGACTTAAAAATCTTGAAAGGATTGATATCCAGGTCCGTGACTGGTTGGTTTCAAAGTCCACCCTAACCATAAAGATTCAATGGCAAAATGAATTTGGGTTGTCAGGATGTAATTTTTTTTTTCATTTGCTGTTAAACATCAACTGATAGGCAGAGAGCTAGAAGCTGCCCTCCCCATTTAAGATAATGGCAAAAATATCAGGCACTTAGTGTTACCATACCAGGGGTGTGGCGATTCTTTTTCCTTCTCTTCTCTCTCTCCCCCTCTCGTGATAAACTCAATGGGGTTGTCTATTTTTAACCTCCTGTTCTTTCCTTTTGGCAGAGTAATCAGTATGAGCTGAGCTCTTCCCCTGAATGAATCCAAGTAACCCCAGTGACTGCCTTCTGAAATGACCAGCAGACACACATCTGTCCAGAGGCTGTCCAGAGTATAAATTCTGGTTCTAACGTGCCATGTCCAGCCAAGGAAGTCCTGATGTGGAGTTTTCGACGACAACAGTCAGTTCAGTAGCTGTTCAGGCTGGGGACTCCAAAATCGTGATAGCTGTGGTAAAGGTAAGACAACTTTCTTTTTTCTCTGTGGCAGATGGCTTTTTGCAGGGTGTTAATAATCCTAAAGAACATTCCACATAGTCGGCAGGACTCAGCATATAGAAAATAGCACAGCAAGTACGTCTTACTTGTAAGTTTCAGCAATTCACTATGGTTTCTCTTTCAGTTAGCCAGAAAACATCTGTAGCAGCTTAATGAAAACAAAAACAAAAAACTCTACCATATACTTTCAATTTTATTTTTAAAGCCAAGCTACTCATGACTGCAAGTTCATGATTACCAGGCTGGAGAGTCAGGTGGACCTGTAAAATGTTAGTGATTTTTGAGAGTGGCTGTGATGGAGGAGGGAAGAGGACGTTCCCAGCAGAAACAGGCTGGTGCTATTTCGAACACGATGGAGGGCAGGGAACACCTAATGGGAGGCTCAGACATGTGCCCTCGGCAGCACTGCTTTTGCCATGGTAAAGGCACTAGTGAATCCTTATCACATTTTGGGAGAATGAAGACCCTACCAGGGAAGGTGCAAAGGGCAGGCGTCAAATTTGTCCTTATCAGCAGGAAGTTGAAACACTTGAGGCTTAGGGCTATTGCATATTTTATGTCAAGTAATTTGCTGGTTTGCAATGATGGCCACATACCTTTAGGTCGAAGAAGACATCCATGATTTTATTTCCTATGGAATGTCTTGCAAAAACCCCTGAAGCATTGTGCTTGGATTTAGACAAGTCACTACTTCAGGAATTCAGTGTTTAATGAAGGGAACAAGGCAAACAAGCCAGTGCTCACCATCCAGTTACTTTCAGGACCTCATCAACCTGATTTCTCTGGCCTTTGTTAGAAGCCGTGACTGAGGCCTGTTTAATTTAACTTAATTGCTGTGAATTTTACATTAATATGAAAATTTGTAACAGGAAAACAGAAGTTGATACTGAGCAAAACGATTCCCTCTAGATCACAACGTAAAGTGCTCCTACTGGTGTGATTCCCAGTGCTCTTGAGAACCAACCCCGTGTAAACAGCACCTCTGGTGATTCCCTGGCCCTCAAGTCCTTTCAAAGGCAGTGGGTGGACATGGAAAGAAGCCTGAAGCAGAGGTAGCAAAAATTGATGATTTACATGTGATTTTATGATGATTTGAGTAACTACAAATTTCAACCAGTGAGGGAAAAGAGGCAAACTCATTGTTTGAAAGAAGTCAACTTTTCTTTCCTTCAAATAGGAAACATTTCTTAGAGCAGGAAGAGGGATAATGTGTATGGGATAAATTATAGGAGAATCAGAGTTCATTTGACTATACAGGGGGAAAAAAATCCCAAAATTATGCTGGGAATACTTATTTTAACTTGATCGTGTTTCTAAGAATGTTCCCTCTGGCCACCCTTCACTGCTTTAACTAAATGCTGTCCCAAATAAAATAAATCTCAAGCTATTCAGAGTAGAAAGTCCACCTTAAAGAAATAGAAGTGTTGGTGTCTAATCTGTATGGGTTTGTTTCCAAATGGTCTTAGGGCACTCATGATATGGACCAGCTACACATTTTTTTCATTTCTTTTCAGCAATTTGCTTATCCGTGTGCAGTACCTTTTAACGGTTCCTCTTGCTTAATCAGTTGCTGCTTCTTAGAAAAGTAATTCCTCAGGAAGTGCAACAGTGAATTATATATTGGAGCAGCGAAAGTGTCCTACATGTTGGAAACAAATTGGCCGCATTCATACATCTGTTTCACATGCATCTAAATTTATTGACATTATCATACATATATTATTGATTACTGAACAACAAAAATTGGAAAATGTTATGTTTTTACTTTAATGTAGGATAAAAATCTGTTCCTTCCTCTGCTGCTTATTCTTCCCAGTTGAACCAGCGAGGTCAATGTAAAGACTCTGATCAGCCTAAATACCATTTATAAAACATTTTCCCCTTGGTGAAGCTTGCATCCTATTTGCCCAGGTGCAATCTCACTATTTTTATGGAATTAAGTTTTGTGAGAGATAATGTACAATTATGTAGCATGTTCTATAACTTCGTAATAGTCACTAATACCTAATCTATTGTATCTGTTCTTCATTTGATCGTAATAGTCACTAATACCTAATCTATTGTATCTGTTCTTCATTTGAGAATTTTTAATTTAAATACAGTATGCCAAGAGAAAAGAATTTACCCTAAGAATGAAGGAAAAGACAGGGCATGGATTTATATCAAACCTGTTAGATTTCAATGTCAGTAAAGCCTATCTCTATGGAAGGAATAAACTGTTCACAGTATAACTGAAACTGTAAAAAAGAAAGGAAAGAAGGAAGGAAAAAAAGGAGAGCGGTAAAGGGGAAGAAACAAGAGGAACTAAAAGTGTATTTTGTTTCATTTTTATTTATAGTGTGGCAAGTGGGTGCAACTTCAGTTGGCTGAATCACAGCCCAATCTTCTAGAAATTGGTAGCAGTCAAGATGAGACCAAAAAGCTTCTTCATGATCATGAACTTCTTTTGGGCAAGCTCAAGGTAAGATATTAAAATGTGAAGCAGATGCCAAAAATAAATAAATAAATAAATAAAAATCCATTTCTTATACTTCCTCTTGATTCTTCTGACCTCACTGTCCTATTGCCATTAAATATAGTGCCATATAGATAATGGAAAAGTGCTATAGTTATTTATGAGCAAATACTAGGATTGGAGAGAGGTGACAAGATTTTTTAAAAACTTTCCCTAATGTTATAGAAAATATGGAGTGATACTATTTTTTTTGTGGAGAAATAACTGATTTTTTTCCTGGCTGTCTCAGTGAAAAAAAAAAAAATTCCATCATTTTTCCATTTCATCCATTATACTGTCAAGTCGCTACAACAGATCCAAAGTTCCTGTTGTTAATCATACCTGCTGGCAAGAATAATATAGAAGCTTATTTTCCTTCTGTTGAACTTTTGAAAAGATCTGATTTTGTATTTAATATTAAGAGTTCTTGAAACCAAATAATAATTTTAGTAAAATCAGAGTTATTACTCCATATTTGTGTGGCTATTTAGTTCAGAATCTAAAAATAACATTAGCTTGAGATTGCCAGGTAAGATACTAATTCAGGGCCAGATACATAATTTGTGGGGCTTAGTGCAAAATAAAAAGGTGGGCTTTTTGTTCAAAAAGCAAGAAAAAACTTTTTCTTGACCTGTCACATTGTATTTTATCTGCTATTTACTGTTAGCTCCTTCAGATATGGGATACACGCTGGCGGAGGACACATCCTCACAGGCTCTGGGCCCTGGCCATGGCTGAGTGCACAGGGTGTGGGCCTGATCCCAGCCTTTCCCCAGCTGTGCCCTGACCCCCACAGGGCAGATGGCAGAGGTCATTGAACAAGGGAGGGGAGTAGAAAGGATAGCAGAGACTCTCTGGGAGGCAGGACCCCATGTGAGATAAGGCACCAATCCCCCAGCACTTCCTCTGTTTTCCCTTTGGACTTTACTTACAAAACACAAACTTAGAAATCAAATTATTAAAAATTTCAAAATAGCGGCAGACAAAGTCACTTCAAACCCCAAGTGGTGTCCCTTTCTAAAAATGGAGCCCAGGGATGCAGCCAGCCCTGTGAGTAAGAACTCTTAAGTAAATGAATGCCTTCACTAAGATCAAAGAGGTTTGATCAGACAGCCAGCAATGACTCGTGTTTTTAGTGCTTTAATAGTACTGGCTTCTTTGAACATCTAGCCTGGATTTTATACTTGCTTCCTAGATTTAGGAGCAGATCTAAACTGCATCTGATATATACAGACAGCGGTTTCCTGATTGGAGAGTAGTAAAATTAATTGGGTACATCAGACTGGAAAGTGGAAGAAAGAATTAGTACTGAAGGACGGAGCCGTTAGAATCCAGAATTTATTCTCCTGTTTAGGCAGTTCTGGGCTCTAGGCTCTGGGCTCTGTGTTGTTTTTCAAAGTAGAAATCCCTGGCCACCAGGAAGTTCTTTGTATATAAGAAAAGAACACATTATGATGTGGAAGAACATTGAACCAGGAATCAAAAGATCTATGTTTTAGCTCTGATTATGCCCCTAACTAGTGTAATTCGGCTGAAAATTCAAAGTCTGGCTGTGGCTGCTATGCAAATAAACTGAATTCCATGAACTGTGGAAACCCAATGCTTCCTCAAAATTCCTGCTTGTCCCCAGAGGTTTACTTTCTCATGGTCTCTTGTGTCCCCAGTTCCCTCTTATATACCTGCCAACTGTTTATGCTTGAAGTTAACTTGGACTTGAAACCACATCCCTTCCCCTAACACTTCCACTAACACTTCATGCCCAGTGAGCATTTGCAAGTCTACTACTGAAATCTGAGTGGTGGGGAAGCTCACGGAAGTCTGGGTCTTTTAGGCTCCCTCCTTTCTTCCACCCCTATTCCTGTCCAAGACCGCACAACTCAGGGGTAATGCTGTCTTAGGCAAAATAGTTCAGCTCTACAGCAGCTATTCTTAATTTTTCATACTTAAATCAATTAGGAGCTCAGTGAGGTCAGGGGTGGTGGAGAGAGCTTCCCATTTAACGGGATCCATACTCAGCAGGTGCTTGTGGTTCTAGATTCCGAAGTCCTGTTGTCCTTTCATGCTAGTCTCCTGGTTATGGACTAGCCTTCCAGACTTCAGGCTTTTTAACTGTAAAATGAAGAGAGATGATAGACCAAAGCTTCATATCTATTGTGGATCTCACCATAGTGTGCCATGGGATCATGGGGCCATTCTCCCTCTCTGTGAGTGAGTGGATCTAAGTACGTGAGGTCTCAGTAAAAAGGCCTTTTGGCTTCATGTAGACCTCTAGTCGTGACCTCTTTATGTCCATTTCCCATACCTTCCTCAACCCCATCTATCACTGTCAACTTAACCACCCAACCCCCAAAGAAATTTTAAGTAGTAGCATCATCTTCCAATGTTATTGATTAAAAAATAGAAGTCAAGGAATCTGAAGTCTGTTCCAGATTTGCTGTTAAAAAAACTTCTTAAAAAAATAAAAGGGTGGGGCGCTTGGGTAGCTCAGTCAGTTAAGTGGCTGCCTTTGGCTCAGGTCATGATCCCAGAAGATGTTGGGAAGCAACCCCAAAGTCAGATTCCCTGCTCAGTGAGGAGCCTGCTTTTCCCTCTCCTGCGGCTGTCCCCCTGCTTGTGCTCCTTCACTCTGTCAAATAAGTAAATAAATGAATCAATCAATCAATAAATAAAGTCTAAAACAATTTTAAAAATAATATAATAAAAAGGTAAATTCCATATTGCTGATGTATAGAATTTACCATGAATTTAACCAATTTATTAGCTATTATGCTGTCAGTGTAGGCACAAACCTGTAGTACAAAACTGTTGCATCCAAGTTAGTTTTATTTATTTATTTATTTATTTATTTATTTATTATTTTTTTTTTTTTTAAAGATTTTATTTATTTATTTGACAGAGAGAAATCACAAGTAGTCGGAGAGGCAGGCAGAGAGAGAGAGAGGGAAGCAGGCTCCCTGCTGAGCAGAGAGCCCGATGCGGGACTCGATCCCAGGACCCTGAGATCATGACCTGAGCCGAAGGCAGCGGCTTAACCCACTGAGCCACCCAGGCGCCCCTCCAAGTTAGTTTTAATATGAGCTTCTTGAATGATAAGAACATTAGTAGTTCAATAAGCCAATAATATTTAATTTTTAATATTCATTCCAGTCCTTTTCCTATGCACAGGGCCCTGCAACTTGTTCTAATTATAAAGAAGAATGCTGTGTAAGTGGTGTTGTGAGGTTGTAGGGTTCAGTCTACTTTAATTTGGGCATAGCAGTTAGCCTCTCTGGTCTCAGGTTTTTCATATGAAAAATTATGATAAAAATAGTTACCCTCAAACACCTAAAAAAAGAAAATTTGCGATGATACATGTATATACCTGCTGCTTTTAAAAGAAAAAGTGGCATAAATATTCTGCTAGTAATTAATGTATCAGAGGAATTTGGATATCTCAAACACTAGTAACTTAGACTAAAAGGGAAATTTCTGGAAAAACAGAACTTTTATCAGTTTTTTTAATGTTGGTAATGTCTATACCCTGAAGATGCTATTTTCCTTTCGGCAGTATAACATTTAATTCCAGTGGAATGTCCAGAAAAAAAAAATTTCCCTGTTTTTCAGTGGTGAAAACATAATCATGTGCAAAAAACATTAACTCCCAAAAGTCATCTAGATTCTTAAACCGTACTCAAATTATTTCTAACAAGAAAGAAGAAATATGGGAACAGGGAGAGAGATTTAAATCAGGTAAAGATTTGCCTATGGCTGGTCTCAACATTACATTTCTAAGTGGTTCTAGGAGGAAAGAGGAATTGGAATTATGTTAAGGATGATGCTGAGAATATTCTCCTCAGCATCTGGCTAAAAATAGCTACCTCGCAACTGTCCAAAGGAATTATACAAACCAAACAAACTTCCAGCCACTGGCTCCTGTATTTGTACATATACCATAATTGCATTCAGTGAAGAATGACCCTTTTGAGTATAGAATACTAAATTTCACCTCTGATTTGACTTATAAATCTATTGGTTCCCTGATTCTGACTAAATTTCTAACCCAGGGAATAATTATATTTGTCCTATTTCCATTTACTTAGTTAGAAATGAATGTATGAGGAATAGTCAAAATACATTAGTAGTAAAGCTAAAAGTCTTATTAAAACTTGCTATACATAAGGAATAGTGTGATTTTTCTACTATAAACTTGAGTATTTACTAAGAATATAGTACTTAAAATTTTTTTTTAAAGATTTTATTTATTTATTTGACAGAGAGAAAATCACAAGTAGACGGAGAGGCAGGCAGAGAGAGAGAGAGGGAAGCAGGCTCCCTGCTGAGCAGAGAGCCCAATGCGAGACTCGATCCCAGGACCCTGAGATCATGACCTGAGCCGAAGGCAGCGGCTTAACCCACTGAACCACCCAGGCGCCCTTAAAATTTTTTTACTGTGGTAAAATATATATAGCATGAAATTTGCACTTTCAACTATTTTTAAGTATACATTTCTATGGCATTAATTACACTCACAGTGTTGTGCAACCATCACCACTGTTTCCCAAACCTTTTCTTCACCTCAAATATAAACTCCTCACCTATTAAGTAATGACTCCTATTCCTGCCTTCTCAAATCTACTTTCTGCCTCTACAAATTTGTCCATTTTAGGTGCTTCTTAAAAATGGACTCACTCATATATATGTTCTTTCTGGTAGGCTTTATTTCACTTAGCATGTAATGTTTTCAAGATTCATCCATGTTGTAGCATGCATCAGAACTTTATTCCTTTTTATGAGTAATACTTTATTGTATGGATATACCACATTTTATTTATCCATTCATACTTTGATGGACACTTGGGTTGTTTCCACTTTTCAACTGTTATAGATAATTCTAAAATGAACGTTGGCATAAAGTATTGGAATACCTATTTTCAGTTATTTGGGGTACATTTTACTTTTTGAAGAAACACCAAAAAATTTTCACATCAGCTGTACATATTACTAGATTTAGGAGCAGATTCCTACCAGCAACATACATGTGTTCCAATTTCTTTACATCCTTGTCCAAACTTGCTATTTTCTGTGTTTTTCATTATAGTTATTCTACTGTGTGTGAAGTGGTATCTTGTGGTGGTTTCGTTTTATATTTCCCTAATGACTAATGATATTAACCCCTTTTTCATGTGTTTAGACAATTGTGTATCTTCTTTGGAGAAATGTCTATTCAAGTATTTTCCCCACTTTTTAATCAGGTTGTTTGTTTTTTGTTGTTGAATTTAGGAGTTATTTATATATTCTGGATATTAATCCCTTATCAGGTATATGATTTGCCAACATTTTCTCCCATTCTCTGAGTTGTCTTTTTACTTTCCTAATAAAGTCCTTTAAGAATGAAGAATAAAGGGACGCCTGGGTGGCTCAGTTGGTTAAGCAGCTGCTTTCAGCTCACGTCATGATCCCAGCGCTTAGGATCAAGTACCACATTGGGCTCCTTGCTTGGCGAGGAGCCTGCTTCTCCCTCTGCCTCTGCTGCAACTCAGCCTGCCTGTGCTCGCTCACGCGCTCTTTCTCTCTGGCAAATAAATAAATAAAATCTTAAAAAAAAAAAAGAATGAAGAATAAAGTAAATCTGTATGACTTAATTGTATATATTTATACACTAGAGAAAATTTTAACATGTATGTTGAGAATATGATGGAACCCTTTAGGACAGTATTGGAAGAGAACTAACCTATAGTATATTATCTGCATCATAGCAGTATTTTACCCTGAATGTTTACTTCATATAGGATATCCATTTCCACTCTTTGCCTATTTTCCTATAGACTCACAAGTCAGAAAATTCTACCCTCTCAGAAATGCTACTCTCTTAGATGTTTTCACCCATCTCTCCTCTTTCCCTACAGGAATGAGGGGGTTGGGACCTTGTGTACCTGATTGGTGAGACTAGGGAAAGAAGTGGCAGCCATGGGGATGCCAACCTCATGGTCTCTACCTGCAGACACTGTCTACTCCTGGGCCACATGTTCTTTACCGCTGACCTGGCTGGAAATCCTTGCCTGGCAGAGGCAGGCTGCAATCTTACCTTCTAGGGCAGCTGAATGTATGTCTGTGTCTCAGACTCAACTCTCTTCACAGGCAGGTCCCAATGACTAGATTTTAAGAAGAAAAAATAGAAAGTCAAGTCAGCCCATTCTTTGGTCTAGTTTTATGGTAATGAGAGGCGCTATTTTGACCCATATCTGAACTTGATGTCAATTTTCAGTTGATTTGAAATCTTGAGGGGAGAGAGGTAAGATTAATTCGTACCTTCCAAATTCCAATATTAAAATTTTTTTATAAATTTAATTCTAGTGTAGTTAATATACAGTGTTATATTAGTTTCTGGTATAAATAGAGTGATTCAGCAATTCCATATATTATACAGTGCCCATCAAGATAAGTGTATTCCCAATCCCCATCACCTATTTCACCCATACCCCCACCAACCTTTGCTGTGGTAACCATCTTTTTATTCTCTGTAGTTGAGAGTCTGGTTTTGGTTTGTCTTCCCCCCTGCCTTTGTTCAATTGTTTTGTTTCTTAAATTCCACATATGAGTGAAATCATATTGTCCTTCTCTGATTGGCTTATTTTGCTTAGTATTGTGCTCTCTGGCTCCAACAATGTTGTTGCAAACGGCAAGATTTCATCCCTTTATTTATTTTTTTAAAAGATTTTGTTATTTATTTATTTATTTGACAGAGAGAGAGAGCGAGAGAGAGAGAGAGATGACAAGTAGACAGAGCAGCAGGCAGAGAGAGAGAGAGGGGAAAGCAGGCTCCCCACTGAGCAGAGAGCCAGATGTGGGGCTCAATCCCAGGACCCTGAGATAATGACCTGAGCCAAAGGCAGAGGCTTAACCCACTGAGCCCCCCAGGTGCCCTGTGGATTTCATTCCTTTAATGGTTGAATAATATTTCATTGTCTATGTATACCATATCGTCTTTATTCATTCATCAGTTGATGGAAATTTGGGCTCTTTCCATAATTTGGCTATTTTTTTAACTTACTAATTTTTTAAAGTGGGCTCCACACCCAGTGTGGAATTCAGTGTGGGACTTGAACTCTTTTTTTTTTTTTTTTTTGGAAATATTTTATTGGTATGTTAATTAGAAAATACATTTGAATATCAATATATGATTATTTCTCCATTATCCATGACTAGGAAGAAAAAAAGTGTTTCAACTTGTCCCAAGCATCAGATGATTTTAAAATCTTTCCTGTTGACTTTTCAAGTAGATTATTATGATTTTTTTATATTTGCTATTCTTTTTTTTTTTTTTTTTAATTTATTGTTTATTTTCAGCATAACAGTATTCATTATTTTTCACCACACCCAGTGCTCCATGCAATTTGTGCCCTTTATAATACCCACCACCTAGTACCCCAAACTCCCACCCCCCACCCCTTCAAAATCCTCAGATTGTTTTTCAGAGTCCATAGTCTCTCATGGTTCACCTCCCCTTCCAATTTCCCCCAACTCCCTTCTCCTCTCTAACTCCCCATGTCCTCCATGCTATTTGTTATGCTCCACAAATAAGTGAAACCATATGATAATTGACTCTCTCTGCTTGACTTATTTCACTCAGCATAATAATCTCTTCCAGTCCCGTCCATGCTGCTACAAAAGTTGGGTATTTGTCCTTTCTTTTTTTTTTTTTTTTTTTTTTTATAAACATATATTTTTATCCTCAGGGGTACAGGTCTGTGAACCACCAGGTTTACACACTTCACAGCACTCACCAAAGCACATACCCTCCCCAATGTCCATAATCCCACCCCCTTCTCCCAAACCCCCTCCCCCCAGCAACCCTCAGTTTGTTTTGTGAGATTAAGAGTCACTTATGGTTTGTCTCCCTCCCAATCCCATCTTGTTTCATTTATTCTTCTCCTACCCACTTAAGCCTCCATGTTGCATCACCACTTCCTCATATCAGGGAGATCATATGATAGTTGTCTTTCTCTGCTTGACTTATTTCGCTAAGCATGATACGCTCTAGTTCCATCCATGTTGTTGCAAATGGCAAGATTTCATTTCTTTTGATGGCTGCATAGTATTCCATTGTGTATATATACCACATCTTCTTGATCCATTCATCTGTGGATGGACATCTAGGTTCTTTCCATAGTTTGGCTATTGTGGACATTGCTGCTATAAACATTCGGGTGCATGTGCCCCTTTGGACCACTACATTTGTATCTTTAGGGTAAATACCCAATAGTGCAATTGCTGGGTCATAGGGCAGTTCTATTTTCAACATTCTGAGGAACCTCCATGCTGTTTTCCAGAGTGGCTGCACCAGCTTGCATTCCCACCAACAGTGTAGGAGGGTTCCCCTTTCTCCACATCCTCGCCAGCATCTGTCATTTCCTGACTTGTTGATTTTAGCCATTCTGACTGGTGTGAGGTGATATCTCATTGTGGTTTTGATTTGTATTTCCCTGATGCCGAGTGATATGGAGCACTTTTTCATGTGTCTGTTGGCCATCTGGATGTCTTCTTTGCAGAAATGTCTGTTCATGTCCTCTGCCCATTTCTTGATTGGATTATTTGTTCTTTGGGTGTTGAGTTTGCTAAGTTCTTTATAGATTCTGGACACTAGTCCTTTATCTGATATGTCGTTTGCAAATATCTTCTCCCATTCTGTCAGTTGTCTTTTGATTTTGTTAACTGTTTCCTTTGCTGTGCAAAAGCTTTTGATCTTGATGAAATCCCAATAGTTCATTTTTTCCCTTGCTTCCCTTGCCTTTTGCATTGTTCCTAGGAAGATGTTGCTGCGGCAGAGGTCGAAGAGGTTGCTGCCTGTGTTCTCCTCAAGGATTTTGATGGATTCCTTTCGCACATTGAGGTCCTTCATCCATTTTGAGTCTATTTTCGTGTGTGGTGTAAGGAAATGGTCCAATTTCATTTTTCTGCATGTGGCTGTCCAATTTTCCCAGCACCATTTATTGAAGAGGCTGTCTTTTTTCCATTGGACATTCTTTCCTGCTTTGTCGAAGATGAGTTGACCATAGATTTGAGGGTCTATTTCTGGGCTCTCTATTCTGTTCCATTGATCTATGTGTCTGTTTTTGTGCCAGTACCATGCTGTCTTGATAATGACAGCTTTGTAATAGAGCTTGAAGTCCGGAATTGTGATGCCACCAACGTTGGCTTTCTTTTTCAATATCCCTTTGGCTATTCGAGGTCTTTTCTGGTTCCATATAAATTTTAACATTATTTGTTCCATTTCTTTGAAAAAGATGGATGGTACTTTGATAGGAATTGCATTAAATGTGTAGATTGCTTTAGGTAGCATAGACATTTTCACAATATTTATTCTTCCAATCCAGGAGCATGGAACATTTTTCCATTTCTTTGTGTCTTCCTCAATTTCTTTCATGAGTACTTTATAGTTTTCTGAGTATAGATTCTGTGTCTCTTTGGTTAGGTTTATTCCTAGGTATCTTATGGTTTTGGATGCAATAGTAAATGGGATTGACTCCTTAATATCTCTTTCTTCTGTCTTGCTGTTGGTGTAGAGAAATGCAACTGATTTCTGTGCATTGATTTTATATCCTGACACTTTACTGAATTCCTGTATAAGTTCTAGCAGTTTTGGAGTAGAGTCTTTTGGGTTTTCCACATATAGTATCATATCATCTGCGAAGAGTGATAATTTGACTTCTTCTTTGCCGATTTGGATGCCTTTAATTTTCTTTTGTTGTCTGATTGCTGAGGCTAGGACCTCTAGTACTATGTTGAATAGCAGTGGTGATAATGGACATCCCTGCCGTGTTCCTGACCTTAGTGGAAAAGCTTTCAGTTTTTCTCCATTGAGAATGATATTTGCGGTGGGTTTTTCATAGATGGCTTTGATGATATTGAGGTATGTGCCCTCTATCCCTACACTTTGAAGAGTTTTGATCAGGAAGGGATGCTGTACTTTGTCAAATGCTTTTTCAGCATCTATTGAAAGTATCATATGGTTCTTGTTCTTTCTTTTATTGATGTGTTGTATCACATTGACTGATTTGCGGATGTTGAACCAACCTTGCAGCCCTGGAATAAATCCCACTTGGTCGTGGTGAATAATCTTTTTAATGTACTGTTGAATCCTATTGGCTAGTATTTTGTTGAGTATTTTCGCATCTGTGTTCATCAAGGATATCGGTCTATAGCTCTCTTTTTTGGTGGGATCCTTGTCTGGTTTTGGGATCAAGGTGATGCTGGCCTCATAAAATGAGTTTGGAAGTTTTCCTTCCATTTCTATTTTTTGGAACAGTTTCAGGAGAATAGGAATTAGTTCTTCTTTAAATGTTTGGTAGAATTCCCCCGGGAAGCCATCTGGCCCTGGGCTTTTGTTTGTTTGGAGATTTTTAATGACTGTTTCAATCTCCTTACTGGTTATGGGTCTGTTCAGGCTTTCTATTTCTTCCTGGTTCAGTTGTGGTAGTTTATATGTTTCTAGGAATGCATCCATTTCTTCCAGATTGTCAAATTTATTGCCGTAGAGTTGCTCATAGTATGTTCTTATAATAGTTTGTATTTCTTTGGTGTTAGTTGTGATCTCTCCTCTTTCATTCATGATTTTATTTATTTGGGTCCTTTCTCTTTTCTTTTTGATAAGTCGGGCCAGGGGTTTATCAATTTTATTAATTCTTTCAAAGAACCAGCTCCTACTTTCGTTGATTTTTTCTATTGTTTTTTTGGTTTCTATTTCATTGATTTCTGCTCTGATCTTTATGATTTCTCTTCTCCTGCTGGGCTTAGGGTTTCTTTCTTGTTCTTTCTCCAGCTCCTTTAGGTGTAGGGTTAGGTTGTGTACCTGAGACCTTTCTTGTTTCTTGAGAAAGGCTTGTACCGCTATATATTTTCCTCTCAGGACTGCCTTTATTGTGTCCCACAGATTTTGAACCGTTGTATTTTCATTATCATTTGTTTCCATGATTTTTTTCAATTCTTCTTTAATTTCCCGGTTGACCCATTCATTCTTTAGAAGGATACTGTTTAGTCTCCATGTATTTGGGTTCTTTCCAAACTTCCTTTTGTGGTTGAGTTCTAGCTTTAGAGCATTGTGGTCTGAAAATATGCAGGGAATGATCCCAATCTTTTGATACCGGTTGAGTCCTGATTTAGGACCGAGGATGTGATCTATTCTAGAGAATGTTCCATGTGCACTAGAGAAGAATGTGTATTCTGTTGCTTTGGGATGAAATGTTCTGAATATATCTGTGATGTCCATCTGGTCCAGTGTGTCGTTTAAGGCCTTTATTTCCTTGCTCATCTTTTGCTTGGATGACCTGTCCATTTCAGTGAGGGGAGTGTTAAAGTCCCCTACTATTATTGTATTGTTGTTGATGTGTTTCTTTGATTTTGTTATTAATTGGTTTATATAGTTGGCTGCTCCCACGTTGGGGGCATAGATATTTAAAATTGTTAAATCTTCTTGTTGGACAGACCCTTTGAGTATGATATAGTGTCCTTCCTCATCTCTTATTATAGTCTTTGGCTTAAAATCTAATTGATCTGATATAAGGATTGCCACTCCTGCTTTCTTCTGATGTCCATTAGCATGGTAAATTCTTTTCCACCCCCTCACTTTAAATCTGGAGGTGTCTTCGGGCTTAAAATGAGTTTCTTGGAGGCAACATATAGATGGGTTTTGTTTTTTTATCCATTCTGATACCCTGTGTCTTTTGACAGGGGCATTTAGCCCATTCACATTCAGGGTAACTATTGAGAGATATGAATTTAGTGCCATTGTATTGCCTGTAAGGTGACTGTTATTGTATATGGTCTCTGTTCCTTTCTGATCTACCACTTGTAGGCTCTCTCTTTGCTTAGAGGACCCCTTTCAAGATTTCCTGTAGAGCTGGTTTGGTATTTGCAAATTCTTTCAGTTGTTGTTTGTCCTGGAAGCTTTTAATCTCTCCTTCTATTTTCAATGATAGCCTAGCTGGATATAGTATTCTGGGCTGCATGTTTTTCTCGTTTAGTGCTCTAAAAATATCATGCCAGCTCTTTCTGGCCTGCCAGGTCTCTGTGGATAAGTCAGCTGCCAATCTAATATTTTTACCATTGTATGTTACAGACTTCTTTTCCCGGGCTGCTTTCAGGATTTTCTCTTTGTCACTGAGACTTGTAAATTTTACTATTAGGTGACGGGGTGTGGGCCTATTCTTATTGATTTTGAGGGGCGTTCTCTGAACCTCCTGAATTTTGATGCTCGTTCCCTTTGCCATATTGGGGAAATTCTCCCCAATAATTCTCTCCAGTATACCTTCTGCTCCCCTCTCTCTTTCTTCTTCTTCTGGAATCCCAATTATTCTAATGTTGTTTTGTCTTATGGTGTCACTTAATTCTCGAATTCTCCCCTCGTGGTCCAGTAGCTGTTTGTCCCTCTTTTGCTCAGCTTCTTTATTCTCTGTCATTTGGTCTTCTATATCACTAATTCTTTCTTCTGCCTCATTTATCCTAGCAGTTAGAGCCTCCATTTTTGATTGCACCTCATTAATAGCTTTTTTGATTTCAACTTGGTTAGATTTTAGTTCTTTTATTTCTCCAGAAAGGGCTTTTATATCTCTCGAGAGGGTTTCTCTAATATCTTCCATGCCTTTTTCGAGCCCGGCTAGAACCTTGAGAATTGTCATTCTGAACTCTAGATCTGACATATTACCGATGTCTGTATTGATTAGGTCCCTAGCCTTTGGTACTGCCTCTTGTTCTTTTTTTTGCGTTGAATTTTTACGTCTTGTCATTTTGGCCAGATAAGAGTAAATGAAGGGGCAAGTAAAATACTAAAAGGGTGGCAACAACCCCAGGAAAATATGCTTTAACTAAATTAGAAGAGATCCAAAATCGTGAGTGGGGAGAAAGGGGATAAAAAGAGGTTCAAAAAGAAAGAAAGAAAAAAAAAAGAAAAGAAAAAAAAAATTTTTTTTTAAAAAAAGAAAACACCTGAGAAAAATGTAAAAAAGAAAAAATATATATATTAGATAAACTAGTAAAAAATCGTTAAAAAAGAAAAAGGTAACAGTTAAAAAAAAAAAAATTTTACCCGAAGGCGAGAAGAAAAAGAAAAAAAGAAAAAAAAAATGAAAAAGAAAAAATTAAATTAACTGCAAGACTAAAAAAAAATCACAGGAAAAAAGCCATGAGTTCCGTGCTTTGCTTTCTCCTCCTCTGGAATTCTGCTGCTCTCCTTGGTATTGAAACCGCACTCCTTGGTAGGTGAACTTGGTCTCGGCTGGATTTCTTGTTGATCTTCTGGGGGAGGGGCCTGTTGTAGTGATTCTCAAGTGTCTTTGCCCCAGGCGGAATTACACCGCCCTTACCCGGGGCCGGGGTGAGTAATCCGCTCGGGTTTGCTTTCAGGAGCTTTTGTTCCCTGAGCGCTTTCCGTAGAGTTCCGGAGGACGGGAACACAAATGGTGGCCTCCTGGTCTCCGGCCCGGAGGAGCCGAGAGCCCAGGGCCCCACTCCTCAGTGCGCCCTCAGAGAACAGCGCCCAGTTACTCCCGTCTGCCTGACCTCCGGCCGCGCTCCGAGCTCACCGAGCCTGCGACCGGTTCAAGGTAACACCGAGCTGGGAGCTTACTGTCGGCTCTGTCTCTGTAGCCGGCTTTCCCGTTCCAATACCCGCAAGCTCTGCGACACTCAGACACCCCCGATCCTTCTGTGACCCTGCGGGACCTGAGGCCACGCTGACCCCGCGTGGGCTTCGCCCCGGTTTAGCCTCTGGACTGATGTCCCTCAGCGGAACAGACTTTTAAAAGTCCTGATTTTGTGCGCGGTTGCTCCGCCGCTTGCCGGGAGCCGGCCCCTCCCCCCGGGGTCTATCTTCCCGTCGCTTTGGATTCACTTCTCCGCCGGTCCTACCTTTCAGAAAGTGGTTGTTTTTCTGTTTCCAGAATTGCTGTTCTTCTTCTCTTCGGTCTGCCGATGGATTTTCAGGTGTTTGCAATCTTTAGATAAGCTATCTAGCTGATCTCCGGCTAGCTGAAGCAGTCTCAGCTTGCTACTTCTCCGCCATCTTGACTCCTCCCTGCTCGGGACTTGAACTCTTGACCCCAAGATCAAGACCTGAGCTGAGGTAAAAAATCACCCAGGCACTCCCATAATTTGGCTGTTGTAAATAATGTTGCAATAAGCAGAGGGGTGCATATATCCCTTTGAATTAGTGTTTTTGTATTTTTTGGGTAAATACTCAGTTGTATGATTACTGAATCACAGGGTAGTTCTATTTTCAACTTTTTGAGAAACTCCATATTTCCATCCAGAGTGGCTGCACCACTGTGCATTCCCATCAACAGTAGTACACAAGAATTCCTTTTTTCTGTGGCTCAAAGGGATCTGTGTCTTAGTGTTCTACACATATAAAGGACCTGCCATATTTTTCACTGATTATTTTGAAGAAAATCACTGAAATAAGATAGGCTATTCCTAGGGGAATAGGAGCTAGTAGGCAGTTTAATTTTTCTTTTATACGTTTAAAAATGGAGAACTTCTACCATTAAAAAACAACAAAAAAACGTATTCTTACAATTATGAAACAGTGAAACTTCCTAGTGATTTTCCTTTCCTCACTTGGCACTTTCCTAGTCTATAGGATATTTCTTTTCTGAGATATTCAACTCCAGTGAGTACTATGGAGGTATAGAGTGAAATAAAATTCAAATTCTTTAGATTGAAGAGTGCCATGGCGAATCTGATAGAATATTATTTGTATAAGAGAAGTTGGTTAAAGAGGGAGGCCATGACAATAGGCTTCTCAGACATGAAGTTAAGGCACATTAGTATTGCAAATATCACAAATAATTTGTCAGTAGTTCAGATCAAGCACCAGTTCAGTGTGATTATACTTAATGAAGTGCTGATGGGAGTTGGTCTGTTAGAGGGGAAGAAATTCTGTAAGTGGAACATTTTGTAGGTACAGAGACTGCAGAGTAAAAAATTGGGAGAGGACATTATCTTATCCCTTGTCTTGGCTCAGTAGTTAGGTTGGACTTGACTCCTTGGCAGAAGCTGATAGGCCTGTAGGGAGCACAAGTCACTCACCATATTGCTTTGGGCTGGGACACCAAGTGACAAATAGTTGGCAAGAAAGAGAGAGGCATCTTTCGTATTTCTGTAGGGAATAGTGCATGGCTTGGTTATATCAGATACTGAAACTTTTTTGACAAAATTAGGACACAGTACATGGGAAGATTATGATAGATTAAAGTGGACCATAAATTCTTAGGCACTCCTCCCACTGAGATGTGGGGTCTGTGTCCATTCTTTTAAAACTGGATAGACTCTCAGATTGCTTTGCCCCAAATATTACAGCATAAATAATGCTGTACCAGTTTCCAGACCCAGTGTCAAAAGGCTGGCTGCTTTTACTTTCTGTAATTCCAATAGTCACTCTTGGAACCCAGCCAACTGGTGAGGAAGTCAAGTAGCACTGTGGAGAGGCCCATGTGGAGAAGAACCGAGGCTCCCAGCATCAGCCCTGGCTGAGATCTTGGGTAACAGCCAACCAACCTGCGAGTTATGTGAGTGAGCCACCTGAGCCATCTTGGAAGTAGATTCTCCAGGCTTGGTTAAGCTTCCCAGCTGAACTGTGTGGAGCAAAGAAAAATCTTCCCCACTGAGCCCTGCTCAAGTTGGCAATTGTGAGCAAAGTAAATAAGTATTTTAGACCACTAAATTTGCAGCAGTTTGTCACCAGCAATAGATAACGAGAAGAGAGGGTGACAACAAGAGTGGCATCCTCTGGAGATTTTGAAGTCAGCACTCATGAACAAAAGGTATAGAAAGAAGAAAATAAAGAGTTTTCATGGAGAGACACTTGAGAAGTGGGACTAAGATTTTCTAAAATGAAAGATGATATGATTGTACTAATGATTAGTGAAAAGAAAATTCTGAAGTTTGTGAATGATTTAATTTTAGAAAATTGAAAGCAGATTCAAAAATATATCTATTATATAGTATATCTATTATAATATATCTATTATAATGTTCAAAAATATATCTGTTTGACTTTCATTTTGGTATAGTTTTTTGAACAGGAGGAAAAGGTTTGTAGTTATAATTCTGCACACAGGGATATGCACAAAATATTATGGGTATAGTGTGGAAAGAATGACTAACTGCCAGGGAATTCAGGGGAAACTTGACAGAGAAAGTGATATTTGGCTGTCCTGGAGATGAATATGAGTTTTCCAGATACCATAGAACAAATTTAAAGGATAAACAATAGACTGGAAGAAATACATTTGCAGTTTATATGAAAGTTAAAGAATTACGATCCTTCATTTTGATAACAAAGTCAAAAAGACAAAAAACCCAGTAAAATCAATAAGAAATACACAATTCACAGAAGAGGGGCAAATCACCAATAGACATAGAAAAGGGATGCTCAACATCAGTAATAGCCTGAGAAGCAAAACTAAATAATTAAAAAAAATGATTTGCTTAATGTACTATTAAAAACTCAAGATAGTCATAATATCCAATGACAGAATATAAGGAAAAGAACATTCTACCATACTGTTGGTGAGAATTTGGACTGACACAATCATTTTGGAAACTAGCAAGCATTAAAATGTAAACTGCTTACATTCTGTGACTCGGCAACCTCACTTCCTGGAATCTGTCCTTGGAAATGAGAACACTAGTAAGGATATAGACATGCAAATGCCTTTGCTATGATATTGAGCACCTTTCCACATGTTTTTAATGGAATAATTTAATAAATTTAATAAATAATTTAATTGCAATAATTTAATTTAATAGTTTAATGGAATAATTTAATAATGATGTCCAACAATAGGGGAATACATTTATAAATTGACCATTTATGCCTCTTTCATACTGTGGAAGATTATATTGAGTCCCAGGCTTCTTGTTGTGACATAGGTAAACTCGTAGATGTTTAACCCAATGTTGGTTGGGCTTTCTGTTATTTATCGCCAAACACATTCTTATTTGAATCTGGGTCAAAAGATAGGATTATAACTAGTATTTTTTTTTAGGTCATAGGCCTATAGTCTCTAGGCTATTGCTTAGAAAATGGTGCTTCTTTAAAATATAAATCTACAAACAAAAATTTTCATTGAAGTAGAACCCATAGTCCTTATTGGTTATCACAAAAAGGGTCTTGGTCTGACAGGACAAAACTTGGTTATAAGAAATACAAATGAGGGAGAGCAGAGATAAAAATGGTAGCACAGGACCCACTCACTCCTACTCTCAATCTTCAGTACTGCTGAGTTAGCTTAAATGGTAGGATAGAAATACCCTTTTTGCATTCTATCCAGATGGCAACAGATCCTTCTGCTCTACAAAAGACCCAACTGTATATTGTACTTAGCCAAGGATGTATCTTTTCTAAATATAGATTTTGTCTTAGATATATCATAACGTATAAGTGTGCAAAACTCAAGAGTTTTTCAAATGGCATGACTATATCATTCTCTTGACAATTTCATAAAGCTATTGGTCCTCAGGAGAATAAGGCAAACTTCTGATTTTTTGGTTAACCCCGTCTTCCAAATTACCTGTTTCTTCTTTCTCTCTCCCACCACATATTCGAGGTACAGGGATTTAAGTGAGATTAGAATTTTTATCTTAAAAAAGTTGTCTGAAAATGGAATACTGGTTCCAGTTCCAGGCAAGATGGAGTAAACACACTTCACCCTATCTCCATTAAAGGCAACTATAAACATTCTACCGAATGTGTGTATGCAGAGCATGGTGAAAAGTAAGAGCTAGCAGGTAGATCAGGGGAAGAGATCAGAATCCCCAAACCACCAAACAGCGGTGTTGTTGTTTTCTTCCTCCAGTGTGGCGCAGCTTAGATTTAAAGGCAAGTTGATACCCTGAAGTATGCCCGGAGGTAGGCAGAAAAAGCTCTAGAAGAGTCTTCTGTTTCACATCTGAACAGTAGAAAGCAAGCTTCCTTGGGTCATACAGAAAGGGAGGAAATACTCTGCTTCTGTTTTTGTTTTTTGCTCTTTTTTTTTTCCCTTAGCCCAAGCAGTCCCCTAGAAGCAGCTGTGATGGAGAAGGTGGAGGCCACCAGGGGGGTGCCTACACCTCTGAGAAGGGGAGAGCCCTCTCTGACCTGAGGAATTACGGTCTCAGAGCTTGAAGTGACTTTGCATTGCTTTTTTCCTCCCTCTGTCGTCCCCACTGTTTGGTCCTGCAGACACAGTGATGGGAACTGCATGGCGGAGTAATTAAACCAAAGCTCCAGGTTTGGGGCCAGAGGAGCAGTAAGGGGGCTTCCATGGTACAAATTTCAGGCCCTGAGTCAAGGTAGTGAAATTAGAAGAGGCAATCTCACCTTTCAACTCCGTTACTCATATTTATATAGATGGCTTTCTGGTTTTCTTTTTAAAAAGCTCAATTACTCAGTCAGTAGACAGGGAACTCTGAAGAATCACAAGCTCTCAGACTCAGTTTCATAGTACACTTTTTTAAACTTTAATTTTCAACTCAAAACATATCCCAAATTTTTACATAATTGAATTTAGAAAAACCCAAACTACCCAAGGCTTTTGCTCACTGCTTTCTGAGAGCTCAAGATTCTTTGGTTCAGTGATTGCATAGGCTGTTAAACTTTTATTAATGTAGTGGGAAAAAAGCCTACTTGGCTAGTGTGTTACACTTATTAAGGAGCAACAATTACAAATCTATAATGCAAACCGCACATGGAAGCCAACATATGTAATTTTAAATATTCTAACTGCCAGATTTGAATTTTAGAACATAAAATACTTGTAGTAGAAAAGGATAAATGTTTCAAATCAACAATCTAAGTTTCCACCTTATGAAATTAGAAAAATAAGAGCAAATTAAAACCAAAGCAAGCAAAATGAAGGAAAGAATAAAGAGCAGAAATCAATGAAATTGTAAACAGGAAAACAATAGGGAAATGAATTGCTCTTTGAAAAGGTCAATGAAATCAATAAGCCTCTAGCCTAACTGAGAAAGAAAAAAGAGAGAAAGCAAAATGGCCAGTGTTAAGCAGGAGGCATGAGGTGTCACTGTAAATGCCACAGACACTAAAAGTATAAAATGAGAATACTATGAACAACTCTATGCTCATAAATTCAACTAAAACTGAGATGAAATGAACCAATTACTTAAAGACAATAAATTGCCAAAACTCACTCAATAAACAAGGTAAAAAGAAACAAATGAAATTAGTATGTTTAATTCATCCCCATATATCTAAAATATTATCAAATAACATGTAATCATTATAAAATTATTAATGAGATATTTTAATTTTTTGGTATGAAGTCTTTGAAATTCAGTATGTACTTCATACACATCACAATTTGAAGTGGCCACATTCCAAATAGCTAGTGGGTATCATATTATACAAGGTAGATTTAGAGAATAAAGAGGAAGAAACCTTCTAGGAATCAGAATTTTTTTTTTTAAGCTCAGGAGAAGTCTGCTTATAACCAAGCCAATATATGTAGGGCCTGAAAGGGAAAATTAGGAGATGAGATTTCTTTCAGGGACAAGAAATGAAAGAAAACCAGCCTAATTTATTTCCAGTAGGAAATTTTTGAAAGCCATTAATAAAGCAAATATTAGACACTGTCATAGGAGGAAGTAGAAATATTTTTCCTGGTGTAACATTTTAAAAAATATATGTATTTGTGCAATGTGTTTGGTAACTTGCAATTGATTTTCCTTGAGAAAGTAATTTTTTTCTAACAAATGAATTACATAGGCATTTTGAGACAATGAAAAGAAAATCTTTTATTAATCCATTTTGTGAAAGGCTGACAGTAGAAGGCAGTAATTAAACTGTGACTTGTTTGGTCGTGAGTTCTGGAAGCATTACTGCATATTTCATTAATAATTTTATGTGTAACTAATTTGCTGTTCATTATTTTTCCATTGCTCAAATATTGTTCAGTGGATTTCTTATGGTTATGTTGTCTAATGGTGATAATGTGGGAAACCAAATGCAATTCAGATTCTAAAATTAGCCAAAAGGATTCTGTTACTATGCCTTGGTTAATTTTGCTTAATGTTGGTTAACAAATCATTAAAGAGGATATCTGTGTGGCTCAGTAGGTTAACCGGCTGTCTTTGGCTTGGGTCATGATCTCAGGGTCCTGGGATCGAGTCCCGCATGGGGCTCCCTGCTCAGTGGGGAGCCTGCTTCTTCCTCTGTCTGTTGCTCCCCCTGCTTGTGCTCGCTGGCTCTTTCTCTCTCTCTGACAAATAAATAAATAAAATCTTAAAAATTAACACAATAAATCATTAAAAATTGTATATTTTGTATTTGAGTGATAAATATGTAACACAAAGCAGGAATGTGCTTCCATTAGCATATTTGTAAAACTTGGACTAACTTAAAATTTTTTCTTTATACTGCTTAATTCATTTATAAATGTTTCACTTGTGACTAGCTTTCCTTTATGTTTGTTGATGATGGCCTCAATTCTGAATAATAAATAAAAGAGGGGATACAAATATTACTGAAAAATTTAATCTCTAATAACTTTTTTCTCTTTTTCATTATTTTTTTTTTTTCCTGTCCCAGAAGTCTATAACCTAACTTCATACACTCACAAGAGCTGAACGCTGTGCTGAGGCTTGCACTTTCCTTACGGGGCTACGCTCTTTCTTTCTTACCCATCATAGTTTTGTACTAAGATGTACTTCTTGCACCCTTATCATGTCTGACCTCTTTACCTCTTTCTTTGTCGCTCATCTTTCACTTTTTATCTTTCACCTTTTAAACCTATTCACCCCACTTCTCCCACTGCACACCCTGCTTCTGACAACCACCAATCTACGAGTTTGCTTTGTTTTTAGATTCCACATCTAAGTGAGATTATATGACTTTTGTCTTTCTCTGATTGATTTTACTTATAATGTCCTCAAGTTCCATCCATATTGTTGCAAATGGTAAGATTCCTTTTCTGTGTGTGTGGTTGAATAATACTCCATGTATATATATACCACACTTTCTTTATTTATTGATGGACACTTAAGTTGCCACATCTTGGCTATTATAAATAGTGCTACAATGAACCTAGAGGTACATATATGTTTTTGGGTTCCTGTTTGCATTTTGTTCAGATAAATACCCGGAAGTGAAATTGCTGGATAATTCGGTAGTTCTAGTTTATTTTATTTTATTTATTTTTTAGGATTTCATTTATTTATTTATTAGAGGAAGAGAGAGAGAGCAGAGGGAGGGATGGTGGGAGAAGGGCGGGGAGGGGGGAGGGAAAGGGACAAGCAGACCCCATGCTGAGTAGCCTGGCTTGGGGTTCAATCTCACCATCCTGAGGTCATGGCCCTGGGATCATGACCTGAGCTGAAACTAAGAGTCAGATGCTTAACTGAATGAACTACCCAGATGCCCCGGTAGTTCTATTTTATATTTTTGAGGAACTTCCTCACTGTTTTCCATAGTGGCTATACCAGTTTACATGCTAACCAAGCGTGCACAAGGGTTCCCTTTTTTCCACATCTGTGTCAACTCTTCTTATTTCTTATCTTTAATAATAGCCATTCTAACAGGTGTGGGGTGGTATCTCATATCTCATTGGTTTTGGTTTGCATTTTCCTGGTCATTAATGATATTGAGCATCTTTTCATGAACCTATTTCATGACTGATTTGTGGAAGTTGAACCTGTCTTGTGTCCCTGGAATAGATTCTACTTGATCATGGTGTATGATCCATTTAATGTATTATTGAATTCAGTTTGCTAACATTTTGTTGAGACTTTTTTGCATCTGTGTTCATCAGAGATATCCCTGATCTTTTTCTTTCTTTTTTTTAAAAAAAGATTTTATTTATTTATGGAGGAGGGGAGAAGTAGGCAGAGCAGTAGGGTGAGGGAGAGGGAGAGAGAGAAGCAGGCTTCCCACTGAGCAGGGAGCCTGATGCAAGGCTCCATCCCAGGACCTGGGATCATGACCTGAGCTGAAGTCAGATACTTAACCAACTAAGCTACCCAGGCACCCCTTTCCCTAATCTTTAATAACCAAGTGATCTACCAGTTTTTATTGTCAGTTAATGTTTTGTGCTTGAAAAAGAAAGAATCATGGTCTGTGTATTGTTACTTATATAAATGAGGTTAAGAGTGAGGTCTTTGGTGAAGCCTGCATTCCAGAACTAAGACACCCACCTGGAAAAGTGTTAAATAATTAGTCAAGATTAAGAAGACAAAGAATTATACATTCTGGATTTTTTTTCTTCCAGGAACAAAAATCCTTTGTATCTTGCCTGGGACTTAAAACTGGCTTTCAGAAAAGATTAAGTAAACAGAGGAATACAAATGACATTTTCAACCCTGAAATTTTCATCCTGACCAATTTCTTGAGAGATTTCTTTTAATTGACCAGGTTATACTTCTACAAAAACCAAGCTAAACTTGCAAATGGAATTTTCTCATAGTTACTAGAACTTTTATCATTAACTTAGTAACCCTATATTTGGCTATAGGACCTTCTCTGTGTATACACTTCAGAATTAGGTGCACAAAGAGTTGTGGTGTGAAATGTTACAAACTGAAGAGAAATTCCTACCTCTTGGAAAGACTGCAGATGTAATAATGGTTACTATTTAATGACTATATTCTATGTGCCAGCCATCATAATAGATACATTAGGTATTTAATGCTCACATCAACTTTGTGAGGTAGGAAATATTCACATTTAACAGACGATAAAATAAATTCAGCAGTGGCTTTTGCCCAAGTTCCACAATGGTCTATGCCATTATATGTCATTGCCACTCCAATTTATTTTAAGAGGTAGGATTAGTATTCAAAATAAAGACATTGCCAAATAATAAATGGAAAACTTTATGCAGGATGCTGACAGATAACACATGCAAGAGTTCCATCAGTCAAATAGAAGAGAATATTTATTTGGATCTCAAAGGAAGTGATGAGTAAGAATTGGGAGTCAGAATGACATTCAACTCAGAGAAAGGTATTAACAAAGCTGTTGAGACAAAGTAGAAGAAAGATATGCATAGTATGTGAAGAACTCTGTCAGAAAATGTCAAATGATGAGGCTAAACTGGTATGGTGAATAAAGATTTGGCTGGAAAGCAGTACATGTTGGGCTATACAGTTAGAATTGATTGTGGCCAGGTAAGGATTCTTAAAGCAGGGGAGAGATTCAATAAAAATTCAGTTTGAGAAAGATTATCTTTATAACATTAAGCAGGCGAATGTAGGTAGAAAATCATTGGAGTTAAAAGATATACATGGAGGTGTTTAATAGACAATGGAACTTAGAATAGAGTTCCGAGTATAAGAGTAAAGAGAATTAAACTTGAATATTGTTTGTAATAGCAGCATCTATTATGTAGAGTAGAACTACACTTTGATGAATTCATAAATTATAAAATATTATAGAATTAGATAATTTATTTTACATAAAATGTAAGGGAAAAGTCAGTGATAATTCCAAACCTTAAAGCTTGTAGGATAAGAAAAATAGATGTCCCATAGATATTATTTCATAATTGCCAAAGGGGTGCCATTTTGAATTGGAACGTTCTTTATATTTGACACGTTGGAAGTTAGCGGTATCATTTGTTAGAGTAGTTTCAGGAAATAGTCATGCTGGATACCAAGTTGTAGTTGTTTAATGAACAAATGTGAAGAGAAGAATCAGAAATAGCAAGAATAGGCCATCTCTAATAAATTTCTAATAAATTTGAAACAAAGAAGGCGATGCTGACTGGGAAGTTTTAGTTAGGATGGGAGAGCCAGGGTTAGGAGAAATGGGCAAATTTCACTTAAGTAATGGGGTGTGAGAATTAGTGAAGAGTTTGTTTCTTATGAATCTAAATTTCCACAAGATCTCATTGTGAAATTTGGAAGGTTAGGGGCACAATAAGAGGAAAAATGATAGATGAATAGAGGGCAGATGAACAGAAGGTCTTACACAAGTGACCAAAGACAAGTGGAGTATGAGGCAGTTTTGTTATTCCAAATGGGCATGGTGGATTTGACCTTAGGGTATCCTGGATGGAGAAGAGTAGGACAGCCACTTCCTATTTCAATGGCTGTCAGCCTGATGACTGTTTCCAGTCCCAGAACTCCAGGCAGTTCGGAGAGCCATTGGGAGAGAATGATGAAAATGAACTCTCCATATGGAGCAGTAAGAGGAAGGAAGTCTTCATCAGCTGGTTCTAAATCTTGTGAGGATCACCTAGGAGCTTAAAAAGAAAACCACAGGACTCCTATATCTAGGTCCCAAAACTGAAGAACCAAAGGAAGGCTGGAACACCTGTATATTTTTGAGGTTGTTTGCAGTAATTCTGATGGACAATTAGGAATAAGAGACTCTGGCTCAAATCAAAAGAAACAACTACCATTAAACAACCACATTAAAGTGCCCGAACAGAGGTGCTGTCAATGGAATTGGGAAAGGGGGGCCATGGGAAGTTAGAGGCAATCATATTCAGGGTCATATAACAAAAGTTTGGGGGAAAGGAAGTTTCTAGACAGAAGTATTGGATAGTGCTTAGAAGCAGCAGCTTGTTTGAGGAATTTACCATTAGACTTGACTGTAAGTAGATTATTACTACTCTCTGAAAGCGTTCAGGAATACTCCCCATTTATGCTATTGACCACCTCCTCTGAATCCGTGCTGTGATTTGTAGCCTCTCTCTCTCTACTTCGGATCTATTTAATAGAAAACACTTATAGGTTTTATTTTTGTCATCTTCATTAGGCTTTGATCAAATTTCTGTCCTGAGGGCCTAGTACTGTGCTTGGATTATATATTCAATAAATATTTATAGAATGAGTGAATAAATTCGGCAAGGAAGGAATGAGTACATATATCCATTACATGTCTTCAGGAACCGGTCATCACTTTGTACTAACAAAAGAAATAGCATGAAAGGACTGTGGGTAAAAAAATGGAATAGTGATTATTTAAATGGTATTCACATACCCTGCTCTTCTTGCTCACAATGGTTCTGAAGGTTTTAAGGAGACTCAATTATTAATGTGCAGAACACTTGGGCTCCTTAGAGAACATAGTGGAACTGATAAAATATTAATTCTGTTAGTTTTTCTGATTTGTGTCATTATTCTTCTTTTAACGGAGCTGGAGGATGAGTTTCTGAGTAAATTATTGATATCCTCCTCTTAGAATGAGAGGCTGCCCCGAGAAGTGTTCCCTCTAAGCTCTGGTTTCATCTGAGGCTGACCTCTCTCCGTGTGTTTCCACTGTGCTTTTCAGCCCCTCTGTACTTACAGAAGTACAGTCTTATATCCGACTGTGGTACTTGTTCAGGCACAGCCTATATAATGAATATGTTTAAAGTGTAGTTCATGAGTAGTTTACACCAGAGTCATCTTGGATACCTGTTAAAAGGAGCTCTATAGCCCTCTATGAGATAAGACTCTCTCTGAATAGGGCAACTTGCTACCTGCAGCTTTTCTGGGCTCTTCCTATCATTTAGTGTCACTTTTAACATAGGTTTGCTTAATATATATCTATTTTTTCCATATGTATGCAGTTCTCATTAGAGGATAAGCTTCCCTCTGGACAGAGATGGTGTTGGCATGTACTAAGTTATTATATGGATAATTTTGTCTAAATTCATTGAGTTTTGGAGCCTTGGCATGCCTGGGCAGCTCAGACGTGAGGCCTCCAATTCTTGGTTTCACCTCAGGTTATGATCTGAGGGTCATAGATCGAGCCCCACATCAGGCTCTGCATTGGATGTGGAGCCTGCTTGAGATCCTCTTTCTCCCTCTCCCTGTATCCTGCACTGTCTCTCTCTCATCCTCTCAAAAGAGAGAGAGAGAGAGAAAGAGGAGTTTTGGAACCTATATTTAAGCACAATATAGTGGACTTTTATTGAGTGCATACTATGTGTCAACCACTTTTAAAATTCAGTATTTAATAAATTAAATGCTTTAGGTATATTAATTGGTTTAATCCTTTACATAACCATATGGTATAAGTTTTATGAGAGGCAGTGTACCTTAGCTGTTGACTATGTAAGCTCAACCTGCCTGAATACGAATCCCAATGTTTCTGGTTGATTTTGCAGCTCTGGGAAAGTTACTTATTCTCTCTCTGTCTTAATATCTTCATCTATAAAATGGGGATAATAATAGTGCCTACCTCAGGGATTAAAACAGTGAAAGAATTTAAACCAGGGCTTCACACATAGTGTTGAATGATTGTTAACTATTATTATTTTTACAGATGAGGAAACCAATGCACACACAAGTCATTTGCTACAAAGCTAAGAAGCAGCGGAGCTGTTCCAATCACACAGCGTACCTCTGTGCCATACCTATACTAGGCATGCTGTGGACTGTCACCCATTAGCATATGCCATAAAATCCCACTCACTCAGGAGGGTTATAAGAATGGTATGAGTAACTTGTCAGGTGAGGAAATGTGAGGGACATCCTTGGCTTCCAGCAGTTTACAATGTATACTAGTATAGGGAAAATGGCCCTCATAGATCCAT
Source organism: Mustela nivalis (assembly GCF_964662115.1). Classification (NCBI taxonomy): domain Eukaryota; kingdom Metazoa; phylum Chordata; class Mammalia; order Carnivora; family Mustelidae; genus Mustela; species Mustela nivalis. The sequence continues at coordinate 40,952,978 of NC_139030.1, forward strand.
GGAGCAATTAAAGAACAGGGAAATCACAATATCAAGGCACCGGACGATTCATTAAGTCCCCAGATAAAAGATGTTGATAGGCAAATTCTGGGGAAAAGAAAAATTAATTTAGCAAGAAAATTAATTTCTTTGGTGAAGATGGGATTTAAGGTCACCTTAAAATATGGGGCTATGGGAGTAAGCAGTGTGAGAAGAAGAGTTTCTGAGACATGGGAGAGGGTTGACTGTTTAAGCCAGAAGTAGCAGTGTTTTTCCTTCACTTTGGCTTCTTCCTGTGTACAAATGCTAGCTTAATACTTATATTTATTTATCCTCCTGCTTGGTACAAAAACTTCCCAATGTTCTGGCTTTCATCAAGTCTTAGGGAACGTGTCATTCTCTTTGTTATTGTTTTTGTTTTTTACTCAAGCATGGTGGAGTTCAAGTTCCCCAGTAAAGCACACAATGGCATTCTTGATAAGCCTTCAGAACTCTGTTTTTTCAGTAACATAAAAGGCCACAGAACTCTTAACGAAAGCTAGCAATTCTAAACAAATCCAAGGGTACAGAAAATGTCCTCAAACAACAGAAACCACCATTAATAATCTAATCCATGCACCTGTATATTATTTCTAATTACATTATTTACTTCATTTCACAGAGGTAGCATGGAAGAGTCATTTATATGCAAAATACCCAAGAAGGAAAAGTTAAGAAAATGCAGTTATGAAAAATAATGTGGTAGAACTATTTGGGTGCACATAAACATCTGTTTGAAAATGCCATCTTTTTTTATTGAGTCATGAGAAAGAAATCTTTTTTCGAACAATTATTTGGCAGTAAATTAAGAAAAAGAAAATATCTGGTTCCAGGGCACCTGGGTGGCTCAGTTGGTTGGGCGCCTGACTCTTGGTTTCTGCTCAGGTCATGATCCCAGGGTCGTGAGATTATGCTGTGTGCTGGGCATGGGGCCTGCTTAATATCCTCCTCCCCTCTTCCTCTGCCTCTCCCCTCTTACTCCCCCATCCCACATTTGCTTGTCCTCTCTCTCTCTCTAAAAAAAGAAAGGAGGAAAAATCTGGTTCTATTTACATTTAATTACAAAGAGACTAAGTTGTAATTTCAAAGGGTAAAGATTGTTCTGGTATTTTTATTATGAATGGATTTTATGGTGCTTTAGTAAATGACTCTGGCTTGAAAAATGACCTTCTTGCCCCCTAAAAAAGCTTACTTTTAAAAATCCAAACTGACTGATTCAGTACAATGTCAGAATTTTCCAAGTTGGTTTTCTTTTTTTTTTTTTTTTAATTAATTTTTTATTTTTTATAAACATATATTTTTATCCCCAGGGCTACAGGTCTGTGAATCACCAGGTTTACACACTTCACAGCACTCACCCAAGCACATACCCTCCCCAATGTCCATAATCCCACCCCCTTCTCCCAAACCCCCTCCCCAATTGCACTATTGGGTATTTACCCTAAAGATACAAACGTAGTGATCCAAAGGGGCACGTGCACCCAAGTTGGTTTTCTTAATCTTGCCTCTTTCTGTCATTGCTTATGTTACTGACATTTCCTAGTGACAACAGAATCACCTGATATTTTACTGGCTTGGTTTTAGTGTAGAAACCCCTGGAAGTTAGAGTTGTTAACAACAATTCTTCGTTAAATGAGGGTTGTGGTCTAGCTTTCAGTTAGAGGCTATTTCCACTCAGGACAGGTGTGGCCCAGGGGGTTTTCAGCAGCCCATTAGCTGCCACTTCTTTTTCAGACTGGAAGCCAACCAGAAATCTAGTTCTGCCATTTGTGTGCTGGTTTGGATTAGGGGCAGCCCAAACAAAAACGACAGGGTGATAACACCATCAAATAGGCAAGTGCAGGTAGCTTTTCACAGCCAGAATTAGGTGATGACATGTTCATTTCTCCTGTATCAGAAAAATATCTTAAGCCAGAAATCCATTTTGATACCCTACTGTATGTATAAACTAAAATTTAAAGTATGATTTACAGAAAAGGGTATAATTTAAAATGATAGAATGCTTGGAAAGAAAGTATGTACTTCCAAAACATTTATTACCTCAGGTTTTAGTTATCATTAGGAATGAAAATGATGCTAATAGTTCCCAACTTTTATGGAGGACAGAATAGTGGCCAGGCCCTTTCCATGCCTCATCTCATTTTGTCCTCCTAACATTATTATGAAGAAATATTCTTACCATGCCAGCTTTCTAGATGTGAAAACCAAGACTCAGAGCAGTCGCCTAAGATCACAGTCAGCAAGTGGCAGGGCCCACTGATAATATGATTTGGGGAGCACTTAGAGGGTATTTGAGCTCTCACATATCCATGCCCTTCTCATCCAGGCAGTCTCTACTGCCAAAAATTCCACCATCAGAGAGTCATTCTTTCAAATAATCAGTAAACTGTTCTTCATGCAAATACAAATAGTGGAACAAACACCTTTCCATCCTGGTACATTTGCCAGTGGCTTCCTCTGTCCTCATACTCTATCTCCTTTGCCCCAAAGGCTTTCTGGTCTGTGGTTGACACCTAGGCTAGATGCTCTTTAAAAGTGTAGGGGAATGGGGGGATAATACGGAACTTTTTACAGAAATAAAAGTCTTAAAACAATATTCTCTGTTATAGAGTTGTTGGTATTGGTGAGCATGTGAAGGATTTATCATGAATGTCAGGGTTTCTTTATACCCTTGAAATCACACCACATATTTACTCATTTATTCCACAAACATTTATGGTTAATCTGTCTGACTTCAGGAAGCATTGCAGCCTGGAGAAATATAACAAGTATTGCATATAACTGGGCTATACTGCTGATACAGTTCCATAAAATGCCAATACAACAACTAGGTTAGAATAATTATATAGCACACATAGTTACTTTGGAGACTGCTTTCATATACCTTTTCTCACTTTTGCTGACATAATAAGGATGATGTGGGATGGACTCCCTTTACAGGTGAGGAAATGGAGTCTTGGAGAGGTTTGAGGACTTGCTCAGTCCTGGGAGCTGGCTGAGTTGGGCCTTCCACACTGATTAAAATCCAGTTTGTCATGATCTTCCCACTATGCTGTATCAGGGGCCTCCTGGCACTTACTGAGTACTTAAGACTCATCCTCTCTAGAAGTCTAGACCTGATTCCATGAAAAGTGCTGTCACCTCAGAGCCAGCGATGGGGATGCTTTGGTCCCCAGTGAGCAGTGTGACCTATGTCTAGTCTGGTGCCAGTGTGAAGATCCTCTGGGGCCCTGGCAATGGTGGTGTGCATCAGCCCCGAGGAGCCCTGGGGCACCTGGTCTGGGAGATCACATAACTGACATACAGGGCCAAGGACATTAGGTAAGATTATACTTTTGGATTTTAGCTGTAAAGCTCTGTATATAATTGAGTAGAACAAAATACATACTTGTATTGACACATGCAAGTGCTTTCTATGGAACTCTTTGAATTATGAGTGATAATAATAACAAGAAAGTCAGTTTGCTAATGGACACAGGCTATTTTCTCATGTCTTATCTATTTAAATGATCCTCCCATTCCTGTGAAATAGATCAAGGGCTATATTAGTGACATATTTGAACTATGTCATTTCAACTTTTAAAAATAAATATAATTATTCTTTAAATACAGCAGAATTTTATTTTAAAAATTATATTTGTGCTTTACCTTGCTGTTATATATTTCAACTCTAATAAAGCATTTTTTTAAATTTACTTAGAATTTATAAAAGAAACAGAGTAACCATGGGCCTGTAATTATATGGGTAAATGAAACACAAGATCAAATAGAAAGGTAGCAAATAAAAAGGTGTTGTGGCATGATTATTATAATTCTCATAATCATTTCACCTATCACCATAAGTTATTTCCCATACATGCTAAAGCAATGGAGCTACTGTTCTATTTGTCTCATTCAACAGATTTTGACTGAATATATTACATATGCGAACATTGATCTACGCTCTTGGGCTTCAACAGTGAACAAAACAGACAAAAGTCACTGCCTTGCTGAAATTTACAATCCAGTAGAAGAAGGCAAATAACATGAAACTTACATAAAAAATAAATATGGGCAATGATATAAACCCAGATGCCCAAGACAGTCCTACTAAATACTTACTATTATTGAGTTCCATCCAGTTGAACACATTTGTAAGATTTTATTTTATTTTTTATTTTTAGTTTTTAAACTATGTTTTGAAATAATTTTAGATTCACAGGAGGTTACAAAGTTAGTTCAGAGAGGACTTGAGTACCCTTCACTTAGTTTCCTGCAATGGTTACCACATATACAGTTAGAGTGTGCTGTCGAAATGAGGAATTTTATATTGATACATTGTATATGCGTATGTGCATGCATGTAATTTTATTACATGTGGAGATTAGTGTGAACACCTCTGCAACCAACATAGGAAGGATTCTTGCACCACAAAGATCTCCCTTTGCTACCCCTTTATAGTCATATGTATCCTTCTCTTTCACACAGTCCTTAACTCTTGTCAACCATAGATATGTTTTGCATTACTATTTCATCATTCAATAATTTTATAGAAATGGAATCATACAGCTTTCATTTCTTGAAATTGACTTTTGTTTTCACTGAGCAAGCAGAATGCCCGTGAGATCTATCCAAGTAGTGTGTATCAATAGTTCATTTCTTTTTTATTGCTAAGTAGCATTCAATGGTATAAATGTACCAGTTTGTTTAACCCTTCACCCACTGAAGCACATTTTAGTTGTCTCTAGGTTTTGGCTACCACAAATAAAGCTGATCTGAACATTCATGTATGGACTTTTCTGTGGACATAAGTTTTCAACTCTCAGGGATGAATATAGTTGCTGAGTCTTATGGTAGTCCCTGTTTATTTTTATAAAGAAGTGCCAAAGCATTTTCCAGAAGAGCTGTCCCATTTACCTTTCTACCAGCAGTGTTGACAGAGTCTGTTTCTCTGCATCCTCATCAGCATTTAGTATTGTCTTTATTCTTTTTACTTTAATACTTCTTTCCGGTGTGTGCTACTAATTAATTATTGAAGTATAGTGTCCTACTGTAGAATAATCATTTCACTTTTGGTATGAAGCAAGGCATGAAAGAGAATAGAAAGTGAAAGAAAAGATATAATAGTTTATGAGTAGCTTTACCAACTGAACACTGCTAAAATCTTTTCTATATGATATATATATATATATATATATATATATATATATATATATATGTAGTCAAACTGACAGAGGAATTGTTGATACAAGATAAAGAAATGTGTGGCTTTGGGTAATTAAAGTATACAGTGGTGAGGCCTTAGTGTTGATTGGTCTTTAGGATGAATGCATCTCTGTCATCGTTAACATTCTGTATATGTGAAGTCAAGGCTATAGGAGTCATTAATTATTATTTTTTAATATGAAGGTGCTTCACTGATCAGTAGTACAGCCGTAAATATATTTTATTGGTTCCTGGAGTCCCTAGGTAGACTCATCAAGATTGATAGAAATATTTGGGACATGTTGTGAGTATTTGGATTTGAAATAAGTATTGAGATCCAAAGAGACATTTGTCTGATAGTAGTAAGTAAACAGAACTATTAAACTGTATGACATCCGCTCAGTGAACACAGTTATATTTTTGAACCACCGCGTAATAATTAACACTGACTTGGTGCTGTGTGAGCCAAGGGAAGAAGGGTGTGCTCTGGCTTTGGGGACTTTATATTCTAATGGAAACTGGATTTTTGTTTTTAAAAATTTCCTTTTAAGGAATTACTATGTGAAAAAATTGCAATGGCCCATCTTCTCAGAATATGAATTTTAAAACATTCTTTATTTACCTTTTACAATAACTTCATCTTAAGAATTTTTTTAAAGAAATATATTCCTGTAGGAGATGTGAAAATGGATAAAACACAATTCTCACTCTCACCTAGTTTATAATCTACAGAATTTAAAACTTGCCCATTTACAATGGTACTCTACAGTGAAATGTAACATCCAAATTATAAAGGTAGAACTAAAGTGACAAAAGAATCCAGAGGAAGGAGGATTTGCTTTTGGCTGGGGTGAATAGAAGGATTCGATGCAGGAGGCGGCAATGGAATTGGAACTTGAAGCACAACAGCTTTTGGATAAGCAGAAGTGAAAATGTAGAATATTCTAATTAAAAAGAACAGCAAACACCAAAATAAACCTGTGATGTTACCTGCAAGAGACTGACCAAAATAATAGAATTTAACAATCTCTTATTCTCAGAAATTTCCAAAATTTTCATTCTTTGCTTTCAAGTATCCTAGGCTAATTGTCTTCAGTTTAGTGGTCAAAATACTATTTCTCAGCATTAGAGACTCTCCCTGTACTCCACAGTCTATTTTACAGATAGACTCTGTCGTGTCAGGAAAACATATGCAGGATATGCCACATATATTTGCTCTTTTAGAAAATTGCTATTCAGGGGACCATTTAATGCTCCAGTGAAGAGAAAATCCATAATCCTTTTTGTGCTCAGCATGGCAGTTGAGGTGGTGTAATGTCCATAAAATATGCTATACTTAAAACCAGTGATTTCAAAACTACACTTAAAAAGACAGTGTGTTTTTCGAGTATCACAGAATAGTCTTGGTTCCCTATTCTTTTGGAACCCAAAGGGAAAGTAGTGTCTTTTAGCATCCCTTTAAATAACCAGTTTTATGATGTTGGCCAGAATGTATTTTTCTCAGATCCAATTCCAAAATACTTTCCTGACTTTAATGACTAACCAAGTGGGAGAGGAAAACTTAAATTAAACTGGCCTTGACCGAATCCTGAGGCAAGCCATTTTTCATGGATTGCTCATCTTAGAAGCTCTATATCTCATTGTCAACATTAAGTCTGCTTACACTGTAAACCGGGCATTCCATTTTGTTCTAACAGCTAGCTTAAAAAAAAAAAAAAAAAAAAGAACAAAACCAAAACATGATATTATTGTTACTGTTAATTAATCTATGTTTTATTAGGTGACTCTCCTGAGGACTCTTCAATTTGAGAATGGATTTTTAAATCTGAAATATCTTTTTTTCTTGTAAGGACAAGAAATCAATTTTTTAAAGACTTTGAAAATAGATTGAAGTACACATATATATGTTTACACCTCTGGCAGTGTCTGATTTTTCTTTGCGATTTTTTGTGTAACCCAGCTGCCATTTTCTTCAGATTTAAAGATGACACAAAGGAGAAGGGAGGGCTTTATTATGCTCTAAAGCATGTGGCAGGGAATGAGGGTCTAAAGAAGGGCATGCAGAATACTTGAGAGGTAGGGATGCAGTGTGTTTTACTCCCAAGGGATAGAAAGGAGGGAATATCAACCACTCACACCCTTATAAAACACCTTTCTCCCAAATTAAGATATAAGTCGAAGCTCATTTTATAAAGTGGGTTTCTCTAGTTTATAATGGAATGGTATGGCTCTTTAGCATAGCCGATATTTAAAAGATAGAAGTAAAGGATATTTTCCCCCCTAAGGTCAACTATTATTCAGACACAAATGAAGAAAATAAGATGTGGTAAAAGTTGGACTAATAGGCCACTGGCAGGCACTTACTTTTGTAACAAGTAATTATGAAAAAGTTCAAAATATTTGGATAACATTGAAAGCTTGATCATTTTAACTTACAGGTATTTCTGCTATGTGCAGAAATAAAATTCCAAATAAATAAATAAATGCTTTTATGCATATGCAAGATCTACATTATCCCTCACTTAAAAAAGGGGGGGGGAGAGAATTCTTTTTTTTTTTTTTTTAAGATTTTATTTATTTAATTATTTATTTTATTTTATTTTATTTATTTATTTGACAGGCAGAGAGGCAGGCAGAGAGAGAGGAGGAAGCAGGATCCCCACTGAGCAGAGAGCCAGATTTGGGGCTTGATCCCAGGACCCTGGAATCACGACCTAAACAGAAGGCAGAGGCTCCAACCCACTGAGCCACCCAGGCGCCCCGAGGGAGAGAACTCTTGAAGCATGGCGGCTGACATAGATTTTGCCTGGAGCCACTTCACCCAAACTTTACCATTTCTGTTACCTGCTTTTTAGAAACACAGAGTTTCAGCAGCTTGTAAAGTCCAGCCTATCTAGTCCAGAATCTCTACCACAATGTCATCCCCAACCCTCCAACCTCAGCCAGAAAGCCAGAAAGTTAACTCATGCATCAAAAGGTAGCAAGATATTAATATGCCCACCCTAAATCTAACCCTAACCCTACCCCTAGATTTGAGAAAGTGGCTTCCTAAACACATGATTTAAAAAGCCGAGAAGCAACCTAGTTACCCTGGAGAAGATCCCAAACATTTAAGGACTGGTAGTACTTCTGCAAATATGTATGGAGGTAGAAATTTTTAAAAAAGTAATTAATGTGTCATTCCTCTCACTGATTCATTCAGTAGGTAATGAAAGAAGGTACTGGATTATATGTGGGCAATACAAAGATGAACACAACATACTTCTTGTACTCAGGGAACATACATGAAGGTGGACAATTTTTTGTAACTTAGCCTTTTGGAACATTTCAAACCTACAAAAATCCTTTACCTAATTTTACTAATTGTTAACATTGCACTATATTTGCTTTCTTTTTCTCACTATATCATGAGAAATATATAGATAGATAGATAGATAGATATAGATATATATAGATACACACACACACACACACACACACACACATTTTTCTTTTTGGGGTAGGGAGAGCACTATTTAAAAGTAAGTTTCAGATATGAAATGTTAGGCATTTAAACAAGTAAGTCCAGTAAGTTTGGAGGGGCTTTCGCAGAAACCCATATAAAATATAGTTACAGGGAAAAAAGAAGAAATCAAGAAATTCTTCATAAGATTATTTTCCAGATATATAACAGGTGAGTAGATAGCCTGAACAATAGGAAAAACATATGTACACTAGGGCCCCAGGGCCAACACAGTGTGGAGCATTAAGATAGCAGTAAATACGGTCATCTGGGTGGCTCAGTGGGTTAAAGCCTCTGCCTTCTGCTCAGGTCATGATCCCAGGGTCCTGGGATCGAGCCCCGCATCGGGCTCTCTGCTCAGCAGGGAGCCTGCTTCCCAACCCCCACCCCCACCCCGTCTCTGCCTGCTTGTGATCTCTGTCAAATTAATAAAATCTTAAAAAAAAACAAGAAAGAAAAAGATAACAGTAAATAGTTTTCATGGCAAGACCATGGGCTAGGAGGAATGAGTTTGGAAAAAGGGTTATGGGGAAAACAGGATGGACAGGCAGGCAATGACCAGATCAAGGAGGGCCAGATACACCACAAAAAGCAGATTTCTCTTTATCTTATCGTTGATGAATAATCACTGACTAGTGTTAGGCAGGGAGAGACCTGATTTGTGCATTATTACCAGAACTTTATAGAGAAAGTGTCTAAAGTGAGAAAAACTACTGTAAGAGAGGGCTTTTAAAAGCCTTAATAAGCCTTAATACTCACCCAGGAATAGATGTCCTGTTTTCCATCCCCAGAAGAATGGATATGTGGAAATGTGCTTTGTAAACATGGTTGTACATCAGAATCAGGTGAGGAGATTTTGAGAAATAGAGATGTCCGGGTTGTTTTTTTTGTTTTTTTTTTTTGCTTTGGTTTTTTTTTTTTTTTTTTCCAACATAACAATATTCATTGTTTTTGTACCACACCCAGTGCTCCATGCAATCCGTGCCCTCTATAATACCCACCACCTGGTACCCCAACCTCCCACCCCCCGCCCCTTCAAAACCCTCAGATCGTTTTTCAGAGTCCATAGTCTCTCATGGTTCACCTCCCCTTCCAATTTCTTTGTTTTTAACTTCAAATCTGTTGAGTCAGAAACCTCTGAGGTGAGATCTGGGTGCTGGTTCACTTCCTGGAGTTTGGGATCACTGACCTGTAGAGAGAAGATGGGGAGAATCAGTAGCAGGGGTCTATGCTCTAGCAGGGCTGATCAGTGCCCAGGACAACTCTACCAAATGCTAGGGGAATGCAGTTTTGCATAAGCCTGCGTTGTTTAAGTCACTATGTCATTTATCTCTTTGTGTCCTTGGAAAGTATCCCAAAGTCAGGACCAAGGTAAGGCTCCACAGATATCTGACAAATGAATGAGCATTGCTTAGCCCTAATGGTAGCAAAGGAGATGGCTAGCACTATGATTGTTTATCTTTGACCAAAATATTCTAAAAATACCAATTTATTGGATAAATGATATAGGTAGCCTGAAACTCAGATATTTAATCAGACTTTTCAGCAGTCCTATTTTTTAAAAACCAAGGCCCAGCCATTAAAAAAAAAAAAAAAAAAGACTCAGCCATTTTGATAAAATACCTGCTTTCAAAAAAGTAACAGAATGTAGGAGATGACATCAGTTACCTTGTGAACACTGCCACACTGAGATTTTATGGGCTAAACTAAGAAAATGTATTCCCTGGTACTCCTTCTGAATCAATTATCATCACTGTGTGATTGTAATAGATAATCTAAGTGATGACAGGTAGAGATAATAATGGGAGTTAATTCAGACATATTAAGTAATGGAGATAGGAAAAATCATTTAAAAACTAAACTTGACTGTCATCCCATGATGTTTATTTCAAATGTTTTGAAATAAGTGTTAGGAAACGTGTTATCTTACTTGGCAAAAGCAGAGATTGTATCACTGCATAATCATTAGCTGACATTTCATTACAGACGTCAAAACCAAGATTCTTATTAGATGTTAAAACACATTTTTTTAAGTCGTTCATTTCTAACCCTCAACTACTTGAAGAGTCTTATTTAAGCATTGTGAATATGGGAAAGGGCTGAATGAGCAATCCAAAAGTGGATGCTGGGAACAGACCTGATCTTTAGGATTAATACTTTAATCTGTTCAAAATCCATATTCCAGAGTAACATGCATTTTAAAGTAGCTAAATAATGATATTGATCAGGTATAGTTCTTTTGCTAATTCTCATTTCAAGAACAGAAGTGATTTTAAGATTTTTAATTTGTGCACATATTCATTAAGTAATTTTGGTTTGGGGAAGCCATGAAAGACATGAACTGAATTTGTGAATATGTTTATTTCTATAAATAGGAGAATCAAGCATGGCCAGAATTAGGAACACAGTAATGCTGGTAAAGCTCTCTCTCCATCTTTTGGATAAGCCGTCTGTATATAGCTGGTAGGATGGTCAATCAATTACAGTCCCATGTCCAACCAACTTAGTAACTCAGGTGAAAAACCTTTCTAAGAGGCTCCACAGAAATTCTGGGGGAGTTTGGATATTCTAGACTTGGATCATCTTCCATCCCTGATCAATAACACTTTGATCCTTGAGCCAACCAACCAATCCACAGCTGGGATAGATAACTTATGGGCTAGCCTTATGTCATTGCATTCCCTTGTTAATGGCTGAGGAGCAGGGTCGGCTCTTGCCAAAGTCACATGTCATGGATTTTTCACATGAAAGAAGGGTTCTATTGAAGGGAAGAAAAAGTCTATTCTATTGGTGAAAAGGAGAGAATCAGTATTCCTGCTATAGTGGCTTAACTTTTATATTGGTCTTTGTGTGTCTAAGAAAGGAAGAAGAAGTACAGTATTCAATGGCAAAAATAAATTTTGGTCTATCAAGTGAGAAAAAATGCATTTCTTCAATTGTATAAACAATAGTTTTTTGTGTATTATAATAAGGCTTTAAATAAGGTCTTAAAAAAGGTCTTAAACCAACCCCAAATTTAATATTAAATCCTTGTATGAAATTGTAGAAAATAAAGTTAAACATTTCACATACAAAGTGTCTAGATTTCAGCTACTTCTTGTACCTTGGAAGTGGTAGAGACTCAATAAATGTGAGAAAATTAATGAACTACTGTACCACAGAACTCACTGGGACTATAGAAATCATCTGGTTACTCTCTTAGATGGGTATCGACTTCCCCTACAATATCCCAGAGTGGTTATTGAACCATTATTTGAACACTTGCATATGAGAATCCCCACTATTTTCCTCTCAAGGGACTCTGTTGCCCTAGACGAGCATCTTATAAAATGATTAGAAGCTGATAACATCGAACAAAGATGCATTCACATTGTTTGTTCAATGTCTTTTCTCTCTCATCCCACCCCTATGCATGTAAAATGCCAATAACAAATTACAATTGAATGATGTCTCAAGTGCTATTACCAGCCAATGAAATTCAAATGAGCAAACTGGCCTTTGTTCAAGGAAATTTGGGGAGAATTCTGGTCAAGGAATTGAACAAAGACAGAGAAGGAGGTCATGGTTCTTTTAGGTATAATCCCCTGAAGGGCACGTTAGAGCTGCCTGAGTGGAAGGCTGCGGTAATGGTAGTACTGAGTAGTTGACCCTATGCCACTAGTTACTGTGCCTGTCTTGTGGCTGATAGAGGTTTACAGAGAATGGGGACATGAGGTGTTGCCTCATGTGAAAAAGGTAGGAATACACAAAGTACCTCAGAGAGGTAGTTTATATTAAGAAACCCACACAGTACTGAAGCAGGAGTAGAGATAGTAAGCATGCATCCCATACCTCTTGCACTATAATCTGTTACCTCTGGTAACAAAGGTTGTTAGAATACAATGTGTTGTTCATTGCAATATGACTTTCGTTGTTATTTTTCCATAGATAAATCACATATGAATCTCTAAATACATCTCACTTTTTTATTAACTTGCTTTTGTTCTATTCTTGGCTTAAATAGAACATCCTTAAATCTTCTCTGAATTTTGGTAAGTTTGGTAATTTCAAAACTCTCAAGAAACCAAAGGAAATTTTGTTGCTCTTAAGACTAAATTTTATGTTTATCTTTACTTTAGAGGTTTCTTAGATACCTGATAGAGAGGACAAGGTATTGTGTTGAGAAAACTTTAGAAAATCAATATTCAGAGAGTACATCTATATGTTTTGATCTGGAAGTATGTCCAAGATAGAATAAGCAAAGCAAAGAAAGATGCATACAGAACACTTTATGTTAAAATACACACACACATATATATATATATATATATATATATATATATATATATATATATATGCATATGGAAATTCCTGGAGGAATACAGAAGAAAAAAAACCAGCAGTTACTTCTGGAGAGCATTTTTTACCTTTTTTTTTTTATCATGGTAAAATAAATATAATAAAAATTTACCGTTTTAAGCAAAAAAAAAAAAATCAATATTCAGATCTCATCTGTAAAATAGAAATTTTAGTTGGCATCTTCATCCTGCCTCTGAAATGTAAGAACAAAGAACAGAAATGCTTGGCAGTAAAATTAGAATCAGATTAACAGTAAACTCAAATATTTATTGATTCAAAGAATATTTAAACCCAGTTCACCAATCTAAATGGCTATTATTCTTTAAAAAAAATTGGTCATTAGTATGAATGATGAGTTTTGAAACCAGTTTGATAGGGCAGTTATTAGCTTTAGAAGAAATGGCAGAATATGACTATAAACATTTATTTAGAATACACTTGATATCAGAATTGGCAGTGTGGTTGCAAAAAAACAAAAGACGTTTGCTTTCACATATGTTCACTTTGTTTTAGTGAGAGATGTTCCAGAGATGCATAAAAAGGAGTATGTTGATGTCTTCCTAGTCACCAATACAATTCTCTGCTCAAAGGAACCACAAATCCCAGAATACAACATTTTATTCTTACTTAAAGATGGATTTCAGAAACTAATGGAGTAAATTTGATGAGGTAGTTGGATTTACTATGAAACCCAAAATGTTAAGACTTGAACTTAACTTAAATGTTAAGACTGTAACATAGACTTTTGTCTAGTTTCCTACATTTGTACATTAATTTTAAGTAGTGAATGTTTGTATTACCCATCTCATATGTGATACGAGCATATGTGATACAATGAATTGTTTGCATACATAAAAGGAAGTATTCCACCATAAGGAATTAGTATAAAATTTGAGGACAAAATGAGTGGTTGGGAATTTCTCTGGAAAGACAATTCTTTATAAAATATATTCTAACACTTATGTGTCTTTGAGGTGTGTTACTGTTATTTGGACTCAAGTGGAAATATTTTATGTTTTGAAATTTATCAATCCTGAAATTATTATTGCAGGTACAGAGATTGGCATGTCATGTACCCACTTCAAATCAGAAATAGCTTTTTGTTTCCTATTTGGGATATGGGGTCATTTTGTTTATTACTGCTAGGACTCCAGTCTGTTCTTTATCCAGTGGTTTTAAATCCATAAAAACAATCCCTGTTAGAAGGTACACATAAGCATAATTAAAGTAATAACTAACATTAATAACTAAAGTAATTACTAACATTTATTGTTTACTGTATACCAGGCACTAAGAGTTTCCATGGATTATTTCCTTTAATCTTCACAAAACCTTATAAGGTAGCTATTAATATTGCTCTCATTTTAGAATAGGCTGAGACTTGAGACTGGAGAAAAAGTAAGAGTGCTACTCTTTTTTTTTTTTTTAGATTTTATTTATTTATTTGACAGACAGAGATCACAAGTAGGCAGAGAGGCAGGCAGAGAGAGGAGGAAGCAGGCTCCCTGCTGAGCAGAGAGCCCGATGCGGGGCTTGATCCCAGGACCCTGGGATCATGACCTAAGCCAAAGGCAGAGGCTTTAATCCACTGAGCCACCCAGGTGCCCCAAAGGGTGTTGCTCCTTAAAAAAGTGCAGAACTACTAAGTGTAGTCAGAATGGGGGCCCCAGATTCTGTGTCTGAATCACTATTATACATCACAAAAGAAAAATAATTACTCTTTTGTAATATAGCCATTTGAGGCAAATTCATCTCCACCACTGGAAAGATACCTCCATGTACATGCTGGTGTTAAAATATCCTCTTCAAATAGGAAAGACTAGACATAACCTCAAAATTTTTTTTCATAAGCAAATTTTGTTTCTTGTTGGGACATGAAAAATTTTAAATTTCATCAAGAAATGTTAAAATACCTAGACAAAAAATATCAGGGTTATTCAATCCAGAAGCAAGCACTGAGCAAAAAAGATTTTTATACCATTTTCCAGATTGGCTTACTGCATAAATCAAATTATCTGAGTAATTGTTCAACTGTTCACTTATGTTTCTTGGCAACCTATACCTCATAGCTATCGTGATTCCACAAGAAGCATACCAAGTACCCTGCATGTTTGTGAAACATATCATTTTGATGTGTTTGGGATGCTTCCTGGGAGCTTCACCTCATGCATTCAACTGTCCTTCCTGGTCTCAATCTTCTTGCCTCAAATGACTGACATCTTCCTGACTCTGTTAATCCTCCTATTTCTGGATATGTTTCCCAAGGCTTCCTGATTTACAGGTGTTTTGCAGCCGAGCATATCTCTTCTTAAATTTACCTCCTTCTCCAACCTTTCTGTTCAACCCTGTGATTTTTGTCAGCCAAACTGGTTTCCCTTTTCTTCCTTCCACAAAAAGGGCAATCACAAAGCTAGAAAGGTGGAAGTGGTTTCTTATCACTGGGATTGTATTAATTACACAGTTCTTCAGCATAGAACATCTCCTGCTCCTTGCCCTCATTGGCACAGTTAGCCCCTGCCCCCCACCCCGTCCCTGCTCATCCCCTGCTTCCTCTATCACACTGTTTGTCAAACTGTGCTTCCCAGATCCCCAGTTGTTTAGAGACATAGTCTCAGAGATCCATGAATGCCTAAAATAATTTCAAAAAAATTTTAAAAGATTTTATTTGTTTATTTGAGAGAGAGAAAGAAAGAATGAGCGAGTGAGAAAGCACAAACAAGTGTGGCAGGAGAGGAGGAGGGGTAAGGAGACTCCCCACTGAGCAGGGTTCCTGATGCCAATGCCGGGTTCCATCCCAGGACCCTGGGATCATGACCTGAGCTGAACGCAGATGCTTAACTGACTGAGCCACCCAGGTACCCCTAGTTTCAAACTTTTGATAATTATTTTAAAATATTTAATGTAAGCTGCCAAATTTCTTTTTTTTTAATTTTTTATTTTTTATAAACATATATTTTTATCCCCAGGGGTACAGGTCTGTGAATCACCAGGTTTACACACTTCACAGCACTCACCAAAGCACATACCCTGCCAAATTTCAATGCTTACACTTTGGCTGTGTTTTTCATTTCATTGGTTCCAATGGAGCAGCGGTTTGACTCTTCTGGTGTTTTCTCAAGTTGGGAGTCCACAGAATTATTCTCCGAGTTCCTGAATTCTTGAGATTGAGAAACACTGCTTTACCGTGCTGAAATGGTCCTGGACAAAAGAGCAACCACTCAGGCTGAGCTACTCATTCCTCATACATCTATTGTGTGTGTAATCCTTATGAGCCTCACTGGGAATGTAAAAAGTTCCTGTCTTCAAGGCTTGGTGGAGAAGTCAGATAGATAAAAAGATAATTTTAATATATTGTGATAATACTTGTCAGTTGGTACTAACTTTCAGGAGAACAATTTAGCTGTTGCCTCAAGAGCCTTGAAAATGTGGGATAATTCTTGACCTAATCATTCTATTCTTCAGAATTTGTCTTATGGAGAGAACCACAAAGATTTATATGAAAGGATCAGAAAGTCAATTGAATGAGAATTGTTGGAACTAGCTCAGCTCAATATTACTTATTACAGTTAAAAATGGAGACGAGAATTAATATTTATAAGAGGTGAATACTTTAATAAAGTATGGCCTAATTGATGGGATATTAAATAACCACTACAAGTAACATTTCTATAAAATATTGAAAAAGAAAGGATTCATAATATAATGTGAATTAGAAAAACAGCATAACTGTAACACCAGAGGTCACCAAACTTTCTAGTAAGGGGCCAGATATTAAATACTTTAAGCTTTGTGGGTCATATTACTATGTGAGTTTCAACTATTCAAACTCTGCAACTGTAGTGTGAAAGCAGCCATAGACAATCCTTAAACAAATGGGTTTTGTTCCAATAAACATGGTTGTATCCCAATAAAAATATATGGAAACTGAAATTTGAATTTTATATAATTTCCACATATCATGAAATAGTATTTTTTAAAATTTTTGTTATGAAACCACCTAATGTAAATGTAAAATGTAAAACATATAACAATGTAGAAATGGTTCTTGACTTGTAGACCATACAAAAAAAGATTACAGCCTGGATTTGGATGATGGCCAGTTTGCTGCCCCCTGAACTACACCATATGATTCTAGTTATGGGTGTGTGTGTGTGTATGTGTATATGTGTGTATGTATATGAATATTAATGGTGGTTATCTCTGGAGTGGATTTATAAAGAATTTATGTGTTTTTTAAAATTTTTTCTATTTTCCCCATTTTTAATATGAGATTACATTATTTTCATAATCAGAAAAATAAAAAATAATTTGCTATACAATTGTTATACTAGTAGAAAGCACTTTTATTTATTTATTTATTTTAGAGAGAGAGAATGAGTGGGGAGAAGGCAGAATGGCATGGAAAGGGATAAGCTGACTCTGGGCTGAGCAAAAGCTCGACTTCACAACCCTCAGATCATGACCTGAGCTTAACTGACTTAGCCACCCAGTCACCCCAGTGGAAAGCACTTTAAAGGGGCAAATACAGGTGCTTGGTGGTTCAGTCGGTTGAGCAACCAACTCTTAATTTGGGCTGGGGTCGTGATTTGAGGGTCATGAGATTGAGCTCCATGTTGGGTTCCATGCTCAGCATGAAGTCTTCTTGTCCCTCTCCCTCTGCTCCTCTCCCGACTCACTCTCTCTTTCAAATAAATTGGTAAAATCTTTAAACCTGCAGTATTTTTTCTGCCCATAAAGAGCTGGGAACAATTTGTACACCAACAAAAGCCAGTGGTACATCATCTTCTGGAATCCTATGTTGCCACTAAAATAATATCAATCTAAATACTAAAAATAAGATCAGTCTAACTACTAAAAATGGCAGATCTCCTACTCTTAGTATGAAAAGCAAGTTTCAGAACTGTTTGTATCATCTATGTAGACGATGCATGGTGTGCCTCCCAGGTCCTCCTTTGAGGATCAGTGTGCTCATTTCACCAGCTGCCAGGAGCACGGGCTGCTGAGGGATCACAATAAATTTCCTCCTTAGGAATATCCCTCAGCTGAAGAGAGTCATGCTTTCTAAAGTACATGCCCTGCTCAGGGACACCTCTCATACAATGAGTGGTTATCATGAGGGGACATAGCACCTCCATAGGCATCAACTCCAAAGGTCTATCCCAGTTCCAGAGTGACTGGCTGAGACATCAGTTGTATCTGTAACACAGTTCAACTTGTCCTTCTGCCCACCCCTGCTTCTCCCTCCCTACAGGTGTTGTTTCAATGATTCGTTCCTCCTGTTAAATCTCCTGCATGGGGAAAAAATTTAAAAAAAAATAAGTAAAGGGGCAAATACCCTAGACCCATGGACATTGGGGTTGAGGGAAAGCTTGCTGAAAGAGTCAGCACTTGAGAAGTTTTTTTGAAGGATGATAAAGAATTACTCAGGTATAGATGTCACAGGAGAGGGCAGGGAAAGTGGTGGCAGTAAGGGAGAGCATTCTAGAGTGAAACATGTAGATTAGAACATGGGAGAATCAGGGAACCACAGAAAGTTCAGAGAGCTGGAAAGCAGTGTGAGAGAATGAACAGAAACAAGATTAAATAGAGACTCAAACACTGAAGGTATTAAATGCTGCACTTACACTTTAAATTTTATCTTAAAATCAATTGGAAGCCACTGAAAAGTTCACGAGTTGCTGAGTGCCATCATATTTCTGATACAGAAAGATCTGTATGACCTAAGGGCAGAGAATGGATCGGCTAAGAGTGAACTTGGAGACAGAAGGACAAGCTGAGAGATTATTGTGGAAATTCAGGTGAGAAGTGAAGAGAGACTAAACAGAGGTGAGGGGTAGAAGTAGAGGGAGGAGAAGATTTGAATGATATGTATGAGGTTGACTCAATAGGTCTTTGGAACTGATCACATCTTGGAACTGAAGGACATGTGGGGGGAGACAAGAATAAGTAACAGATGTCTTCCCTTTTTTGCTCCTGAAAGCCAGGGGAGTAGGAGATTTGGTGGATAAGATGAAATGGTCAGTTTTAGGTTTTCCTTTTAGGTTTTCCTTTTTTTTTTTTTTTTTAAGTGCCCCTGGCTGACACAATGTGGGCAAGATTGATTCATTACTTGTTTTTTTTTTTTTTTTTTCCAAGTAAGATATAGTTGACATATAATAGTATGTTAGTTTCAGGTATACAACATAGTGATTTGCCAATTACATACATTATGAAATGCTCACCATGAGAAGTGTAGTTACCATATGTCACCACACAAACTTATTACAATATTATTGACTACATTCTCTATCCTGTACTCTGCATCCTTGTGGCTTATTCATTTTATTACTGGAAGTTTGTACCTCTTAATTCCTGTCACCTATTTTGCCCATCCCCCCACCCCACCCTCTTCCTCATTGACAATCACTAGTTTGTTTTCTGAATATATGACTGTTTCTCTTTTGTTTGTTCATTTAAAAAAATATTTTTAATGGATTTTTCTTTCTTATTTAAGAGAGAAAGAGATGGAGATAGTGACAGAGATAGCAAGAGAGAGCACAGGTGGGGAGGAGAGGGAAAAAGCAGGCTCCTTGCTGAGCAGGGAGCCCAATGTGGGGTTTGATTCCAGGACTCTGGGATCATTACCTGAGCCAAAGGCAGATGCTTAACCAACTTTTTAGATTCTACATCTAAAGAAATCATATGGCATTTGTCTTTGGCTTATTTCACTTAGCATGATACCCTTTAATTCCATCCATATTGTTGTGAAGGGTGGGATTCCATTCTTTCTTATGGTTGAGTAATATTCCATTTTGTATATATACCACATCTTTATCCATTCATCTGTTGGTGGACACTTAGGTTCCTTCCATATCTTGGTTATTGAAAATAATGCTGCAGTAAACACAGGAGTGCATGTATTTTTTTCAAATTGTGTTTTCATTTTTCTCAGGTAAATACCAAGAAGTAGAATTATGCATATTGCTGGTATTTCTGTTTTTAGTTTCTTGAGGAACCTACATACTGTTTTCCATAGTGGCTGCACCAATTTACATTCCCACCAGCAGTGTGTGAGAGTTCCCTTTCCTTTGCATCCTCACCAGACACATTATTTCTTGTCTTCTTGAAACTAGCCATTCTGACTGGTATAAAGTGGTATCTTATTGTGATGTTGATTTGCATTTATCTGGTGAATGATGTTGTTGAGCATCTTTTCATGTGTCTGGTGACCATCTGTATGTCTTCTTTGGAAAAATGTCTATTTAGGTCGTCTACCTATTTTTTAATTGGATTACTTGTATTTTTGGTGTTGAGTTTTAAATGTTTTGAGTTTGAGGTAGTTATTGAATATTTGTGGAGATTTTCCACAGAGTTTAAAAGTCAGGAGAAATAAATTATATAAAACAGTGGTTTTTGTTATAAGAGCTTATGCATTCACATGTGAAGAGGTATTTTTTCCTCCACCTTCTACCCATGGATTATATCGAAACGCAATTTAATCAGTACTTGTGGCTCGTTGTAATAGTCCATCCAGACTTTGGAATAACTTGCCTTCTGTCCACAGGACCACATCTAAAGTTCTGGAAGAAGTTAAGTATTGTTTGAAAAAGTCACACAAATAATTTCTATATAATCTCCCCAGCTCAGTCCTGACACCTACTTGCTGAGTGAGAAGAAAAGAGTAAAGACCACAGTCTTCTGAAACACCTAGACATTTAAAATTAGGTAGAGAAAATGGACTTGTATGAGAGAAACAAAGCACAGAAGGCAAATCTGAGTGCAGTAGTAACAAATGGAAGAAAAAAAATTTTAAGGAGCATTTAACAGTATTAATCACAAAAAAATAAATGAGGATTGTCGGCATTAACAAATGTGAAGTCACTGGGGAACTATACGAGAATATTTCAGTAAGTTAGCAGGGATGAAAGCTATTTAGAGGTGAGTTGAGAAGTGGGTGGGTATTAATAAAAAGCTGAAGTATCAAAGAAAAGAAAACAATACAATCATAACTGGATGTCCCCTCCCCAATCTTTCATATCTCCTACCACAGTTTGTATGACTTGATTAAGAGATGCTTGGAAAATTCTTGCTGAATGGATGAGAGCATAGATGAGTGAATACATTCTTGAATAACTTCAGGTTCCATTAGGTATTATCTTCTGTGAACCATAAGAGTCACTGAGAGTATTATTGTATCGTGTTGAACAAGTGACAGTTTGGTTTTAGGTTTAATGGAGAATAAAGAGCACTCTTTCCATTCAAGGGAAATACTTGGTATAGCACCCTGTTGACTAAGGATATTATAAGTACTTTAGGGATAATATGTAAATCTTGAAACTATAAAGCACTATATAAGCATTATATATATTGCAGTATTGACAAATAAGATAAGCAAAAATGAGTTTTCTCCCATTTTAGGTATGCTTTCAGGTACTAATTTATCTTTTTACCTAATGGTTTTTGATAGTATTCAACATGGAAGAGTTGTTTCTCTCTTTGGACAAGAAGTCCATCTATAGTCAGTAGCAACAGACAGAGGCAGTTGAAGAGATGTGGTGAAGGTGGGAGCAGCACTGACTTACTTCAGGTGTCAGAATTGTATTCTCAGGGTTGCCTGGGTTTCACTTGCATAGTAAATAAATCTGGGACATTTTTACAGGAACTCTTTAGGTCTAAATAAGAAGTAAGAGATGAAGAAGGCCTGCAGGGTGTTGTCAGGGGTTTTCCCACCGTTGGAAATGCTGGGGGAGTGGCATTTGAGGGAATAAGGGAATAAATTAATTTTGGTCCAGTCTAAGAAAAGTTTTAAAATAACTGTGGAAGGATTTGCTCCAAAAGTAACAGAGAACTGCTGCCCTCGAAAGGGTGCTGTGTGACAGTTTTGCTAGAGGGGCTTCCTAAACTTAATGTCAGATGGGAACAATGGTCTCTAAACTCCAACAGCCTGTGAAATAAGGTGAAATTATTATTTTTGAAAAATTATCTATCTATCTATCTGAGATAGAGAGGGAGAGAGAGAAACAGAACATGAAAGAGAAAGAACAAGTGGGGAGGGGAAGAAGCAGTTTCCCCAATGAGCAAGGAGCCCAGTGGGAGCCTGCATCCCAGGACCCTGAGATCATGACCTGAGCTGAAGGCAGATGCTTAACCTACTGAGCCACCCAGGTGCCCCAACTAGAAGGAATAGAGTGAAATGATTTTCAAGAGAGAGTGAAAGAAACCTCTTCAGTCTCTCCCACACATTCTACTGCAAATATTCATTAGGCCCCCACTATGTGTAAGACCTTCAGTGTTTCTTAGTAGTGTTTCTGTTTGGTGGCATAATACTTCATCAAACCACTCTCCACCACACAAACATTGTGACAACTAGAAATGCTTCATCATGTTTCCAGACACTCCTTTGGGGCATTCTAGTTAAGAACCAATGGGAAGAAAAACAAAAAAGAACCAGTGATAGGTGCTAGAGTTTTAAATATGCGTGAGACCACACAAGATCTCTTGTGTTTCCTCTACAGAGACAAAAGAGGTGGTCTCCATAGGGGCTTGACAATCCACATTAAAAATAGAACAGTATTTCCTGAGTACCAGCAACATATGAAATAACACCAGATTCAGAAGAGAAGGCTGGTTAGTAGGGTGTCATGTACATGGGCAACCATGGAAAGTTGGAGAACACTAGAAGAATCTTATGGCCTTCCTAAGACCTTGAAGACTGAAGAAGACAGAGACCAAGTGTTAAACATCAAACGCCTGGATGGTGGATTTGGGGCTTTAGTTTCAGATCATGATCCATTCAGGAATCTCACAGAAATATACTTCAACTGATCATTATGTTGAGATCTTAAATTGGCTGAGAAGTAGCCCTGTTCTATAAATCCTGCCTATTTCACTGTCTGGGTCCCTCTCTCTCCTCCAGTATTTTAGATGGTGTTTGATAGGCCCTGGGGAGCATTGAACCTTACCTGGCCTCTGAACCCAGCACCCCAAGAGTGATCTAAATTCCAAGAGAATTTGGAGCAGATAGTTATTTGCCAGTCCTCAAAGCAGACTGCCTATGGGCTTTTTTGGAGAAAATCCCAAGTGCAACTTGTACTAAATTAAACCCATAGGGTTCTGCAAGAATGTTCTGGTCTTTGGATTGCAGTGAATAGAACATTTTTTGTGGTTCACACTGGAGGTCATGGGAGAGTCCAAAGGAAGTATTGGAAGCCAGAATTATAGTCCTTCAAACTGTTTGTCCCCAAAACCTCTGCATCACTGATTTACGATCTTTAGCTTCAGTGGGAACAGTATTAAGAGGAACTGTTGTATATGTAATTAACAAAGCTGAAAAAACACCTCTAAAGACAACCCTATTTATTAGATGTAGAAATAGCTAACTTTCAGATTGATCTCATCACCCTTCTATCAAATCTGAGAAATATCACTGAAAGACTGTATCCACTTGCTTTGCCCTGGAATGAATTCATTGCCCATTTCACATTCTCCCCTGAATCTCTGCCTTGGAATGATCAAGTTTTCCTATGTTCAGTTCTGAATACAGTCTGTCATCCAATGAGGTATCTTGAATTTAAAATTCCTATCTCTTTCTTCTCCTTACATCCTCTTGAGCTAACACCCATTATGAGTAGAAATTAAGGCCAAGTCATTCCCTTTTAATGACAAAAAATACAAAATGAAAAACCATGACAATACAAAACTAACCAGCCCTCAAGATAATCTAAAACTTTTCACGTAGGAAAAAAATGCCCAGATACAGTGCTTTCCAAATAGCTAGACAAGAAGTATGCACATTTCATCTAATTATTATGGAAATTTAAACAAGCATTTGTCTGGTTTAGCCTAAACATCAAGGAGATCAGAGCTGATAAATATTCAGTTCATGTCTCTGAAGAGGTCATTGGCATGTTCAACCCAGTCTGCCGGAGACTTTTAGTTAACGATGACATTGTCAGGCTCTGGTCTAGTTTTTTTCTTTTCTTGCATTATGAATTCTATTTTCCTTCTTTATTAAGCATGAGAGAAACTTGGATGTATAATACAAGATTTTACCTTTTTGAATGTATCTGGGTGTGCTAGGGTATAAACAACCTCCCAGCAGCAGTGGCTCAGAGTAATGGATTTTATTTCTTACATGAGTAAGAAACGAGTTTTCTTACTCATGTAAGAAACATGAGTAATTACATCTTGCCTTCATGGTGATTACAGTTCAGTTTTGTTTGTCTTCCTTATTTTGGGATCCAGGGTGAAGAAGCATTCCCTTCAATGAAGAGAGAAATGGTGGAGTCTCTTGTTGGTTCTTAAAAGTTCTCAGGAATGACACACAAAACTCCTGTTCACATTTCATTAGTTCAAGAAAATCACATGGAAAAGACTGATGTTAGGAGACATGAGAATATAATCCTCTTACAGGGAGAAATAGCAAGTAACTGGCAACAATAATACAATTAAAGTGTATAATGTGTCTTAGGGTATAATCTGAAAGTATAAGGAAGAGAAGAACTGCTCTAGAATTCTAACTGGAGATAACTCAGATCCCCTGTTTCCAGTAAAACCATGGCAGAGCTACTTTGTTTGCTTTTTTCAGAATAGTTCTATTTTATATAAAAATGAACATCACATTTTCCCCAATGATAAAAATAATGTTCTCATAAAAAATTAAAAGCATACAAGATGGCATAAATAAGAAAGTAAAATTCAGTAGGAAACATCTAAGTAAATACCTAGCAAAATGAAAATATCTATCTATCTATCTATCTATCTATATACACATATATATGTACTTATACATAAATTTTCATAATAGGCATATACATTGTACCTTAAAATTGGAAATATCCAAATGTCAACAGATAACCAGATAAATTATGGTATATTCATTCAGTGGAATACTTCTCCATAATGAAAAGAACACATGCAGGAGCATGAAGGAATCTCATAAACTTTATGCTGATTGAAAGAAGCCAGATAAGAAAGATTACATGCTCTGTGATATCATTTATGTGAAACTCCAGAAAAGGAAAATCTAATCTAAGGTGGCAGAAAGTATATCAATGTCATCCTGGGGCATGATGTGGGCAGGATTGGTTAAGAAGGGCTATAACAAACTTTCTGGGGTAGTAAAATTATTATGGTGATGGTAACTTACATATACACATTTGTCAAAATTCATTTTATTACATGCAAACTATAACTTCAATAAATTTAATTTTTGAATTATGGACAAGTACCAGATATCCTTCATTGTCTTGTATTCAGTCTAATTCTGAAAATTTAAGGAAATTTAAAATTTGTTATATGATTATTTAGTTGATTTTCTTAGGTGTGCTTAGATAAACAATAATATTGCACATTTTTTAAAACTTAATCACATGGACTGATGATTCCAAAGCAAAGTTTAGTAACCAGGAATGGATTCTTGACTGTACTCTTGATTTATTCAAATTTTTACCCGTGAGAAAGATACTTGATCTTGGAATCAAATAAATATTCTTTTTTTTTAAAAAAAAATATTTTATTTATTTACTTGACAGAGAGAGATCACAAGTGGGCAGAGAGGCAGGCAGAGAGAGAGAGAGAGAGAGGGGAGGAAGCAGCCCCCCCCCCCCCCCCCACTGAGCAGAGAGCCCAATGCAGGACCCAATCCCAGGACCCTGAGATCATGACCTGAGCCGAAGGCAGAGGCTTAACCCATCAAGCCACCCAGGCGCCCTAAATATTCTTTTTAATTAAGCAAATATTCTTTTTCTTCTCTCAGGTTGACTTTTGATTAGAAATGAATGCTGTATTTTTCCCAACTCTTTCAGTGTAATTTTTCTTTCTTTTTTTTTATCAACATATACCCAGGGGTACAGGTTTGTGAATCATCAGGCTTACACATTTTACAGCACTCATAATAGCACATACCCTCCCCAGTGTCCATAACCCAGTCACCCTATCCCTATCCCTCCACCCCCTAGCAACTCTCAGTTTGTTTCATGAGATCGAGTCTCTTATGGTTTGTCTCCCTCCTGATCCCATCTTGTTTAATTTTTTCTGTCCCTATCCCCCATGACCCCCTGCCCTCCCTCTCAAATTCCTCATATCAGAGAGATCATATGATAATTGTCTTTCTCTGATTGACTTATTTTGCTCACCATAATACCCTCTAGTTCCAAACACGTTGTTGCAAATGGCAAGATTGCCTTTCTTTTGATGGCTGCCTAGTATTCCTGTGTGTGTGTGTGTGTGTGTGTGTGTGTGTGTGTGTGTGTGTGTGTATAGAAGTCATATATATATATACTGTACCTCTTTATCAATTCATCTGCTGATTTATTTGGCTATTGTGGACATTGCTGCTATAAACATTAGGGTGCACATGCTCCATTGGATCACTACATTTATATCTTTAGGGTAAATACCCAGTAGTACAATTTCTGGGTTGTAGGGTAGCTCTATTTTCAACTATTTGAGGAAATTCCATTCTGTTTTCCAGAGTGGCTACACCACCTTGCATTCCCACCAACAGTGTAGGAGGGTTTCCCCTTTCTCTGCATCCTCGCTGGCATTTGTCGTTTCCTGACTTGTTAATTTTAACCATTCTGACTGGTGTGAGGTGGTATCTCATTGTGGTTTGGATTTGTATTTCTCTGATGTCGAGTGATGTAGAGCACTTTTTCATGTGTCTGTTGGCCACTTGGATGTCTTCTTTGCCAACATGTCTGTCCATGTCTTCTGCCCATTTCTCGATTGGATTATTTTTTCTTTGGGTGTTGAGTTTGATAAGTTCTTTATAGATTTTGAATCCTAGCCCTTTATCTGATATGTCATGTGCAAATATCTTCTCTCATTCTGTCAATTGTCTTTTGGTTTTGTTGCTGTTTCCTTTGCTGTGCAAAAGCTTTTGATCTTGATGAAGTCCAAATAGTTCATTTTTGCCCTTGTTTCCCTTGCCTTTGGCAATGTTCCTAGGAAGAAGTTGCTGTGGCTGAGGTCTAAGAGTTGCTGCCTGTGTTCTCCTCAAGGATTTTGATGGATTCCTATCTTACGTTGAGGTCTTTCATCCATTTTGAGTCTATTTTTGTGTGTGGTGTAAGGAAATGGTCCATTTTCATTCTTCTGCTTGTGGTTGTCCAATTTTCCCAACAATATTTGTTGAAGAGACTGTCTTTTTTCCATTGGACATTCTTTCCTGCTTTGTTGAAAATTAGTTGACCATAGAGTTGAGGGTCTATTTCTGGGCTCTCTGTTCTGTTCCATTGATCTATGTGTTTGTTCTCATGCCGGTGCCATACTGTCTTGATGATGACAGCTTTGTAATAGAACTTGAAGTCTGGAATTGTGATGCCACCAACTTTGACTTTCTTTTACAACATTCCTCTGGCCATTTGAGGTCTTTTCTGATTCCATACAAATTTTAGGATTATTTATTCCATTTCTTTGAAAAAAATGATGGTATTTTGATAGGGATTGCATTAAATGTATAGATTGCTTTAGGTAGCATGGACATTTTCACAATATTTGTTCTTCCAATCCATGAGCATGGAACATTTTTCCATTTCTTTGTGTCTTCCTCAATATCTTTCATGAGTACTTTATAGTTTTCTGAGTATAGATTCCTACTCTTTGGTTAGGTTTATTCCTAGGTATCTTATAGTTTTTGGTGCAATTGTAAGTGGGATGGACTCCAAAATATCTCTTTCTTCTGTCTTGCTGTTGGTGTATGGAAACGCAACTGATTTCTGGGCATTGATTTTATATCCTGGCACTGGACTAAATTCCTGTATGAGTTCTAGAAGGTTTGGAGTGGAGTCTTTTGGGTTTTCCAATATAGTATCATATCATCTGCAAAGAGTGAGAGTTTGACTTCTTTGCCAATTTGGATGCCTTTAATTTCTTTTTGTTGTCCCATTGCTAGGACTTCTAGTATGACATTAAATAGCAGTGGCCATAGTGGACATCCCTACCGTGTTCCTGGCCTTAATGGAAAAGCTCTCAGTTTTTCCTCATTGAGCATGATATTCATTGTGGGTTTTTCATAGATGTCTTTGATGATATTGAGGTATTTACCCTCTGTCCCTACACGTTGAAGAGTTTTGATCAAGAAAGGATGCTGTACTTTGTCAAATGATTTTTCAGCATCTATTGAGAGTATCATATGATTCTTGTTCTTTCTTTTATTAAAGTATTGTATCACATTGATTGATTGGTGGATGTTGAACCAACCTTGCGGCCCTGGAATAAATCCCACTGAGTCGCGATGAATAATCCTATTGGCTAGTATTTTGGTGAGAATTTTTGCATGTGTGTTCATCAAGGATATTGGTCTATGATTCTCTTTTTTAATGGGGTCTTTGTCTGGTTTTGGGATCAAGGTAATTCTGGCTTCATAAAAAGAGTTTGGAAGTATTCCTTCCATTTCTATTTTTTGGAACAGTTTCAGGAGAATAGGAATTAGTTCTTTAAATGTTTGGTAGAATTCCCCTGGGAAGACTTCTGGCCCTGGGATCTTTTATGTTAGGAGACTTTTGATGACTGCTTCAATCTCCTTATTGGTTGTGGGTCTCTTCAGGTTTTCTGTTTCTTCCTGGTTCAGTGTTGGTAGTTTATATGTCTCTAGGAATGCATCCATTTCTTCCAGATTGTCAAATTTGCTGGTGTGTAGTTTTTCATAATATGTTCTTATAATTGTTTGTATTTCTTTGGTGTTGGTTTTGATCTCTCCTCTTTCATTCATGATTTTATTTATTTGGATCCTTTCTCTTTTCTTTTTGAAAAGTCTGGCCAGGGGCTTATCAATTAGTAATTAGTAATATAAATTAGTAATTTTTAGTAAATAGTAATTAGTAATTACTAATACAAATTAGTAATACAAAAAGAATTAGTAATAATTCTTTCAAAGAAGCAGCTCCTAGTTTTGTTGGTTTGTTCTACTGTTTTTTTGGTGTCCATTTCTTTGATTTCTGCTCTGATCTTTATTATTTCTCTTCTCCTGCTCGGTTTAGGCTTTCTTTACTTTTTCTTCAGCTCCATTAGGTGTAGGGTTAGGTTGTGTATTTGAGACCTTTCTTGTTTCTTAAAAAAGGGCTTGTATAGACAACTATCATATGATCTCCCTGATATGAGGAAGTGAAGATGCAATGTCAGGGGCGTGGGGGGTAGGAAAAGAATAAATGATACAAGATCAAACCATAAATGACTCTTAATCTCACACAAAAAACTGAGGGTTGCTGGGGGAGGGGTATCAGGAGAAGAGGGTGGAGTTATGGACATTGGGGAGGGTATGTGCTATGATGAGTGCTGTGAAGTGTGTAAATCTGGCGATTCACAGAACTGTACCCCTGGGATAAAAATATATGTTTATAAAAAAATAAATATAATTTAAATTTAAAAAAAAGGCTTGTATTGCTATATATTTTCCTCTCAGGACTGCCTTTGCTGTGTCCCACAGATTTTGAACAGTTGTATTTTCATTATCATTTGTTTCCATAAATTTTTAAAATTTTTTTTTAATTTCCTGGTTGACCCATTCATTCTTTAATAGGATTCTCTTTAGCCTCCACATATTTGGGTTCTTTCCAACTTTCTTCTTGTGATTGAGTTCTAGCTTCAGAGCTTGTGGTCTGAAAATATATAGGGAATAATCCCAATCTTTTGATACTAGTTGAGACCTGATTTGTGACCCAGGATGTGATTTATTCTGGAGAATGTTCCATGTACACTAGAGAAGAATTTGTATTCTTTTGGTTTGGGATGGAATGTTCTGAATATATCTGTGACGTCTATCTGGTCCAATGTGTCATTTAAGGCCTTTATTTCCTTGTTGATTTTTTGCTTAGATGATGTGTCCATTTTAGTGAGAGGGGATGTTAAATCCCCTACTATTATTGTATTATTGTTGATGCCTTTCTTTGATTTTGCTATTAATTGGTTTATATAGTTGGTTGCTCCCGTGTTAGGGGCCTAGATTTTTAAAATTATTAGATCTTCTTGCTGGACAGACCCTTTGAGTATGATATAGTGTCCTTCCTCATCTCTTATTATAGTCTTTGGCTTAAAATCGAATTTATCTGATAAAAGGATTGCCACCCCAGCTTTCTTTTGGTGTCCATTAGCATGGTAAATTGTTTTCCATTTCCTCACTTTAAATCTGGAGGTGTCTTTGGGTTTAAAGTGAGTTTCTTGTAGACAGCATGTTGATGGGTTTGGTTTTTTTTTATCCGTTCTGATACCCTGTGTGTTTTGATTGGGGCATTTAGCCCATTTACATTCAGGGTAACTATTGAAAGATATGAATTTAGTGCCATTGTATTGGCTGTAAGGTTACTGTTACTGTATGTTGACTCTGTTCCTTTCTGGTCTATTACTTTAAGGCTCTCTCTGCTTAGAGGACCCCTTTCAATATTTCCTTTAGGGTTGATATGGTGTTTACAAATTCATTTGATTTCTGTTTGTCCTGGAAGCTTTTTATCTCTCCTCCTATTTTCACTGATAGCCTAGCTGGATAGAGTATTCTTGGCTGCATGTTTTTCTCATTTAGTGCTCTGAATATATCATGCCAGTCCTTTCTGGCCTGCCAGGTCTCTGTGGATAAGTCTGCTGCCAATCTAATACTGTTACCCTTGTATGTTACAGACTTCTTATCCTGGGCTGCTTTCAAGATTTTCTCTTTGTCACTGAGACTTGTAAGTTTTATTATTAGATGACGGGGTATGAACCTATATTTATTGATTTTGAGGAGGGTTCTCTGTGCCTCCTGGATTTTGATGCTTATTCCCTTCACCAAATTAGGGAAATTCTCTGCTATAATTTGTTTCAGTTTACCTTCTTCTCCCTCTCTCTTTCTTCTTCTGGGATCCCAATTTTTCTAATATTGTTTCATCTTACAGTATTACTTGTCTCTCAAATCCTCCCCTCATGGTCCAGTAGTTGTTTGTCTCTCATTTGCTTAACTTCTTTATTCTCCATCATTTGATCTTTCATATCACTAATTCTCTCTTCTGCCTCATTTATCCTGGCAGTAAGAGCTGCCATTTTTTATTGCACCTCATTAATACCTTTTT
This sequence comes from Mustela nivalis, assembly GCF_964662115.1. Taxonomy (NCBI): domain Eukaryota; kingdom Metazoa; phylum Chordata; class Mammalia; order Carnivora; family Mustelidae; genus Mustela; species Mustela nivalis. Next base: position 40,984,040 of record NC_139030.1, read on the forward strand.
TTAAAAAAATTTCACCTTGGTTAGATTTTAGTTTTTTTGTTTCTCTAGAAAGGGTTTAATTTCTCCAGAATGAGATTTTGTAATATCTTTCATGGTTTCTTCGAGCCCAGCTAGCACCTTGATAATCATCATCCTGAACTATAGTTCTGACATATTACTAATGTCCATATTGAGTAGGTCCCTAGCCATTGGCACTGCCTCTTGTTCATTTTTTTTTTTTTTTGTGCTGAGTTTTTCCACCTTGTCATTTTTTCCAGGTAACAATAGATGAATGAGAGAATAAAATACTAAAAGGTATCAATGACCCCAGAAAAATATACACAAACCAAATCAGAAGGGAGAAGAAAGGGAGAAAAAAGAAAAGAAAAAAATATATATATACACACTGCTGAATAGAACAGAGCCACACACTTGATTTTGGGTGTATTTTGGTCTGTTAGAATAAACTGCCTCCCAAAATTTTAAAGAAAGAGAAATAAGTATATATATATATACACATACACATACATATACACAGAAATAAGGGGAAACATGATGAAGGGATGGACTATAACTGTAAAAATGAAAATTTAAAAAGATTCTAAAAAAGGAATTGATAAGATAAGAATTTGGTTTAAAAAAAGAAAATAAAAAAGAGGAAAGAATGTGACAGGCTGGAGACTAGAACAAAGCCAGACACTAGAATGAGGGTGTATTTTGATCTATTAGAAGAAGTTGTATCCCAAAAATTTAAAGAAAAAACAACCTATATGTATACAAGAAATAATGTTAAATGCAATGAGGGGATAAAATATGACTATATCAATGAAAATTTGAAAAGATTTAAGAAAAGATATTGATAAGATAGAATAGTTCAAAAAACATTAAAATAGGAAAGAGGAAATTTTTTTTTAAATAGAATAAGAAAAAAATAAAATTAAAACAATTTAATTTGAAAGACTGAAGGATCATGGGGAAAAAAGCTATGAATTCTATGGGTTGCCTTCCCCTAGCTCTGGAGTTCCACAGTTCTCATTGATTGGTATGTTTTGTCTTGGCTGGCTGTTCCTCTTAATCTTTTGGGGAGGGGCCTGTTGCAGTGATTCCCAAATGTCTTTGCCTGAGTCGGAATTGCACCACCCTTGCCAGGGGCCAGGCTAAGTAATCTACGTGGTTTTGGTCTCAGGAGGTTTTGTTCCCTGAACGCTTTCCATATAGTTTTTAGGAGTAGAATGAAGATGGCGCCTCCCACTCTCCAGCCTAGAGGTGCTGAAAGCTCAGGGCCCCAGTCCTCAATGCACCCTCAGAGAAAAGCAGTCAGTCTCTCCCATCTCCCTAGTCTCTGGCCACTATCCCAAGTCACCCAGCCTGTAACTGAGCATTTCTATCTCTTGCCATGGCCCTCCAAATGCAGCAGAATCCTGACATGAGCTCCCATGATGCTCTTCACAGAGGAGGAAGGATAGGGTCTCTCTGGATCTGCCACTTGTGGAGTCCCTGCTTTAAGGGCAGGCACATCCAACTGTGCCTTGGATCACAGTTTAAGGTAATCCCAAGCTGAGAGCCCTCTCCTTGGCTTCATCTCTGTAGCCAGCTTTCCTGCTCCAACACCTGGGAGCTCTGCCACATTCAGACACCCCTGGTCTTTTTGTGACCTTGTGGGTCCTATGACCACAGTATCCCCATATGGACTACACCCTTGCTTAGCCTCTGGAGTAAGGTCTCTCAGTGAAGCAGACTTCTAAAAGTTCTATTTTTGTGCTGTGCTACTCTATCACTTGCTGGGAGCCAGCCCTTCCCACCACGGTCTATCTTCCCGAATGTTGCCTTGGATTCACTTCTCTGCATGTCCTACCTTCTACAGAATGGTCAGTTTTCTGTTCCCAGAGTTGCTACTCTTCTCCTCTTCTATATCCTTTTGAGTTTGTAGCTGTTCAGAATAGTTTGATAACTATCTACCTGAATTCCTGGGACCTGATCATATTTAGGTCTCCTCCTCTGCCATCTTGCTCCTCCTCCTCTTATTTTTACTAAAGTATTATATTACTAATTTAATTTACAAATATTAAACTATCCTTGCTATTTTGGACTAAACCCTACTTGGTCATGGTGTATTCTTTTTTTTTTTTTTCTTAAGCCCATTTTATTGAGGTATTACTTATATAAAGTAAAATTCACTTTTTTAAGTGCAAGCCTTGTTGAGTTTTAACAAATGCATACAATTGTGTGTTTATTATACTTTAATATACTGTGGGATTTAACCTACTTATATTGCATTTACAAAAATATCACAAGTAAGCTTGACCTATAATTTTGGTACTATCTTGTTAAGTTTTGATATTTGAATCATGCTAACATTTTAAAATGAATGAGAATGCTTCTTATGTCTAAAGAAGATTAAACAGCATAGAATATGTCTATGTTTCTTGAAGGTAGCTGGGACCTTGCCTTAAAATAAAACAAGACCAAACAAAAACAAAAACAAAAACAAAACAAAACAAAACACTCCCACCCTTGAACTCTCTGGGACTGGTACCTGTTGGGGAATACTTTCTTGAGAAATTATTCGATATATTCCTTGGTGATGGTAGTAATGATAGTGAAGATGTGGGCATTAGTGATAAGATTTTCTTAGGACAGTTTTCTTAACATTTTTTTAAGGAAACTTCCCATTTTATTCCAGTTTGACATTTATTAACAAAAATATTCCTTTTACACTTAAAAATAAATCCAAAACTTACTATATGCAGCTATATCCCTTAATCTTAATATTATATAATTTTATGTCATTTTGTTCCCTTTTAAATCTGTTAGTTTTATAATTTTTTCTTATTGAGGTGAAATTCATAGAATATAAAATTGTTTTAAAGTGTAAAATTTAGTACCATTTACTACATTCATAATTCTGTGCAACCACCACCTCTATCTAATTCTGAAATATTTCCATCATTCTAAAATGAAACCCCATGCCCATTAAGCAGTGACTTCTTATTCTTACCTCCCAAGCCTCTCTACTATTTATCTGTCTACATGTTTTATAACTGCACTATTTTACATTCCCACCAGGAATGTATGAGGATTCCAATTTCTCCACACATTTGCTGACACTTACCATTTTCTGTTTGTGAAAAACATTTGTGGTCATTATAGTGGGCATGAAGTGTCATCTCATTGTGGTTTTGGTTTACATTTTCATAATGATTAATGATGTTGAGGTATTTTTCATTAATTGTTAAGTTGGAAGAATTCTTTATTCTGTATACTTGATCCTTTTAGAGAAATGATTATCATATATTTTCTTCCATTCCATAAGTTTTCTTTTCACTTCTTTGATAATGTCCTTGATACATAAAAGTTTTTAATTTTGAAGCAGTCCAATTTCTCTTTTTGTTGTTGTTGTTGTTGCTTATGCTTCCAGGGTCATATCTAAGAAAACATTGTTAACAAAATGAGGAAGGTTTACCCCTGTTTTCTTCTCAGAATTTTATAGTTTTAGCTCTTACCTTTAAATCATTGGTCCATTTTAATTTTTTATGTAGTGTAAGTTAAGGGTCCAATTTCATTCTTAAAATTGTGGATATCCAGTGCTTTCAGTACTACTTATTAAAGGAACTGTTTTTACCTCATCGAATGGTCATGGATCCATTGTTGAAAATCAGTTGTCCATAGATGTATGGGTATATTTCTGAACTCTCAATTCTAGTCCATTGATCTATCTTTATGTACATCTTTGTGACAGTATAGCTCTGTTTTGATTACTGTCACTTTGTATTAAGTTTTGAAATCCTTCAGCTTTGTTCTCCTTTCTCAAGATTGTTTTGGCGATAGGGATCTTACAATTAAATATGAATTTAAGGATTAGCTTTTTGATTTCTGCAAAAATAGGGCTATTGGATTTTTGATAATGATTACATTGAATCTGTTGAATCTCTAGTTAGCTTTGAGTGGTATTGTAATTTTAATAACATTAAGTCTTCTAATCAATGAACATGGGATGTCTTTTCATTTATTTAGGCCTTTAATTTTTTAAAAAATATTTTATTTATTTATTTTTTGACAGACAAAGATCAGAAGTAGGCAGAGAGGCAGGCAGAGAGATAGGAGGAAGCAGGCTCCCTGCTGAGCAGAGAGCTCAATGCGGGGCTTGATCCCAGGAGCTGAAGGCAGAGACTTTTAACTCACTGAGCCACCCAGGTGCACCTAGGCCTTTAATTTTTTTTAGTGATGATTCTGTTTTTGTTCTCTGTATAGAAGTCTTTTGCCTCCTTGGTTAAACTTATTCCTAGATATTTTATTCTTTTGGTTGATATTATAATGGAATTGTTTTCTTAATTTCCTATTTAGATTATTTATTTCTGGTGTATAAAATAAACAAAATTTATTTTGTGTATTAATTTTGTGTACTGCAGCCTTGCTGAATTTATTAGCTCTAGTATAACTTCTTCTTTAAATTTTAGTAGAATTCACCAGTGGAACCATTGAGACGAATGCCTTCTTGTTTAAAAGGTTATAAATTATTGGGGCAGCTGGGTGGCTCAGATGGTTAAGTATCTGCCTTCAGCTCAGGTCATGATCTTCAGGTCCTGGGATAGAGCCCTGCCTCAATCCCTGCATTGGGCTCTTACCTCAGCAGAGAGTTGTCTTCTCTCTCTGACTTACCCCCTGCTGTCCTCTCTCTGTTTCTCTCTCAAGTGAATAAATAATTTTTTAAAAAGGTTACAAATTATTGATTCAGTTTGCTTATCTATTTCTTCTTGTGTAAGTTTTGGTAGATTATGTCTTTCAAGAGATTTGTCTACTTGATCTAAGTTATAGAAGTTTTAATATTCCTTTGTTATCTTTCTAATGTTTATAGTATTATAGTTATGACCCCTCTTTCATTTCTGCTCTTAGTAATTTGTTTTATCTCTTTTTTTCTTGTTTATTATGGCTAGAAGTTTAACAATTTTATTGATTTTAGAACTAAATTTTGATTTCATTGATTTTCTTTATTAATTTCATTAATTTTATTCTAATTTTTATTACTTTTTTATCCGGCTTATCTTATATTTAATTTACTCTTTTTTTCCTCAAGTTTTCTAGGATAGAAGCTCAGAGTATTGATTTTAGATCTTTCTTCTTTTTATATATATGTATTCAGTGTTATAAATTTTCTTCTCAGCACTGCTTTTGCTGTATCCCACAAATTTTAAGAGGTTGTATTTTATTTTTATATACTTAGAAATATTTTTACATTTTTTTCGAGAGTTTTTATTTGGCCTAGGTGTTATTTCAAAGTGTGTTGTTTAAACTACTAGTGTTTTGGAATTTTCCAACTTTCTTTCTGTTATTGATTTCTACCTCAATTCTATTAGGTATGAAAGCATACTTTGACTTCTATTCTTTTAAACTTTTTCAGATATGTTTGATGTCCCAGGATATGGTCTATCTTTATAAATAAGCATCTCTCTCTTTTTTCTTCATTCTTTTTTTTAATTTAATTTTTTTCATACATCAACTTGATGAATGCTCTATGTTAGCTTGAGAAGATTGTGTATTCAGCTGTTGTTGGGTATAGTAGTCTGTACATTTTAATTATATCTGGTTGATTGATAGTGTTATTCAATTAAACTGTATCCTTAATAATTTTTTATCTGCTAGGTATGTCAATTAGTGATAGAGGTATTGAAGTCTCCAACAATAATAGTAGAATTATCTATTTGTCCTTATAGTTCTACCAGTTTTTGCCTGACATGTTTTGATTCTTTATTTTTAGGCACATATACATTTAACACTAGAATATCTTCTAGGAGACTGATCCCTTTATCATTATGGAATGCCCATCTTAATCTCTCATAATATTTCTTGCTCTGAAATCTGCTTTTCTGAAATTAATATAGCTACTTTAGTTTTCTTTAGATTAATACCCTCATGGTATATTTTCTCCATCCATTTGCTTTTAATCTCTCTACACTGTATATTGTAAGTGGGATTCTTGTAGATGACATATAGTCTTGTTTTTGGTTCCACTCTGATACTTTCTGCTGAACTCAGCAGGTAGGTAAGAGCAAGCAAAAAAGGTCTCAAAATTTTCTTACCATATTTAAGTTGCCTTTTTGGTGTCAGTGTTCATTTGGTTGCTGTAAACCATTTTCTTTTTAAACTTTTATTAATTTATCTTAGAGACGGATGGGGAGGGGGTGAGGGAGAGAGAAACCCCCAGCAGACTCCATACTGAGCACAGATCCCAATGAGGGGCTGAATTTCACAATCCTAAAATCAGACCTGAGCTGAAGCCAAGCCTTGGATGCTTAACTAACTGTGCCACCCAGCTGCTATAAACCTTTGACTGCTTTCCAGAGTTCCAATAATGTTGATTAAGACAGTTTTTGCTTGCCTTTTCAATGTTTTTGTAGAGGGATAAAACATTGGGGCCATCCATTCTGCTATTTTTATGTACATCTGTTAGATATTTTTATATTTCATTTGGCTTTCCAATGAACCAACTTCTTTTTAATTAGTTTTTATATTTTTCTGATTTATTAATGCATAATTTTTGCTTATGTTTTTATTCTTTTTCTACAATTTAGACTTTAATGTTTATTATTTTCTTTAAAAACAAAGTTGTTCAATGCTGTGAATTTTATATGAACCCAAAGTTAGCTAGTTATCTTGGGTTATTAAGCATAATAGCCTCATTATTTTCTCGAAACAGCCTGCCATAGTAGTTTTTATTCTCCATTTAATCTAAGAATTATTCTTAAAGTTTTATCTTAAGATTTCTAAGAGATTTGTTTTATTACCTGGACTTCTTATTATTTCTACCTATTATGTTGTGACTAGATATATCTATTTTAAATATTTTGATGTCATAAATATAGAGACTCATAAGTACCTTATATCTACTGTAGATTGTACCATTTATCAAAATAAAATGCCATTTTAAATACCAATTTTTTTGTTTACAGTTATATTTTATCTGCCATTAATGCTGTTAGTACTTTTTAAATTTTGTTTGTCTTTGCCTGATACATCACATCTTTTTATTTTCAAAAGTTATGTCTTTAGGAATGTCTCTAGCAAATACATAAATTAATTTTTTTAAAGCTTAACCTGATTATTTATATATATATATATATATATATATATATATATTTTTTTTTTTTTTTTTTAATGTGACAGAGAGAGATCACAAGTCGGCAGAGAGGCAGGCAGAGAAAAGGGGAAGCAGGCTCCCCACTGAGCAGAGAGCCCAATGTGGGGCTCGATCCCAGAACCCTGAGATCATGACCCAAGCTGAAGGCAGAGGCTTAACCCACTGAGCCACCTAGACGCCCCCATATTTATTTATTTAATTTTTAATTTTTTAATTTAAAAAATATTTGTATTTTAATTGAGAAAGCTAATCCATCCACTTTTTTGGTGCTAACTGGTATTTAATCACATTCCTATCATTATGTATTTTTTTGTTTTTATACCAGTAAATATGCTTTTTATGTCTTTTATTTTCTTTGTTTTATTTTGCATTATCACATTTTAGTCCTCTTTTCTGCTGATATTTTAGAATTTATTCATATTATTTTTAATCTATTACATTTATTGTTTTTATTTATTTTATTTTTTATTTTTTTAATTTATTTTAAAATTATTTTTATAAACATATCATGTATTTTTATCGCCAGGGGTACAGGTCTGTGAATCGCCAGGTTTACACACTTCACAGCACTCACCATATCACATACCATGTCCATAACCCCACCCCCCTCTCCCGACCTCCCTCCCCTAGTAACCCTCATTTTGTTTTGTGAGATTAAGAGTACTTATGTTTTGTCTCCCTCCCGATCCCATCTTGTTTCATTTATTCTTCTCCTACCCGCCTAACCCCCCATGTTGCAGCTCCACTTCCTCATATCAGGGAGATCATATGATAGTTATCTTTTTCCGATTGGCTTATTTCGCTAAGCATGATACCTTCTAGTTCCATCCACGTCGTCGCAAATGGCAAGATTTCATTTCTTTTGATGGCTGCATAGTATTCCATTGTATATATATACTGCATCTTTGTTTTCCATTCATCTGTTGATGGACATCGAGGTTCTTTCCATAGTTTGGCTATTGTAGACATTGCTGCTATAAACATTCGGGTGCAGGTGCCCCTTCAGATCACTACATTTGTATCTTTAGGGTAAATACCCAGTAGTGCAATTGCTGGGTCATAGGGTAGTTCTATTTTCATCTTTTTGAGGAAATTCCATGCTGTTTTCCAGAGTGGTTGCACCAGCATGCATTCCCACAAACAGCATAGGAGGGTTCCCCTTTCTCTGCATCGTCGCCAACATCTGTCTTTTCCTGACTTGTTAATTTTAGCCATTCTGACTGGTGTGAGGTGATATCTCATTGTGGTTTTGATTTGGATTTCCCTGATGCCGAGTGATGAGGAGCACTTTTTCATGTGTCTGTTGGCCATCTGGATATCTTCTTTGCAGAAATGTCTGTTCATGTCTTCTGCCCATTTCTTGATTGGATTATTTGTTCTTTGGGTGTTGAGTTTGCTAAGCTCTTGATAGATTTTGGACACTAGCCTTTTATCTGATATGTCATTTGTAAATATCTTCTCCCATTCTGTCAGTTGTCTTTTGGTTTTGGTAACTGTTCCCTTTGCTGTGCAAAAGCTTTTGATCTTGATGAAATCCCAATAGTTCATTTTTACCCTTGCTTCCCTTGCCTTTGGTGATGTTCCTAGGAAGATGTTGCTGCGGCTGAGGTCAAAGAGGTTGCTGCCTGTGTTCTCCTCAAGGATTTTGATGGATTCCTTTCTCACATTGAGGTCCTTCATCCATTTTGAGTCTATTTTCGTGTCTGGTGTAAGGAAATGGTCAAATTTCATTTTTATGCATGTGGCTGTCCAATTTTCCCAACACCATTTGTTGAAGAGACTGTCTTTTTTCCATTGGACATTCTTTCCTGCTTTGTTGAAGATTAGTTGACCATAGAGTTGAGGGTCTATTTCTGGGCTCTCTATTCTGTTCCATTGATCTATGTGTCTGTTATTGTGCCAATTCCATGCTGTCTTCATGATGACAACTTTGTAATAGAGCTTGAAGTCTGGAATTGTGATGCCACCAACGTTGGCTTTCTTTTTCAATATTTCTTTGGCTATTTGAGGTTTTTTTCTGGTTCCATATAAATTTTAGGATTATTTGTTCCATTTCTTTGAAAAAATTGATGGTATTTTGATAGGGGTTGCATTAAATGTGTAGATTGCTTTGGGTAGCATGGACATTTTCACAATGTTTGTTCTTCCAATCCAGGAGCATGGAACATTTTTCCATTTCTTTGTGTCTTCCTCAATTTCTTTCATGAGTACTTTATTGTTCTCTGAGTATAGATTCTTAGCCTCTTTGGTTAGGTTTATTCCTAGGTATCTTATAGTTTTGGGTGCAATTGTAAATGGGATTGACTCCTTAATTTCTCTTCTGTCTTGTTGTTGGTGTAGAGAAATGCAGCTGATTTCTGTGCATTGATTTTATATCCTGTCATTTTACTGAATTCCTGTACAAGTTCTAGCTTTTTGGAGTGGAGTCTTTTGGGTTTTCCAATAGAGTATAATATCATCTGCAAAGAGTGGTAGTTTGACTTCTTCTTTGCAGATTTGGATGCCTTTAATTTCTTTTTGTTGTCTGATTGCTGAGGCTAGGACTTCTTGTACTATGTTGAATAGCAGTGGTGATAATGGACATCCTTGCCATGTTCCTGACCTTAGCGGAAAAGGTTTCAGTTTTTCTCTATTCAGAATGATATTTGCAGTGCGTTTTTCATAGATGGCCTTGATAATATTGAGGTATGTGCCCTCTATCCCTGTACTTTGAAGAGTTTTGATCAGGAAGGGATGCTGTACTTTGTCAAATGCTTTTTCAGCATCTATTGAGAGTATCATATGGTTCTTGTTCTTTCTTTTATTAATGTGTTGTATCACATTGATTGATTTGTGGATGTTGAACCAACCTTGCAGCCCTGGAATAAATTCCACTTGGTCATGGTGAATAATACTTTTAATGTACTGTTGAATCCTATTGGCCAGTATTTTGGTGAGAATTTTTGCATCTGTGTTCATCAAGGATATTGGTCTGTAGTTCTCTTTTTTGATGGGATCCTTGTCTGGTTTTGGGATCAAGGTGATGCTGGCCTCATAAAATGAGTTTGGAAGTTTTCCTTCCATTTCTATTTTTTGGAACAGTTTCAGGAGAATAGGAATTAGTTCTTCTTTAAATGTTTGGTAGAATTCCCCTGGGAAGCTGTCTGGCCCTAGGCTTTTGTTTGTTTGGAGATTTTTGATGACTGTTTCAATCTCCTTACTGGTTATGGGTCTGTTCAGGCTTTCTGTTTCATCCTGGTTCAGTTGTGGTAGTTTTTATGTCTCTAGGAATGCATCCATTTCTTCCAGATTGTCAGATATGTTGGCGTAGAGTTGCTCATAGTATGTTCTTTATAATAGTTTGTATTTCTTTGGTGTTGTGATCTGTCCTCTTTCATTCATGATTTTATTTATTTGGGTCCTTTCTCTTTTCTTTTTGATAAGTCTGGCCAGGGGTTTATCAATCTTATTAATTCTTTCAAAGAACCAGCTCCTAGTTTTGTTGATTTGTTCTATTGTTTTTTTGGTGTCTATTTCTTTGATTTCTGCTCTGTTCTTTATAATTTCTCTTTTCCTGCTGAGTTTAGGCTTTTTTTCTTGTTCTTTCTCCAGCCCCTTTAGATGTAGGGTTAGGTTGTGTATTTGAGACCTTTCTTGTTTCTTGAGAAATGCTTGTACCGCTATATATTTTCCTCTCAGGACTGCCTTTGTTGTGTCCCACAGATTTTGAACTGTTGTGTTTTCATTATCATTTGTTTCCATGAATTTTTTCAATTCTTCTTTAATTTCCCGGTTGACCCATTTATTCTTTAGAAGGATGCTGTTTAGTCTCTATGTATTGTGTTCTTTCCAACTTTCTTCTTGTGATTGAGTTTTAGCTTCAGAGCATTGTGGTCTTAAAATATGCAGGGAATGATCCTAATCTTTTGATACTGGTTGAGACCTGACTTATAACCCAGGAGGTGATCTATTCTGGAAAATGTTCCATGTGCACTACAGAAGAATGTGTATTCTCTTGCTTTGGGATGAAATGTTCTGAATATATCAGTGATGTCCATCTGGTCCAGTGTGTCATTTAAGGCCTTTATTTCCTTATTGATCTTTTGCTTGAATGATCTGTCCATTTCAGTGAGGGGAGTGTTAAAGCCCCCTACTATTATTGTATTATTGTCAATGTGTTTCTTTGATTTTGTTATTAATTGGTTTATATAGTTGGCTGCTCCCACTTTAGGGGCATATATATTTAAAATTGTTAGATCTTCTTGTTGGACAGACCATTTGAGTATGATATAGTGTCCTTCCTCATCTCTTATTATAGTCTTTGGCTTAAAATCTAATTGATTTGATATAAGGATTGCCACCCCAGCTTTCTTCTGATGTCCATTAGCATAGTACATTGTTTTCCATTCCCTCACTTTAAATCTGGAGGTGTCTTCGGGCTTAAAATGAGTTTCTTTTAGGCAACATGTTGATGGGTTTTGTTTTTTTATCTATTCTGATACCCTGTGTCTTTTGATTGTGGCATTTAGCCCGTTAACATTCAGGGTAACTATTGAGAGATATGAATTTAGTGCCATTGTATTGGCTGTAAAGTGACTATTACTGTATATTTTCTCTGTTCCTTTCTGATCTACTACTTTTAGGCTCTCTCTTTGCCTAAAAAACCCCTTTCAATATTTCCTGTAGAGCTGGTTTAGTGTTTGCAAATTCTTTCAGTTTTTGTTTGTCCTGGAAGCTTTTTATCTTTCCTTCTATTTTCAATAATAGCCTAGCTGGATATAGTATTCTTGGCTGCATGTTTTTCTTGTTTAGTGCTCTGAATATATCATGCCAGTTCTTTCTGACCTGCCAGGTCTCTGTGGATAAGTCTGCTGCCAATCTAATATTTTTCCATTGTATGTTAAAGACTTCTTGTCCTGGGCTGCTTTCAGGATTTTTCCTTTGTCGTTAAGACTTGAAAATTTTACTATTAGGTGACGGGGTGTGGACCTATTCTTGTTGATTTTGAGGGGGGTTCTCTGCACCTCCTGGATTTTGATGCTTGTTCCCTTTGCCATATTAGGGAAATTCTCTCCAATAATTCTCTCCAATATACCTCCTGCTCCCCTATCTCTTTCTTCTTCTTCTGGAATCCTTATTATTCTAATGTTGTTTCATCTTATGGTGTCACTTACCTCTCAAATTCTCCCCTCGTGGTGCAGTAGCTGTTTGTCACTCTTGCTCAGCTTTTTTATTCTATGTCATTTGGTCTTCTATATCACTAATTTTTTTCTTCTGCCTCATTTATCCTAGCAGTAAGAACCTCCATTTTTTACTGCATCTCATTAATACCTTTTTTGATTTCAACTTGGTTAGATTTTAGTTCTTTTATTTCTCCAGAAAGGGCTTTTATCTCTCCAGAGAGGGTTTCTCTAATCTTCCATGCCTTTTTTGAGCCTGGTTAGAGCCTTGAGAATCATCATTCCTAACTCTAGATCTGACATATTACCAATGTCTGTATTGATTAGGTCCCTAGCCTTCGGTACTGCCTCTTGTTCTTTTTCTTTTTTCTTTTTCTTTTTTTTTTTTTTTTTGTGGTGAGTTTTTGTGCCTTGTCATTTTGTCCAGTTAAGAGTATATGAAGGAGCAAATAAAATACTAAAAGGGTGGGAAAGACCCCAGGAAAATGCGCTTTAACCAAATCAGAAGGGACCCCAAATCTTGGGGGCAGAAAGGGGATAAAAAGAAGTTCAGAAGAGAAAAAAAAATTAAAAAAAAAAACAAATAAAGAAAAATATATAAAAGAAAAAATTATATATATATATATATTAGATAAACTAGTTAAAAAACTTTAAAGAAGAAAAGGGCAAAAGTTAAAAAAATTAGTAGAAGAAAAAAATAATAAAATTAAAAATAAATTAAATTAACAGCAAGACTAAAGAATCATGGAGAGAAAGCCATGAGTTCCTTGCTTTGCTTTCTCCTCCTCTGGAATTCTCCTGCTTTCCTTGATAGGTGAACTTGGTCTTGGCTGGATTTCTTGTTGATCTTCTGGGGGAGGGGCCTGTTGTAGTGATTCTCAAGTGTCTTTGTCCAAGGCAGAATTGCACCCCAGGGGCTGGGTAAGTAATCTGATCGGGTTCTCTTTTGGGAGCTTTTTTTCCCTGAATGCTTTCCGTAGTTTCGGGGGTCAGGAATGAAAATGGAAACCTCCCAATCTCTGGCCTGGAGGAGCCAAGAGCTAGGGACCCCACTCCTCATTGCGCCCTCAGAGAAGAGCGCCCAATCACTCCGGTCTCCCTGACCTCCATCCTGCTCTGAGCTCACCAGAGCCTGTGACCAGTTCAAGGTAACCTCGAGCTGAAAGCTCACTCCTTGGTTCTGTCTCTGTAGCCAGCTTCCCTGATCTAATACCTTTGAGCTCTACAACACTCAGATACCCCTGATCCTTCTGTGACCCTGTGGGACCTGGGGCCACGCTGACCCCACGTGGGCTTCACCCCGGTTTAGCCTCTGGAACGATGTCCGTCAGTGGAGCAGACTTTTAAATGTTCTGATTTTGTTCACCATTGCTCTGTTGCTTGCCGGGAGCCGGCCCCTTCCCCCCCACAGTCTGTCTTCCCGTGGCTTTGGATTCACTTCTCCGCTGGTTCAACCTTTCAGAAAGTGGTTGATTTTCTGTTTCTAGAATTGCTGTTCTTCTTCTCTTCGATCTCCTGTTGAATTTGTAGGTGTTTGCGATGGTTTGATAAGCTATCTAGCTGATCTTCTGCTACCTGATGTCGTCTCAGCCTGCTACTTCTCCGCCATCTTGACTCCCCTCCCAATCTATTACATATTTTTAAAGCTTTTCCCATTATTTTGGTGCCAACTTTAAGAATCAAACAGAATCTTTGAGATCCTCCTCCTATCCCTCCTCCTATCCCTAAATGAAACAATTACATAAACACATGGTCTCCTTTATCTTCTGTGTTTTCTTCAATATGTATTACCAGTTCTAGAAACTCAAATTTTTACATTATGAATATTATCTTTTATTTTTGGCATTTATATTAAGCTTCACAAGCATATTAACAATAATAATTATTTAGAATAAAGTGAGTTTTACTAGATTCATTTCTCATAATTATTTTTTTTCTTTATCACTCTCTTCTGGATGTGTTCCAATTAATTTTCCATTTTGTTGACATGTGAGGTCAACATAATATTCTGGACCTCTGGGAATATAAATGTGTTCCTTTGATAAATCTCTACAGTGTTTAAATGGTATTTAAATGTGAGTGCCTTTAGCCCAGACATGCTTTCTAGCTTATTGCAATTTCCTTTCCTCCCATCTGTCTACTTGATCTATCTGCTTGCATTGTAGTTTTTGTTTATAAATTTTTTCTAAACCTTCTTAAGCCACATGCAGTTTAAAACAGCCAAATGCTTTAAATATGATTCCAGGTTCTTACATTGAATGACACTTTTTCCTTTCCTGTATGTAGGCTTTGGAAGATCAGGTATGGGAACTCTTGCATGAGGCAGACAAGACAGCTGAAGAGAACAAGGATCGGAGTCAGGTGTATGATGCCATGGCCAACACCTTGGGTGAAGCATGGGCAGCCCTTGTCTCTATGCTTGAAAGAAGAAGGGAGCTCCTCAGGTTGACTTCAGAATTTTTTGAAAATGCCTTGGAGGTTTGTGTTTAAAATAAAAACTACTTTCACACTAGAGCAAATAGATAGCACTTCCAAAAATGTTTAATTTCCACAAATAGACATTGCAATCAGTTTTTAAAATGGTAGAATGACCAAGTTATATACAATACATTTAATTTTTGATTGCAAAAGCATTAAATTGTTAATGTTTTAGATATAGCCTTTCAAAAAACAAACAAACAAAGAAAACCCTAAGTGGGCACCTGTGTGGCTCAGTCTGTTTAGTGTCTAACTTAGGTTCAGGTCCTGATCCTGGGATCCTGGGATAGAATCCAGTGTCATTGGACTCCCTGCTCAGTGGAGAGTCTGCTTGCTTCTCCCTCTGCCTCTTACCCCTGCTTATGCTTTCTCTATCTTAAATAAATAAATAAAATATTTTTAAAAGACCCTAAGTACAGCTAATTAAAATTAAATAAAATATTAAGTAAAAATAGAAACTATTATCCATAAGTCACTATGATTTCTTTCTTTAGGAGATGGTAATACAGTTATTAAATCAAACAATTATCCCCGATTTTATGATTATTAGTGTTCTGATTAAAGTGTTCTTGTTGATTTAAAAGTGGAGGACAGAACATATGCTTTTTATGAAAAAGGCAACTGCAGAATATTCCATAGAATATTTGACTTGTAAGCATAACATTTTATAGAATACTTTCCAAAGGCATACAGTTGGATTCATAGTTTGTACTCATTAAAAATTTAAGGAAAGAAAAGTCTGGACCTAAGAAGGTCATTTCCTCCTGCGACTTTTCTTGAATTCTTAGATGTTTTCACAGTTCTCAATTTCAAAATGTGAGACCAAAGAACATTATCAAAAGAGCTGTTGTATTTGGTGTAAGGCATTCACTGGAAATTTCACTTTCAACTTTTCTGTCAAGTGGCAGTACATTCATTCTGATGTGAGAGAACTGCTTCATTATGATAAAGCACTAGCTTTGAAAAATATGACATTTCCAAACTCAAAATTCAGGTCTTAAATTCAAAATAATGAAGGAAGGAAGATTAGTAATAGAACATAAAAATTGGGGTAGACAATCTCATGAATCATAAACTCGTTTAAAAGTAAAAAGAAGGAGCAAAAACCTTATTGTAACTTATGTTTGTTTTCCACAGTTTGAATACAGAACCCCAACTACAATTCATTTTACAGATCATCTTGGGGAAAAGTTTCATACGTAGTTTTCTTTCCTGAGAAGGAACCAGATGAAATTCACCTACAGGGTCAAATTGTAGATACATTTGAATCATTCCATCTTAGTAAATGGGGTATACATGTCAACTTCCCTGGAAATTCAACTCATTTAAGCAGAAGAAATTATCTTTCTTCAGTCATTAGGCCCAATACTTGTTTCTCATGGGGTAGTAGCATTAATGTCAGCTGATTTTCTCTCTGATGAGAAATTATTTCCAGAGATTGCATGAAGTAAAAGGAAATACTAAGTCAACTCATAATTCAGCCCACCACTCTGATTTGTAGTAAAAAGATACTGTTTCTTATATTTTCCTGCTTCCAATTTTGTGGGTCACTTAGTAATAAACTGAAGGCAAACTCTTTTCCTGCCCCTTGTTTTGCCAAACTATTTTAATCACTGATTAATAACAATATTAAAAAAAGTTGAGTCCAACCATTGCCACTTTTGTCCAGTGCAAGATGCAAAAAGAAAAGTGGGTGATAGAAAATATCTGTAAGGTAAAAGTTAACAGAACTTTAGGGAAAACTTTTCTGTATACACATTCCTTGCTTATTTATTTATTTAAAATTCAAATAACAGTTGAAATATGTTATAAGTTATACAGTGACTCTAGAACTTTTTATAATGTTCTACAGAGAAAAGCTAAATCACCTTCTAGGGTTGGGTTTTTGTTGTTGTTGTTTGCTTGTTTGTTTTGAAACTTCTCTTTGAAGAATACCTGTAAAATAAGCTATCAGAAATGGAATGAATAAGAGATGCAAATGATGTGTGTATAGAGTTCCCTTATTGAACTATGATGCATGCAGTTCCATAAAAATATGAAATGACTTCTTATTGCATGGTTGATAATTACTACAGGACTGTTTTAGACCTTCAGACTTAACCATCAGACAGATTATTCTCTTATTAGACACCATGCAGCAATTTAGGAACACTGTCCCTAAGTGACAGTGATTAGTATCCACCAGATTGTTCTAACATGATTGTGGAGGCCTTCTCCATATTTCCAAAGAGGACATGCTCATTAGTCTCTCTCTCATCATTCCATGCCATTTATAACTAGATTTTATGTGACTATTGTAATAATCAAAATATAGTAGATATTGTTAATCAAATAGTTACATAAGAGTATTAAAAAATCACTGAATTCATAGATGATAGTTTGGAGAAAATGTGAAAAGAAATATAAGCATGTGGTAAACTTTTGTGTCTTTCTTACTGATACTTGACCTTTATGAGTTTATTCAATATCTGATATAAAAGTAAACATATTGATTAAGATTATTGATTAAACTTTTGAATCTGAGTGCGGAAACAAAACAGTTATTGTCTAGCTAGACTATGTAGACTATGTGTACTACCATGGATGTACTGTACTGGAAGAACCAAACATGTTTTGCCCTCTTCTAAAATTTGTTTCTAAGATTATTCCCCTGAGAATTTTACCATCACTTCAAATACCTCTCCTTCATATTTCCTTGAAGGAGAAACAGAGAGATGGGTCATATTCCTCACCATTTAGGATGCAAAATTTCTCTCTCTTTTTTGAAACAGAGGAAAAATCTCCCATTTTTCATTTTTGCTGTATCTCATCTCATTTTTATATAAAGAATGCATAAGTTCATTGATAAAAATTCAAACAAAATTACAAATTATAGATTTGTTAAAAGTTTACCCCCCATCCTTAATCTCACTCCTTCTCATAAAGATAATCATTTGGTGTGTTTCTCTTCAGATCACTCTCTTATTTTGTATAAGAAATGGGATTAGATATTACTTCTTAGGCTTTTGTTGTTTGTTTTTAGCAAACTTTTTGGGTATTCTTTGACAAACTGCCTTATATGTTGGAAGTGGCTGCTTTGTTACATAGACAGTAATTTTAGTTGAAAATTTCAATAGACACTTATCAGTAAAAAAATAAAATTACTTCAACATATTTGACATATATCCATGTATGAAAGGAATACAAAGGAAGGAGAAGAAATTTCTTTGGTACTTTGTAAATTGACCATATGTAAACACACAACCTCATACAAACACCCTCAACCCCCACACACTCACACAAACACACATATCATCATATAAACACACAAACACATATACAGTCAGCTAGGTCATGAATTACTGAAAAATATCTACAAATCACCCAAAGTGGCACATTGATTTTTATTGTTTCAAATGTCTTTTCCCTTGTATTTGTGTTGTAGTTTGCTATTAAAATAGACCAAGCTGAAGATTTCCTCCAGAACACCCAGGAATTTGGGAGTGCCGAGTCTTTAAAATCACTTCTTCAGCTTCATGAACATCATACCAAAGGCAAGAAATATGTTTATTCCTCCCATAAGCTTTTAGGGGTTTTATAACCTTCATGTTCATGTGAGAATGCTCATGTGTAACAATGCATTTTAAATATATCTGTTTATACCTCAAATTGTTCCAAGAAAGTTTAAATAAAGCTTTATTTTTGGTCATCTGCTTCAAAAAATGCATAGTTGTAAATGATTCTGAGGGGATGTTAATGGAACAGCCTCCAGAGATTCAGTTATTCAGTTTGGTAGATTTTAGCTCCTGAGGTCAGGGGCCATTTCCGCCTTGTTCTTCCTTGTATCCTCAGCATCTAGCACAGTGTTGGCACTTGGTGGATCCTCATGAAATATTTCTTGTTTGAATAAATGGTTGAATTCAGTGAATGTTCCTTCTCAGAGTCAGGAAGTGAAGATCAGGCTTTAAATAACAGCTCTAGATAAGGAAAATCCTCTTTCACTATTAGAGCTATTTAAAAAAAGGGGGATTTGTTAGTGGACTTTTTCTTCAGGAAGCCTATAGTTTGGTTGGGGCATGTACACATTTATTGGCGGGTTACCTGTGGGACTCCGTTACACCACCCAGCATACTATGTAGTAACAGTTCATTTCCATATTTGTCTCTGTCACCAGATTGTGAGACTCTGGAGGGCAGGGATTAGTATATATCTGAATCTCACGAGGTAAAATAGCATCCAACCCAAAGTATATTTATTGAATGTTAATTGTATTTAATTCCAACATAAGACACAGTACAGTGACATAAACTGGAGCAATAAACAAGGCACTACAGGGACATTAAGGAGATAAAAATTGATTCTAAGCTCTGAAGGATCACAACTGAACCCTCCAGTTTTCCAATGTCTTTTTAAAATGAACGTAATACCTAAGAAGCTTTCCCTCAGGAACAATCATATTATTACTTCCTTGTTCTTAAATGTATATTTTAAACGTGGCTAAGATATAGATTCATTATACTATTTTCTCTACTTTTGTGTATGTTTTAAAGTGCCCATTGAATGAGTTTAGGAAACCCTATCCCCACTGAGGAACATTTGGAATATTTTAAAATGTTTTAGGAAGAAATATCATCCATGATCTCAATGCCAAGACTATGACTTTGATATTTTTAAAAAATTATTCTTTCGGAAAGATGGCTTAGCAAGCTATAATTTCACTCAAGTTATGGACATCCTCATTTATTCATCTTGAATTTGTAATTTATACTTGAGTATGGAAAACTATATAGGTATCAGTATAAAATCCTCTTTAATATAAACTTTTTTATATATAATGACAAGCAAAACAAATAATAAAAATTTGTTAAATATCTACTTGCCACACATCATAAGGCATTATGTCAGGAAGTAGGGTTTTATGTATTCAAAAATATGATCTTTAAAATAAACACACCATAGAAATTTTGTATTTCTTGAAGTTCATGATATTCTACTTAGTTTACTCTTGAGAAAAAATGTATCACTTTGTATGATCAACTGATGGAAAACTGATGCTGGGAAAGCATAAAGAATAAAACAGTTAAGATATAAGAAACCAACAGAGGAAGAACCAAAGGACTGACTGAGGGAAACTGAGGGAAAAATGTGTCCATTTTAATGACTCTCATGGTAGCAGTAACGGACTGATTTTAGGCTGGGTACAGTTTACAAGCAGCCTTGGCCAGAGACTCCATTCCTGGAGGTACTATGGTAGTAATTACATTATTCTGGCAGATGTGAAACAGAGAATGGAAGTTCTGGCTAATTATATGTATTCTGTAGGAAGAAGAACAGGTTGGTCTGTTCCACTGTCAGTCTGCAATGCCCTAGCATTTAGAGCTATGCTTCCCTCTCTCATCTGAAAAGTCTAGTGTGTAAGACCTAGTTGTGGAAAGGGAGAAACAAAATGTTATGTGGAAACCCTGCCACTTGCCCATATTTCCTGTGTGTGTGTGTGTGTGTGTGTGTGTGTGTGTAACTTTTTACAGTATCATAACAAACTCTTCAATGCAGAGGAATTATGTATATGTACATATGGAGAATCAGTCATATTATTGTATAGGCTATACAAATTAAAACTTTTCAGTTTCCTATACAAGGCCCTCTATAATCTGTCTTCATCTTGTTTTCAAGTTCTTTCTTTCCCTTCCACATAAGAACTTGCTCTAGATGGGTAAGTTTTTTCTGCTCCTTCCTCTCCCATCTTGTTCATGTTCACTTCCATTTCTTGGAGAGATTTGTTCTAATATTCTCCCTGCTTTACCTTACTCTATTTGATTGATCTCATCCTCTTTTTGGTCCGAGTTGTTTTCATTGTTTGTTTCTTTGCATTGTTAACTCCTAATCAAATTGCTCAGTGCACATAATCACACCTTCCTCACTCTGAGCAGTAAGACCGTCTAATCCTTTATTTGACAGATCTAGGTCATGTGACATAAAATACTTCAAATTCTTTCCTTTTCATGTCAAACTCTTTCTCTCACAATATCTTCACTTATCTCATTCTCTCTTCTAGCTCTACCCCCCCTCAAAAAAAAGTCAAGTTAAAAGAGACAACTGGCCCAACTACCACAGCCTCATTAGTGCTGTGCAGTTAACTGCTGAATGTTAGAAAGCTAATGCGGAGTGCCATGGGAGACTGCAAAGAACACTGAGCTTCTAATCAGAACATGTGGCTTTTAGCACTCCTTAGCCCAGTTCTAGTTGTGTTGTGATGCTTGGTAAGGTACTTAGTCTCTGAGTATTCTTCATAGTTCTCCCTGTCCTAAAAATAAAAAATAGTATATTCAACCCTGCTGATACTCTTTTCTTTTTTTCTTACTTCTAACAGAAAATGTCTCAAATATTGCCCTGTCTTGTTGACTTCACTTCATAACAATGTCCCCACTTCTCAACCTCATAATTTGTCTTCCATTTTCATTACTTTCCCATCACAAAAATCTCATGCCTTCTCACAGTCTTTTTACATCTCTAGAGAACTCCTGATCTCTAGCACTTTTAGCTCTCTTAAATCTTACATCTCTCTTAATACATTTGATCTCATTCAAGTATTCTACAAGAATTTTTGAACATATCTCCTATGCCAATCACTATGCTAAGTTCTGAGGATATTATCATGGTCACTATCTTCATATTGTCTTGGATCCTGGTGGCACAGGAAACATTAATCAACTAACCCAATACAAAACTATAAAACTATAGTTGTGATAAGAACTGTTAATGAGAACAATTAATAGTATTTGATTTGGTATAGGATTTTATATAGGATTTGATTCAGTCACGTTTTTCTTTTGAAGAATTGGCAGTTAAGTAAGACCTAAAGTATGAATAGAATAAAGGTGGAGAAAGAAGGGGTTGAGAATGATGTCCCTGGCAGAGGACACAGTGAAAAGTGCTGGTGCAGAAGGGAATGTCAGGTTTGTGATGTAGTTAAAAAGAGAGAGATAAAGAGTAGAGAGATTGAGATAATCTGAAAGGGAAGATAGGGACCAGACCATGCCAGACCTAAAATCATGTCAAGGGGTCTGTCTTTAATTCTAAGGCAATTGGAACCCATTGTGTGCACGTGTGCGCATGCGTGTGTGCGTGTGTACGTGTGTGTGTGTGAGTGACATAGTATATTTAGAAAACATCTGTCTGGTTAACATATAGAGAATAGATGAATGGATTAGAGAAAGATGAAATTAAGAGGTAGCTGCACAAGTCCAGGCAAGAAATAATGTTTTCTGTAGCAGGAATGGAGAGCAGTAAACGCACACAGGAGATTGAGGGTGGAATTGATAGGTATTGATAATGAGGGAGAAGAATGTGTCATGGATGACTCCTGGGTGCTAGTCTTTAAACTTCAGAATTACTTCATTCACTTCAGAATGTAGAGCACATCAAGAAGTACAGGCACTGTAAGTAGCATCACACCACTAAAAACCAACTGAAACAGTGCCCAAGTCCCATGATTTTTCTCCTCCCTGTATTGAATTACACTGTCACTGAACTGCAGCATCCTATTATTTGGCAGTTAGTGCTACAGAAATTGTTAGGTCATGTTATCTGACCAGTTGTATCAGACATTTTCTATTTACACATTTGGATTCCTTACAGTATAATTTATTATTAACATAAAGGTTATATACATTTTAAATTATACCAAGAGTTTGAATGTTACTATAGAAAAGCTTCCTCATATCATCAGTATTTTTTTTCTAATTTTCTTCTAGACCTCTTAGAACGATCTCTAGCCCTTTTAAACAAAAGTCAACAGCTCACTGACTTCATAGAAAAATTCAAGTGTGATGGACCTAATGTGAATCCTGAGTTGATTCAGGGAGCTCATAACAGCTGTTTGAAGATTGACAGCCTTCTTGAGCTTCTCCAAGACAGGAGACGGCAAATCGACAAGGACCTGAAGCAACAACAACAAGAACTGCGTCAGGTTCTGCAGATATGTCAGTGGGACCAGCAAGAAAATCAGGTAACCCAAAGGGGAATTAATGATCCCTTGACCTCAGCTATTGAAGTTTGATTATTATGTGGACTGACTGTTTCCTGGGATAGTTCCTCATTTGTTACGGTCAAAATCTGTGGGTTTTAGTCCAAACTAACATGTTGTTTTCCACATAAGTTAAATGAAAAACAAATATTTTTATTTTCTATTGTTGGACTCTCTTTCTCACCTCTTTCCAGATTACTACTTATATACGTATTTCCTTGAAATTCTGAAATATAAATTTTTGAAGTTTTCTTGAAAGTTGAAGAGGCATGATGGTGCTGAACTGTACTACATTGCTGCTAATGCCAGTGAAAGTCTGTCAGCTCCAAGGAGTGGTTTTAGAAGAATAGTCTGGTGCCAGGCACCTCGGTGGCTCAGTCGGTTAAGTGACTACCTTTGGCTCAGGTCATGATCCTGGAGTCCTGGAATCGAGTCCCACATAGGGCTCCCTGCTTGGCAGGGAGTCTGCTTCTCCCACTGACATCTCTCCTCTCATGCTCTCTCTCTCTCTCTCTCTCTCTCAGATAAATAAATAAAATTTAAAAAAAAAAAAAAAAGGACCTGGTTCCAAGTAAGAAATATGACGTTGGCCTGTGGTTGGATGCTGAATAGTTAGAGGGCTTTGGGGCAAGAGGTTCATGAGTTTGCAGACTTGCTAGAACTAATCACCCTAGCTGTAGGCACGCTTTGGTCAGTTGTCAATATGCTTGCTGTGTACTTTTTTTGTCCCAACTACTTAAGGGTAAGCACAGATAGAACTCTTTCTTTAGAGCAGTTTCAGATTCATAGTAAAACTGAGTGGAAAGTACAGAGTACCCTCTCTTCCCATACATGTATAATCTCTCCCACTATCCCTATCCTGCACCAGAGTGGTATGGTTGTTACAGTCAGTGACCTACTTTGATGATCATTATCATCCCGAATCCATAGTATACGTTAGGGTTCACTCTTGGTGCAATATATTCTGTGGCTTTAGTCAAATGTAAATGACATATATCCACGATTGTAGCATACAGAATAATTTCACTGCCCTAAGAATCCTTTGTGTTTTGACTCTTCATCCCTCATTCACCTTAATCCTTGGTAACCACCCATCTTTTTACTGTCTCCATAGTTTTGCCTTTTCCAGAATGTCATATAGTTGGAATCAGTAGTTAGCCTTTTTGGATTGAGTGCTTTCACTTAGTAATGTGCATTTAAGATTCTGCCATATCTTTTCATGGCTTGATAGCTCATTTCCAAGGAGTGGAATAATCAGTGCTGAATAACAGTCTGTTGTCTGAATTTGCCACAGTTTATTTATCCATTCACCTACTGAAAGGGATTTTTGTTGTTTCCAGGTTTGGGCAATTATAAATAAAGCTGCTATAAGGATTCATGTATAGATATTTGTGTGGGCATAAATTTTAATTCATCTAAGCAACCAAGGAATACACTGATGACTCACATATAGTAAGACTATGTTTATAAGAAACTACCAAATCATCTTCCAAACTGGCTGTACCACTTTGTATTTCCATCAGCAATGAAAATTCCTGTTGCTCCACATCCTTCCCAGCATTATCGGTGTTCTCTCTGTCTTGGACATTGGCCATTCTGATAGGCATATACTACTATCTCATTGTTTTAATGAGTCTCTTATTTATTTATAAATGGCAGGTATTCATCCTTTCTTATTGCTGAGTAATATTCCATTGTGTATATGACCATATCTTCTTTATCCATTTGTCTTTTGAAGGGCATCTCAGCTCTTTCCACAGTTTCATTATTGTGGACATTGCTTCTAGGAACATCGGGGTGCATGTGCCCCTTGTTTTCACTACATCTGTATCTTTAGGATAAATGCCCAGTAGTGCAATTGGTGGGTCACAGGGTAGCTCTACTTTAACTTATTGAGGAAACTCCACACTGTTTTCCAAAATGACTGCACCAACTTGCATCCCCACCAACAGTGTACGAGGGTTCCCCTTTCTCCACACCCTCTCTAAAATTTGTTGTTTCCTGCCTTGTTAATTTTTGTATTCTAACTGGTATAAGGTGGTATTTCAATGTGGTTTTGATTTGAATTTCCCTGAGAACTGATGTTGAACATTTTTTCATGTGTCTGTTAGCCATTCATATGTGTTCTTTGGAGAAGTGTCTGTTCATGTCTTCTGCTCATTTTTTCGACATGATTATTCATTTTTTTGGTGTTGAGTTTGAGAAGTTCCTTATAGATCTTGGATATCAGCCCTTTATCTGTAGTGTTATTTACAAATAACTTTTCCCATTCCATGGGTTTCCTCTTTGTTTTTTTGACTGTTTCCTTTGCTGTGCACCTTTTTATCTTGATGAAGTCCCCAAATTTCATTTTCACTTTTGCTTCCCTTGCCTTTGGAGACATATAGTGAAAGAAGTTGCTGTGACTGATGTCCAAGAGGTTAATGCCTATGTTCTCCTCTAGGATTTTGATGGATTCCTGTCTCACACTGAGGTCTTTTCATCCATTTTCTTTGTGAATGGTGTAAGAGAATGGTCAAGTTTCATTCTTCTGTATATAGCTGTCCCGTATTCCCAGCACCATTTATTGAAGAGACTGTCTTTTTCCCATTGGATATTTTTCCTGCTTTGTTGAAGATTAGTTGATCATAGAGTTGAGGCTCTATCTCTCAGTTCTTTATTCTTTCCACTGATGTATGTGTCTGTTTTTGTGAGAGTACCAAGCTGTCTTGGTGATCACAATAATATAGGTTAAAATAATATAGGTTAAAATCAAGCAATGTGATCCCCCCAGGTTTGTTATTCTTTTTCAACATTTGCTTGGCAATTCAGTGTCTTTTCTGTTTCCATATGAATTTTAGAATTGTTTGTTCGAGGTCTTTTAAAAATGCCATTGGTATTTTGATTGGGATGGTGTTGAAAGTATAGATTGCTCTGGGTAGCACAGACATTTTAACAATGTTTATTTTAGTAATGTTCTCTAGTTTCTAGAGTATAGATCCTTTACCTCTTTAGTTAGGTTTATTCCAAGGTAGCTTATGGTTTTTAGTGCTATTGTAAATGGAATATATTCCCTAATTTCTTTTTCTACAGTTGCATTGTTAATGTATAGAAAAGTAACCAATTTCTTTGTGTTGATTTTTTATCCTCCCACATTACTGAATGCTCTATGAGTTCTAGTAATTTGGGGGTGGAGTCTTTTAAGTTTTCCATGTAAAGTATTATGTCATGTGCAAAGAGGGAGAGTTTGACTTCTTTGCAAACTTGAAGACATTTTATTTCTTTTTATTGTCTGATTGCTGTTGCTAGGACCTCTAGTACTACATTGAACAATAGTTGCAAGAGTGGATGTCCTGGTCATGTTCATGATCTTAAGGGGAAAGCTCTCAGCTTTTCTCCATTGAGAATAATATTCGCTGTGGGCTTTTCATAGATAGTTTTTATGAATTGGAGGAATATTCCATCTATTCTTACAGTCTGAAGAGATTTATTTATTTATTTATTTATTTATTTATTTATTTGACAGAGAGATCACAAGTAGACAGAGAGGCAGGCAGAGAGAGAGAGAGAGAAGCAGGCTCCCTGCTGAGCAGAGAGCCCCACATGGGACTCGATCCCAGGACCTTGAGATCATGACCTGAGCCGAAGGCAGCAGCTTAACCCACTGAGCCACCCAGACACCCCAGTCTGAAGAGTTTTAATCAGGAGAGGATGCTGTATTTTGTCAAATGCTTTTCTGCATCAATTGAGAGGATTGCATGGTTCTTGTCTCTTTTTTTATTATTGTGTTCTGTCACACAAAAGGATGTTGAATACCCTTTCATCCCAGGAATTAATCCCACCTGGTTGTGATGGATAATCCTTTTAAGGTACTGTTGGATCCTCTTCGCCAGGATGTTCTTGAGAATCTTGGCACCCATATTCATCAGGGATATTGGTCTGTAATTCTCCCTTTTTAAAAAATTTCTTTTTAGTGTTCCAGAATTCACTGTTTATGCACCACACCCAGTGCTCCATGCAATACATGCCCTATATAATGCCCACCACAAGGCTCACCCAACCTTCCAGTCCCCCTCCAAAACCGTCAGTTTGTTTCTCAGAGTCCACAGTCTTTCATGGTTCGTCTCCCCCTCTGATTTCCCCCAACTCACTTCTCCTCTCCCTCTCCCCATGTCCTCCATGTTATTCCTTATGCTCCACAAATAAGTGAAACCATATGATAATTGACTCTCTCTGCTTGACTTATTTCACTCAGTATACTCTCTTCCAGTCCCTTTCATGTTGATACTAAAGTTGGGTATTCATCCCTTCTGATGGAGGCATAACACTCCATAGTATATATGGACCATATCTTCTTTATCCATTCGTCTGTTGAAGGGTATCATGGTTCTTGCCACAGTTTGGTGACTGTGGCCATTGCTGCTATGAACATTGGGGTACAAATGGCCCTTCTTTTATTACATCTGTATCTTTCAGGTAAATACCCAATAGTGCAATTGTAGGGTCAAACAAAAGCTCTACTTTTAATTTCATAAGGAATCTCCACTCTGTTTTCCAAAGTGGCTGCACCAGCTTGCATTCCCAAAAGTGTAAGAGGGTTCCCTTTACTCCACATCCTCTCCAACACAAGTTGCTTACTGTCTTGTTAATTTTGGCCATTCTAACTGGTGTAAGGTGGTATCTCAATGTAGTTTTGATTTGAATCTTCCTGATGGCTAGTGATGATGAACATTTTTCATGTGTCTGTTAGCCATTTTATGTCTTATTTTTTAAAAATTAACATATGATATATTATTAGCCCCAGGGGTACAAGTCTGTGAAGCATCAGGCTTACACACTTCACAGCACTCACCATAGCACATACCCTCCCCAATGTCCATAACCCAACCACCCTCTCCTTAACTCTCTCCCCCTGGCAACCCTCAGTTTGTTTTGTGAGATTAAGAGTCTCTTAAAATTTGTCTCCCTCCCAAACCCATCACGTTTCATTTTTTTCCTACCCTACCCCTAAAACCCCCACTTTGCCTCTCAAATTCTTCATATCAGGGAGATCATATGATAATTGTATTTTTCTAATTGACTTATTTCCCTCAGCATAATACCCTCTAGTTCCAACCACGTCATTGAAAATGTCAAGATTTCATTTCTTTTGATGGTTGCATAGTATTCCATTGTGTGTGTGTGTATATATATATATACATCTTTTTTATCCATTCATCTGTTGATGGACATCTAGGTTCTTTCCATTGTTCGGCTATTGTAAACATTGCTGCTATAAACATTAGGGTGCACATGCCCCATTGGATCACTACATTTGTATCTTTAGGGTAAATACCAGGAGTGTGATTGCTGGGTTGTAGGTAAGCTCCATTTTCAACTTTTGAGGAAACTCCATGCTGTTTTCCATAGTGGCTACACCACCTTGCATTCGCACCAAAAGTGTAGGATGGTTCCCCTTTCTCCACATCCTCACCAGCATCTGTCATGTCATGACTTGTTAATTTTAGCCATTCTGACTGGTGTGAGGTAATATCTCATTGTGGTTTTGATTTGTATTCCCTGATGCCGAGTGATATGGAGGGCTTTATCATGTGTCTGTTGGCCGTCTGGATGTCTTCTTTGCCAAAATGTTTGTTCTTGTCCTCTGCCCATTTCTTGATTGGATTATTTTTTCTTTGGGTGTTGAGTTTGATAAGTTCTTTATAGATTTTGGATCCTAGAAGTTTATCTGATATGTCATTTGCAAATATCTTCTCCCATTCCTGTCAGTTGTCTTTTGGTTTTGTTGACTGTTTAGTTTGCTGTGCAAAAGCTTTTGATCTTGATGAAGTCCAAATAGTTCATTTTTGCCCTTGTTTCCCTTGCCTTTGGCAATGTTCCTAGGAAGAAGTTGCTGTGGCTGAGGTCAAAGAGGTTGCTGTCTGTGTCCTCCTTAAGCATTTTGATGGATTCCTATCTTATGTTGAGGTCTTTCATCCATTTTGAGTCTATTTTTGTGTGTGGTGTAAGGAAATGGTCCAGTTTCATTCTTCTGCATGTGGTTGTCCAATTTTCCCAACAATATTTGTTGAAGAGACTGTCTTTTTTCTATTGGACATTCTTTCCTGCTTTGTCAAAGATTAGTTGACCATAGAGTTGAGGCTCTATTTCTGGGCTCTCTATTCTGTTCCATTGATCTATGTGTCTGTTCTCATGCCAGTGCCATACTGTCTTGATAATGACAGCTTTATAATAGAGCTTAAAGTCTGGAATTGTGATGCCACCAACTTTGACTTTCTTTTACAACATTCCTCTGGCCAGTTGAGGTCTTTTCTGATTCCATACAAATTTTAGGATTATTTGTTCATTTCTTTGAAAAAATTGATGGTATTTTGATAGGGATTGCATTAAATGTGTAGATTAAATGGACGTTTTCACAATATTTGTTCTTCCAATCCATGAGCATGGAACATTTTTCCATTTCTTTGTGTCTTCACAAAGAATTTCTTTCATGAGTACTTTATAGTTTTCTGGGTACAGATTTTTTGCATCTTTGGTTAGGTGTATTCCTGGGTATCTTATGGTTTTGGGTGCAATTATAAGTGGGATGGACTCCATAATATCTCTTTCTTCTGTCTTGCTGTTGGTTTATAGAAACACAACTGATTTCTGGACATTGGTTTTTATATCCTGACACTTTACTGAATTCCTGTATGAGTCTAGCAGTTTTGGAGTGGAGTCCTTTGGGTTTTCCACATAAAGTATCATATCATTTGCAAAGAGTGAGAATTTGAGTTCTTTGCCAATTTGGATGCCTTTTATTTCTTTTTGTTGTCTGATTGCTGAAAGTAGGACTTCTAGTATGATGTTAAATAGCAGCGGTGATAGTGGACATCCCTGCCATGTTCCTGACCTTAGTGGAAAAGCTCTCAGTTTTTCTCCATTGGGAATGATAATTGCTGTGGGTTTTTCATAGATGGCTTTGATGATATTGAGGTATGTACTCTCTGTCCCTACACTTTGAAGAGTTTTGATCAAGAAAGGATGCCGTACTTTGCCAAATGCTTTTTCAGCATCTGTTGAGAGTATCATATGGTTCTTGTTCTTTCTTTTATTAATGTATTGTATCACATTGACTGATTTGCAGATGTTGAACCAACCTTGCAGCCCTGGAATAAATCCCACTGAATTGCGGTGAATAATCATATTGGCTAGTATTTTGGTGAGAATTTTCACATCTGTGTTCATCAAGGATATTGGTCTGTAATTCTCTTTTTTGATGGGCTCTTTGTGGTTTGGGTATCAACGTAATGCTGGCCTCATAAAATGAGTTTGGAAATTTTCCTTCCGTTTCTATTTTTTGGAACAGTTTCAGAAAAATAGTATTACTTCTTCTTTGAGTATTTGGTAGAATTCCCCTGGGAAGCTGTCTGACCCTGGGCTCTTGTTTGTTGGGAGATTTTTTTTTAAAGATTTTATTTATTTATTTGACACAGAGAGAGAGATCACAAGTAGGCAGAGAGGCAGGCAGAGAGAGAAGAGGGAGGCTCCTCGCTGAGCAGAGAGCCTGACACGGGACCAGATCCCAGAACCTTGAGACCATGACCCAAGCTGAAAGCAGAGGCCCAACCCACTGAGCCACCCAGGGGAGATTTTTGATGACTGCTTCAATCTTCTTACTGTTTATGGGTCTGTTCAGGTTTTCTGTTTCTTCCTGGTTCAGTATTGGTAGTTTATATATCTCTAGGAATGCATCCATTTCTTCCAGATTGTCAAATTTGCTGGTGTGTAGTTGTTCGTAATATGTTCTTATAATTGTTTGTATTTCTTTGGTGTTGGTTGTGATCTCTCCTCTTTCATTCATCATTTTATTTATTTTGGTACTTTCTCTTTTCTTTTTGATAAGTCTGGCCAGGGGTTTATCAATCTTATTAATTCTTTCAAGGAACCAGCTCCTAGTTTCATTGATTTGCTCTTTTTTTTTTTTTTTTGGTGTCTATTTCATTGATTTCTGCTCTGATATTTATGATTTCTCTTCTCCTGCTGGGTTTAGGCTTTCTTTGCTCTTCTTTCTTCAACTCTTTAGGTGGAGGGTTAGGTTGGGTATTTGAGACCTTTCTTGTTTCTTTTTTTTTTTTTTTAAGATTTTATTTATTTATTTGACAGAGAGAGATCACAAGTAGGCAGAGAGGCAGTCAGAGAGAGAGAGAGAGAGGAGGAAGCAGGCTCCCTGCCGAGCAGAGAGCCCGATGCGGGACTCGATCCCAGGACCCTGAGATCATGACCTGAGCCGAAGGCAGCGGCTTAACCCACTGAGCCAGCCAGGCGCCCCAGAGACCTTTCTTGTTTCTTAAGAAAGGCTTGTATTGCTATATATTTTCCTCTCAGGACTGCCTTTGCTGTGTCCCACAGATTTTGAACAGTTGTATTTTCATTATCATTTATTTCCATAAATTTTTTCCATTCTTCCTTAATTTCCTGATTGACCCATTCATTCTTTAGTAGGATCCTCTTTAGCCTCCATGTATTTGGGTTCTTTCCAACTTTCTTCTTGTGATTGAGTTCTAGTTTCAGAGCATTGTGATCTGAAAATATGCAGGGAATAATCCCAATATTTTGGTACTAGTTGAGACCTGATTTGTGACCCAGGATGTGATTTATTCTGGAGAATGTTCCATGTACACTAGAGAAGAATTTGTATTCTTTTGGTTTGGGATGGAATGTTCTGAATATATTTGTGACATCTATCTGGTCCAATGTGTCATTTAAGGCCTTTATTTCCTTGTTGATCTTTTGCTTAGATGATGTGTCCATTTCAGTGAGAGGGGATGTTAAGTCCCCTACTATTATTGTATTATTGTTGATGCCTTTCTTTGATTTTGTTATTAATCAGTTTATATAGTTGGTTACTCCCATGTTAGGGGTCTAGATTTTTAAAATTATTAGATCTTCTTGTTGGACAGACCCTTTGAGTATGATATACTGTCCTTCCTCATCTCTTTGGCTTAAAATCGAATTTATCTGATAACAGGATTGCCACCTCAGTTTTCTTTTGGTGTCCATTAGCATGGTAAATTGTTTTCCATTTCCTCACTTTAAATCTGAGGTGTCTTTGGGTCTAAAATGAGTTTCTTGTAGACATCATATTGATGGGTTTTGTTTTTTTTATCCATTCTGATACCCTGTGTGTTTTGGTTGGGGAATTTAGCCCATTTACATTCAAGGTAACTATTGAAAGATATGAATTTAGTGCCATTGTATTGGCTGTAAGGTTACTGTCACTGTATATTGTCTCTGTTTCTTTCTGGTCTATTACTTTCAGGCTCTCTCTTTGCTTAGAGGACCCCTTTCAATATTTCCTTTAGGGTTGGTCTGGTGTTTACAAATTCTTTTGGTTTTTGTTTTTCCTGGAAGATTTTTATCTCTCCTTCTATTTTCAGTGGTAGCCTAGCTGGATAGAGTATTCTTGGCTGCATGTTTTTCTCATTTAGTGCTCTGAATTTGTCATGTCGGTCCTTTCTGGCCTACCAGGTCTCTGTGGATAAGTCTGCTGCCAGTCTAACATTGTTATTCTTGTATGTTACAGACTTCTTGTCCCGGGCTGCTTTCAGGATTTTCTCTTTGTCACTGAGATTTGTAAGTTTTACTATTAGATGATGGGGTGTGAACATATTTTTATTGATTTTGAGGAGGGTTCTCTGTGCCTCCTGGATTTTGATGCTTGTTCCCTTTGATATATTAAGAAAATTTTCTACAAGAAGTTGCTCCAATATACCTTCTACCCCACCTTTCTTCTTCTTCTGGAATCCCAATTATTCTAAAATTGTTTCATCTTATGGTATCACTTATCTTTTGAATTCTCCCCTCGTAGTTCAGTAATTGTTTCTCTCTTTTGCTCAGCTTCTTTAGTCTCCAGAATTTTGTCTTCTATATCACTAATTCTCCCTTCTGCCTCATTTATCCTAGCACTAAGAGCCTCCATTTTTTATTGCACCTCATTGATAGCTTTTTTATTTCAACTTGGTTACATTTTAGTTCTTTTATTTCTCCAGAAAGGGCTTTTATTTCTCCAGACAGGGTTTCTCTAACATCTTCCATGCCTTTTTTGAGCCCAGCCAGCACCTTGAGAATTGTCATTCTGAACTCTAGTTCTGACATATTACCAATGTCCATGTTAATTAGGTCCCTAGCCTTTGGTACTGCCTCTTGATTTTGTTTTTGTTTTTGTGCTACATTTTTCCACCTTGTCATTTTATCCAGATAACAATATAAGAAGGAGAGATGAGAGAATAAAATACTAAAAGGGTGGAAAAGACCCCAGAAGAATGTATGCTAATCAAATCAGAAAAGACCCCAAATTGGGGGGAGAAGAAAGGGGGTAAAGTTTAAAAAAAAAAAAATATATATATATATATATATAATTAATATATATATATTAGCATGGTGAATAGAGTAGAGCCACACACTTGATTTTGGGTGTATTTTGTTCTCTTAGAAGAAACTACCTCCTGAAATTTTAAAGAAAGAAAAACATATATATATATGTATATATATACATATATATATATGTATACACACAAAAATAAGTGTAAACATGATTAAGGGATGAAATATGATTGTAAATATGAAAATTAAAAAAAATTCTATGAAAGGAATTGATAAGATAAGTTGGTTGGGAAAAGAAGGAAAAAGAAAGTGGAGAGAATTTGCTCGGGCTGGAGACTAGAACAAAGTCCTGTGCTAGATTTAGGGCATATTTTGATCTATTAGAAGAAATTTTATCCTAAAAATTTTTTAGAAGAAAAAAACCCCATATGTATACAAAAAATAAATTAGATACAATGAAGGATAAAATACGACTATGATAATGATGATTTTAAAAGATTTTTTTTTTTAGGAAGGTATTGTTAAGATAAACTAGTTAAAAATGCTGAAAGAGGAAAAGTTAAAAAAATTTGAATAAGAAAAAAAAACTAAAAAATTAATTAACTTTGCAAGACTAATGAATCATGGGAAGAAAGCCATATATTCCATGCTTTGCTTTTCCCTCCTCTGGAATTCTGCTGTTCTCCTTGATCAGTGAGCTTGGTCTTAGCTGGATGTTTGTACTGATCTTCTGGGGGAGAGGCCTGTTGTAGTGATTCTCAAATGTCTTTGCCCTAGTGGCAGAATTGCTCCGCCCTTGCCAGGGGCCAGCTAAGTAATCTGCTCAGGTTCACTCTCGGGAGCTTTTTTTCCCTGAACACTTTCCATAGAGCTCTGGAGGATGGGAATGAAAATGGTGGCCTCCCAGTCTCTGGCCTGGAGGAGCCAAGAGCTTGGTGCCCCACTCTTTAGGAGAGAGAATAGCTTTCAATCACTCCTGTCTTCCTGGCCTTTGGCTGTGCTCTGAGCTCACCCGGCCTGTGACCGAGCATTTCTGTCTCTGATGCAGAGCTCTGTTTGGAATCTCCAAACCCAGCAGATTCCTGCTGCACTGCTCTTCTAGCAGATGAAGGTGGATCTCCCTGGATCTGCCACTTGTGGGGTCCCTGCTCAAAAAGCAGTGGTCTGACAGTGCTGCAGATCACAGCTTAAGGTAACTCCAAGTTGAGAGCTCACTCCTCAGCTCCGTCTCTGTAGCCAGCTTCTTGCTCTGATACCTGTGAGCTCTGCTACACTCAGACACCCCCGATCCTTCTGTGATCCCACAGGACCCGAGACCATACTATCCCCATGAGGACTCCACCCCAGTTTAGCCTCTGGAACAATGTCCCTAAGTGGAGCAGACTTAAAAAGTTCGAATTTTTTGCTCCATTGCTCCGCCACTTTGCTTTGAGCCTGCTCCTCTACCGTGCGGTTTTTCTTACCATTGCTTTGGATTCACTTCTCCGCACATCCTACCTTTCAGAAAGGGACCGATTTTCTGTTTCTAGAATTTTCTGCTCTTCTTCTTTTTGGTCTCTGGTTGGGTTTTTAGATGTTCGGAATGGTTTGATAACTATCTAGCTGAACTGCTGCGACCTGATGTCATCTCAGCCTGCTACTTCTCCGCCATCTTGACTCCTCCTGCATGTAATTCTCCTTTTTGATGAGGTTTCTGCCTTGTTTTGTGATCAAGGTAATGCTAACCTCATAGAATGAGTTTGGAAGTTTTCCTTTTGTTTCTATTTTTTGAAACAGCTTCAGGAGTATAGGTATTATTTCTTTGAATGTTTCATAGAATTCCCCTGGGAATCCATCAGGCCCTGGACTATTGTTTTTTTGGAAGTTTTTAAATCACTGCTTCAGGGGCGCCTGAGTGGCTCAGCGGGTTAAAGCCTCTGCCTTCGGCTCAGGTCATGATCCCGGGGTTTGGGGATCGAGCCCCGCATCGGGCTCTCTGCTCTGCGGGGAGCCTGCTTCCTCCTCTCTCTCTGCCTGCTTCTGATCTCTGTCTGTCAAATAAATAAATAAAATCTTAAAAAAAAATAAATAAATCACTGCTTCAATTTTATTTCTAGTTATTGGTCTACTCAGATTGTCAATTTCTTCCTGTTTCAAAACAATCTTGGTAGTTTATAGGTTTCCTGGAAGGCATCTTTTTTTTTTCCAGGTTGCTTAATTTATTGCCATATTGTTGTTGATAATAATTTCTAATTTTTCTATTTCCTTGGTGTTAGTCGTGATCTCTCCCTTTTCATTTATAATTTTATTAATTTGGGTCCTTTCTCTTTTCTTTTGGATAAGTCTGGCCAGTGGTTTATTGATCTTATTAATTATTTCAAAGAACCAGGTTCTAGTTTTGTTGATCTA
This sequence comes from Mustela nivalis, assembly GCF_964662115.1. Lineage (NCBI taxonomy): Eukaryota > Metazoa > Chordata > Mammalia > Carnivora > Mustelidae > Mustela > Mustela nivalis. Next base: position 41,019,528 of record NC_139030.1, read on the forward strand.
CTCTACTGTATTTCTGGTTTCTAATTCATGGATCTCTGCTCTAATCTTAATTATTTCTCTTCTCCTGCATGGCTTAGGCTATATTTGTTGTTCTTTCACTAGTTCTTTAAGGTATAAAGTTATCTTGTGTATTCAGGATTTTTCTATTTTTTGAGTAAGGCTTGGATGGCTATGTATTTCACTCTTAGGACTGCTTTTGCAGTATCCCATAGGTTTTGGATGGATATGTTATTATTCTCATTGGTTTCCATGAATTGTTTAATTTCTTCTTTAATTTCCTGGTTGACCCAAACATTCTTAAGCAGGATGGTTTATAGCTTCCAAGTGTTGGAATTCCTTCCAATTTTTTCTTATGATTGAGTTCCAGTTTCAAAATGTTGTGGTCTGAGAACATGCAGGGAATAATCTCAGTCTTTTGGTATCAGTTGAGACCTGATTCATGACAAAGTATTTGGTCTCTTCTGGAGGAAGTTCCATGTGCACTAGAGAAGAATGAGTTTCTGTTGTTTTAGGGTGGAATGTTCTGTATATATCTATGAGGTCCATCCCATCCAGTGTGTCACTGAAAGCTATTGTTTCTTTGTTGATCTGCTTAGATGATCTGTCTATTGCTGAGAGTGTTGAGGTCACCTGTTATTAAAATGTTATTAACAATACATTTCTTTAGGGTGTTATTAACAATACATTTCTTTGGGTGGTTCAGTTGGTTAAGCATCTGCCTTCTGCTTAGGTCATGAGCTCAGGGTCCTGGGATTAAGCACATCAGACTCTCTGCCAAGCAGGGGGATGGCTTCCCCCTCTCCCTCTCTGTCTCTTTCAAATAAGTAAACAAAATCTTTAAAAAAAAAATGTTCCTTGGGGTGCCTGGGTGGCTCAGTGGGTTAAGCCTCTGCCTTCAGCTCAGGTCATGATCTCAGGGTCCTGGGATTGAGCCCTGCATTGGGCTCTCTGCTCAGTGGGAGGCCTGATTCGCTCCCACCCCCACTTGCCTCTTTGCCTACTTCTGATCTCAGTCTGTCAAATAAATAAATAAAATCTTTTTAAAAAAATGTTTCTTTATTTTGGTTAACAATTGGCTTATGTAGTTGGCTGATTCCATGTTGGAGGCATAGATACTTACAATTGTTAAATCTTTTTGTTGGGTAGACCCTTTAAGAATGATATAGTGTCCTTCTGTGTCTCTTACTACAGTCTTTAGTTTAAGATCTAATTTGTCTGATACAAGAATTGCTACTGCAGCTTTCTTTTGAGGTCTGTTTTTGTACGAAAAATTGTTCTCCATGCTCTCGCTTTCCATCTGGATATATCTTTAGGTTCAAAATGAGTCTCTTATAAGTAGCATATGGATGTCTTTTTATCCAGTCTACAACCCTGTGCCATTTCATGGGAGCATTTAGGCCATTCATATTGAGTGTGATTATTGAAAGATATGATTTTATTGCCATAATGTTTCCTGTGAAGTCCTTGTTTATGTAGATTATCTCTAAGTTTTTGGTCTATGTTACTCTTGGGGTCCTTCTTTTACAGAACCTTCCTTAATATTTCTTGCACGGTCAGCTTGGTAGTCACATATTCTTTCCGTTTCTGCCAATCTTGGAAGCCCTTGTCTTTCCATCCATTCTCAATGACAGCCTTGCTGGATAGAGTATCCTTGGCTGCATGTCCTTCTCATTTAGTACCCTGCATATGTCTTTCCAGCCCTTTCTGACTTGCCTGGTCTCTGTGGACAGGTTTGACATTACTCTGAAGTTCCTTTCTCTGTATGTAAGTAATCTCTCCCCCCGCCCAGCTGCTTTCAAGATTGTTCCCTAGGATCCAAGATTTTCAAATTGTACTATTATATGTCATCAGTCTGTTCTCATTGATCTTGGGAGGGGTCGTCTCTGCCTCTTGGGCACAAGTGCTTATTTCCTTCCCCAGATTAGAGAAGTCCTCAGCTACAATTTGCTCAAATATATCTTCTAGACCTCTCTCTCTCTCTCTCTCTCTCTCTCTCACTCTCCATTCCCTCAGAGATCTGACATTGGAAAGTTTCATGGAATCATTAATCTCTCTCAGTCTGATCTTTTCAGCTTTCAGGAGTTAATCCCAGGCTTTCTTGGCTTCCTTCTATCACCTTATTTTCTAGCCCACTAATTCATTCTTTACCCTGGCTTTCGGAGTATCCAGTTTAGACTGCATTTCATTCTTAGCTTTTTTAAGTTCAGTTCGATTAGGTCTCATTTCTGCCCTTAGAGATTCTATATTGTTGCTAATATTTTTCTCAAGCCTAGATATCAACTTTACAATTGTTACTCTGAAGTCTATTTCTGACATCTTGCTTGTATCCATATCCATTAGGTCTATGACAGAGGCCACAGTCTATGATTCTTGTCTTGTTGGGGGTTCCTCCTCTTAGTCATTCTGTTGAGGGGTGGTTGAGGGAATGTACGGAGTCCAAAGTATTAACTACAACCCAAGTAAGATGCACCTGTTTTATAGGGAAATTAGGGTTGTCATCCTCTTGTTCTTCCAGAATGTCTTCTGGAGGAGGGGCCTGCTGCACTGTTACTCAGGCAACCCTGCTTGGGCAGAGTTGCCCTGCCCCCAGTGCGGGGAGATGGTCTCAGTGAAAACTGTTTTTTTGTGGCTTTTGTTCTCTGGTGGCTTTCCCTAGTGGCTTTCTGAGTCTCTTCCAAGAGTCAGAGCAGAAGTGATTGCATCCAAACCCCTGTCTCAGAATAGAGAGATCACAGTAGAGGAATAGAGGAAAGCTCTTCACTGAGCTTTCCAGGCCACACTGTTTCCATTTCTGTCTGAGCTAAAAGTCTAAAAACCTAAAAACTGCAGCCTCCCCAGTTTTGTGCCCCACAGCAACAATCCCAAAGGAGTGTTTTATAGGGAACCCAGGGCTGGGCACATCTCTGCCCTTTGTGCTTCTAAAACCACAAGCCTCCCCTGAATCCTGTCTGTGGGCTTTACACTAAAGTCCTTTCCCTGTCACTACCAGTCTACAAGTTTGTGCCTGGTCCCAGGCCAGGATGCTTTTGTTCTCTGGTATTATCTCATTTTCTTGGCACCAGCTTATGGTGGTTCTCTCTCCTTTCTGTTTATCTTCCAATATCTGCACATAGAATCACAGGTCCCTGCTTCATACCTCGAGACCTCTGGAGATACTCTGTAGAGATTGAAATATATCTTCTTACATTTCAGGCTGATTTTATGGGTGTTAAGAATGGTTTGGTAGGGGGTGCCCGGGTGGCTGAGTGGGTTAAAGCCTCAGCCTTCAGCTCAGGTCATGATCCCAGGGTCCTGGGATTGAGCCCTGCATCAGGCTTTCTGCTCAGCAGGGAGCCTGCTTCCCTTCCTCTCTATCTACCTGCTTCTCTGCCTACTTGTGATGTCTGTCAAATAAAGAAAGAAATACTTAAAAAAAAATAATGGTTTGATAGATATCCAGCTAAATCCAGGGGACCAGTTGAAATAGGGTTCCCTATTATCTTCCACCATCTTTTCCTGTTTCTGAGTCGCACATTTAAATCAGGAATAATAACTCTCAATTCACAGTGTTGTTCTAATGATTAAATGAAATAACGTGTATAAAACATGTAGTACAATGCCTAGCATTCTAAGAGGAGCTTACAAAATATTAATTTCCTAGTCTTCTCTCTCTTTGGTTAAGCCTTCTAACCTATAAATTCTTCCTCATCTGGTCTATATTCTTTTCCCTGGGCTTGGCATTACTGTTGGTATATATGTCAAAATTTCTTAATACCATTTGGTTCTCAGTGGCTGCTTTAGGTAAAGCAAAGCTTTAAGAATGTATATTTGTGGTTAAGAGAACTAGGCTTTCAATTTGACTCCATTCCTAATAGTCACAAATGAAAATCAATTTAAAAATAATAATACAAATAAATGTAAATTTTTAATAAAATTGGCAAATAAATAAGTTAGTCATTTCCATAAATACAAAATTTAGGCTCTTAATCTTAAAATATTCCATGTTATATCCTCTCTTGTTAACACCAGAGATAACAGCTGGAATAATTAATAAAGTAACTGTTGCTTCTGTGTGCTCGCTTGTAAGAGCAAAGGTACTGGGTCCAGACTATTGGCTAAGTTAAAGTCTTGGCTCTATCACTTAGTAGCTGAGTAACTGAGTAATTACTTAACCTCTCTCTGACTCAGTTTTCTGTGAAATGTAGATACAATAGTACTTACTTCAAAATGTTGTTATGATCATCAAACAAGGTATTACAATGCCAAGTGCTTAGAAAAGAATCTGTCCCATAGAACGGCTATATTGGTATTAGCAATTTTTGTTATCCTGTCTGAAAAGGACAGTGAAGACCCAGCATATTACATACTCCTATACTCCTACCTACCTCTACCACCATACTCAAGTAAAGACTATTTCTGCATTAAAGGCTAATCTCATTAATTGTCTTGAGTTCAATAGCATGATTAAATAAAGCTTACTTTGATGATCTCAAGAGCCATACTTGTTCAATGGGAATTTAATTACTAGTTTAAAACAAAAAAGGGGGCACCTAGGTGGCTTAGTTGGTTAAGCGTCCAACTCTTGATTTCGGCTCAGGTCAGTGATCTCAGGGTTATGAGATGGATGCTTGCATCAGGCTCTGTGCTGGACGTGGAGCCTGATTAAGATTCTCTTTCTCCCTTTCCCTCCACCCTCTCTCCCTTGTCCACTCCCTGCCTCTCTCTGTTGAAAAAAAAAAAAAAATGATAGTTGTATTTTTTTTTTTCTGCTTGTCATTTAATAATGCTCATTTGTTAGAAATGTAAGTGAGATCACTATCCATATAGAAAATTGCTATTAGCACTTGGTATACCGCCACATTCTAGACCTTTATATAAGCATGAGCACAGTCACAGGCACACACACACACCTGGTTTTTGTTTTGTTTTTTTTTAGATTTTTTATTTATTTATTTGACAGAGACAGAGAAATCACAAGTAGGCAGAGAGGCAGGCAGAGAGAGAGGGGAAAGCACCTCCCTACTGAGCATAGAACCCGATGTGCACCTTGATCTCAGGACCCTGAGATCATGACCTGAGCTGAAGGAAGAGGCTTAACCCACTGAGCCACCCAGGCCCCCGCCTCCAACACATTTATCAAAGAAACACCTAACCAAACACATAAAAATAATGGAATTAATCTATACATGCTATCTTATTACCTGATTTTTTTTTAAGATTTTATTTATTTATTTGACAGAGAGAGAGAGATCACAAGTAGGCAGAGAGGCAGGCAGAGGGGGAGAGGGAAGCAGGCTCCTTGCTGAGCAGAGAGCCCAATCCTGGGCTCTATCCCAGGACCCTGAGATCATGACCCGAGCCGAAGGCAGAGGCTTAACCCACTGAGCCACCCAGGCACCCCAAACCAGGATATATTTTAAAATTCAGGTAAATACAAACATAATTATCTTACCTAAGCTTTTAAGTTTTTTGGAATGTTCTATTTTAAAGTTTTGTTGAGAGGTGCTTGGGTGGCTCAATTGGTTAAGTGTCTGCCTTCAGCTCAGGTTGTGATCCCACAGTCCTGGGATCGAGTCTACACATTGGGTTCCTTGCTCAGCAGGGAACCTGCTTTTCTCTCTCCTCCCTCCTTGTGCTCTCTTTCACTAATCTCCGTCTCTCTCCCTCAAATAAATAAATAAATAAAATCTTTTAAAAAATAAAGTTTTGTTGATGCAGTGGTGAAGGGTAGTAACAGCAACAACACCAAGTCAGATGTGCTAACACGATGTGACTCTGTTAGATAGTAATCTGGACTCTATGACTATCATGTTCCTGGATGGTCTGCCTATAAGCCTAGAACATTGTGGAACCATAAGTTGATACAGAGGCACATGTACTATTGGAAGACAAAGACTTTTTTGTCAGTTCTGTACTTATTTTAGAGGAACATAAGAACTGTCATATCTTACAGTGATAAAATACCAGCATTGTCTATCATTATAACCACTTAAGAAAAAGGAAAATTAAGTAGAGAATTAGAGCAAAGATTACTGATGAATAATAATGTGGATGTCTGAATATCTGACACATCTTCTCTCATAAGGGCCTTTTAAAAGATGCATTTAGTGCTTCTCTGTTTCTAAGGGCTTATGGCCTAATACTTTGAACTATATAGTTCAGCTAATTTTCCTTTGGAAAAGAAATTGACCAGAGTGATGGTGACATAGGATTTATTTCAATAACAGGGAAAAAAACAAATAAAAACCACATACTTTCTTCTCTTAACTGGGATATGATAATCTGATAAACATAATCATAGCATGTTCTCTCTTTATCATTGTTTTTCAGATGTAAAAATTTGCACTTGCTTTACACTTAAAGATGAACGGCTAGCTGACCTTTCTTTCCAATTCCAGCAGCATTTTGTTTTGCAGATAATCTGCTTCATTAATGAAAATCAGAAGCAGCTTGGAATATTTCGTGCATAATTAATTATCTTGGCAAGAAGATTTATGAATGTAATTTTTCTCAATTGCTCCAATCAGGCATAAGTGAGACAAACAAATAAATTAAAACTAAGTTATTCATGGTCTCTTTGTACAAGACAGTGTCAAGGACATCTAAGAGAAGTAAGACATAAAGGCAGATAATTTCTTTTTTTTACTACCCAGATTGTACATATTTTTAAGATACAAATCTTTGCAGGGAGGACAAAGGGTAATAGAATTCACATTTGGAAGGTTTTATCATTTGAGTACCATGTTTATCATAATGGTATAACCATACGTAATCATATTACTTGTCAATAGGCAATTAAAATGACATCAAAATGGCACATATAAGCACAGCCTCAGGATACCAGTCTTGTACCTGCTTGGTGGGCAGCTATAAAACTGTGTGTGTGTGCATGCACACATGTACATACACACATACGTGCAAGTATATTCTCCTTTATATGATACTATCTTCTAAATACAACTTAGAGCTTGAATGGTTGACCTGCTTAAATTAATATGAGGTAAAATAAAAGTGCCTAGTATAGTGGTAAGTGTTTTGTTTTCTTTTGTTTTAAGTCTCTCTGGGGAGACTGGGTGGTGCAGTAGGTAGGCTTCCAACTCTTGGTTTCGGCTCAGGTCATGATTTCAGGGTCGTGAGATTGAGCCCTGTGTCTGGTTCCACACTCTGTGTGGAGTCAGCTTAAGTTTCTCTCTCTCTCCTTGGCTCCCTCCTGCTCATTTTCTCTCTCAAAAATGAATAAATATGTCTTTAAAAACAACCTCTCTGAATGAAGGTTTCTAACATTGACTGGCATAAAACCACAATAAAGGTTGAATTATCTTGCAGATACTGGTATCCAATAGCTCAGCCCAGTAACAGACATACATAACTTTCCAGGCACTCATAGATTAAAATTTATTTCAGAGTTTTAACACATGGGCTATCTCTATAATTTGCTCTAAGACATACCAGCAGTAGATGCAAAGTATCTGAAAGTACAGGAGAAGCATAGGATTTTGAAAACAATAGAACCTCCTCTAATTAGAATGTACGCTAACCATTATTCCAAAGTGGTTAGCACACACTCATGCTAAGACACTGATGTCTTAGTGCAGTGCAATGACATTGCATGTCAGAAATCCTGACAGAGGGACTCTAACACAGGTAGTGTGGATATAAATTCTAGCTTTTACATTTATTAGCTACCTCAATGCTTCAGTTTTCTTTTCTGTAAAATGAAAATAATATCTATAGGTTTTTATAGATTTTCTATAAAAATAAACAATGTTATATAGGTAAAAATGCTTAGAGCACAGCTTTCATATGGTAAGTGCTCAATAAATGTTCATCTGGTCACCATATTGCTCTATACATTGGTGGGTACTTTCTGAGCTTTACTGGATAACCACTGATGCATAAAATCCTGCACATTGGCCAGATCTCACATCAACTCTCTAAATTACAAAAAAATCTTAGCTTTCTAAAACATTATGATGTAGAGGGGAAATAAATGCCATTTCACAGGTTGGTAGTCAGCCAAGTTTCAGAAAGTCCAATTTATTTGTAAGATAAAGTTTAAAATTAATTTTTTTCTCTTTAACTTTCTTCACCCTTTAGTTATTTTTTTAAAGCTCATTTATACTTCTTATGGTTGATTATGTAATCATGAACTTAGTCTGTCATTTCTACATACTCTTCAATTGACCTACCACCTTTTAATTAGGCACAATGATTTAAGCTCCCTAATCAGCCGTGAGAGGACTGGGGACACACACTGTGACCAAATAACACTGTCTGCAGCAGTAGTAGGACTGATGACAAAACTGTTTGGTATGGGTGCTCCCTGGGAAGGTTCTGCATTGATCCCCGATCCTCAAATCCTCCCATCCTGTGGCAGGGATAGCTGCTGCTACCTGAGCTATCTACTAAGCTCCAGACTCTCTGTGGATCTCTTTCCACCACCCTGAACTCTGTTTCCTCTCTGCCCCTGGTGCTGGAGATTGTTGGCTTTTTTTTCCTCCTCAAAAATACTACGACCCCAAACTGGCCAGAAAGTAGGACTCATTCCCTCCTTTGCTGTCACTCTCTGGTCCCCAAAGACAAGCAAAGGGTATGATTAATTTTTATGCTTTTTAAGAAGATTTATAAGCAAACAAAATAAATAGAATACTTTGAAAGAATGGCAACATCTCTTAACATTTAACAGTTATTTATCCTGTCAATATGATAGGTTCTGACTCTCATTTTTTTCCAACAACCAAGAATCTGGCTAAAGCTTCGGTATGAAATCTGTTTGGCTGCATGGCATAGGACCCAGATGGTAAAGTGAAAATGTCAAACTTTCATCCCTCTCCTAAGTAACTCTGTAATGTCTATTCCCTCCTTCCTTCCCTTCCCCTGCCCGCCCTTCCTTCCTTCCTTCCTTCCTTCCTTCCTTCCTTCCTTTATCTCTCTCTCTCTCTCACACACACACACACACAATGAATATAATTAGCTCCAGATCACTTATAGGGGAACCCTAGGTTATATCGAGCAAACCGTTCCTTAGATAGTTTTGGCAGAAATGCACATTGCTGGGACACTGGGCTAGTCTCTGTTTCCCGTTCTTGAAATAAAGGCTTTCTTCTACTGCTGAGAAGATTTGCCCCAATGAGTCAGAGGTAATGCTAGAAATAAAGTTTGGGCCCAGACACATCCACCATACTATTTTAGCTACTGGACTAAACAGCTTTCTTCCATTAAGGAGCTGAAAGTGAAGTGCCTACATAAACATAAACAAGAGTTGAGTCCAGTCTTGGGAAGGGAGAAAGTCCTTAGTGACATTTTTCTTGCTATATAGATGTGAGAAGAAAAATGATATGCCAACACAAATCAGAATAATTAAATACATAAAATTGTGATTCTAGACAGGGAATTAGATGATCTATGAAGCTGTTTATAAAGTAAAAAAAAAAAAAAATGCTTCATGACAGACAACATATCTTAGCTTTCCCACTACCCATCAACAGAGAACACTGGGATTCCGTAATTTGTTGAGGAGATACTAGTACCTTCCAGTTGACTTCCATAATTCCTAGAGACTTTCCAAATTCCAGAAAAGAAATATTCTGAACATTATCCTCCTAGAATCAATGAAATAAAGTCCAAATAACTAGTAATTGGCTAATAACTGGTTAGCCAATAACTAGTCCCACAATCTATCTAAAAAGAAACCCAACCACATTTTTGACAGTAATTCTTCTTTCCTCCCTGCTTCCAAGTCCTCACTTATAAACATTAATGACACAGCTTTAGTGCCTCTTTCCCTAATATACATGATCGCCCAATGGAGCAAATGGATATTTGAAGTTTTGTTATTGCCTAATTAAATACAGAGCACATTTGACCATATGGTCTAATACAAAAAAGAATGTAAAAAAGAAAAAAATCTTATGGGAGATAAAATAGTTGTTATAATGCTAACATGCCCTCAAAAACAAAGTAGATGTTAGAAGTGTCACCTGTGGCTATCTGCTATGATTGAAGACACTTTGGTATATGTGTGCATTTTTGATACTTGGAAGAGAGATTATCAAAAAATCTTGGGTTAAAGAAGATAAATAACTGATGCCTTTTACTCTCCTTTATCAGTTTTTGTCTCTAGTACTAACTGGTTATTTGTCAAGAATTGTTCACACGTGGAAAAGAAAATAAAAGTAATTTGAAGAGATTTTCATCTTCCCTTAAGCATTTCTGTTAAGGTGGTTTGAACTGCTTATTGCTGGCTCACCTCCTCCAGCATACTTTTAAACAAAGTTCAAAAAACAAGATCTGATCTTGGATTGTAGAACAAATTGCACAAAAAGAGATGGGTAGTTTTTTGGCAGTCTGATGTATCGCTTTGGGCTGCCGCAGAAGTTCACTTCTTGCCACATGAATTTTTTCTTCTTGACTGTCAGAGTGCATTTTTCTATCGTTGGTGCTCCCATGTATTAGTCCAATCTTTCGAATTCTCAGTTAGCACTTGCTGTTGCCTCTGCCCATAGTTGGCGTTTTCTTCTCAGGCAAGTCTACTAATGGGCCTGACCCACACCTGTGCTCTTGAAGGCAATATTTCCACTGAGCCCCAGTGGTAATCCGCAGAAACCTTTTCTGTGTTAGACTTTTAAACTATGGTGTTGCATTTTGGTTTTTATCTTAAGAATGTTCGTAAAGGGGCACCTGGGTGCCCAGTGGGTTAAAGCCTCTGCCTTCAACTCGGGTCATGATCTCAGGGTCCTGGCATCGAGCCCCACATCGGGCTCCCTGCTCAGCAGGAAGCCTGCTTCCCCCTTTCACTCTGCCTGCCTCTCTGCCTCCTTGTGATCTCTGTCTATCAAATAAATAATATTAAAAAAATGTTCATAAAATAGCCTGATAAGAACCATTCCTCTCCCCTGGAATCCTCTGGTTCTGCAGATGGAGGTGATGAGAAGAAAAACATTAAACAAGAAAGTGTGAATTCTGACCATGACATTTCTGTCTGTGGGATTTTCCTCTTATTGGTTGTGTGACCGTAAGCAAGTTGCTAAACTCATAACACTCCTGCTGGATGTGTTTCCTAATCTGCTGAAAAAGAAAATCTCTCCACAGAAGAGGGATGTAAAGATTGAATGAGGTAACTTGTAACCTGCCTAAGGTAGTCCCTGAACTCTTTCTGCCAAAGGGGAGGGGTTCATTTCTCTTACTTCCTTCATTTTATCTCATAGCAGGGTGTTGAAGTGGGGATGGGTTGTCCAATAAACACAAACTAACCTTTCCTCTTCCTGGTATGTTCCTGGATTCACTCTCCTTCATGTATCTTCAGTCACTGTGCCTGCAAAAAATGCTTAAGGCTCATCTAATAAATAAAGAAAAAAGTGTGGAGAGGCCCTGTTGTCGCCTCTGCCTCCTTAAAGCTGTCATCGGATCTCTCCTTTACTAAACTATTGGGTTTCTTTGGAAGTGTCATTAGTTCTACTTCCTTATCCTCCCCTCAGTGGTCCATAAATGCTTACCAATTCAGAACCATTCTTTTGACTCTGGTATTTTAAATTGCCTTAATTAAAACTCAGTCCTTAGATCTTCACTTAACCAATATGGATAGTCTAAATATCCTTGAATGGCAGAACTGTTCAATAAAGATATAACTCAAGTCACATATATGATTTGAAATTTTCTAGTAGCCACGTTAAAAAAGTGAAAAGTCATATAAAAAGTAAAAAGCAAAAATACATTTTATTTAACCTAATATATCTAAAATAATACTTCAATATTTAATCAGTACTAATATCCTTAACAAGTATTTGTATTACTTTTTTATACAAAGTCTGTGAAATTTGCTGTGTATTTTATACTTAGAGCACATCTGACTTTGAACTTGGTACAATCCAAGTACTCAATAGTCATGTGTGACCAGTGGTTACCATATAGGATCTTGCAGGTCTACATACAGTGTTTGAGTGAGTTTTCTTGGCAATTCTTTCTCATTTCCAAGGCAGCTCTTGGTTTTCATTAAACATTCCTAATTGCTTCTGCTTTGAATCTTTACTGACTTCCTTTCTCTTTCTATCTTCCTTTATTCTCTGATAGGTGTTCACCTTCTCCCCACAAAGAAAGATCTCCATCCCTTCTCTATCTTTGTTCTATCTCCACTGGGCACTGAGTACCTAGAATGTCATGTCAAACTGGTGGAATGATCATGAACACTTTGCTTAGTTGGAGCTGAAAAGTAGGAACTGAGAAGAGAGGAGAAATGTTCTAATTTTCTCCTTAATCTATCACTGCCCAGAATTGATTTCCAGGGCATACTTTGAATGTTTTTTTTCTTCCTTCTTTTCTGCATCCCCTGAACCCTTGGCTTATGTTCCCATCTTTTTGCAAGGATCATGTTCTACAGAATGTCCTGATGCATCATTTACTGTTCTTATCACTCAGGCTTTTGAAAAGCAGCAGATTTAATTTAAATACTTATAAAAAGTGCTCTTGGAATATCTAAGCAGCTGTCTGCAGTAGCTACTTGTGGAATGCAATGACTAATTATTAGGTGCCAGAATATTATGGTTGACACACTCTCAGTAACTTAGGGTGTCGTGCTTTTACATCAGAAGGACTCTGAGAGCCTATCCTGTGCATATGCCACAGCACTACACAGTAAATCTGATCTAAAAGACTACTCATGTATGTGATGCCTCATGATAAGTAACACCCTGACGATGAACTACTTACTTCTGAGTTTTATGCCAACTTGTTTTTATGTTCCCTCCCAGGGTGTATTTGGTAGTAAAAATGTGTAGATCTAAAGAGTCAGCATGCTTTATCAGGAAAGTATGTGATCAGAATACACGGAATACCAACATAGATCTTTAACTACATTCTCTTATAAGGAATAGTATTGCTGTACAGGAATAGTATCCTTTGGGGGTTGAAAAAGTATTTGCCAAATCTAGGGGATGAGGTCAGTAGATGCCTTTTAAAAATCAAAACAACTCACTCCTCGCCAGCTTTCATCACTGCTGGCATGCGCCAGATGACAAGTCTTTGACTCACAAAATTGAACAGGATTATCTGAGGGTTCAGGGTTCTCACCTGTTTTCAGAGATTAGCAAACACCTGTTTGTACTTGTTTTTTTTATTCACTCAGATTCTATATTAACTTTCCCTATTAAAGCATTCTTGAGATTTGTGAGTTCCTCCCACGTTAGCTAAGAATAAATAAAACCCACTCCCAGTATTTAGTAAATGCTCTCTTAAACTTAGTTATATTCATGGTCCATGTTTCTTTGATGAAACCTTTAAATCATTCCTCTGGATGTGGTTTTATATAAGTTCACTGCATCTTTTGTGAGAAACTACTCTTATAAAAATTAAATAAATTAGTGAATAAACTTTATAGATCTTGATAAAATACTCTTTTTGTGTTCTAATATGCATATTGTACATAACACCTAGTTCTGATTGAGATAACAGAAAGATTATCTTCAAAAAAATTGTTTATACCTATATAATACTTTAGATATAGAGATTGGCAAATGTTTATATTGTGTACAGGTTGCCAAGTATTCTAAAAAAAAAATGAAGTATACTTTATATGAAAACTGCTACAGAGTTACCATTATTTTTTAATTGCACTGATGGTAGGTGAAAATGCTGGTTAGCAAAGATCTCCAGTTAGCAGAAAGTTGGAGGAACCTCTTACCCCAAATTGTACTGCTTATTCCATGCTGAAAAATGCTAAGTGTTGGTATAACCATTTGATCTCATAATCAGCTTGGTGATATCAGCCCTGTAATGATAATGGAATGTTCTATTCTACGTAACCCCTAACTTGACTTTTGTGTAGTGTGTGTGTGGTGAGAAGGGAGGTGTACATTTACTATGTGGAGCTTCAGGACTAACTAGCTTTCTCTTTGACCACCTGCTTTGCACATTTCTCTATGTTATAAGAGTTCAGAGAAATCCCAAGGTGGTTGGAGGCAAGACAACCTGGGCTGGAAATTGGGAGGGAGACAAACCATAAGTGACTCTTAATCTCACAAAACAAACTGAGGGTTGCTGGGGGGAGGGGGTTTGGGAGAAGGGGGTGGGATTATGGACATTGGGGAGGGTATGTGCTTTGGTGAGTGCTGTGAAGTGTGTAAACCTGGTGATTCACAGACCTGTACCCCTGGGGATAAAAATATATGTTTATAAAAAATTAAAAATTAAAAATTAAACAAAACAAAACAAAACAAAAAAAAACAGTACATTTGTTTGGGCACCACACACCATTTTGAATGGGATGCCAGGATTCATTCTTCAGTCTTGAAGTAGTTCCTCCTGAAGGCCAGGGCTGAAAGACTTTGGGTTACCTAAGATGGCAGCACGGCACAGTGAAAAGAGCATGTATTTTGGAATAATGTAGGTTTGGAGATAAACCTGGCTCTGCCACTTACTATATGGCCCTGGATAAGCTGCTTCACCTCTCCTCATCTCTGCAATGATGATATCATACTTGTTAGAGAATTGTTGAGAGAAATAGAGATGATGCCCAAAAAGCAAGTAGTAGCAAACTGTCTAGTATGTTGTGGGCTCTTAAGGATCAGTACCTGTGATGTGATCATGGAGATAACACTGTGTAGGATTTGCAAGTAAAACTCTCTTTGATTTAACTGAAATAAAGAATCTGCACCCAGGGGCTTCATGTCCACTGACGTTACCATTTAAAAATGCACAACTTCTTTCAAGGCCTTTGTTATTTGTTGTTTCAACACTGAGTAAATCATGTATTGTAAATCAAGTCTAAATGAATGTGAGTCATGCCCTTAGCTATTTATAATATCAGTAGAATTTTAATAACTTCTCCATTTACTTTCTGATTACAGATTTTCAACAATTACAGCAATTGCGTTGCTGAAATATTTTTGTATTGTCTTTTTATAGTGGAAATATAATTCTACATATGCTGTCTAATATCTTCATGTATGTTTATGTAACTGTACTCAGATTCATATTCTTATCCAGGGAAGATTTATATTCTAAAAGAATGCATGATTTATAGACTGTGGGAATCTATTCTTGTTCTTCATTGTTAGGAGATTTTGAATTATTTCCTTCATTCCATGTAATCTACTGAACTGATAAATCATTTTCATGCTTTGGGGGATTACTTTATTTTTCTCTCTTATGTAGATTGAAATGAAGAAAAAACAAACCTGTCATATTAATTTAATATGTGAGATGAGCTTATGTAGAAAGAAGCTGAAATAGCTTAAGTTTTGAAAAAGCTAAGGAAATATTTTTGAATTTTGATTTACTTATTCTAATCACTTGAAATTTGATCTCTCTTTGTTGCTTCTTACCTAGGTTACGTGTTGGTTTCAGAAAACCTTAAGAGATTTACAGGAACAAAGTCTAGGTTCATCACTTTCAGACAATGAGGAGCTAATCTGTAAACATGAGGAACTGATAATACAAGCAAAGGTAAGAGACACATTAAAAATAATTTTAAAATGCAGAGTCTTTTTTTAAAAATATGTTTCTGTAGGTAATGTAGAGAAGTACTAAAACCCTCTCTGAATAATTCACTATTTACAAAGAAAAGATTCTCATAGTATTAGCTAATACGACTACCTACTGACTGGGCTTCTAGAGTAATAAGGAACAAAACAGCCTCTACAATAATAATAACTATCTTCTTTTGAGTAGTTATTATCTGTTAAATACCATATTAAATATAAGAGATGCATTATCTAAATTAGCACAAAACCCCTAAGGGGCATGCATTATTTTATAGATCAAAACAAAACACAGAGGCTTGGAGATGCAAAATACTTGACCAATGTAATGCATCTTGTTAAAGGCAGAGTTGGAATTTGATTCAGGTCTTATCTAACTCCAGACCCAAAGCTTGTAAATCTATATTCTACCAGCTTTCTAAAAAAAAATTTTTTTTTCTACACTGAGGTCTCATTGTGCTATTAATTTTATGATTTCCAGGTATAGTTTTCTTGCTGTTCCCATTTACATTTTCCTATTTCCTTAACTTGCTTCACATTTCTTCATTTTGCAAAAAAGTTATGGCTACCAGCCAGTCAGCCACTTGTAGGTATGTGGAACATGCAGAATGGAATCATGAACTACTGAAAGCAAGCTGAGCAGAGGGGCTGTGTGGAAATGCTCCTCTTCCACTGTGTCTTCTTATTTGGCAATTGACTTATTTGTATTTGTGGGGTCTATACCAAAGTTCTTTACAAGTGCTCCATTTTGATCTCTAAGGAATCAAAAGTCCATTTGTATTAGATTGAATAGGAACAGTGAAAACTAATCAGTATCAAGACTTAAGAGAAGTTTCTATTATTAGTATCTTGAGTGGTTGATAGTTCTAGGTACAGCCAAGTCTTGAAGCTCTGGAAAACAATGGACCAGCATGACTAGATGAAGGTTGAAAATAAGGAAGACAAATAAATATTTACATATTTGGGAGGATGGGATATGGCAGGGGCTGGGGTACAGGCAGGCAGGGGAAGCAGTAAACTGCATTTATCTGGACAGAAATATCATAGGAATCATGATGCTTTTGTTTGTTTATTTATGGCCTCTCTCTGAGCACTGCAGTATACGCGGGCATTTTATCTGTTTGGTATGAATATTTGCCAGATTGATTAAAGATGCAATTACAGAAGATTGCTATGACTGATGATTTTTTAAAGTTCTTTAAAATTTTTTAACATTTAGTTTATCTGCTTAGGAGATTAATTTTTTTCATTAAGGTTAAACAGCAGTTTATTCTGTGGGTGTCAAACTTGTTTTATCAGTGAAAATTCTATCAAAATCCCTACATGCTAAGCATAAGAGATGACCTGAATTGCACAGGATTGTTGCCTTCTTTAAAACAAACAAAAATGGTTTGCTTGCATAATTTAGTTATATTTGGGGTTATATTACCTGTAGCTGGGCATGGTTTCTCATAGCCCTGAGGAAAATCTCATAGTCTGGAGAAATTATATGTTGACATCTAACCTCAGTTCTAATAGGACTTTGGCAAGTTCTGTTGTATAGATATTAATGTTCTACTTCTATCCTTCATAATTTTAACTGGGTCCTATTTCTTTATTCCTTCTGAAATACTTGACCTTCTAGCTCACTGACTCTCTTGTCACACTTTTTCTGTTATTCAGCTCTCTTGCCAAGTTTCTTCACTTCAGTGGTTCCCCATTTTTCATGCCCAGTACCTCACACTGATTCTGTTTCATAATTGTTTTTACCTGCTTCATTTATCTAATGTTCACCTTGTATCTTAAGGTGTACTTTATTCACACATTAGCTGTTTGAGCTATCCAGTGCCTTAATTCTACTTCCTCTGACTCATGCATTTCAGTGTGTTGCTTATGTTCATCAGATGTTATTTTCCTCTGAGCTCGTATTCCCTTGGGATATCAGAAATTTTGACTGGTAAGGCATGGGAGGTATGACAGCTGGTACTCCAGCTTGTCCTCTTCTGGTGGAAGGCTGTGTGCCCCTGAGTGCAGAGCTTCTATTGTTATAATTAGGGCTCAGCCATTTGTGGTTTTACCTTCTACCCCAGATACGTATAAAGGAGGGGATCCCTTGGAGGATCTCCCACTGATTGGACTTTCAATCCCACTTTGTTCCAAGACCCATTTCCCTGGGGTATGTTCTATCCCATTCGCTTAGTGAGAGTTGGAGAGGGCTCACTAAGAAACAGGTCAGTTTGATTACCTCT
This sequence comes from Mustela nivalis, assembly GCF_964662115.1. Lineage (NCBI taxonomy): Eukaryota > Metazoa > Chordata > Mammalia > Carnivora > Mustelidae > Mustela > Mustela nivalis. The sequence continues at coordinate 41,037,208 of NC_139030.1, forward strand.
CATACATTAGCTATCTATCTGGTAGATTCTTGTGATTGCCTGATGTTGTTTCTTCCCTCTGGATGCTACTGGACTGCAGCTACTATCTTCTGTCCCGAAAAAGGTACATTCACAAGCACTAACTAAACAGGAAGGGAAAGAAAGCGTCACACCCAGAAAGCTCTCCCCTGGCATATTTCCTTTCATGGTATCTGCCATTATTCTATTCCAAGCCATATGCCCCTGACACTGAGAGCCAACCACTGTGGTTCCTCAAGAAAAGTTCTCGTATCTATAAAATTTATTCTCACTTTGTTGGCTTTTAAAGAAAGGAACAGCTACCTAATATGTAGGATCCAGTGTAAAATGAAAATATGGAGGATTTTCTTAATAAATTATTGAAATTTCAATACAGCCACAGCAGAGAATTAAGCCAAGCACTCACATCTTCTAAATTCAGGGCCTTGTGTGATGACATGGGTTCTTTGCCCACAAAACCAGTCCTATTTACAGTATTAGGATTTTTGGAAGGACCTACCAGACGTTGCTGGTTAAATGCTTTCCTTAGCTATCTTTACTAACCCCTTCCCACCTAGATGAGCAAGTTTTCTAAAAATAAATAATAATGTTATAATAGGTTACATCCACATTGGGGGAAAAGAACTGGCTCAAATCCCTATTGTCACTTACTATGTAAATTTGGGAACAGTTGACTTTTCTGAGCCTTACCTTCCTCGCCTATAAGGAGAAGGCATGAAAATTCAATTAAAAAATACTACAAAAACACCCACATTTTAATGGTTGTTCAAAAATGCTGCTTTTCGGGGCACCTGGGTGGCTTAGTGGGTTGGGCCGCTCAGGTCATGATCTCAGGGTCTCGGATTGAGTCCCGCATTGGGCTCTGTGCTCAGCGGGGAGCCTGCTTCCTCCTCTCTCTCTCTGCCTGCCTCTCTGCCTACTTGTGATCTCTCTCTGTCGGATAAATAAAATCTTTAAAAAAAAAAATGCTGCTTTTCTTTTTCCATGGATGGGGTAAATGTTCAAATATTTTTCATCCGTGCTTTTTCAACCATCTTGTCCCTTGTTCTTACAGACAGATTCAACTTTTATATGACCTTAAATAGGAAATAGCATATTACATTCTGGAGTTTTGTTTGGGTGTGAGTATGAGGAGAGGAAGAGGGAGTATGTCTTTCAAAGGAGATTTTACACATGAATAAGGCCTCAAGCTGGCGATTCATTAGTGAAACACATATACATAATCTGGTAACACTAGCAAGTAGGTGTTTCTGCTCCCCCGCCAGCTAAACTGAACAGCAGGGAGCTGTTCTGTATTGTCTCATTTTTTAAGCAGTAAGATTTTTAAAATACATTTTGAAAATGCCTCTATTATTTCTTACTGGAATTTACTCAAATAAGAAATATGGAAAAATTTTTTAAAAAAAGATTTTATTTATTTATTTGACAGAGAGAGAGAGCGATCACATGCGGCAGAGAGGGGTGGGGGAAGCAAGCTCCCTGCTGAGCAGAGAGCCAGATGCAGGGCTCTGTCCCAGGACCCTGGGATCATGACCTGAGCTGAAGGCAGAGGCTTAACCCACTGAGCCACCCAGGTGCCCCTAGAAAACTTTTTATCTTTTAATAAACATAATGCCTTTTTCAGAATGTGTTGAAAAAATGAACTAAAAGAATTTTTGTTACAACCTTTGACTAGGAATAAATTATGTTAAATCATTATATTTTCTTTACTAAATATGAAAAATATTTTCCTTTTACATCTGTAGCAGATAAAGAAATAGCAGATATTGATGATTATAAACCATCCTTTGCTTAAAACCTTAAATGCCTTTAGATTTTATCATGTATTAATTTGATTCCCCAAGGCTTGAATTCAAACTTTGAAGCTCAAAATTGGTTTTATTTTTATTTTATTTTATTTATTTATTTGACAGAAATCACAAGTAGCCAGAGAGGCAAGCAGAGAGAGAGGAGGAAGCAGGCTCCCTGCTGAGCAGAGAGCTAGATGCAGGGCTCTGTCCCAGGACCCTGAGACCATGACCTGAGCCAAAGGCAGAGGCTTTAACCCACTGAGCCACCCAAGTGCCCCTCAAAGTTAGTTTTAGGATGTATTTAAATAATATATAAACAAACACCTCCTTATTATCTATTTTGAGAAGGTGTAATCATTCCTTCTTCCACACATCAGAAATAATGTTCATATAAAAACTGCTTTCAGGAATGAACTTGTACTGGAAGTACAATTGGAACTTTTCCTCTTCCAATTTGTGTCCAGTGATTCAGTGCCTGCAAATTGATGGATAACAAACAGATTAACAGGAGTAAAGACAAGGTTTATTTTCATACATGCATGGGAGGTCCCAGTAATGGGAAATTTGTGGAATAGCCAGAAGCTGATGATTATATATATAAATTTAACAAAAAAGGTTTGGGGGTTTAGGGTATCAATGAGTATGCAAGGTTCTATTGGGCTTTTTGATGCTAATGAACTGGGCAGTCTGTCTTCTTCCCAGTGTGAAGACTTAATGGCAGCTGAATTTGTACTTTATGCTGGTGGGGGGTCAGTCTTCTTTCAATTAGGAAATTCCCTGAGAAGAGGGCCAATGGTAGTTGTATTTTCAGGAGACTTTGTTTAAGTTTAGGTAATATTTCTGTGGCTGCTGCTTGTTCAGATGTTTTTGGTTTGAAGTAATTTTCATACCACTGTGTGGACCTTTAATTCTCTCACTAATATTGCTTCAAACCTTGGTTCACTTTCAGACCCTTTGTAGTTGGTGTGCACTAGCATCACCCGGGAGCTTTGAAAAAATACTGAAGTCTGGATCTTGTGCCCAGAGATTCCAGGTAGTCTGGGGCATCAGGATTTTTTTTTTTTCTTTAATTTTTTTGTTAGAGCCCCTGGGTGGTGCAGTGTGTTAAGTGTCAATTCTTGGTTTGGGCTCAAGTCATGATCTCAGGGTGATGAGATGGAGCCTCATGTGGACCCTGAGCTCAGGGAAGAGTCTGCTAAAGTTTCTCTTTCTTTTTGTTCCTCCCTGAACTCATTTTCTCTATAAAATCAATCAATCCATCCATCAATCAATCAATTTTTAAAGGAAATTTATTGTCATTTTTAGAATGATGATTTTTTTTTGTTTTGTTTTGGTTTTTTTTTTTTAGAATGGTGATGTTTTTTAATCAAAAAAGCAACCCCGATTTCTTCTCCTTCTAAAAAAACTGGGAGATCCGGCAATATCAGCCTCACCTTTCCATACAGACATAGCAACACTTGTCTGGAGCCCCATAATAGCTATTTCCCTTTAAAAAGACACATGCACTACAGTTTCCCACAGTCCCTACCATTCCTCCTTACTACCTCCCTCCCACCTTTGCTTCACTTTATTTACATTATATGCCTGGCTCCTGTAATCATTTGGGTTAGAGGCATGACAGGCAATGAGGTACCATCCAAGTGTAGTAATGGCTTAAGCTGATTTGCATTTTTGTAAATTACCTTGGAAACTGTGAAAAGTCAGAATGAGAGAGAGTGATATCGAAGACAGAAAAGTCACTTAGAAAGTTATTGCAATTTTGATGAAACTTTAGGTAAAGTGCTATGTTAACTGTTAACCTTTAACTGCCACGTTAAAGGCTTAAAAGAGACTTACAGCTGTGTTTTTCAATGTGTGGTCCCCAGACAGCAGCAGTGGCATCTGGAAGTTTTAGAAATACAGAATCCCAGACTCTAACCACCAAACTTACTGTGTCAGAGTCTGCATTTTAACAAATTTCCCCATAAGATTTGAACTGACACTAACTTAGAGGTTTTCACCATCTATTTCATGTATGTCATATTCTCCTTAATTTCCCAAATGACTATATATTGTTTATAAAGTCTTTGATTAACAATAATCTTTGGTATTCTGACGTGTACACAAACATCATCTTCAATGTTTTAATATAGTAGAATTCACATTCCTCAGCTTCAAGATTAAAACCATCTTCCATGATACATCATATAATCCGATTTTCCAAGTCATTGAAAATATTTTGCAGTTGTTGCTGAATGATTTAATAAATTGGATTTGTGATCTTGGCCTCAGGTTCCTTTAAATAATATTATTTGGAGATCTTAAAAAAATACCACTGCTTAGGTCCCACATAAACTTTATTTAGAGGAAAAGTCAAGTTTAGATTTACAAAATATTTATAACTATTTTAACTATAAGATAAGGAAGTAAAGCAGAATCTCTTGCATGCTTATGATAAATGCATAATTCTCATTAATAGAACCACTACAAGAAGTAACTCTTTAAATATGTTTAAGGTCGCACCCGGGTGGCTCAGTCAGATGAACTTTATCCTTTGGTTTCAGGTCAGGTCATGATCTTAGGGTGGCAGGATTGTTCTTGAGCGCTGTGTTCCACCTCCCCCACCAAACTGAGCTCCGCCTTGGTCACACTGGCACAGAATCTGGCTCTGCCCCCTCTCCCTGCTTGTACTCTCACACATGCATGCTCTCTCTCTCAAATAGATAAATAAAATTTTTAAAAAGAATTTTTAAATAAAAATATCTTTATTGTTTTATTTTTCTGATTACATAGTACATTTTTATTTTGGAAAAATGAGAAAATACATAAAAGTAAAGAAAGTTAAAATCACCTGTACTGTGTGGATGTGTATGGAAATGGGAAGGAAATTTAAAGCATATATAAAATTGAGTATCCCCAAACTATGTATGTGTGTATAATATACTCTACGTGTGTTTTTATATACAATTATACATATATGTATATGTATAATTATATATATTATATACATATGCATATAATATATATATATAATTGTGTATGTATTGTTTTGCAGTGTGAGTTTTCCAATTAGCATGATATCATAAGCATTTCTCTATTTATTTTTATTTATTTTCTTTAAAGATTTTATTTATTTATTCGTCAGAAAGAAAGTACAATGAGGTGGAGCAGCATGCAGAGCAGGTAGAGGGAGAAGCAAGTTTCCCATTGAGCAGGGACCTTGATGTGAGACTCAATCCCAGGACCCTGGGATCATGACCTGAGCTGAAGCAAATGCTTAACCGGCTGAGCCACCCAGGCATCTCACATTTCTTCATTTAAATGCATATTTTAAACCTGTTTTTTAATGATTGCATGTCATTACACCATGTAAATATTTTATACATCATTTTTCTTCCCATTGTGGCAAATATTAACGTATATAAAGAAGCTGACTACACTGCAATCCGAACTTTCATTACACCCCCAAATTCTTTCACTAAAGGTATGGGAGAAAATGGTAAAACCACTATAAAACATACTGCTTCAGTAAATCAGCATATAGCATCTCTGATGATTATAATGAAAATACATAAAATGAAGCAGAGTTTGTTTCTTTTATGTAATTTAAAAAATAAAGTGAGGTCTGGATCTGAAATGTCTCAAGGCAGAAATTAAGTGAGTCCCCAAACAGTAAAGGCACCTGCATTAGTGCATTTCAATTCCTCTGTCTTCATTTTAGTGAATAATTTGTTTTACTTGTCTGATTTTTTAATGAACTTCCCAATTAAAAGCAGATGTCACTTTTCACAGAACATAAATTAGAAACAATTTCATTACTAACAGGCAAAATCAGTATAAATAATATTGCATTTGCCTGCAAGCATTGGGAAAATGCTCAATGTGATGGGATCTTCACATTGGTAAACTTACTGTAGCCTTAACTTGTGGGTTAATTTAAAGCTTAGTGAACCATATGCTTTCATTTCCAGGGGAAATTTGATTTAGAAAGTCCCTCAGAAATGTTTATGCCCATCTAAGAAGGGGATGAGTTAAGGAAGCAAATGAAGAACATTGTATTCCATGATCACTAGATTTAAAACTACCGGCTGCCATTTTGTTTACAGAATCTTCACCAGCTCATTAAGTTTAGCCGCTGAGAGGAAGCTTCCTCTCTCTTTTTTACTTATGACTTTTACAATAATTCTTTGTCCATTTCTTCCACCCCCAGCCCTCTCCCTCCCTCTCTTCCCTTTTTGCCCCTTCCCTCCTCCTCCCTTCCATCTAACCTCCTCCTCTTCCTCTCTTCCTCTCTTTGTTTTTTTATCAGCCCTTAAATACAAACAAAACATGGACTTCTTAGGGCTCAACATTCTTACGCCTTTAATCTCTACAACATTTCTGTGCTACTTCAGCATTCTCTCGGAGACTTTCAGTACTGTGGCCATAGATGATCTCCATGATGGTCATCACTCCAAAGCCCTTTACTTCATCGTCTCAGTCTTGTGACTGCTTTGGTTCCAAAGCATTACTGACCATGCTCTTCCGGCAATCCCTTTCCTTTTGCCTTTTCCTGGCTTCCCTCCTCGTACTCTGCAGCAGTTGAGTTGTGAGTAACTCAATCACCCGTTTCCTCTATTTCTACTTCAGAAAAAAGATGAAGCACTTGCATAATTTTTCTGATTAGATCTATCTTAAAAGGAAATGATCTATTATCAGTTAGCCTCACGAATTTCTTTATTTATCATCTCTTAATCCCCTGCTCCATCCCCCATAATCACCAGTCTAAAAATTTTATCCTCTTTTAAAACTCCCAGCCAGGCTTTACTTAACATCGGAGTCATGGGGCCACGAAAGGTGAAGTTGCTTGACTCTTTTCTTCCTTGCCTTGTCTCCTTCCCACCTTTTCTCCAACTCTTCTCGTTTTCAAATCTCAGCCTCCATCCACCATTCCAGGTCCCACCTTTCCCATCTCTTCCATTTGAATCTCTCTTCATTTTTCAGTTACCCCTTCTCACCTTGTTGGGGTCCGTTATCAAAGGAATGAGACTGAGACAGAGTGAAAGTTATGTAGAGCTTTATTCTGTGCCAAGCATTAGAAGTCAGACTGACTGGCCAGGGCCGCCTCCGAAGAGAACGACCCCGTCCTGATCTCACAGGCTGGTTTTATAGGGCATAACCGCAGACCCAAGGTATGGTGGCTTCTATTGTTAAGGCGTTTACTCCGGAATCGATACCTGGAACTATACCAGGAACTACTGGGGCATTTATTCCCGGAATGAAGTCCGTGGGTGTAAAAAACAATATGGCTACCTAGGCAATATGGAGTTGCTCTGGTTAAGCAGGCCCTAATAGTTAAACAGGTTTTAACATTAATTTGGCCCTAACAACCCTCCCTCAGTTACATTTTAGTCTCACAAAATTGAAAACAAAAACATTGTGGCTCAACCCTGAAGACGTTATTTCACCTTTTCCTTGGCTATTGTCATGGCTTGAATTGTCCTTCCTAACATTTTCTGTGTTGAAGGCGTAACATCCGAATCTCAGAATGTGAATTCTTTTGGAAACAAGGTAAAAACAGGGAAGATGAGGTCATGCGGGTAGACGCTAGTTCTAGGTGGCTTTTTAAAAGGGGCATTTGAACTCAGAGGCAGACGCACACAGAGGAAAGATATTGTGAAGACACATGGAGGGTGGTGGTGGTGGTGGCAGGAAATGGCCATTGACAAAGCCAGGAGAGGGGCTGGGAGCAGGTGCTTCCCTCACAGTCTTCAGGATGAACCAATTCTGCCTACACTTTGACTTCTGACTCCCAGATTTCAAAAGTGTGAAAGTACATTTCTTTTGTTCAGGCCACCCCGTTTGTGGTACCTTGTTATACCAGTCCCAGGATACTAATGCAACTACTTCATTTTCTGCCTCCTGCCTTCTCTGCTCCTCCACTAATCCTTTACTTGCATTATGAGAAACTGCTCTTTCTCAAGTAACTAAGGAATGGACTCTCTCTATGCACTTGATTCTGAGACACTGTTTTCTCTAGTTCTTCCATCTCTGGAATGGTTTCTTCTAAATCTTGCTCAATGCCATTTCTTCCTCCAGTCCCCCTTTGCTTATCCTGCTTAATCTGTGGCTCTTCTCTTGTTTCCTGAATTCTTCATGTGGTCTTATCTAATCCCATGATGACAACGTCACTTTTATCTTGGTGATTTCTAGACTTTAAAAAAAATTTCCAACCCATATATCATTTCTCAGCTCCAGTCTTCTTTTTACAAGTTCCTGTTGAAGATTTACGTATACACCTCATACTAGCTCTTCTAACTCAGCTAGGATCATTACTTTCTCCTTCAAACCCTTTCATTTTCTTCCTTGGCTAAAGATGCTGCAGTCCTTCAGCCATCACATTAGAAACTTCATGTGGGTCATGTTAGAGCCTCATTCTCTTCCTCTCTCCCTTCAGGTCAGATGACTTCTTGGTGTGAGTCCATTCTTACCTCCTATCTCCCTTTTTCTCTTCTCATCCCACTTCAGTTTGGGTGCCTGGAATCTTTGACGAAAATTATTACAATTATGTTGAGTAATGTATGAATCTGAGCCTACAAACTATAATACTTTCACATTAAGCATTGCTTGTTTGCTTTTACTTTTTTTTTTTCTTTTTAATCAACGTAAGCCTGATTCTGAGCTCCCATCCTCTGACTGGTGGGATATCCAGTCCCTGTGGTAATTGAAGTTCCCTTTCCTCAGGGTTTTGCAAGTGTCCTTGGGCTCTTGCAGCACCATGGTATCGGGAGGTCCCTCTATTCATCAGTCTACTCTGACTCCCTATGAAACAATCATTGTCTCAGGCTTTGTGGAGACTGCGGTTTCAGTGTCTCTGCTGCTTCTGTTTCTGTTTGGGCACTGGAAGTTGGGATGGCCCAGCTTGCATTCTCCTGGGAGGGAATTCACAGCCATGCCTGGGGAAGCCTGGGACTTCCACATGGCACTGCCCTAAGAGGACCAGCCATCTCCTCATGCTTCCTCTCCCATCCAGCTTTTTCTCTGGTGCTGGCCAGATCTCCCCATCTTTTGATAATCCTCACCTCTATCTCCTCCTTTAGTACATCTATGATAATGTCTCTAATAGATTTAGAGTTTTTCTGTTTGTTTGGTTTTTTTTTTTTTTTACAAAAGGCGGGAGGGGAAATATCTTGCAGGTGACTTCTGTTTTGGGTCTCTGCTGAGCAGAGAGCCCGATGCAGGGCTTGATGAGGGGCTTAATACGGGGCTTGATTCCAGGAGCCTGGGATCGTGACCTGTGCTGAAGGCAGGGGCTTTAACCCACTGAGCCACCCAAACACCCCAATTTGCAATTTGCAGAGTTGCCAAACCCAATGCTGCCTCTAAGTTTTACCTACTATTAAAAATAAAGCAACTGTTTTGTTTTGTATTGTTTTGCTTTTTCCTTTATTTCATTGATTTCTTTGAAAGTTTGTACCTCTTAATTCCTTTCACTATTTTGCTCATTCCCCACCCCTATTTCCTCTGGCAATCACCAGTTTGTTTTGTATATTTTCTGAGTCTGTTTCTGTTTTCTGTATTTATAATTTGTTTTTTCCTTTGTTTTGTTTTTTAGATGCCACATGTAAGTGAAATCATGTGGTTTTGTCTTTCTCTGTCTGACCAACTTCACTTAGTATAATAAATACCCTTTGGTACCAAACACCACTTTGTCTTCTAAAGCTGAAATCTAGCATATCCTATAGTGGTAATAGGGCATTGATGGGGAACACAATCACAGAAAGAGTGTACAGGGTGAATTCTTCACAAAGAGATTCAACACAGAGATTCACTGCATTGTGAATTGAGAGGTTTCAATTCTTTCTTCTTTTTCAGTTTTGTTGAGATACAATTGATACATAAAGTTGGAAGATATTTAAAGTGTACATCTTGATAATTTGATATACATATATACTTCGAAAAGATTATATCCATACAATTAACACATCCATCACCTCACATATTTGTCTTTTTGTGTGTATAAGAAAAATTACATTCCACCTTCTTAGCAATTTTCAATTATATAATTGTGTTGTCCACTATAATCATCACGTTATACATTAGATCTTCAGTCCTTATTCATCTCATGGCTGAAAGTTTGCCACCTGTTTTACCAATCTCTCCCTTTATCCTCCAGTGCCTGGCATCCACTTTTCTACTCTGTTTCTGAATTTGACTTTTTTTTTTTTTTTGAGATTCCATATGCAAGTGATAAAAAACACTTAAAGAAGGATGGCTGTGTGGCTCAGTCATTTAAGTGTCTGAGTCTTGATTTCAGCTCAGGTCTTGGCCTCAGGGTCATGAGATTGAGCTCTGTATGGGCCTCCACACTGAGTGTGGAGAGTGCTTAAGATTCTTTCTCTCCCTCTCCTTCTGTCCCTCTCCAGCCCCCTAAACCCCCACTTGAGCTCTCTCTCTCTAAAGCAGCAACAACAACACTTAAAAATTTTCATTCACGTGGTAGAGTAAGTTCCTGGGAATCCAGACCAAGAATGATTTAAAGAAACTACTCACAAAGGGGCTCTTAGGGAGTATTGAGATAGGGTTAGGCACCTCTCCCTTTGTATGAATTGTCCAAGATGACAAATGTTTATATGATCACAGTGATGTTAATATGATCACAAATGATATTAATATGATCACAGTGTCTGATGTCACTGGTATGTATATTTGTTCTACCCATACCCTCACATTTTGAAAAATACTGTCACATCTTACCTTACCACTGTGCGACACTGAGTGTTCCAGGGCATATGTTAAGGGCTTCAAACCACTGAAGACATTCCTGTACTCTGGGATTGCTGAGCAGCATTACCTTACACAGTAGCTGGCTTGGGCAGTCATTTTGCTTCGCTGCATTCCGGGAACAAGAAGAACCACTGGCTGATAGATTACACACATGCCTGCACATTTTTAAATATATATGAAAAAATCCCGGGTATTTGGTTTCTTCTTGCTACTTTAGTTTATGGTCTTATTTTTTTTATGGGCAACTTTAAGCCTCTTTCCTTCATAGTCGTTTTGAAAAGGTTGTTCTCATTGCAGAGGCTGGGAATGTATTTGGGGGAAATCCATGAGAGCACTTGCTAATGGAGTATTAGTGTGTAAGTGTCTATGTAGAGGTGTGAGAGTGCTTGAGTGTGTATAGAAATGTGTGGGTGTGAGAATGTGAGTGTGTGTGTATGTGTGTGCAGGCAAAGGCGGGTGGTGAGTACTGACTTCAGGAGTCCAAGTGCAGCCTTTCCAGAGAGACAGTCAACAAGATCTCATGAACAGAATTTCTCAACTTCCCGCTCAAAATCTCTTCCACTTAGTTTCCCCATCTTGGTAAAGGCATTCAATCCTTGCAGCAATTCAGATCAAAAGAGCTTTTACTTCCTCAGAGGAATTGGCACCTGGGCTGTATCTTCTAAATAGGTCCAGAACCCTATCATTTCTCACCATCTCCAACATTGTCCTGGGGACTGAGCCACTTGCATGTTTTACCTGGCTGATATGGTAGACTCCACATGAATCCCTGTGCTCACATCCCTGCCTCTGTAGTCCTCCTCTTCCATGTATTCTCAATGACAGCCCAGTGGTTTTATTTCTTTTGGTTTGTTTTTTATTTTTTGTAGCTTTTCATGACTACTTGCTATTTGCCAACAATTTTAAATACATGTTTTTATGTTTATGCTTTGTTTATGTTTATGTTTCATTTTTTAAATTTTATGTTTTTTTTCCCCTATTTCCCCCATCTGCCTACCCACTCTCCTCTGGTAACCAACAGTTTGTTCTTTGTAGTTAAAAGTCCATTTCTAAGTTTGTCTCTCTCTCTCTTTTTTCCTTTGCTCATTTGTTTCTTAAATTCTACAGATGAGTGAGATAATATGGTACTTGTTTTTCTCTGACTGGCTTATTTGACTTGCATTATGTTCTCTAGCTCCATCCATGTTGTTGAAAATGGTAAGAGTTCATTCTGTTTTGTGACTGAATAATACCCTATTGTATATATATACACTACATCTTTATTCATTCATCTACTGATGGACACTTGGGCTGCTTCCATAGTTTGTCTAGTGTGAATAAGGCTGCAATAAACATGCATGTATCCCTTTGAATTTGTATTTTTATATTTTTTGGGTAGTGTGATTCCTGGATTATAAGATAGTTCTACTTTTAATTTTTTGAGGAACCTCCATACTGCTTTCCACAATGGCTGCACCAATTTGCATTCCCACTAACAGTGTCACAGCGTCCCTTTTTCTCTACATCCTCACCAAAACTTTTGGTTTCTTGTGGTTTTGATTTTAGCAATTCTGACAGATGTGAGGCGATATCTCATTATAGTTTTGATTTGCATTTCCATGATGATGAGTGATGTTGAGTACCTTTCATGGCTCCATTGGCCATCTGTATGTCTTCTTTAGAGAAAGATCTATTCAGGTCTTCTGCCCATTTTTAAATTGGATTATTTGATTTTTGGGTGTTGAGTTGTATCAGTTCTTTATATATTTTGGGTACTAACTCTTTATCATACATGTCATTTGTAAATATCTTCTCCCACTCCATAGGTTGCCTTTTAGTTTTATTGATTGTTTCCTTCACTATGCAGAAGTTTTATTTTGATGTAGTCTCAATAGTTTATTTTTGCTTATATTTCCCTTGCCTCAGGAGACATTTCTAGAAAAATGTTGCTATAGCTGATGTCAGAGAGATTACTTCCTGTGTTCTCTTCGAGAATTTTTATGGTTTTAGGTCTTTAATCCATTTTGAATTTATTTTTGTGTATGGTGAAAGAAACCCATCCAGTTTCATCCTTCTGCATGTGGCTGTCCAGTTTTTCCTGTACTGTTTATTGAACAGACTGTCTTTTTCCCATTTGATATTCATTCCTTCTTTGTCAAAATTAACTGACTACTTAATTGGGGGTTTATTTCTGGGTTTTCTGTTCTATTCTGTTGATCTCTGTGTCTATTTTTATGCCAGTACTCTACTGTTTTAATTACTATAGCTTTATAATATAACTTGAAGTCCAGAATTGTGATAGCTCCAGTTTTTTCTTTGGTATTTGAGATCTTTTGTGGTTCCGTACAAATTTTAGGATTGTTTGTTTCAGCTCTGTGAAAAATACTATTGGTATTTTGATAGGGATTGCATTAAATATGTAGATTGCTTTGGGTAGCATAGACTTTTTTTTTTAAGATTTTGTTTATTTGACAGTATTAGAGAGAGTACAAGCAGGGTGAGTGGCAGGGAGAGGGAGAAGCAGGCTCCCCACTAAGCAGGGAGCCCAGTGCAGGGCTCCATGCCAGGACTCTGTGATGATGGCCTGAGCTGAAGCAGACGCTTAACCAACTGAGCCAAATCAGGCACCCTGGGTAGCCTAGACATTTTAACAATATTTGTTCTTCCAACCCATAAACATGGAACATTTTTCCATTTCTTTGTGTCTTCTTCAATTTCTTTCATAAGTATTTTGTAGTTTTCAGAGTATAGACCTTTTACATCTTTGGTTAGGTTTATTTCTAGGTATCTTATGGGTTTTTGTACAATTGAAAATGGAGTAGATTCCTATTTTTGTTTTTTTAAGTTAAGTCAGAATATATCACTCCTAGGCTTACCAGGTCTCTTAGAATAAATGACTCTGTGATTACAATCACCTCTGCCCTGCTCTGCTCCCACCACACCCCTCTTCTTCTACTGCTTCCTCCATCCACACTCCACTGTACTGTTTTCCTTGTCCTTCCTCCAACCAGGCAGGAAAACCACCTGAGGGCCTTCACTCTAGCTATACTATCTTCCTGGAAAGTTCCTTCACCAGAGACCCATGTGACTCACTCACTCCCTTTCTTCCTGTCTTTGCTCATACCTCACTGATCAAAGAGGCCTACCCTGACCATCATGTTTCATAGTGCACAGAACTCCCATCCATATGGAAACCTTAAGTCCCTTACCATGTTCTACTTGTCTTTATTCTTCAATTTCATCACTTTATAACATGCTAGGTAATGTACTGATTTATCATGTGTATTGGTTATAAGCAAAATAAAATAGTGGCACGCCACCATCATCACTAATATTGGAACTCCCTTGTTGGTCTACTATTAACTTTCCTGATCTAGAAGAAGTGTTTAGGGGAATGCCTGATATAGAATAGGCCTGCTAAATAAATGTTTGTTGGATAAATGAGTGAAGAATTATAAATGGGATCTTTATTACCAGATCTGTATCTTTTGATTGATTGTAATAATTGACTATTGTTGCTATATATGAATGTTATCAATTTTCTTATATGATCTTGTATACTGCAACTTTGATGAACTCTTACTGATTTAAGTTATTTTTCTAGATTCTCTTGGTTTTATATGTAGGAAATCATACATCTACAAATGATGACAGTAGTGTTCATCCTTTCTAATACATTTATTTATTTATTTATTTATTTATTTGCTTGTTTATTTATTTATTTTCTGTTCTTACACTGGATAAGACTTCCAGTAACATGAAGACTAGAAGCAGTGGTAGAGGACATATTTGGTTTTTTTTGTTTTGTTTTGTTTTGTTTAATTTTTTATTTTTTATAAACATATATTTTTATCCCCAGGGGTACAGGTCTGTGAATCACCAGGTTTACACACTTCACAGCACTCACCAAAGCACACCCCCTTCCCAATGTCCATAATCCCACCCCCTTTTCCCAACCCCCTCCCCCCAGCAACCCTCAGTTTGTTTTGTGAGATTAAGAGTCACTTATGGTTTGTCTCCCTCCCAATTCCATCTTGTTTCATTGATTCTTCTCCTACCCACTTAAGCCCCCATGTTGCCTCACCACTTCCTCATATCAGGGAGATCATATGATAGTTGTCTTTCTCTGCTTGACTTATTTCACTAAGCATGATACGCTCTAGTTCCATCCATGTTGTCGCAAATGGCAAGATTTCATTTCTTTTGATGGCTGCATAATATTTGTTTTGTTCTGACTTTAAATAGAAAGATTTCTTTAAATAGAAAGATTTATCATTAAGTATGATGTTTCTTAAGTTTTTAGTTTTTTGGTTTGGTTTTTGCATCTATCATTTGCTACATTTTGGATTCTTAAAAAAATTATAGATGGAGGGGCACCTGGGTGGCTCAGTGGGTTAAGCCGCCGCCTTCGGCTCAGGTCATGATCTCAGGGTCCTGGGATCGAGTCCCGCATCGGGCTCTCTGCTCAGCAGGGAGCCTGCTTCCTCCTCTCTCTCTCTGCCTGCCTCTCTGCCTACTTGGGATCTCTCTCTGTCAAATAAATAAATGAAATATTTAAAAAAATATTATAGATGGACACTGAATTTTATTGATGCCTCTTTTTTGCATTTATTGAGATTATCATATGATTTTTCTTTATTTATTTCGTGAGTTGCATTTCTTTGCTTTTCAGTGCATTTAATTTACCTTTTGGCCAATATATTTGCATTGTTAAGGGCACCTGGGTGGCTTAGTTGGTTGAGCAACTGCCTTCACCTTGGGTCATGATCCTGGAGTCCCTGGATCGAGTTCCACATTAAGCTCCCTGCTTGGGGGGGGGGTCCTGCTTCTCCTTCTGACCTTCTTCCTCTCATGCTTGCACTCTCTCATTCTCTCTCTTTCTCAAATAAATAAATAAAATCTCCTAAAAAATATTAAAGGTACATAGAAAAACCTATAAAAACTTCTGTTTTCACCTACCTAATCCCCCTCACTTGTGTAAAAAATAACCACTATTATTAGTTTTTTAACTATGTGCTTAGTTTCTTTATGTCATCTAAACAAATACAGCTATATATTCTTATTTTGTCCCTTCCTTACCTCATTAGTGGCCTACTAAGCTTACCCTTTTGTGTCTTATTTTTCTTACTTGGCTATTCTTCTATAGTAGTATATAGGCAGTGTTCTGATACTTTTGCCAGAGAGTGTTCCATTGTTTGAGTGTATTTATTTATACTCAATGATTGACTTTTCCTATTGCCTTCAAACATTGAGTTTTTGTAGGGTTTTGTTTTTTTTTTTTTTTTTTAGTTTCATAGAATTCCCTTTTATTTTTTCCTTAACTTTTTATTATTAACAGTATTTTCTTCTCTTCCTTAACTCTTTAAATGATTTATTTATTTATGTAAGAGAAGCAGGGGAGGGGCAAGGGAGAGATGAGAAATCCTTAAGCAAATGCCCCACTGACTGTGGAACTTGATCCCAGGACCTCAAGATCATGACCTGAGCTGTAGTTGAAGAGTTAGCCGCTTAACCAGCTAAGTCACCCAGGCACCCATCTTCTTCCTTAACTTTTAGTTTGGAAACTCCACATAGCAAATTTGAAAAAATAGTACAAATAATGTCCAAATAGACTTCATCAATTTTAAAATTTTAGGACATTTCCTTTCTCTGTCTCTCATTATGTATTTACATATATATACTTTTTCTTAAATCATTTCTTTTTTTATGTTATGTTAGTCTCCATATAATACTTCATTGTTTTTGATGTAGTGTTCCAACATACATTGTTTGTGTATAACACCCAGTTCTCCTCCTTAGTATCCATGCCCTCCTTAATATCCATCACCAAGCTCACCCATCTCCCCACCTCCCTGCCCTCTAAAACCCTCAGTTTGTTTCTCAGAGTCCAGAGTCTTTCATGGTTTTTCTCCCCCTCTGATTCCCCACCTCTTCATTTTTCCTTTCCTTCTTCTAATGTCCTCCATGCTATTCCTTATGTTCCACAAATAAGTGAAACCATATCATAGTTGAGTTTCTCTGCTTCACTTATTTCAGTTAGCTTAATCATTTCAAAATGAGTTGTGAACATCATGTATTTTCACCCTAAATATCAACAGATAACCTAATGACAAGGATGGTTTCTTCTATAGCCATGTTCCAATTTTATACCCAATAAATTTAACATTGACACAATAGTATTTTTTGCTCTGTTGTTCATTTTCTATTTTTTTTAAAAAAGATTTTATTTACTTATTTGAGAGAGAGATAGCAAAAGAACACAAGCAGGGGGAGGAGCAGAGGGAGAGGAAGAAGCAGACGCCATGCTGAGCAGGAAGCCTGATGTGGGGCTCGATCCCAGGACCTGGAGATCATGACCTGAGCTGAAGGCAGACAGACGCATAAATGACTGAGCCATCCAGGCGCAGTCATCCAGGCGAAAATGAAAATACTTGTTCATTTTCAAGTCTTTTCAAATTGTCTGAAAATGAGGATAATTCATTGCATTTGGCTGTCTTGTACAATTCTAAGGAAGACCCTTCTGGTTTGGCTTGTATAATTTCTTCTCCTATTCCTTTCTCTGTGTGAACTTTTCATTCTCCAGCCATGATAGGAATCAAGGCTCATCCCTCCATTTTTGCCCTTAGCTTGCTCCTCTTCTCATTTACCAGACTGCTATTTAGTGAATAGTGCTTTGCTTTAAAAAATCCTTTCTGAAGAGTCCTATTCACAAATCTATGTCTTTAATTCTGGCCACTCTTCTCTATCTGGTACTGAGCAGCTTTCTTTTGGATGTTTGCCCATGGGCTCACTCTTCACTCCCCACCCCACCTCTACTCCACTTCTGCCAAGTAACCCCTTCCCTTTTGTTTTAGGCCTTAGCTCAGACATCACTTCCTATGAAAAGAACTTATTAATTTTCCAAATTAGATAGTTCTATCTCCTTATGATCTAGGATCATCTTTTTCATCTCCTTGGTAGTATTAACCAACAACCTTGCCTACGTTCTTTTGCTCAGGCTGTCTCTTCTGCTCAAACCAGGACTTTGCCTTCTCCCCGGTCCTACATTACACACATCAGTTGAAGGTCTCACCCATAATTTAGCTCCTATAAAAGATCTCCCCAGATTACTAAATCAGAATTTATTTTTTTTTCCACTGAACACTGTTTAGTTTTCAATTTGTACTTACAATGATCTATTTTGCATTAGTTAGGTGTTCTTAAGATTTGTTACATAATGCTTTTGAGATTACACTGTCTATAGTATAGGAGAGTTATGAAGTATCTATCCCAGTATAATTTTTGTTGCTGATCCATAGATTATTGAGTATAGAAAGTATGGAGAGAGAATCCCAATCGTATGCATAGTGATTAGCTGAAAACTGAACCTGTATGAAAGGAGATGAGTTGAAGAAATTCTACCTTTGACTAGATTTTGTAGGAGATAAGTGATTTCTTACACATCGTTAAAGGTAAGGGCTTTTCCTGCAATAAAGAATATACATATTATAAATATGGTTATAAAAAGTTTGTAAAGAAAGTTAAAGCCAACCATATAAATGTATAGAAAAATATGGACGGCACCTGTGTGGCTCAGTCAGTTAAACACATCTGTCTTTGGTTTGGGTCATGATCCCAGGGTCCTGGGATCAAACTCCACATTAGCTCCCAGCTCAACAGGGAGTCAGCTTCTCCCTCTCCCTCTGCCTTTTCCCTTGCTTGTGCTATCTCTCTCTCTCAAATGAATGAACAAAATATTTAAAAAAATTTCAGGAGAACCTTGGTAGCTCAGTTAGTTAAATGACTGCCTTCGGCTCAGGTCCTGATTCTGGAGTCCTGGGATGAGTCCAGCATTGGGCTCCCTGCTCAGCAGGGAGTCTGCTTCTTCCTCTGACACTCCCCCCTTTCCTGCTCTCTCTCTCTCTCTCTCACACACACAAATAAATAAAGAAAAATCCTGAAAAGAAAAAATTTTGGAAATAAACTGGATGAGTTTTATACTTTCAGGTTTCTCTCCCTCCTGCCAAATTTCTGCTTCCCTTTTAAATCAGTGGCTTATCTCCCTGACACGATAATGTGAAGAAAGTATGAAGTAGAAAGAAATGTCTTAATTTCATCTTTATGAATTAAGACTAATGATATTCAACATTGAAACTGGACAGTTTTCAATTCATGATGGATTGCTGTATTACTCATTTAAGGAGTATAATAGTAAAGACTTTATTTGTCATTGTATCTTCCACAGCCTGACACAATACTTATTGAATGAATGAAGTAATTTGGAAAATAGAAGTTAAATTTTAGATTTGGGAGGCATCAATACAAAATTTTAAATTTTTAAAATTAATAAATTTTAATTAATTTAAAAATTAATTTTAATATTAATTAAAAATTTTTAATTTTATAGCACTAAGTTTAAAGTTATAAGGTTAAAACCTTTTATTATATACATTCTTTCTCATTTATTGTTATGATTATGCAGAAACTCTATAGGTCTATTGTTACTTAGTCATTCAATATTTTGGAATATTCTAGTCTAGCTCCAAAATTTTTTTGCTCCTGATTTCAAATAAAATGCTGCCAATTTTTAAAAATACATCTTCTTCCAACAATGATTCAATGAATATAGAGTAGGTGTGAGAAAGCATGTTTTAAATTTTTTTCTAGGAAATACTGATAGTCAGCCAGATTTAAGGACCGTTATTCTAGTTTATATATGATGTTCATTGTGGATGTAATATATATGGATTTTTCCCCCATTTCCCAACTTAATCTATTTTATTTAGGAAAATCCTCACAACAGGTGAACATCTAAACCTAATAATTCTCCCCATAGTTGAATTACATGTTGAGATTCTGAAGGTCTCTCCAACACATGTGCTAGAAAATTAAACAATAAGTCTTCTGAAAACATTAATATAAACTGGGACCACCTCATCAGCTAGTGGCATAATCTGATTGTAGGCAAATTGTGTTAGATGCAAATAATCTGGACAGCAAGACTTTATTAATTTTTATTAAAAATGGAAACACCAGTACACCCAAATCTGGCTCTGCTCCTTACTTATTCAACTCAAAGAAAATGTGATTAAGAGGAACAAGAAATCTAAGAAAAGCAACAAGGACAAGACAGTAAAGAAAAAATAATGATTCTTGGAAAACACAAATCTTCAAAAAAATGTCTCCCTGACTTCCAATGTAATTAAATTTTCATCCCAAAACTATGTTGAACTAAGGAAGAAAAAATAAATGTATTTTTGCTCTAATCATTACTTTGAAGATTTGCTCATGAGTGCAATTTGTTAAGATTTTATTTGATTTTAAAAATTTATTCTACCACACATCCATTGCTTCAGTATTAACAACAAGCACCCTACTCCGAGCAGCTGAACGACAAGCCCTACCTGGTAGCCATGCACTGAGCAGAATAAGGGAAACAAGAAACTTCCAAGCCATAGTTTTTACTGTGACTTTTGGAATACTTCAATAGAGAAAAGAGAAAGCAACTATCACTCAAAAATTATTTTGATGGTATCTGTCATTTCTACTATAGACTATCAGTCTATAATCCCGCTATAATCCCACTAGGATTAATTATGGAAAATACAGCTAAAATCCAAAATTTTAGTAGGGAATCTGGGAATTCAAAGCACAGCAATCCATCTCTCAATTTATAGGTTCACTAGAGAAGCAGAGGCATATGTGTATTGATGGTGGCCATTGCATTGCAGGGGAAGTAAGGCTTGGGAAAAAAAAAAAAAAATACCCTGCTTGAGACCACTTACTAAGTTTGGAATAAAAAGTGTATTTCTAGCTCCAGTTCTCTGTTCTTACCCATAAGCTCTCTCTGGTTCAGTAGCAAGGGTTCTCTGCCTAATGGTTGGGAGGTGAAACACCACACTTCTTTTATCTTTAGGTGACACAAAATCACAGTTCTTCCTGTTTGCAATCAAGACCTTTGCCGAAATGCATCATAGTGAAGGTCTAGTTCAAATGGCGTGTGGACCCTGAACTCTGTACCATCCAGCTGTGGGATGGGGCCCAGTGCTCTAGTAAGATCGTTGATTTTGTGTACGTCAGTGTGGAAATGCCTGGGAACAGAGCAGGAGATGAAACTCTGGCCCAGTTTGCAGTCCAACTGGGCATAATCAGAGTTTCAGCTTTTCAGTGGCTCACTGCCACTCTTTAAAAGCATAAAAATTCCCTCTAAAAAGAAATTCCTGCTCAAAACAGACTTTCAAATAGTCTGATTAAAATTGCCAGGTTTATTTTGTTTGTATCAACTATTAATACAATTGTGTACAATTCTATGATTTTGTGTCAATGAGTTAATTCTCCTTGGTGCTGAACCAAATGGGACTGTAGATTTAGAGAATGAACAAGAAATGGGTTGTGTCTAATGAGATGTCCTAGGAAATAGCCATGCTATGCAGACTATACATGGGCTCCACACATGCTTCAGCCAGATGTGATTTTGGCCCGTCATCTCCACAGCTGGTATTTTCTTAGTGGTTTATAATACGTCCCCTATTCTTTCTTGTCCATCTTCCCCCCACTTAAAATTTACATTTTCAAGTCAGGTTTATAATGAAAATAATTTGGGTCATTAGACCCCTTCACCTACAGTGAAATTTCCTGTGAATAAAAACTTACTAAATGTATTGTGATGATATTCTTTCTTTCTACTTTCTACTCTTTGAATCTACCTGCTGGGTAATTTTTAATGCCAATCCATAACTTCATTTGAAGAGCTAACCTGGGAGTATAGAAAAGGCAGAAGAAATCATTTTCACCTTCTTGTCTATCCGCACTAATCCTCTTAAAAGTACCCTTCCAATCAAGGTATCCAACAGAAGCTCAATTTCCTCAGCAGATGGAACAGTGAAAGGTACAGTGTAAAAGGGTAACCACTGAGAGTGAAAAAGGAAAAAAACAGAGTGACCCGAGGAGCTAGCCTGAGCCCAAGAGCACACAGTGCCACATGTCTTTACTCAGGCAGACATATGCATGTTTCTCTGTCAAGACTGAAAAGTCAAGGAAATGGCAGGCTTTGGCTTTCAGCTGGCAGGGACATGTACTGGAAATATGTTATTGCAGAGTGACTGAAACTCAGTCAGAGGTTTAACACTTAGCAGGCAGGCAGCAAAGGCTAGAGAAAACGGACCATGATTTTCTCCATTGGGTTCCACCGGCCCTGACAACAATGACAGCTTAAGTTTTTAAAAATAGTGTGATGGATTCTGATGACTCTGGAGCATTTTAGGTTAAAAATAGAATAGTGGACGCATCCCCTAAGAAAAATGGCTGGGGAAATACATCATCAAAATGTTACACAAACGCATCAGAAACTGCGCGTGGATTGCCCAAAGAAAACAGAACCAATTTTCTGAGAAGATTGAATAGAAATATTGAATGGACCCAGCTTCATTTAATACCCACAGAGTTCCTGTGAAATGCAATTAAGAAGACGGGGGATGGAGAATAAGAAAAGATACGAGCCACAAAATGGTCCTTTAGTGCTTCCTTAGAAGGTCATAGCCCACTTTTTATAAACGTGATGTGAAGCACAGAGTTGAAGTGTGTTTTCAAAGATTTGGCTCCACTCCAGAGGTCTTTCTTTAATGCTGTTTGCCAAATTTATGCTAAAGGCAGATTTATGAACACTGTTAGAGAACAGGTATTTCCCTTCTTATTCACAGAGAAGAGTTTTATTATTTTGGTCCATGAGCTGAGCAAAATTAAGCATTAGTTTAGGCTGTAAATTCTCATTTCTATATGTAACAGGTGGGTATTAAGGAAGTTTCTGATTCTAAAAAAACAAACAAACAAACAAACAAAAACCTCAGGGTCTTTTAAGAATTTTCTCATTTCCAAGGCCTTATCTGGGTTTCATAGAACTTTCACCTCTGTAATTCTAAACTGATAGGTTTAACCTTTCTATGCAGTAAAAAACACTTTCCATCACCTCTCCTCTCTGAAATGCTGAGGTCAGCATTGAGATTGAGAAACAGGGTCTAGAGACAGACTACCTGAATTTGAATTCTGGCTCTTTCACTTACTAGTGTTGAGAATCTAAGCAAGTTCTTAATACCTCTAAACCTCCATTACCTCATCTGTAAAATGAGGATAAAGCAGTTCCTACCTTGTAGGGATGTGGGGAAGAGTGAATGAGGTGATACGTGTAAATCATTTAGTACAGTGCTTAGCATACAGAAAGAAAAATCAGTACTGTCTTGAAGAGGGTTAAGATACCAACACCTTAGGGCTTCGTGTTGTCCAGGCTGAACACATGAAGACCATGATCTCTTTCTCCATGTCCTAACTCTTTTTTCATTTCCTTCCTCTTAGCTCTCTAGGCCTTCATATTTGTTAAGTGGTCTTCTGCTAATGAACAGAAAGATTCTGGTCAATGACAATTTTTTGAAAGAATTACCTGCTTTGTTCTGTCTTAACACATTAAGCATTTCTTGAGTCCATTGAGGACTCATACCCCACAGATCTTAACAGAAAATAAGAGAATGGGTACAAAAGACAGAAAATGGACTAGTTGGGTAGCTGGAGGGAGAGACAAAATCAACAAGGAAAGATGCAGACAGACTTATAAAACAGGTGAACTTCTAGGTGATTCATCGGCTCTTAGCACAGTAACAGGATTTCCCAACATTGTTCCAACTGGAGTATTGGTCCCTAGAGATGATCAGTAAACATGGGATTTCATGGTTGAAACAGTTTGTCCAGAATATATATATATATTTTATTTTATTTATTTGCTAGAGGGAGACACAGTGAGAGAGGGAACACCAACAGAGGGAATGAGAGAGGGAGAAGCAGGTTGCCCCCGATCAGGGAGCCTGATGTGGGACTCAATCCCAGGACCTTGGGATCATGACCTGAGTCGAAGATAGACACTTAATGACTGAGCCACACAGGCCTCCTTGTCCAGAATATTTCAAACCATATTTTCAGCTAGGAGTCTCAAAGCACATTAACATATGAAGGATTATTAAGCAGTAAGGAAACCTGTTTAATATTTTGTTTATCCCATAATACTGATCATAATGTAACATTTAGAGAATCCTTCCACTATCATTATTTTAGAGCTGAGAAACAAATTCCTGTGAAGAACAAATTTGGGGCAGCTAGTGAACCATGATAAAACTGATGGAATGTAAAGGGGAACTAACGTTTAGAGAATGCCTATTACATGTGCCCGCAATGGTGCTAACTGCTTTAAAAACATTTGCTCTTTCCTGATAAGGTTAAGGTAATAATTTTTAAGTGGGAGGGATATTTACAGTGCTTTATGAAAGAATGTCATGGCTCATATTAGCTGTCTTTAAGTGGGAGCTTAATAGCGCTTTCAAAAAGGAAGGATCTTAAGAAATCATGTAGCCCACATTCATGCTTAAGAATATTGATTTTGCACCCACTGAGCAATTTGGAGTGTCAAAAGTTCACAAGTAACAGAAGGAGAACCAATGAATCACCAAAGTAATAATTAGTAAAAGCTGATTGTGCACACACCAAAAAGACAGTTTGCAAACCAGAGCACTCATCCCAAAACATGGAACAAGGCTCAGGGATACATTATTATAAAGCAGCTTATATAGCGAGGAAGCAGTGACTGCTTCCTCTTCACAATTATTGGTTATAACATTGGAATTTTCTTAAATGATAGGGACTAGGTCAGTGGTTACCTCATATTGACCTTGGGAAAGATTCAAGTTTTGCTTATAATTTTCAGAGGCATAAACAAGAAATGACCCAGGTCAAGTCAGTCTCACAAAATAAGCTAAATTAAGCTTTGTTTGTATGACTAAACTGGTTTTGTCTGCACAAGCCATTTTTAGGGCTGGTCTCCATTTGTTTTTGATTTTAACAATCCTCTCCCCTCACTTTTGGTCATTCTCTCCGAAAGGCTGAGAGTATGATCAACCATGATGATACTATTTTCCATTACCATCACTGATGTAGTCAGGCTGGAACCACACATTTGCTATTTCCATTAGTTGAGCCATCAGGACATGTTTATAGGACCAGCATATATTTCATACAGTTGATAATGTAAGTATATATGAAAGTGAGGTAAAATAGCAGTTTTATATTGTTAAAGGAAAGAATTACATTTTATTCTTCCTTTGTATTCTGCAAGCCATCTATCCTAGCATAGTACCAGGTGCATAACCTTTAGTATGTCTTCTGAAATGAATGAATGAATAAAGTAGTGGTAAATTGCACTAAAATTATACTTATTTTTATTATTATACTGATTTTGCACAGTAAAATGTAACAAATGTAACTTAATAACAGGACATTTTGCCATGGGGAACAAGCCAGGATGGAGTCAGACTGTAATTTTTGAAACCTGGTGCTAAATTTCTGATGTTGTAACAAACAGCTTCTGCGTACAGCTTAGTCTCAGTCAAGATGGGTACCAGAAAATTCACTCACAAGACAGCCATGTTAGAGATAAGCATTATTTTATGAAGCTGAATCTGGCTTCAGTTCTTTTGTAAGAAACTTAAATTTACCTTTAAATAAATTGTTAATATGTTCAGTTTACTCCAACTTTAGTTTTCTTTCTTCTCTACTTACTGTTTTTCTTCTTCTTGTAACAGAAAGTAAAAACCTACCTCTTCTTTCCCTGAAATGTTTATATACCACTAAGAATGAAGCATTGAGAGGGGAGATTCAGGTCAGGAAGGAGGGAATACTATGCAATCACAACTATTAATTTTGTGGAGAATAACAGATCTTAATTTCAGTTCTAAGTGTAGGCACATATAAACACAGCGGCCATAAAATATGAGATTTCCCTTCCTTTCTTGTACACATTTGCCCACACTGGCAATGAGACTGAATTGTGAGAGACAGACTTCCTATATTTAAATGAATGAAAACCGGTCACGATGAGTTAGAGACTGAAAAACACTGTTGAGAATTTTGGGGGTTTGTTTTCAGACAGCATTAATGGAAGGGGAAGTGGCCTGTGTTCAGGGCAACCAGACACTCCATCAGTCACACACCCCAAACGCCCTGCCCTTTCCTGCTATTATCCCGCTCTCTTTCTAGCCTCTTTCCTTTGTCCTTCTCTCTCTCTCTCTCTCTTTTTTAATCTGCATCTTGGTACTCCAACCTGGAATGTGGCATTTACTCCGTTACGATTTGAAAATACAGTGACAGTTTTCTGATACGTTCAATACATTGAAATGTTCTCTGCATCTTGTCAGAGTTTACAAAGAGGAGGATGTGTAAATAAACCGGAGTGATCTCTTGTAGGAATGGAATTCTGCTGCTGAGAAGCTGAGGAGTGATGCCCTTGGGATTCTGCTGTCCAAGGGCTACATGGAGAAAGAGCACCTACGGCTCTCTAACCAGAAACTGCACCAGCTTCAAGGAGAATGTCGTCAGCTCATGGCGGAGAGGGAAACTTGGTTAAAAAAGGCAAATGGCTTTTTTTGCAGTACGAATAAGGTCAGTATGAAGCCACATTGGTAATTTTAGGTAATCAGGGCAGACCAGTAAGAGACTCATAACTTCAGTAGGCTGGAGCACATCACGGAAGTCTAGATTCCACGTAGAGTTTCAAAATTAATAGCAACAAAATCGAGTTTCTAAAATGTATTCCTATCATAGCCATTATTTGGTTCTCAAAACGAGGAGACTCCTTGCTTTGACATGTAAAAAACATTCCCATGAGAGTTTCATCAAAGAGCTGTCATTGAGCTGTTTGAGGGGGACACTTGTGCTGACACTGCAAGGCTTGTCATGGAGTAAGGGAATTACCATAAAATATATCAAGGTGAAAAGAACACTGTGAAACTTTTACCAAAAAACTATTTCCCTTTGAAAAATTATCTTTTCATTTATCAAGTAAAGATACACGAATACTGCAAATCTTTTGCAGGCAAACCACAAGGCTAGAAGCAGAGCCTTGACCTAACTGCCCTGCCTTGGTCTTGCCTTTTAAGGTCAGCCAACAGGAAATCTTGCTTTGGAACATCTCCAGGTCTTCTAGACTGGGAGAAGTGCTCTGCTTCTCCTGGTTGACTGTAACAGGTCGCTCTTAGTGAGTGGTAATGTCTACATGTTCATCTCAATCGTATATCTGAAGCTGGTGATATTATTTGAAAATTTCTTTTACCTTTTCCAATCTAACACACATCTTCAAACTGCCCTGCTGGAATTATTTACTACCTTAAATATCACTGATGTTTTTCAAACTGGACAATGTGACAGGAAATGAGTAAGTAACCCCTAAAAGGTAGGTATATTGTGATTTAAAGTCATGATATCAACAATCTGAATATACTGTCCTGGTATATATCAAAATAGTTCCTTAATTTTGAGCTTCCTTACTGATAGGAAACTTGAAAAGGATGAATACTAGAATTCTAAAATAGAGTTTCTAGAATTACAGAAAAAAATTAAGGAAATTTTGGCAAATTATTTGTTTGGGATTTTTTTGTTTGACGAGAAGATACGGAGCATGTTACTGGAGCTGCTGACCTAAGTAAATGGTAGGATGCTAGGTGAGTTCCTCTTCAACATTCCTGTTTTCGAGTAAGAGACTTTCTAACACCCATTCTATAAAATAAGTGGGTCATATGTCAGTAAGTTAATGCCGTTTCTAAGGAAGACCATTGTAGAACATGTTGCTCTGACAAAACAACACTTCTAGAACAAACCCTCTAGGTTCAGCCCTGCAAAATGTAGTTTCCCTCTCTCCTTACTTCTAACTCTCTTGCTCTTGCTTTCTCCATTCTCATTATCTGATAACTTCCCAGGGAGGCTTTCTTCTTACATTATTTCTGGGCCCTGAGGGAAAAAGAATGACACTTCTTGTAATAGTAACAGTTTAAAAAAAAAAAAAAAAAAGAATGGAATGGTTACTTCCTCAAATTCATATAGCAATGGCAATTCAGGTCAAATCCTAAGAAATTACATTTCTTAGGTCTCAACACTTGACTTCTAGATCCCATCTCATCATTTGAAATGCCGTGGCATTTAAATCATCACTAGTTCCATTGGGATTTATCCATTCTATATTATCCATACTATAGCATTCTCGATAGCCAAGTGGCACTTAAAAAAGTACAGAATTTTTTCTCCCTTTTCAAAGCAACAAGGAATTAATTTTTAACTCCAAATTTAAGAGTCGATGAGAAAGGTGATAGTGGCTTTTACCTCAGCAAAAATAGAAATCGGAGCATAGAAAGTGGATATTTAATCATGATTTTTAAAATGAAATATTTATCATATTATGAAGAAGCAGTAAATGATGAAATAAGGTAGTGGGTAAATCCATTTAAATTAAAGAAGGAAACTCTTTTTTAAGACTTATAAATGGTATTTTTCTCTTTTATTTATATTGTGGGATCTCCACATTTTACAAAATTCTCAGTATTTTAGCCTTTAGTACTTATAAATAACCCTAGTTAAAGTAAAGAGCTGGATTTAAACATTAATATAATGTAAAAGCCCTTAAAATTTTTTTTTTCTAGTCTGAAAATTCCATTTACACTAAGTAAGGGGTATTTTCAATTTATATCATCTCTGAAGCACTGAATTTCTCTTTCCATACTCACTTTACTATACCTTGGGTGCACTGGGTTTTTTAAATTGTGAACATCCCTATCCCTAGGAAAGGTCATGTTGTCAAGAACTGTGAGATATCTGAAATTTTACCCAAAATTTCAAGCTAACATGCTAACTTGCCCGTTTTGTGGATGTTCACAAAAGACACATGACTTTTGTGTCAGCTTTGAAAGACTTTTATTTTGAAAGATCTTATTACTCACAAAAACAAGAATCTAAATGTCAATGCATCATGTCAGTTTCCCAAGTCGCAATTCCTGGGGGTGGGGGCGATGCAGATGGGTCCCGCTGGGTGACTGCTCATGCAGCTGGTAGTGATCCAGGAGGGGAGCCCTAAGCTTGGGGCATCTTCTGTTTGATGGCAAACAATAATCCAGCCTTCTGTTTGTCTCTGAAGGAGACATTTCCTCAGCCCTGAAGGTTGCTGGCTGTAAACCCAACACTGAGAAATGGTCCCAGTAAAGAGGGGTCAGTGGTAGGCATTCTTGGCATACCAATAATGATGGGCAGGAGCACTACTGACTCTCCCCAAAAAAATACAGCACCGTGAAAGGAAGAGGAAGTCGGTGCTTTAAAAAACGATATTTGCTTTGAAAACCAATTCCATTCTTGATAAGTGAATTATTTGTTCAGCAAACAACCTCTTATTCCAACTTTGTTAAAGCTAGGTCAATATTCTCCTTCAATATTTGTGCCAAATACCACCGTGAGAAAATATGTTAGTGTCATGGGTAATATATGAATGACTGAATGTCACAGCTGGAGTATTTGCTCAGTAAAAAGTGAAGTGTATGATTTTAAAAATACAGCTTTCACTTTTTAAAAATTTTGTTAAAATGAAAAGGATGTCATAATCTCATCTTCAGAATTAACTATTGTTAATGCTTCCATTAACAATAGTTAATACCGAAGATATATTTCTTCTTTTAATCTGGATTTTTATCATATGTTGCTCGTATTTTTTTGCAAGCAGAAGGAAATTCTCCCTTTCCCCCCTTTCCCTTCATTTTAATTCATTCTCTTCTCTTTATCAATTTTAGATACAGATATTCTTACTTACTAGGAAAAGTCATAATAATTTCTTTTAGTGAAGTCTTTAAATAAGTAGTGTGATCAACAATTACCCTTCTTCTTTAAGGATTCATTTCTTTAGTCTATTTTACTGAACAATTGCTGTGTGTCAGATACTCTTCTAAATTTGGGGGATACAGCAGAGAACTTTTATACAAAATAATCTAGAATATATTTTCAATCTGTGAAATTCAATAAAATACAGTTATCACCTAATAATACACATTGACTAGAGTGGCCCACTGCCTTTGCCCTGCGGATTTAGGAGTGAAATTGTTTACTTTTTAATTCCTCTAGAAGTTGATAATTGATTAATATTCAAGACTCAAGAGTGTTTTTTACTCAGTGTCTATAGCCTTTGGCTTGAGGTATGGCGGTTTGTACCTGGAGTGAACAGTAGGTGGCGATTTTAGCACATAGGACCTCAGAATGTTGCTACTGATGCTGTCATAAACCAGCCACTGGATTCAAGTGGATTGAACCATGTCACTTAAGAACCTGAGATGCTTCTTTTCCATTTTAGAGTTATCTCCTGTGCTGGCGAACTTACTGCTGAATCATTTAGCAACAAATATAAGAAGGGTTGATTGTCAATGTGGGATGATAGCTGATTGGAGAAGTGTTTCTCTAATTACGAGATGTTGCTAAGAGTTATTAGGACATGGCATGAAATATGAACATAGCACCTATTATAGTATCTCATCGGGATCCCCCAAATTTTCATCTTTCTTGAATGTAGATGATCTTATTTATTATATTTTTATCAAGTTCACCAAAAAAGAGTTGGGTGAGGTGGGTCAATCACCCATAGAGTACTTATTATTATTTAAAGAATGTGATTCAAATATATATGCTTAAGCATAAATATATAAGCTTCAAGAGCAGCGCAGTGTGAACCTGAATTTATATGACAGCAATGACTGAACTTGAAGCTGTAAAACATGGCTGATTGGTCATACAGTCTCATCTCCCTTGCTTCCCATTCTCGGGCACATGATTTCTTTGGCGAAAGCAAGCTGTGAAGACTGAGGCCAAATCTACATGGTGTAGCTCTTGGGTGGTCGGCCTAAAAGCAAAATGGAACAAAAGCTACGTCACCTAACGCAACACACCAAAAGCAGTTTGAAATAATGATTGTCATAGCTTCTCCTCTTCTGCCATCACTGCCGGAAGTGTAATGTCTTTTAAATAGATACGTTGCTTTTTCAAGATATGGACAGCAATGCAAACCAGTAATGTCTACAGCAACGTAATTGTTTCAGATGAAAACAAAATAATTAAAGATGGAATTTGGTACAGTTTTTTTTCCCATTTATATATGTACTGTTTTCCCATTTTCAAAATAGATACATTTTAGGCTAGATATGGGAAACGATGAAATAAAATGGCCCAGTTGTATAGATTGAAGAATGAAGAAACCTGCCCAAGTAGAGGACCTAAAAAATATTATTCAGAAGGAATTTGTTAGATGATATAAATGAATTCAAGAAATTAAGCTAATTGTCATTGGACATCCCTTTCCTTGATATTTCCAATTTCATAATTCTTAGGCAGCCTGTCTCACATTTCTCCTGCCAGAACAACTTTTCATTCTTTTACAAAAACCAAAAGCATCTTTTTTTTTAAACTTTCTCCATTCTTCTACATTTCCATTTGGCTAATGTGTTGTATACCTGCTGTTTTCATGAATCATATATATACTTTAACTAAAGCAATTAAAGATACAATCCTTGCTTTCAAGACTTTCTCAGTCTAGTTTGGAGGAGAGGCAAGGGAACAGAAATGCTGAGCACTTTGGGAAAAGCCCAAAGCTTTTGGAGTGAGCATAGAGCATTAGAGAACACAGAGGAGAGGACCAGGGGGAAAGTGTCAAAGAAGGCTTCTCTAGAGGAGGTGCACATTGAGCTAAATATGAAAAGCTGGGGCAAGATGGGGCTGGGAGGGAATTGAGTAGTAAAGAGCTGTGCCTTGTTTGGAAAACCTAAGGTAATTCTTTTTATTAAGAATGTAGGGTGGAAGCCCAGAATGATGAGAGACAAGTGGTAGAAGCAATCAGGGGGTTAGGAACTTCTTGAATAGCATGCTAAGAAGTTGCTGTCTTGGTTGCCTGGGTGGCTCAGTTGGTCAAGCATCTGATTGTTAGTTTCAGTTCAGGTCATATCTCAGGTTATGAGATCAATCCCTGCATCAGATTCCACACTTGGCACAAATTCTACTTGGAATCCTGTCTCTCCTCTCCCTCTGCCTTTCCCCCGCTCATGCTTTCTTTCTCTCAAATAAAGAAATAAATAAAATTTAAAAATAAAGAAATTTCTATTTTTTGCTGAACATATCCTTAAATATGAAGAGATATTAAGGACTCAAATCATGATGAGGCAAACCTCCTGATATGGAGTAAATGATACCTTAATTTTCTTACCTCCTGTATTCCCTCTGAGAGAATGGTTTAGCAACATTTGATTTTAGAACTCAAGGATGGGCTATTTAAACCACAGCATATATTTGAGAAATATGGCTAAACTATGACCATATTATTATTTGTATATAATAGAAAACTTATCAAAAACAAGAAATACCTTATACATCTTACATTTCTCATGACAGCCCACAACTCAGTCCATATTTAATTTGTCTTATAATAGTTCAGTTTTACTGTCACTCACTCATGAATATCCTTCTCTATAAAACTATCAAGTGACCTCTGAGCAAGTCAAGAGTGGATTTACTGGTTTCCCTTCCACGTACAATTTTAAACTGTTGCATCTCTCCATTGGCATTAAGTATATTCTCCTTTGTATTATAGGCATTTATGGGTAGATTTCCTTTCTTTTGCTGAATTAAAGCTCCTTGAGGGTAAGAAACGTGTCTATTTTACTTTGCATTCATCAGAACAGAACACCTAGAACAGTGCCTTTTGGGTTGTGGGTGCTCGATAATTGTCTGAATGATTGAAAGCAGTGAAATATTACAAACCATGGAGTTTGAAGGACAAATTTCATTTTCATAAGAGATTACATTGATCCTGGGTCATTGGAATGAGATCATTTTGAAAGCAGAGAGCTTAATTACTTTAATACACGAGGAACACAAATTTCAAGCTCAGTATCTGGCATACTTGAGAAGGGGAGTAATGCTGTACGAAGAGATGTGTCATCACCCGTACCACCTCCTCCAAGAAGTCTCCAGGCAGCAATAATTGCTTATTTTTCAGTTTCCCATAGTATTGCTCTGTGCTCCTTAGAGAGAGATGGTCTTAGTCATCTTTGCATGCCACCTAGTGTTCAACAAATTTGGTTGAATGAACGAATAAATGACCATGTGACAAGTCAATTTACAGTTTGAGCCTGAGTTTTCTCCTTTCTGAAATAGGTCTAACAATCCTTATCTTCTTCAGGGGATACCATTCAGTAATAAAAGTTCCTGCAACTGGTGATAAATGTACAAAGTCTTTCCAGGAAAGAGTTGGAGTATAAATAAATAAATTGAATTGTGAAGCATTAAGTGAAAATTTTAAAATATTTGCTAGGATGATAGTTTTCTAAAATAATACAGTAGATTTTGGAGCCAGGCTGCTGAGGTATGAATCTGTACTTAGACATTTATTAGCTCTATGACCTTGGGCAGTTACTTAACTTCCCTGTGCATCCAGCTTTTTTATCTGGAAAATAGAAATAATAATTATATGCACCTCACAGAGTCACTGAGCTATCTACATGAGTTAATACATGACTAGTGCATAGAGGGGCTAAACACTCACTACGTTCCAGCCATTATTTTGTCATTATATATGCATTGAATACTGCACTGGCCACTGTAATGTGACTTAAATGCTTTTGTTCATTTTCCTATCCCCAGCATGTACCAGAGTACATGCTCCATAGAGTTCAATTAATGCTTGTTAAACAAATGAAAGAAAATAGTTGCTTTGCACATTGTAAAGGGACATTTTCCCTTCGGAAATGTTAATATTCCCAAGATTATCCTAAAACTATTTAGGTCAATTTAGATAAAAGAAACCAGAAAGTATAAACAATGACTAGCTGGTTAGAGTTCTACCTATGGGTCTAGTTTATCCATTTCCAAGGTGGGCTTATCTCAGGAAAAAGTAAGAGTTCATCAGCACATACACTTCCTCCATTCCGTGTTGACAAAATGCATCAGATATATACCATTTTCAATCCAAAACTCCTTTTCCAGTTTATTTTTCTCTTCAGCTTTTCAGATTGTGAGGCCAAAACCAGTTTTAGTTAGTCATGATTTTACCTATGTTTCAACACCACAAAGCCACCTTCTAACCCTTGTGAGGAGGAGGGAGATTTGGGTGGGGCCCAGCAGAGACAGCCCTGGTGAGGCAAGGAATGAGCCTGAGCACCAGCAGGGGGCAGCAGATACTGCCCTCTTACGTCATACTCTGGCTCCTGCCTTTCTGGCATTTCAAGCCTTGGCAGATCTGGTGAGGACCCGGATCAGGCATCAGCTTGCCTAACTGGGAGCCACAGGAGTGGCTGCAGACAATGGGATCTGGTGCTCTGATGAGAAGCTGAGTTTTGTGTCCTTGGTAAGGGTAAAGGTTCCAACCAAACTCGTTCTCCAGCCTCGGAACTCGTGCAAGGAAAATTTCAAAGTTCTGCAGTGTTTGAGTTTTTTTGTTTTTCGTTTTTAATGTTTTTTGTTGTTGTTGTTTTGTTTTGGATTCTCTTCAGATAAGTTAGTCTAGAAGCAAACAATACTACTAATTAAGCATCTTGGTGAAACAGAGTGATGATATGATTATCCTGGGTGACTCATGGTTCTTGCTGAACTTTTTAATCTCATAGGTATTTTAAAAAGAGTAAAATGTACCATGCCCTGACACCATCTCTGTTTGATTTGGTCCAGCCTGGATGTTGTACTTTGGATCTTGTACTTAAAATGGTGGGAAAAAATCTTTATCAGCATAAAAAAAAAAAAACAAAAACCTAAGCAACTCCTTAGTCTTCCCAAACCAAGGCAACAAGAGCTAATTGGTCTTCTTGTCTGCCTGAGAACTGGGTGGTACAATATAAAATTGTCAAGAAGAGCTAGAATATAGAAGGAGAAAATATTATCCTTGTGCTTATATCCTTCTTTTTGTCTCTAGTCATAAAATTTGTATTTGACCAGGTTTGAAGAAAGAGGAGCATGTGAAGAGAAAACTAAAGAGGAAATATTAATTCCAAAGGGATTTCTATGGGGGCCATAGCGTCATTGCCAAAAATAACCTGTTCTATACCGTATGTGAGACAGAGATTCTTTCCAGGCTGCATCCAGTATATCAGGTTCCCTATAGTTATAGTAAATAGAAAGACATTCAGTTCTATTCTGGGTATAGATTAAGTGAGAGCCATGATACTTAGATGCTTTCTGGAACGGGAACATGGATTCTTCATCAAATTTTGCATAGGGATAAGAGAAAGGAGTTTTGCATAGGATTCTGACAATCACAGAATGTATGATCTTTTTGAAAGAGGACTCCTCTTAAAATCATTAAATATAACATTTCTGTGGGTTTAGATAATTCCCATTAGGGTTAGGTTAGGATTAAGGATAAAGAATAAGCTCTCTTACTCATCTTATTTGCAAATATATTTGTTGAGCTAATGAAGGAGCGCAACCACTCACCTCTTTTCTTCTGCCATGACTCTATCACGTGTGATACACAGAGCAATTCATAAGTCAGTGCTTTCCAAACACTGTGATCTTTTCGAGAAAAAAAGCTCTAGAAGAAAATTTGGTTATTTTGACATTAAGTTATGTGTTACTTTGGTCCTTGATATACTACCTCCTTCTAGTGACTGTTTAGCCCTTCAATTTATTCCCATATTACTGAGATGTCATACTTCTATGATGACGTTCAGGAAGGGGGAGAGTCAGCTCACACATGCACTTTATGCGGCTTTAGAATCTAACTCCTATGAAGATGAGACCAGTGCCCACAGATCAGAGGGTAGCAGCTGTTCCCCAAGGCCACAGGAGGAGAGGCCCAAGCAGGACGAATGACCGGCAGCAGATGGTCCTGTTCCTCTCAGGAGCTTTTCAAATATGTGTCTCATCAAGCTTTAGAGTAATTGCAAGAAAGTATTTCTGAGTACTTACTCCATGTCCATCCGCATGCCCTAACTGTCATGTTTTTTTTTCCTTCTTTAATTCTCAAAACAACAACAAACATGTATTAAGGTTATAGTGGCTTAATACTAAAACAGAGTGGAGTCAGATGTGTGGAGAAGAAAAAGCACTTTGGAATTCTCTGTTCTTTCAACCATTCCCATGAGGAATTCTGGAGATTATCTTAAGGGAAGAAAGAAGTGAATGCCCGGATATCTACGTATATACCCTTTCCTTTTATTTCATCCTTTAGTTTAGCTCAATGGCTCCCATCCTCATTGGAAATAGTATTACTACAGTCACTAGTTCACATACACCTAATTTTAAGCATGATTTAAGGGAGGTCATGATAATTTTGACTACACCAGATTTTTGTTTTTGGCACTAAACTTTAGAACTAAACTGTGATTAACATGAGACTCTACTTCGTTCAAAAGAAGCGATAAAAATTTAAAATATGAAACAAAATCCCAGAAATAGTGACTATTGCCAAGTGGTATTCCAATGTGTCATGGAAAGATTGGGAAAGAAATTCAAATACTGTTTTCTAGCATCAGCATGTTGACACATTTGGCTCTGTTGCCAAATGCAGAAAAAGAGAGGGGGATCAGATAAGGAAGAATCTTCAGGTTCAAAGTTTCTCTAATAAAACTATCTTCCTTTTCCAGTCCTATATAGTGTAAGAGAAACCACTCAGCCTTTCTCCGTATTTTTTCTCGCCTATAAGAAGGAAAGGTAAACACTTACTGATAAAAAGTTAAGTTTTAAAATCTCACGTTTTCCACTGGTGATGAACAGACTTCTTGGAAAAGCTGCTTCTTTCTTAAGCTTCCCCTGGTAATCTTTTGCCCCATGGTTCCATGGGCTAGGGGTTAAGAGCCGGAGTCTCAGGACCAGGCAAATTAAGGACAGACCAAATCTGCCACTTAGTAGAAGTATTACTTTATGCAATTTATTTAATCTCTCTGAGACTCAGTTTCCCCTGTCATACAATGGAGGTCATTTCTCACTTTCATCTAGGGCCATTCAGGATAATGTGCCTGAAACTCAGCAGATATCCCAAAATGCTTGTTGGCTGAATGGAAGGTAATCATGAAACACAAAAGTACAGACGGAGCACAAGTTAGTTCTCATTAAACTGCAGTTGATATTATTACTTCCTATCATCCAAATAAAGGGGATTGTTTTTGTTTTAAACATTTTTAGTGATCAGGAAGAACAGATTCAGGAGACATGAGGACATTGATGGGACTACAGAATAACATATAAGTAATGGGAAAACATTGGAGAGACTTCATGTGTTAATTCAGATTTTGTCCGGTTCAGATTCTGACATTAAACTCACTCCCTTAGATGGCAGCCAGCTTCCACACAGCTCTACAGCTGTTGCCTCTTTGGCTTAAACTGTGTTCCCTCCCTCTTCAGGTCTCAGTGGTAACTAGACTCATGAGGCCATCCGCTTTCATTTCTCATAAGTCTTCTGTGGACTCTTCCTACTGTTCCTGGTGGGCCCCTAACAGGCTCACTGGCTTCCAACCCAACAGTCCAGGAAGGCTAGACTTCCAGGCTCCTGCTGACTATGGTGCCGTCAGGCTTACTGGGATAGGAGTGTTCTCCAGAATGGTATGGAGCATCCCATTGGGTGGCTTCCTCCAGGAGTGCCAAAGGGCAACATGGCAAGAACTCCCTTGCCATGCAGCTTTTCTTCAACCTAATTCAGCTCCTGCTCTCCAGGCCCAAGTTCTGAAATGTGCTCTCAGGACCTAAGAAGACCACTGTACTTTGCTGTCCTTCTGTTTTCCTCATATTACCACAGTCCTCTTTTACTGCCTTCATATCATATTCTCCTTCATCTTAACACTAGCTAAGCCTTCATGGACAAGAAGGATAGCTCCTCTCTACTCTCTGTTAACTCCATAAACTTAATCTCCCATGGTTCGTTGTTGATCTGCTAAATAAAGGACAAAAATAAAGGAATTAAAACAAAAAAAAAACTTATCTTAGGACACTGTCTTGGTTTGCAAGGCAATATTTTTTCTGCACAATCCATTCTGTGTATCAAAATCTAAATATTACCTTGGTCTTAGTCTTTGCACAGCTTCAGAACCAAATTATAATCTTTGTAGACAGATGGGTGTCTTGGATGCAACAGCAGAGCGTCTTATACTTGGAAAGACAAGGGGTAATTCTTGAATAGTTCTGTATAATGATTCTGGTTCAAAGTACAACTTACTGGGCAATTTCCTTTTAAGAGCATCACAGAGACGTTCAGGTTTTGAAAGTCTGCATAATATTTTTAAAATATATCATCCATTATTTGTATACAGTACAAAATGTGTGAAAAGTAAGCCTGGCTCTTTAAATTCCATGCAGTTGTAACTGTGTTGTATAGACACATTCTCAATGTAAACTCTTTTGGTAACTTCATGGTGTTGACATTTATCTATGTTGAGCTAAACTATGATCAGTTTTCCTAAATGAAGCCTTAAAACTACACAGCTGTTTTCTCAGACTAAGATTGTTGGTTTTGGTTATGATCAAACTAATAAATGGAATAGGCTGGTATTTCATGTACACATTGATATAGATTTTAAGCTAGAAAAGCAGAAAATGAAAGTATGTTTTTTTTGGCAGGCATTTGATGTACTTGGGAGAGTCGAAGCTTACCTTAAGCTCCTTAAATCAGAGGGTTTAAGTCTGCCTGTCTTGGCAGCGAGGCATGAGGAATTACACAGAGAAATTAAAGACTGCACAGCTGATGCTTTGCAAAAGGGACAAGCCTTAATCAGCCAAGTAGACTCCTGTAGGTGAGTAAGCCTATTTCTTCCTCAGTGTAACCAGCTTTTTTACAGTTTCCACAACCTGTTAAAAAAAATAATAATAAGTTGCACAATTTTTTTTCTGCTTCTGATGTCTTGCTGCATTATGACATGGCTTAAAAGAATCTACTGAATTTTGGTCACCAGTGATTCTGAACACAGCATTGCTCATCCAGAAGTGAGTCCATATTCTGAGTTTGAGTACCCAAAGATGCGAAAGCAAAAGCTTTTTTTTTTTTTTTTTTTTTTCCTCTATGAGTTTCTGAGGTGGGGGGAATGAAAGGACAAAAGAAAAAAAACAGAGCTTAATTCTCAGTGCTTTTCATAGCCCAGCACCTCAGTGGGGTTTCTTTCTCCCTTTTAATTCATGAATGTTGAGGCTACCCTGTTCCTTTTTTCCTTTCTGGAAAAAAAAAAAAAAAAAGAAAACCTAAATTCCCTTTCACTTATGACCTTGGTGGCTCACCCAGTAAAAGCCTAAATAAAAGGTCCTAATAACAATAGCTCACTTTTTAAAAAATTAAGAGCCCACCATGTCTGAGGCACTGTGCCAGCAGGCTTAGGAACATTCTGTCATTAATCCTCACAGCAACTCTACAAGACACACAAGAATTGACCCCATTATCCAGGAGGGAGTTTGTCCTCCCAATGGATGCCTGAACCCACGGATAGGACCAACCCCCCCGCCCCCCCCACCCCCACAGTATGTTTCTTTCCCATACACACACACATGATAAAGTTTATTTTATAAATTAAGCATAGTAAGAGATTGAAGTGATCAGTAATAATTAAATAGAACAACTGTAACAATACACTGTAATGAAAGTTATGTTAATGTGATTTCTCTCTCATTCTCAAAATATCTTATTATAGTATATTCACCTTTCTTGTTGTGATGATGTGAGATGATAAATGCCTGCATGGTGAGATGAAGGGAGGTGCATGACGGAGGCATTGTCACATAGTGTTGGGCTGCTCCTGACCTTCTGATGATATGTCAGGAGGAGGATCATCTTCTGGACCATGGTTGATCATGGGTAACTGAAACCACAGAAAAAAAAAAAAAAAAAAAAAACCCTGCAGATAAGAAAGGGACCATTGAGCTATGAATGTTCTCCTTTATAAATAACTGAGACACAGAGAGACCAAGTAACTCGCAAAAGGTCACACAGCCAGTTAGTGGCAGAGTCCAGGTTTGAAAGCAAGTACATGGGCCCTAGACTGCATGTTCTTAACTAGCGTGCTAGGACAAGTTGTTTTTATGAGCACATTTGGTGAGTGTATCAGCAGTGGGTTTAGATCTGGGTGGAAATGAGGAGAGAGAAGGACCTTGAGAAACGGAAAGAGGATGCAGTGGGAACATATGAGAAAGAATAGGATTGGAAGAGAAAAGGGAGATGCTGGGGCAGATGGTAGAACATATATTATCTAGGAAGAAATGAAGGTGGGGCTTACATTTTAACAGAAGGAGCCAAAGAGATTTGTGCAAATAAGATAGACCCATATTTATCCTCCATATCAGCAATCTTCTTGAAACTCAAAAACATTAAATTTGAAGAATAATAAAATAGGTCAAATGTGGTAAAATTACTTTACTTCTCTTTATTTATTTTACTCTTTTAAAAGACTCTGTTTCTCTTTAAATCTTCATCCTGGTCTATTTTAGATGTGTTAAAAAGTGTTGATTTGATAAGTTTGGGTTTAGGGAACTTTCTTTCCAGAAGACAGTCTGCATCTGGACAGAGATATTTAGCCAGGGCTTGTAATGGTTGCTATGGGACTCTAAAGCCAAGATCAGAAATAATCCAGGGTCTTCCAACAGGAGCCAAACAGCTGAAGCTATGAGAAGGGCAAATGCTTCTCCCTTTTTGAAAACTAACAACTGTAGCTAACAACTAAGTTTCTTGACTTTCACTCCAAGCCATACATCAGGTAATGGTGTGTTGGCTGCTCCAGGAGCCCCAGCACACCCATGTTGGGCCCCAAGTGTGGGCACTCTCCTTTCTCCTCTCTCCTGCTTAAAGGTCCATGTGTCTTGCACCATGCAGAGGCTCCTGCAGGTGCCTGGACTCAAAGTACATGTAGACGCTGAGCTGAGTCATGATGATTGGATTAAGTTGGTGAGGTCTCCAGTTGGAATTTGGGGAGTGGTCCTCTGTCAGTTTTGCAAGTGAGCCTCAAAGCACAGACACTCCATTCAGGATATTTTTGTGGTACTTTCCTTGCCCTTGGGCGGTTTCCTTTCATGCATGGGTAG
This sequence comes from Mustela nivalis, assembly GCF_964662115.1. Classification (NCBI taxonomy): domain Eukaryota; kingdom Metazoa; phylum Chordata; class Mammalia; order Carnivora; family Mustelidae; genus Mustela; species Mustela nivalis. Next base: position 41,077,587 of record NC_139030.1, read on the forward strand.
ATCAGGAGGCAGCCCAAGACCCTTCCCTAGAGCCCTGAAGTCTGTCTTTGGTACACTGCCCTAGAAATTCCAGGTGTCTCAGCCTCCCAAAGCATGAGCCCTGTCTCCTCAACCCAGCAAGATCTCGGGGCTCCCTTTGGTTCCACCTCCCTGAGCTTTGGTCTGGAAACTGCCTCTCAGGCAGTAAGCTGATGTTGTCCAGTGTCTGAGAACGATTGTTTCATATACTTTGTCTATTCTTCTACTCGTTCAGGCATGAGGGTAAATCTAGTCCCTGCTCCTGGCCAGAAACTGAAAAAAGTTCTGAAAGAAACCGAAGTTCGCTATTCAGTGTTGATGCTTAGCTCCCAGAGTTGGAAAGCTAGTCACAGTTTATCATTCTTAAGCTTTATCCTGTTTGATCTAATTGGTAATGTTTCATCTTCAGTACTTAAATATAAGAGGGGAAGTGCTTATATTTTATATTATATTCTATATTCAGGGCTTTCGTGACTGCTTTTGGCCACCCACTTGGTCATGGTCGACATGTTTATTTACTTAGCTAGTTTCATTCTTTGCGTCTTCTTTCTAGGCTTAATTTATACATATGTATATATGTTGTTTTATGAAAGAGCATCTATAGTTCTTTTCTTTAGGCTGCAGACTATGTCTTAACAGAAGCAATAGTTAGGAATGGTTTCAAGAAACTTGAATTAAAATTGTTAGGTAACTATATTTAAAAAATAATACTTATTGTCAGTATAGTTTCTGTCAACGTCCTAAATATACGAGCTTCCATAGTAGTTCCAAGGTGTTTGGTTGCCCCAAGATTTCACAATATTTTACAAATCAATACTATTTTTCCATTTTGCGGGAGGAACTGAAGGTAAAGTGAAATTGTTACCTGGCAAAGGACATTTTTGATTCAGAAGGTAGACGTAAAATAGAAATCCTTTAAAAACTGAATTGAAATGCATTAGAATCTCGGTGACAAACTAAAGCCACACATAGCTAAGGACCTCAATCCCACGCATTACATTTGAGACTTGCTTCCTTTCCTCATCTAATGACTCATCTGTACAACGGTGTGGGTCACCACCACAGGAGGGAAGCAGAACCTAAGAAGGAGATTTCAAGTTGCTGACACTGCTGGAGTGAAGGTGGAATTTAGAACATTGGCAGTGAGGATAAACATGTCCCTGAACATTGCCGTGGCGTCCTAGGCTTCTGAATGTCAGCCACATTGCGAGGATACAAATGACTAAGGTCCCCATTATCAGACATTTGAAAACTGGTGTCGATAAGAAAATTAAGATTTAGATCCAAAAGAGTTCCATTTCATGCATTCTTAGGACCAAAACAATGCTATGACTTTTAAACTTAATTTTTCTGAACCTGTTTTCTCATCTGTAAAATGGAGGGTTTTTTGTTTTTGTTTGTTTGTTTGTTTGTTTTTAAATCAAATGAAACCACTACTCTTAGCAATTAGTTTACTTGTTTTTTTTTAACCTTCCCTACAAAGGACTTTAAAAGCAAAATGCAAAGAGTCACATGGTTGTTTCAATTAATCACAATAGAGCTGCACCACATTCTATTCATTTTCACAAACTAGGGAAGGTTATATTTGAAATAGGGGAGATAAGCATTTATTTTAAGGTAAAAAAAAAAGGCAAAATTTAGTATTGGGGCATACGGGAATTTCAGAGGCGTTTAGATCTTTTTTTTTCCTTGTTAGTCAACAAAATAGGACTTCAGAAGTTCACATCTATCTGAGACAATGTTTCCCAGTAAATCTGAGACCTTCGTTGTTACTTTTCTGTAACTATTGCCTTATTAGGAACAGATCCACACTGTTTTTCTATCCTGGAATAAAAAACTTTTGAGGTTGGAGCAATCTCACAAAATAAATAATGGTTGTTTACGTGTTTCCTTGCTTTTCTATTTTCTCCCTGTAAGCAGGGGATAATTCTGAGTCATTGCTAAATAATTCATCATCTTTTCAAAGTATAATATCTGTCATCTAACCTAACTCCACTTTAATTTTAAAGATGTTTTTGGGCATTCATTTGCACTTAGTTATTACACAAGTTACTCCGTCTGATAATGGTCAAACTTAGATTTATAATGACATTACAGTTCCTGGCTTCCAGCGCTCCCTCACCACTTCCGAAGGTCCGCTTGGCATCATCCTTGAGCAGCACGTCTGAAGACAGGCCAATGTATTCCTTCAACCACAGGAAGCTGTGGTGATTGGAAATCCTGGGTTGGAGACTTTGTATGAGGGTGAAGTTTTCCATAATTGGACAAAATCAAGGAACCTCCTCATTTCTCTCTGGGTAGCTAAAAATACAGAACTAAAAAACATACAATGCCATCTTGTGCAATATCCATTCAACTTTTTCTGTTTGCTAAAATTAATTTAAGATTTATAAATAAACTTGCTTCAGTGTTGACTCAATTTCTGTCTTTGCATCAGAGACTGGACTAGTTTTCATTTTACCATTTTTTGGTGAATTTAAGCTAACAAACCTCATCCTGACTGATAGTTGGCTGTCGTTTAACCTTTATTGTCTGTTTTGATCTAATACGTATTATTACTTAGTTAATGTCAATCTTTATATTTTTATATTTTATAAAGAAATAAAAACAGGAGTTAATTGGGATTCTTGTATTCTCTTTTCACAATTTTCGTTTATGTTGGCTACCACCACTTCTGTTGTTTGATATGGTGAATGGTAATATACTTTAGACAGAACATATTCATTTATTTATTCATTTACATAGTCCAAAAAATATTATTGAGCATCTTTTATAAATCAGGTGTTCCCATGCATCTGATGTAGTAGGGGAAGCATCTGCCCTCACACTGTTTATATCCTAGTGGAGAGAAACAGCCACCTAACAGCTAAATCAGGAAATGAGATGCTTGTGCGCAGCAATGAGTACTATAAATTGAAGTGGGGTAGAGAGTGACTCTGGGGAGGGGGCCACTGTGGACGTTGTAGTCAGCGAAAGATTCTTCAAGGAGAAGGAGCTACCATGCACATAGCTGGGAGATGAGTAGACCCAGAACAACAGCAAAAATGTAACAGAAAGGAGTGCAGGGTGGCTGGAGGAGAAGGTGACAGGAGAGAGGAGCGGAAGACAAGATCGAGTAGGTGCAGGTTGGACTACTTAAACACTCATTGGCAAAAATGGCAAACACGCGTGCTTTACGTACATTAAAATACTGTAGTCCTTAAAACGACCCTGTCCTATGGGTACTACTATTATCCTTGCCTTTGTTTTGCAGATGAGGAAGCTAGGGCACAGAGAGGTTCAATCACTTTCCCTGCTACCTGTCACAGGGTAGTTAGAGGTGAAGTGAGTCCTGGAATGCAGGTCTGATACACTATGTTACCTGGCTAGCTCTCTGTCTATTCCTTTCATTCCGCTTTAATCAATAACAAGGTCACATGGATTCTCTTTTTTTCTTTTAAACTCTGGCACACTTAAAATGTACTCTATCTGTAAGAGTCACTCAAGTCTCCCCTTCCCTGCAAATTTTTTCTTTCTTTTAGTTTATTTAAAAAGTTACTGAACCTATGAATAAGCATCACAAGTGACATACCAGCACCAGGCTTCAAGGGTAGTCAAAGATATATAAACCTGGCCCCGAATCTCCAGAACCTTCCTAACAGCTACTCAAGGAATGACAAAACAAGGGGGTGTGCTCTCGGCATGAGGAAGCCATGGGGGCAGTGGGTGTTGAGGCCACCCCTTCACAGAAGGGAGACACAGTCCCTAGCTTCTATGATCAGGAGAGGTCAAATGAAGGACTTAAGAAGGCCATAGTTGAGTTGAATAATCTAAGTTGGATGAAGGCTCTACATCTAGCCAAGATGAATAGAATCAATAACTACCATAGAATAGTTTTGAATTCCTTTGTATTGGTCAGCTCTATCTCATGGATTCTGCGGTGTTCTGAATCATTCCCTAGTTGTCTGACTTGTAACAATGTCCCCTCTTCTTCTAACTCATGACATTGTTTTGAGATCAGCCTTCAAGCTCAACCAGGTGGGAAGCCTTTTTTTATGTTCCTTCTCTTAGTATTTATAAAGTAGCAGCTTCATTTGAAATGAGATGGTGCTGGTACGATATGAAAAGAAAGCTTTTATCATAGTGAAAATATTTTTAAAAGATCCTATTTGAAAAACAAACAGAAACAATCTTCACCCTCCAACAAAACAAAGAAACGAAGACAGAAATTTCCTTTGCCTGATAGAGTTATCTATGGTTGCATAATGGAGTTCTGCTGGGCATTTAAGGACTTAAAATAACTTAAAAAAAAAAAATAAGTGGGACGCCTAGGTGGCTCAGTGGGTTAAAGCCTCTGCCTTCAGCTCAGGTCATGATGCCAGGGTCCTGGGATCAAGCCCCACATCAGCTCTCTGCTCGGCAGGGAGCCTGCTTCCTTCCCCCTCTCTGCCTGCCTCTCTGCCTACTTGTGCTCTCTGTCTGTCAAATAAATAAATAAATCTTTTAAATAAAAAAAAAGTTTGAAGATGCATTTAGAGGGTGAATGTCAGATACCAAAATTTAGGATATTACAAAGTCAACTCAGCCACTTTCCAAATATTTTCAAGTGTATATTGTTGCTCTTTTTAGAGATTGAGTAAATGTCCTAACTACAATCTGAGCCTGATAACATTGTACAGGCTTTTATAATTCTGAAACTGTTAGTATGGAAAATATGCCAAGTTCAGACTTTCCCTTAAAACTAGGCGTAATCAGATTAGGTTCTTGTGAAATATCCAGGAGTCACGCACTCCAATGTGAATGTATTCATTTATGATGTTGATTATGTGAAGTAGAAAGCATCCCAGAGTAAGAAAGATCTGGAGCTGAGTCTGGAGAGGAAGGCTGACTTTAGAGGTAGAAATCTGTGCACTGGATGACTCTAGAGGAGTTCTCTTCCATTAGAGAGAAAAACTAACAAACAAAAAAACCAGAAAAGAGAGAGGGAGAGGAGTGGGCCTATTTATGAATAAAATGCTCATCACAGTGCTGTTTATAATAGTGCAAACCTGAAAGCCACCTAAATAGTCCCCCCCAAATAGGGAAATGTTTGAATAGTTTCAAGGAAGACACATTGTGGAATATTCTAAGCCAATATGAAAAGTGTGTTTCTGAGGATTCTTTGAAGACACAGCATCCTGACCATATAACGTGAGGATCCAAATTGTATAGATAGCATCATTCTAACTTTGGAGGAAGAAAAGGACTGCAAAGAGAAAAACTTTTTTGGAAGGAATACATTAAAATGTAATTTTATATTTTCCATATTATCTTTAAAGAGAATATTGGTCTGTTTAGTTCTTCTGTGTCCCTTTTATTTCTGAGGATTTCTGTCACCAATCATGGAAGATTTTCAGGGATTATGTCTTTAAATATTGATTTTCCGTTTTTCTCTCTTTTCTCTTCTTCTTTAACTCCCGGTAGAGAATGTTGGAGTGTCTGGGTCTGCCTCCCAAAACTCTGAACTGCCTTCCTGACTGTCATTCCATCAGCTCTTTGCCCTGTTCCCTCAGGGAGTCCCTCACACTGGTTTTCTCTTTGGTTGATTTTTTTTTTCCCCCTAGCTTTCACAACCATATTGATTTCATTTTTGAGATTTCTAACTCATTTTTTATATCTATTTTTGTTTTATTTCTGACTGTCTTTGTTTCAGAGTTTCTTTTTCTTTGATGATGGGTGTTGGGTTTTTTTTTCTTTGTCTTTCTAATGATCTCAGGTGTGTTTATGTGAAGGTCATTTCAGATTGTTCCACTTGGCTTTCGGCTTTATTTTGTTTCAGGTAGAGGACATTTATCTCCGGATTGTTGACTTGTCTTTTGTTAGGATGTATATGCCTTGTGTGTTTTGAAATTCTAGGTGGCACTCTCAACTGGAGTGGGAGATGCTAGTTCTTTGCTTATTTTCTCTGCTTTGTATTCTGCTCTTGGCTCTTTCCTCCTTACAGACTTTGACAGGACTTCCCTCTGAATTCCATGTTCCATGAACTCCATCCAGTTTGTATTGTCTGGTCAGGATTACTCATGGAGGTGCTGTGGCTCCCAGAGATGCAGCAGGCGGTGGGGCTGGTTCTCCACTGATCAGACCCATCTCCCTGATGGGTCTGATTTCTTGGCCCCGGCACCAGTTGGAGATAGTGTTTTCCAACCTCCTTTTACAAGGAGGGAGAATGCCCTCCCTGTTACTGACTTCAGGTAGAATCCTGGCTATGGTAACCCATTACGCAGGACAGATTTTCCTGTGGAGCTTGTAGCTATCTCTGCCATGCATCTGGACTAGAACCCAGGACACCCGTAGCTTCAACCCCACTTACTACTTTTTTGGTGGTGAGGCATTCACAACATAACTTAAGTCAGAGGGAAAAAATGTTAAAAACATGCATTTCACTTTTACAGTATGAGTGGCACTTTTTTCAAAGTAGGGATGAAAACTAGACAGTAGCCATTATTTCCTCCAAAATAAAGATCCTAAACATGAAGGGACACTGTTTGGGTCCCTGTCAAAAGAAGCAGCAAGCTAAAGATAAAGAAAATATTTTTTTTTTTTTTCCATTTTCAGAGTCTGATGTGTTCATAGACCAAAAGAAAACTATGATCAGCTGATTCCTTCGGATGAGAGAGTAAGCTGTCAAGTGCTTACCATCTGGTTCAGCTCCTAATCCAGATGGGCTGCCAATAGTAATTTATGAAAGGTTTGAAAGCAACTTGCTGTCCTCCGGAAAGAATCATTAGAACACATTAACATTGGGATTTGCTCCCTTCCCCCAGCCTCAATTTGCAACAGATGCAGAGATGGGGCAACTGCTTCTGTTCAACAAATAGAACCGTCTATTTTTGAGCCAGGAGTCAATATGTCTCTGCTCTTTAGAAAAAAAAAAAAAAAAAAGTCAAGCATTTTTCTTCCCCCTTCCCTCTCCTCTAACTGGTTCAGTGAATAGGGGAGAAAATGCTCCACGATGGAGTTTCTAACAAATGTCTGAAGAAGCCCACACAGTCTGTCATTTCTGAGTATCTGTGATGCTTGGGAAAGTCAAAGTCCATATCAGGAATAATCTAGTGTACTTCATGTCCATGCCACAAACAGGTACCCTCTAATCCATTCTTACAGAGAAAACCTAAAGGTCAATCAGTGTATTCAGTGCAGATTGTAGAGCCACAGTTTGCTAGACTCAGAAGTCCGCTCTTAGTCCTTCTCCCGCCCAGTGAGGTGGTACATGAGCAGGTGGCCTCAGAGTGAGCGCGACATGACAGGGCACTTCTTCCAACCAAGTTCTGTTACCTGCCCCCCCCCACCCCCGTTCTTGCCCTATCATTCAGTACCACTCCTGGGAAGGAATAAGACTCATTCCTGAGTGACTGATGGAATTCTAGTAATTTATTTTCAGTTCATGTAAGAATTGCTGGCAGAGAATGAGATCATATTTTTCCTTTGATCAAACCATCTGCTTTTCAGGCTCTGAGAAAATTGCCAATATGCATGCTATGCATGTTTTAAAATGTTCTGGAATGTTCAAAAGAAAAGTCTAGAATTAGTGTTTAACGTTTCTAACTGAAACTAATCAGAGCTGGTTGTAACCTGCTCATTAGGTTCTTTAGTAAGAAAGAACTGAGGGAAGAAAGGAGTGGCCCTGGGGTTAGAGGTGTGACAGATATATGCCCATTGGGAATCAAGGAGAGGAAAGAGATTACTGCCTGCTCAGACACATGATCTAGCTGACAGCAGGAAAGGAAAACCAGAGCTGGCTGTGGTAAGCAAGGTAATTCAGAACTCCTCGTACCTAGGAAGGGGTCTAAGCCACAAGTAAGAGTGTAGAGCATACCCTGGACAGTCAATAACGCACAGCCAAACAAGGCCATTCAGGAAGCCCCCTGAGGCGTTAAATAGAGGAAGTCACTCAACCTAATGATAAATATCAAATATCCAATAACAGATCTGTCACTGGATAGCTTAAAACTTCTGTAAGTAAGCAAAGAGCAAAGTCATCGTTGTTTAAAAACTATTGGACACTTTACTAGTGATAGATTTTTAAAGATTTTTATTTATTTATTTGACAGACAGAGATCACAAGTAGGCAGAGAGCCAGGCAGAGAGAGGGGGGAAAGCAGACTCCCCGCTGAACAGAGAGCCCAATGAGGAACTCAATTCCAGGACCCTGGGATCATGACCTGAGCCAAAGGCAGAGGCTTTAATCCACTGAGTCACCCAGGCGCCCCACTAGTGACATTTTTATACAGTAAGTCTCTGCGTATGTTCTTCTTAAATCTATATCTTCTTTTCCCTTAAATTTTAATTAAAGTATATTTTATTTAGTTTGAAAATGCATTGATCCACTAACAAGTCTATATGCTCAGGGCTACAGAGGATATATGGATGAAAAGCATGTGGTCCTTTCCCTTAAAGAATTTATGATGTGTGGCACTTGGTTGGCTCAGGGGATTAAGCACCTGACTCTTGATTTCTGCTGGGATCATGATCTCAGCGTTGTGAGATTAAGCCCTGCATTGGGGTCCATTATCCTCTTTTTCCCTCACCCTATGCCTCTCCAGTGCCCCCTAAAACAAAAACAAAAACAAAAAAACACAACAAAAAAAGAATTTACAATGAGATATATATGATAAGGCACAGATCCCCACAAAATGAGACCCAACCTCCTGGGTCATTGAAAAATTGAAAAGGAATCATCCTTCCAAAAACAGAGAGATTGAATTTGCTTGGTTGTAATTCATCTAAATTAAAAATTGTATGTTGCTATAAAGCAGTATTTTCACAAAAGGAATGCTTGATTTGGTTTTGTTTCCCCATTACTTTTCTCTGCCTGAAGGGTCCTTTAAAAGATGAACTTGGACAAGTATCCCTCTAGTGGCCACTTTGCAAACTACAGGCAGATATTGCTTTAGAGAAGCCAGCCAAAGTCAAAAGAACATGCCAGGCCCGGTAATCCTGTTCCATTAACAGTCAGCTCCAGTGAAGGTGAAACCTTAGAGGACGAATACCCTCTCATCCCTTCATGTATCAAGAGTGTGGACTCTGAGCTCAGATGAACAGGTTCAAATCCCAGGTCTGCTACTTAGTAATGATGACCCGGGCAAGTTACTGAGCTTTTCCGTGCCTCAGTTTACTCATCTGCAAAATGGAGATAACAATTACACCCAGATGATAGGGTAGTAATGAGAATTAGAAAAGAGACTATTTAAAACATTAAAAATGCTGCCTTGCCACCGCAGCACAGTCATTGTTTTTAGAAAACGTTTACTTTCCCTAACTGCTCTCCGTATCTTCTTTCCACATTGCACTTCACTTTCTTTGTTACTGGACTTTCTCATTCCAGAGTTGCATATTCTACAGAGAACTTGGAACTTACAAGACATAAAACAACTGGACTTCTAAGTGCTTTTTTAGTATATAATGTCCCAAAGTCTAAAACCTAACCAAAACACAGTTGGTATTACCAGTACACAGTTTTTATTTACAAAATTTGTGGACTTCAGTATCACTAGAATTATTTCTATAAAACCCTCCTGATTTCTTGATTATACTCTTCACTGTCCCTGAGATATTAAAATGCAAAACTAATTGTTTTAAGTATAGCATCTGTGGAGCATTGTGTGTCAGGAATAAGATTCCTCGCGATAGTTTCCTTTTCTTCCCCAGTTAAACTTCTCTAGGGTTCCAGTAGTACCCACAGGACACACACGAATCCCACGCACATCCAACAAGATTATCAAGCTGCCTGATGAACTCTCACCCTTTTGGCAGCTTTATTGTCATTCCTGTGAAGTTACTTTACCTCTCAGTCATATGGGATCTTGCCCTCATTTCATTACTAATTAAATTCATTTTTACAGAGTCATAAATTAATTATTTGAGGTAAAATTACTGAAATCTATACCTCACTCCAAGATCTTTTTTTACCTCTGGGTAATTAAATTTCAGAGTTATCATGTTAATCTTTATTAGTGTTTGAGGAAATGACTGACGTAAAATAAAAGGCTTCAATTTCTTATGTAGTAGGAGAGGCTCTGTCTTAGGGGTAGGTGGACAAATTAAAAGGTGCTCCTTCCACCAGCAGCCTCCCTTCATTGTCTTGCATGGCTGATGGGCCTACATTGGACATGGGTAGGAAACTTGCTAATTTATCTTTAGACCAGAGCAAATGGGATCTGACTCTAAGGTCATTTGTTGTTCTAAAGGCATGTGCATTTTATGAGCTTTCAGGTTACTTTTCTCTTTCTCATGACAGGTGAAAAATGACAATGTGAGGCTTGGTCTCTTTTTTTATGAACAAGTACATTAGATTCCTAATTGTTGGTGATAACTTGGTTTTCACTTAATGAATATAGCCTTGAGCATTCGTCATCATCGAGAACAAGGAACTTAGTGTTACATAAATATTTTGCCCTGTTGGATTAGTAAATGGTTTGTTAATTGGCTGATCCACATTTCTATTCAAAGAGCATCTTTAGATAAATGAAGCTTTTAAATCACACCCCCGGGAAAATGTTTGGCTAACATACTGCGCTTTTTGCCATAGGGTTCTCAAAATATCTTAGAGAAATATTAAAAAGTAAACCTTTAGAGAAGAAGACTAGACCTGTTTGCAAAAACCCGTAAGTCATCTTTTCCCTTAGGACTGACTGATTTAAACAAGGGAACATAATTTGGTGCTACTCAACTTCTGTTATCCCAAAGCCTGAAGCTTGATAACTTCTATTGACTCATCCCTATCATGAAAGAGCAGATCCAGTTTGAAATGTTCCCTGTTTCTGGGACTTCTCTATCAGGGCAGAGTGAACTAACAGCTGACTTGTTCCATTCAGCTCTCGGGTAAGCGGAGTCCACGAGATGATGCGATGCATTCAGAGACGAGTGGACCAACTGACCCAACAGTGTTCAGCGCACAAAGAATTTGCTCTTAAGAAACAGCAGTTAATTGCCTCAGTGGAGGGCCACCTCAAGAAGGTAGTCTCTTAAATGTGTCCTCTGTTGGCTACTACTTAGATGCAACTCCTTGCTTAGTGATACCGGACGGCACAGCACCTGCAGCGCGGGGGATGGTGGAGAACAGTGGTGCATCTCCTTTGGCTTCTCTTAGGTTCCACGTTAGGGTTTATCATTGAACAGCGGGAGTTATAGTTCACTCTTGCTCAGCAACCATTCCTGTCCCAGGTTGCTAAAACTTGCTGTGTAATCCTACCCACCCCACCAGCCAGCCCTGAACATGCACACACAGAAACAGTTCTTGCTCTTTATACAGAACTGAACCGTGTGCATACTAGGTCGGTGACCTTGTTGTATGTGGGTCTATGCCTGGTTCCGGGAGGCACAAATTTCAGTTAACATGGTATCATACATATGAGGATGGCATGTAAATACTGAAAATGATGTTGTAGGGATTTTCAGGGCTAAATTGTCATTATCATACTCTATTAAAGGAGGTTGGCACAAAGGACGTGGTCATTCTGAATAAAAACATACTTATGAAAATCCTCTTTCTGCAAAGTGGATACAATGGCTCAGTACGGGAGAAATTTATTTCCTATTTTCAAAGAGGAATAAAATCAAGCAGCTGCTATTTGGCTAAATTAAAAATGGCTTAACTGTAGCTGGGATCTATAGCAAAAACTATCTCAGTGACTTTAATGCTAATGAACCTTGATGCCTCTGCTGGGTCTCAGATTTTCAATGATGTCTTCATCTGATACAGTGGGCTCATATGCCTGACTTAGAGGACGAGAATTAGCAGACTTCACAGGAGAGGACATGAAATAACCACATCTCTATCCGCATTGCCTTCCCACCTGTTATTGATCCAGAAACTTGGGAATCTGAGCCTTGTTCTGAAGCCTGGGTCCAGGGAGATTCCAAATAAGGCAGCAGCTGCGGTGCCACATTCCCTGGAGCTTGAGACTCAAGCTAATTTGGTGGTGGTGGACAACACAGTAGGAACTCAGACAACTGTTGCTCCTTGTCTGACTGCCAATTCAGACCCAACTTGACTCTGGAAAGTATGGACCCTGGTGAGAGCCAGGAGACGAAGAGCGTAACTTGGATGTTATAAAAACCTTTAGAGATTACTTTCCATTGATTTGTGTGTACTAAAAATCAAATCATAGTCCCTGACATTCATTAATAACATGGCCCACGTATGTCCCCGTGTTTTAGTGTTACATGTATAGGGTTTGGTACTGCCCCAGGGTCCCTAAATATAGCAGCCCTGCAGGTGATTTAATACCCAGGCTTTAGACCTTTACTTCATGAAGTGCCTGTAAACTGGGCCCCCTTCAACTTACAGTGGGTGATTGTGAGTTAATTAATCAGATAAATTCATCTCTGCTGATGTGTTAGCAGGTGCATTCTCCTTTCTAGGCAATATAGGTGATAAAGTCTTAGAAGGTATGGGTGATTGTTTATATCTCATTGTTATTAATAAAATATGTGTCTGTTTATAAATATATATCTTTAAACATATACTCTCTCTTCGTGGGTCAGTAGTATTACCTCATATGAAGAGCAACATTATTAATTTAACCATGACATTCCAAAATATTTAAGATTATTTTTAGATGAAAATTGGTATATCCATTTAAAGTACAATGAGAATGGAGAGAGTAGTATTTATCTTTTCTATACATAGTCAAACATGTGTGCAAGTACCTATTACTAAGACTGCAATGTATTCTTTATTGCTAAAGGTGGAAATGTCAATTCAGAAAATCAGTCCAGTACTTTCCAATGCAATGGATGTCGGTTCCAACCTTTCTGAATCAGGGAAGATTTTGAGTAAATACTTGGAGCTAGATATGCAAGTTAAGGTAAATTAAATAGGAATTATTATTGTGGTTATGATTTTGTAAATATGACTTATTTTCTTTATATTCAGTGGCAATAGAACTTAATGCTAGCTCTCTTGAAGGTTGCAATTCTACAGTAATATTTGTGGTAAATAATGACTTAAAACTTCTATTATGTGTATCTAAATTATTTATACTTGTATGTGCATTTTTTAGGGTGTTTGAGCTCATTGAAACTTTGTAACCTGGTATTAAACACTCATTTGGCCCCTTTTCCTCACCGGGGAGATGTTAACAACTCCTTTTGGGATGCCACAGGACTCAGAGAGAGTGCTTTTCTAAGACCATTTGTGATTTTCTGCTAGAGTAACTTACAAAAGAAAATTTCCCAGAAGCAACATGCATTAATGCAAGATTCCAGGAAGCAAATAAAAACACAATCTTGTCTCAAGCCCCCTGTTCAGGGATAGAAAATACCCTCCTCTTCTCAGTACCTTCTCTAGTTCCTCTTCACCCCTTTCCCCTGGGACTTAGGTACGAATATATTCCTGCTAGCTCCACGTCCACACTGAGCCCCAGCCGGCCCCAGAAGATGTTCAGAATGGTGAGTCTAGCATCTCTCCAGGCTCACCCAAGTCCGTAGGCAACAGCCTTGTTATTCTCTTGATCCTCAGCCAGGAGACCTCCTTCATGTTTGGGAACTCACAAACTGACTTTTTTAAATGAAATTTTTAAAAACTCATTATTTCAAATGTTTAAAATAAAACATATGTCTGAATTCAATTTCTTTTTTTTTTTTTTTTTTTTTTAATTTTAAGAATTTTAGAAAGAGAGAGGAAATGGCAAGGGGAGAAACTCCTCTGCTTCCTCCTACCCAGAGTGCTATCTGGAAGCAACACTTGGAAATGAAAATTAGCTTCATTCAGTGGAGTACTTGGGAAGCATATTAAACACAAGCAGGGAAGCAATTCCTTCTTGCTGCAAATGACAAGGAAGCTTTTTTCTTTCATTTTCGCTTGATTCCTAGCTCAGCCTCACATAAAATTCTACATGGCTCTTTCTGTGGCAATTGTAGTTGTAATACCTACCATACCTGCTTATCCATTCTATCCATGAGATTTTACTTGCCAGAAATTGCACTCAAAAGAAAACCCAGAAGAGCAACCCTGTGGGCTGTTTAGATTTCGTGTGTAACATTTCCCCTACCCTTGCTCAAAAACACTTCTAGACAAAGATTTAAATAAGAGTGCAGAAGTGACATGCCATTTTTTAATAAATTAAACAAGGAGTAAACAATTTCTATAAACTTGCCATCTCCTGTATAACAAAATTAGCTTAAGAATTTGCTAGAGCTATTGTTAAATTTCAAAAAGCAATCCTCATGTCTAACTAACTTACTTAAAACATTTCTGCCATTTTGTTTTATAACTTTTCATACCAAACAGCCTGTCCTCTCTTTGTGACACAAAAAATAGAATGCTCCAAATGAAAAGCAGAGCTGATAGTGACAGAATAATTTGAGATGGTTTTCATTTTAAGATAACTTTTTTTTTTTTTAAGTTTTGAAAGTTGTGCCTTTCTTTCACTGAGGAGAGTTCTGGTACAAGTTCAATTAATAATCGTAATAGATGGATGTACAGAAGGTAATGAAATGTGAATGTTCATGATTCCCCTGTCAGCTTCTGACCTCCTGTGCTTTGCTTTCATAGGAGACAGCACATGAATTAGAAACAGCTGCAAAGCTTATGACAGAGAAAAATGAATTTGAACCTGACGAAGTGGCATTGCTTTCTTCTAAAGCTAAATGGTTAGAGGAAGAATTAAAAATACTTGGCCAAAGGATCAGCTCCAGGTCACAAGTCCTGCAGTCTTATGTGGCATTTCTCAAGTCCTCAGAAGAGGTACGGTGCCTACACGCTGACCTTCTTCAGCAAGGTGACCTCTGCCCTTCTTCCCGCTTTCTCTGGGGATAGAAGCCCTGCTGGGTAGTCCCGTACCCTCCACTCCCATGCTTATTCACTGGCCCAAGGCACCACCCAAGGACTCAAAGAGTAGGTTGTTTTCCTAAAAATAAGGCAACTGTTAGGTGTAGATATAAGCAAGGTGGTTGTGTTGGAACACTCTTTACTGTGGTCTACAAGCATTTATAATATCCTAAACATAGAACAAAATCATTTAAAAATAAGTCACCTTTTACCATGGATCTCTCTGAATACTCAACAATTACTGCGATTCATTTAAAATACATACACAGAATAAAAAGTTACGGGCTTTGGGGTCATCTCAGATCTGTCTTATTTGATGGCTTTTAACAAGTTTACCTCAGAGAGTATCTTTTGAGGCACTGTCTTGACAGGGTTGTACTAGAGAATCTGTGAAATTCCCTCTCGTAGACTACGATTCATAGACTACGACCATCTTTCAGAGATCCCAGTCTCTGAGAGAATAACAAAAAGGGCTAGGGCACCACCTAGGAGCAGGCACACTCCCCAGCTCTCAGGCACTGTAGAACCTACACCGTCAACTTCAGGGTAAAGCCAACCAAAGTTAAGAAGCATGCTGGAATTCTGTTTTCTCACCCCTGCCCTCCCACTGGCACCCTTCCCGCCACCCCTGTCCCCCCGCCAAGTGTCCTGCTTAAGCACAGTCTCCCCTGTCAGCTCTCCTTCCCTCATGTTCTGAATTCTCCCCACTCAGAGGGAAGGCCATGCCCAGTCCCTGCAAATCTCAGGTAACCACTGCCTCCTGTTCCACATCTATACTCCACCTTTAGTCACCTAAACTTTTATTTAGTTTTTCTTAGTCCTGAACTCTCATGGTTTGAGAGCGGTGTTGCAACTGACAGGATTATCCTGTTGAACATTTTTAGTCAGAACTTGAAATGGTGGACGAGGTGCAAAGAAATGCTGTTTTCTGTGTCACCGTTGCCAGAAATGCACCTGCTTGGCTTCTAGTTCAGCATCTACTTCCATGCCCGCTCTGGTCTTTGGGACCAAGAGTCTTTCTAGCGCTGGGCCTTAGCTTTGCAAGAAACACTTTCTCAGAAGGGCCTCCTGTCCTTCCACCCTCCCTGGTCTCACTAAATCTGTTCTCTCTGTGGAGCCTTCTGTCCTTCTCAACCTGGCGGTGCTCTCAGTCCGTCACCCTCTGACCCCTTCAGGCTTTCCTTTTTTCCTCACCAGGTCCTGGTTATTGTTCAAGTCCAGCCCGCTCCCCTTGCCGACATCTCCTTGCCGTCCACCCTGCTCTCCCTGCCAGTTCCCAATATCAGGCCAATCCAACGCTCTGTTTATTCAGCTTTCAGTCACTCCTGCAGAAAATTACGCAGTTGTGCTGACTGACACCGTTACGATGAACGGGTCTCTGCCATTGCTGGGGTTCCGTCCGGTATGTTCCCTCGTTGGCGCCCATTCAGTAGCAATTCTCAAACGTCTTACCACAGTTGCCATCCCTAAATCTCAGCCAGCGCCCTTTCCTCGTATGTGACTGATACGTGTGACACAAAAAAACCCTTGACCTCCTTCGACTTGCAAAGCTATTGACACGTAGCGTCCCCCAGTTGCCAATAACATGAAGCCTCTATTTGCGCACAACACCAATCAGCAGTCGGTGCCTCCGTGCACACGCCTGCGCCCTTCCGAATCGACGTCAGCCAGCTCCAAACTCCAGTTGTTCCAATCGGCTTTCTCCCTTGCTTCCTTCTCGTGGGTGTACAGCCACGGCCGCTCGTGTTACCCTCCCCGAGGCGGCCGCTCTGTAGCTGTCCTTCCCTTTGCACCTGCGCTCTCGGAACGGGGAGACGCTGCTTCCGGCTTCTGCTTGCCGGTCCTCCCCACGCCTCGCCCGGCTGCCGCTGGTGCGTTCCCTCTTCAGTCCTGTCATTTGCCACCTCCTTCCTTCCATCAAAAGTGTTCTGATAAGCTACTTGCTGGAGGACAAATGAGACGCTTTATTTTTTCAGTCCTCATTCCTGTTAATCTCTCCGCCACATTTATTTAACTGTCTGGCTTTTACCTCCCGTGACTTTTTAAAAGGCAGATTTGTCTCAGTATGATTTATGTAGGATAAAATCCCCCTATTTTAGAGTGTGAGGAGTTTTAGTGTATTTATAGAGCCGTGCAGGCATCACTGCACTCCAGTGTTAGAATATTTCTGTCACCCCAAATAGGGGCTTGCTGCACAGTTTTAGTCAGTCCTGGCTTCCACCCTCCAGCCTCAGGCAAGATCAGAAATGCTTTCTTTTCTTTCTTTCTTTCTTTCTTTTTTTTTTTTTTTAAAGATTTTATTTATTTATTTGACAGAGAGAGATGACAAGCAGGCAGAGAGGCAGGCAGAGAGAGAGAGGAGGAAGCAGGCTACCTGCTGAGCAGAGAGCCCGATGCGGGGCTCGATCTTAGGACCCTGAGATCATGACCTGAGCCAAAGGCAGCGGCTTAACCCACTGAGCCACCCAGGCGCCCCCAGAAATGCTTTCTGCGTCTGTAGACATACCTTATTTGGATATTCACATAAGTGGCATCATCTTGCCTACTCCTTTATCTGTTCCTTCTCCTTTTCCCTCACTTAGATTTCTGTTTCTGAGGTGTGGTGGGTCTTGGAGCTCTTGCCTGTGCTTTCTTTTGGACATTCTGTACACTTTCTATACAAAATCACACCCCTACGTGTGGTTTTAATTCACCAATAACTCAAATGGCTCCTCAGCCCCCACTCTTCCAAGCCCCAGATCAATGCTTTCAACTTCCCATCATAATAATTCCCTATATATCCTGGAGATTCCCGAATTTCAACAAAACACCACCAGTTATCTGTTTGCCAAATGTGTTCTTCTATGTCTTAATGACCCCATCAGTTTTCAGAAGGCCTGTGTAGAAGCTTCAGAGTCTTTTCCAAGACCTCTCCCAATGAGCACTTACTTTGTACGAGGTCCCATGCTTTTCATTCCTGATTTTATTTCTTTATTTAAAGATTTTATTCACTTATTCAGAAGTGAGAGAGAGAGAACAAGTAGGGAGGGAGGGGGTAAAAAGGGGAGAGAGAAGCAGACTCCCTGCTGAGTGGGGAGGCTGAGGTGGGGTCAGTCCCAGGACCCTGGGATCATGACCTGAACCAAAGGCAGATGTGTAACCAACTGAGCCACCCAGCTGTCCTCATTCCTGATTTCGTTTAATCCTTATAACATCTCTCTGTTTAGTTACTATTATCGCTCTTTCACAAATGAGGGAAACTGAGACTCTGAGAAGTTAGGTGATCAAGCAGCTAGTAAATGTCAAAGCTGAAGTTTAATCCCCAGTCTCCTCCCTTTTAGCTTTTCCTGTATCAAAGGCCATGCTATCCTTTGTTTATCTATAGGGATAACCTTTAAGATTTCTGAATTCTCCTTCCCCTCCACCTGAACCATCGCTTCCTCGGTTCAAGCCCTCACCATCTCTTGCTCAGCTTAAAGAAGTTGTCTTTTGCCTGTTCCACTTCCTATAATTCTCACTTCACTCCTGATGATAAATGGTCATTCTAAAGCAAATCTTATGTTACCTCCTGATATTAGGGTAATATGACAAATGTAATTTATAAAACAAATTATCAATAACTTTTTTTTCAAATTATAAATAACTTTCCCCCCAAATGGATGAAGTATTAAAGTTTATCATTAATTCCCTTATAGCATAAACCAATACAGATTCAAGGGAATTCCTATACATGGCGTCCTTCTCACTTGTACTGAAGGCTTCTTTGAGCCGTTGGAGTAGGAGGATGAATTAAAATTTATGTTTTGAGATTTGCACAAAACTGACAGACTATCAGATTGACACCCCAACCTGTAGCATACACCACCCCCCAAATGCTGATAGTTGTCATGCTGATTCTGAACTATTGTGACAGCTATCAGTTGTTTCAAACTAATGAGAATCCATCGCATCCTGTTGGTTAAGGTAGAAAACAAGTTGAAACCTGCTGGACAGCTTTACCAGGCACTGTGATCCCTCTAGCTTCTTTCTTAACCGCTCAGCTCCAGCAACCTGAACTTCGCTCAGACTAAGTATTTTATTGCGCTCTGAACTAGCCAGAGTTTTCACACTTGTTAACACTTGTTAACCCGGGAGGGTTAACAGGCTTTTCACCCTGAACAATTCTGAAAGACATAGATCAAAGGTCACTTCCTTTCCTAAATTCTTCCCTCTTTACTCCATGTAGACTTTGTGGTCCCTTCTCAGCAGGTGTGTAACCCCGTGCTTATACTTAGCTTTGTGTTGCGATAATTTGCTTATGGTTATATTTCCCCCAGAACTGTCTTTCAGAACCCAAGGAAATGGACGCTTAATGCTTAGTGGGGAATCTTAGGAGCCTCCATGGAGGAGGTAGCATTTTCACTAGTTTAGGAAGGATAAGTAGCAACAGAAAATTGTGGAAAGCTCATTTTAGGTTGAGGAAACAAGCATCAGCAAAACAGAACCATGAATAAATGGAAAATGGGAAATGAGGATAGAACTTCTGTTTCTGAGCACCATTTGCAGGTTCATCTATTAGGTTCCTTTAAATGAAGAATGATGTTAATATCTTTAAAATACAGTGACTAACCATTGCCTGAAATTTCTCACCTTGTTTAGATCGCTTTCGGTAGTTATGAGCTCTTTGAGTCTTGTTCTATTAACCATTAAATATTACCCAAAATGCATAAAGGCTTGTGTCAGAATTTTTCTACTATTTTACATTACCCAATTATATGTTAATTTATAGTTCTATAGGGGCATTTGATTTTATATAAGCTCTGATCAAAGAGAGTGATTTAAAATAATCTAGTACTGCTGGTATTGGTTAGCAAGTGAGAAAATATAATTTTAGGCAGGCGGAGTATTATATCTCAGTAAGATAAGCTTAGGGAGGCAGCTTAATATTAATACTTGCAGAGAAAATTAGTAATTGTTTGTGCTTTTTTATTCTGGTTTATCACTGACTAGAAGGAAATTGTGATTAATAATTACAAATAATTTGTACAGGCTTACATTTCCTTCTTTCTGATTTGTATTCCCTGGTTGTGTGTGTGTTTGTGTGTGTGTGTGTGTGTGTGTGTGTGTATCTTCCTTCTGAATTATAAAACTCAACTTTAAAGGGAACACACTGGTCTTTGACGCAAATTGTCCTTAGTTGCAAAACATGCACATATGTAATACATAAATATGGTTTCGCTTATGGTAATAAGATCTCACAGGTAACAAACTTGTCAGCTTAATTTGCTACTGAGGGGTAATCCTATATGTCGACAACCTAAACAGATTTTCCTGTTTTTTTTTTAGTAAATTGACAATATTCGATAAAAACTTAAAGAATTCTGAAATGTGGTTTGTTTAATTTTTATGTAGGTTTTTATTAGAATTTACTGCTATTTTTTCTTTAAAAATGTTTTTAAGTGTTCTTAATTTTCATTTATATTTTCCTTTTTTTTTTTTTTTTTTTTTCCTTTTAGGTACAGGAGCAGTATCAGAGCCTAAAGGAATTTTACCAAACTGAAATCCTGCAGAAGGAAGAGGATGATGCTGAAGTCAAGCATCGATCAGATTCAGCTGAGAAGCAGTGGCAGCTATTTTTGAAGAGGAGTTTTTTAACTCAAGATCTAGGGCTTGAGTTCCTTAATTTAATAAATATGGTAAGAAAGACATTAAATGGGTTACACCTTCTGCAAGGATTCTTTGTCAAAGTCAGAACCAATTCATCTGTCTGCTAATCAGTGTTGCTGATGTAAGAAGTTGCTTTTGTTTTTTGTTTTTTTATTATTATTTATTATTATTATTATTATTATTATTATTATTATTTTAGCTTTATTCAACCTAGAACAGTCCTAAAGCCGAGCACTTATATGTTTATCTGGTCTTAGACCTCCTATCCGTTGCTAACAAAGGCTTTTTTAACTATGAAGAAGAAAGAGTGACTATAATTCAAATACAGTATTGTCATTATTACATAACGACCTCAGTTAGAAGTCCATCCAAAAGTTCTGTGTTATTTTGAGAAAGTGCAACAAAGTGTTATAAAATTTCCAGGGGTTAAAGAAAACATCTAGGGTGAATCATCATTTTGAAGAATTTCTTACTATAGTAGATCTTTTCATAGTGAAACTCCATTATATTTAAAAATGTACTCTAAGGAGCCTGGGTGGCTCAGTGGGTTAAGCCTCTGCCTTCAGTTCAGGTCATGATCCCAGGGTGCTGGGATTGAGTCCTGTATCTGCCTCTCTGCTCGGCAGGGAGCCTGCTTCCCCCCTCTTTCTCTGCCTGGTCTCTCTCTCTTTCTCTGTCAAATAAATAAATAAAATCTTAAAAAAAAATAAAAATGTACTCTAAATATTAGTTGTCAAATTGTATCTGTAAAATACTTGAGAATCTTTATATCAACCTCTGACCCATATAAACTTCTCTACAAAGTTTTAAAAAAATGGCTAATCTACCTCTTCTTTAATACCTCAAGTATCTTTCTAATGAAACTGCTCATTTCGTTGTACAAAATGCCTGCTACTAGTTAACTATTTTTTTTTTTTCATTGTTAAGCCAGATCTGTCTTCATATCTGTTTCTAACCCTCTTTAGCTACACAGGGGGAGAAAAGTGTTCATATTTCATTCTTCTCACACATGAAAATCCTTCAAACACTGAAAATAGTTGCTATGTCTAAACTGGGTTTTTCTGGTAACTAACCCCATAGAAATCCATTCTATCATTTATGAGATAGCTTCACTTCTTTTTCTATCCCAGTTCTCTCTCCCAGAATTTTCTATGGTTTGTCAAAGTCGTTCATAAAATGTAACCAAAAAGTGAGGTCTAATTTCAACACAAAGTACAACAAAGCTGACATCATTCTTCAAGAAGGAGACCTAGGAGTATAAAAACATTTTTAGCAGTAATTTCAACTTTGCTGGTTCATGTTAGGGTTGTGATCAAATAAAACTCCTCTTACATTTTCGGGGCGCCTGGGTGGCTCAGTGGGTTAAGCCTCTGCCTTCGGCTCAGGTCATGATCTCAGGGTCCTGGGATCGAGCCCCGCATCGGGCTCTCTGCTCAGCAGGGAGTCTGCTTCCCACCCCCACCCCGTCTCTTTGCCTCTCTGCCTACTGGTGGTCTCTGTCTGTCAAATAAATAGATAAAATCTTAAAAAACAAAAAAAACCTCCTCTTACATTTTCACTGCAATTTCTACTGAGTGACTTCTCTCCCATCTTATATTGGTCAGGCATTTATGCAGGACTTTATATTTATTCCTTTTTAATGTTATTAGTTTTCTCCCATATTCCATTGTATCAAACTAATTCTGAACCTGCTCTCTACTGCATTAGCCACGTTTTCTGAATTTAATTCTATACATTTGATAAGAAGGTCTTCTGTGACTTTAAGTAGATTTTTAATAAAAGTGTCTAAGGCTAAATCGACTTCCCAATCCATTAAGCCATCCCTGGATTAACTCGTTTATTAAATAGTCATAGACACCTCCAATAGTACTTCATTTCGACCACTAATTCACAACTTTTTGCCTAAGTCTGTGTTGAGAGAGACAGCTCAAAAGAAGGCCTATCTACCAAGTACCCTATCAATTATGTAAATATAATCTGGCATAAATCAGTTTGACTCCTTGTGATCAAGGAATTCTTTCCAAAGTGCTCACAAGCTACTTAATTCATGATAAACTTACTGCACTGATTTTCAGTGTAAAGCTTACTGATCTGTAAAGGATTTGGCCCATCCTTTTCCCACTTGTGAAAATGAGGGCATTTTCCTTTCTCTAACTTTCTGGCCCTTCTCTTATTTTCTGTCAGTTTGCAAAGATAACTGATATCAGCAATTTTCCCACTACTCTGAATTTTGATGAATCTCAGTCAGGAGTCTGAGTTCATTTGGAAGAGTTAGGTTCTATAACTATTCTCATCCACTTGAACTATGATTTTCTTTTTATCTACTCTATGTCTACCTTTGCTGTTTGAAGGTGACTATTGACTATTCTTGAATATTGACTGTTCTTATTAAATCTGTGTGGAAACAAAATAAGTGTTAAATAGTGCTAATTTATCGAATACTATTCTCAAGTATCAGAGAAAACTTGCT
Source organism: Mustela nivalis (assembly GCF_964662115.1). Classification (NCBI taxonomy): domain Eukaryota; kingdom Metazoa; phylum Chordata; class Mammalia; order Carnivora; family Mustelidae; genus Mustela; species Mustela nivalis. Next base: position 41,100,491 of record NC_139030.1, read on the forward strand.
AAGCAATTTGAGCATGTTCTTATCTAATATGGGTGCTTTATTGTAAAAACTAATCAAGTTATTTCTTATTTGGAACACATAGAACATGTAGTATCTATCATCTTTTCATTTTTACTTTGTCATATAGTCTTCAATCTCTTAATTATATACTTCTCTAATTTGTAGTCACAAGGAAATCCAAATATTTGCAAACTATATTTTTATGTCAATCCTTTTTATTACTAGCTACATTTCAGAAGTTTATTTTTCAGCCCTGACACTTCCAGTTGGATCTTTTTTTTTTTTTACTAGATTTCAATTGCCAGTGAAATTCTCTCTCTTGTCTTCTCTGCCTCTCTCCTGTACTTTCTTGACCATATTAATCATGGGTATTTTTGAAGTGTTTGTCAGCTAATTCCAACATCTGGGCCTGAAGTTGTTTCTGTTGTCTACATTTCTCTTGGTTTCCAGTCATGGAGTCCTGTTTTGGCAGGACCTATGAATCAAATCTATCAAATCTCAGACGTTATGTATAAAACACATGCTTTACCCTGAGAGCCTTACCACTTTCATTTAATAAATCCTCTTTGTTGATAAATATTAAGGTGTATATAATAGTTAACTGTATTGGTTCAGTGACATTTCGAGATAAGAAAGTGTTGGTAAAGCAAGTAAAACACATTTTTAATTCTTTTCATATTTTTTGGACCATTAGGCTTTTAAACAAACATTATTGCTGAAATGTGATGACCAGTTCTGTTGTTAAAAAGGAAGAAGGCCAGCTGGCATTTTCCACTGAGTGTTCTGCTCTCAACTGGGTTGCTGTTCAAGCTTGAAACTGAAAAATTTTCAGTTTATTTAAAAACAGAATCATTAGGATTAGAGAAATTGATTTAGGTGAGAAATCTGGCAGACATCTTGTTGAAAGTGCCAATTTACTAATTTATAACAGTGAATATCAAAGATGATATCCAGGATCCTGCCTTCCTGTTATCAATGTATCTAGAAAACAAAGCACACCATTTCCTGTGCCTGAATTCAAATGGAAAATAGGTAATTTAGTACCCTATTAGATAAGAGCATAGTGAATTTTTCCATGCCCCTACACAGAAGTAGAATGAGTATTGTGTTTACTAACTAGACCTTGGACAAATTATTTAGTCTTCTTGAGTGGTCACAATATTTAAGTGTGCCAAGTACATCATCACTCTTCCTGAATCCTGCTAGCTAGACAGCCACAAACACTGCTGTGTTCTCCCTTTTCCAGACCTTACTCGAATCATGCCCTGCTGGTTGGGCTTGACATTGATATGCTGCAATTTCCAAGTTTACATTAAATTACATATTATATTTTGATTAATAGTTGATTAATAGTATGTGAAAGATACCCTAACTTTATAACATAGGTTAAAAAAAAATTATTTGGAGTGGGTTTTGCTGAAGTTGTCTAAAACCTTTTATGATATACTAGACTCTCATTAACCATAATTACAGCATATAGCAATTTATTTTTGAACCCCCAAATTCATGGGGGGAAATCTCATTTAGGACCTGTAATTAAACTCTTTTGTAATTAATCAGTACTTTATTATGTCTAAATTGATATATAAATATGGGTCATTAATGTCACTTAAAATAATTTAAAAATAAAATGGTCTTTTATTTACTTTTTTAAGATTTTATTTATTTATTTGACAGAGATCACAAGTAGGCAGAGAGACAGGCAGAGAGAGGGAAGAAAGCAGGCTCCCTGCTGAGCAGAGAGCCCAATGCGGGGCTTGATCCCAGGACCCCGGGATCATGACCGGAGCTGAAGGCAGGGGCTTTAACACACTGAGCCACCCAGGCACCCCTAAAAATAAAATGGTCTTTTAAAATATTGTTACATGTTTATAACACTATCTCTGACTATGATTTAAAAGATCCCTTGACTTCTAGATACCTAGCTGTAATTGCCATTATAGACATCCATGCATATTTGCTCCTTAGAAATTCAAAGATTTATTGAGAAAGGCTGGCCATCAAAGGAAAAACTAGTGCTTTGTCAACCAAATATTCAAATATACATTTTTTTATGTGCAAAAAAAATCCCCCAAAATATGGTCTTACTTTTTACTTTTCTCATCCTTCTGCGTCCAGTTGTTTCTCCCCTTGTTTAAACACACTGTTTAAAGGCTTTCCAATTAGTCAGCCAGAGCATATAGAAGTTGGGAAGAGGGCTCTGCATTTAGATATTGTGATTCTGGTGCATAATAGAGATACAAATATAGAGATTTATAGGCATACATTTCAGTTCTCACAAAAGGGAGTAACATCAAGCACTGCTCACGAGGAAAATTTAAAATAATCATAGTATATACAGTGGGATAATTTGAAGAGAAAAACAGACCTTTTGTATTCCCAATACTGAGACTTTGACACACTCCAGTAAGTGCGTTCAAATAAAAGGTGGACTACACTTCAAAACTTATGCATTAACATAATCTTGACTTCAACTTTTCTGGATCCTGGTGCTCATTCTATCATCCCTTAGGAAGTAACCAGACCCTGGACAGGGGTATGAGGGTGAGGACTCAAACACTACTAGGGTTTTGAAGAACTCAGGACCTGGTATCCAAGCATAAAATAGAGGTTCTGAGAGCCCTGCTGTGAGCTTTAAACAGGCATTCCAGACTTATCCTCTGATCAGAACCATGCTCTGCATTAGCTATGATCAGGTGTTTGCCTCCTAAAATAATGTATGCAAAAACATTATGTCTCTTGGGAAAGAAAAGCCATTATATGGATTATTAATTTAACAGGCAAAAAGAGATGAAATATTAAACGCGAAAAGTGAAGCACACTTTATGGAGAACACTATGGAAAGCCAGAAGGCAGAAAGAGAAGAACTTGGCCACCTTCGGATAACATGGCAACTTGAGGGCATTGCTACTCAGCCTGTGAAACAGCAGTGGGGAGCATTCAAGGAACAACTTAGAAAGGTACAGGAACATGGAATGGGTATTATTAAGCCTCAAAAATGAATGAAATTCTGATACATGCTGCAACATAGAAGAGACTTTAAAATAGGATGCTAAGTGAAATAAGCCAGTCACAAAAGGATAAATGTTGTATGATCCCATTTACATGAAGTACAGAGGGTCAAGTTCATAAAGAGAGAAAGCAGAAAAGAGGTCAGCTGGGCTGAGGGAAGGTGGGAACCAGGGTTATGCCTAAGTGGGTACAGAGTTTCTGTTGGAGATGATAAAATGTGTTGGAGGTAGATGGTGGCAGTGGGTTCACACTAATGTGAATGTCCTACTGCCACCAAACTGCACAGTTAAAAATTGGTTAAAACGGTAAATTTTGTCACATGTATTTTATCACAGTAAAATCAAAAACAAGTAAAGGAAACTCAGGTTTAGAACCAGGAACTCATTTGAGGTAGTGAGGGGTTTCACGGGGATGGAAAGTTCGATGATTGTCATCATGGCAGTGATCATTACGTAGTTGCTGGTGGTGTCAAAGAAAACAAATCCTTGACTATCTAACATTTGTTTCAGACTACTCACAACTTACAACTTCTTGAGGAAGCACTTACGCCTGTGTCTGCCCTTGACCTTGGAGGGAACCTCCAGACTATTTTAGGGCTACAGAAAAAATGGAACGAAATGAAGCCTCAGCTCCAGGTGAAGAAACAGACTGATGGACTTGGGTGAACAGGAAAAAAATCAAAAACTGTTTGGTTAAGGTTTACCTAATTTTCACAGACTGGTGAATTACTGTGTTTTGTTTTTAAACAAAAGCAGTGCTTATCTAAAACTCCACTTCAAAGAAAAATTTTCTTACTGTTGTTTTGCACTGTTCTGTGTTTGATGATACACAAACATTCAGGCTACAAAATGTCCTTAATATACTCTTATCTTAGATCATTTTAGTTTACATTAAATTGTTTCCTTATAAATAACAGTTATCACATATATTCACTCTAATTATTTCCCTAGGAGGTATAGACACATTTTAAATTACGACATCTCAGAGCAAGGGTGTGCACGCTCTGACACACAGGCTCTGCTGCCTGTTGTCCCTACAATTACCACTATGATGTCACGGTCCCTGCCCACTGGCACCCCAGTTCCCCACCACCCTCCCAGGAATCTTGCTGTACCTTCTGGTTCACCCTCTCAGAGCCCCCTCAGGATGTAAGAGAGAAAACCCTGAGTCACGTTCCCAGGCCCTGACTACAAGTGCCTTTCCTATCCTCTACCTCCTGCTGCTCCTACCCCTGGACGAAGCTGCCAAAAGTGATTGCCAGTCATGCTGTTCTCCTGCCTGGCTTGTTCTTTGCTGCAAAGTCAAGCTCTCTGTGTTTCTGTTGGTTGCAACTTCCTAAGTGTTGGCCTTAAAGAATGCTGAATCAGGGTTGCCTGGGTGGCTCAGCAGATTAAGCCGCTGACTTTGGCTCAGGTCATGATCTCAGTGTCCTGGGATCAAGCCCCACATCGAGCCCCGCATCGGGCTCTCTGCTCAGCGGGGAGCCTGCTTCCTCCTCTCTCTCTGCCTGACTCTGCCTACTTGTGATCTCTCTCTGTCAAATAAATAAATAAAATCTTAAAAAAAAAAAAAAAAAGAATGCTGAATCAGAAAGTGGAAGATCCCTTTAAGAAATACCTATTTTAGATTCTTTTAAGAGTAAAGCTGTGGATAACTGGCCCCCTCTCCCCTTCACAAAAGCACACCATTGTAGCCCATGGTGAACGATTTTCCATAAAATCTCGGAGAATTCAACTAGCCTCCCTGTCAGGTACTTTGATATACCCTGTGTTATATGCCCCTTTGCCTTTCATGTCTCCATGTGCGCACATGCGCCTGCACGTGCTGAGTGTGTAAATCCTTTGAAGTCAGGCACCATTCCCAAGCTTTGTTAATTCTGTCACTGTGCATATATTTGATGCCCCCATGCTTGATTTTGACTTGAAGACCTTTCTGCTACTCATCTGCAAATTATTTCCTTAGCCTAAATCATTTCCATTATTTCTCTGCTTGATAGAAAAGCCATCCCTGACAGTATAGTGACGTCCTCTTTGAGTTGTCCGCCCTTTGTAAATTCTATCCCAGAATCTGGAATCCTATAAGGGATATCTGAGCTGTGCTGGGTTAAAAGGAAGCTGCTCTGTCCCCCCTCTACATGTGGTGGCTATTTGTGGCTTCTGGGATGACCATTCTTAAAGCAGCATATCTACCACGTTGCTCAGCTGGTAGTTCATGCTGATCATTCTGTTATCATAGAGGACAAGTAATTCCCCCATATATTTTTAGACTTGCTATGTCTTGGTGTATTTACCATACTGCCTGATCCTGGTCTGTATTGAATGTCAGAGATAGTCATGGCTTCACAAAAATATCTAAAATACCTTCACTTCCCAGATTACGGGAGTGCTTGGTACTTCCCAGAAACAGGTGGTTTGTATTTTACCAGCTAGCTCTGAAATGTTCTTTGTGTTGCTAATAATTTTCTTTTTAATTACTGAGAAAATGGGGATAGAATAATGTATCCTGAGCACCAGATAGCACAAAGCCCAGATTTGCCGAGATGGGGTGGGGCCGACAATAAGTAATTGTCAACAGATGAGAGAATAATTGATGATATGGACCTTCCTGTAGTCAGTTATAGAAAAGGCTCCCTAAAAGTTGGATATCTTTTATTGCTTTTAACTTCTTAGCAACTGAATGATGAAGTTCGGTACCTCCTAAGAGCATCGGAAGAGCTAAGTGGCAAAGGAGCCCCTGTGAAAGAGAAGTCCCAGCAGCTGAGGGAGCTTATTCATCTCCACCAAACACAGGAGGAGAGAATCCGAGATTACGAGGATATCCTGTACAAGCTGGTCCTGTTCCACCAAGTCAAGGAGAAGGTAAGACTTGTCACAGAGAGCTGGAAGACCCTCAGTTTTAAAATACGAAATTAAAAATTAATTATTATGTAATAAAGGCCACATTGTTCATTCTAGTACTAGAAGCTTTCCACCATCTGGCCTTTAAACTTTTTCTCACTCCCTCCTCACCATCCAGCCCAATGGAGCTCTTCTTTGTCCCTCAAAGATAGTGCACACTTTCCTAACTCCAAGCCTGGACTCTCAAGCGCCATTCCCTGACAGGTCCCTTTCTCTCTCCTCTACTATTTAAACCCTGTCCCTGCCCCCAGCAAATCTACGTCCCTCAGAATGATGTGTCTCTCTTCTAAATTCCCTGAACTTTCATTATTTATTTTACACATTTGTCATTTTGAGCATCTTGATTCTTTTTTTTAAGATTTTACTTATTTGAGAGAAAGAATAAGCAAAAGAGAGACAGAGAGAGAGAGAGAGCACGAGCAGGGGGAGAGGGAGAGAGAAAAGCAGACTCCCTGCTGAGCAGGGAGCCCGATGCAGGGCTTGATCCCAGGACCCTGGGATCATGACCTGAGCCAAAGGCAGACGTTTGAATGATTGAGACACGCAGGTGCTTCTACCATCTTGATTCTAAATGACTTTTCCCCTCAACTCAAGAAGTGTAAGCTCTTTGAGGTAAGAAAACAAATCTTTTTTTTTTTTTTTAATGTATCTCAAGTAACTGATATTATGGAGTACTCAATAGAGCTTTATAGTTATTAGCTTCTCTTAACAGAAAATGGAGATATACCGATATCCCTTTAAAATAGCCTCTGAATGTACTCAGAACACAAGTCTAGATCTTGCAAAAGTTTTCGACTCTGACCAAAAAGAGTGTTTTCTTCTTTAAGAGAACTGACAATGTTAATTCCTCAATTTTACCCTACCTATTTGAAGCACTGTAACATTTTTTTCCTTATCTATGACATTAATAATTATAGATAGGCTTGGCAGCATTTTGACTGGGTAGTAAAATTGGTTATGGAAAGTAGGCTTTAAAAAAAATAAAATCAGTCTTCAGAAAAATAGGAAATCCATTTTAATTGTTAACTGTCTTAAATTCCAGCTGGGTCATCTCCACAAATCCAGGGAAACAGAGTTTGTAGACCAGCCAGAGGATCTGGAGGATGCCCACGAAGCCCAGGTCCACCTCAGTCGTGCTCAGGAGAAGCAGGCACACATCGATCATCTCCATAAACTGGCCCTTTCCCTGGGAGTGGACATCATCTCATCAGTACAGCGGCCTGTAAGCAACTTGGAACACCATCATTCCTACGTAATTAAAGTTGAGAGTTGGGGGGTAATATCAAAGAAATCAGCCTGAGTGTTTACTATATGTTAAATTTAAAAATACATTAAGCCATTGGGGTAGTTATTTGTGGTGAATTTCTACCACCTAGAACAAAACAAAAAAAACTTTAAAGGAGGAAAATTGCTTTATAAAAGTCTTGTTTAGTACATCTATCCTCAAGCTAATTAAAACATAGAATTGTAGAGCTCTGTTGTCTAATACAGCAGTCAGGTTTTTGCATGTGAAATGGGCCTAATGCAACTAAAGAACTAAATTTTAATTTTATTTATTTTTAATAATTTAAATTTTAAAATTGACACTCCAATGTAATTATGAGAAAACTTTTAAGTACATTGGGAATAGTTTGGATATGTGATTCTACATTTTAAACTATAAACTATGAAATTTGAATACGGATCAATTATTTCTGAGAAGTTTAGCAACAATTAAGAAGTGCTTGTAAATGTGAGATACACACTAGATTTCAAAGACTTAGTATAAAAAACTGTGTTAATATTTTTAACATTTGTTAACATGTTAACATGATGATATTTGGTTGAACAATCTTTATTATGAAAAATGAATTGCACCTGTTTCTTTTTTTACTTTTTAATATAGCTACCAGAAAATTTTTAATTATTCTTGTGGCTCAGGTTATATTTTGATTGGACCAATGCTGCTTTAGCATTTTGGATCTGGAAAGGTATGGTAGAGATAATCTAGCCCAGGACACTCATTTTATAAAAGAAGGATCTGAGGCCAGAGAAGGGGCTTTATCCATAAGAGCCCATCATGGAAGAGACTTCTGGCTTCACTGAAGGCTTGGGCACTGATCACTGGATCTGCTTTATGCTACTGGACTGACCTTAACAGAGGAGCCTAAAGAGAAGACAGTATTTTCAGATCAAATTTTTATAAATAACATACAGGACTCTGATTAAAAGGAAAAAATCTTCCAAATTCCTAATCTGAGGGGAGAAAAGATTATGTTTATTCTGTCTAGTATGTATAACATTAACAAAATCATAATGGCCAATTTTACTTTAAAGTTTATCTAAAATCTCCATTAAATGATATGGAATGCAATGAACCTAAAATTCATTAAAAAAATTTTTTTTTATTTTTTAAAAATTAAAATTTTTTTTAATTTTTTAACTGAAAGACATAGAAATATAAAATATCTGTTGCTGTTTATAGAGAGCAATAAAGTTTTTACCAAGAAGGAGTTTTCTTTTTAAAGAGCTTTATTTTATTAATAAATGTATTTTAAAAAGAAAGAAAAAAGTAAGATGTCTCACTTTGTACAAATAATATTATAAATTGTTCTCCAACCTTTATCTGGCCTTGGCCTCAGCAGCCCTCTGTGTTGAGCAGAGATTGGCGCACTTGCATAATGAACCTGAGGTTAAGTTCAAGTTGACAGGAAAATTATAGTGCAGAAGCTGAATATTTCCAATGCATATTTTATGCCTTTTGAAGTAAAAATTATACGTTATAATAAACGGTGTCTCTGAAGAGTTGGGTGTGATGAGCAAATCTTCAAAATTGAAGTTTCAAGACTGGAAATGCAATGGTTTGCCTTCCCAACATGTTGGTGTCTGGCTCTCCCTTCTGAAATCATTATATTCAAATATGCTTAAGGTAAAGTCAGCCAGGAGCTGGTTTTTTAATGTCCTTTATGAGCCTCATAACGCAGGTAAATAGCACATGCCTCTCATTGCTGTTTCACCCAGTCCCTTTGTCACTTCATCTTCTCTTTCATTTTCAGAACTGCTCTAACGTTTCTGCAAAGAACCTGCAGCAGCAGCTGGACCTCCTCGAGGGGGACAGTGGCAACTGGCGTGCCAGAGCCCAGGAGTATGAACGGACCCTGACCTGCAGCCTGGAGTTCTGCAACACAAGGGACAGTATAAACGAGGTAGGGTGACAGGGGTGAGAGCCCACCTTGTGAAAAGCTGCTCTCAACCTAAAGCATGTGTCTCTTGTCTGTACGTGTGCACCCACAATCGGGGACCTTTTATTCCACCTTGACCTTTCATCTACCAAGCAACGTCTCAGGGCTCTGAAAGTTTGAGTCAGTTCCAAGCACCCAAGTCAGTATATTGTCAATGCCTAGAAAAACCTAGTACGCACTGTTACAGTGTTCTATTTGCTTTCTTCCCCTCACTCAAGTCTGTACAGCAACTGCTTGCTTGAGTGGATAGAGCCCAGCAGGACAGAAAGGGTGATGCCGTCCCCATGAAGTCAGCTCTGCCCTGCTGAGATTCTATTTAAGGACCAATGACTCAAAGCGAGGGGGGTGGCATGGGCCAGGGGAGCAGGCTCTTTGCCTCAGAGGCTACAAAGTATTATCACCAAAGTCAACAGGCTGGTTTCGTATTTGCTCAAATGGAGTGGTTTACTGGAAAAACAACTTCTAGAGAAAAAGGAGCAACAGATAAAAGTTATCCTCGGTGTCCATATACCTGCTCAAACACATAATTCCACCTCCTCTCCCTCAACTCCATCCAAACCCCGAACCCCTAAACATGTAGCACGCTGAAATAACCCTCCCCTAGTTAAACTTTCCATTTAAATAAACTTATTCTGGGGAGAAAACATAGATCAGGATAGCAAAACATAGTTCCTGATTTTTGACTCAAAATTGACAGTGGGATACAGAGTCATTTAGAGAAAAATGTTTCTGGGTCCATCAGTCACAAGTCCGTTACAAAAGCGGGTGGAGGAAGAGGAAGGAGAAACCTTCTCAAACGTTTTGTTGATGCCTGATTTACACAATCTGGGCCCAGCAAATATCAAATATCAGACATTAGCTCATGAACTCAAGTATGAGTATCTAAACTAGAATGGTGGTCGAGCTCTCACACGCTCCTTCCTGCAGGCCACACTTTTATAGACCACCGGCAGGTGCAGGAAGGGAGCAGGCTGGAAGGAAAGTGAGATGGGCAGAGAGCAGGAGAGGCCACGTGGACCCCAGCAGAGACACAGGAACACCAATAATGACTTTCATTTTAGCAATGTGCTGCCGGACTGTAGGGTTGCTGCTCAGAGTCCATGTTCCAGGGACTCATTCTGGGCCAGAGATTCATTCGAGTTAAGCCCAGAGGGTAGCCTACCTGCTATGGCCTCTTCCGGTTTCAGCTAACAATATTTCATTCAAATCTTATTAAAGAAAACAATATTAAAGAAAACATTGTTCTCCCCCAAAGCTATAACATTTAGATTTTCAGGTTTGCAAACAATTTTTTTCCACCTTTCTCCAAAGTTATATTCTTTCTTCCCTTCCTCCTCCTGCTTCTCTCCCTCTCCAATCTCTCCCCTTCCTTCTCTCCTTCTCCCTTCTTCTTCTTTGGTAAACTTTGTTTTGCCAAAAATCTCTCTCCCTGCAGGGATATATAGCTCTAGACTAACAGAAACCACAAGTGAAGGAGGCTAAGGGTTACTCCCAGCTCCCTATAGCTCAGTTTCCATCTTCCTGGATCACTATGGCATGTATGGAGCTGGGTCTCCCCATGCAGGCCCTTCCCACAGGGGTTCTATTTACAGGCAGCCTCGTGATGAGCCTCTGCTGGGAGCCAGCTTAGCTGAGATGACAGATGTCCCTTGTAGTCACAGTCGGGACGCCCCAGGATTGTCTGTACCATAATGAGCAACCAGATACATGTGGGAATCAGATATCACTTTAACACAACCTCAAACATTAAAAGAACTAGTAGTCTTCCCATTTGTTTCTACTTCATATCCATCTAATCTTTGATGTAAGTTTTAATTTCACATTTAAAGGTTCTTTGAAAATCCTTGGTTCTTTCCTCCTTTCCTTCTTGTATAACTATAGCAGGCATGCCACAGTGTAGCATCCACACCCTGGACTTTCCAACCACAAGCCTAATGGGAAGATAATCAGAAGGAATATTTTTAGTGCACTTTAATTAAATGAATATATGTACATTCTAATTTGTATTGTGAATATCACAGTATAGATGGCTAGATTCCAAGTGGTGATAATATTTACATACCTAGACCTTTTTGTCACATTATCATTATTAATATTTGGCATAGGTACTTAAAACATTATAAAAAATTAAAAGTAATATGTTATTCTACGTTCTTTGTATATTAAAACATTAAAGTCAGACACCATCAAGGAACTAGAGCAAACATTGATTTTTTTAAAAAAGATTTTATTTATTTATTTGAGAGAGAGAGCAGCAGAAAGAGGGAGAAGCAGGCTCCCCAGCTGAGCAGGAAATCTAACATGGGGCTTGATCCAAGGACCTTGGGATCATGACCTGAGCTGAAAGCAGTTGCTTAACTGACTGAGCCACCCAGGCACTCCAATGCATTTTACTTTTTAAGTTGAGTTGGAAACACAGTTGTTTTGTTTCCAGTGTGCTTCAAGTGCTTCTTGGAAGTTCACAGACTCTGAGTGGAAATAGATTTTGGGAGATCTCGACTCCGACACTTCTTCCTTTTTAGGGTGAGAAACCTGAGGTGTCTTCGATTTGCATCTGAGCAGAGCACTTAGGACTGCAGAGCTTCTGTTCATGGTGTGTGAGGAGTCGGCTTTGGGCCAAAAGCTCATCTGTTGGTCTTCAGGCTCTATTGGGCACCAACAGGTTGTCAGTTGCTAAACTCAAAGTCCCCACTTGCTCCCATGGCGCAGTCTGATGCACCATGTACACTTTCTCTGCACTTTCCTCTGCCCGCCTGTTTTCCGGCATAACCATTTCAAGCTGTTTGGATGCTCTGATACAATAGCACGGTTCATTTGGTCATTTCAACCAAAATTAATTGTTGATGATGCCCTAACTAACATACATGGTTCTAACTGTACTTGAGCTCCCTAGTAGATGACTCAGTACCTCAGGGCAAAATAAAATGAGGTGTTCTAAAGGCGATTTTTTTTTTTTTAATGTGATGTGATATTCTTTAAAGACAAAGAACCATGGTTCTGTGACTTGATTATCTTTGAGTAAAGTACTTTTACTTTCTTATTTCATACACTACCTAAGACATAGGATATTGTAAAATCTCATTTTTTCCATGTCTACCTTCACAGTCTTCAGACTGCCAGATTTCGTGGCATTTTATTCTCACTCATTTCACACAAAGATATATTGGTATGCACAAATGTTGAGTTTCACCATATATTTTCTTGCCTGGCAGCATGAATAAGCTGTTAATACGCAAAGCATTACAGACATTCTCTGTGGTTAGACGTGACAGAACATCAGTAGTTACTCATTCTTTTACACGTCTTTATTTAGAAACGTAATAAGTTGATATTAAGCATGTTTTCTATCTGCAACCTGACCCAAAAAGTTACTTTTACATTTACATAATGTTAATGGAAATTTATAACTGGCATCTCATTATGGGTCGCAATTACTTTGCCGGAAAAAAAAAAGCAAAACAGCAATGACAGAATTGGGTTGGTATCCATTCTTTCAAAATAAGTTTTGCAAACAGAAGCTTTCATGTAATTAGATCACTTTAGCCTGAAACTTTTTCTACTGTAGCAACATCCTACTCATCGGGAAGGAAACAGAAAAGAACTTGGTGTATATATAGGTCTGTTCCATATGTCGGAGTCTCATGTTCCAGTTACACAAATTTTTTTTGTTGATTTGAAGTCGGTCATTTGAGTTCCAGAGACATAAGGCAGATGAGAAGCAGCAAATTAGAATCGAGGAATAGACACATACCCAACTCATGAAATCGAACTTCCTGACATCGTAGAGCACTTTGCTGATGACAAAATGGCCACAGACAGTCCCCCACTGGCAGGAGAAGAAGCAGACAAAGAGTGCCTGGACGGCTAAAACACGGGGCGGGTAGCACTGTAGTATGGTGCTGGGGTTATTATTTTCTGGATCGATAACCCTACACTCGTCATTTTAAGAAAAAACACTAAACTATCATCATTTGACACATATTGCCAATGTGGCCACTGCGTACTAGACCATAAGCCCATGAAAGTCCTCTGGGAACATGGAGCCCAGAGTGAATGAAAGCCCCGGGGGACTTCACATCACAGTCACTTGCAACCAGGCCACACCGTGGGTCCATCCAGAGGGTACAAAATAGAAAAGATGTATTTGTTCTGAAAATGTCCATAAAAGTTTGGTGTTTCACGTCTGCAAGGAAACTCTTCTTCCTGAAGAATACAGAAAGCTGAAGTTTAAAATCGTAGTTACCATGTCCAGGAAGTAAAACAAACACACGAACACACAGAACTTGCAGGGTAGAGACAATAGCTATGATCGAGACATGAGGTCAAATGGAGCCACCGTCCTCTCCCTGCAGGCTGTCCCACTTCCGCTGCTGCAGCACTGGCCTTGAGCACATGGGGACAGCTGCACGGTTGCCAAGCAAAAGGAGGCCAAGGGAGCCTTGTCCTGAAATCTCTCCAGGACTTAGGCTTGGTATTCTAGCCATACTAATTGTAGCAAATCATTCAGGTTGAATTATGAATCTTTGGGTCCTTTCATTTCAAATGCAAGCATCCTGGGCAGTGATAACTGTGAAGCCTTCTGTTACTGGAAATGAGCATCAGAAAGCTTTTTTTTCTGGAATGGGCAAAAGGATGAGCAAGAAATGGAGCCTGTGAAGTGGACATGAAGAGAAATGGACTGTTTTGCATTTTTGTGTCTGGCCAAATCTGTGCTATCGTTCCAATGAAGGCTTTATTTTTAATTTTTATTTTTTAGTAGGCTCCATGCCCAGTGTGGAGGCCAACATGGGGCTTGAACTCAAGACCCTGAGATCAAGACCTGAGCTGAGATCAAGAGTTGGATGCTTAACTGACTGAACCACTCAGGTGCCTGAAAAGGCTTTTGGTTTTAATGTGTGTCCTGAGTTTTAAAATGTCCCATGGCCCTCACATAAATTGGCCCTGCCAGCACCAGACTCCCAATAATACATTCTTATGCCAGAGCGACCTCAACCAACTTAGTCAAGACTAAGAATAGCAATCCAGCCTGGTCGTCATCAGCCTCTTTTTGCTTCTGCTTCTTCTCAAGGAAGCTTTGTTCATTCCTAACCCTGAAAGAAGCTCACTGCTCCCTAGGAAATATGGTGAAGATGTTCATTCTGGTTCAAAAGAACCACAATTTTAAAGTCTTAATTTCATTCCTAAGTATGGCTGTATTAACTTAGTCCACTGATTCCATAACAAATGTGGAGGAGCTGAACAAGTAGAAACATAGGAAAATCACATTATTAATTAGGAAAAAAAAAATTCCTCCTAAAGTTTTTTTAAAGGTTTTTAGAAATTTTGTTAATAAGGATTATAACAACGTTTAAATTTTTTGAATAGGGTGAACTATCCTGCCCAAGCTTTGGGTGTTTCTTTCTGCTTACGTGTTCCATTTGAGCAGTTGTCTTGCCATTTCCACCATTCCCCATTGTTGACAAGCTAACTAAAGTTAGAAACAGCTGCAGGAACAATGATCCCACAGCCAAGCAACCATGGCACTCAGTCCCTTTAAAAATATGATCACAAGTTATATGGGGATTAGATGGGAAGTTAAGTTTTCATGTTAGAATGTGCAGGTAAGAAATTTAGGCATGATCAGGTTTTTCTGAAAATCTACTTGCTAAAGGTAGTTTGTTCATGCTGCCTTCCACTTGTAGCTGCAAAAGTCCTACTAAATTTCAGCTGGGAAAGGTCAAAGATTTAAAATGCATTTCTAGGGGACCAAAAGAGAGAAGTGCCAGTAACTTTGTCAAAGGAGCTCATGTGTCAAAAAGAAGCTGATTCTATTTCACATACTCATAGCACCATGAACACTCTTTGGTCTTATAAATCATCTTTGGTAGAAGTGCATACATTCTGAAGCCACAGAAATAAGATTGTGCTCATCATTTATTGGTCTTAAGTTTTTTGATCCAAAGCAGATTTAAAATTTCATGGTTTAGAATTATAGCATTAAGGCTCAGACTTTCTCTGTTCATCACCTAGTTTTTGAATAGAAGTTGATCTTTCTCATTTAAACAAGCAGACATAACCCAGTGATTATCAGATTGATGACTGAGACCCTCTTCCTTTCTCTAGACTGAAATTTATAATGTGTATCACATTCTAGTACAAGAAAAAAGAATATAAAATTTCCTTTTCCAATGGATACTTATTAGTAACAGGACATATATTTTCCTCTTTCTTTTTTCTTTTATTCTGTTTATTTTTATTAAAAATAGAAATTATATGTTTAATTATGGTAAAATACCACATGTACTACATGTAACATAAAATGTACCATCTTAACCATTTTAAGGTTAAGGTTAATATTAAGTACGTTCATATCGTTCTACTATCATTACCACTATCCATTTCCAGAACTTTGTCATCATCCCAAAAAGAAATTCTGTACCCATGAAACAATAACTCTTTATTGGGGACATGTTTTTTAATACAGGAATCTGTGGTTTCCTCAGATGTGGTAGTTATTATACCTACAATCACAGATTACGACTTTGGGGGGAAAGAGTTCCTGCCCAAGTTCCATGTGAATAACTCAGGAAGTAGTCCCGATATATCTCAATCCCATTTGTGTTTTTCCACTAAAATTGAACACATGCATGTTAAAACACTGAATGTCCAAGACTTTAAATATTAATTGGTCATTTTATAAGTATACCAAATGAATATGATCTTCTCCAATATTTGTGTGAGTTCTAATAGAGAAATAGTTTTCAAATTTTGAAACTATAGTTCTTGCCATTTCTCCAGAATGTTACTGATTTATCGGTTTAAATGTTTAAAATGTGGCTGGCTTAATTGGTAGCTTAAAACAAGCATTCAACAATTTCATTTACCATATGACATAAACAACAGTATAGGTGTGTGAGAGGCAAAAATCACATCAGTGTAATGATTTCCTTGTATGCAAATCTGCTAGGGCCTTTGTAGGTAATTGTCTCCAAGAAATGTTAAAGATAAGGTCAGGGTTCCGTTCTTACAATATGCAGGATTCGAAATAAGCATTTGGAGAAAGCAAATATTTTTAGGGCAGACATGTTCTTTCTGCATTACAGGTCTAAAATCTAGCATGTACACAGCCTTTATTCCCTTCCAAATAATTTATTTGCTGTCATTGAAAAGAATTTTAATGTGTTTCTGACTTTTCTTATCATAGCTCAAATTTATCAACCATGACATTGTTCATTTTTTTGCTGTTAAATGCTTCCATATAATCTGAGAAGGTTTATGTTTTCTCTGTACTTCTCTTTGCTGATAATATAAAGAGAGAGTTGCCTGTCAATATGCTTATCTTTCTTGAATATGGGAAAGGGTGCAGAAAGTGTTGTGTTTGATGGAACTGGACTGCTTAGGGCTTCGGTTCACTGGTAAAGTTGAACTGTGTGTTCTTAAGGCTGTCATAATGCATGCTCTGCTCTCTGTTTGTTGCCATATGCTCTGTTTATACACAAGTTAGCATTGCCATCAGTGGTGACGCTGTCCCTTTACTTTCCGGTTTGGAAGAACATCTAAAGTTAGTGGCCTATATCTAAAAAGGAAATCCCTTCTGCAAACTGCTCATGAAAAATAATTTTTTACCTGGATTTAGGTGAGTAAAGTATTTTTCCTACTAAATCTCATATAGGGACTCCTCTTTTATCTCACTAATGTCCTTGGTGGTCTGAATGTCGACCCTTCATTGACCTCTGCAACAGGAACAGCTCATTGAAGCCTAGTATATTTATTCTCGATACTGTAAGAGAGCCTTGGGAGGCAGAAGAATCTAAGACACAGAGAACGGAATGTATGGGAAACATAATGTCAAATAAATACGAATAAGAAAATTAGAGTTGTTAAAAATCTGATATGTTCGGGGGAGGAGTCAAGATGGCGGAGAAGTAGCAAGCTGAGACTGCTTCAGCTAGCCGGAGATCAGCTAAATAGCTTATCTAAAGATTGCAAACACCTGAAAATCCATCGGCAGACCGAAGAGAAGAAGAACAGCAATTCTGGAAACAGAAAAACAACCACTTTCTGAAAGGTAGGACCGGCGGAGAAGTGAATCCAAAGCAACGGGAAGATAGACCCCGGGGGGAGGGGCCGGCTCCCGGCAAGCGGCGGAGCAACCGCGCACAAAATCAGGACTTTTAAAAGTCTGTTCCGCTGAGGGACATCAGTCCAGAGGCTAAACCGGGGCGAAGCCCACGTGGGGTCAGCGTGGCCTCAGGTCCCGCAGGGTCACAGAAGGATCGGGGGTGTCTGAGTGTCGCAGAGCTTGCGGGTATTGGAACGGGAAAGCCGGCTACAGAGACAGAGCCGACAGTAAGCTCGCAGCTCGGTGTTACCTTGAACCGATCGCAGGCTCGGTGAGCTCGGAGCGAGGCCGGAGGTCAGGCAGACGGGAGTGACTGGCACTGTTCTCTGAGGGCGCACTGAGGAGTGGGGCCCTGGGCTCTCGGCTCCTCCGGGCCGGAGACCAGGAGGCCGCCATTTGTGTTCCCGTCCTCCGGAACTCTACGGAAAGCGCTCAGGGAACAAAAGCTCCTGAAAGCAAACCCGAGCGGATTACTCACCCCGGCCCCGGGTAAGGGCGGTGTAATTCCGCCTGGGGCAAAGACACTTGAGAATCACTACAACAGGCCCCTCCCCCAGAAGATCAACAAGAAATCCAGCCGAGACCAAGTTCACCTACCAAGGAGTGCGGTTTCAATACCAAGGAGAGCAGCAGAATTCCAGAGGAGGAGAAAGCCAAGCACGGAACTCATGGCTTTTTTCCTGTGATTTTTTTTTAGTCTTGCAGTTAATTTAATTTTTTCTTTTTCATTTTTTTTTTCTTTTTTTCTTTTTCTTCTCGCCTTCGGGTAAAATTTTTTTTTAACTGTTACCTTTTTCTTTTTTAACGATTTTTTACTAGTTTATCTAATATATATATTTTTTCTTTTTTACATTTTTCTCAGGTGTTTTCTTTTTTTTAAAAAAATTTTTTTTCTTTTCTTTTTTTTCTTTCTTCCTTTTTGAACCTCTTTTTATCCCCTTTCTCCCCACTCACGATTTTGGATCTCTTCTAATTTAGTTAAAGCATATTTTCCTGGGGTTGTTGCCACCCTTTTAGTATTTTACTTGCCCCTTCATTTACTCTTATCTGGCCAAAATGACAAGACGTAAAAATTCAACGCAAAAAAAAGAACAAGAGGCAGTACCAAAGGCTAGGGACCTAATCAATACAGACATCAGTAATATTTCAGATCTAGAGTTCAGAATGACAATTCTCAAGGTTCTAGCCGGGCTCGAAAAAGGCATGGAAGATATTAGAGAAACCCTCTCGAGAGATATAAAAGCCCTTTCTGGAGAAATAAAAGAACTAAAATCTAACCAAGTTGAAATCAAAAAAGCTATTAATGAGGTGCAATCAAAAATGGAGGCTCTAACTGCTAGGATAAATGAGGCAGAAGAAAGAATTAGTGATATAGAAGACCAAATGACAGAGAATAAAGAAGCTGAGCAAAAGAGGGACAAACAGCTACTGGACCACGAGGGGAGAATTCGAGAATTAAGTGACACCATAAGACGAAACAACATTAGAATAATTGGGATTCCAGAAGAAGAAGAAAGAGAGAGGGGAGCAGAAGGTATACTGGAGAGAATTATTGGGGAGAATTTCCCCAATATGGCAAAGGGAACGAGCATCAAAATTCAGGAGGTTCAGAGAACGCCCCTCAAAATCAATAAGAATAGGCCCACACCCCGTCACCTAATAGTAAAATTTACAAGTCTCAGTGACAAAGAGAAAATCCTGGAAGCAGCCCGGGAAAAGAAGTCTGTAACATACAATGGTAAAAATATTAGATTGGCAGCTGACTTATCCACAGAGACCTGGCAGGCCAGAAAGAGCTGGCATGATATTTTTAGAGCACTAAACGAGAAAAACATGCAGCCCAGAATACTATATCCAGCTAGGCTATCATTGAAAATAGAAGGAGAGATTAAAAGCTGCCAGGACAAACAACAACTGAAAGAATTTGCAAACACCAAACCAGCTCTACAGGAAATCTTGAAAGGGGTCCTCTAAACAAAGAGAGATCCTACAAGTGGTAGATCAGAAATGAACAGAGACCATATACAGTAACAGCCACCTTACAGGCAATACAATGGCCCTAAATTCATATCTCTCAATAGTTACCCTGAATGTTAATGGGCTAAATGCCCCTGTCAAAAGACACAGGGTATCAGAATGGATAAAAAAACAAAACCCATCTATATGTTGCCTCCAAGAAACTCATTTTAAGCCCGAAGACACCTCCAGATTTAAAGTGAGGGGGTGGAAAAGAATTTACCATGCTAATGGACATCAGAAGAAAGCAGGAGTGGCAATCCTTATATCAGATCAATTAGATTTTAAGCCAAAGACTATAATAAGAGATGAGGAAGGACACTATATCATACTCAAAGGGTCTGTCCAACAAGAAGATTTAACAATTTTAAATATCTATGCCCCCAACGTGGGAGCAGCCAACTATATAAACCAATTAATAACAAAATCAAAGAAACTCATCAACAACAATACAATAATAGTAGGGGACTTTAACACTCCCCTCACTGAAATGGACAGGTCATCCAAGCAAAAGATCAGCAAGGAAATAAAGGCCTTAAACGACACACTGGACCAGATGGACATCACAGATATATTCAGAACATTTCATCCCAAAGCAACAGAATACACATTCTTCTCTAGTGCACATGGAACATTCTCCAGAATAGATCACATCCTCGGTCCTAAATCAGGACTCAACCGGTATCAAAAGATTGGGATCATTCCCTGCATATTTTCAGACCACAATGCTCTAAAGCTAGAACTCAACCACAAAAGGAAGTTTGGAAAGAACCCAAATACATGGAGACTAAACAGTATCCTTCTAAAGAATGAATGGGTCAACTGGGAAATTAAAGAAGAATTGAAAAAAATCATGGAAACAAATGATAATGAAAATACAACGGTTCAAAATCTGTGGGACACAACAAAGGCAGTCCTGAGAGGAAAATATATAGCGGTACAAGCCTTTCTCAAGAAACAAGAAAGGTCTCAGGTACACAACCTAACCCTACACCTAAAGGAGCTGGAGAAAGAACAAGAAAGAAACCCTAAGCCCAGCAGGAGAAGAGAAATCATAAAGATCAGAGCAGAAATCAATGAAATAGAAACCAAAAAAACAATAGAAAAAATCAACGAAAGTAGGAGCTGGTTCTTTGAAAGAATTAATAAAATTGATAAACCCCTGGCCCGACTTATCAAAAAGAAAAGAGAAAGGACCCAAATAAATAAAATCATGAATGAAAGAGGAGAGATCACAACTAACACCAAAGAAATACAAACTATTATAAGAACATACTATGAGCAACTCTACGGCAATAAATTTGACAATCTGGAAGAAATGGATGCATTCCTAGAAACATATAAACTACCACAACTGAACCAGGAAGAAATAGAAAGCCTGAACAGACCCATAACCAGTAAGGAGATTGAAACAGTCATTAAAAATCTCCAAACAAACAAAAGCCCAGGGCCAGATGGCTTCCCGGGGGAATTCTACCAAACATTTAAAGAAGAACTAATTCCTATTCTCCTGAAACTGTTCCAAAAAATAGAAATGGAAGGAAAACTTCCAAACTCATTTTATGAGGCCAGCATCACCTTGATCCCAAAACCAGACAAGGATCCCACCAAAAAAGAGAGCTATAGACCGATATCCTTGATGAACACAGATGCGAAAATACTCAACAAAATACTAGCCAATAGGATTCAACAGTACATTAAAAAGATTATTCACCACGACCAAGTGGGATTTATTCCAGGGCTGCAAGGTTGGTTCAACATCCGCAAATCAGTCAATGTGATACAACACATCAATAAAAGAAAGAACAAGAACCATATGATACTTTCAATAGATGCTGAAAAAGCATTTGACAAAGTACAGCATCCCTTCCTGATCAAAACTCTTCAAAGTGTAGGGATAGAGGGCACATACCTCAATATCATCAAAGCCATCTATGAAAAACCCACCGCAAATATCATTCTCAATGGAGAAAAACTGAAAGCTTTTCCACTAAGGTCAGGAACACGTCAGGGATGTCCATTATCACCACTGCTATTCAACATAGTACTAGAGGTCCTAGCCTCAGCAATCAGACAACAAAAGGAAATTAAAGGCATCCAAATCGGCAAAGAAGAAGTCAAATTATCACTCTTCGCAGATGATATGATACTATATGTGGAAAACCCAAAAGACTCCACTCCAAAACTGCTAGAACTTATACAGGAATTCAGTAAAGTGTCAGGATATAAAATCAATGCACAGAAATCAGTTGCATTTCTCTACACCAACAGCAAGACAGAAGAAAGAGATATTAAGGAGTCAATCCCATTTACAATTGCATCCAAAACCATAAGATACCTAGGAATAAACCTAACCAAAGAGACACAGAATCTATACTCAGAAAACTATAAAGTACTCATGAAAGAAATTGAGGAAGACACAAAGAAATGGAAAAATGTTCCATGCTCCTGGATTGGAAGAATAAATATTGTGAAAATGTCTATGCTACCTAAAGCAATCTACACATTTAATGCAATTCCTATCAAAGTACCATCCATCTTTTTCAAAGAAATGGAACAAATAATGTTAAAATTTATATGGAACCAGAAAAGACCTCGAATAGCCAAAGGGATATTGAAAAAGAAAGCCAACGTTGGTGGCATCACAATTCCGGACTTCAAGCTCTATTACAAAGCTGTCATCATCAAGACAGCATGGTACTGGCACAAAAACAGACACATAGATCAATGGAACAGAATAGAGAGCCCAGAAATAGACCCTCAAATCTATGGCCAACTCATCTTCGACAAAGCAGGAAAGAATGTCCAATGGAAAAAAGACAGCCTCTTCAATAAATGGTGTTGGGAAAATTGGACAGCCACATGCAGAAAAATGAAATTGGACCATTTCCTTACACCACACACAAAAATAGACTCAAAATGGATGAAGGACCTCAATGTGCGAAAGGAATCCATCAAAATCCTTGAGGAGAACACAGGCAGCAACCTCTTCGACCTCAGCCGCAGCAACATCTTCCTAGGAACAACGCAAAAGGCAAGGGAAGCAAGGGAAAAAATGAACTATTGGGATTTCATCAAGATCAAAAGCTTTTGCACAGCAAAGGAAACAGTTAACAAAATCAAAAGACAACTGACAGAATGGGAGAAGATATTTGCAAACGACCTATCAGATAAAGGACTAGTGTCCAGAATCTATAAAGAACTTAGCAAACTCAACACCCAAAGAACAAATAATCCAATCAAGAAATGGGCAGAGGACATGAACAGACATTTCTGCAAAGAAGACATCCAGATGGCCAACAGACACATGAAAAAGTGCTCCATATCACTCGGCATCAGGGAAATACAAATCAAAACCACAATGAGATATCACCTCACACCAGTCAGAATGGCTAAAATCAACAAGTCAGGAAATGACAGATGCTGGCGAGGATGTGGAGAAAGGGGAACCCTCCTACACTGTTGGTGGGAATGCAAGCTGGTGCAGCCACTCTGGAAAACAGCATGGAGGTTCCTCAGAATGTTGAAAATAGTACTGCCCTATGACCCAGCAATTGCACTATTGGGTATTTACCCTAAAGATACAAATGTAGTGATCCAAAGGGGCACATGCACCCGAATGTTTATAGCAGCAATGTCCACAATAGCCAAACTATGGAAAGAACCTAGATGTCCATCCACAGATGAATGGATCAAGAAGATGTGGTATATATACACAATGGAATACTATGCAGCCATCAAAAGAAATGAAATCTTGACATTTGCGACAACATGGATGGAACTAGAGCGTATCATGCTTAGCGAAATAAGTCAAGCAGAGAAAGACAACTATCATATGATCTCCCTGATATGAGGAAGTCGTGATGCAACATGGAGGCTTAAGTGGGTAGGAGAAGAATAAATGAAACAAGATGGGATTGGGAGGGAGACAAACCATAAGTGACTCTTAATCTCACAAAACAAACTGAGGGTTGCTGGGGGGAGGGGGTTTGGGAGAAGGGGGTGGGATTATGGACATTGGGGAGGGTATGTGCTTTGGTGAGTGCTGTGAAGTGTGTAAACCTGGTGATTCACAGACCTGTACCCCTGGGGATAAAAATATATGTTTATTTAAAAAAAAAAAAAAAATCTGATATGTTCAAAACTCTTTTATTTGGAAGCCAAGGGATATTCTGTACTTATATATCTAATTTTAAATTACAAATCAAGGGGCATCTGGTTGACTCAGTTGGTTAAGCATCCGACTCTTGATTTTGGCTCAGGTCATGATCTCAGGGTTGCAAAATGGAGCCCTGCATGGGGATGTGCACTGCGCGTTGAATCTGCTTAGGATTCTCTCTTTCCCTCTCCTTCTACCCCTCCCCAACACTCTCTAAAAAATTTACACATCAAAAAGTACAAAGAACAATTTATATTTAAATTTAGGAATATGTTTAAATTCTCATTATGTGTTCACTTAGCACATTTGTTTCCTATTAAAAAATCACTGAATACATTTTGAGGATTATGAATATTTTGAAGTGTTAAGATTTTTTTATTTATTATAAGTCAATATTAGTGTCCTCATTTTAAGGAAATCACCTCTTTCTTTTCATTGAACTGCAGCTCAAAGAGTCATTCAAAGATATCAAAAAGAAATTCAACAATTTAAAGTTTAATTACGCTAAGAAAAATGAAAAGGCTCGGAATCTGAAGGCTCTTAAATATCAAATTCAACAAGTTGATGTGCATGCTGAAAAAATACAGGTAAAGAGAAAGTGTGGGTGGCGTGTCTGTGTGTGTGTCTGTGTGTATGCACATGCATGCACTACTATGATTATTACAAAATCAGTTTGCATTTCAATTCTAGATGCCTAACCCTTGGGCTTTTTTGCAACATCGGGATTCAGATGGTAGTTTTCTGCTTTTGTAACAGTTGAGTTCCTCATGTAAAATGTATAAGTTATATTATCTTTTGAGGCAGCTCTAGAATGAATTCTACCAAATCTACCCAGCCTCTCTGCTTCCATTCTTCCCCAGAGCACACACACACGCACACACACACACACACACACACACACGTGCACACCTCTTATACACCCCATTTCCTTTCCTTGCACATGCTTATGTCAGGAACAACTTTGTGGCCCATTACTCCTAGAACCTCCTATACTACCTCAATTACTGCATGAACCAGCTAGATAACTTGAATATTTTTCCCAGGAGACAGTGGCTTCTTGAAGATAAGAAAATATTTTATTTTATGATCTTTGTCTTTTTTTAAAATCATACTATCATTCTCGAAATTTGGAATAGGACCTAGTATGTAATGAATTCTCTATATGATTTTAATGATGGATCAGTAAACTATGTGGGAGAAAACCCATTCTTTCCAAAATACATTTGTGATTATTACGATTTTAATATATCATCAGGGAGAAGGCTGCAAAAGTTTTCCCCAAGTTTTTCTGTCAATAAATTATCACCAGCTAGCCTCATAAATAAAAACTGAATTTTGTTTTAAAAACTGTTTCTTTTTTGCATAGGCTTTGAAAAAGAAAATGGAAAAAGTTGAGAATAGAACTTCTGATTCTTTCTTGAGTTATCCAAATAATAAAGTTAATGTTCTTTTGGAAGCCATGAAGGATTTGCAAGAACATGTGGATGAGTTTGACAAAGTTGTGACAGATTACAAGATGACTTTGGACCTGACAGAGCACCTCCAGGAGATGATAGAAGAGGTATCCTTTTCTTGTTGAAATGGTGTCCATATGTAATGTTCTTTAAAATTGCTCTGTAACTTTAAAAACAATGCTACTGCAGTTAATTTTGTCATTAAATCTATGCATCTTCCTCCTTTTCATGATTATTGCCTTAGGATAATTTCTTAAAGTAGAATTGCTGGACCAAAGGGGGATGAATGGTGCAAAGTTTGATAGCATTGTCCACTTGTTCTTTAGAGAGATTTTACTAATTTGCTCTTACCAGAAACATAGGAGAATTTCTCATTTCTCCATAACGCCATCAACTCAAGATGCTGAACCATCATGAAATTATGCTCACTGCTGGATATCTTTTTAAAATACTCAAAGTGACTTATTTATTTCACGGAACTTGCAAATGTTTAGAAAGAAATGTGATGGTGGGGTGTTTCACGTACACAAATTGTTATTGGTGTTATTTTTGTTTTTGTCGAGAGGATAAATGGTAGAGGATGCATAAGCTATAGGAAATTTGACAAATTACAGTTGTTATTTGCACACCTCATGTCGAAGAAATTCCACACTTGAAGTTCTTTGTGGCCCATTATTCTGTCATACAGAACTTCTCTCTGCCACGGATGCAGATGATTTTAGATTTGACACGGCACTGAGGAAGATGAGGATGATCATTCTTCTATGTCTGATCCATAGGCTTGCTGTGACCCTGTGGCACTTATTGAGAGCCAGCTCCTAACCGACTCATGTGTTTTTGTTTCTCGCTCATCATAATCATTCTGACCATGGTCAGACGCATTCCTTCCATCACCGTTATTTAGTATTTTTGGTGAGAAACTGTCTCAATTCTCCACTGTGCTTTGAAAATATGACTTGAGTAACTTCTATTAAAAACAAAACAAAGCAAAAAGGTCAAATGCTGTTCCCCAACCCATAAACTAAGTCTCATTCTTAGAAGAGAATTTATTTATTAAGCAGGCAGTACTTTATCCATGTGTTGTTAATTACTTCAATTATTTTGGCAGTAATCTGTGTGTTTGAACTTTTTGTCTTTTTTTTTCTTTGTCTTTTCTTTTAGCTGATATTTGAATTCTTTTTCGTGCCGTATGCTTTTTATATTTCCTGTTCTTGTAAGTCTGCAATGTTCTTAGCAAGTCTATTTCAGGCAAATCTAAGAAGGCAGGAAAATCAAATGAATTTCCATACCTTTATTTTCTTATCTAACTCTACTACCCAAGTGCAGAAGCCTATGATCATATTTTGACATTTTCCTTATTATGACTTAGAAAGTTCAAACTAATGTGATTATAAAGTTTGAGAATATTGAAATTTGATACTTCAGTGGTCAAAATGAAGAACTTTAGAACATGGTATCTCTTTAATCTACGCTTATCCCATTTTAATTTAGTGTCACTTTTGGTATGAAGATGCAAGTGCCACAGTTGTAAGAGTTGGAAAATATTCCACAGAATGCAAGACAAAGGAAGCTGTGCAAATTCTCCACCAGCAATTCAATAAATATATCAGGCCCTCCGTGCCTCAGCAAGAAGAAAGGATTCAGGAGATCAGTGACCTAGCTCAGCGCTTATACGGTGAGGTCTCTTTTAAAATAACCAGCAATTTGCCCTTGAGCAAATCTATAGTGAACCTAATCCCCGCAGAAAGCAGAGAATGACAAGCCCTCAGGGTCCTCACTACAGCAATTATTCAGGCAAGAGACTCAAGATAAGCACCCATATCTACAAAAGTAAACAGCCAGGAATAGAGGAAGGCATTTCTGCCTCCAGGAGAGGAAGTCTTTGGATTTTTTTTTTAAGATTTTATTTATTTATTTGACACGCACACACACAGATCACAAGTAGGCAGAGAGGCAGGCAGAGAGAGGGCGGGGGCGGGGGGGGGGGGTGTGTGTGTGCAGCGCAGAGCAGGGAGCCTGATGCAGGGCTTGATCCCTGGACCCTGAGATCATGACCTGAGCTGAAGGCAGAGGCTTAACCACTGAGCCACCCGGGCACCCCAAGGAAGTCTTCGGATTTTAACTATCTTGTGTAAACCCTCCTTCTCTATTCTCTTTTCTCCCCTATTCCTGTTGGTCATCCACCGGGTTATAAGCAGACAAAACAAAACAACAACAACAACAAAAACCAAACTCATTTCCATCTTTAAAAACATTCAAAACTCCCATAATACTTAAAGTGGGTGTTAAGCTAAAATTGATGTCTCTAGTCCTTATATTTCTATCAGGGGTGTGGTTTGTAGATTTAAGAAACAGATGGTTTGGTTAGTAGATTTAAGGAACAGGTCCCTTGCCTTTTTCTCCCTTATGGAATAAACAGGAGAACTCAAATTATCATCTCACTGGTTCTGCTTTTCTCTTCTCCATGACCAGGAAAGAGAATACAGTTGTCAGTCTCAAGAGTCTTTCTATCTAAAGGAGGCCCTCATTTCAGAAACCCTATGGGTGATGATAGCCTTTGGGGATGCTGAGGAATAAGTTTCATGAATCCCCTGATATTGTTCCTATAGACCAAGGGTAGTTCTCTGTGGCCAGGCAAATCTAGCTTAGAAAGAAGATAACAATGGGTGGTACAAAATGTTTCAGCTGGCTATGGATATTTTCTCACGCAACATGAAATGCTATCCATGGATGGCCATAAAAATGTGTAGAAACATATATACTGTACCACCTAATATTAAATTATTAAGAATGAATTGTTAGTACTTTTCCAAAAGGAAAAGGTAGAAACATAAAAATAATAAAATATGGATTGAAAAATTAATGGAAACGAATGTGATATCTCACTCTTACCATAGTTACTGTATAGGTGCCTTAAAATGTTGTGAACACCCTCTGCTTCCACAGCATTGTATATGGTTCCCTCTATTTTTGTACTTTCCACACTGTAGTGAAATTATTCATCTGTTCATCTGTCTTCTCTATTGACCATAAGCTCCTTGAGGGCAAGGGAAGCACGTTTTGTCACTGTATTTGAGTGCGTATTCAATTTCAGGACCCTGTTAAGTACTCACAGAGACCCGACACTAGTTTAACTCCCCTCCCTTCATGCATATCCTGCGTCCTGCGTTATCTGTGTTCCTGGCCCTTATACCAACTGACAGATTGTATAGTTATTTGTCTATTGTCTGGCTTTTACACCAGCATGCAAACTCCGTTGAGAAAAGGGATTTTACCTGTTAGTTTACTTCTTCATGATACATACTAAGTGCTTAACAAATACATGACGAATAAATGAATCATTGACTGAATACCTTGAACAAATAAATAAATGTGAATCTTCATCTGCTCAGTAGAGAAACTATGTAATTTTTTAAAATTTGCAATAAGTAAAAAGCTTTAGGAATATTATTTTAACTCTTACAGGCCACCCAAACAGAATTTTTACACCCAGAATTGTAAAGCAAATAAATTTATCTCAAAAAATTTTTTTGAGTACCTATTATGTATGAGGAGGTATAATTGATAAAAAGGTAAATAAAACTTAGTTCCTTCATTCAGGAATCCACAGCCTAGACCTAGAAGTCATGTTACAGTAAATGTAGCCAGAAAGGCATGTGTATTGGTTTGCTAGAGTTAACATCATGAAATACTATAGACTGCACTGCTGAAACAAGAGAAATTCATTTCCTCACAGTTCTGGAAGCTGAAGTCCAAGATCACAAGATCACGGTGCTGACAGGGTTGGTGTCGCCTGAGACTTCTCTCTCAGACTGGCAGCTGGCTGCCTTCCTGCTGCCTTTTCACGTGGGCATCCCTCGTGCACTTGCTTGTCCTGGTGACCCTCCCTCATCTTACACTGGTGGGATCCACTCACACTGGATTAAGGCCCCAACCTCATGGCCTCATTTTAGTTTAATCACCTCTTTAGAGAGCTTATCAGTCCAATTGTGGTAACATTCTGAGATACTGGGGACTGAGGCTTCAACATGGCAAGTTCTGGAGGAGACACAATGCAGCCCATACCACTGTGAAATACTGCTTAGTCTAAACCGTGGAGTCTACAATCCTGGTTTCAAATCCCTGCTTCTGCTTCTGTCTGGGCGGCCTGAAGAGGCTCTCTAGGCCTCAATTTCCTCATTTTTAAAATGCAATAGAGCCTAGAAAATCCAAGGAAAAATGTATTAATGCATATAAAGTGCTTAGCTATAGTCAAATAATGAACATTCACTGCATGGTAGCTATTTTTATTATTATTCCAGTAGAGAGAAAATCTACACGGGGAGGATTAAGAACATCTCACAAAGATACTGGTATCTGAAGTAGACAGCAGGGAGTCCCGGGGAAGGGCATTCCTCGTGGAGAGACTACTTGCTGTGGAGAAGAGGCGCACTTTGACCAGAGACTAAGTATGTGAGAGATCTACGGTGACAAATATTCGTCAGAAGCACCTTGAAACTGTTTTTGAATGCATAAATGAAGAATTGACCATGTTCTGAACAGGAAACAACTGATTAGAGTGGTGCTTTAAGAATATTAGCATAGCAACATGATTTAGGTTACATAAACGTGACAAGGTACAGCAAATGTAATCATTTTTCTGGGGCACCCGTTTTTTCAAAAAGTGTCTTCATTCATTTATTTTTTTATTCAACAAGTATTTATTAAGCACTTACTATCTATCAGCCTTTACACCAGACACTGGGGACGTGAATTGATGCCTGGGATTTTTTTTTTTCCTGCTAAGGATTTGACCTCAAAAATAGGGTTTTTTGTCCCTTCTCTCCCCAGGTTTTGAAGAAGGGCAGAAATTCGCTGAGAAAATAATGGCAAAACACAAAGAGGTTCTTGAATCTATCACTGAATTATGTGTCTCTCTCACAGAGCTTGAAGAAAAGCTGAAGGTAATTTCTTCTTCCCAGAATATGTATTTTCAAGTGATATAAATAAAAATGT
This sequence comes from Mustela nivalis, assembly GCF_964662115.1. Classification (NCBI taxonomy): domain Eukaryota; kingdom Metazoa; phylum Chordata; class Mammalia; order Carnivora; family Mustelidae; genus Mustela; species Mustela nivalis. The sequence continues at coordinate 41,130,346 of NC_139030.1, forward strand.
GTTGATAAGTGTCTTCTAGTGCAAAGATGTTCTAATAGAAATTCTCAAGGGACATAATGTGCACATTTGTTTCACAGCTTTCTAACATAATTATCTGGGTGTTTCTGATAATTAATTCTGTTTCTTTTCCATCACTGCAGAGAAAAATATTGCTGGGAAGGAGGGCTAAACACAATTAAGGTGTCTCATTTACATTTTCATGGATCACATCCTAAAGGATAAATGTGTGCCATTAAAATCAAAGTAAAGTCTGTATTAAGTAGCCTTATGTTTTCATTCCCAAATAATAAATGGAAGGGCTTTTTTTTTCCCCCTTCCAAATTGTGGCCCCAGAGAAAATAAAATTAAATCCTCAGGTGCTATAGTCATTGAACATTTAGCTTCATAGAAGTATTAAACCAATCATTAGCATCCTTCATGAAATAAAAAGTTGATGGAATAAGACTAGAGAGGAAATATGTTGATATTTAATGTCTAGGCAAATTCAGTTAAAAGAGAGAAATGCATATATTCTTTTGTCTGTATTTTGTGAAAATTAGCTTCATTAGTACTGTTTTAGTGACTGGCTGAAAGAACTGGTTACTTAAGATGGAGAGAATAATGAGGTAATTAAGAACATAGGCTTTAGAGTAAAACAGCTGCCTAGTAATACCAGTCCTCCAAATTATTAGACTTGTGATTTGGGGTAAATTACCTCATCTCTTTCTGTCTCAGTTTCTTGATCTGTACAGTGGAGTGAATAGGGAAACCTAATCACAGAGTAACCTTGAGAATTGAAATGTGAAGACGTTTATAATTATTGTGATCATTGTTGATATCGAGACATAAGGGTGCTCTCGTAGTTCAGAGTAGAATTATATTTCTAGCAACCATTTTTTCTGTATGAATTTCCATGTCATAAATTTGAGTACTCAGTCCATTCAAAATAGTTTGCTAAGCTTTTAATTGAGTGGGTGACCAAACAAATCTTTTTTCCTTGAGAAACTAGATCTTAAACTTTTTTACCATTTTATATAACACTGCAATGAACATCTTCGCATATAAAGATTTTTTTTTCTCTTGTATCGTTCCCTACACATAAACTCTCCAGAGCAGATTTGGGTAAATGAGCATGAAGTTGTTAATGTTTCTAATAAACATATGTTAAATTACATTCCACAAACATTTTACAGTTTTAATGTCACCAGTAATGTACGATATGCCATATGCATGTTATCTTTTTAAACAATGATCATTTCTTCTCCACCTTCACCCAACCCTCTGAGGATCTGTCTCTTCTCCTGACTTCCAATACACAGCTTGAAAAGCACGGTTTCATCTGACTCTTTGCTCTCTATTATCTAGAACAGCCCTCCCATTTCTGTTGTATATCTTCAAGTGAGGTCCACTTAAAAAAATTTACTCTCTTATCCCTTCATGGCCATTCTTTCTGAAAGCTCTTGCCACTCCCTCTGCCCACTTCCTCATTCCCCATTCTTTTTACACACCTTAGTTAGGATCGCACCCTCTTTTTCTCATTTTCATCACCTGGATTCTCTTTTGTACTAGTCAGGAGCCTCCTAATTATACACTCTAGCTAGATTACCCTTCCTTAAATACAGCTGCTAGTATAATTTATATACTCAACGTACTCCACTATAAATTCTTCATTGCTTACCAAATAAAGTTGAAATTCAAGGCCTTCCAATGTTCCGCGGCTGAGTGTCTTTCAAAATTAGTGTGCTTCTATATTCACTGTAGGTCCCTGTCTCAGTGGCGGGCTATCCCATATTCTTGAGTTTTCTGCTTCTACATCTTCATGTACATGATCTTCTCTCTCTGTTTATCTACATTTTACTATCTCTCAAAGCCAAACCCAAATGTTGTCTCTTTTTCAACTCCTTTGTAAGGCTTTTGCAAGTCCTTTGTCCATTCCTCTCTGATCCCCAGAACACTTGTATTCTTTCCTACTATATCATCACATGTAACTACCATCACTACCTCAACCCATCTATTTGATTACACCTGAGAAAACCCTGTGGTCCTGTTCAGTTTAGGGTCCCACACAACATTTAATACTGTGCTTTGCCTAAGGTGGGTTTTCTAGAAAGAGTTTTGGCATTTGTAGTAAAAACTCAAAGGATTGGTACAGAGAAGAAGAATCCTTCAATAGCTCAAAAAGGTTTGATTTGGGTAGATATAAAAAATGAGGAAGAGCCTCCCTGGCAAGACTTATGGGTATCAACAAGGCTCTTACAAGTTAGACCCTGAACAAAAGTTTGTCAAAGAATGTTTGCTAACACATTACAGATATTTGCATGAGAGCATAAATGTCTGGTTTTTATGTTTTTAAGGTTGGTGCTATGGGCATTTTGTAGGGGTTATTAAAGTAGGCCCAGAAATCCCTATCAAAGCTGAAATAATGATAATAACCCTTTCTATTTGTATAAAATTTTGAGATATACAAAGGCTTTTCATATATATTACTTCAGTGCTTTCCAAATAACCTTATGATGGTGGTAAGGCAAATATTTTCCTATTTTATTTATTTTAAAGATTTTATTTATGTATTTATTTATTCACTCATTCATTCAAGGAGAGGGAGAGAGAAAGAGCACATGAGGGGTAGGGAGAGAAGCACAAGCAGCCTCCTATGCTTCATCTCACATCCCTGAAATCATGGCTGAGCCGAAACCAAGAGTCGGATGCTTAACCACCAAGGTTAATGAGCCAGCGAGGGGCCCCATTTTCCTTGTTTTAGAGGTGGAGTTCAAAGAAGGTAAAAGTACTTTGCCTGGGACCTCACGATCAGTAGTGGTGAACTCTATAATTAAATACAATTCAAAATCTAGCATTCTTTCCACAACAACTGCCATTTTGAGATTAGATATCACATGTGTACTAAAGCGGAGTTAACTTATCCACTAATACCAACCAGCTTACATTTTAGAGTTAGACTAAAATCTGAATCTCCCCCCAAATTCTCTGAGTCCATATAGCACATGCACTTTAAGGAGTGTGCTATTTCTTTAAGGCCCATCTAATGACCATGTTCCAGGTGGAATAGAGAATGTTCTGGTATGGTAAAACCCATCATCCTAAACTTGGTGTACCTGAGGCTCCTTTCACCTTTACAGAGTCTTTTCAGCCCTCACAGGGGCTCCCCAGCAGCTTGCAAGTACCTGTACTTCCTTGACTAAAACAGCTCCATGAACTAACATCCCTTCTGTGGGATGTTTCCCACAGGAAACATCCTTTGTTCTCAACTTTTTTTCTTTACCATACTCAGTGATGTTTTCTTCCTCTCTTCATGAGTCTCCCAAATATTTGCTTATGCATATTCTCTGGATTTCCTCTTCGTTCTCCACCAAAATCTTCAGACATTTCTTCCTCAGCACTTCTCCCTAAAGCTCTCCTAATGGCTTAGATGGCCATGCACAATGATTCCTTTCTCTAGAGAATGCTCCTGTAGGTGCATCCTACTGCAATAATGACTTCATTCTGGCTGGGCCTTTGAACAACCAATTTTTACTGGCAATGAATTGTATCAAAGCAGTGAGGTGGATGGGGGAGCTGTGAGCTTGACAAGATAATTTTGTAAATCACAACATGAGAGTCCTCAGTCTCTTGTGGAATACATTTGTGGAAAGGTTCCAAGTGGCCTATGTTTTCTTTCTAGGGGTTATTTTGTAGTGCTGTACTTCCAACTTTCCTGACCCAGGCTCTCACTAACCATTGCTTTGTACAGCAGGGGGACATTTTAAAGACAAATGTGAATTTGGAAGACCTCCATGACGACTTCATCGACCTGCTAAAAGAACCAGCGAGAAATACGCAGACACTATTCAATGAAGAAAGGAATAAGGTAAAGAAAATTATGTAATCTCAGTTATTCATTATGTTTTGAGGTTAGAGTCCTTATTCATTGGGGAAAAAAAAGTGAATTAAAGCCTTCTTTTCTATCTGAATCAAATCTTTCAATGCACATGCAATATGAATGTCCTTATCCTGTACTTCCCTTCTATACTTTACTTAGTTGTTCTTCTTCCATTTATGCTATTTTCCTCCGAGCATCTCCTGTTTAACAGTGGGACCACAGCATTGCATAGTGGTATTGGGATAGCCCTTCAGTCACCATAATGTCACTCCAAACTACTACTATTTCTCCCACCTTTAGTTGCCTTTCCCATTTTCCTCTTAGTCAATCCCAACTTCAAATTTGACTTCTCTCTATTATACCACCAAGCTATGGTTCTGTTGTTTCACACTATCCACTGGAAAATCTTAATACATGAAATTAGCTTGTGTCTTATTCCACTGAATCTATCTCTAAGTTGATATTAGTATAGGTAATATACTAAAACATAAGATCCAACTGATATATAAATACTAAAGTTCTTAAAATATTTACATTGCTTTAAAATCTATATATTACAGATAAATTAAATATGTAGCAAAAACTGCGAATATTCACAAAATGCAAATATTTCATAATTTCAAACACATTATTTAAATCGCATCATTACGGATTTTCAATATAAGTTGCTCTCTATTTATAGCTGCTGGACTATAATTAGCTCCTATCTTTTTGCTTTGTCAAATTTGCTTCTAGTGTTTCTCTTTCTCCCAAGGAACTGAAGGAATAAATAGAGTCAACATTATTCTCAACTGCCCCCCAAATTAATAAAGTATTCTTATGACATGAGAATTTAAAATAAATATCTCCCCACTTGTTGTTATCTCATGGAGAATGATTTATCTTTCCTTCAAGTCAGTACAATTCTTAGATCTTCTATATAACCTTCTATAATCTTTTTCACAGGTTAAATCTATGTCAAGGTCTACTGCAATTATACAATCTCCAGGCAGCAAGTATCATTATACAAACTGTCTTTTTTGTGGGATGGTCTTGAAGCATTTAAACCCTGATTCTACTCTGAAGCAAAGGAAAGCTGCCAAACTTTGATCACTCTGTTGAATCTTAGTTTTATATCAGATAGCCTTTGGTTACTGTGATTGGTCTTTGGGATTTCTTAATCCCAGAGATATATTGATATTTTGGCCCAGAGAATTCTTTGTTGTGGAGGGCTGTCCTGTGCATTATAGGATATTTAGCAACATTCCAGGCCTCTATCAACTAGATGACAGTGGCACTTCCACTCCTCACCCAGTTGTCATTACCAAACAATATCCGTGGACATTGCCAGATGTTCCCTGGAGAACAAAATCACCTTTGATTGAGATCATCTCATTGAAATAATAAAGAGTAACATTCAATGCATCACATTTTCTTAACTAGGTAACATTTTTTTAAAGATTTTATTTATTTATTTGAGAGAGTGCAAGTGAGACAGAGGGAGCATGAGCAGAGGGGAGTGGCAGAGGGAGAGGGAGTAGCAGTCTCCCCACTGAGCAGAAAGCCCTATATGGGGCTTGATCCCAGGACCCTGGAATCATGACCTAAGCTGAAGGCAGACACTTAACTGACAGCCACCCAGATGCCCCTTCTTAACTAGGTTTCTAAGAGATACTAAATTCAGCTTATTTTTTGAATTCTGTACATTGTCTACACTGTCAACCACACCCATTTACTAAGAATTGAAGTGAAACTCATTATTACCAAAGCAAACATACTCATTTATACTTAGTAAATATAGATTTTCTTGTTTTTATTTATTTTTCTTAGAAAAAGAAATGAAAAGTTTCCTTTAAATAAAAAAAGCAAGGTTTATTTTCACTGTGAAATCAATTTTTTTAATATAAGTTAAAAGGTCATTTGTTATTTAGTATAAAAGTGAAGGCCCACAATTATAGCTGTCAAGAACTCTCACTGACATCATTTCACATATACATTCAGGTGCAGTTAGCACAGACAGCAAAATGAAAGGGTGACAGTAATCTTCCCTTTAAACAGCTCAATCACATTTACCATTTTATTATCTCTATCATTTATATTATGGGTCAGATGTGATGATTTCCCAAAAAGCCATATGGACAGTAACAAAAATGCCAAGTAAAATAAAAGCTTATCTGGGAATCATTGTGTCCAATTCTGATACCCCAAATGGTGTTATCTTCTTTGGAAAGTTATTGGACTCAGAAAGAACAATTCCAGTAGTGTTTGGTCAGAGGAAGATGGCAGCAGAGTAGGAGGGCCCGAGGCTCCTCTTGTCCCACAAACACAACTAAATAACTATCAAATCATCCTAAATATCCCAAAAAACAACGTGAAGACTGACGGAAGAAACTCTACAACTAAAGGGAGAGAAGAGGCCATATCAAAGAAGGTAGAAAGTATGAAGATGTGGTTAGGGGAGAAACATATCACCAGTGCTATGGAAGGGAGGGTGCTGTGGGTGCAAAGAAGGATGAGAGAGGACCACACAGGAAAATGCACAAGGAGAACATTTTCTCAAAGACATTGGCTTGGAAAACAAGAGGGGCTGAATTTTGTGAGTTCTTGCAACCAGCAGAGCTTAAAGCCTGGAGTGTTAAAGATCATCAGGCTTGACTGCCCTGCTCCTAGAAGGCAAGCAGGCAAACAACCGGGGGACAGACAGTGTGGAAAGAGCAATCTGAAGAATGCCTGGGGCACACAGTGAGGAGATTGCTCGCTCTTCTTGGAATGGAGTGCATCCCTGAGAGGCAGTGTTTACAGAAATGCTTCTCCAGGAAAAAAGGAACGAGGTGATACCATTTTCCTCCTCCAATCCTCAACATAAATACAGATCCATCTATGAGAAGCAGTGCAGTGCCAACACTAGCTGCCTGACTTGTTTACAACAAGCCCCACACCCCTATACTCTCACAGGACTGCCCCTTTCAATCAAACTTGCCTCAGTCCTAGCACAGCAGCTCCTCCCCTGAACACCAGTAGAAATCCCTGCCCACACTATGTTTCCCAACCAGAGTGTTCTGCAGGGCCTCAGTTCTGGTGGAGGTGGTGTCTGATCTCATTTCACAAGCAGATCAGAGCATATGTAGGTAAAACTCACTACATAGAGGCAGGGGACTGAACACTGCCCACAGCATGCAAGAAAGCCTCTCCAGATGACTAGCCTGAAGGATAGAGCAGCCAAAATACAACAGGAGAGCACATGTAGCACACACCAGAGACACTCTCTGAAGTACCCCTTTGACATCAGCAATAGCATCTTCTTAAGTTGAAGGATACAAAATCAAATACAGAAATCTATTGCATTCCTACACACAATAATGAAACAGCAGAAAAAGAAATTAAGGAATCAGTCCCATTTACAATTGCACCAAATACAATAATATACCTAGGAATAAACCTAACCAAAAAGGTGAAAGACCTGTACTCTAGAAACTATAAAATACTGATGAAAGAAATTAAAGATGACATATAGAAATAGAAGACATTTCATGATCATGAGTTGGAAGAATAAATATTAAAATGTCTATACAGCCCAGGGCACCTAGTGGCTCAGTCAGTTAAATGTCCAACTCTTGATTTCAGCTCAGGTCTTGATCTCAGGGTTGTGAGTTCAAGCCCTGCAATGGTCTCCACACTGGGCGTGGAGCCTACTTTAAAAAAAAGTTCTATATTACCCAAAGCAATCTACAGATTTAACACAATCCATATCAAAATACCAACAACATTTTTCACAAAACTAGAACAAATAATCCTAAAATTTATGTGGAACCACAAAAGACCCAAATAACCAAAGCAATCTTGAAAAAGAAAAGAAAAGCTGGGGGCATCACAATGCCAGACTTCAAGCTCTATCACAAAGCTATAGTCATCAAGACAGCATGGTACTGGCACAAAAACAGACACATAGATCAACAGAACAGAATAGAAAACCTAGAAATGAACCCACAGTTATATGGTCAGTTAATCTTTAACAAAACAGGAAAGAATAGCCAATGGAAAAAGACAGTCTCTCCAACAAATGGGGTTGGGAAAACTGGAAAGCAACATACAAAAGTGTGAAACTGAGCCACTTTCTTACACCATACAAAAAATAAATTCAAAACGGATAAAAAAACCTAAGGAGAACACAGGCAGTAACCTCTTTTGACATCTGCCACAGCATCTTCTTTCTAGATATGTCTCCTGAGGCAAGGGGGGAAAAGCAAAAATAAACTGTTGGAACTTCATCAAGATAAAAGCTTCTGCACAGCAAAGCTAACAGGCGCCCTACCAAATAGGAGAAAATAATCACAAATGACATATTTGATAAAGGATTAATATCCAAAATATAAAAAGAACTTATCAAACTCAACACCCAAAAAACAAATAATCCAGTTAAGAAATGGACAAAAGACATGAATAGACAAATTTTCCAAAGAAGACATACAGATAATCAACAGACACATGGAAAGATGTGCAGCATCACTGATCATCAGGGAAATACAAAACAAAACTAGGATGAGATATCACCTCATATGGGTCAGAATGGCCAAAATTAACAGCACAGGAAGCAACAGGTGTTGGCAAAGATGTAGAGAAAGAGAAACCCCCTTGCACTGTTGGTGGAAATGCAAACTGGTGTAGGCACTCTGGAAAACAGTATGGATGTTCCTCAAAAAGTTTAAAATAAAACTACCCCATGGGACGCCTGGGTGGCTCAGTTGGTTAAGCAGCTGCCTTCAGCTCAGGTCATGATCCCAGTGTCCTGGGATCGAGTCCCACATTGGGCCCCTTGCTCCGCAGGGAGCCTGCTTCTCCCTCTGACTCTGCCTGCCACTCTGCCTGTGCTCGCTCTTGCTCTCTCTCTCTGACAAATAAATAAATAAAATCTTTAAAAAAAAAAAAAATAAAATAAAACTACCCCTCCAGTCCAGTAACTGCACTACTAGATATTTATCCAAAGAATAAAAAATACTAATTCAAAGGGATGCATGCATCCTTATATTTATAGCAGCATTATCTACAATAACTAAATTACATAAATAGCCCAAGTGTCCATTGACTGATGAATAGACAAAGAAGCTGTGGTATGTATATATAAAATATGTATACATACATATACATGCATATACGTATATATACAGTATATGTGTATACATATGTAAATATAATATATATTATATAATAGAATATTATTCAGCCATAGAAAAAAATCAAATCTTGCCATTTGCAAGAACATGGATGGAGCTAGAGAATTATGCTAACTGAACTAAATCAGTCAGAGGAAGACAAATAGCATATGATTTCACTCATATGTAGAATTTAAGAAGCACAACAAATGAACCTAGAGGGAGAAAAGAGACAGAGAAAGAGGCAAATCAAGAAACAGACTCTTAATTATAGAGAGCAAACTGATGGTCACCAGAGGGGAAGGGGGGCGGGGGATGGTGAAACAGGTGATGGGGATTAACCAGTGCACTTGTGATGAGCACCAGGAGGTGTTGAATCACTAAATTTTATCACTGTATTTTATACCTGAAACTAATGCTTAATAAACTAATACTAAATAAATAATAAACTGATAACACTGTATGTTAACTAACTGGAATTTAAATAAAAACTTTTAAAAAAGAGAATAATTCCCCTAGACTATTACAAGAATATATTCATCACAGGTTTTCTCTTGGACATAATAAAGCGTTACTCATTTTTCAAACTCCCAAATGCAACAGGTGGCATTAGGCAATTTAGTAAATACAGTGCCCATTATGCTGTTAACAGATTAGTGATGGTATTTTACTTCCAAGGTGAGCAGTGTAGTTAAATCCATAGTAATATCTGAAAACTCCTCGGGCTAAATGAACTCCCAGAATATAAAGAGACTCCCGCAAAATCATAGAACTATTCAGCAGAAGATGCCAGCTTACAATGCCCACATTTATGGTTATAGAATTCAAGTGCTAGAAGGGATATAACAATCATCTGATCAAATACCATTATATAGTTGAGGAAACTCAGACTAAAAAAGATCAAATATTTTGCCCTCCACAAATCCCAGAAACCAATGTCTGAACTGGGCGGCCATTCTCCTGAATTTCAGACATACTAACTTTTCCCCCAAGATCGAAGGAAAGCAAGGAACTGCTGCATATAAATGAGTTGCTTTGTAATGACACTGCAGATTCCCATGCCAACAGCATGGAAGTACCTTTTTGATATTAAGGATTTTTAATTCCATGAAGTAAATTTGGAAGTTAAGTGCTTTCCCAGACCACAAAGGAAATCATAGCTGGGAAATGATGTTGCCAGTTTAAGACTCAGATCTAATTCTCATAGGTTGAAGATACTGCCAACAAAAGCAGGTAAGTTGGAAGCCTTCTTTGAACTGAGCTCATTTAAACTATACTTATATAGAATCAACTCACTTTTTGCAAGGAGGTATAGCAGCCCAATCCTGTACAACTCAGAGCCAGGGACACACAGGCAATGAAGGCATCATTCCCCTACCGCACAGTGATATTTCGTTGCTGCATCCCAAGACGAGCAAATTTAAAACAAATTTATGTTTTCAAAGTTCCCCTTAATATACATTATCTGACAGTCCAGGTTGGAGGTAACATATCATAGAAAAGATAATTTAAAAATTTAAGAACCGGTTACTTAACTGCCCCCACAGCCTTAGAACCAAACTAATATGAGGGAGGGGGATCAATTGCTCAGATGGAGTAGAACACAAGACCACGGGTTAGTCAATACCTCTCATCTCCCAGAGAAAGTAGTCTGGATCCACCTGCCTGGATTAAGTATATCTCTACAAAAAAGAAAAAAATAATGACACACAGTGTTGATGCTTAATTACAGTTGGCAGCATCAAAAATATCTATTGTAGGTACTTTTTTATCATTTGCTTTATAATTTATTGTTTTTTAAATTAAAGTACCATTGTACAGGTGTACATAGTGATTCAACAAGTCTATATGTTACACTGTGCTCATCTCAAGTGTAGCTACAAACATCTCTCACCATGCAACACATTTAACACTGTATGTTAATTATACTTGAACTTCAAAAATTAATTAAAATTAAAAAGGAAGTTTTGTGAAATTCAATAATGACCTAAAAACTGAAAGGTTATTTGTCTTTGAGAATAAAGGAAGAAGTGCCAAGGGCCAACATGGATTGACTCAGGAAAAATTGTATTAAATTCACCTTATTTTGCTTTGTGAGATGATTATTTAATGGATAATTCTAGGTTAGTGCCATAGGCAAAATTTACTGTGATTTCAAAAAGTCATTTGATAAACACATTCATGATCTCTCTCTTACAGTAGGTGGAAAGATATGAACTGAATGAGTTTGGTCAGGTTATAACTGTTCTAAGAATGTTAGATAGTTCAACAGTGTCAACCTGGAAGACAGTGTGCCTTGCCTTGGGGAGACTTCTGACTTTGTCCTAACTCTGCAGTGTTCAACACTCTGTCAATGGCATTAATAGAGAAGGTAGAAAATTTTAGCTGATTAAAAACTCAGTATGAATCAAAGTCACATCTGGTTCTTATAGAAACAAAAACACTAATATAATCACTTTAACAAAAATATATCATATAGATCAAGGAGTTGTTGGTCCACTGAGTAGTTCCCATCTGAAAGTAAATAAATCCTGGAAATAAACATATTTAAGGGGAACATTAATAAGTTGAAATGTTTCTAGAAAAATATTTGATAACACTCTCTCTCTTATTGTCAGTAGAAATTATCTGATAGTGTTATTTTCCGTGGACAGCATTTTTCTACTTTAGGAATTGTACAGGGTAAAAAAAATAATGTCCTTGGATTGCCTTCTGAGTTTGGCGCCATCTGAACAAGAGGCACAAGAGTCAGGAATCAATCACTCGTAAAAACTGGCTTAGGAAACATGGCTTGGACTTTCCTAGAGGGTTTCCTAAAACTTCATCGCTGATTTAGATAGACGACCTACCCAGACACTTGGGTGCACAGCTAGAGAACCACAGGCTTTCTGGACAGGCCCTTTCAGACTTTAGAGCGAGTGTAAATACACACATCTTCTGGAAGGCAGATCAACAAGAAAGGCCTCAGGAAGCCAGTGCTGAGCACACTCAGTCTAATCCTGTGGATGACTAAGTCATTTCCTCCCCAAGAGGCGAGGAGGAGTGAGGAGACTAGATTGGATTCTTACTCAAGTTTCTCTCCTAAACTTGTTGCAAATTTTCAGACAATACATTATTCTCCTCTGGAAAGACACAGGTTCCCAAAGAAGTCATTAAGAAGTTGCCTGGCTATGGGTGACCCTCCTATCAACGAATGTCCCTGCTGTGAGGGAGCTTATAGTCCAGTGGGAGTGGGACTTCCCAAAAGGTCATTAAAGTCCTAGAGTCAAGGCAGATGAAGCCCTGAGGTTTTAGTTCAATGAGAAGTCATGGCACCAATTTTCCAGTCAAAAAGCTGTTAAAAGAGGATAGCAGTCAGACACATCTGTGTTGCTCGGGGAGGCTAACTCAGATCCATTGTTAGATACCTAGTGAAGGCATAGCTTTGCTAAATACAGGGAGAGATTCTTTTTTTTTTTTTTTTTTAGATTTTATTTATTTATTTGACAGACGGAGATCACAAGTAGGCAGAGAGGCAGCTAGAGAGAGAGAGGGTGAAGCAGGCTCCCTGCTGAGCAGAGAGCCGGATGCGGGGCTTGATCCCAGGACTCTAAGACCATGACCTGAGCCAAAGGCAGAGGCTTAACCCACTGAGCCACCCAGGTGCCTCCAGGAAGAGATTCTTAACACAAGTAAAGCATAAAATTCTCCTCAAAGAAAGCATCCTTTCGGGAAAAGTGTTCAAATAGAGGTTACCAGAATGTTATGGAGGAGATTTTCTAGACTGAATAGGAAGTTGGATCAAAGTCCCTTTGAAAAAGAAAACAAAAGCAGAGCCAAGCCGAAGAAGGAGGGGCATTTCCTATTGCCTATGTGCTTATTTAGTAATTTTTTTTTTTTAATTACAAGAGATTTTAAAAAACTTCTGGCTTATTTTTAAACCTAGAGTTTTAACTTCTACTAAATGGCTGAAGGAAACCGTGTTCTCTAAAACTGAGGACCATTTGTATCTCTGGGAAAGTAGAAGGAACATTGTTTTGTTTTTGCTTCTGATCTTCAACCTGAAACATATTTATTTCTCAAAAATTCTGTATAAAATATATGTCAGGGGGAGGACTCTGAGCTAAAATGAAGACTCAAAGTCAAGGCGAGACCTAACTTTCTTAGGTCCGTGCACATAGTAGCAATAGAACAAAACATGGTAATTGTTAAGTAAAAATGCACCCAAATACTGAGGAAAGGGGGAAAAAAATTAGATATAAAACAACACATTGAGATAGATGAGATCCCTTTCAGCTTCAGTGCTCTTTCGAATCTATGCCAGAAAGGGTATTTGAGCATCTTCTGAAACCAGAGATAGACACGGATTAGCAGGGAGAAATACTAGATCAGCGTAAGCAGGAGGTGAAGGACTGCCTTTCCCAGGCTCCTAGCATGACCTGCGCTCCACATGGCACAGAAGGATGAGTGGCAGGCCTTCCCTTTTTATATCTGGTGTTCTTTTGCGGAAGACCGTAACATGCGATAGTTCCATTGATATCCACCTCCCCCACTAGGCTCTTACCTCCCTGAAGGCACAGACTTGGTTTACTTTTACTCATTTCATCTCACCAATGTCTGGCATGGTACTTAGTAGGAAACAAGTGCTTAATAGGTACTTTACAATGGAAGAATAAAAATAAGGGGCTTTAAGAAAATAAAACCAGTCATTAAAAGTGGCTTTCTCCATATGAGGTATATGGAGTTATCAAACTCCTAAAGACAGAAAGTAGGAGGGACTGGTGAGAGGAGAGAATGGAGAACTTAGTGTTTAATGGGCACAGAGTTTAAGTCTGGAAAGACGGAAAATTTCTGGAGGGGGGTGATGGATGGTTGCATCAATGTGAGTGTACTTAACGGCTTTGAACTATACACTTAAAAATGCTTAAAATGGTAAGTCTCATATTGTGCATACTTCACCACAGTAATAATAATGAGTGGCTTTCCTAAGAAAGAAAGAGGGGTTATTCTTAGGAGGGTCTGAGGGATCGCCTAACAAGGGAGCCTCTGAGATTTAGGAACTATGTATTCCCATGGAGTGTAGATCCATAACCCAAAGCAGAATTTGCTGGTGGGAGGACAGTCCTCAGATCATGATTTGGAAGACATTGATCCAATTCAACCCCCTCATTATAGGTGAAAACTAGGGCGTTCTTGCCTCTGTTTCATAAGGCCGATCACATTTCATTCAGAGACTGGAGTCAGTTTACCAGCTCCTTAGTCACGGCATGGGACTGGGCCCAGGTTCCACAGACTGATGGTTTCAAGTTCTGTACCACTTGTGCCAGGGCCCCAAGCTTGAACTCACTTGTAGGTTTTCTCAGATTGTCTGCCTGATCGAAGTTGAGGCCTGGAAAAAGAAAATTCAGTGACTAACCTGAGGCTTTGGCTTTTCTGTTTTGAAGGTGCAGGGAGCAGGAGATATGGTCATCAATGGAACAGGAGAGGGTCAGTATCCCCAGCACCTGAAGGAGCCGCCCTCTGACAGAGAGGCTGCTGTCCAAGGCCAGCTCTTGCCTGCAGACACGCTTTCTGGAGAAGAATATGAATGTGTCTCACCTGATGACATCTCCTTGCCTCCACTCCCGGGAAGCCCCGATCCCCCGCTTGGCCCGGCTGACATGGACGTGGAGGAGCGTGCCAGCCCTTCCCTCAGCATTCACACAAGCAGCTACAAGATGCAGACTGGGGCCAGCAGGCCAGGGGAGGCCCAGGCCTTGGGCATCCCACCCCCTGCTGCTTTTGCTGACACTTACAATGAGGAGAGAGAAACTTTCTCAAGTCATTTTGAGAGGCCTTACCCCCAGTTCAAAGCTGAGCTCCCATTAACCTCCAGAGGATTTCTGGAAAAAAGTACTGCCTTCTGCACAATCAGGGCTAAACATCCAGAGAGCATGCCGAGTGACGTGCATGAGAGAGCTTCACAGCAGCACCCTCAGGCTCAGGGACGTTTGCTAGAAACCCGGGAGAAAGTGCATGTCAGTGATAACATCACTAAACCCCAAGACAGGCTGCATGCTTCCCAGGATGCATTCCCAGGCCTTGGGTTTCTCTCAGACCCTGGACGGGCCTATCAGAGGCAAATGGTCCCCAAAGACGAGATTAAATGCACATCAGCAAAGAACACTGTGGTCAGCCTTGCTGGCCAGGCACCTAATTTCTCCAGACTCCTGTCTAATGTTACTGTCACAGAAGGTTCTCCAGTGACTTTGGAAGTTGAAGTAACAGGATTTCCAGAGCCTACTCTGACATGGTGGGTAGCTTATAATGACAAGTCATAAACACATTGAATGATGGAGCAAATCATTCTGTGTACACTAACTTAAAGGTGTAGGGATAGCTGATTGGTATTCTGCAACCCTGTACCTCGCATGATTCAACCTCACACCAACCCCCAACTCTCCCTGTAGGCACAGCATGGCTAATCCCCAGAAGAAAGCAAAAGGAACCACATAAAATAATCACGTAACCAACTCCAAAGGCACTGCAACTTAGCCGTGCTCTTTTGTGGGGTTTGGTTTTTTGTTTTTTGGGGTTTTTGTTGTTGTTGTTGTTTGGGGTTTTTTTGGTATTAGTCTAACATTCCACGTTTCTGAAGATTGTGAATTGAAGTTCTTTCTTATTGTTTATTTCTACGTAAGCATGACATTTAACTTAACATCCTGTATTCGATAAAAAACACAAGAATTTGGGTTTTCTCCTTTTCTTTCATTTACCTATTTCATCTTTTCCCTCTTCCCAACAGAGTCACACATTACTTTTATAATATTTGTTTGTTTCACTAAGATTTCTTTCTATAAATTTCTTCAGTGTGAGAGAGGAATAAAAATATTTCTTTCACAGTAGCTCCCAGTGACAGGTAATAAACCCAGTTTTGAAAGGTGGTATAATAACTGAGCTGTGAACAATAAGATTTCCCTCTGGAGACATTAATTTTTAGCGTATTTGTTTTAATAGAAAGTAAGCTGCAGAATACAAGTTTTGAATCACTGTTGTTTTAAAAGTAGTTTTCACTTTCTCACTACGTGGGTTACTTCTAAACATTTAGAAATTTTTCATGTGGTTAGATTTCTCTGAGGACAAATTTACAAATACGTGAGACTGAATTCATATTCGTAAACTAAGATAAGTAAAATAGCATTTATTTATCATAGTATTTCAGTAGACGTTACATCAACAATTTCAACTATTACTTGTGCCCACTGATGATACTTGAAGTGTGAGTGGGTTCCGAAAGAATCTATGAGAAAACTTGGGTCTCTCAGATGATGAGAAGAGATTACACTTGTGCTACAAGGCGGCCATTCATGCTTTTGTCTTATGATCTTGTTTTTACAACTGCATGGTTTTTTATAGATCAGGAATTTCATATTTATGAATTTAAAATCTATTTAATTCATTATTAAATATCAGTTCACCCCAAAGAAAAATGTTGTCTGCAGTGTTTCTTGGTTTTGTCCACACAACAAATAACTTGGTTAGTATTTACTGTTGAGGAATTATCACAATGTTGTGAAAAAATATCTTGCTTTTGGATTTTCAGTGATTTTGCTCAATTACCAACTAGCAAGCACTTGGAAATAAACATTCTTAGGACACTCATAAAAATGCAAAATTATCACATAAGCAATGGGAACAGAAAATGATTCTGGTTTGTCACCACTCCTTAGGTGAAGGAACATGGATATAAATAAACCAGAATCTAGAATATACAAAATAAATCATTTGCTTCCTAAAAAGTGACAGCTAAGTACTCACATTCATAGAAAACTTTTAGAAACATATCATTAATGGTAATAGTCCAATTACATAAGTGCCTTTTATAATTATAAATCATTTTATGCTAATGAAATTAATTCATAAAAATGAAATGAACTTATTTTGCCAGGAAATATTGTATAAGTACCTTCCTCCCAAACAGCATATTTTTGTTCTCACATGGATCTTGTGGGGTGATTATGATGGGATGGACGAGTCTCCCTCCAATACAGACTCCCAGAACTCACAGGCTCTTATTCCATAGCAGCTGAAAGAATAACACAGGCCAAATAGACGAGTTCCATTTCACACTCTAGGTAATTGTTGCCATAAGCAAATGGTGGCCCTCTGTGACCAGATGGGCTTCGTTTTTCTTGTGGGGTGTTGCTGTTGTTGTTGTTGTTGTTTGTTTGTTTGTTTTACAGAGAGAGAGAGAGAGAGAGAGAGTTGGGGCACAGGGAGGACAGAGGGAGAGAAAGAGAATCTTGAGCAGGCTCCAGGCCCAGTGCAGAGCCCCACACGAAGCTCGATCTCACAACCCTGGGGTTATGACCCGAACCGAAATCAAGAGTCGGACACTCAACCGACTGACCCAGGCAGGCACCCTGTTTGGTGTTTTTGAAAAGAATAGTTAGATATCTGAATTTTCACATGCAATATTTCAACTGTTTAATGTTGTTCAAAAATTCAATTTTTTGAAAAATATGGTCTGATCCGGTCAAGCACTTCTTAGGCCACAAGTCTCCAATCTCTGCTTCAAGGATGAACAGCCCCATTGGAATCCATAGGAGCTGCAAAATTCCTGCTAATACTAAAAAGAGAGTATTACAATGGTAATGGGCTTGTTTGCAATGGGTTTTAGAGCTTAGAAATGATGTGAATTTACAGTGATCCTGACTTTAAAAACTGACTCTCTGCTTCAGGTACAAGAAGGGCCAGAAATTGTCTGCTGATGGGCACTTACAGGTTTTACACAAGGAGACAAGACATTCGGTGTTCATTCCGAAGGTATGTGAGGCAGACGCAGGCCTCTATGTGGCTCGGGCCCAAAACTCTAGTGGCATTCTCTCTTCCAATGTCATCCTCCACGTGACAGGTAACCACAGGCCACCAATCACAAGAATAAACTGGGTAACACTGTGTGTCATCTATATTAGTGTGTCCCTCATGTACTGGGTCCTTGCACAGTAACTGCGGGGTTGGCACTCTTGGACGTCATTCTCATGAGCCTAAAGGTGGTTGTTTATTTTTCTGCATCTCCCACATCTTCCTATATCTCTCCTCCAAGTGTACCCCTGTTCTAGCCATATTGTTTGCTCGGCTAATAGTGTTTTAGTATATTTGAGGAGCTTGGTTCTTAGCAGCAGATAAGCATACATTTTTGTATTCTAGAAAGAGATGTATTCAATATAAAGCCCAGTACAATTACACTATGTTTATTCCCTCCTCACTTAAGAGCATGTATGTCAAGACTCACATCAACAGAGAGATATGAATTAAATTTCAAATCCAATTGTTTGAGAATTTATTTTTAATTATACTCATAAACATCTCTGTAGAATAACAGGAGAAATATTGAAGAGAAGTTGTAATTTATCTTATCACATCAGCTGTCCTTTCATTGCATTTCATGTCTTAATCTCATTTATTGAAATACATTCTATGTAGTTTCAACCTAGCTTGCCTTCCTAAGTCTGAGGAGGCCACTGTAAATAATCATTCCTCAAGTTGATCTCACCGGTTTCACAATGGCACATAGATGTGCTGTCAACTTTAGATGGAGACTCAAACTTCCATCAGCTGTACCTGTCATAGAGTAAAATGGGGCACGGGCTGCAGATGGACCGATGTAATTCCTGTCATGCAGCTGTCAGAGTTTGGACAGCCATGCATACACAATGGCAACCTGTTCCTCCCGCATCTTCTCTTCATTCTGCTGCTGACCGTTTTTTTGCAGCCTGTAGAAAAGACATCTCTATGCCTCAGTGTCCCATTTGGAAAATGAGTTTATCATCTACCTCTCAGGCAATTAAGAATTTTCTTTGCATATCTTGTAAAGATTTGGAAAATGGAAAGCATTCTATGAAGCCTGAAGTTAATTATATTATTAGATGTGACTTATCATCATTTTTGCCTCCTGCCCACTATCTCATTCATATGTTGTTTCTTTGGAATATTTATGGAGTGGTATTAGTCTGTGATTTCCAACCTTTCCCATGTGGAAAGGTGATGTTTTATAAATTGGAACTTAAATTCCTTTCTAATTTCTTAAGATTGTATCTTTTTCAAAGACTTGAAATTAACTTATGAGGGTGCATTTAGTATGATCTAGGGGAAAAGTATGTAATAAGACTACATAAGGTGAATTCTGTCCTTTTCTTCTGATTATCACTATAATATTAAAGAGTTTTCCTGTGCATTTCTGAAATATATTATTTAGAAAAGAGGACCTTTTTTGATTCCCTTTAAAAATAAACATGAATGAGAGAAGTATTTGGGTTTTTTTTTTTAAAGAGTTTATTTATGGGATGCCTGGGTGGCTCAGTGGGTTTAAGCCTCTGCCTTCGGCTCAGGTCATGATCCCAGGGTCCTGGGATCGAGCCCTGCATTGGGCTCTCTGCTTGGCAGAAAGCCTGCTTCCTCTCTCTCTGCCTGCCTCTCTGCCTCTTTGTGATCTCTGTCCATCAAACAAATAAATAAAATCTTTTAAAAAAATAAAATAAAATAAAGAGTTTATTTATTTATTTATTTGACAGAGAGATCACAAGTAGGCAGAGAAGCAGTCAGAGAGAAAGAGGGGAAAACAGGCTTCCCACTGAGAAAGAGCCCGATGTGGGGCTTGATCCCAGGACCCTGAGACCATGACCTGAACTTAAGGCAGAGGTTTAACCCACTGAGCCACCCAGGAACCCCTGTTTTAAAATTTTAAACATAGTCTTATCATGGTAGAGCAAAATCTTCAGTTGAAAGAATAATTTATAATAGATTTTTGATAAAGAGAAGGAACCAATTATGTTACTGCAAGACTTTCTTTCTATAATAATAAAAATATTTAAATGTAATATATTCATGTTAATATTAAAAAGCTACTGAATGTTATTTGAAGGTATGAAATCTGTGGTTGAGTAAAGTTGACATATTTTTTTCTGTGCATCAATTTAATTAAACAATTAAATCTCTTAATTTTCTTTCACATTTTGAAGAAATGATCTTAAAGGTTATATATACAATGTCCTAGGGAACACATGGCCTCTTAAGTCTCCTATCCATATTGTCCATTTTCACGTATTTTATGTAACTTTTTTTAATGTAACTTTTAAAAAAAGATTTTATTTATTTATTTGACAGACAGAGATCACAGGTAAGCAGAAAGGCAGGCAGAGAGAGCAAGGGGGAAGCAGGCTCCCTGCTGAGCAGAGAGCCCGATACGGGATATGATCCCAGGACTCTGAGGTCATGACCTGAGCCAAAGGCAGAGGCCTAACCCACTGAGTCACCCAGGTACCCCCACATATTTTACATATCTTGCCTAACTGCTTTTCCCATGTTGAAGCGAAATAGTAAACTCTAGTCATGTCCAAAGAGGGCAGGCAAGACCAAATGACAAGTTCCTGTCCCACTCTCTGTCTCTTTCTTGTTAATTTAGTAAGATCCCCTTTCCCATTTTGCCGTCTTAGTTGAATTTGCGGCTACAGGTTGTTAGGGCATAGGACTTGCTTGTTTGCTTTACCTATTGCATGCCAGTTAAAGGGTAATGGAAAACGTTAGTGGGTAGCAGGGTGGGATATATGTATATCCATCCACCCACAGTGTGTGACTAAATAAGATATAAACCCCTGATGTATTTGATGCACATACCAAATATAATATGTATTTGACATATATCAAATATAAGCATATACACACATATATGCATACACACATAGAGCTCAAATATTGGGGAAAAGCATTATGCTGAAATTCAAGATACAGTTCAGCTAGTTACCTATATATCAGTCTATCTGTCCAACCATTCATCTATCTATCCATCCATCCATCTGGTCATCTATCCATCCATCCATTTACATACCTACCTACCTATGTATTCTTTTGTGCTATCAATTGACTATCTAGTAATTCCCACAGCAGTGAAGAATAATAAGCTATTCAGTTATTCTTCCGGTTATATTTTAATTTCAAAGACTTAAGTGTGATTTTCCTTTTGGTAAAATTTCTGTCTTGATCAAAGAATTCTCCTTATGATATTATGTACTAAAATTACTGATTAAAATTGAAAAACTAGGAAATTCAAATGTTTCCTTTTTAATATATATATGTGTGTGTGTGTATGTGTATATATATCCATCCATATCCATTTTCTTCTAGAGAAAATTCCAGACAGTAAGTAATATCAAAATACTTCTCAACAAGAAAATGTAAATGACAAGGAAGAGTAAAAGGAACATGTGGGGCCCCTGGGTGGCTCAGTAAGTTAAGCCTCTGCCTTCAGCTCAGGTCATGGTCTCAGGGTCCTGGGATCGAGCCCTGCATTGGGCTCTCTGCTCAGTGGGGAGCCTGCTTCACCACTCTCTCTGACTACTCGTGATCTCTCTCTGTCTGTCAAATAAATAAATAAGTAAAACCTAAAAAAAAAAAAAAAAAAAAAGAAACATGTACTTGACACCTTAGAGGAGTGCAACACAAAATGTGTTTTGAGCTTCCTAAAAGGCAAAATTATTGAGTTTTCCAGTTCTGATTTTCTAATAAAAAGTGTATAAACATAAACATTTTGTGGTAAAATTTTTTTCACAGTTAACTCACAGAGATATTTTCTGCTGGAATCCTTACATTCAAATCTCTGTGTATTCTAAAATATCTAAAATCTTTGGAAAAAGAAGTAGCAAACAATTAGTTATTTTTTTCAATAATGTTAACCCTCATTTATAATCAAGATGCAGGCTTAAAATAGATTACTGTAAGAACCTTCTGACCACTTCACTCAAGTTTAAATGTCTTCAAGTGTTACACAAGGCCCTTTAGTACCTGCCCTCTCCTTCCTAATCTCTGTTCCATCCCTTCTGATCCTCCCACAAAGTCACAATTTTCATCGGGTTCTTAACCTATCACGCTCTTTCTTCTCTCTGGTCCTTTCTTCCCAGATCTCCCTTACTATATCCTACCCTATCTTTTTGTGGCTTAATCCTACATATACTTCTTGGTCCATTTGAGACACACCCTTCCCCAGGAAGCCTTCTGAGCCATCAAGTCCAGTATAGATGTTCCTGCTATGTGCACTGTCAGCTCCTGAGCTACCCTTGTCATGTCCCTTGATACACAGCATTGAAATTGCATGTCTGAGCATCAGTCTTCTCAGGCTAGAGTGTGAGATATTTATCAGCAGGATCTGTGACAGCCCTGTTCATCATTATACTCCCAGCACCGAAGCCATAGTCATACTCAATAAATATTTCTAGAATTATTGTTGGAGGTAAACCAAGATAAACCTAGTTTTTTTCTTCTTTTTATGGAGAGAGTTAGTGGGGGAATATAAAAAGAGAGAGATGTATTTGTTACCTGATTATTCTTTCTTATTATGGACATTGGCTGGTCAGAATCAGGTTCTAATCAGGAAGTATGTGGGCACACTACAATGACTATGTCCAAAATGCCAAAACCAGAATGTATGTACTTCTTTAGAACATTATACAAATCATCAGTATTTTACTGTGGTAATCAATAATCTTGGTAATCTGGTTGTATCTTATTTGAAACCAGCATTTCATTTATATATGTAAATATTTAAAAAGTCAAATTCAAGTATTTTTCAAATGAACAAAGGAAAATATATAGCATCTTGTTCCACTTGTTTTGTTTTTATTTATGACTGTTCCCTACTAGAAATTGCCATCTGAAGCTTTTGACTTTCCTGTTGTATGTACACTATTTTAAGTGTGACCATGAAATAAGTTATTTGAAACAAAATAAAATATATCCTCCTAGTATTCTCTGATATTGTGCATGTCAGTGCAAATGCCAAAGCATGACAGACTGTTTTCCATGAGCAGAATCTTGAGCTGTATCAAAGAGCCAAAAGATTTGCATTCACTTAAATGAAACAGTGTCCTGCTTAAAGCAAAACAATTCATTTTCTCTGCTTTCATTACATGAGATGAGATTTGAATGTTATCAGCTGTGTATGAATTCAGCCTTAAAATGGAAAGCACAAAGATGCTAATTTGGCCTTTACCCATGAATCCCCACATCACTGTTGCTTGTGTTGGTGAGAGTTTATATAACACCATCAACCAGCCAAACATCAGTGGTGAAGCCTGGATGCATGTCGTTCCTCCAGATGAACCATCTTTGATTCTGGAGTTTGAGTGTTTGGCCAGATAGCTCTTTCTTCTGTTCAATGGCAATTTAATCTGTATGAGCCAGGACCTGGCAAGTCCAATTCTTTGGATTCTCCTTTTTGTATCATATTTTCCTTAAAGGACAATACAGTATTTCCTTAAAAGAAATACAAAGAGTTGTATAGAAAAGAGTGTTTGTGTGTATGTATTTCCAATTAGCACAATAAAGACTGGCTGAAATTGAAACATATTTTAACCATAGGAGTAGCTGGAAAATATTTATCCAACCTGATTTTTCTTTAAAGCAGAGCAATAATAGTTACATAGTTTGACGTTTTCAATCTGTATTCAGAGTGCTCCCTGCTATGGCTTTTTCCATTTAGGATCCACTTAAATATCAATACTAGTGAAATAACAGGTCCAGAGCTAGCTAATGAAATAAACTTTTCCCTTTGACATTCAACAACTGTCCTTTTCCAAGAACTTCATTGATCCAAACAACTACAAAATGGTATTTTTCTTAATCTCATGTTAGCATTAAAAAAATCATATAATGAAATCTTGTGAGATAAAAATTCAAAGGATAAAATATAGAGAAACATAATTCATTCATAGTGAATAGTCTCCAACCCATATTATTCTCATGATGCCAGAGAGCCTTTCTTTGTAATAAGTATTATGCAAACCCACACACAAACAAGTTGTTGGCAAACAGGGCCACTGGAAATGCAGATAAAGTAGGAAACCAGTTACCTGGCAGGATTGGAAAAGCTAAAATGCCCATCTGCTCCGAAGTGCCTTCCCTAGCAGCCGTTGCCATGTTGACTCTTGGAGGCCTGCCTTTGATTAAAGTTAATGCAGCTCCAGAAGATGCCTCTTAAAATGAATATTTACCATTTCTATTACTCTTAAAGGAACAATAGAATTTCTCATCATATCCTGGTCTCAGTTATCAGATTAAATAAGAATGTTTTCTCCACCAAAATAGATAAATTCTTATGAGGAAATGGAATATGCAGGAACCTGAAAGAGTTGTGTGCTATGTTTCACTAAGTGTTGGGAAATATAGGACAGGTAGGGAAAAATAGCCAAACATCAGGGTGAGGAAACCGAGTGTCTGCTGTGGGCTTCATCCTCCCTTTCACTGTGAATTTCCTCTAGATTCAGGAAATGCATGTGGGGATCCCTGAGAGGGAGTTAGAGGCCACAATAAAAGTGTCTGCATAACATTTTTCATTACCAAGTAGAGGACTGTACTGGCTTGAATAGCATCAGGGTGGCCTTAACCCAAGTGCCTAGTGTTCTTATAAGAAGACTAGAACAGACATGGTGACAAAGGAGACGCACAGGAAAAGGCCATGTGATAAAAGAAGCAGTGATCAGTCGCATTGTCAGCTTCTGCAAGCTATGGAGCACCAGAGATTGCGACCCCAAGGAACAAGAAGAGGTAATAAACTATTCTTCCTTTGCAGCTTCAGAGAGAGCACGGTTCTACCAATGGCTTGATTTGGGACTTTTAGCCCTCATAACTGAGAAAGAAAAAAAAAATTTGTTATTTAAAGCCACCTAGTATATGATTCTTTGTCATAGCAGCCAATACAAGGACCGTGTTCTAGAAAAGTTAATTCAAGACTTTCTTTGGTGAAGAATCTCCCAGAGACATTCATTGATAAACACCAAACAGCCTTTCAAGCCAGCATTTCCAGGGTATGCTGGAGGGCCTCAGTTCTCTTCTTGATTTGGGGTATCTTGGCACATTTCAATCAGCAATTATATTCATCTTCTGTGTGAACAGTGCCCCCTATGTGCTAGGAATGCTAGGAATTCTAAAGGAAGCAAGACTCCTAATGAATTGACTACTTGGTTGATGGTAATGCACATACAAAAACAAGAAAAAGAAAAAACAAGGCAGTATGTAATAAAAATGAGAAAAAGAAAGACAAAGGGAAACTATGGTTAGATATGTGAACCTAAGTACAAAGGTGTGGTATGACAGTGTAAAGAAAAAGAAAGAAATTCAATACATGGGATCACTAACACCTAAATATTAGGATATATATGACCTAAAAGAACACTATCAAGCAACTAGATCCAATTGACACTTGTAGAGTATTTTATTCAGCAACAGCAGAATATAGGTTCTTCTTAGGCTCACATGAAGCATTCACCAAGATAGACCACATTCTTGACCGCAAAATAGACCTTACTTAAATGGAAAAGAATAGTAATCATACAATGTATGTTCTTACATCACAACAAGATTAAACTAAACATTAGATAGATGGTTGGAAAATCTTCAAATATTTGGAAATTAAACAACACACTTCTAAACAGCACATGGGCCAAAAAAAATCTCAAGAGAAATTTTTAAATATCTTAGAAAACATAGAAATATATCAGTTCTGATCCTGGGATGTTAAAAGCCTAATAAGGTAATGCTATAAGAAACTCTAAGCCCACAAATTTGATTAACTGAGATGAGATGGATCAATTCCTTGAAAGATATAAACTACAATAACTCACAGAAGTAAAAAGAGACAACCAATATCTCTTTAAGATATTGAGGCAATAATAAATAAGCTGTCAAAAAAGAAAGTACTATGCCCAGATAGTTTCAGTGGTAAACCTACCAAATATTTAAGGAAGGAATAATAAAGTTCACCACAATCTTCTTCAAGAACCAGAAGTAGAGAGGACACTTAAAACTCATTCTATGAGTTCAGAATTACCCTAATACTAAAACCATATAAAGATATTAAAAGAAAGAAAAACTATAGTCAGTATCTCTCATGAATATAGACATGAACATTTCCAACACAATACTAACAAATCAAATACAACAATGAATAAGTCAAATTATATACACCAGTGGGATTTGTTCCAGGTATGCAAGGCTAGTCCAGTATTCAAAGATCAATCAATATAATCCACCACATCTACAGGCAAAAGAAGAAAAATCACACACTTATGTCAATTGATTCAGGGATAATATTTGACAAAATTCAGCATGTGTTCATGATAATTTAAAAAAAAACTCTCAGAAAACTAGTAACAGAAGAAATTCTTCAGCTTGATAAATATATTCTGTAATTAACATCACACTTAATGGCAAGAGATTGGGCACTTTGCCCCTAAGATTGGGAAGAAGGTAAGAATGTCTTCCCACAGCTCTTACTCATCATTGTACTAGAAGTCCTAGCCAGTGAATAAGATAGGAAAGGAAATAAAAGTATTGCAGGTTGGAAAAGAGGAAATAAGACTATCTTTATTTGCAGATGGCATGATTTTTTTTACCAATGAATCTACCAAAAACTCTTGGAACCAATTAGTGAACATAGCAAGTTTACCAGAAGCAGGTCTACAACAACTGCACCCAGGAGAAAGGCAGGGAGTTAGCAGTAGATGAATCACAGTGAATCAAGCATTTTCAGGGGCAGGGGCAAAGGAAGACCACATGAATTTGTCCCTTTACCATAAATTTGTTTAAGACATCATGAATATTTGTCATCTTCAACACTTCACACTTGCACTTCACACTTTCCCTCTTGCAACATTTCACAAATGATTTTTCTTGCAGCTTCCTATGATATTTTGGGGATTTCGAAAGAGATAAATTATTTGAAGGAGATGACACTCACCAGAGCAATGGGATACTTGATGTGGAACATAAATCAAATTTGATCATTTACTGGCCATTGTCATTATCACTGGACCAAGAGAGAAAAATTAGAAAGACATTGTAATTAGAGACCTGTAGAGCTGAGCTCTCTCCAACAATAATGATTTTAATATTAGAAGAAAATCAAATCCCAGAGTGGACGATTTATTGGCTGGTACTCTGCTACACTGCAAGAATGAATGTACCTTTCATGAATTAGTACTTCCTACAAGCAAGAATAAACTTATGTTGCTAGTCTAAGATTTTTTGATAGAAATCAGAACTAAAATATGTCAGACATTGTATTGTACTTTCAAAGTAATCAGTGCCATGAAGTCATATCTTGGTCTATTAATTAATTGAAGGGTAGAATACAAATGACTACTTTGACCCCTCCATTTAATTGGGAACTTCAATGAAACTAATCATTTTGTATTTTCTAAATGTTAGCTAGAAGTGTTTTCTTTATTTCCCTATTCTTGAAGGCGATTTTTGGTCACATGCATCATTCGTCTAAAATAGAATGGTTTATTCTTTACCACTTAAAAGAAAGCTAACTGATGCACCACAAAGTCAAGTACTGAACATGTATTCTATCAAAAGCTTTGTAAAGATAACTGTATAAATAGTGAAGTACTGTTAAGATCCCATCCAGGACTTAGAAATACATATGCAAGGAGAGTACTCATTGTAGTTTCTGTTCAAACCTACAGCAACAATAATATGAATTTGAACAAATATTAATTTACTATTACAATTAAAAATGGACCATAACAAGTGTACATGAGCAAGTTACAGGTACAGGGCCTAGTTTTCTTGGGACATGAGTCCCATTCCCTGCTTTCACATCTAACCCATCAGCCAGTTAGAGGAACGATGCTATCTCACAGGGAGTCTTAGAATGCGAAAAATCTATAGTTTCTTTAAATGTGAGAAATTGTCACTAGTTGTTTTAACCATAGTTATATAGCATGGAATATCACCTGTCATTAGAATCATTATGAATTAATAAAAACCATGTCAAGTGTTTTGGATCTTTGTGATACAAATGGTGTGTGTGTGTGTGTATACCTCTTTGTTAGTATGAGTTCTTATCTGTACGAATTAGGTAATATATAAAGTGCCCAGGTGATGCATGAGGCATTGAGTTTGGAGAAACACTTGATGGGACCAGTTCTATGAGCAACTGATGACCAAGAGTTAATGAAGAAACAGACTTTTCTTATTTTAGCATGGTATAATACAGACATGTATTTATACTACATCCTACAAGATAAATACTCAGCCAAATTCCAGTTTTATAAATGTATAATTAAAAACCAGTATATTTCAAACAGAATTCCCAAATAGCAGATCAAAATAGGAAAATACAATTCCAATCTATATACAAATATATCAACTTCAAATACAAATCCATTTATATTCCTTATAGATAGAAATCCTAAAGGAGTTATTTTAACATAGAACTTAGAGGTTACTTTTATTTTAATGTAGTATCATAAATCATGATCAAGAAGCTGCTGTTGTTTTTTTTTAAATCCATTGGCTATTGTATTTGAATTTTCCATATGAAGTACTAAATGTGGTTTTTAAAGGCGAATTTCTCTAGCTCATTTCTTAAAGTTATTAAAGCATGTATGATTACTTCAAGAACAAATGTTTTGTGTGTTCATTTCTTTTCTACTGCTAATGGTTTATGCATGTGGATAATGAAATGTATATTATGTCTACTAAGTACCTAGAAACAGCATAATTTACTTACCTCTTTCTTTGCTCTACTGGGAGCTTCTTAAAATGTAATTCTTTGTACATTAAACATTAAATCTTTGTAAAAGTAATACATTTAATCTGATTAGTTCATTCAGCCTCTTGCAGATAAGGGGTATTTATTCTTGTATAAATATTGACTCACAAATGCTCTTAATAAATGCAACTGCTCAATTCAAGAGGAAAAATCATGGTGTTTAATATTTGATAGGAAATATACTCCTATTTAACATTCCATTGTAGAATAGTGATCTGTTTTATAACTGGACAGTAATCAAAGTAAGTGAAGACAGTTTTCTGATTTCAAATTTACTGATTCCTCACAGGAAACTACTCTGAGAGTGGTAGAGTCCTGTTTGAAAATGAATTCAAGTTTAGGCATCACATGTTTAATCACATAGTTTTGATGATGTATGGGATTTAGGCAACGCCACCAAGAACTCTGCAAAACAGGTACCTGGAGAATAGCAAACTTGTGTGTTCCAAACCCACTGTGCTGCCCCACTAAATCTCTTAGGGCCACAGCAGGCCACGCATATTATAAAGTGATTTTCTGTTTGAAACTATGCCAAAGGTTTGAAAGGTCCCCCAATAATGGGTCCATGATTAAAGGAGCGAGACTGATACAAAGCGAAGGTCAGGCAAAGCTTTATTTCACGCCAAGCATCGAGAATCAAACCAACCGTTCGGGGCCGTCTCTTGCAAAGAGGCGACCCCTCTCTGCCTTACATACTAGCTTTTAAGGGCAAAGACCATGTGGTTGGGCCTGGCCATGCACAGGTGGTCAATGAGATTGTAACACACACAGAGAAAGCTGCCCAGTCATGCTAGGTCACACACGAGTGACCAATTGAATTACAATTTACCCTATAGTAGATATTTGAACTAGCCTATCTTGGTCAGAATTGGTACCCAAAAGGTGCCCAAAAGGTGGGGCCCATACTCCTTGGTAGCTAGGGAGACAGTATGCGCCCCTACCGATTGGATGTCTCCACCTGGCCTGACCCACCCTTGCATTTGGATTTTGCTACCTGGGGCTGGTTTCCAGGACTTGCTTTTAAGTAAGTTCCCTGGGGTGGGCAGGGTCAGTTAAAGTTTTACTGCTTAAACAACAAAATCACTGTTTAATCCGGATGGCATCACTCTGGCTAAAAAGGCCCTTACAGGTTTATTCAGGATGGGAAAAAGTATTCTCTTTATTTAAACTCCTTTAGAGAAAAAAAAAAATGAGAAATCACTTGCAGTTACACTCAGAATTATATGTTCACCAGTGAGCATATCCTTTCTCTATGAAAAAAAAACTAGCTATTGAAATCACTTTTTCCTCTATTTTCTTGCCATGTCATTAATTTCAAGGAGAAAATGTCTAGAAGAGATGAAATAATAGCAAACCTATTTTGCTGGGCACTAAGTCACTAATTGTATGCTGCATAGATCACTTAATCCAAAGGTCACATTAAATATTTTTCAGGTTCATGGAACTGTGCTGGTGAAATTCCCTGAAATAGAATTCCATGTCAGACACAAACAGGAAATATTATCTAAGGCAATAAACAGGTGATATGGTAAAGAGGAGATGACAAAAAATAGCTATAACAACATTATATAATGACAAATGGGATGAAGGATGGGAACAATTGCGGTGCTGAAGGGGAAAAGCAAACCCAGTTACAATTGTGTATTATAATGTTTTTCTCTAGGGCATTGGGTTTTATTTTTTTTGTTAAGTATTCTCTTCTTAGTTTCTCTGTTCTGTTTTGAAGTAAACACACACATATACATACACATCCATATATACCTGGAAACTCATACAGGAATGCAACTAATTATGTCTATGTCCATAATGGTTGTCATCTGAAAGCTTTACAAGTACTTGGTGCAGAAAGTCATCCAGGCGTCCTCAGAGTCTCCAAGTGACCATTCCACCAGGATGGACCTGAGAATCCTTGGGTTAGCTTCAGGGAAATTTCCTCCACGTTATGCAGACACTGCGATGAAAACCTCTAAGATTTCGCTTGTGTGAGCCAATCTGCAAAATCTCAGATTGATAGAAAAGAAGAACATTTCTCCATTGTGTATTTACACTTGGCAGCCCCCCAGCCTTTTATATTGAGATGCCTAAATTATAACCATTACCGCTATTTCTGCTTCTGTACTTTCGCTTGCTAACCCATGAGGAGATGGAGAAATACCAGCAGAATTTCTATAGACACTCTGTAACCATACATCCCCCACCTAGAATTGAACCTGACAGAATGGCTGCTCCCAGACCCCTCCCCCCGCTCTGGGCCAAGAGATAACAGCCATCTGACGCCAGAGAAACCCCCACCTGGAATTGGACATGACAGAATGACTGCTTCCGGACCCCCCATCCAGCTTTAGGCCAAAAGATAACAACCATCTGGCGCCCTGCGGCTTGACAAGAAGACCCCGGTCAATCCTGAGGTGACACATACCCTAGCGGCGCCAACTCAGCAGTTTGAAGAATGACAGCCCTTTGACCTAACCAATAATCTGTTCTCAGCCCTTTCCCGCTCTGTAGCGCGCCAGTCATATTATAGAGTTCCTTTTTGATTTTCCCGCGGTATGTGGCGATTTGTTACAAGATATTATGATGTATGCTAAATCCCTGCCTCCCCAAAAATAGTGTATAAAAGATGTTGTGATCCTGAGCTCGGGACCTCTTAGCGTCACCGGCAACGAGTGCGCAGAGGTCTGGGTTGGAACTCGTAATAAACAACCCTTGCTGTTTGGCTTTGACTCTGGACTCTGGTGGTCGTCTTTGGGAGGGTCTCGAAATTTGGGCACAACAATATCTGCTCTTCTTTTTTTTTTTTTTTTTAATATTTTATTTATTTATTTGACAGACAGATCACAAGTAGGCAGAGAGGCAGGCAGAGAGAGAGGGGAAGCAGGCTCTCCACTGAGTAGAGAGCCTGATGCGGGGCTGGATCCCAGGACCCTGAGATCATGACCTGAGCCACCCAGGTGCCCCAATATCTGCTCTTCTTTAAGTGAAGTGTTTACTATAAAGTAGGAGAAAAATA
Organism: Mustela nivalis; assembly: GCF_964662115.1. Classification (NCBI taxonomy): domain Eukaryota; kingdom Metazoa; phylum Chordata; class Mammalia; order Carnivora; family Mustelidae; genus Mustela; species Mustela nivalis. The sequence continues at coordinate 41,161,911 of NC_139030.1, forward strand.
TTTTTTCACAACTGCTATGGAATTATATATTCTAAAAATAAGTTGCTATGAGTCAACTGCTTGATTTTTATCTGGTATCTTTTAAAGTCTTGCTACAAAGGACCAGCAAGCAGCATCAACATCACCTGGGAGCTTATTGAAAATGAAGAACCTCAGATTCCACCCCAGACCTACTGAATCAGAACCTGCATTTTAGCAAGATTCTTAAGTCATTGTTATGCATACTAAAGTTCAAGAAACACTGTTTTAGAAAATACCTTGGGTTTTAAAGAGTTCAAGCATTGAATGTAATAATTTTATGCTGGTTACATCCATGCTCCAAATTTGTAAGATACAAAATGGAAGAATTCAACATTGGTTTCCATAGAAACACTGAGATACATTGACAGATTTCTATAGAAGAAACACTAAAAGAAGTTAGAGTGATACAGACTACTCTGAGAGTGGTAGAGTCCTGTTTGAAAATGAATTCAGATTATGCATCACATGTTTAATGATAGTTTTGACGATGTGTAGGATTTAGGCAACACCACCAAGAACTCTGCAAAACTAGGAGGTACCAGGACAATAGCAAACTTCTTTATTCCAAACCCATGGTGCTGCCTAACTAAGTCTCGTAGGGCCATCTCAGGTCAGATATATCATAATGACTATAGTATTTGTCTGTTCAAAAATGTGCCAAAGTTTTATTCAGAATGGGGAAAATATTCTCTATATTTATAACTCCTCTGGGAGGGAAAATCAGAAACTACTTGCAGTTACATTCAGATTTATATGTCTCACCAATGAGGATAAATAGCCAATAAGTCCATGCCAACATCCTCAGTTATTTGGAAAGTTTAAGCTGAGTTCCCAGACTATGCTATTTCAAATGACCTAAAATCTTGAGTTATGGTGAGCTCACTTAAACATTGTGCAATAAAAGTAATCAATCTAATTTCTGGAAGATTGTGATCACAATCTACTGCTACCATTTCTGCAAATAGAGATTACCAAGGAAATTTTGCTATTTTGCTATTCATGTAATTAACACTACATATATTTTTGACTTCATATACAATACAAAGTTCATATTCTATTTTAATAATGTAGACATATGTATTAAAATGAGTATCATTGTTATTTAAATTATGACACTGTGTACGTTATCAGAAAAAATTTATAACCAAAGTTGACTTTCATTTTCATTTTATTTTTTTAATGATAGATATGACTTTACATGTCTAATTTAGAATGGCCATTTGGAGATAAAGTAGATGAGATAAAACTCAGCCCCTCTACTAAGGCTACTCTGAGAAACCTACAGACATTTAATCTTTTTTATTTTATTTTATTTTTATTTATCTTTGTTTGAATCTTTTAAAAATTATATAAACATATGCTTCTTTTGTTGAGGTTGTTATGTACATTTTTACAAGTTAATTGAAATTCTTAAACAATGCTTATTAAAATAGTGAAACACTAAATTGATAAAATACATCATGCATTTGAACCTATTTTAATCACCTTGCCTTCATATAGAAATGAGCACTTGTTTTAAAGATATGGGTTGTTCTGTATTATTCCTTTTAAATGTTACTCTTTTAAAGAGCTAAAGACCTAAATTCTAATCCTAGCTCTGTTACAAAAGAGCGCTGAGGGCTTAAGCAACTAAAATCTCTGACCCTCATGTTCTTTGCCTGTGAATAATGGCATAAATTATACCACCTCTAAAAGTGCTTCCAGCTTTCACTGATCTCCAAGGGGTTTTAGACACACAAGTGCATTCTTGATTTTCTCATTAGTGCAGGCAGATAATATTACGAAGGACTTGATATTTGGGGGCCAAATGATCTAGAGGCCAGCTAAATTTTAGGGTAAAGCTTAAAAAAAACCTCCCTAGGAAGCATTAGGCAGATAAGAACTTTCTTTGGTGATCCTAGTACACTCCTTGGTAGTCATTGAATGTTCTCTTTATTCACCAGAGATTAAAATTTATATGTAGCTGTCAAACTCCACATAGAGTCAACTAAAAACCTGGTATACTAAAACACTGTCAGACTCTTATTCAACCTCCAAAAGTCCCAGTGTCAAGGTCCTTGAATGCTGAAATGCTGTTGGCAGTGTATGAACCATTTGAATGATAAAATAACTGAAAATATCATACATAGTACCTGATGAAAAATTATTGTTGTATTAGAATAGAGGAAGTTAGTTGGCACAGATCTTGTCATTCTATGACGCTGTGACATGTTATGACATCTTGGACATTCTTCTTGTGTGGAATGAGTCTAAATATGCACAGTGGCAGAATGGAGCTTAAAATTCATTTCATCATGCTTAGCATGTGGAATCTTGAAACACTTCATACATGGATGACTTCATGGGACTGTAGCACTCTAAACGGTGTTATCAGCATGTCTGTTCCCACAAAACCTGCTTTAAGCTAAAGCCCAGTGACAGTGTCAGATAAGTTAAAATTTTTATTTTTTTAAATGTTTTATTTATTTATTTTTGAGAGAGAGAGAGCACACGAGCATGGGGAGGAGCAGAGGGAGAAGCAGGCTCCCCACTGAGCAAGGAGCCTGTTGCAGGACTGGATCCCAAGACCCTGGGATCATGACCTGAGTTGAAGGCAGACTCATAACTGACTCACCCAGGGGTCTGGCAAATTAAAATATTTAATCTTCATTATATTGAAATGAAGTCAAATTATTTTTCTATTGTGATCTCTTTTGAAATAAGCTTTTATATATTCTAATACTCCCTTCTGAATGGTTCATATAAATTCATGTTTTCTCTAAAATTCTTAATTTTCTTCTAAATTGAACTTAAGCCCAGATATTTTTTTAGTGCCCAACATATTCAAATATCATTTTCCTTGTTTTTAAATTAAAGGAAAATATTGTTTGTTTAATAAAGAATACATATGAAAGGAAAATCTGATTTTGTGAAACATAAATTCTGGTTTTCCACGTAAAGATTATCCTGAAAGAGAAATTATCTGAGCCTTGTCTGAGGAACTACAACCCCTCCCCTTGTCCTAAACACACACACACACACACACACACGCACACACACACACACACATCCATTCCCAACCAGTGTGACCAAACCAAGGAAAATGAGAAGCAGGAACGTAGCTACACAGGTCACAGCCAAACAAGAAGAGTAAAAATAGTATCTTAAGCTTTCAGAACCACCAGTTTTCAAAGTGAGCCAGAGGGCCCAGCAGCAGCTGCAGTTTCAAAGGGAAGTAGTAACTACTCTGAATCAGCTACCCTGTGATAGACCATCAGCTGCAGGAATCTTGATTAGTGTCCTGTTATATACCAAATCAACAAGGGAAGGATCACTGTTGGGCTTTACTTGGGCAATATGCATGCTGATATGCTTAATAAACAGAAGCAATAAATACATTTCTCTTATGCCCTTTAATGTAGTAGAATCCTTTAAAAGTTTTTCAGCTTTTATGTACATTGACCAGAAACTGCATTTTGCTTGGATTTTGAGAAAAGCCTTCCATAAGGTTTCTGTGCACTTTAAGCTGAAGTTAGTGAAAAATAAGTCAACTGTGGTTTTCACGGTGTGTTCCTCCCAGGCAGAGCTCCTCAACCCTGGCACTGTTAACTCTGGAGGGAGGCTGTCCTGTGCCTCAGAGGATGTTTAGCAGCATTTCTGGCCTCCAGCCACTAGACACCATTAGCAGGCACCCCCCCGCCAGATGTGACAATCAACAATGTCTTCAGATATTGCCAAATATCCCCAGCGTAAAATCATCTCTGGTTGGAAATCACTGTTCTAAAGATTCAAGTTAGCATGGGCTTGGTGAGGATCAAACATAGGTACTTTGTTCAACAAAATTTGGAAAATAAAATCCACCAATTGATGGACTTCATAAAAATGTTGTTTCATTACTTAACCTTATCCTTTATTAGTTTTTTCTTAAATGGATTGTTACTATCCTGGGTAGATTACTGAATGGTTTTAGTTGAAAAAATTTGTTATGTAGAGCTAACATTTCTGACATATCACCTCCCCATTTAATGATAATGATAATGCTTAACCAAATATATCAAATAGAAGCCCGCAAAATTCTTCAGTTTGGAGTCTACATTCTCCTGGAATTTGATAGGAAAAAAGATGTAAAGGATGCCTTTTTTTTTTTTTTTTTTTTTTTGGCGAAGAGGCTAGATCTATTTTGCAATCAAAAGATACTTGCTTGGTTCTAAGTATCATTGATATCAATTCTGTTGAAATCTGTGTCTATAGTGTACTCTCAAAGAATGTTGCTTTAAAAAAAAGCTTTATTTATTTGAGTGATAGAGAGTTTGAGAGAGAAAATATAAGCATGGGGGAAGGGCAGGAGAAGCAGACTCTCTACTGAGAAGGGAGCCCGATGCAGGACGCAGGACTGGATTCCAGGACTCTGAAATCATGACCTGAGCCGAAGGCAGACATTTAACCAACTGAGCAATTCAGGCACCCAGGAATGTGGCTTTTTCACTCTGGAAACCCTTACTGATCTCCCAGGGAGCATGGAAATTTAGTAGCTTAAGAAAAACCTTCCCTTTCCTATCCAGTTTTTCTCTCCCCCTTACATATGAGGAAAGTAGAATATAACAAGATGACTCTATTCTTCAGGTAAAGTCACCTTCATGGGTTTTGGCTCTTTTCTTCCTTTTGTTTTTTTAGTTCAGTAAACTATTGGTGATTGCTAGATGTTAGGAGATGGTTAAGATTGTAGTAAAAGAAAATTGACATTGTTTATGAATACTTCTAAATGTGAACACATGTTTTTTTCAAGATTTTATTTATTTATCTGACAGGGAGATCACAAGTAGGGAGAGAGGCAGGCAGAGAGAGAAGGGAAAGCAGGCTCCCTGCTGAGCAGAGAGCCCGATGTGGGGCTCGATCCCAGGCCCTGGGATTATGACATCAGCTGAAGGCAGAGGCTTAACCCACTGAGCCACTCAGGGGCCCCTGTGAACACATTTTAAATATTGCACGTGTGCCTTATATCAGCAATCCCAAATATCTTTTCTTTTTTTAGTACTAGACAAAATTCCAACCTTCCTAGAATGCGTCGGACCTGCCCACCTCCGGGAAAGAGAGATGATTCCACCCTGCAGTATCTGGAATACTGGCTTATCAGCTGTGACAAATGCACTATGCTAATGCGAGATGTTAGTAATAAGGGAAGTTGTATGTGTGGGAAAGGGATACAAGGGAGCTCTCAAAACTTTCTGCTCAGTGTTTCTGTCAACCTAAAGATTTTCTAAAAGATCAAGTCAACTAGTTTTTTTTTTTTATGGCTCTAAAAAGAAAGTGGTAAAAATATGAAGTCTATCAAATCATGGTTCTTACCCATAAATAGAGCCGTTATTTTAAGCATCATTTAGATTTTTCAGTTGTGATCCTGTTTCTCAAAACTTGAGTAATAAAGAAATCTATTTTAAAGGAAAAATATATTGCAGAAAAATAAATCTATTTTAAAGGAAAAAAATATATTGCAGGTCCCAAGAACTGTTTTACATTGCTTTAATACCTTATTATTTCAGTTTGTGCAAGTACTAAGCTAAATATAAGTCCTTTATGTTTACAAAACTAGGAAACAAAAACCTGCAAACCAAAGAGGAAGCAAAAGCAATAAAATTATATCTATTAGCATTCATTAATGTGACAGGTGATATGTTGCTGAAACTCATCACCGCTTAAAATTGAATATGGGTTTTCTTATTTGAATTCAATTAGCCGATATATAGTACGTCCTTGGTTTCAGGTGCAGAGTTCAGTCACTCAGCAGTTGCACATATAACAAGCTACCAGCGGAGCCAGATCACCACTCAAAGGGCTGCTCTGTGAGCCTGCAGTTAGAAGAGTATGTTTTGAATTCATTATCATTAGGCTCGGATGGCCTGACGTGCTTCTACTAACACAATGGTGGTTCGGTGGACGTGGGGTTTTCAGAGTATGCCAAGCCTGCCCGCTTTCAGATGGCGCTGGAAGGGACGAAAGCCAACTTTTGCCTCAGTAACTCCTTTTTCTGCACTCCGTTTCTGAACAAAATGTTCGTGACTTGTTAAAATGGTCTTCTTTCCATTCTACTCTTGCATGTCATTTCTCGAGTTCATATAGCTTTTTTCTTATTAGACATAGCAATAATCTTCATTGTAGAAAACTCAGAGTGTATACAGATAAGCAAAAAATAAGAAAATCAAATTAGCCTATAGTCTATGCCCCTCAGAGACAAGTACTATTCATGTTATGTCATTTATATTTCCAGGCTTTATGTTATATATACATGCATGCATCTATCACTATCTATAGACATAAAAAATCAATGCCCCCCAGCCACAGGCTGCCAGGAACATTTCCATGGTTAAACATGCTGGGGCTTTCCTTGTTGCAACAAAAGGAACCATGGGGCACCTTGGTAACAGGGGGTTCGAGATAACTACGATCGGACTTTGGCTTTGCTTTAGGTGAAGCTGGAGAATGTCTAGTGTATTGTTGTGGATTGGAGTTAGGGGTGAATCTGTGTTTCAGTATCTTAACTACATTTTATCTCTAGAACAGGAGGACCGGATAGAGGTAAAAGTGATAAACTGGCCAGAAGTCACTCTCCTGAGCCAGGGGAAGGGGTGGCTGAATCATTTCTGTGGCTTGGACAATCTTCATGTGTGTGTTCAGACGACGTGATGGGGCAGTTTTGTCCCCGTCTCCATCCATCACGGCTCCCGAGTCGCCTCTTTTATGTTGCTGTTCCGTGAAGTTGTTTATGTTCAATAGAAAGACCCAAGACCCAGCTGTGAGTGCCTGCCGGTTTCTGGATGTCGAGTCTGCTTTTTATTTTCTCAAAGCTTAGAGGGTTTTCAAGCCCACATTAGGCCTTCTACTTGTTACTTTGCTAACCTCTCCTGAGTGTAGATTCTACAGGGTGAGTAAGACTGTTTCCCCCTCTGGGTCTCCATAAGCATTCCCAGCCCACACCACAATCTACTACCACACATGCAGGTGGTAAGTGTTTCTCACTCTAAAGGTGAAAAGAATTTGCTAACGATAGAACTTTACTGCTAATGCTTTAGCTTTTTAAATAGGAGAGTATACATTTAACACCTAGATGCCAAGTGAGGGCCAAAAGCCGGGCTGTCTTTTGCTACTGAGGTAATGTAATGGGCAGCTGGAAAGGCCCACCTGGTCCAGGCGCACTCATTTCCTTAAAGCAAGCTTCAGAGCTTCAGAGGAAGGCAGTCACCAAAGAGTCCTCGATCGTTCTCCCTGGTAGAGTTGTTTGTTTCCTCCAGAAATATTTCATTGAGCTCTGTATAAGTTTGTGAGGGCTGCTCTAATGAAGTCCCACAGACTGCGGGGCTTAAACAGCAGCAGTTTATTTTCTCATAGTCTCAGGGGCTATAAATTCAAGATCAAGGTGTCAGCTGGGTTGGTTTCCTCTGAGGCTTCACTCCTTGGCTTGTATATCACCCTCTTCTTCCTGTGGCTTCACCTGGTCTTTCTTCTGTGTATGTCTGTATCCTAATCTCTTCTTCTTGTAAGGAAAGCAGTCATATTGGATCAGGGCCCACCTTAATAACCTCATCTTAACTGAATTACCTCTTTAAAGTCTCTATCTCCAAATACAGTTACAGTCTGAGGTACTTGCACTTAGGATTTCAGCATATGAACTGCCAAAGGGGGAGGGGGACACAATTCAGCCCATAACAAGCACTTCCCGCTTGTCAAGCATTGTTGTCCGCAATGCTGCACCTGACCATGAGCTGGGCAAAGTCAAAAGCGGAGGCAGGAAGGTCAGAAGTGGAGGAAAATGGATTGTTAGTATCTCAAGTGTAGAGTTCCCAAGAGTTGCTGAAGATTTAAATCAGAGAAGTAGTATGAAACTTGTATTGTGGAATGCTTACTTGGGTTTTGGTGTGGCATTTAGATTGGAGGTAGCCAAGGACAGTTAAGAACTAAATCCAATAGCACAAGTGAGAAATAAAGATCTGAGGGTGGCTGTGGGTAACAGAATTGCAAAGATTTGGGATATATTTAAGTGGCAGAATTAAAACCATTTATTGACCTCTCAGAAGCAGACATGAGGGAGAGGGAAGAACAACTCCCCATGCTCTAAGTTGGGTGATGAGAGAGATTGTGACATTACTAACTCAGAGAGAAAAATCAAGAGGAGGAACAGATTTATAATGAGTTCAATCTAGGTATTTTGAGTTTAAGATTCTCTTGGAGATACCAAGTAGACAGTGAAAAGTGAACTCAGAGTTCACGGGAATTGAGAGGGTCGGAGACACCATTTTGAAGTCGTTAAGATGTAATTGAAGCCTTGAAGGTAGATGAGCTAACACGAGGAAAGAGACAGGAAGAGGGATTGCCCAGGAATGAGCCAGGAATATATCAAGAGGGCATCTCCAGAGGCCTTGGTCTCATGGGATTCAAGTTTAGAGAAAAGTGTTAGAAGAGGAATTGTAAAAGTTAGTAGGTTTTGGTGGTGCAGTGATGGAATGTAGGAAAATCTAAGTGTTGTTCATAAATAAAATATTTTATTAAAGAATATGAACCCAAAGGAAGACACAGTCTAAGGTGTAGTTCAAGTTCTGTGCTCTGAACTCACTGACTTTTCCATCATTCAATATAGTTTTCCTTTAGTAAATTTCATTTTGAAGTTCTCTAGTATATCATATATTATTATGCATTATTAAAAAATACTCTATTTTTAAAGGTCCCATTTCAACCTGCTGGGGATGCATCAAGAATTAGTTAACAAGTGACAACCAAAAATAGTGCCAAAAAGTGGGGAAAAAATGCCCATTGGGTTTATAGATACGAAAGACATTGGAAAACTCAATGTGAGTAGCATGAGAGGAATGAGGAGAAAAGCTAAGTTAGGGAATGAAATGAGTAGGAAATGAAGCAATAAATGTGGCAATAAGCTCAGTTATAATTTTTTGAAGATTTTATTTATTTATTTGACAGAGAAAGAGAGAGAGCACAAACAAAGGGAGAGGCAGAGGGGAGAGGGAGAAGCAGACTCACCGCTGAGCAAGGAGCCTAATACGGGCTCAATCCCAGGACTCTGGGTCCATGACTTGAGCTGAAGGCAGATGCTTAACCAATGGAGCCACCCAGGTACCCCTCAGCTCTAAATTAAATGAGAAAACATATATGGTGTGGCAGCTATGGTGGCTGGCATATAATAGGGACAGACCTTTAATTAATGCAGATTGCTATCATAGTTGGAGTGGTTATTAGAAGAAAAGAGATGGAATGGCACCCAGAGGGCAGTGCTGACTCATGAGAAAGTTGTATCTTCTATTATTTTTGGCTTTTAAGACAAGACCAGGATATATTTAAGAGGTAAGGGGCAGAAGTTTCAGAAAGGGGAGGTTAAATGTATAAATGGAATAGTATAAGTCTGGGCAGGGACAAGAGAAGAATGATCCAGAATATTGGTCCAACCTCAAAGAGGAACAGACCCATTTCCTGTGAGACTGGAGGAAAAAAGGTAAGTGTACATATGGTTATAGAATGCAAGTTTAGGCTTTGTCCATGTAAATGTGATTATAGGAGTTGTAGCTTCAACGAGTCTTTTGATGTGAGAAGAAAAGCAACTCTCCAGGCAAGAGATCTGGAGAGGACAAAATGCAAAACATAGTTGGAGTGGGAGAGAAATGAATGTCATCTAAGACCATCAGGACAGGAACTGTATGGCTAAGGTGTAGAAAAGGCCATGCAAATCACATCTCTCAAGAGCTTCCAAATTGAGCATTTACTACATGCTTACTATGAAATGACAAAGGCTAATTATTACATTATGTATTAAAAACAGATGTAAAATACAAAATAAAATGAAAACTCTAATAAAATAAATGTTTACAGCAACACGGAGTTTCCAGAGGGCCTGCGGAAGATAAGGTCATGTCCAAGGGAGGCAGGACCTACAGCAAAGGTTTTTCCAGAAGGCTCATTTTCTGCCCTGTCTTACTTATGGTGGTGATGGTCATAACTGCTTTTTGTCAGTGTTTGAATTTTTTTTTTTTGCTCTTTATAAAAGTATACATACACCCAAATAACATAACTAATGCTTCAGTATATTAGGCATCTTCCCCTGCATGATTACAATTTCCCTTGTTTGGATTCGGGTTCAGCCTTTAGTCACTTTCAGTCACAGAAGAGCCATCTAAGGCAGTGTCTTTAATGGAGAAAATATTTTGTTATCTTTTTCTCAGTAGCCAGATTTTTGTAAGTTTTAATTTTTTTTTAATTTCATAACTTGTTTTGGATATATTACCCTAATACCTAGTCTCTTTAAATTAAAATAATATATGCTTATGGCAAAAAATCAAATGCTTCAGACAGGTATAAGGTAAAAATGAAGAAGTTTTCACCCTTGCCTTGAGACAATAGGCCCAATTCTCTAAAAAAAAAAAAAAAAATGCTCTTAATAATTTTTCTGTGTCATTCCAGAAATTTAGCATGAATTTTCATTAAACATGTATGTATGTAATGATCATCTTCTGTCTGGTACAGCACTGTACCAAGAGTCAGGAATTTAAAAGCCAACTAAACAGATTTTGTTGCTTAAGACACTTATAGAATTTACAGCCCAGCGGGAGAATCAGGCAATAATCAAGAAAATAGCAAAACAAACAAACGACAAACAAGTCAGATGACTGTGACTGATTGCTATGATCTGGAATGATAGGCATTGTTTATCATTCTGCAACTGGTTTTCACCTACTGTTATGGCCATCTTTCTGGGGTAATATGTTGGTCTAACTCATCTTTAACTGGTGGATTGTAGTCATACCATGGTTATACCATAAATCATTCAGTCATTCCCTGTTGACTGACATTTAAATTATTTCCAAAATTTTCCCACTTCAAACAGTGTTAAAAAAAAATATTATTCTTATACCTCTGTGTTTTGAGGCACTCAGCACTTCACTGACATATACATGCAAATATTCCCTCAACCTTTGGAATCTGACTAGGGTAGATTGTGTCATACAAAATTATTTACCTTGTGCATTGGTTAGTCTTTTCCATAAGGCATCTGAGTTTCTAGGGTTGCTTCAGATGATCTCTCCAACCTGTGAGGTTCCACAGATATTTTCCTATAACCTGTTACTGTATTTTATTGTGTTCTTTTTACTTTTAGATATTTAATCCATTTGAGATTTATTTTACATGGTGTGAGGTGCTTTCTTCTAAATAAATATCCAGTAATGTCAGCACCATTATGAACAAAACCATCATAGATTAATTCCTCAGATTTGCTTAGATCTATTTCTGGTCACTCTACTTAATAATTTACTTTTATATTACTGTGTCAATATCTTGCAGTTTGGTTTCTGTAGTTTTATAGTATGTTGTAATTTCTGGTAAGGCAAGTTCCCTTCTACCATTATTCTTGTTTTTTAAGAGTTACAAAATGGTCTCTTATTATCGGTATAAATACTCCGACAGATGTACAAGTTGTTTTCAGTAAATATTTTCTATTACAAATTCCTAGGACAAGCGTGGTTTTTTTTTTTTAATCATGTAATATAATGGTATGTAACACAAGTAGAGAACTAAAGCCACACATTAATGTGTCTCTCATCCGCTATAGGCTCCCTTCGTAGCAAGTGACACTCTGGTACACAGCCTGTATTATATTCATGATTCAAATTCACTTTTCCCCAAGATTAAGAGCCTTTATCTTGACTCGGCAGGTTCTAACACTGACCCATGACATGCCTTCATTTTCAAAGCCAAGCTGTGTCACGGACTCCTGTAAAACTTATAGCAAGTGCCTTGAGCCATCTGATGGAGCAGCGGGGTCTGACCCTGGGAAGATGCATTTGCATTCCTTCTGGATGGTGTCTGCTTGCCTCCCACACACATTTACAAAGAGGAAATCCACTCGACGTCTCTAAAAACCATTCTAAATTCATATTCTATACTCCAAGACCATAATTATCAAACTGGAAGTGGATTTATTTACAGAAATATAAATTACTTGATAAGTGTAAAGTAGTGATTGTTGATGCCAGTGAGAAAATGTGGAAACCTTTACATCACAACAGGGAATGTGATCTTTGTTAAACACCCCTAAAAGATAACTTTAATCACTTGTCTGTCAACCACACACAACACCAAGATCCTAGCCAGAGGCCTCTTGGCTTCCAGTTTCAATTCCTATCAGAGGAACACCTGAGAGAGCTGAGAGTTATCCGAGATCTTTGGCATGTTAGAAATTCTACCCATGAGTCAGGAGCTGGAGCCCCACTCCCATTCTTATTTTTTAAAACCTGGAATATATTTCCTTAGTCCCGCATCCAGCTACATTTAGTGAATTGTATTTTAGTGGTATGCCCTGGACTTTGTTCTAAAAGCTTTCACCAAAAATATCAATATATAAATTAGTTGATTACAGCTGCTCTAAACATATTGTTAAACACTTACGTCCTATATATCATTCAGTGTCCCCTCTTGGAAAGTTGTACATGGTTTATCTTTAAAATTCAGTGTCAGAAAAATTGCACTTCCTCAAGAAATTGGTATGCTTCCTTCTCTATATTGAGAATTATGCTTTTGTTTTTAATTAACTTCCAGGAAATTCCCCTTCCTACCTGATGATCAACGACAGAAAATATAGTGGCATCTTGGTTTGTGAATTTATGTTGTTCTTTGACATGGTTTTAGTTTTCTACTTCACTCCTCTTTGCTCTGAAAGGTATTCTTTATTTCCATTTCTCTTTTATCTATTTTATATGGTTTTGCTGCAATACTTCAATTCTTTTGAAATAAAAACACCGGCCCAAGTTACCCTCTCCATGAGAAGTCCTGCTTTTGTCACACCCTGTACTGCCCTCCTCCGTCGCTGTGTTTCTGAGCACTTCAGTGTCTCTAGCAACCATTTTGACCTTTTCCTTTCCTTGTGTCTCCTTGCATTGTTACATAGCTCTCTTGTCTTTCCAATATCTAAGTGAAAGACATTACATTTACTGTATGCCCCATAGTTCTTGGAACATGGAGGACCCTTGAAAATCACTTGAGAAGGAAAGAAGGGAGGGAAAGAAGAAATGAGGAAGGGAGAGGGAAAAGAATGGAAATCCAAATTTAATGTTAAAAATATGAGCTGCAGGGGCGCCTGGGTGGCTCAGTGGGTTGAAGCCTCTGCCTTCGTCTCAGGTCATGATCTCAGTGTCCTGGGATCGAGCCCCACATCGGGCTCTCTGCCCAGCAGGGAGCCTGCTTCCCCCTCTCTCTCTGCCTGCCTCTCTGCATACTTGTGATCTCTGTCAAATAAATAAATAAAATCTTAAAAAAAAAATGAGATGCCTGGAGGGATAAAGGGATAAGGAAGAAGACTGTTGGGAATTGAGACAATTATCTAGCAATGAAGAAAAATGCTTCAGTTCATTTACCTTAAGAAGGAGAGAAGTTTTCATTATTGTCTCCATACAAGGTCAGGTCATAGTCAGGGCAGGAAACACATACAATCCAATAGCATAACTGCGGAGGGTTTAGTGAAAGCCTATCACAATGTGTGGCAGGTTTACAAACACTAACAGGAATGGCAAAGAGCTTTGGGAATAGCAACAGTACAAAGCCCTAGTTAAAAACTTGGGAAAGGAGAAGTTACTGGAACCCAAAGAAAGTACCTGTAGGAAAGGGGAAAGGGGTCCGTGATGGGAGAATGAATGGCCATGGCAAATAAAGGTTATGGCCAAACTACAGCCAGATGAGGAGAGATCCTAGGGAATTAATATCCTAAACTCTCTCCTGCCAGCGTTTCCTGTTGGCTGCTATCATCCCAGTGCCTTCTAGAAGCCAGAGGCAAAGGACCACCCTTCTAGGACACAGCCTCTTAGGGGCACAGGATAGATGAATGGGGTAAGTAGTATGTAGAAGGGCAACCAGAGAATATCCAGCACTATATTCTATATTTGTAATTAAGGGTGGAAATGGAGTAGGGGTATTTGAAGTAGATGGGGTAAAACACAGAAGTAAGGAGGCCTAAATCTCTCCAATAGACACACAAAATTTTCAGAATTCCATATGAACACAGGTCATCACTTAAGGCTCAAAGGGTCTTTCCAATATTTCAAAGCTTATGTTTGCTTTTTGATACAATAGAGCTGCCTTCATTTTTAGGTTTTTGTCTTACACAGGCCCTTTTGCTTTTGGAGGACCCATCCCCTAGTATATCAAGCCTACCCAAGACCCAAGCTGGATCTTAGTATATATTAAAATATACCCATCATAAATGTAGTTGATTAGTTGACATGTCTTCTTCTGTAGGCATTTGATAAACATGTGTTCTTTTTCTTTTTTTATTTGTTTATAATTCTTTTATTTGTTTATTGTGTTATATTAGCCACCATATAGTACATCAATAGTTTTTGATGCAGCGTTCTGAGATTACAGATAAATCTGTAGAGTTTATAGATATAATAGTACTGATCCTATTGCTCTTACTCAAATGCAAACTCCTTGAGGGCAGAGATTCTTGTCTGTTGTGCAGGTTGCTATAATCCGAGTTTCTGAACAGTATTTAACAGAGATTACACACAAAAAATCTTTGATGAATTATAAATATATTAATTTTACTCTTTTCTTTCAGAAAGGACTTTGACACTAGCTTTAAAAACTGTACCCATTTCTGGAGGCCTGGGTGGCTCAGTTGGATAAGTGACTGCCTTTGTTTCAGGTCATGATCCTGTAGTCCCGGGACTGAGTCCTGAATCAGGCTCCCTGCCCAGTGGGGAGTGTGCTTCTCCCTCTGGTGCTCTCTCTCTCTCTTAAAAAAATAAATAAAATCTTATAAAAACCAAAACAACCTGTATCCATTTCTCAATCCACAGTAAGTCCTTCCTTTGGTAAAGGGTTCTAGGTAATATAAATGACATCTGTCACCGGGGCACCTGGTGGATCACTTGGTTGAGCCTCTGACTCTTGTTTCAGCTCAGGTCGTGGTCTCAGTGTCCTGAGATTGAGTCCTGCTCAGCGTGGAGTCTGCTTGGGATTCTGTCTCCCTCTCCTTTTGCCCCTCCCCCTGACTCTCTCTCTCTCTCTTTCTCAAAGAAATAAAACCTTTAAATAAAATAGAACCAAATAAAGTCTGCCACCAACAACAACTGTGTAGATGGAGTGACTACCCGAGTTGATTCATATCCTAGTCTAGGTCTCAGTCATAGATACTGAAAATTTATTAGAAGTTCTTAGACTGCAATCCCCGGGAGGGCAGGAACCACAACTCTCTTCTTGGTCACAGCTGTCTGGTCATCATCTAGCAAAATGCCTCACATAGAGTCACCACTCAGGGGATATTTGTTGAGTCACTAAGTGATGACAGAATTTAGAATTATAATTTAGCACACTATTCAGTACTGAGCATACGCTTAATAGATGTTTATCGAATTGTCTTGACTGATATTCAAAAACAGTCGCACCATGCATTCCAAAACTAAGTAGGCATTATATTTGAATTATCAGCTGTTTTGGATTATCTATGGGACTCTGCCCCACTGTTAGGGTGGTAAATTAAGATCTTACTGCATCAGCAAACTCCCCAAATCTGAAAAGTATTTGGTTTCCACTGGGCTAGCTTACTATATTCCAACTATGGCATACTTAATTTTAAAACTAATGCTTACCATGATATCATGTGCTGTCCACTACTATTCACTAACCCAGTAATATAGCTTCTTTCCAGTGTGTTATTTACTAACTAGTTTTTTCCTTATTTCTTCCTTCCTTTTTCTTTTTTCCTGTCTTTCTGAACTCTGACCTTACATATAAAGATGTAAATGCCAAAAGGCAAGGATTTGGCTGCCTGGGTGTCTTTTTTTTTTTTTTTTTTTTGACACAGAGAGAGGGATCACAAGTAGGCAGAGGGGCAGACAGAGAGAGAGAGGGGAAAGCAGGCTTCCCGTCGAGCAGAGAGCCTGAATGCGGGGCTCGATCCCAGGACCCTGAGATCTTGACCTGAGCCAAAGGCAGAGGCTTAACCCACTGAGCCACCCAGGCACCCCTGGCTGCTGGGGTGTCTTAGTCAGTTAAGCATCTACCTTTGGCTCCAGTCATGATCCCGGGGTCCTAGGATTGAGGTTCTCTGTTCAGCAGGGAGGCTGCTTCTCCCTCTGCCTCTGCCTGCTGCTCGTGTTCTCTCACACACACAAAAATAAATACATAAAATCTTTTTTTTTTTTTAAAGAGGCAAGGATCTTGATAATACTGTAAAGTCTGGAAATGTTCAAGAACAATGAAAAGACAAGCAGTTTTAGAGGCAGACCTTTGACCTCATGTTTATAATCTGTGGTACATCTTCCCGGCTCTTGAGCTTCCTGTGTTGTACCAGCTTGGACTAGAAGACACAAGTTTCAAGTTTCTACCCACTCATAAGAAATAAAGTACTTTGTGTGGTTGGAGGATGGACACTGTGGAGGTTATGTGTTATGATGAGTGCTGTGAATTGTGTAAGACTGATGAATCACAGACCAGTGCCTCTGAAACAAATAATACATTATATGTTAATAAAAAGAAAAAAGTACTTTGACTTTGGTTCCAAGAAATGTAATAAGACATTAACATACTTCACATTAAGTCAAATGAATCCAAAAATATACATATATGCACACACTATACACCACACACATCCACAAACACATTTTAAATAGATAACCAATTGGTGAACACTCAAAATAGACCACACATTTCAGTCTTACTTTGCCTTATGCCTGGCAGCTTGCCTGTAATAGGCGTCTCTAAATGGAAATATTTTTTAGACATCTGACATGAAACTATTTGTTTCTGAATAAATCAATCCAACAGGATCACAGAAGATAGAGTCAACAGAGGGGAAAAAGATGCCACCAATACAGATATCACCCCTAAGGTAAAGGAAACGATGTTTAAGTAAAGACAGGGTGTTGTCTGTGTTGTGCTACTTCAGTTGTCTTGTATAGCTTTGCTCCGTTCAATGTTAGCAAATTAATCACTACATAAATAAAATATGAGATCTTCAAGAAGCGAAACAGTCTGATGCCCAGCCAAGTTCTTCCACAATCCAGAACATTTTTATTATAGATACAAATAAATTGAACTTAAGTTTTAAAATGTTAGTCCCTTTTATTAAGAAAAGTCTCATCCCCGTATCACCAAGATCATTTTCTTCCCTCTTAGTGAAGTCTCACAAATCTCTCAGCCGAACCATTAGCAAGATCTTTCAGTATGCTCTTTTGTATTTGAAATATCTCTTGCTTGAAATTAAATTCAGTCCTAAAATAGCAACTATATCATCTCCTAACCACTTCCCATTAGTAACAGCGAACTCCAGAGATAAGTAAAGCAGGCTTCGTGTGTCTGGAAAAAAGAACCCTATGGATGATTTAAACCTAAGAGTCGGCCACTTGTTAAGAAACGGTGCATGCACATTTGTCAATATGAATGCCAGAAAGAAATGAAATCTGAAAAAAAGTGAAATCATTATACATTAAACCATAGACTAACTCTAAGCAGAGTTCAGATTTTATCTTTCACCATTATTTCTTGCCGGGCTGTAGAAACACTGAGCTTATTAACATTGCCTTAATTCTCCCTAAAGTACAAATGGACTCTGGAGAACGTAGGTAGTATAAACGAGCTCTCTCCATGCTGAAGTTTAGAGACACTCATTCTTCAAAGGAGGTGAAGTCTTATGCCCGAGATAAATGCCCTCCTCGGTCATGATTGACAGGTGCATTTGGTCGGTTGTATGGGGGAAGGGCAGAGGACTGGGACCCGAGTGCCGGGGAGCAGGAGGGCCCGCAGGTGAAAGGCTATTTTATACAACCGCCCGCAAACACCTTCTACCGTCACAAAGCCTCCTCAGATCAGTGCCCGCAGGTGCTAACGACGGGCAACAAATGCTCTTCTCTGAGCCTCCATACAGTTATTCTTTAAATACGGTTCTATTTCCCTGGTAAAGCCTCTTTGGAGGAACTAAATTTAGCCCTGCCAATGGGAAGAACAGGTGGCGTGTGACCCCACCGGGGAGCTCCGTCTCCCGTCAGGCCTCCCCGCGGCGGCCAATCAGCGGGGGCGCCGCCCGGGGCTGCGGGTCTGTCAGCAGATCTGCGGAATAAAAAGGCCGAGCCCAGCCCTGGCTCTCCAGCAGTCGTGCATTCCCAGCCTCGCCTCGGGTGTAGGGATTGCATAGAAAAGCAAAACTACACAGTCTCGACTGTGTAGTTTTGTTTTTAAGTCTAGAGGCTCACCGATTCATGTCGGAGATGGTCGAAAACACCAGCTCCAGATAGGACGTCGTTTCGGAAGCAACCTGGGGCTTCGTCCCTCCCTTTTTGGGCACTCGTGAGCAATCAGGTGAGCGCCATCTTTCTTTCTTTTTCTTTTCTTTTCTTTTCTTTTCTTTCTCTCTCTCTCTTTCTTTCTTTCTTTTAAACAGTGGAGCCCCTTCCTTAGTGATTTCTAGGTTCCAGCTAGAACTTGTCCTTCCAGCATGTGCGACGTGCCCGCGTGGGGGTGTTTGTCTAACCACTTGTTGCTGTGACCGGACCGTTATTTAAATCTGCTTTAAATCAGGTTTCTTTTAAAAAGCTCCATGTTTAGGCCTATCCGCCGGGGTTAGTGATTCCAGGGGTGTGAATCCCCCCGCGTGTCCTTCAGAGTGTCGAAGCGGAGGTCGGAAATGGCGAGAGAACTGTGTGCTTCTGTTGTAGACTCTTTGTGTCTGCCCAGAATGTTCAAGGTTATGTTACTCAGTGAAAAAGTGAGACGCCCCAGGAATAGCTCTGATAAAATGCATGTGGTATCAGCTACACCCTGATGACTTTTTAAGGGAATCAACTGCAGAGGGATCAGCTGCGGGACGGTGACAGAACACTTGCCTGCTGTCAGTCAACAGTGGAGAGTTTATTTTGGGAACATGACATTTCAGAGGCATACCTTCAGCCCTAATTACACAAAGGCCTTTCAAGAGCAAGAGCTAAAGCCACTAAGCTGACCTATCTGATAGGAATAAATGACCAATTTAGGCGGGTTAATTGTGACATATTTAGACATGTGGGACAAAAGCTCTATTATAATTGTTTCATAAAATACTCAGTATCTCGTGTATTTTACTTCATAATCAAAAGATATGATATGAGCTAAATGTTGGTCTTAAGGGCAAGAAATAATATTTTAGAAACTTTTAATATCGAAATACCCTTTGACTTCCCATCTTCCTGGACTTAGGTCACTCATCATAAATGCCTGTAAATGCATTGGTATATAATACATAAATGGTATAAAAGAGTATGGCTATTTTTAGAAGATGCACTAGGTTGTAAACAGGGAAAGTGGGCACAAAAAGTTATTTGTCCTACGTGTAACTTGCTACATGGAGTTCTTGACAAAAGATTCACAAAAACTTTTAGATATATTTGGGTTTTCCAAATATACATTTTATTGTCTTGGAATCCTGGTTTCCCTTTCTTTGCAATGAAGTAAAAACTTAAAATAAGGTACAGAATTGTCACTAGAAAAATTACCATTCCATAAATTTTCAGTGAACAGAATTTTGTGAAAAGCAGTAATGAAGTAACAGACAATTGAGAATCTGCTTTTTATATCAGAACAGTGGAGTACTTGCATTGAATAATAAGGCATTTGTGCATCAGAAAATTCTTCACATCATCTCTCTGGAACTGATGGACAAAGTACTTTCTTCCACTTAAAAGGACTGAACTGCAAATTTCATATTCCTTTCTTTGATTTGGAATATTTGTATTGAAAAAGTACGAGACTTTTAACTTCTTTTACATTTTACAGCAGTGTTCTCTTTGTCAGGTTTGGACCTTGTTCCTCACTAAGTACTCAAGTCAGTAGTTTTCTTTCAGCTCTGTAATTAAAGTTAGCCTACTCACAGAAGTTTAAATTTCCCTGACTACTTACTTGAGCAGTAGCACCATTTATTGAGCAAGTATAATATGAAGAAATATTAGAAATAGAAAGCACAGTGTCCTGTCTATAAAAGGTCTGCATAGTCAGTAAGACTTGCCAGAACTTTCCAAGTAAGGAAAGAAATTGAAAAGCTCAAATTTTTAGTTTTGGTGACTATTTTAAGCAGTTTCCTAAAAGTAATACTAGTAATTACTTAATTAAGGTAATTACTTAAAATGATACTAGTAAGATTTCTTAAACTAATCTTAAAGTAGTACTAGTTTACTTGAAGTAATTGCTGGGTTACTTAAAGGACTCAAAGTAATACTAGTTACTTAAAGTGATACTAGTAGTAAGATCCAAATCAATGCCAACCTTAAAAATATAGAGTGAGCGAGTGAAAAATATTGGGAGGAAAGAAATTTTTTTTTAACAATTATCTCCAAACCACTGAACCGATGCACAGATTCATTCTATTCTTTCCACACATCTTTAATTGTTCTTCCCTGCTCCCACGTACTCCAGCTTTCCCCTTGATATCGGTCACTTAGGTGTCCGATCTTTGGTAAGACGAAATTTCCCTCTTCGACCACTAGGGGGCATTCCTTGCTCTGCTTTCTTTCCGCTATCCGCGCCACCGCCCCTCTTTGGTCTTGCGATTTTATTAAGCTCCCAAATCAGTTCAGAGTCCCGTGTTGAAATTGAAACCACGAAGAAGGTCGACCCATCCCTCTAGGGCCCACAGATGATCTCAGGGGCAGTCTGTTTGGAAAAGGTGTGCCTCCACTGTCTCCAGAGTAGCTCGAGTGGCCCTTAGCTGGGACCTTCTAACTTACTTTCTTTTCCTTTTCAGAGTGCCTGAAAAGATGACAACTCAAGCACCGACGTTTAAGCAGCCGTTACAAAGTGTTGTGGTACTGGAGGGTAGTACCGCAACCTTTGAGGCTCACATTAGTGGTAAGCTCTCGCGTGCGCACTTGCCTCCGCCTCGCCTCCTCCCCCGTGTGTGAATTTAGCTGTAGGACTTGACACCAAGTTTAAGCTTGGCTTTCACTTTGTAAAATTGGTCCAGCTGGATGGAAGGGCCATCGTAAGGGTATACCCTTCAGAGTACTGACAAAAATCTGACAATATAATGGCTTGGAAATGTTTTATTCATATTTATAATTCCTCGAAGCAAAATAATTAGCATTGGATTAAAATTGCTGTCAGAATGCAGCAGCTAAGTATGACCAAATTTGGTCATTCTATATTTGGGTTCAGCTGCAGAGCCAGACTGGAAGCCAGGAACCCAAACCCAGTAGGGGCAGGTTGCTGAGCTGTGGGACAAGGCTAGGGGGTGGGCGGGTGGGGGGTGGGGTTCTCTGGGTGCCCAAGAGTGGGAAATAACAATGTGGTGGACTTTTCTAAGAAGCTGAAAACTTTCAGAGTTGACCTAACTCCTAGTGATCTTATTCTTTTTTTTTTTTTTAAGATTTTATTTATTTATTTTACAGACAGAGATCACAAGTAGTCAGAGGCAGGTAGAGAGAGAGGGAAGCAGGCTCCTTGCTGAGCAGAGAGCCCCATGTGGGGCTCGATCCCAGGACCCTGGGATCATGACCCGTGCGGAAGGCAGAGGCTTTAACCCACTGAGCCACCCAGGCGCCCCCCCTAGTGATCTTATTCTTGTATTTTCAATCTGTATTAAGGGATTCTAGTGAATTAAGATTTTCCAGTCCTTGGAAATGACAACAAAAATAGTATATGCCACTGAGGTCTATATATTAAAGAGAAATAAACATTGACCTTAGAATTTTATTTAAAGGAAAGTTCTGGGATTTTCAGCCTTCTTCTTCTTCTTAACTCAGTGTAGAGTTCCAAAAAAAATGCATGATTTCTGGGACATACTATTTTTGAGAATGAGGGTAATCTACAAACTATATTATAAATAATCTCAAATTATTTAATAATATTGTCTCCATCTGTAGTATTGTAACTGGTCATATAAAAATGGCATGGATTAATTGAAAATCAAGTTTGTACCTCCACGATGCCCTGTTCCCCCCCCTTTTTTTCATGTTTTGACTTCTAATAAAGATATAAAATAAGATCTCTTCCTTCCTCCTTTTGTCTTCTAGTTTATGTGCCAATCTTACTCCTAACTGGATAAGACATTTACATTGCACAAATATCATACAATCATTCTTCATTATCAATTATATGTACATATAGAGACCAATTCCATTCTTCTCACATGTGATAGACTCTCATTTTCCAATAATATGCTTATCTATCTTGTAATACTCAGTAACTTTTGAATAGTGCAGAACACAATTGGCTTCAGTGGGAATTACGCCCATTTGTGAAGTAGTGCAAGCTTGCTTCTTCATAGCTGCTTGTTCTTTCACACTATGTGCTAATAAATTATTAAGAAAACACCACTGAAAATATTTGACATTCATAAATTAGTCAAATAAACTACTCACTTGGCCGTGAGGGGAGGTTGGTTAATGTAAGGACAAGAAAATAAATGTTCTCTTGGTTTTCTTCGCTTCCTCATTTTAATATAAAATAAACACTGCTCTGAATTTGCTTCCTGCCTTCCAAATGTACAGAATTTTAATATACTTAAATTATCGAATCATGTACATGTAGTTCTTAGCTCCACAATTTATGATGACTGAAGAGAATCTGGTTTTTCTATCTGCAACTCCTAGAATCCATGTTGTTCTGTAAGACTAGGTTTGGCTTTGTGTCGTCTTCTAGGGGAGCCCACTTCTCTCTCTGCACTTTGTTTGACTGATTACACATTTGAAAGGCAGGAGAGTTCGAGGAGACAGTGTCCCTGCAACCACAGAGGAGGGACCCAGATGGGTTTGGTCTTTCTGGCTTACTAGGCAGCCCTTTTAGATCCTTTGCTGCTTTTGCTCTTGATTTTGAAGAGGACGACAGTCACTTTTTATTTCAAAGTTTCCTTGGCTCTACAATTTTATAAATCCCCTTTATGATTTTAATGATGTCTGTTAAATTGTATAAGGGAGAACCTGGGACAGGAGGGCAGGAGATAGAAATTCTAGTCTTCTGTGTATACCGCTAGCTGAGGGAACTTGGAAAAACCACTGAGCCTTTTTTGGCCTCCTTCCTCTCCTATTAAATGGAGGTACTGACCTCTACACAAACCCACAGACCTCCCTAATTGTGTGCAAGTGGACCCTGGGGTTAGGACAAAGCATAGCGGGACATAGCAGGACAGAGCGGAGGACGTTGCAGGACCCCATTCCAACTTAAAGATGAATTGTGTTTGTGCTCCAGGTTTCCCAGTTCCTGAGGTGAGCTGGTTTAGGGATGGCCAGGCAATTTCCACTTCCACTCTACCCGGCGTGCAGATCTCCTTTAGCGATGGCCGCGCTAGACTGACGATCCCCGCCGTGACTAAAGCCAACAGTGGACGATACTCCCTGAGAGCCACCAATGGATCTGGACAAGCGACTAGTACTGCTGAGCTTCTCGTGACAGGTGGGCTGGAGGGGACCTGCCTGGCCTCTGCCCCACCCCCCAGGGCATCTCCAGTGCTTGGGGAAGGAGGTCTGGGAAGAGCTACTGAGGAACAAGTAGATTTAGAGAAGGGCCTGCTAGAGGCTGAATTGATAGCAGAGTTGTTTGCTGTTGAAAATTTAATTCTCCTCTCAAAATACAGCACAAAAGTGGCTGAGAATAATTCCTCTATACACATATTAAAGACTCAAAAGTATGTTAAGGGTGTATTACAAACCATGTTTCTGAGCAAGTGGAAAGGCTTGGAGCCTTGTTTATAAGTCTGTTAAGGAAACAGATACATCACCAGGAATTTACACGTTAACAAGCTTCTAGATGATTCTGATGTAAGTGCCCCACAGACCACCCATTCAAGAAACACTGCTTTTATCTATAAAGTTCAATAATTCTTTACTTACTTTCCATATCTAAAACTATTACACCATGGACATACACAGAAAAAGGCAGATGCATAATATGGTTTCCTCAGAAAAGTTGCCACCTGTCTTTATAGCCTCTGTCATTTCTCTCCATCCTTCACTTCCTGGTAAGATGTTAACCCACAAAACATTGCACTACTTTATACATGACAAACAGTATCTGTATAACGAGCTACATAATGTTATATGTGATTAGCCAATACACGATACCACCAACACTGTTCAAGTATAGGGCTGTTATCGATGCATCAGGGAACATCATATGTGAACTTTAACACGCATCCAGAAAATTCAGAAATGGAAAATGCACAGGGGCGACAGTTTATTACTCAAAAACATGCCAAAATTGATCCCATTCTCTCTTCACATTTCTAAAAAATTTCTTTCAACATAATGGACCAAAAAAAAAAAAAATCCCCTTTCTGTAACATAACTAACATTAAATCATGTCACTATTTGGATTAATGTTTAAATGCAAGTAAATATTTGGGTTATTTGAATACATCAATTTGGAGACAATCTAGGGGTTTTAACATTAAATTAAGAGTGATTTTTTAAGTCACAGGTCCCTTTATCAAACCAACCATCAGAATTCATTTCAATGCAATTTACTGAAATACACAAAATTACTTTAACAGGTTAAGATAGTGCTAGATGTGAGGCTGAGAAGAAGTGTCCGATAGATTCTCTAAAAACATTACAATAACGAGGCTTTTTCTTAAAAATAAAAAAACAAACCGTGGTGGCTTACAGCTCCTAAACAAAACAAAGCAAATACAAATAAGATATGGTTACGGGATTATCTTCTGCCATCTTCTGGCTCCTTTCTTGCTATCCTATGCACGAACTGGGCTCAAGGACAGTCAAGGGTGTTTGGTTCCAGGAGTCATCACCTCCTTTTGGAAACAGAGCTGGGACAGTTTAAAAATAACCTATTGGGAGCACCCTAGCTGGAGTCCTGATTTTCCTCGCTTCCCCCTGCAGCAGAGACAGCGCCACCCAACTTTGTTCAACGACTGCAGAGCATGACCGTGAGACAAGGAAGCCAAGTACGACTCCAAGTGAGAGTGACCGGAATCCCTACACCTGTGGTGAAGTTCTATCGGGATGGAGCGGAAATCCAGAGCTCCCTTGATTTTCAAATTTCACAAGAAGGCGACCTCTACAGCTTACTGATTGCGGAAGCGTACCCTGAAGACTCTGGGACCTATTCCGTAAATGCAACCAATAGCGTTGGAAGAGCTACTTCGACTGCCGAATTGCTGGTTCAAGGTATGTGGCAGAGGCAGAGCAACCGGGAGGAGAGAGTACTTACTGATGGAGGATGCAGGAGGGCCAGGGGACCACCCGCCTCCCCTTGGGGGCCTCGGGGATGCTGGGAGCTGAACCTGGCAGCTGGCCTTTCAAGGCCCATGAAAAGAAAAGTCTCTGAGACTCCAGGCAGGAGCTCAGCCTCACTGATGAGCTCTGCACTTATTAAGGCCGTTAGGAACTGGACACTATTTCCATTAAGTCATCTGTGTTTTCAAATTATTGACCAATAGTGGGTTAAAAAAAAATGGTTCTAAGTAAATCCTTATCTAATAATGAACATACTCTATTTTAAAACCTAATTTATACTAATGCAAAATCCAAAACGTCCTGCATTTTCCCCCATTGAGACAACTAGAAAATTCGATTGACTTTGGAGTCAGAATTAACATTGGCTCTTCAGAAATGGTTTGCCGTGCCTCCTCCTAAATTTTGGTCTTTCCCTCCCCACAGGTGAAGAAGTAGTACCCGCTAAAAAGACAAAGACAATTGTTTCGACTGCTCAGATTTCAGAAACAAGACAAACCCGAATTGAAAAGGTATTTTTCTATATCGCTGGTTTTCAGACCTTTCAGAAAAGTTGCCAATGTTCACCCTCAACACGGGCTTTGTTTTCATCTTTTACAGAAGTTTGAAGCCCACTTTGATGCCAGATCAGTTGCAACAGTTGAGATGGTCATGGATGGAGCCGCTGGGCAACAGCTGCCACATAAAGCACCCCCTAGGATTCCTCCCAAGCCCAAGTCAAGGTCTCCCACACCACCATCCATTGCTGCCAAAGCACAGCTGGCCCGCCAGCAGTCCCCATCGCCGATAAGACACTCCCCGTCCCCAGTCAGACACGTGCGGGCGCCAACCCCGTCTCCTGTCAGGTAAAGCCATTTAAAGGAGAGCAAGTCATTATGCATTTTTGAATTAGGTTTCATCCAGTAAGATGAGAAATAAGAGAAAGAAGGAAGAGAAGTAGGGGGAAGCAATCAAAACTGCAGCATGTGGTAAAAGAGGTAAGCGGAAAGGTCCTGAAAATGATTTTCACGAATCTTCACCGTCCCCAGGTAAATTGGACGACTTTATAAACTCTGCTTCTGAATTCCTATTTGTATTCCATTTAACAAAGGTCTGCTTTAGGAGCCAAGAGAAAGCTGGGAAATAAAAGGAGCACAGAATTTAGGGGTGGAAGCCCTATGTTCAGTCAGCCTGATCATTTGCTGACAGTGTGACTTAGGGAAATAATTTGACAATAAAATAGTCACTACTATATATCAGCCCCTTTCTCTCTGTCAGACATTTGATTGGCATTCTGTGTATTATTATCTCCTTAAATATTCACAGCAACCTCTAGGAATTATCATTCCTAATTTTATAGATAGGTGAGTGGAGCTGAAGAGGTTAAATAATTCACTTAGAGTCTTCGTCATTATCATGTGTACTCTAAAGAAAATCACGGTAAGATTGCTCTCAAGGTGTGTTGTGAGGATTCAATGAGATAATTAGTTGAAGGTATTTTGTAGGTGGCGCATAAGAACAATTTGTATAATTGTTTTCTGATAAGAAGTAAAACCTTCTAAATACTCTGCATTTGCTTATGTCATTTTCCATAGAAAATAAGATGGGCTTCTAAGCTTCGTTACTACGGAGGTTTTTCAGAAAGTGAGTGTGTCTCATCAGGGCTCAGAAATTCTATGATCAAGGGTGGATTATCCATAGCAAATTTGACATGTTGGAACTTGGCTTAACCTGCTGAGGTTTTTAATATGATGAACTGAAAAAAATGTCCAAAGTTTGGAGTAAACAAGAAAATGTTTCTTGACCAATTTATATCATTGTTTTAGTATAGAGGGATTTCCCCTGCCAAGAAAAAATTTAAAGGGAGAATGATAAGCAGGTAGTTGACCTAAAAAATATTCAAGTTTCTTTAAGTTACTGAAATCGAAACTGTAGTATTGGTAAGTGAATAGAAAACACATCAGAGAAGCAGAACAGAGCATCTAGAAATATCAGTACATCAAGTATCCAGTCCATTCCAGTTTTAATCAAAGTGACCTCTCAGTTCAGTGGGATAAAGGACATTTTCCTCGATAAAGAATGCTGGCCTGATTAGCTTTCCTTTTGGATGAAAACAAATATAAACCTCTACCTCACACCATTTATAAAATAAATCTCAACCTGACTAAAAAAGCTAAATAAAAACTAAATAAAATAAGTACTAAAAAAAAAGGGGCTATTTAGGAAAACATTAGTGAGGGAGAGCTTTAAAAATAGATTTGGAAATTCAGCTACATTAAAATAAAAATGTATGTATGGCAAAACTAAGGTCATTGCTAAACTAAACCGTGCATTTGTGAAAATATTTTAAAAATGTCTCTTCCTCAAGATATTTTGTTTCTGCCTTGAAAGTATTAAATATGCAATGGCTACAGTATGAAATGCATAAGCCTCAAAACCTTGCATAATGTACAAGACTGTATATGTTGATGCTTAATAAGTTCCCACAAAGAAGCAAAGTGCAAACAGTAGATCTAGGAGCAAAATGTTTGCAACATTTATGAAATAGCAAATGTATTAAAAAGCATCCACAAATTAATTTTTAAAGGAAAAAAGCAACACACATGGGGAAAAAATGAACAGAAGACAAACATTTCACGTAAGAGGCAATGCAAATGTCTGAAAAATATATGAAAAAAGCTAGAGATTTTCCAGTTCTTATTATATTGGCCACAGTGAAAAATCAGAGGTACTGGCAAACACTAATGTGAAAGAAGGCTTGAACCAAAACCTCAGTTTTAAAAACATGTCTTGCTATCAAATAAATAAACTGTTCTGTCCCAGGCTCGCTGCAAGTTTGCACACCATGCAACCGCAAGACAGGCCAAATGTAATTTCTGGGGGAGATAACAACTTCCTGTGTTTTTAATCCAAGCCTAAGGGTCATTTAAAATTACAGAGCTTCCCTGATTCCATGGAGCGTTCTGACTGTCTTAACAGCGCTGGCAGTTCATTAATAACACTCCCCATTACTCAGTCCCTGAAATTTGCTTTCAAATAAGAAATAAAAATAGCAATTTGTAGAGAAAATAATGGCCATGCCAGATAGACTACTTCCTAAAATGTCTAATGATTTAATCTTGATTTTTGTCATAGAGGAAGGCAAACATATCTTGTTGAATAAGGTACACGTATCTAGCTGTGACCGGGTGATTATGTTTTATTGTAAGAGCAAAAATAAGCACTTTCCTATAATGACTCAAATTACATTGATTTTTTTCACAGTTATGGGCTTACCTGTAGCCTGCTGCTAATCACTGCTGTCATGCTAATCATGTCTTTAACTCTTTTGGAGATAAACCCCACTTTATGATGAACAATAAGTGTGAGGCTCAGGTTGAAACTTGGAAGTACATGTCACTTTGCTTTTCTTCATTTGGTTAGACCCTACATTTGGAACAGTGTTAGATGTTTTTGTTATATTTTTAAGGCAGTCACTTTTAAAACAGGGACCTGTTCCCTCAGATATCCCTTTACTCGGTTACGACTTCATATATAAAATGTAAATTGATGTTCACCAAAACACCCTTCTTTAAGAAAAGGAGTAAACATTTCTTCATGAAACCGGTTAATATTGTAGTGTACCATTAAGTTACTCTGTCATTTAGAGCAGATATCAATGGTGCCTTGCACCTTAATTAGAATAGTTGTTTCACTTATGATCCATGTGAGTTAATGCCAGAGTATATTTATAAATGTTTTCCTAAAGCCAGTAGTTATAGTCAATGATGAGGCAATACTGCCACCTAGAGGGAAGAGTTGATTAAGAATCAATCAAAAAGTGATTTATGAAAATGTTATCTTAAAATAGTTGGCTAACCCCTAGAATTATTAGTGTAGATAAGGGACTGTCTTTTTAGCCATAAATGTCAGAAGTTAACACCTAGATTCTTCAAGTGATGCTATCGCACTTGGGATATACACAAAAAGCAATGAAAACTATTTTAGAAGAAGCGCTTTTTCAATTTAATAGAAAAATGGTGGAACCCTTGGATTTTCAAATAGCCAGTTACCATAGTAACTATATGGATAGCAAAAAAATACAACAGAATACAACACAATGAGAGTGAAGGTAAACAAAGAGAAACTTAAAAAGAGCAGTTCACAACACTTTGACCGGTGCACAGCCCATACCCAAAAAAGCTCTGCAGGAAAGGTCCCAAGAAAGTTCCCTCCCTAGCCTGGAGGTTCGCAGGCCTGTGGGCATGGCGAAAGCTGCAAGAGGTCTGTAGGGAAAGAAAAGAGCTGAGACTCCTTTAGCCCAGAATTGCACAAGCATTTTCATAATAGAAACCTTACTTTGTTAGACACCTGTCTGATATAGCCTCCCCCACTGAGAGAACAGAGAAATTTAGATTTCTGATTACTGTATTCACCGTATCCTTTCTTTTGCTGTATTTGAAAATCTTCTGCTGTCTTGACTTTTTTAAATGGTGAGAAGGTGGAGCAGGGCACAACATTCTTTAGCTTAGAATTCAGTCTGGTCATCTTACCGAGTTGCAGCAGATGAGATTAAGGCTTACCAAGATTTAAAACAAATTACTTTCAGTCAAGTACATTATCTGCCTCTGAATAGGTTATCGGGGCACATGTGTTGAAACTCTGCCTTAAGCACTTTCAGATTTTCCTTCTGTCATTCAAATCTGAGGACCAGGAGAGGAGCCCTGGGTCTTGCCATTCCTGACCTCTGCCATCTGGTTTTCAGATCCGTGTCTCCAGCAGGGAGAATCTCCACATCCCCCATCAGATCCGTTAAGTCTCCGTTACTCGTCCGAAAGACCCAGACCCCCAGCATGGCCCTGGGCCCCGAAGTGCCTCCCCCTTGGAAGCAAGAGGGCTATGTGGCCTCATCTGAAGCCGAGATGAGAGAAACCACGGTGACGAGCGCCACCCAGATCAGGACAGAGGAGAGATGGGAAGGGAGATATGGGATCCAGGAGCAAGTGACAGTCAGCAGAGGAGCGGGCGCTGCAGCCAGCCTGTCGACCGGTGCTGCCTTCGCGGCGGGGGCTGTGGCTGCTGGTGCTGCGGAGGTATGTCCCAGCGTTCCTGCTTTGTCTTCCTTTCAAGGTGGTGTTTCCAACCGGAACCCTGCCTTGAAGCTGTGTCCATGGGGCTAGGAGGGGAAATGCATGTGAACAGACGAACATAACAGAAACTGAAGGCCAAATTTGGCTCATGCTTTGGAAAATATATTTTTTAAAGATTTTGCTTATTTATCTGACAGAGAGAGACACAGTGAGAGAGGAAGTACCATCAGGGTGAGAGGGAGAGGGAAAGCAGTCGTCCTGCAGAGCAGGGAGCCCAATGCAGGGCTTGGTCATGACCTGAGCCCAAGGCAGACGCTTAACCGACTGAGCCACCCAGGCACCCTGGAAAATCATTTTTAATTGGGATAAAGTCTCTGTTCTATGAGGTTTTCAGAAAATACAGGTTTTAACGATACATGCCCCCTCTCTCGGCAATGGCATACACTTATCCCACATGTGTTTTACTCGTGGCTGCTCATTTCCATTGCACTTTTGTACTGTCTGCTGGGCATGTCATTTGAAAAATTGACTTGGTCATTTCCAATCCAGGCGAGACAAGAAACTGACAAAAGTGCAGCTGTTGCAACCGTTGTTGCTGCTGTTGATATGGCCAGAGTGAGAGAACCAGTCATCAGCGCTGTAGAGCACACTGCTCAGAGGACAACCACGACTGCTGTGCACATCCAGCCTGCTCAAGAACAGGTAGGCACGTGGCCAACCAGAATGAGCTGAACGTGCAGAGATCCTGTGGCAACCCTGCAACGCAAGCGTGTGGAGGGCAGTCCTGAGCCCACTGTGGCCCAGATTTCTAGGACTCTGAGCAAAAGATGGCTTGAGATACCCAGGGTGTTCAAGATAGAAATACCTACAGGTCCTGGTCTTTGTTAGGCAGGTAGACAGACAAGAGTGAACTAGCAGAAAATTGGCATGGGAGGTCAGAGAAGGAGTTCAAGTGTCAACATGGTCCTGGGTCAAGACAAAGGATGGCCAGGAAAGCGAGCTAAACAAGGGGAGTGTGTGCGCTTTCATGGCTGTGGTCCCAGATTAGTCAGTCCAGAGCTCAGCTGCTCCAAGAGCCGGGGGTGAGGGGACCATTCTCCAAGGTTCCCCAAAAGACCTTTGCTTTTACTTTCCTCAAAACAAATGTGACCCTTGATTCATGGCTGGAAAGTGTTATAAATCCAGGATAATTTCCCAACCTCATATTTGAATAGATGTGTTTTATAGTTTAAAATCACTCCAACTTCCCCCCTTATCCTCTCTTGTGTGACATTTCTGTCTGCATCCTGATTTATTATTGGAACTTTTATATAAGGTTGCATGAAACTCTTCCCTTCCTCTCCCCTCTGAAATTTAGATTAAAAAAGAGGCAGAGAAGAAGACGGCTGTAACTAAGGTAGTAGTGGCCGCCGATAAAGCCAAGGAACAAGAATTAAAATCAAGAACCAGAGAAGTAATTACGACAAAACAAGAGCAGGTGCACGTAACTCATGAACAGGTGAAAAAAGTGGGTTTTGATGTAAATTATTGTTGTCGTTCCTGTGTCAGCACACATAATAATGTTTACTGTGAAGGGTTTTGGTTTTGGGCAACATAGCTGTTATCAAACAAATAACATCCCTTGTATCTGTGTATTCTTGGTTACCAGATACCAAGGTCCCTTAGAGTCCCCAGATGCTTCATTTGTGTAGACAAAAGAGACTTCTTTGAACACAAACAAGGGGTTTCATCTCTGTCGCTCTGGAGATTCACTAAGCAAACACATGACTCTAGTGAGGTCAAACCAGGAACAGTATATTTTGAGGAAGGAACAGAGAAGGACTCTAGGCACAGACTGCTTTGAAAATAGCTTGGCAACTACTTCCTGACCCCGTAGGAGAACCTTGGAACACGAATTTGAAGTGGAATGGACAGCATGGGTTTTGTAGGTCAAATGACCCCAAAAAAGTGAAAAAGGCAGTCATGATTGGAAGCATTTAGGGACAAATCAGATTAAGGCCACTTGGTTGGGCTTTTGGCCAGTGGGGCCAGTTGTCAGCTGGGGGTTTGAGAAGATGAACTTTCAAGTCTTTTTAAGCCCTGAGATCTGGAATGTCAGGGATGGTGTCTGAGAGTGGTAAATGGGGAAAACTACTCCCCGCGTCACCCCTCCACACACCTTAGGCATCCAGATGCAAACAGCCTCCTTCAGAGGCTGAAGGATTTGGAAAACATTTTGCCTGGGATATGTACAAAACTTTTCTGACCATACATCTCAATTTTAGAAAAAAGTAAGTCTGGATGTTCCAAGCCATCATAATTAGGAAATTTTCCAAAGCAAAAATATCATATAAATATAGATTATAAATTGTCCATACCTGATTTTTCATCTGTAATGGTAAAGTGTCAGACAAATTACTTCTAAGGCCTTCCATTCTAATACCTGATTCTCTAAGATTACCTTTAGATGACAGAAGTGGCATAGAATAGTATTGCCCATATACTCAGTTATGAAAAATTGGAAGTCTTTCTAAAGAAGATGGCAACTCTCCAATTCAGTTAAATGGTATTGAATCCAACTTTTTTTTCCCCCTGAGCAGCATAAATTATGGTTTAGGCCAAAAAAGGGCATGGTTCTGGAAAATGAGATGATGTATTTAGTAATATCTCCAGAAAAAGATTTTACTTCTTTCCTCAAAGAAAGAAAGAAGTTTGTTTGTTATATTTTTTTGTATTTAATAAACATCATGTCACTTCAATTAGAGACAGGGAGACAATAAGAGTTTGTTTTTATCATTGATTTCAGATAAGAAAAGAAACTGAAAAAGCATTTGTACCAAAAGTAATAATTTCTGCAACTAAAGCCAAAGAGCAAGAAACGAGAGTTACTGGACAAATTACTACAAAACAAGAACAAAAACAAGTAACTCAAGAAACAGTAAGTCTGATTTTGTAACTATGTTGTAGTTCGTTGACACATATATATTCTAGCCAGCTGCGTGTACCCTATTACCAGAACCTCTAAATGGAGAAGTCTTTGTATGTATTTTCTTTTTGTTGTTTCTGTTTTGTTTCTCTGAAACTCTTCTGTGATGGAGATTCTGTTCTCATTCCACAATTTTTCACTCAGTTGATCAGTAGTGGGGAGATGGTGGGAACCATTTGGGAGCGCATCAGTGACATTTCTAGAGCATATTGAAATGGAAGACAGAACCATCCCAGTCCAGTTACCCCCAGTACAGCTTCCTCACATGCAGCCTGAGCCCTCAGTCACTTCGGTTGTAAGACATGTGCGTACACACATGTACACACCAGCCTTGAGCACGCCAAGTAAATCTCAAGGGAAAGTGAGGAGATGCTGGACCCGAAGGAACACCAGTCCTTCCTCAAGAAAATATCCCAATTCCTGATTGACAAATAGGGACCTAGAAGTGTTTGCTGCTTTTGTGCCACAGAGCCACCTGAGAATAACCTCAGTGTCACCCACATCCCCTTCTCTTCCACATGTGACATCTAGCCTTAAGGGGTCAGGAAAGAAGCATCTATTTTTAACTCTCCTGTTCAGGTCTGTGCCTGCACTCATCAATCTTGACCTCCTGTTCTCTGCTGATCCCAGAGCTACTTTTTACAAAAGTCTAGCTGAGAATACTCTATACCCTTTGAAGGCTGACGACAGGCTATTGAATGAGTTTCCTTCTCCTTGGAGTGAGAGAGAGACTTTGGATGCCTGTGTACCCTACTTGGCATGATCATGGCATAGAGGTCCCGTTGCCATGGCAATGCCAGTTCCTGGCTAGCCTTGCCTGACTCTGGTTTTCCGTTCATTCGCCAGTGGCTGCTCACTGGGTCTTCATGTGTCAACATACCTCAAAAAGGAGACCTTTTTCAGTTTCTAGGACAATCTGCGAAGGAGCAGGTGGGCAGAAAAGAAGTCTACTCTTCAGGAAAACGAAAGTCTGTGTTTTAAACATTAAGTGTTGGCCCTTAGGATGGAAATGTGATATTCTCCCTTGCTACTAAACATTTTATATTCTTCTGAACATTGCAAGGGTATCTCACCATTTCTTTTTAATCTCAAACCTTCATTTTACTCTGAAAATCAGATAAGACAGACAGCTATGACAGCTGCTGCGTCCGTGGTGATAGCTGCCACTGCAGAGTCCACAAAGCTAGAAACAATCCTGGGAGCTCCAGAAGAAATTGCCACACACCACGACCAAATGCACATAACTCAGGAAAAGGTGATGACCCCTGCCGGTGTGCAATTCACTCTCCATCATGTCATTTGCAAGCTGCCTGCGTGTTCATCCTGGGTCTTACTCATCACATCTTCACCTCCCCTTTTTGTAACTCAAATAGAAAGCTCCCCCAAATCTCTCATGATCTGTTTGCCACCTCTCTAGCTTTCACTGCCACTTTTCATTCCTAACTTTCAAACTTTCTTTGGATTGTTACTAACATGACACTGTAGTTCACTCTACCATCTTCCCGTTTCGGGGGCAGTCGACAAAATGCATAAGTATGTGTTGATTATGGCTGTACTAGAATTTCCTGTGGGTGGTAAGAAGAAGAATGTGAGAAAGAGAAATGCATCCTTTGTTCTTTCACTGCTGGTCACATTTTTTTCTTCTAGACTGCGCTTATTTTGATACTGTTAGCAATGAAACAACACAGACGATCCAAGCAACAAAATACAATAGTTTTAAGTGATTGAAGTGTCCGTGAACAGGAAGAAAGTTGCTTCCTTTCTCCATTTTGACTTGTTTCTTTTATTAGCGGTTGTATGAAATTTAATGACCATTTTCTCACCTTTCTTTTTATCATATGACCAGATAATGAAAGAAACTAGGAAAACAGTGGTACCTAAAGTCATAGTCGCCACACCCAAAGTCAAAGAACAAGATTTAGTATCAAGAAGTAGAGAAGGCATCACTACCAAAAGAGAACAAGTTCAAATAACTCAGGAAAAGGTGAATACATGTATTTGAGATGGGAAAAGTTGATCTTTAACTAATTTCTAGCAGACCATTAACTATGATGTGTTATGAATTATTAGTCTGTATCTTCCTTTTTGAATCCCACACTAAAAGCAGAATGGTGAATGGTTGACTGCCTACCATTAATTTTATCTGCACACTTGATTTTCATCCATCTGTAACATGTAATTCATTTTACCCCACCATTATTCTTTGCATGAAGATGAGTACTTTTAGCCTGATTTTTAAAAAGAAATATATGGAATCATCCAGAGATTTTTTTTTTTTTTTTTTTTTTTGGTTAACATTTCTGTGTTTTGTGATTCCCAGTCCGTATATACAAACATTGTCAAGTAACTTCTTTTGTGTAGTTAACCCTGAATGACTCCATCCTGCATCCCCACTAGGCGGGGGGAAGGGTCATACCTTGTATGTCTAAAGCCCTGTGCAACTTCAACTTTGATTTTGCTGTAACAAGCAGATGAGGAAGGAAGCTGAGAAAACTGCCTTGTCTACAATAGCAGTTGCTACTGCTAAAGCCCAAGAACAAGAAACAATACTGAGAACTAGAGAAGGAATGGCTACTAGACAAGAACAAATCCAAGTTTCTCATGGAAAGGTGATGCTCGCTATTCCAAGTGTGCAATCCCCTCTTTCATAATACATTAATCCCAATCTCAGAATTTCTTATGTATGAGACACTATTAACCTAATTTATTTTTTAGACGATTAAATGATTGGAAACTAAAAACCAAATTATTGTTGTTAATATTACTACATATTCCTCTCCCCACTGATCTCTTTGCTATTATTTCCCATATTTTATTATTAACATCTAGAAGTTCTCTGAAAGTTGATGACTGAAATTGCATGCAGGCTGATTTTAAGATAGTTCATGATGAATCTTACTGTCGTGAAGATGTATGTTTTGAGGGGTTATAAATTCAGTATCTTATGTTGTAAAATACAGACTTATTTCAGGAAATTACCCATGATTTTTTTTCAAGTGAAAGTTTATCTTTTGTTCTTTCTATAAATACCAGATGAGAAAATTACAGTGCCTGTTATACTAAATCTTGCTAAAGATAAACAAGATGCATTATTAAAATCTAGAGAAAGAATCACCCAACCAAAATACACATAAGCCATGAAAAAGTTTATTTGTAGGATCTATTTGTAGTTGTGAAATCTCTATGAATTAACCAACCTACTGTGACTCTCATTTACCCCAAATAAGCTATTTCCCTACTTTTATTCCGTATTGTCAATATAGTATTTGGAAATTGCCAACTAAATCCCTTTAGTGTCATGGCTGAGTCCTGTCTGTATTTCTCTCAGTGTTGTTTTCTATGCCTCCATCTTTGGGTTTTGTTTTGTTTTATTTTTTTTTTCCCTAAGGCCTGAGACAAGATCAACTTTCTAAACCTTTACCCAAGACTCATACTGAATGGCAGGCACATCAGCCTTTCAGAAATCTCACTGGTGACAGGAGTGCCAATACATAACATACTTTGTCTGAGATTATATTTAAATTGTTGCTGTTTTTTCCAAATCACATCAATTTGACTCTTATTTTTGTTGTTAAAAATTAGCTAAGAATGGAAGCTGAGAAAATATCTATACCCAAAGTAATAGTTACCACAGCAAAACCTACTATACCAGCCACACTGCCAAGGACTAGCGAAGGATTTGCTATTAAGCAAGAACAGATCCATCTTTTCCGGGAGGAGATGAAAACTGATGCTGTGGAGGTGAAAAGCACTGCTTCGTCCCATTTCATCATGGCACCCCTAACTTTTCATGCCGCATGAGTCGTTGTGCTCTAGCGTTCCATGTAATTGCCGAAGAGGTCACCAAGCATGAGAGACGATTAAACCTCGCCCGGCTCCTCTGGGGCAACAGCTAGTGTTTCTCATTGCGAAAAGCCAGATTAAATAACACTTTCCTTTGCATTTCCTAAGTTAGTTCTCCGCATTTAACTGGTCTGAATTGGGGTCTCCTGCTCCAGTTCTTCTTCCTGTTGGTCTAGGTTCCAAGACTAGGAGAGATGTGAGTCCATCTAAAAAAATGGTACCAGCAAAGAGGACACACCTGTGGTTGTCCACCAAACAGCTTATGTCTATGAATTCAATGTGTAATAACTCAGGAGAAGAGTACATAGATGCTTCTCCAATGTTAAGTATCCTGCCCATAATTAAGATTCTTTTTCTTTGTAGAAGTTTTAAGTGAGGAACAAGATTTGCATATTTGTGCATTTTAGTTGGCAAATGATTTCTTTGAGCCTAAGTTTTCTCGTTAAAATAAATAAAACTAAAATTCAACCTGAGTATCTCACAGACCGGTTGAAAGAGTCAGGTGAGATGTAATGTAATCACCCTATGAGCAAAATAGTAAATGTTAAGTGTATACACACACACACACACATATATATATATAAACATATTTATATAGAGAGAGAATGATATATCAGTCTTTACATATATGTTGAAAGTGTATGTATACTTAATACATACTACTTTGCCTGTAGAATGATTGCATTTACATTGTATCTCATTTGAATCTTTGGCCCACATTAAATACATATGAGAGATATTAAATATTTATATTTGTGTTAGCTGTCAAAGATAGATAACATTTAAAAATATCTGTAAAATTCAAATCAACTAATGACCTGGATAGTTTAAAAAAGAAAAACAGATGACCAAAGTTAACTTACCTAAGCCTCATGTGTATTTCACAGTTTCTCCTATGACGCAGTGGTAAAGTGACATCGGCATTTGCAATCCTTCAGGGAAGATGAGATTGTTTGTGGTTTACTGGAAAGAAGCACTGACTGAAGCCAGTGATCACTAAATGCCCAATTTCATTGCAGAAAAAACCCCTCATTTATATCCTAAATGATTCCAAGAACAATTTTAGCAAATACCTAGGCAGCATCCTTGAAGGACATTTCAGATGAGACCTCGATTTCATTCACAGCCGTAGAAAAGAAAACTGGACGTTAATAAAATACTCCAGCATTAGTTTTAAAGAGCGCTGACAGACACAATGATGTGATTTTTAGGATATGCTATTTCTGAGTATTGCATAGACTCATAATTTATAAGCCACATCAGCCAGTTTGCTTTCTTTAAAAGAGAAACACCTTTGCAGACTGTTTTTATTTATGTTAATCAGATTCATGGAAATGAGAAAACAACATTTCTGGCTTTTTTTTTCTTGGCTTTACCTCCCAGTAATAATGAAAGTAAATTGAACCTCACTGCAGAAGGTTGTTCTCTTGAATCCAAATATGATTAACACTTTCATTTTAATCAGAATCTCTTTGTTCATGTTTTTTAAGGAAGATATTTTCTAATAGATTAAAAATTTGTATCCCTAGGGAATCATAAGAAAATTAATATGCTCACTATTGTTTCATGAGCTTTCACATTATCTCAGATTTGCATGCAACTGTACAACTCGGTAGCAGCTGATTTTTCTGGATGGGTCCAGGAGGGTTTTGAGTGCATTTTCATCATTGCTGTCATTGCAGCAATACTAACCTAAGTGATTGACAGGAAAATAAAAAGAATCAATGAAGATAACCAGCCCCAGAGTTCTGATTTCCCAAGTGCTAATTAACTGCCTCAGATAGAATCCTAGAAAAACTCAAAATCTCCTTCCTCCTTTATATATGTCCTGTGTTGTCCCATATGGTTTGTGTGTGTGTGATTTAATGTCTCATCTAATTAAGCAGGTATATACAGAATGTATCTGACTAGATATCCATTACATTATAATCATCAATGAGATATTAAGTTCCTAATGCGTCTGTGCGCCACATTCCTTGAGACATTAACAGAGCCATGTAGCATGGGTGCCATCTCCCTACCACACCTTCAGGCATTTGTCTGTTCTCAGTGGCTGTCCTTGGAGGAGCTATCCCGGCTTGAGTTTGACGTTACCATGTATTAATTCTGGAAACCTTGTCTCCAGGTGGACGTTGGGAAGAAGGCAGAAGCCGTAGCGACGGTGGTTGCTGCGGTAGACCAGGCCCGCATCAGAGAACCCAGGGAGCCCAGGCACCTTGAAGAATCCTATGCTCAGCAGACCACTGTGGAGTCTGGCTATAAGGAGCACATTTCCACCACAAAGGTAGCTGAGCATCCCCAGCGTCCAGCCTCGGAACCCCACGTTGTCCCTAAAGCAGTCAAGCCTAGGGTGATCCAGGCTCCTTCTGAGACTCATATCACAACTACTGATCAAATGGGAATGCACATTTCATCACAGGTAGGTCTACACCTGCTGGATCTTCACTCTATCTGTGGGAAATTGAGCCTAACCGCACTGGTCATCTGGTAAACTGTGCTGTCACGGATTCTCATTTCCTTGCAGATCAAGAAAACTACAGATCTCACAACTGAAAGATTAGTCCATGTGGATAAACGCCCCCGCACAGCAAGCCCTCACTTTACTGTTTCAAAAATTTCTGTCCCTAAGACAGAACATGGATATGAGGTAAGAAGGTACAGAGCATGACGCAAAAATGTCTGGCTTGAAGGAAATAAGTACCTAATGCGTGACGTAAACAGGGTCTTTGGGGTGTAGGCCAGCGTGGGCCTCTCTCTGGTGATGTCTGTTTACGGTCATTAGACTCCAGAGCCCCTGCAATCTAGCTCCCAAAACTTGTCCAGCAGGCTGAGCATTGAGCAGCAAGGGGAGGTTACCGTATACCTCAAAGAAGACCCACATTCATACAGCCTTCTCTCCCTGTTTCACAATTTGTAAAAAGATGGTGTGTCACACGGTTTTGTTTTCCTTATGCTGTGAGATGCTTCAGGCTGTGAATGTATATCAGTAATAAAGTCAGACATTGAAAAATCATGCTTTCATATACTCAATATAACGAGATGCAGAGAGGTAGTGTATGTGGCAGTTGGGTTGGGTGGCAGAGTCACACAGCCTTGGATTAGTGTCCTAGCTCTGTCATCAGCAGCAAGTTAGTACATATAAAACCATTAGCAAGTTGGTAGCACATAGTAACCCTTCACATCAGTCCCTGTTCTCATACCTATCTAAAGACATGGAATACAAATCTTGTGTGCCTTCAGGGAATTGTAAAGAACATTTAATACCTATATTTGAAATAGCCCCAATAACTGTAGAAAGTGATAGAATAAAAAGAGTGAGAAAGCCTTCAAAATATTTTCCTGAACATCTCCATTTTCAGCTGCCACCCAGATTTGAGGCTGAAACTTTACAGTGCTATCTTAATGTAGTTCTCAGGCATTCACCAAATACCTTCGTAATTTCCTGATTTTGAATTTCCCACTGTGGTATTGTTAGGGCGGTTAACTGGAAATTCACCACTGAGCTTTAGAAGACCCTCCATCCCTTTATGAGGAGCATGAAATAACGGACTCTAAATACAACCCTTGAAAGATATTTTCCAAATGTGTTTTACAGATTGGCAGGAATGATGACGAGCTTTATAAGAGGCTTATCTCTAACTGCCTTTTCATTGATCAGAAGAGTGATAGTGAGAGCATTGAAAGACTGTATAGACCACAGACTCGGCCCCCTCCCCACACCCCTCTGGCAGAATGAGGGATGGTGGCCATTTGCTCTCTGAATTCTGACATGGATTGCTCCTTTTCCCTTCAGGCATCGATAGCTGGTAGTGCTATCGCCACATTACAGAAAGAGTTGTCGGCCACGCCTTCTGCTCAGAAGATCACCAAGTCAGTGAAGGCGCCAACTGTGAAGCCTGCTGAGGCTAGAGTGAGAGCCGAACCTACCCCCTCCCCTCAGTTCCCCTTTACTGATGTGCCAGACACTTACAAGAGTCAAGCTGGCATCGAAGTGAAGAAGGAGGTAGGGGTGAGCATCACTGGTGGCACAGTCCATGAAGAACGCTTCAAAGTCTTACATGAGCGAGAAACCAAGGTCAGTCCCTGGATTGCATGCCATTTCTTGAGCCATTGCTATGGAGTGGGGCCTGTTTGTGCCACTGGGGTACTCGGCCGGGCACCCTCGGCCGGGCACCCTCCCTTTCTCCTTTGCCATGTTCAGACGTAATTCTTTTGAGTCTGGTGTGGGTCAGAGCTCCTGTGTCTCAAATTGTGTTTGCAATTTTGCATGTGCTAGGAGTTGATGAGTTTGCCCCCTATTTCATGGGCATTTTGTAACGTCCTTTGTAAAATTCACAGGTGACAGAAGTAGCAAGAGTGCCTGCACCTGTTGAAATCCCGGTTACCCCACCAACCTTGGTCTCGGTGAGTAATGAAGTTGATGCATGTGTGGTCTGATACTTTTAACATATGCAAAGATTAGCTTCTCGGAATGGCCTTAGTGAGTTCACAACGGCTAGTTGTAAGACAATACACTATTTGGCAAGAAAAAGAGGAATTCCGTTTGGCAACTGTCAGTCACATAGTCAACAAACTTAATGGGTTTCTGTGAGGTATAAGGCTTTATTGGGAGAGTTATGGAGATATACAGACCAATCCAGCCCTTTTGATATCTTAGCCTTAGTATCAGAGAAAAGGATACATATAGAAGTTGACAAGCATAATATAGCAGTGAAAAGCACCTGCTTTTAACAGAGGAAGAAGAGAGTACGTCTGATTGGGAATAGCAGGAAAAGTTTTATTGAAGTGGCAGCATTTGCTTTGTTTAAATATGTGAGAATAACAGAGGGTACAGAGTTGCCCCTTTATATGGTGTTGATACCGTTCTGCCTTACAAACTTGGCAACACCTGACATCTATTTCAAGTAAGGTATACTCAGTTTCCAAGGGGGTTTCTTTACTAATATTTCTAGAGTCTTGACCTTTAAAAAAAACCATTTTATGGCCATGAGAATGTGCAAGTTCAAATCCTTCCACTTGTCATAACTCATAGAGATGATTAATGACTTAATGACTATGCACGTCTTATCGGTATTTCCTTTTCCTTCTCTCTTCAGGGCTTAAAAAATGTGACGGTTATAGAAGGTGAATCCGTCACCTTGGAGTGCCACATCTCTGGGTACCCATCCCCAAAAGTGACATGGTACAGGGAAGACTACCAAATAGAAAGTTCCATAGACTTCCAGATAACCTTCCAGAGTGGAATTGCCCGTCTTATGATTCGCGAAGCCTTTGCAGAAGACAGCGGACGATTTACCTGCAGTGCCGTGAATGAGGCCGGGACCGTCAGTACATCCTGCTATCTAGCTGTGCAAGGTTGGTGCACACTCTCACCGCCCTCTAAACACGCCATTGCCCTCAGCCAACACCTTCCACAGCGCAGTTTCTGCATGCCTCATAATGATGGCCCCTTGGGGAACTGGGGGTCCATTGAAGGGTCGGCTTAGCTGTCACACTAAGCAGAAGTCACTGACAAAACATACTCAATACCCAACTTAAATGAGAAACTTCTGTCTTATTCTAGCATCAGAGGAGTTTGAAAAGGAAACAACAGTGACTGAGAGATTGACCACGGAAGAGAAACGGTAAAACATACTTCTGCTTTTGTTCTAGTACAGTTTTGATTTTTTTCAGTCCCTTTGGTATTGGCGCATTGCAACTGCAGAAGCTAATATGGAGGGAATTCTCTTTCCAGCTTCATAGAGTCCAGAGATGTCGTGATGACGGATACTAGCATCACAGAGGAACAGGCAGGGCCCGGAGAGCCTGCTGCTCCTTTCTTCATTACAAAACCAGTGGTCCAGAAACTGGTGGA
This sequence comes from Mustela nivalis, assembly GCF_964662115.1. Lineage (NCBI taxonomy): Eukaryota > Metazoa > Chordata > Mammalia > Carnivora > Mustelidae > Mustela > Mustela nivalis. The sequence continues at coordinate 41,204,820 of NC_139030.1, forward strand.
AGGTGGCTGCATTGTGTTTGAATGTCAGGTTGGCGGCAATCCAAAGCCTCACGTCTACTGGAAAAAATCTGGTGTTCCTCTTACCACAGGATACAGGTATTTTGATGGCTGACAGAGTTATCTGTGATTTGTATATTATGTATATGAAGCCTACAGAGAAATAGCCTCCCCCCCAATGTAGGCTCTTTCATTATGGAAACTTCAGAGTATATTCTGAAGTATTTTTATAGTTTTGCACAAAGTCTTATTGAGAAACAAAGCTTTGTGACAAAGGTATGTAAAGATATATTTTTTCTGTATTCTTGTTTGATACATGTATAGAGCTAGTAAATAGAGAAAATGTGGAATTTTACACACATATATTCTTCCAGAAACCATCTAAGATAGGATTCAATAAAAATGCATAATAATTAAGTGACTAAAAGATAAAAAGAAACAAGGGTCATGTAATGAAGAAGAAACTTAGTTATACATGATGAACATTTATGCTAATAAATTAGCTGTAAATGAATGTAAGATTTAGCTTTGAATTTCCTGAAACTTATGACAAATGAAAAAATCTAATTCTTTTATCTTAGTAAGAAAAAATATAGCATACCAGAGGCTTCATATTGAAATATTCAAAGGAATTTATTATTTTGATTATTCATTTGATCTTCACATGAAACAGAGAGCAAAATAATGAACAAAGAGAAATACCTAAGTGTTTAAATGACCTCTCATTTGCTAACATAAACACCGAAGCCCTTTTCAAATGGTTGATACTAGTAGTAGTATATTCTATTATTTATTTCAAAGAATACATGAACCTTATTTAAAGCAAAAATTTTAAGTTGTTTGACCCTCATTTCTCATGTCCATTCATTTTCCTCTCTCAGCAATCTTCTATTTTACATGGAGCTTAGTCACATGTCTAAGGTCATTGCATTTTGTGCCACAGATCCTCATGAGGGCTGGTTTCTTCACGTAGGGTTTTTGTGACTGAATTTTATGTGTGTTCTTTTCCATAAAGATACAAAGTGAGCTACAACAAGCAAACTGGGGAGTGCAGACTGGTGATTTCAATGACATTTGCCGATGATGCTGGAGAATACACTATTGTCATTCGTAATAAGCATGGCGAGACTTCTGCATCTGCCTCCCTGCTTGAAGAAGGTAAAGGCAGCTCTGAGTAGTTTCTGTGTGCATGACAGGAAAGGAAACGCCAGGAAGGAGGAGTGCTGGGTGTTTGCCAAAAGGCCTGTTAAAACATCCCAGTTCTGATATCCTAGCTCTGTCTCCATTGCTACCTTCCCTTGGCCTCAGCTGTATAGGAAATGTTTTAGACCACATTGCCCCAAAAGCCAGACTGGTGTTAAACTTCAAGGTTCTAGCACCAGTTTCTATTTGGTGCATTTATTTCTAGGCATATTTTGAAGATGCAGGGATTCCAATTCCAGTTGCCTTCCAGATCCAGGCAGATAATATTAGTGAGTCCCATGAAGACAGTGGCAAACTGGAGAGCCTGAGCCCTGCCTTAAGGGCATAGTAGCTGCCCACCCCCACTGTGTTGTCGCCAGGCCCACACATGCCAGGCTCAGTGTTCCTAGAGTTCCTGAAGTTTTAAAGGAAACCTGAAAGGGCACCTTGGTGGCTCAGTCGGTTGGGCATCTAACTCTTGGTTTCAGCTTAGGTCACATCTCAGGGTCATGAGATTGAGCCCAGCATTAGGCTCCACGCTCTCTGGGGAGTCTGCTTGAGGTTCTCTTCCTCTTCCTCTGCCCCTCCCCCTGCTGGTACACACACATGCATGCTCGCTTGCTTTCTCACGCTCTCTCTCTCTTTAAAATAAATGAATAAATCTTAAAAAAAAAAAAAAGTATAATGACATTCAGGCCAAACAAAGTGTATCTATGGGTCACATTTACTTTTGCTTAATTGTTCACATTATAGTGGACATTCCAGGATCTGTCTTATTTGATCTGCACAACACCCCTTAGAGAAAGTTATTATCCTTACTTAGCAGATAAAACACTCAAGACCCAGGGAATAAATGAATTGCCAAAAACCACACAGTAAATTAGGAAGAGCACTAGACTAGATCCTAAAGAACTGACCAGTAATGTAAAGTTCTTTCCACGATAGTAGCAGCTGCTTTGAATTGTAAATAAAAATTTGGTTTGAGAATTCAATTTAATATAGATTGAGAACTTTGATGGTAAAATTTGGGAAATTCACCTTTTGGCTATCAATTTTTCCTAGTGTAGGGCTTGCCTGAATGAAGTGGCATGAACACTTTTTTGTAGAAATACTAAAATTAACTTATATTCCTAAAACAAACAAGCAAAGGGGGGTGGGGAGAGAGAGAAACCAAAAAGGAGACTCTTAATTATAGAAAGTGAGCTGAAAGTTAACCAAAAGGGAGATAAGTGGCAGGTCGGTGGGGGTGAGGGAGTGACACAGGTGATGGGGATTAAGGAGGGCATTTGTGCTGAGCCCTGGGTGACGTATGCAAGTGTTGAATCACTCTGTTGTACACTTGAAACTAATATCACACTGTATATTAACAACTAGAATTTAAATAAACACTTAAAAACAATAACATATTCTTAACTTCTAGCTGAGTATGAGTCACTGATGAAGTCCCAGCAAGAGATGCTTTACCAAACACAAATGACTGCATTTGTACAAGAACCTAAAGTTGGGGAAACAGCACCTGGATTCTTATACTCTGACTATGAGAAAGAGTATGAAAAAGAACAGGCCTTAATTAGGAAAAAAATGGCCAAAGATACTGTAATGGTCAGAACTTTTGTAGAAGAACAGGTGAGTAGAACAATAATGACCAAGTAAACCATTTCATAAATTATGAAATTACCACCGACAATGTCCCTCTTTTTGATTTTTTCCTTTTCCTGGGATGGGGTCAGGGTTAAACTATGCTTAGTGGGTCTAGATTCACTATTGATGAGTTTCCTTAATCTTCATGACATGTTGCACAACATGGCTTTAGAAATAGGGATTCCATATATGTAGGAAAAGACAAATATTAGAACAACCAAGTGCACTACTGCCCAGATCCTTTCATCTGCAGGATGGACATTCCAAACATAACCCGTGCCCTTAGGCTGTCATTGACCCAAGATGCCACCGTATGAACTGACAAAGATGATGATAATGCAGATTAAAAAACAAAACAGTGACTCATCTAATTCTCAACAAAACCAAACAAGCTTCTAGATTTTTCTCCCAGTCAAAAACTTTAATCAATCCTTATCTCTAAAACTAGCACTCTTAAAGATTATTTCCTTCCGCAGGATATATATTTTTTAACAAACTGTCATTTTTTTTTTTTTACTATATAGGAATTCCATATCTCTTCCTTTGAAGAGAGGCTTATCAAAGAAATTGAATACAGAATAATAAAGACTACGTTAGAAGAACTTCTTGAAGAAGATGGAGAAGAAAAGATGGCAGTTGACATTTCAGAATCTGAAGCTGTTGAAGCAGGATTTGACTTAAGAATAAAGAATTATAGAATTCTTGAGGGGATGGGTGTTACTTTTCATTGCAAGATGTCTGGCTATCCATTACCCAAGGTAAAATATAAACATCAGGTCTCCAGGTTACAATAAAGATACAAATCAGTTACAGTAACTATTTTATCTAAATTGTTTTCAAAAATGCGTGATATTTTTTTGCAGATTGCATGGTACAAAGATGGCAAACGCATCAAGCATGGAGAGAGATACCAAATGGACTTTCTGCAAGATGGCAGAGCTAGTCTACGCATACCTGTTGTTCTTCCAGAAGATGAAGGCATCTATACTGCATTTGCCAGCAATATGAAAGGAAATGCAATTTGCTCAGGGAAATTGTATGTAGAGCCTGCTGCGCCTCTTGGTGCTCCGACTTACATACCCACGCCAGAACCAGTGAGCAGAATCAGGTAAGACTCAGAATAATTTGGGTTGATGAAGATTTAAATTGTTTAAAAGACCAAATATCCCAGTAACAAACTGCTATTGTGTGAGGGACCAAAAAAAAAAAAAAAAAAAAAAAAAATGAAGGCTGAGAAGCACAGAAACTTGCCATTAGCCATACAGATAATTGCCAAGCATTTTTATTTCTTAACCCTGTGTAAGGTGAACAAAGCGTTTTCCTTGGAGTGGCATGCTTTTCATTTTGCCAGTGCTGTAACTAATGTAATGAAAATTACCAAGGTTTCCTTAACACCTAATTTTACATATGTTATCCCTTCTTTAGACAACAACCCTTCTATGTAGGTATTATTAATGCTTTGGAAGTGGGAGCACTTGATCTCTGGGAGCCTATGAAAATTGTCTTCATTCACCCAGCCTATAGGTGGTGGTGCCAACACTTGAAATCCAATCCAAGCCAGTCTGGCTGCAATGTGTAGATAGGTTTTAGGCTTTTCTCAAATATAATTTCTATGTTTTCCCTTTGCTTAGATAAAAAATTATATTTCTCTTTTTCTATAAATGTATTCATTGGTTTATTTAACCAACCAATATTTATTGAGATGTTTTGGCAATCGAATCAGAAGGGTTGGTGACTAATTAAAGGCAGGTGGTGATGGAAAGACTATTAAAAATTGTTCCAAGATTTTTAAGGCTGGGCACCTGGCTATGTTGAAGAATTACTATTGGGATGGAGAATATATGGAAAACATAGATTTGGGGGCAATAATAACACATTCTGTTTTGAATCCTGGTGATTTTGAAGTGCCATCTAATATGTACATGAAGCCAATTCTAAAATGATGTAAGAAAGAGGTTTGTTTATTTTGCTGGGTTTTCTCTATGCCTCATGCAAATACTCTGTTTTGCCTTGGTTTTTCAGATCTGTCTCTCCACGTTCAGTGAGTAGATCTCCTATACGCATGTCTCCTGCACGGATGTCCCCTGCACGGATGTCCCCTGCACGGATGTCCCCTGCACGGATGTCCCCTGCAAGGATGTCCCCTGGACGTAGGCTGGAGGAAACAGATGAATCACAACTTGAGAGACTGTATAAGCCAGTCTTTGTGTTGAAGCCTGCTTCTTTCAAATGTTTAGAAGGGCAAACAGCCAGATTTGACTTAAAGGTCGTTGGTAGACCTATGCCAGAGACCTTCTGGTTTCATGATGGTATGTATGATAAGTTTTTACTTACAAGTCATTAAACACAAAATTAAGTTTATAGGTGTCTAAAACACTTTAAAAGCAATTATTTTTAATACATGTTTTCTTTTTTACTTAATTTTTTTATAGGCCAGCAAATTGTCAATGATTTTACCCATAAAGTAGTCATTAAAGAAGATGGCACCCAGTCACTGATTATTGTCCCTGCAATGCCCAGTGATTCTGGGGAATGGACTGTCATTGCCCAAAACAGGGCAGGAAAATCTTCGATTTCAGTGATTTTAACTGTGGAAGGTATTTGCTCTTAAGAAAGAAACTACCTTGTCACTTGGGCTTTAAACAAGTATTTCAGTCCTAACTCACTCTGAATCAAAACCTTTCTCTTCCAGCTGTGGAACATCAGGTAAAACCAATGTTCATAGAAAAACTAAAAAACCTCAACATAAAGGAAGGCTCTCGACTTGAAATGAAAGTCAGAGCTACGGGTAATCCCAACCCTGATATCGTATGGCTGAAAAACAGTGACATCATTGTACCTCATAAATATCCAAAAATCAAGTAAGTTTTCTTGAAAATAATAAAACTAAGCTCATTATACAAATCCAGTAACCAAGGAAGCAATAACTATTCCTGTATTGATTTTTTTTTCACTTTTTCTAGAATTGAAGGAACCAAGGGAGAAGCTGCCCTTAAAATTGATTCCACTGTCAGCCAGGATTCTGCCTGGTATACTGCAACTGCTATTAATAAGGCTGGCCGAGACACTACAAGATGCAAAGTGAACGTTGAGGTTGAGTTTGCAGAGCCTGAGCCAGAGAGAAAATTAATCATCCCACGAGGGACTTACAGAGCAAAGGAGATTGCAGCCCCAGAACTAGAGCCCCTCCATCTGCGATATGGTCAGGAGCAATGGGAAGAGGGTGACCTCTATGATAAAGAGAAACAACAGAAACCATTTTTCAAGAAAAAACTCACTTCCTTAAGACTCAAGCGCTTTGGGCCTGCCCACTTCGAGTGTAGGCTAACACCAATTGGTGACCCAACAATGGTGGTGGAATGGCTCCATGATGGAAAGCCACTTGAAGCAGCCAACAGGCTCCGTATGATCAATGAGTTTGGGTATTGCAGCCTTGATTATGGAGTTGCATATTCCAGAGACAGTGGTATCATTACTTGCAGAGCTACTAACAAATATGGAACAGATCACACATCTGCCACACTTATTGTTAAAGATGAAAAAAGCCTTGTGGAAGAATCTCAGTTGCCTGAGGGGAGGAAAGGCTTACAGAGAATTGAAGAATTAGAGAGGATGGCTCACGAAGGTGCACTTACAGGTGTAACAACAGATCAAAAAGAAAAGCAAAAGCCAGACATCGTCTTGTTCCCAGAACCAGTAAGAGTACTCGAAGGGGAGACCGCTAGGTTCCGTTGCCGAGTGACAGGTTACCCTCAACCCAAAGTCAACTGGTACCTCAATGGACAGCTGATCCGCAAAAGCAAAAGGTTCAGAGTTCGCTATGATGGCATTCACTATTTGGACATTGTGGACTGCAAATCCTACGACACAGGGGAAGTCAAGGTTACTGCAGAAAATCCCGAAGGTGTTATAGAGCATAAAGTGAAACTTGAGATCCAACAGAGGGAAGATTTTAGGTCTGTCCTCAGGCGAGCCCCTGAACCAAAGCCCGAGTTTCACATACATGAACCTGGAAAACTTCAGTTTGAAGTACAGAAAGTAGATAGACCTGTTGATACCACTGACACCAAGGAAGTTGTGAAGTTGAAAAGGGCTGAAAGAATTACCCATGAAAAAGTATCTGAAGAGTCTGAAGAGCTGCGCAGTAAATTCAAGCGCAGAACTGAGGAGGGATATTATGAAGCCATTACTGCTGTGGAGCTCAAGTCTCGTAAGAAGGATGAATCCTATGAAGAGCTCCTAAGGAAGACAAAAGATGAGCTTCTCCACTGGACCAAAGAATTAACTGAAGAGGAGAAGAAAGCCCTTGCTGAAGAAGGCAAGATCACTATTCCAACGTTTAAGCCTGATAAAATTGAACTGAGTCCTAGTATGGAGGCTCCTAAAATCTTTGAAAGAATCCAAAGCCAAACAGTGGGCCAAGGATCTGATGCACACTTCCGGGTCAGAGTGGTGGGAAAACCAGACCCTGAATGTGAATGGTACAAAAATGGGGTAAAGATCGAACGCTCTGACCGAATCTACTGGTACTGGCCTGAGGACAATGTATGTGAACTGGTCATAAGAGATGTGACTGCCGAGGACTCTGCTAGCATCATGGTGAAAGCCATCAACATAGCTGGGGAAACCTCAAGCCATGCATTCTTACTTGTCCAAGGTAATTTGAAGTCTTTGGTTTGATGAATCTGTCTCTATTTATCCATGACTATCCATTAGCGTATTTCTTTTCTTTTCTTTTCCCATTATTCAAATTGTGAATTTAATTTAATACAATGTCTTTTTCTCCCCCCTTTCCTTATAGCCAAGCAATCGATCATTTTCACACAGGAATTACAAGATGTTGTTGCTAAGGAAAAAGACACCATGGCAACCTTTGAATGTGAAACTTCAGAGCCATTTGTCAAAGTGAAGTGGTATAAAGATGGTGTGGAGGTTCATACGGGAGATAAATATAGGATGCACTCTGACAGAAAGGTTCACTTCCTCTCCATACTGACAATTGGCGCATCCGATGCTGAAGACTACAGCTGTGTACTCGTAGAAGATGAAAATGTAAAAACAACAGCGAAACTTATTGTCGAAGGTAGTAAATAATAATCTCACTATTTATTTCAGTTTTAAAGTCACCATTAGTATGTGATAAAATTAGCTTTGCAGTTTTCCTTTCATAAAAGGAATTATTTGGGAATTGGATATAAGCTGCAGAGCAAGATTTCTAAATTTATACCAGCAATTAAAGATATTGACAATTTGGATTTTTAAAAATCAAAGTTATTTTGATGTCTTGTTTTAAAAATTTTATATTGAAATAAAATTCTGTGCCTTAAAAAATAATTTAGGAGCACCTGGATGGCTTAGTCAGTTAAGCATTTGCCCTTGGCTCAGGTCATGATCCCAGGGTCCTGAGATTGAGCCCCACTTTGGGCTCCCTGCTCAGTGAGGAGACTGCTTCTACCCCTTCCTTTGCCCCTCACCCCCCTACTCTCTCTCTTTCTTTCAAATAAATGAATAAAATCTTTAAAATAAATGATTTAATATCAAAATAACTTTTTTTTATTAAAAATTTCTCAGTCCATCGACAGGTTGCTATTAAGAATATTCCTGATTGGGGCGCCTGGGTGGCTCAGTGGGTTAAAGCCTCTGCCTTCGGCTCAGGTCATGATCCCAGGGTCCTGGGATCGAGCCCCACATCAGGCTCTCTGCTCCCCAGGGAGCCTGCTTCCTCCTCTCTCTCTGCCTGCCTCTCAGCCTACTTGTGATCTCTCTCTGTCAAATAAATAAATAAAATCTTTAAAAAAAAAAAAAAAGAATATTCCTGATAGCATGGGAGACTTGAGAGATTTACAAGGAATTTTTTCTACCTTAAGTGTAGATGTGTGCCTCTCCGAAGGAAGTAACTTCTCTTTATCTTATGCCTCAGGTGCAGTTGTTGAATTTGTGAAAGAACTTCAGGACATAGAAGTTCCAGAATCATTTTCAGGAGAGTTAGAGTGCATTATATCCCCAGAAAATATAGAAGGCAAATGGTATCATAATGGTGTGGAGCTGAAGTCCAATGGCAAATACACAATTACATCTCGCCGTGGACGTCAGAATCTCACAGTTAAGGATGTGACCAAAGAGGACCAGGGAGAATACAGCTTTGTTGTCGATGGAAAAAAGACAACCTGCAAACTAAAGATGAGACGTAAGTCTGCCTGTTCCTTTTGGTCTGCACTGAATATCATCATGGCTTATTGATAAAGAAATGACCATAAAGTTCTTTTTTCTCCCTGTATTTCACAGCCCGCCCCATTGCTATCCTGCAAGGACTTAGTGATCAAAAAGTCTGTGAAGGTGACATTGTCCAGCTTGAAGTGAAGGTCTCCTTGGAGAACGTGGAGGGTGTCTGGATGAAAGATGGCCAAGAAGTGCAGCCCAGTGACAGAGTTCACATTGTGATAGACAAACAGTCCCATATGCTGCTCATTGAAGACATGACTAAGGAGGATGCTGGAAATTACTCCTTCACCATTCCATCCCTTGGACTGTCAACCACTGGGCGTGTCTCTGTCTATAGTGAGTGGAACTTACATATTTTTATGGGTAGGATACCCTGTTATTGGGTAGAGAACTTTAATAAGCAGGCATTTAAAGCAAAATCCACTTTCATAAGTCTTTTATTTATGCATGTGGCTTTACAGGTGTTGATGTGATAACTCCTCTAAAGGATGTTAATGTGCTTGAGGGCACCAAGGCTGTGCTCGAATGTAAGGTTTCAGTCCCTGATGTGACTTCCGTTAAATGGTATGTAAATGATGAACAAATCAAGCCTGATGATCGCGTACAAGCCATTGTCAAAGGCACTAAGCAGCGACTAGTGATTAACAGGACCCACGCTTCAGATGAAGGACCTTACAAGCTGATGGTTGGGAGGGTCGAAACCAGCTGTGATCTCTCTGTGGAAAGTAAGGATTCTTCCATTTAAGTTATCAGTGTCTTAAGCCTTCTATTTTCTTAGTGTGCTATTAACCAAGTGATTATTTTTTCCCCCAGAAATTAAAATTATCAGAGGTCTGCGTGACCTCACCTGTACAGAAACCCAAAATGTCATCTTAGAAGTTGAGCTGTCCCACTCAGGAATTGATGTTTTGTGGAATTTTAAGGGCAAGGAAATCAAACCCAGTTCTAAATATAAAATTGAAGCGCATGGAAAAATATATAAATTGACAGTTCTAAATATGATGAAAGATGATGAAGGAGAATATACATTTTTTGCCGGAGAAAATATGACATCTGGAAAACTTACTGTGGCAGGTTGGTATATTTATCATTCAATCTAACTTCTTATGTGGGGAAGTTGTTTTAATTTAAGAAATTGTGGCCCATTCCCTTTCAAATTCCCATCAGTTTTCACTTCATGCCTCTGCTTGTGCTATTCTCAAAGCCAGTAGTTCCCTCAACACTGTCCTCACCGTGTTCTCCTAGGCAGACCTACCTCAGTTGCCATTTTCTTTGAAGCCTTCCTTCATCTTCCCATCCGTGTAAGATCTTACTACTCCGACTATCGGATTATTTTCCGTGTGTCTCTTCCATGGCCCTTAGTACATACTTGTGTTATTGCCCCATTTCTTCTTCTCACACCAGAGTATAAGCCCCCAAATCTGGAAATGCTTCATTCTTCTCTGTGTTCTCCAACATATTGCACATGATAGGTGATTAATAAGCAGTGGTTGAACTGAGCTTTGTTTAAACTTTCCTACTCTAAGGTGTATTTCTTTTTTTTTAAATTACTCTTGTTTCTTTAACTTTTGTTTCCTTTGTTCCCTTCATATTTGTTTTATAAACCCAATGAACATTTAAAAATGTAAGTTAGTGTATCTGTGTATCTCTGTCTTATGAGATGAAGTAGACCATTCTCATTCAGCAGAAATCCCTTGCTCCAAAATGAAAAACCAAAAGCAGAAATCAACTGTCAAGAAAAAACTAGAAGTCATCATAAATGTGTTTGGTTCATTACAATATATTTATTGAGGAGTACGATATGACATGGGGTTTAAATTGTGAAGTCCATGCGGGAATTGTGTATCCCACTTTATCTTATACTTTATTACATTATATTTCCTCAGATTTTTGACCATGAAAAAATACTTCTGAAACAAAACTTTAGGCCCTGCACTTCGACATGTCTAATATAAATCACATTTTTAAATGTGTGGAAATGAGGAAAATCTATGAGCCTCTATGTGATTTAATTCAACACTTACTAAGGTCCTACCATAGGCAAGACAGTGCTAGAAACACAGGACACAGAAATGAATAAGGCATGATATTTTTTTCTTGAGAAATTCACAATTTAGAAAGGCACAGATACATGAGCAACTAACTTGCTGAAGGAGTTATTTATTCTGCCAGTGGATAGTGGCCATGGAGGCAATATGGGGAAGTTTCATGAAAGAGATGACACATGTCAAAACAGTGATTTTTGGGGGTGCCTGAGTGGCTCAGTTGGTTGAGTGGCTGACTCTTGATTTTGGCTTAGGTCATTATCTCTGTGTCCTGGGATCAAGCCCTGCATCAGGCTCTGTGCTCAGGCAGGAGCCTGATTGCATATTTCTCTCCCTCTCCCTATGCCTCTACCCCACTCTTTCTCAAAGTAAATAAATAAATGTTTTTTTAAGAAAAATAGTGATTTTTAGTATGTAAGAATCTTTAATCTTACAGAAATATTGATGACTGAACATTTTCTTAGCACATCTTTTCACAATCAAATATTAGATATATTTGCAGCAAACAGTCCTTAGAAGATGTAAGTAGAATACTTTTGAAGGAGAAATTGAGTTAGAGGCCATCCAGGTGGTATTGTTCTCAAAATTCTCTATTAACGGTTGCTTTCCCTTTGCAAAGCCTTCCTGATTCCAGTGTTTCCTCTGGTTGTCAGTCATGCATGCTAGAATAGGGATTTTTGTGATATATTCTCAATATGGATAAAGATAATCCTAGACATTTCATGATATTCAAAATCATGTTTTAAAATTTGATATTTTATATTTAATTGTTCAAAGATTTCTTTTTTACATAATATTTTTTGAAGGACTCACACTTACACTTGTCTTGTTCCAAAGGGGGGGCCATCTCCAAGCCACTCACTGATCAGACGGTGGCTGAATCACAGGAAGCTATATTTGAATGTGAAGTTGCCAACCCAGATTCAGAAGGCGAGTGGCTGAAGGATGGCAAACACCTACCACTGAGTAACAACATCCGGAGTGAATCTGATGGCCACAAAAGGAGACTTATCATCGCTGCCACCAAATTAGACGACATTGGAGAGTACACCTACAAGGTGGCCACCTCCAAAACATCTGCCAAACTCAAAGTTGAAGGTTTGTGCTGTAATAACAGATGTTATTTGTTTCATATCGTATTACATTCTTGATAGTCTCATTTTTAAAAAGTCAGAGGTATAACTATTTTGGATGCCATAAATCTTCATTTCACAAAATCATTATACACTTTCTCAACTTTCTGAGCCATCTACCACAAGGTGCAGAATTGCTTTTAGGATGTGTTTCTGTGAAGAAGCCATTTCTTTGGCTCTAGCTCAGAGGAACAGCCTAATTAGACACTCTCATTCTCCATTCCCCTCTTGCTCTTCTCCAGTCTTTTAAGCTATTAGTATACAGCTTTGCAAAACTTCATCTCATTCTAGTATAGAAAAATCATGGTGTAGTGTGCATCTCAAACTGGATCGCAGATTTTCCTAAATAATCTCAAGGTGTCTTTTAAAACAGAGGTGATGCATAACTGCAACATTTCTGATAACCGTTTTTTTGCAAGATGACCAGGTAATGATCTTATCCCAGGACTTCTTTTACTTGGCCATACCATCTTTATTTCCTAAACCATAAATTTGTCTTCAGCTGTCAAAATTAAGAAGACTCTGAAGAACCTCACAGTGACAGAGACACAGGATGCTGTTTTCACGGTCGAGCTTACTCACCCTAACGTAAAAGGTGTCCAGTGGATCAAAAATGGCGTCGTGCTACAACCCAGTGACAAGTATGATATTTCAGTCAAAGGAACAGTTTACACTCTGAGGATTAAAAACTGTGCTGTTGTGGATGAATCTGTATATGGCTTCAAGCTTGGAAAGCTAGGAGCCAGTGCCAGACTGCATGTTGAAAGTGAGTTGATTTAGAAACATTTTACAAGTAGCCAATGTATGGTTGCCACTAAGTTAACTGTATCACTGAACTGCCTCAACTTTCCTCATTAGCTGTCAAGATCATTAAAAAGCCGAAAGATGTGACCGCCCTGGAAAATGCCACCGTTGCCTTTGAAGTTAGTGTTTCCCATGACACTGTTCCAGTAAAATGGTACCACAAGAATGTGGAGATTAAGCCAAGTGACAAACACAGACTGGTCTCAGAAAGGAAGGTCCACAAGCTGATGCTGCAGCATATTACCCCCTCGGATGCTGGGGAATATACCGCTGTGGTGGGGCAATTGGAATGCAAAGCTAAACTTTTCGTGGAGAGTAAGTATTAGCCTTACAGTATTTCCCAAGATGATCCCCATGGGCTCATCGGTTGGTTGGCTGGTTGGTCGGTCAGTCAGTTGGTCGTTTGGTTGGTTGGCTTCATCCATTTTTTTAAATAAAATATATTAACTGAAGTGCTTTTTGATTTTCCCAAGCGTTACATATTACAAAAACCATGAAAAACATTGAGGTGCCTGAGACCAAAGCTGCCTCCTTTGAGTGTGAGGTGTCCCACTTCAATGTCCCTTCCATGTGGCTGAAGAATGGTGTGGAGATTGAGATGAGTGAGAAGTTCAAGATAGTTGTGCAAGGGAAACTCCATCAGCTGATCATCATGAACACCAGCACAGAGGACTCAGCAGAATACACATTTGTTTGTGGCAATGACCAAGTCAGCGCTACCCTGAAAGTGACCCGTAAGTAAACAAACAAAAAATATATATAAAATATTTGGTAAACTCATTGTTACTACATATCCTACACTTTCCCTTCCTGACCAGTTAATCCACTCCAAAAAAGTCCTTGATTAAAACATCTACTGTGTGTTTACCCTAAGTTAGGCACAAGCATCTCCACCTGAATAATATTTTCTGATTAGAGTTGCCTTGAAAAGCTACCTATAAAGATGCTATAGTATCTATCCCTAGCTCTCTCTGTTCCTCTGTCACATGGTATTGTCCCATAGAGGGGTACCTGGAAGATAGCATAGCTCATATCCCAGAATTATAATCACCTTCGCAGACAGACTAAACACATTCCGAGTTTTCACTCTGTGCTTGTTATGACTCACATCACACTAAGTCTCCTTGGGTGTATTTCCTTCCCCCTTTGCAGCAATCATGATTACATCCATGCTGAAGGACATCAATGCTGAAGAAAAAGACACAATTACCTTTGAGGTAACGGTGAACTATGAAGGCATCTCTTACAAATGGTTAAAGAATGGTGTGGAAATCAAATCAACTGACAGGTGCCAGATGAGAACCAAAAAGCTCACGCACTCACTGAATATCAGGAACGTTCACTTCGGGGATGCAGCTGAGTACACCTTTGTGGCTGGAAAAGCTACATCAACAGCCACCCTTTATGTAGAAGGTATGGTGTCATAAATGTCTTATCCATACAACTAGATGTCAAACGCACCTTATAAAATATTGGTCAGTGCATTAATGAATGGAAAAATAAAATATGGTGTTTCTGTGTAATGAAATATTGTTAGCATTAAAAAGCAAGTGCCAATACATGTTACCACATGGATGAGCCTGAAAAAACTTTACGCTAAGTGAAAGAAGCTGGTCCCAAAGGACCATGTCATGTCTGATTCCCTTTATAGGAAAGTCGGAATACACCAGTCTGTAGAGACCATAGGTGTGTGCCTACATTGGAGGGTCTAGTGGGTGATGACTAAGGGTTGTATGGTTTTTTGGGGGGTGTCAAGGATATTCTAACATTGATAGTTATGGTTGTACAATTCTGACTACAGTGAAAGCCCCTGAATTGTGAGTTATGTCTTAAAGCCATTAGGAAGATTAATTTTTGTACACACTGTTTTCCAGCTCGCCATATAGAATTTCGAAAACACATTAAGGACATCAAGGTTCTTGAGAAGAAGCGAGCCATGTTTGAATGTGAAGTTTCTGAACCTGACATCACTGTTCAGTGGATGAAAGATGGCCAAGAGCTGCCAGCCGTGGATAGGTCAGTTGTGTTCCTTGGCTACATTCCAGTAATTCCCAGTTTGCTTTGAGTCACCATTCATTAAACTTCCATTTCCGTGTCATCCATAGAATAAAGATACAGAAAGAGAAATACGTCCACCGCCTCCTGATCCCGTCCACCCGGATGTCTGATGCCGGGCAGTATGCGGTGGTGGCAGGAGGCAACATCTCCACTGCCAACCTCTATGTAGAGGGCAGAGATGTCCGCATCCGGAGTCTCAAAAGGGAGGTTCAGGTATTGTCTACGTGCTGAATGTGGGGAGACGTCATTAAGGGCTCATATTCCATAGTTTGAGATTTTAATTTTTAACTTTAACATTTTCTAACCACAGTCTTCTAAAGAATGAAAACAGCTGATCCCTACTGGCTTAGACTCTTAATCTGACATCAATTTAGTCACAGTTTTCCCTCACTTAGGGAAATAGTGTGTCCTTAGCAGCTGTCTGGATACTTTAATTAAAGCAGCTGTAGAAACTTTGCTGCCTCATAAATGGCCACCTGCCAAGCAGCCCAAACCAGAAAAGAGCTAAAAATTTACACTGTGGTGCTTACACAGCAACTAGAACTCAGGGAAGGTAGGACAAGGTGGTGTTTTGTCATACGGCTTCTGTTATGGAGAAGCAGGGGTGTAGGGACTTGGCCGGGGATGCTTCTTTTGAAGTCCAGGAGGTAGACCAGTTGGAGAAAAGCTGGATTCCCAGCAGGGGCGCTGAGCTGGAAAGCTTTGCCCTCTACCACTTGTGCAGAGCTTGTTTCACGAGTGCCTGTCTTCCCAAATGGTGGAATGGAGAGAACGTGTTAGGAGAAATATCCTTTGAATTCAGATTTACCCTATTGCTTATCTGAGGAGAACCAGGCATGACAGGCCTTAGGCCATAGTGAAAAAGCCTTCAGTGAGGACGCAGATGACCTAAATATGTCTTCTGTCCTTTACTGCGCAATTCTGAATCTTGATTTCCTCACTTTTAAAAATGAGGCTAATAGTTTCTACATACCCCAGGAGGTTCTTGTTCATACCACAAGAAATCAAATCAAATAGTAGAAGAGCTTTGTCAAAAATGAAAAGCCCACAGATATAAGGTATTGTTATTTCTGTTGTGATTAGTTAAAAAGCAAGCATTTTAAAGATTCAAGTCACAGTCTCTTTGAGGCGGCGTCTCTCCTCAGTGCAGGTGTCAGCAGGATTCTTTACAGAAGAAGTTAGGGCAGCATTTGTCTAAGGATATGCAGGACACATTAGAATGCACTTCACCCAGTCAACTTTTTATATCATAATGTATAGTTTTGACATGCTTTTGAAATGAGCAGTTTTAGAAACAGGCTAAAACTGAAAGGAAAGCAGGACTTCAATTCTCTTTTTATGTTGCTCCATTGAAAGGTTATTGAGAAACAACGTGCTGTCGTTGAGTTCGAGGTCAACGAAGACGATGTTGATGCCCACTGGTATAAAGACGGCATTGAAATCAATTTCCAAGTTCAAGAACGACACCAGTATGTGGTGGAGAGAAGAATCCACCGGATGTTTATCTCTGAGACCAGGCATAGCGATGCCGGTGAATACACCTTTGTGGCAGGAAGGAACAGGAGTTCCGTTACTCTCTATGTCAATGGTAGGTAGAGATACCGGCATATTTTGTGGAACCAACTGGGATAATCCTCCCCTTTAAGTTCCTAAAGGGCTGATAGGTTGTGGGCAATTTCTGAAGAGGCCATGCTACTTGTATTGTAGCTACATTTATTTTCACATATCACCTGTGCTGAAGGGACGGCAGCTATTAAAACGACTGTAAAGATGTCATTTCCAGAACTTGCCTAATGGCTAGATCCTCATTTAGTTGTTCAACTCTATTGAATATCCACCGTCTGTCAACTATAATAGACCCTCAGTGGGTTTCTAGTTACAGCGCTCAGCTGGTCGAGTTTTCCACCCTTGGAGCCAACTGCTTAGGTGCTACTACTGCTACCAAGCCCCAGGGCATTTGCAGCCTCTAGTGCAGAGTGCCTGGGAAAATCCAGAAGTCCTCTTTGAGACCCCAGGGGGCCTGAAGAGCCACAGGTGCTACGGAGCTAGGTTCTCTCTGCCTCGAGCCCGAGGACCAGAGGCTCTTATTACATACTCTACCACGTCCTCAGAGGAGAGCCCTGAAAGCACGCACCTTCCTCATGAAAAGCTGAGAGCTGAATTTGAGGCTCCTCTAGAAATGAGACTAATCTATATGGAGAAGGACTGTCCATCCCTATTTGAATCTTGAGTCTACTCTGAACGAATACCTCAGAAGCAGATTGAAGAACCCCAGGAATAATCTCAGGTTAACGTTAAAATGAGCCACATTGCCAATATCCCTTTAGGCCCTAGAAGACCAAACCATCATGGTATCCAGTTCTTACTCTTTCTAGATTAGTGGTAGAGAGACTGAGGCACAGAGAAGTAAAGGTCAGAAAACAGTCTCACAGAAGTCCTTTCTCCCCATTTCTCTGTTCTGTGAACTACTGGGTTTCCCTCAGTCATCACAACACTGAGAAGATGGTTTCATTAGCATAGCAGGAAAGTGTTTTTCTTTTTTTTTTTTTTTTTAAGTATAATTAATTGCCTTTAAGTAGATCAAGAATAACATTTATTCTTTTTTACTTATGTAGCAATTATACTTCTTTGGCACCTGGTTATAAAGAAGTGACTCTGACATATCCACAAATCCTTGCAAATCAAACAAATCTAAAGGTGATGAACACCTGAGCACATGGTTTGTCCAAATGATACAAAACAGATAGCACATGGCAGCCATTCTTTAGGGTACCGGCCATTGCCACACCCCCACAAAGACCCCAACAAGGAAAGGGGTGATCCTGTTACGATAATAATACCCCTGACCAAGCCTCAAATATCACAAGTATCTTTCTAAAGTCATTTTGTCTGAGGACAGAATTCCCAATGTGTCCTTTCTTCTTAGCACAAAGAATGTTCCGATATTCTGAGGCAAGTAGAGCTCTCATAGTTCCAAAGTTTGGTTTCTGGACACGTTACCACTGGCCACAAATTAACGTAGGCATTCACATGTTCTCCCGTGTTTTCATGCTTTTTCACATGCTGCTGGTTTTCATTCACTCCCAGCTCCAGAACCACCCCAGATCCTTCAGGAGCTCCAGCCTGTGACTGTGCAGTCTGGCAAGCCGGCCCGCTTCTGCGCCGTGATATCCGGCAGACCACAGCCCAAGATTTCTTGGTACAAGGAGGAGCAGCTGCTTTCCACGGGCTTCAAGTGCAAATTTCTTCACGATGGGCAAGAGTACACACTTTTGCTCATTGAAGCCTTCCCAGAGGACGCAGCTATTTATACCTGTGAAGCCAAGAATGACTACGGTGTTGCCACAACCTCTGCATCGCTCTCGGTGGAAGGTATACAGGCCTTGTTACTTCTCAGCTTAAAATCAAACCTAAGAAACCCTCTTTTGTGTTCTCTGACTGCAATTATAAATACAGTTTGGAGCTCCTAAAAGTAGACTGCTACCCAACTTTTAGGAAGATAAAATAAATCTGCATGCTCCATTCTGTGCAGTCTGTAAGTGACTTAATCATGACTAATCTTGTGATCCCTTTCTTTAGTTCCAGAAGTTGTGTCTCCAGATCAGGAAATGCCAGTTTATCCTCCTGCCATCATCACCCCACTTCAGGACACTGTCACTTCTGAGGGACAGCCAGCCCGTTTTCAGTGCAGAGTGTCTGGAACAGGTAGGTTTATGAGCAAAGGTATCAGTGCTGATATTTACAAACAGTGATCTGAGGCAAGGTTTCTCACCTTTTCCTCCATCACAAACATCTCCTGTGCATAATTTGACTTTTATTGAGAATCTTGCAGAAGACTTACTTGAATTACTGAATAAAGGAATAGACCATGTTTCCACTACTGAGTATACACCTAAAAATGGTTAAGGTGGTAAATTTTATGTTGTGGTGTTTTTTTTTTTTAACGACAACAGCAACAAAAAAAGAACTTGATCAGTGTTTTCTGATGTTCAAAAGATGTCCTGTTCCCTCAGATAAATTTTTTAAAAGATATTTTTAATTTATTTGTCAGAGGGAATGGGCAAGAGCAAGAGAGAGTGAACAACAGGCAGAGGGAGAGGGAGAAGCAGGCTCCCTGCTGAGCAAGGAATGCGATTCAGGACTTGATCCCAGGACTCTGGGATCATGAACTGAGCTGAAGGCAGATGCTTAACTGACTGAGCCACTCAGGTGTCCCCTGCTTAGATAACTTTTGTTATCTCTGAAAAAAATACAACAAAACTACAAATGTTATTACATTAATTATAATATTGTACCTACGTATATTTCAAAAGAAGAGTCTGCTTATATGTAAGACATTATTCAGTCTGTAGACAGCGCTTGTGTGAAAAGGTATATTCCTTTGGAAAGCAATTGCCAGTAGCATCAAAAGTAGGGGCGTTATAATCAGAGATTGGATTTGAATCTTGGCTCCCCTCTGTGACCTTAGACAAATAGGTTTCTCTGGTTCTCTTTGCTTCATGAATAAAGTAAGGATAGTATTGCATTTGATCTTAGAATGTACGTTTCAGGAGGGCAGGGACTCTGTCTTAGTACCTAGAACCTCTTGCCTAGAAGGGGAGTAGCTGCTGGAAAGTACTATCCTGGGCAGCAAGGGTGGATCCTTGTCCCAGAATAGCTTCATAGAGTGTATATACTCAGTAAGTAATTGTTAATTGGGCAAAAGAATAATTGTCATATGACTAACACCAGTCGAAGCATGTTAGATCACACTTACCAGCACCTAGCTGTGTTCATCAGGCAGTAACACCCAGTGAGTTCGTTGTTACACTCTTCAGTAAGAGCATGTCTCCCAGATGGTCTCGGCCCCTCCCCCCAACCTCAGGAGTCCAGTCCTAGTAGAATGAGATAAGATGTTTGCAGCCATTTCAAGCCAATTATGATTGTAAATTTACCTCAGATAGGGTACATCAGCTTTATCCCAAATAAAAGTCACTCTCTCATTTGCAGGCATTTATGTATGACCATCAAAGGGAAATTCTTAGAGCTAGGGCTTCTCACAGCACCTAGTAAATGTGGGGTTTTTATCTTTTTTTTTTTTTTTAATACCTCTTCCATTAGTTTATGACTCAATCTCTGCATTGCCAGGAGCCATTTTCCTAAACAAGTTAGTATTGCAATTGGCTTTCTATGACCTGATGACTTCCTCCTCTGAAATAGAGATGCTGATCTGGAAACCAAATGAACCTATTTGATTTTTATGGGCATAATTAAAAGATATTATGTACCTATAGGCATGGCTGGCAAGTGACTAGAGCCCAATACATTAATTTTATTATAGCTATAGAGGGGAATTATATAAACATAAAAGTCTGGTATTGGGTGACCAATATACACAAACACCACAGACTTTGTGACTTCAAAGCACAGAGTTGGAGAAATACTAAATATCAAGAAAGAGGGACTGATTTGATAATATTCTGCTAACACAATAAAGAAAAATGCATTTTAATATCAAATTCACTGAAGTCACACTAAATTTATCCTTTCATTGAATTTTTAGAGGAAGATTTTCAAATCAATATACATATATATGATTGTCTTAAAGCAGTAGTCTTCATATAGCACTTTTTAGTTTATAAATAATATAGTTTTGCCTTTAAGGTGTTGCAAAAATATCTTCAAAGCCTTCTATAAGACTCCAGTTGGGATAGAAATAGAAAAATATCTTTTCTATATGACTGACATCTTTAAATGTTTAAATGGACTTTATAAATTCGTGGGTTACTAACTCTTCATGTGTGTACTATTTATACACATACAGAGGTTTGAGCATCCTCTTGTAAATGTGTTTTTTTATATGGCAAAAATTGTTTATTAAGTAAAATGCCCTTTTAAAAGCTTACCAAATGATAAAGTTTTATGCCCTTGCCACTGAAAGTATTTACACAAATTCCTCTGACCAGGTACTACCCTAGGGGAACAAATTCAGTCCTGCCTTCTATACTGGAAAATAATTCCGTCTTCAGAAACCCCAGTCACATGTTTTTGGAACTCAGTACTCACTTAAGCTTAGAACTTGTTGGCCTTGAGCAATCTGGTGGGGCTTTTAGGAGTGTTGCCTGTTGAAGGTCTCTGGTGCCACCTACTGGTGGAAAAGCAATTTGGAAACGTAGAATTTTATTTTATTTTATTATTATTATTTTTTAAGATTTTATTTATTTGACAGAGAGAGATCACAAGTAGGCAGAGAGGCAGGCAGAGAGAGAGGAAGGGAAACAGGCCCCCTGCCGAGCAGAGAGCCCGACTCAGGACTCTATCCCAGGACCCTGAGATCATGACCCGAGCCGAAGGCAGCGGCTTAACCCACTGAGCCACCCAGGCGCCCCGGAAAAGTAGAATTTTAAAATTTGTAATAAAGCTAGCTTTTCGCTAATGTTTATCCTACAGATAGTATAATTTGGAGGCTTACTGAGCCACCTCTAGCTAAATAAAATGATAAATAATTAGTCTAGCTATGATGGATGTCCATTGTTCATTTAAGTATCTCTTCAGTTGTATTCTACTGATGTCAGTGTTCCTGCTATTGAAATACTATTATATTAGCTGCTAGATTGCAAGGTTGTACGTGCTTTAACAGCCCATGTATTTGGTGCTGTCTGTTTGCATGACAGTCAGAGAGAGATGCATGGACTGGGCATTGAAGAATCAACAGGATCATTGAACACAACAACATTCTAGGCAGAGAATGACATTTACAAATCATAGAAGCCTACGAGAGTACTTCATGTGCTGGAAATGACAAGTGGCTAGAGAATGGTTGGAAAGTGATGTAATTAGTGGAGGAAAGGCCAGAAAAGAAGGCAAGGGCCAGATCCCAAAGGGTTTGGGATTCTGCGCTTAGGATCTTAGATTTTATCTTGTTTGCACTGAGGAGCCACTGAAGGATTTTTAAGCCTCTGGGTAACATGATCAGGTTTGCTTTTTGGAGACAATTCTGTGATTGTACAAAGAAGAATGGTCAGATCTGAGAGGGGAGACCTGGTGAGGACCAAGGGAGAGGCCATCTTGATAGACTTGGAAAGGGCTGATGAGGCCCTCTACGAGAGGAGTCAGGAGGAAGAAGGGTGTAGGAGGAAGTAGGAGAAGTTGAGAGGTGGAATGAAGGGAATTTAGGGACCAAATACAATGGAGCAGTGGAATGGGGAGCAGGAAGAGTGGGGTGGCCTTGTGGAAGCCAGAAGAGGCCAGTGACCAACACAGATAGTGTCAGTCCCATCAGAAGCACCAAGTTCATTACCAAGAGAGGTCTTGTCTTTTAGCTCCTTTATTTTTGACCATGCATGCCTGTCCTAGGGCTTCATCCCTTCTCCAAAGGAGGAAGTTACTGTAGGACTATGCAGAGAACCCTGTAAAGAGGTGGACAAACTCTTCATCATCCCATTTCCACTGAGGTTTAACAGACTAAATGTTGTAGAATGATTATTAAATTCCATGTGATGGCATTACCTATTATATCACATGACCCTGTCTTGGTGCAAAACATTAAAGGCACTGATGATCCCTTTGCAGGGGGGTGTTTAAACAGTCTTGTTTAATAACTGACTTATGCCAATGGTTTATAAAGCCCTTCCCATGTAAGTCATTCAATTCACAAAACATTTTTTTTTTTTTTTGCAATGAAGAGCTCATGAAGTATTATGCATCTCATTTTACCAATGAGAAGACTGGTCCAGAGAGATTAAATGATGGGTCTAAGGTTACAAAGCTGGGAAATTGTGGTATCAGTGTTCCATTTTCTACTTTATCTTGCTACCTAAGGAAGTGAAGACATTTGTGTCTTTAAAAGAACCTGTAATTTATAAACAGTTATCATCATGGGCAGGAGGGGCACCTTCACAAACCAAAATTTGTGCTAAAATGAAAACAAGTGCTAGCTCAATGGGCCATTAGAAAACCCCCTGTGGATGGTATAGGGATAAGGAAGTGATATCATGATCACATTCCAAAAACAAGAAGTCTTGGGTTGTGGCTTTTAAAACTTGTGACTAAATTTAAATTCACTCTTGAGTTAGAGGGTGATTGTTTCAATGGAAGTGTAATGTTTTTTAAAAAGTTCACCTTAAACTGTAACAACATAATGTTATTTTATCTTTGCTTTGGAGTTATTTTCAACTTTATGTGAAAAGAGCCAGTTTTATTATCATTTATTATTACCGTTACTTTGAAAAAGCCAAATATATCTAAGATGACCAAATTCCATGACCCTTTCTTTCAATTTTAAAAATTATTTTTTGGGGCACCTGGGTGGCTCAGTGGGTTAAGCCTCTGCCTTCGGCTCGGGTCATGGTCTCGGGGTCCTGGGATCGAGCCCCACATCGGGTTCTCTGCTCTGTGGGGAGCCTGCTTCCTACTCTCTCTCTGCCTGCCTCTTTTCCTGCTTGTGATCTCTCTCTGTCAACTAAATAAATAAAATCTTTAAAAAAATTATTTTTTGCTGTGCTAAGGCCTTTCAATGCTTGCTCATTGATAATGAAAATATAGAAATGTTGTCTTCAGCCTTAGGGTGTCTGTTTTAAACTTCTGGGAATGTTGATCTTCTCAGATTGCTTTTTGATCTTTCTGCACAGTAGACAACCCCAGGCGCAGTAGGCAACCACAATCCTAGATCAAACCCATCATGATGACTGTTCCTTAGGACACAATCTTTTTCTCAAGGTCACTGACTATGTCAAAACCTTGTCCCTGTTTCCACAGCATAACCTACACAGGATTAAAAAGAATATAACTGAAATAGTAAATTTCCAAACATTAGAATCAGCCTATAAGCTGGATTTTTCTAGAAAATCATGTTTCTTACTTAAAGATGAAAAGAGATCTTGTAAAAGCAGATGTGGCATGCCCAAAATGAGAAATACAATGTTATGAAGACACATAGGAAACTTAGTCACCGATATAATCAATATTGTGTTTTCAGGTAAAAATATCCACCACTTTTTGTCATTCAAATATCTTTTTTTTTCCCTTTTGTGATGCAGATCTAAAAGTGTCTTGGTACAGCAAAGACAAGAAAATTAAGCCATCTAGGTTCTTTAGAATGACTCAATTTGAAGACACTTACCAACTGGAAATTGCTGAAGCTTACCCAGAAGATGAAGGAACTTACACTTTTGTTGCCAATAATGCTGTGGGTCAAGTATCAAGCACAGCCAACTTGAGACTGGCAGGTACAGTAAACAGCCTTCAGAACCACAGTTAAATACGGCTCTAATCTCACAATGTCAGTAACAATCACTAAAGACTCCATGTAAACCATCGTTGGCCCTATCGTTCTCTTTTAATGCAACTAATAGTTTCCATGTTATATGCTGCATTCTCACTTTCCATTTATCCCATCTCATTATGAATCACAAACATCATTTCTCATTTTGCCCTGTTTTGTCTTTATAATGTTCTGTATTGCTCTCCTTACCAGCTTTCATGCTTTCTGATCAGCATGTATCAGAATGGAGAGAAAGATGCTAAAGAAATAGGTAGATTTGTTTTCTAATTTAGCTAGGATGAAAAAAAAATTTTTTTTAATGTAATGTAAGCATTACTATCCTCCTGTTGTCTTGACACAATTCTGATTTCACAGAAGCTACGGAGGGTGATTTCAGGTCTGTATAGCACATAGGTGTATTCACTGTCATTCAAAGAATGCCTGAAGGTTGAGAGGTCTCATCCTAAGATGGTTTAGTATTTCTGATACTTGGGACTTTTAAACAGCCATCAGAAACACTTCCCTGGTAGTGGAGGGCACTTTGTTTCAAAACAAGATAACAATATTTTTATACAGTCAGACTATTTTTGCTGAGCTAATTTAATCTATGTATTATTAACTATGTATAAATACATCCAGATTGAGGGCAACTTTGGTTTTTCCCTTAATTTTAAACACTTACTAATAATCAGATATTTTCTTAATAACAATTTAAAGTGGCTTACAAAATAGAAAAAAATGTAATTTTACAACCAGAGGGGAAAAAGTAAAAACAGAAAATAAGTATACCTAAACCAGATTATGTACTTCACTAGTGCCTTCACAAACAATACAGGGAGTTTTTTTTAGACTACTTATGTCTCGACTTGTTTGCCCGGAAAGTGGAAGGGAATACGTGTGACTTGGAACCAGTGGTGGCATATGTTGACAAGACATTAGGACTGGACTGGATTCTAGTCCACCATTGAACTTTGCAACAGATCTGTAGACAACTCCAAATGAGTTCTGGTTTCAGTGGAGGGTAAGACATTAAAGGTTGACATGCTTCTTTTCAGGATTTAGCAAATTTGAAGAAGTTGCATCAAACTCCCAATGGCATGTCTCTTCATCAGTTTCATTTAAGAAGGAGTCCCTTGGCCAAAAGCCCATCTTCATCCAGCCTCTGTCAAGCATCAGGGTGCACAGCGGGGAGACAGTCAGATTTCATGCAAGGGTTTTTGGCATTCCCAAGCCAGAAATCCACTGGTTTCATAACCAGCAGCCAATTCTACCAACAAAAGATGTAGTTTTCCATTATGAGGAGGCCACAGGCATGGCTTTAATGCTTATAGTTGATGCTTACTCAGAGCATGCTGGGCAGTACTCTTGCAAAGCCGCCAATAGCGCTGGGGAAGCCTCTTGTGCAGCTGCACTCACAGTGACTCCAAAAGGTAAAGCTCATCTTGCTGTAAAGACTTGGATTTACTTCATACCTCCTGCTCCCACTGTTACTAATGAGAGTCTCTGCTGTTTGTCTCATTGCATAGTGTGGTCAGTCTGTAATTTACTAATGAAGTAACACCCAGTAGGTCCTCCTAAGTTCTCAATTATGGGTTCACCTATATGGTTTAAATCTCTGAAGTATATAATCTGTGCATTACATCAGTAAGTATTTTTTTAGGCATCAACTTTGATGTTTTTCCTTTTCTAAAGAACATCTCATCATTGGATCATTAATGATCCATTTGCCGTATATTGTTTGTACAGTATATGGAAGAAGGGGGACAAATGGTATTCCGTGGGAGGGGGCAGGGAAGAGAGAGGGAACAAGAGACTGTGTCACTCTGGTTAGCTGTGGTGACAACAGAAGGAAGGACCCAGATACTCTACAGCATCGCATGAGCCTTCGTCATCCATTCATCATTGGATCACTGGGAATGAACGTTCGTTCTTTTGTGTGATGTGATGTCCTGGAGCACACTGCGTCTGGCATGCTGCTTCCAAGTGACACTCATGTCTTTCATCTTCATCTTCCATGCCATTGTCTGTTACTAACCTAGCCAAGTGACAACACTTAGATCTTAATATTCTTTTCTTTTTCTTGTCACTTGATTATACAGTGCGAGCCCTAGCTAGGCAGAGTTCTGGGAAAGATGTAAGAAAGTCCATCAAGTCCCAGGCAGTGGCAGATTCCTCTTTCACAAAGCAGGAGAGCAGAATATCCCAAAACGAAATTAAGTCATTTCAAGGATCATCCTATGAATACGAATCACAGGTTTTTGAAAGCGTATCTCAAAGTTCCACCCACACAGCCTCATCGGTTCAAAATGTAGAGTTGCGTCATACTGCGTCCCTTTCACAAATTGCAGAGAGCACTGAGTTCTCTGGGAACTGGGCGGAAGAGGCAGTGGGCAAGGGCCCACGGATTCTGCTGCCGCTTCAGGACCTCTCTGTAAAGTGCGGCAACACGGCCCAGTTCCTCTGTGTTTTACAAGATGACTCTTCTGTTGATGTAACCTGGACTCATGAAGGCGGAAAGATAGAGGACTCGGAAAGAGTGACGCGGTCACAAGATGGAAATATTCAGTTTCTTAGCATACATCACGTTCAGCTGGTAGACCAAGGATTGTACAGCTGTATTGTACGCAATGACTATGGAGAGGAAACCACGTCGGCAGTATTGAGCATAGAAGGTGCTTCTTTGGTTTTTAGCTGTGACTTTCTTCATTTCATCCTCATCGCTTTATGCAGCTTTCCTGCTCTGCAGATCGAATCAGTGAATATGTTAATTAGCATATCCCTAACTCAGCACTCTATTGATAAATGACTTATGCAAGTCAGCCAGGTCATTGGCCAAACTTGTGACGCGAACATTCAACTTTCCTTCCATTCAAGGAAGTTTAACTCTCAAATCTCATTTCAGAAGGTTATGGTTCATTTCGTATGTGCTGTTTTTTCTAGTATTTACCCAATGTGCCACCTACGAAGTATACCAAAGAAGGTCAGGATGTTATAGTTCATTAGGTATTAATTAATTATTTATTGTTGTGCCTGATACTGTGCCAAGATTAAATTTAGTTATTTTAATATGAAGAGGCTCAACATTTCTCATTTCTGCCCTTTGTTTACAGATCTGGAAGTTCTAGCTATTTATAAGGAGACTATATAAATAGCAGATTGGGCACTGAAAATAATAGGGTTCTGTCTGGACCAAAATGAAGAGTCTATAGATATTTCTTGATAGATGATACTGCTTTTCAGTCTCAGATCCTCCTGGAATCATAGAATTATGAAACGGCAAGAGCATTATTTTTGTTGTTATCATGCTTGATTTCCACCATGTCTGGAAGGGCATGAATAAATTTGTCTTAGAAGAGAAAAGTTCCTCCTCTTATCCATGGACTTCCCCTTAGATAGGAAGGAGATAGGAGAATTATTCTTCAGGTGCTAGAATGCCATGCTGTATGTCAGCTAAAGTATCTTCATTGAGTCCCATGGAAGGAAGCCGATGGAGAAAGTTCCAGCATCTCCAGGGGTCCATGGAGAACTATGGCCTCGAGGTCTCTCCTGACCTGTCCATACCATTTTTAAGATGTTAGAGATGAGCAGGGCATAATATGGATAATATGGTGCTATGTGACTGCTGTCTTGGCTCTGAATTTTGAAACAGGTTCATACATCATTTACTGTATCTGTAATCCTCAGTCACCCAGAGGAGGCTTTTTCTTTCTTAATCTGATATTCTGTTCTGTAGATATTCCTAGTAATATTTCCATAGTCCTCAAAAGGACTATCTCAAGAACTGAGGTCTAGTTATGCAAGTGAAATGGAAAATCTGGTGGCATCCAGAGAGCTGAGCCTCCATTTCCCCATAGCTGCTAGCTAGTGCAGTAATCATCCAGAGTGACTATTTATCTGGGGGTGACATGGGTGACAACCAGGACAGGTTCTGCAGCCATGCAATTGGGTATTGGCTGTGTTGTGGAGGTAGGAGAAATGTAGGCCTTTTCAGCTTGATTCCTAAGGAACCTGGGCCCATAGTACGTGCTTGATTGTCATGTTGCTAGAGTGGATTTGAGCTGGACATTTTTGTCACAGGGTTTCCAGTTCCTTCGGTCCTAATTGATTATATTATTGAAGTGTTCTTGGAGCAAAAGCATTTTTCTCTTGGAAAGTCCAGACTTCCTCTTTTATACTTAAGCAAGTTGAAAGATAAGCCACTTTTAAGTGTTTGAAGAATGAAGGATCAGGCACAGTTGTCTAATTGTGGAACATAAGATCAGTCTTCATATGTTCCTCTTTTGGTCTTATAACTTGATGTAAGCCACATAGTTATCCACGAAGATCAAGTAGGAATATAAAACCCCATAAGTCTGCTTGAGTAGAGTTCTTCTGTGTGTAGTAAGCACAGATATATATTAGTTTGGGGACTAACATGCTGCCTTCCTTCTCATCCTAATCACATGTCACCTTCTCTAAATTCAGCATGTGTTTTACTCTTACAAACACAGCTAATTTATTCCTTTTCCTAACTTTATTCTCACCTAGCAAAAGAATCGCAAACCAGAGCAGTTACAAAAATTGCCCTTGGTTCAGACATTAAAAGTATTAAAACCCTCAAAGAGTCACAAATTAAAACAAGCCATGAAGTAAAGAGAGAATCATCAAAGAAAACGTGAAGTTTGTCCTTCACTTCGTGCCAAAGCCCACAAGGAACGGAGAAGCCAGGGAGGCCAGCCCGCGCGCGTGGTGCCACACAGATGGACGGAAGACCGAGCAGGAACCCGGGGAACCTGCCTTGCTCAACAGGCTGCCCCAGGGACGATTGTGTCTAAGGCCTACGCCTTTTCCCTATATAATAAAAGTCATTTTGAGTTGAGGGCTCTCTGTTTGGCTCCTTAATATGTCATCAGACTTTGTGTAGTTTAAAGTTTTAAAGATGGTTCAAGTCAAAGGACTACTTACTAGTAGGAAACACTTAATTCTGCAGGAAAACCTGAGAATAGCCCTCGGCAAAAAGTGGCAAGTTAGAAAATGCATGTTCCTTCTCAATGTGACACCATCTCTTAGTCTTTTAGTGATCAGTCGATAGGACATTAAAAAAAAAATTCCTGTAATTTGTGGATTGCTTTTTTGAATGCATGTAAAGGCATGAGGAATTAAAGAACTAAAAGTGGAAATTTCACAGAGAACCTAAAATAAAATTTTTAAAAAATCTTTCTGCAAACATTGTCATGTACTTTATCAGCTCATTGATTTGTTTGGCATGGATTTTTGGGGTTGCATTTGGGAGGTGTAATTTTCTATTACCAGAATCAAGGAAAATCATAATTGTACGAATATATAAACTGAGGCAGAAAGTATATGGAATTAATCATTAAAATCTTTGTATATATTTTTCCATTTTAGCCCCAGAATCCATTTTGCATGGGAGGATTGAAGAGCAGATTGAGGTGGAGATGAAAGGTATTGTTATATTGGATGTGAAATTCAAGTAGAAATTCTGAAGGATTAATAGAATCCTTGAGCTGCCTACTTTCTCTTCGTATTATTGAGAAAAATGACATAGATGTACAAATATATCTCTTAGAGTATATATTACTATGTCGCATGCCTAGTTTAGTATGCTGATGGTTACATGCATTTCTTGGTAATTTGTTTGATGGTCATTTAAAATTTTGTATTTAAAATTTATCAGTCACATTCAACTTCATGTTTGCAGCCATTTTCAAAAGTGCGTATTGGAAAAGTTGTCATCTTAATGCATGAAATCAAGAAGTAGAAGTTTGTTTTCAAAATCACAGTGAATTAAATTGAACAATAGACAATAACCTAGCTGTCGTTCTCAGAATGCAATGTCATGAATGAATTATGATTGAAATGCTATTTTGTTTAGGGTGTGTGAAAATGTTACATTCCCATTCTGGTGTACACTTCATGCACATACATCATTTTAACATTGATATGTCTCTTACACTGGCTTGCAGATAGCTGCCTTATGTGATCCTCATTGCCTGCTTTCCTTTGCATAACATTGTGACTTTATAGCTGTATTAGTTCGAATAAACGCCTTCTCACTTTATTTTAGCTAATTATTTATGGTTATAGTTCTTAATAGATATTTTTTAAATAGTTAATTCTCAAAAATATAATAATTTAATCTGCAATCAAAAGGATCAGAAAGGGCGTTTATTCCACTCTCTGCAAGTCAGGTAAGAGTTTCCTCTTAGCCATCAAAAGAACAAAGTTTTCCTGATCTCAAAACAAACATGCACAGGAACATGTTATTTTGAAATGCATTTTTGCTTGTTCAAGAAGAAATTTCAACAGTCTGAAGAAAAGACCAGACAACGAACGATTTTCGTGTCAGAATCTTTTAAACAGAGCATGGTGTTGCGTTTATTCGAACAAATATGGTGAGTGAATTTTTTTTATGGATTTGTGAGAATCTGTAGCATGCATTTTATTCTATTTCCTATTTTGCAATTTCATTTATTTTCAACTTTTTCAAATACTATGGAAAATAGTAAAATGCTTTATAAATTACTTTTTTTTCAGAATTGTTCTCCGAGGGGGAATCTGAACATTCCGAAAGAGATACACGCGATGCCTTTTCAGATTCTGAAGACTTAGACCACAGCTCCATGGCTGCTAAAAGATATGCAAGTCGAATATCATCTACGAGCTCCTGGCCTGAATATTTCAAGCCTTCTTTTACCCAAAAACTTACTTTCCAATATGTTTTAGAAGGGGAACCTGTTGTTTTTACGTGTAAATTAATTGCTTGTCCAACTCCAGAAATGACTTGGTTTCATAACAATCGGCCCATCCCAACGGGTCTTCGACGGGTTATAAAAACTGAGAGTGATTTACATCATCACTCTTCCAGCTTAGAGGTTAAAAGCGTCCAGAGCAGAGATTCTGGAAGTTATAGATTATTAGCAATGAATAGTGAAGGGTCGGCTGAATCGACGGCATCATTGCTTGTTATGCAAAAAGGGAAAGATGAGAAATGTTTAGAATTTCTGAAAAGGGCAGAGCAGACACATGGAAATACGGAGGCTTTAGCTGAAAGGAGAGAAGACAGGATAGAGGTTGGCCTGAGGTTTACTGGTTCTCCCTTTAACAAAAAACAAGACGTAGAACAAATAGGAATGATGAGGACGATACACTTTAAGACAGTAAGTCCAGGCAGGAAAATGGACTTTCCCTATGAGGAGGAATATTTAGAAAGTAAATCTGACATAAGGGAATGGCTTAGCGTAGGTGAAAGCTTCCTGGACAAGGAGACCAAAATGAAGTTGCAACGTTTGCGGGAAGCTAGAAAAATGTTAATGGAGAAGAAGAAATTATCTGTTTCAGATGTGTCCTCTGAAATAAGCACAAGAACTCTGAGAAGTGAAACTAGGGATAAAGACCTTCTGTTCTCTAGAGAGGAGCTGGAAGGCAGGTTTGTATTGGATCTAGCCAAAAATAGGGATAAAGTAGATCATTCGTGTGAGGGGATTGTCCAAAATCCACAGGTCCTTCCTGATCAAATGGATCAAAATGTAGAATCTGGAGAACCTCCCCCAAGCTTTCAAACTACTGTTGATGAAGAAATCCTCCAGACTGAAATAAGAATGAGCCAAGAGGAGTTTCTAAGAGAAAGTCTCCAAAAAGACCATTTATATGGTAGGATTCTGGTAAGCGAGGATACCCATGGAAGAGAACTTGAAGAAATTATGACCAAAACTGAAATTGGAAGGTCCTCTAGACATATCACTGTTGTAAATAAGAACGAGGAAATGTTTGAGACTCCTGAAGAGGTGTCCCAAGTTGTACCACACACCAGTGAAGCTTTGGGTGCAGTTATAAATATTGAAGAAAATGCAGAGCTAGATAGTGAGAATGTAAGAAATGACGATTTGAGAGAAGTACAGCACTTTACTTCCACTGAAGCTGATGAATTTGAAACCGAGCAAGAAGGAAGGACCACAAGATTTTTGGAAAGTTCTTTCCAAAAGCATCCACAACGTTGCCCACCTTCATTTCTTCAAGAAATTGAATCTCAAGAAGTTTATGAAGGTGACAGTTGTAAATTTGTGTGTCATTTTCAAGGATATCCTCTACCCATAGTGACGTGGTATAACAATGATCTACCAATCCCACGTCACCGAGACTTTGTCACTCACACCTCGGAGAACTATTCAGTATTAACTTTTTCTTCTGTTCTTCCTCAAAATGAAGGCTCTGTTACCTGTGTGCTGTTTAACCAATACGGAACAGTAAAAACAACTGGTGTACTTAAAGTGAAGGCAAAGCAAGGACACGGGGTTGATACACGTACAGTCCCAGTGTTGTGTGAATACACTGATGAGGAAGAGGAGCTGGCATTGGTGTTTGACCAAACAAAAGGCATTCAGCCGTCTTGGAGACAAGACGGTCGAAAACATCTCCAAACCAACTTCCCAGTTCCTCCCTCTGCAGACGCAGAATTGCTTTCCTTTCCTGTAGAAATTCAGATAACAGCAGCTACTCCAACCCCAGAACAGGATAAAGAGTCAAGAGAATTGTTTCACCCTGAGGAGCTGGAACCTACAGTAACACCCCAGGATGAAGCTCCTCCATCACCAAAACACAAATTTATATTTTCTTCAGATATTACTAATGAGCCACCAAAAATGTTACAAGAGATGCCAAAGCATTCCAGGTGTAGAGAAGGGGATTCCATAGTATTTGAATGTGTATTGTCTGGTGAGCCTAAACCAGTCGTGACATGGTTTCAAAATGGGCTCCTATTAAAGCAGACCCAGAAGTTTCAACTTGAAGAAGTTAATTTTAGCCACAGATTATATATTAATGATATCAATTATCAAGATTCTGGAGAATATAAATGTGTTGCTCAAAACAGTTCAGGAACCATTGAGAGTGTTTCAAATCTGACTGTGGAACCGGTCACTTGTAGGGGGTATAGTCATTTGGAAAATACTGGTGGAATTTATACAAAATATTCCAGAGCTCAACAAATTCAGGGAGAATCTGTAAGGGCCCATTTTTATGATTATCCGCCTGGTCCTTTTATTCCCCAATCCAATATAAAAGAACATTCTGTAAGGGAATGTTTTCAAAGCCTTGAGACAATTGAACAGATAGATCAGAAAGATCAGGTTCGTTGCACATATTCTAGAGAAAAACTACCCAGATTTATGCAAGGTGCTTCTAGAGCCATAAAAATCAACAAGCCTGTCAGAGCCAAACTCATGCAGTGTCAGAGTGAAGGGAGAGAGGGACACATAGATGAAAAATCAAAGCTGTACCAAGCCGAGGGTACTGTTTATCCATTTGTTGATGATTTCAGTGAAGTTAAAAGAATTAGGAAAGAGGTAAAAATTGATTTCGGAAAAGTTGGTGATGCAGAAAGGGAAAATGTGCAAGAATACGCCCAAAGAGACTATTTACCAAATATCCAGTCTGAGAGAGCTTCTGATAGCTACAATCCAAAAGATTCATCTCTCATCATATATGAAGAACCCTTTGAAGAGAGACACTACCCAAGGAAAAATGTGAAGCATAGAATCATTGCATTTGAAAAGTTACAACATGTAGAAAAAGGAGTTCTAGAAAAAAGACTTACCAGGAAATCATTTGTCAGTCCTCCTCAGAGGAAGCTTGATGACAGAGACTTTCCTTTTAAGCAAAGAGAATCAAGATCAAGTAACCTAAATGCAAATATATATCAGGCAGAGACAATGTCTCCAGACACTGAGCCAGATTCATCTGACATTGTAATGAATTTAAAGCTGCTTTCTTCTCAAATGTATAAGGAATTTGAAGTACAAGAGGGGGAAAAACAGAAAGAAGTAGGTCTTATAGATCAATCTGTAATTTCTGGAAGGGCTGAACAGGAAGCACCCATTACATTTGACTTAAAACCATTCCACTCACAAATAGAAAATGCAGATCGAAAATTCCAAGCATTAGATGGTGGTCAACCCGAAGAAGCTGGTTTTAAAATCCAACATCCTGCTTCTGAAATAGCTGATGCTGAGAGCATTGTATTTAATCTAAAACAAATGTATTCTCATATAGGAGATCCAGCTAAGGAATTCCAAGGGCCAGAAACTCAGCAACAGAAAACACCTTATAAAGAAGAAATTGCCGGCACTGAAGCATCACAATCTGAGACACAAAATACCTCTAAAAGTGTGCTGAATAACATTTTTACCAGTCCAGAAATGTCTTCCAGTCATGAGTTTTCACATAGGACTGTGATGGAGAAGAGGCATTTTGATGAAAATATTCTTTCTTTGGAAAAACATACACAAGAACATAATTTAGAAATTTTAAATCCTGATATTTCTCTTAAATCTTTTTGTGAAGAAACCCACAGTGGATCATGGACCCTACTTCAAACCTCATCTCCTGATGTAGGAGAAACTGATATTTCTGAGGAAAACAGTTCTCTAGAAAATGGAGGTAGAAGTTTCATTTCACATTTGAAAAAAGCAGCAAGTGAGGGAAAGCTCTTAGAGGTCTATGAAAAGGAAGAAGAACACACTTTGGAAGCAGAGTCGGCATCATTTCAGAAGCAGGATGGAAGGACACAGGGATATGTCACTGGAATTTTGGGAGACCACAGAGGTGATGTTCACCGGGTAGCTGCATGCCACACAGAAGTGAGCCAGCGCTTTCCATTCTTAATGACTGAGGAACAGCAGGATCCAAATGAACAAATAAGGGAAAAAATTGATGCCTTTGGAAAAGAAAAATGTAACGAAGTTCAAGTTCAGAATGAAACTTCTGTCTCCACTACTGAAGGAGAAGAGATAGAAACTTGTTTTTCTGAAAATCTGCCTAAATTGGATGAGGCACGTACAACAGAAGTAATGGACTCTGAGACCTCTCTGACAAAATATTTACTTGCTGCTGGAAAGCACGAAGTTCCTCAAACGAAAGACACCAAACACAAGGCAAACCTTCTCCAGAGTGAATCAATCACATCAATGGAGGTTGAAGAAGTAACTTTCAACACTGTGTATGAATATTACAACCAACAACAGGAATCATTAGGTCGCCCATTTTCCCCTGAATCTGATATTTCGATTGATGTAGGAAGTATAAGCAGTGAAGAAATCTCAGAGTTAGATCAGTTTTATACCCCACCATCCTCTGTTGAACATTTTGAAACTCCAAAGTCTCCTGATTTTTATTTCAGTCCTTCAGATACAACTAAACAGTTCGCAACAAATTCAGGAGGTGAGACTGTGGAAAGAACTACAACTTTAGAGGAAGCTGCCGAAAGGTACTCTACACCTTCAGAAGGAGAGGTAGCAGAGAGATACTCCACACCTCCAGGAGAGGCACTGGAGAGATATTCCACACCCCCAGGAGAGGCTCTCGAGAGATATTCCACACCCCCAGGGGAGGCTTTAGAGAGATATTCTACACCCCCAGGAGAGGCACTGGAAAGATATTCTACACCCCCAGGGGAGATAATAGAGAGATATTCTACACCTTTAGGAGAAGAAACAGTTGAAAGATATTCTGTTCCTACTGGAGGACCAAATCCCATTGGAAACTTAAAAAGGTACCCATCAAAAATAGAAAGGGAAGACAGTACACCAAATGAACATTTCCATACACCTACAGAAGAGAGGAGTTCAGCTAATGAACTATGGCGTTCCGATTCATTTGGCACGCCCAGTGAAGCCATTGAACCAAAAGACAATGAAATGCCGCCATCTTTCATTGAACCTCTGACCAAAAGAAGTGTATATGAAAACACAACATTAGGCTTCATTGTTGAAGTTGAGGGCATTCCAGTTCCTGGTGTGAAATGGTATCGAAATAAATCTCTGCTAGAGCCAGATGAAAGAATCAAAATAGAAAGGGTGGGTAATGTGTGCTCTTTGGAAATTTCTAACATTCAAAAAGGAGAGAGGGGAGAGTACATGTGCCACGCCGTGAACATCATAGGGGAAGCAAAGAGCTTTGCGAAAGTGGACATAGTGCCCCAAAAAGAAAGAGCAGTGGCCCTCCCACCTCCAGTAACACATCAGCATGTCATGGAGTTTGAACTGGAAAACACGACATCATCAAGAACTCCTTCTCCTCAAGAAATTGTCTTGGAAGTTGAATTAAGTGAAAAAGACGTTAAAGAATTTGAGAAGCAAGTGAAAATAGTCACAGTTCCTGAATTCACTCCTGATCATAAAAGCATGATTGTGAGTCTGGACGTTCTACCTTCGAATTTAGCAGATCCAAATATGGCCTCGAGGGGGGAAGAAGGCAAAGATTTAAAAATTGATTTAGAAGTATTTGAAATGCCTCCTCGCTTTATAATGCCTATTTGCGATTTTAAAATTCCAGAAAAT
Organism: Mustela nivalis; assembly: GCF_964662115.1. Classification (NCBI taxonomy): domain Eukaryota; kingdom Metazoa; phylum Chordata; class Mammalia; order Carnivora; family Mustelidae; genus Mustela; species Mustela nivalis. The sequence continues at coordinate 41,241,478 of NC_139030.1, forward strand.
TCAGACGCAGTGTTCAAATGTTCAGTCATAGGCATCCCTAGCCCGGAAGTTAAATGGTATAAAGAATATATGTGTATTGAACCAGATAATGTCAAATATATGGTCAGTGAGGAGAATGGAAGTCACACCCTTATAATTCGAAACGTCGGTCCATCTGATAGTGCGACATACAGGTGCAGAGCTATGAATCGCGTAGGAGAGGCTATCTGCCGGGGATTTCTCACCATGGGAGATTCCGAAATGTTTGCTCTGCCAACAAAGAAAAGCAAAGTGACTTTAAGCAGCTTGAAGGAAGAGTTAGTCTTAAAGAGCAAATACTCAGGCAGCTTTTTTGAATTTCAGGTGGTGGATGGGCCTCCCAGGTTTATCAAAGGTATCTCTGACTGTCACGCACCTTTAGGCACAGCAGCTTATTTCCAGTGTTTAGTCCGTGGCTCTCCACGACCCACAGTTTACTGGTACAAAGATGAGAGATTGGTGCAAGGTGCACGATTCAGTGCTGAGGAAAGTGGCATAGGATTCCACAACCTGTTCATAACGAACTTAGGAAAAGATGATGAAGGAGAGTACAGGTGTGTGGCTATGAATGAGTCAGGAATGGCAGAGACCTGTGCAGCCCTGACCCTAACTTAGTATCTTGTGCAAAGTTTCAGTGCCTCCGTAATGATCAAATTGATTGAGTGCTGCCATATTTTCCAAATTATATAGGTCCAATAAATTTCCAAATAGGTCTACTTGATCTGAATTTGATACATTGAAAACCCCTGGGAAAACAGTCTCTCTCTGTAGAAATCTCATGTTTGTAGGATATGTAAATATTCTGTGATCTCAACTGTGGAACCATCACTGTGTCAACTCTGCTGTGAATCATCAAGCATGATTAAATATCTCCGTGGCTACCTAACCGTCTGTACCGCTGCTTTACCCTCGTTCCTCCTCCACAAAAGAGTTTCAGTAGAATGCGTTCTCTTTTACCAGATAAACTATTTACGTAAAGTAAAACATAAGATGGAAGACCGGGTCAGATGACCTCCCAGACAGGTTGTTAAGGTAATTCTCCTCTCTGCTCTGACTATTAAGTCATTTTTGAAATTGTAACCCTTTTGTATCCAAATCCAGGCTTACTGACTTGGACTTAGAATAGATAGAACAAATAACAGAAGCCAGCCTCACCCAATTGATAACTAGTTCTCTAATCTGTTTTACATTGCAACCATAATATATTTGTTTGGCTCTTTTAAAAACATTTTCATTATTAATATCCCTCCTCTTTGTAAATGTTTTGACTGTTGCTGGTTTTGAAGGGACCAACAGTGCTTTCTTTTTGGATGGAGTTCATCTAGACATTTGTACATTTGCAAAATATGCGAAGAAAGATCTTTCCACTTTTGGGAATACCTCTTTTTCTCAATTTTTAAAATATCATCAAATGTTAAATGCAACATTCACTTGATATTGACTTGGGGGAGAGGGGAAACTACTATATTACACTTATATAGAGATTTTAAAACTGTAGTCCAATTTCAGAATCTTTAACATTAGAAAATAGAAGGTGGGGCATTTTTATATCCAGCAACACAATAATTTGTATCTCAGATTATATGCAATTAACAAGATAATAAGCTTTCCTGTCATTTTTAAACTAACTAGAAATTTTTAAAACTAACTAGAAATTTAAAAGCATTCAAATTTAAGATATATGTGTCTCTAAGGTGACTTTATTTTTCAAAATTATAAAAAATTCACAAAACTCTGGACAGAGTATCTGTGTATCACTGTGAACCTAAATCTTCTCACATAAGATGTAATAAATAAAAGAAAATTCAGTTTTCTTACCTAAAAATGAGGAGTTAGACCAAAAGACCTCAGAAATAATTGTTCAACTCTGCGATTCTGTGTCATCCTAAAAGTAATGTTTCTTAATATAATTTAGGATTAACTTTAGTTTTACAACAAATGATGAGAAAATAATAGAATGTAGTAATGAAGTTACGAATCTTTCCTCCCTCCAACTCTGAATTACTCTCTGTTACCTAACAGCTGGATTTGTCCTCTGCATCATGTACCATGATCATATTAGAGATATTGCTTTTAATTATAACTTAAGCAATTTAAATTTAATTTTCAAAAGAATTCATATATTCAATTATGTTTGTTTCTTTCATCTAACCATTTTTTATTCCCACAGTGGGAGTCCCTTATAGGCTTCCCAAATTCAAGGAGCAGTTGAGAATGTGCAGAATATAGAGCAGTCAGGCTTACACCCCTCCTCACCCTGCCCCCCTAAAATATCTGTTTTCCTGTCTTGAGTCACCATAACTCATCCAGATAGATATACTATTGTTCCACAATAGTATATCTATTGATATACTATTCCAAATGATTGTGGAACAATCATTTCTGTTTCAACCAGTGAGTACATAGTGTCTGTGATAATAAGTATAGATATAATATATTGCATCATAAATCTCTAAAATAAAATTAGTTCTATAGTTTAGGGACTTTGGGATTTATTCTACTCTTAGTTACAAAATGGACATTTCAATAAATTAGAAATTCAGGTCATGACAAACAAGACAATGGCTGGCATAGGAAGGATAGAAGGAGGCAAGGGAGGAAGGAAGAAGGGAAAAACCTGGTAATGTCTTATTGAATTTAGAGGAAGGAAGGGTTTGATTTTGCTCATTAGAATTCTTATAGGCTCAAATGCAATGAATTGAGGATATTCAGAATAACAAATGACTGAAGGAAGAAAAATAAGCCTTGCCTTACTTACTTGGCTTACTTATTGTTGTAGATAATTAAATGAAATTTTTTTCTGATTCAGTGGCACATAACTTAAAAGCTGGGAATATTAATTTCTCTGATGCTGGATAGAGAATTCATTGTATTATACGTAGTAAAGTTTAGACATTAGCTGCAGCTACTACATGTACTTTTAACTATACCTTTGATGTTTCAGCACATTTGAATTTTATTTACTGTATTTTTTATGGTCAATACACCATGTTAGAAGTAAGAGAATACAACTGAAAATACTTCAAATATTAGTGAGTTGGGATGATTTAAATATTCACATTCATTCCCTTTACAGATATTTCGGGACTTCAAATGAAGGGACATGAGTAATAAATGTAAAGTTAAGTAGTCACCATTAGAATGTGAAATTAATCAATGGCTATGCAGTTTACTAATTTGAAATAATAAGTAACTGAATATGTATTCTACATGCCATTGGTAAATTTTGCCAGTGCATTTAGAACCATTAGACACTAGAGTTGTGCCTTCTGATGCTTCTATGCCAGCACAGAGAGAAATTAAGGCATGACTACTCCATATGATACAAGGGGAGTGAATTAATACAATAATAATTCTGCTTTTGGGTAAGGTAATAAAACTATTTTAACAGAGCTGTTCTACATTCCTACCAGATTTAGTGAAAAGCCTAATTCCTTCTTATCAAATTATGCCTGTCATCCGTAATATTGTTTAAAGAATATCTGTTATTCACTCTTGTTTTTCTGTTCAATAATGCTGTATAGGTATTTCTCACACAATAAAGTACAATCCCATTTTTAGTGTTGGAGTTATTTTCTTTCATTCCTGATTCTCCCATTTTATTGACTTAACAAAAAGCCTTATTATAAAAGCTCTGTTGAAATACTATGGCAATTTACAGGGACAAAGAAAGCAAGAATTTCTCTTAAGTGAAACCAATGATTCTCTTACAAATACAAATTAAGTATTTCTTATAGCCTCTTCTTCTTTTTTTTAAATAGCTTTAGTTTATAAGCAGTAACGGAAATATCAGTGTTTTATTTTGGAAATACTCAGTCTTCAGTTTGACAATGGCTATCATTCTTAACTCAAGAAAATTCTAAACATAAATAATAATTCTGGATCTTTTTGAATTTGATTTAAATAATTCTGGATTCTTTTATTTTAAAAATATAGGCAGCAGTTTTTCAAACTTTAGAATTGAGGTTATACCACAGAGAAAAATTCATAAAATAGCTTTAAAATTTATAAACTAACACAAATGAAGTGGATTGAAAGTTGCATGAGTACAGTATTTATAGTTATATAATATAAAATGAGCTAAGAAGTGTGCTTAGAATGTGAGCTTAGAAATGTGCTTTTTAAAACATCTTGAGATAATCTAATGATTCCAGGACTAAAGCAGAAGAAAGCCATCATCTGGTGCATAATTTTTTGACTTCTATTTTTTGTTGTTGTTAAATAAAATTGATAGTAAAATAATAATCACTTTTCCCCATACAGAGTTTTCTAGTTCTCTTCTGTCTGCTGAGGAAGAAGAATTCCAAACTTATAGCTCTGGCCTTCAGTTATCTAACAGAAATGAAACACTTGAACTTTTGTCTGAACCTCCAATTCATTCAACTACATTTGATTCCAAAAAGGAAGGCCATGTTCCAGTTTTCACCAAGGAAGTGTCAAATGCTGAAATAAGTATAGGGGATGTAGCTAAACTGTCTGTTACTGTCACTGGCATTCCCAAGCCTAAAATTCAGTGGTTCTTTAATGGAGTCATGTTAACCCCTTCTGCTGACTACAAATTGGTTTTTGACGGCAATGATCATAGTCTGATCATTCTGTTCACCAAATTTGAGGATGAGGGAGAGTATACATGTGTTGCCAGTAATGAATATGGACGGACAGTATGCAGTGCCTATCTAAAAATCAGTTCCAAAGGAGAAGGGCACAAAGAGACAGAACCAGAACCAGTGGAGAAATTTCTGGAGAAGTCTGAAGGGCCTTGTCCTCCTTACTTCCTTAAGGAGTTCAAACCAATTCAGTGTGCTCGAGGGCTCCCTGCTGTCTTTGAGTACAGGGTTCTTGGAGAGCCTGCACCCACTGTGTTGTGGTTCAAAGAAAACCAGCAGCTTTGCACCAATGTTTATTATACCATCATTCATAACCCGGATGGTTCTGGGACATTCATTGTCAATGACCCTCAGAGGGAAAACAGTGGCCTCTACGTCTGTAAAGCAGAGAATACATGGGGTGAGTCCACCTGTGCAGCAGAGCTGCTTGTAGTTCTGGAAGACAGGGACATGACCGATGCTCCCTTCAAAGCAGAGCCTACAACAGAGGCTGCTGAAGGTTTTCCATTAAAGGGTCTTGCAGTTGACACATTTGACTCAGAGAAGGAAATTGCAGCTTTTGTAAACAACACCGTTTTGAAAGCTGCTTCCATGGCAGAAGAAAACCAGCAGCTTGCTTATGAGCATACAGTTAAAGCCAGTGAACTAAGTAGTGAAGTTACGTTAGTGGCCAAGCACTTGCAATCGGTAGTCATGTTGGAGCAGAATGTGCCTGATCCAGAAAGCAGTAGGGCGCTTCTTTCCGTCAGCAGCACTGTTTGTACTCAGTCTATCAAGGAACTGTCTCCCAATTTACAGCTGGAGATGGTCCAGTCCCAGAAAACACTCAGCAAAGATGTCCTAATGCTTCAAGAGCCTGAACCACAGGTCGTCCTATCAGATGCTGAAAAAATCTTCCCAAGTGCTGTGTCTGTAGAAGAAATCAGTTCATTAACAGTGGAGCCTCTGAAAACTTTACTAACTGAACCCGAAGGGAGTTATCCACAGTCTTCGATAGAAGACACTCCAGCCCATTCATATCCAACCTCTATGGCTGAGGAAGAGCTTTTACCAGAAGAAAAGACAGTGTCTTCAATGGACAAAGAGCAAAGACTGACCCTTCCCAAGCAAGACACACCACGTGCTCTCACACTGAGTCAGAGCTTAGCTGAGGGAAGCATGGAAAGTCTTAAGGGTCCTGAGGTCATCACCTCTGAGGTCAACCGGGAGCCCCAGGTCCCTTCAGAACACACATGCAGAGAAGATGAAATTCTGATGGAAAGTGCAGATCAACTGGAAAGCACAGGGCAAGAACATGCAGCCAGGACTGAGGAAGGCAAGTCCTTAAGATTTCCACTACTGTGTGAGGAAAAGCAGGTACTTCTCAAGGAAGAGCATTCTGATGACTTAGTCATGCCCCTGAACCAAACCAGTGAGTGTAAGAAAGAGCCCTTGATGGTCAATGGAGTGCAAAATGTGCAGGCAAGCGACACTCTTTCTAAGGAAAGGTTGCTTCCTGGAATTCCAGAAGAACAACGATTAAACCTCAAAACTCAGATCCGCAGGGCTTTGCAAGCAGCAGTGGCCAGTGAGCAACCAAGTCTGTTCTCTGAATGGCTAAGGAACATTGAAAAGGTGGAGGTGAAGGCCATAAAATTCACCCAAGAGCCCAAGCGCATTCTGTGTACCTACCTTATTACCTCAGTGAAGACTCTAACGGAAGAATTAACCATTGCTATTGAAGGCATTGATCCTCAAATGGCTAACTTGAAAACTGAGCTTAAGGATGCTTTGTGCTCTATTGTGTGTGAGGAAATAAACATCTTGACAGCCGAGGGTCCCAGAATCCTGAAGGGAGCCAGAACAGGCCCGCAGGAAGAGATGGGTCCTTTTCCAGATTCCCAGAAGGTTGACACAGTCTGGGAACCAGAAGTCAAATCTAAACATCTTGTCTCTGCAGAAGAGGTCAGCTATTTTCATGTGGAAAGCCAGGTCAAAGTTGCGGATACCACACCTGTCCCTGATGATGTTGTTCCAGCTCCTCCTAGCCCTGATGAAAAACAGGATGAGTCCCCAAAGCCGTCAGAGGAAAGAAAGAAGTCCCCCGGAAGTGGTACCGGGGAGGCTGGCCTAGGAGAGCTACAGGAAGCTGAGGGCAGCGTAGTTGAAGGGAACGGTCCTGTCATTCACACGCCCTTGGTGGACACTACTGTGGAGGAAGGTGACACTGTAAAACTCACATCATCCATAACAAAGGCCAAAGAGGTGAATTGGTATTTTGAGGGCACACTGGTGCATTCAGATGAAAAGTTCAAGTGTTTACAAGATCAAAATACATATACGTTAGTAATCGACAAAGTAAATACAGAAGAACATCAAGGAGCATATACCTGTGAGGCCTTGAACGACAAGGGAAATGCAGCAACTTCAGCCAAACTCACTGTAGTCAAAAGAGGTTGGATTTTAAGGATGAGGGGGCTCAAGCTCTAACGTTCACTGGATCGTAATGATTTAGTTTCCATCACTGAGTTTTCACTTACCTGCCTCTGCCAGAATGTGATTTGTGTAGAGTAAGAATGAAACCACAGACATAATCATGGTTATTAATTCTTTTCCTTTTTCCGTACTGCCTTGCAAGGTCATACATTATCCTATCTACATTCCTATTTATTTTTAAAATTAGATGTTATGTTCCTATATTCCATAATACCAGTATGTTTTTTTAGTTATATTTAGTTGAAAGTACTTTAATATAACATTTAATAAAAGCTGTCAGTGAATACCTTGCTGCCTGAAATTACCAGTCTCATCCCTGAATTCAAAATAACCATGATTAATTGTCCATTGGTGTTTCTTATTTGTATTTCTTTTTGGATTTTGTTTCACTTCATCACTGTATGTAGTATATCACTTTTTAAAAATGCTATTCACAGTGTCCTTAGCATGGTATATTTAAAGAATATATCATGTTGTTATGCATGTAAGCCCATAGCATCACATTTTAATCATGTTTTTCACAATCCACTGCAAAATAACGATTGAATATGTTAAAAGCTACTTATTGTCTTCTTTTACCTTCAATGATTGTTCTCATTTTCCAGTCACTTGTCCTCAACCCCTGCAATCCATCTCACCAGTTTCAACTGTTTTACTTCATTAACAGCAACAAAAGCGAGAAGAGAAAGAAAAATGTGGTCTGCCTGATAAGGAGGCATGCTAACAGCCTCTGCTTCCCTTTGCAGCTGCCCCAGTGATCAAAAGGAGAATCGAGCCCCTGGAAGTAGCTCTGGGCCACCTAGCCAAATTCACCTGCGAGGTCCAAAGTGCCCCCAATGTCCGGTTCCAGTGGTTTAAAGCTGGCCGAGAAATTTATGAAAGCGACAAGTGTTCTATTCGCTCCTCGAAGTATGTCTCCAGCCTGGAAATCCTGCGAACCCAGGTGGTGGACTGCGGCGAGTACACCTGCAAAGCTTCCAATGAGTATGGCAGTGTCAGCTGTACGGCTACCCTAACTGTGACAGGTAAATGGCATAGACTGAGCTGGTTGCGCTGCTTCACACTGTAACCTGTTTTACTTTTTCTGCAGCGCAGGATGGAATTGTGCTGCCAACTGGAAAGACCAACAACCATGCTGTGACACAGGGGCTAGGTTGTACAGCATCCATGTGGGATGAGATCTCATTCGTTACTGTCTTCTTTCAAGAGCAGCTAAGGGAAAAATAAAAATAATTTATTATTTTGAGAACAGTGTCAAGGAGTCCAATGAGCAGTGGCACCTGAAGGTTTGGTTTGGAGGTTTTTTTGTTTTGTTTTGGTTTGGTTTTTTGGTTTGTTTTGTTCTCTTTCTCTCTCTCTAAAATGACTAGCATGGTGGAAATATCTTGGCTAATTCCTTCTGGCCTGGTTTGGCACTTAATGTGACACATTTCAAGATAGTGTGTTGCTACTAAAATTTAAATAATGTCCTATTGTATTTAATAATTTGGAACCAGTTACCCAGTTAAGAACAGAATTACAAACTGGAGGGTGGGGGAAAGCCAGCACATAAGATTGAAGTTAAATCCTAAAATAAGACAGGGAGCTCTTCAGGACTATAAACTAGGATTTTCACCCTAGGTTTTACTACTAATTTAAAAGTAAGAGCAACTACATAAATATTCTGTTCTCAATTTCCTCATTGACAAGATGACTTTTGAGTAGCTCACACTCATTGAGTATTTGGTTTCCCTCATTAGGAAAAAAAATATCAGTAGCACTTTCCTTTTCTTTGTCTATCTGTCTCTGTCTGTTTCTCTTTTGCTTTCTTCTTCCAAGGGTAAGTGTGAATGTAAAGTCTGGGGTAACAATTCTCTGTGCTATTGAGAGAAGGTATGCACTAAATATCTGGGTGGAACAGCCCCTTGGTCTTTTCCAATAGAAGCCTGCAAGGGAAAGGCAAACAAAGGCCATCTTTTTAGCTTGGAAAAGTCAGGGTTCCCTCTAGTTTCCTTTTCCCTGCAGGTCTTTCATGTATCAAAAAATCCGAAACCCAGGCCCATGATAACCCATCCAATGGTTCACTCTGTGATTGGAGCGTCCATACAACTAGCTGCCTGGCAGTATTCTTAATGATGCCTTTGGAAACCTCTTCACCCAAATTAGTCCAGCTGAATAAGGGCACTAATACCTGAGCTTTCAAATAATAAGAGGGAAAGGAGGAAGAGGAGGAGATTTTTTTTTTTAATTGGAAAGAGGTTCCTAAAGACTTCCCTCAAAATGCAGAATGGAAATAGGAAATTACTTCTATAAATTTTTTTACAAGTTCAAAATGATATAGGGAATGTTTCAGAGTTGGGCCATTGAAGGATTTGCTAATGGTTGACATGAACTTTAGGGAGACCTCACCAAAGTACTCTGTCTTCTTATCACTTAATGTCCCTACTCTTCAGGAAAGTTGAGTGCATTTTCTTTATCTTCCCTACACAGTCTTCTAATTCACAGAATTAAAGGAGCAGCTGAATTACTTATCAAATGATTCAGATAATGAATCAGCTACTAAAGTGGACAAATCATTAACAATAATAAGTTAATGTTACTAGACAAAGCAACATTTGTTCTTTCCTTTATGGGAGACATTGAAAGTGGTGTCTCGCTCCTTTATAAAGAACCCTCTCATCCCTTTCCTTTGGCCAATCTTTTCATCTGATGAATTTATTATCCTATTTTAAATAATGTCTCGTGTCTATCTAAATATGTAGCTCATCTTTTCTCTTTCTTATAATATATAATTACAGCAAGAGCTTCTGTGGGGACAAAAATATAATGTTGAAAAAACTTTCTTTTGCAGAGGCATATCCACCAAGCTTTTACTCCAGACCTAAGTCTGTTACAACTTTTGTGGGTAAGACAGCCAAGTTCCTCTGCACGGTGTTAGGGACTCCCGTGATTGAAACCATTTGGCAGAAAGACGGTGCTGCATTATCACCTTCCCCTAACTGCAAGATTTCAGAGGCAGAAAATAAACACAGTTTAGAACTCTCAAATCTTACAATTCAAGATCGAGGCGTTTATTCTTGCAAGGCTTCCAACAAGTTTGGAGCTGACATCTGCCAAGCTGAGTTAATCATCATCGACAAGCCGCATTTCATTAAAGAATTAGAACCCGTGCAATCCGCCATCAATAAGAAGATCCATCTTGAGTGCCAAGTAGATGAAGACAGAAAAGTGACCATAACATGGAATAAAGATGGGCAAAAACTACCCCCTGGGAAAGATTATAAGATCTATTTTGAAGATAAGATAGCATCCCTTGAGATCCCTCTGGCCAAACTAAAAGATTCAGGAACCTATGTTTGCACTGCTTCCAATGAGGCTGGGAGCAGCTCCTCTTCGGCAACAGTTACTATCAGAGGTAAGAAATGTGTGAATGAATGTTATTTTTCATTTTAAGGATGCCACTTGAGAAAAACTATTGACAAACAAGGCAGTCCATACATTTTATTATTAAAGTAATTTCATGCAAGCAAACCTTTGGTTTGGGGAAATCTTGGCATTGTCTGATTTTATATTTTCAATCTTCTTCAGAAGCTACTCTGTTCTTTCAAAACTGTGCCATTAACAAAACGTGCTTAAAATGTCTTCTAAGAACTTCAAGTGTCTAGGCAACCCTTAACTCTCTTCTCTTATGCAGTTGTTTTTTGTGTAAGACAGAGAGTTTGTTTTTCACATAAGACAAGAGTTGGCTTGCTTTTATGTTTGTTTGTTTGTTTGTTTGTTTGTTTTAATGGAGAGCCCAGGATAGGTTTTAAAATCATGGAACCCTGTAGAACTATTGAGGGCACCACAACCCTTTCAGAAATTTCATCGAGATACTTGATATGTGTTGTGTCTTCTTGTGGTATACGTCTCCTTTTCTTTTGTGGAGTTGACGCTTCACATCTCTTTCCTTTCTCTTTTTTGTTAACTTCCCATAGAGCCACCATCCTTCGTGAAGAAGGTGGATCCCTCTTATTTAATGCTGCCAGGTGAATCAGCACGCCTCCACTGTAAGCTGAAAGGCTCCCCTGTGATCCAGGTCACTTGGTTTAAAAATAACAAAGAAGTTAGTGAGAGTAACACTCTTCGAATGTCTTTTGTCAATTCTGAGGCTGTGCTTGATCTGACGGACGTCAAAGTCGAAGATAGTGGTACTTACTCATGTGAGGCAGTGAATGACGTTGGCAGTGACTCTTGCAGTGCTGAAATAGTTATCAAAGGTTGGTTGACTCGGAGTCTGTGGGCTTTCTGAGAAAAAGATTTTCTTTGTATTTGCTCAGGACACCTCACTTACACAATGCTTTCATGCCTTTGTAGAACCTCCATCTTTCATCAAAACTCTTGAGCCTGCAGATATAGTGAGAGGAACAAATGCCCTTCTTCAGTGTGAAATCTCAGGCACAGGACCATTTGAAATTAGCTGGTTCAAAGACAAGAAGCAAATTCGAAGTAGTAAAAAGTACAGGTTGTTGTCTCAGAAGTCTCTGGTGTCTCTGGAGATCTTTTCTTTCAATAGTGCGGACGTTGGTGAATATGAATGTGTTGTTGCTAATGAAGTTGGGAAATGTGGCTGCAGAGCAACTCACTTCTTAAAAGGTCAGTTCTTGAACAAAATGCTGCCTCACTAACCTATTGTCAAAATCACTTTCTTAACCCACTGAAGGAAAACCAGTGCTTTTTCTTCTTCTCCTATCCCGTGAGAGTATGTTTCACTTTTGCTTTAACCTGGGATCTTGGGGACAAAGTCAGTGACCTTCATCCAGCCTTTATTCTGAGATGACTGTAAATATTTAATCTCCGGTAACAAAAGTGGGTTTCATAATCATCTTTTATGACCACGTTGTCCGCTGATAACCACAGCTGTGCTTCTTTCTCTCGGATGGAGGTGTAACTGTTCTTAAATTTTAATTTATTCTTCTCATGAACCGACACTACGGAAGGGTGGTATTGGATGGGAGAAATGTGACCTAGATGAAATAAAGGTATATGGTGTCGAAAGTGTTTGGGAGTTGACAAGCTTTGTTCTCTTTCTTTAACTAGAGCCGCCAACCTTTGTAAAGAAAGTAGATGATTTTACCGCACTAGCAGGTCAGACCGTTACCTTACAAGCTGCCGTGAGAGGGTCAGAACCCATCTCGGTCACTTGGTTTAAAGGACAAGAGATCATTAAAGAAGACGGAAAGATCAAAATGAGCTTTTCTAACGGTGTTGCGGTCTTGATCATCCCTGATGTTCAGATTAGTTTTGGTGACAAGTACACATGCCTGGCTGAAAATGAAGCCGGGAGCCAAACATCTATTGGGGAATTAACAGTCAAAGGTGCGTGCAGGAACATTTGTAACTTAGAATCACTATTTCCATTTGAAGTGGAATCCTAATGCACACTTGGTCATGCTAACTATTTAATACCATTGTAGAACCTGCCAAAATTGTTGAGAGAGCAGAGCTGGTCCAGGTGACAGCCGGAGACCCAGCCACGCTGGAGTACACAGTCACAGGCACCCCAGAACTCAAGCCCAAATGGTACAAAGATGGAAGACCTTTGGTTGCTAGCAAAAAGTACCGAATAAGTTTTAAAAACAATGTTGCCCAACTCAAATTTTATTCAGCTGAACTGCACGACAGCGGCCAGTACACATTTGAGATTTCCAATGAGGTGGGCAGCAGCTCCTGCGAAACAACGTTCACTGTGTTAGGTTAGTACCTTCGGAAACTGATGCTTACACACTCCTCTGTAACCCAGCCAGTGCGCACACATCAAATCACTGAGCGCTTTCCCATGCTTACCTTTCTTTTCTTCTTGTGCCACAAACAGATCGAGACATCGCTCCGTTTTTTACCAAACCCCTGCGCAACGTAGGCAGTGTGGTCAACAGTACCTGCAGGCTGGATTGCAGAATCGCTGGCTCTCTCCCCATGAGGGTGTCCTGGTTTAAGGACGGTAGAGAAATAGCTTCTTCTGACAAATACAGAATAGCCTTTGTGGAAGGCACGGCCTCCTTGGAGATAAGCAGAGTAGACATGAATGACGCAGGCAATTTTACTTGTCGTGCCACAAATTCCGTGGGAAGCAAAGACAGCAGCGGAGCCCTGATTGTGCAAGGTTGGCTGGAGACTTTGCATTTCATTCTGATATAGACGATGTTCAAATTAAGACTTCTTCCCTTAGATCGCGCCTCTTAACTCTTAGAAATTCTCTCTTCTACCCCCTCTTTAGAGCCACCCAGTTTTGTAACTAAGCCTGCATCAAAGGACGTTCTGCCCGGCTCAGCAGTCTGCCTGAAGAGCACCTTCCAGGGGTCCACCCCTTTCACAGTCAGATGGTTTAAGGGTGGTAAAGAGCTCGTCTCTGGTGGAAGCTGCTATATCACCAAAGAAGCTTTAGAAAGTTCCCTGGAACTCTATGCAGTAAAAACCTCTGACTCAGGCACATACACCTGCCAAGTCAGCAACGTCGCCGGAAGCGTGGAGTGCAGTGCAAACTTATTTGTAAAAGGTTTGCCTGGTTTTCTTGACATCTTTATGCTACCCTCTTTGTGCGTTCTTTCTTCTTCCTCATGTTTCTTAATAACTTCCTTCCTTCCGCAGAACCCGCCAGGTTTGTTGAAAGGTTAGAGCCGTCACAGCTGTTAAAGAAGGGAGACACCACCCAGCTGGCCTGCAAAGTAACTGGCACCCCCCCAATTAAAATAACATGGTTTGCAAATGATAGAGAAATTAAGGAGAGCAGCAAACACAAAATGTCTTTTGTGGAGTCCACTGCAGTTCTAAGACTTACAGATGTTGCCATTGAAGACAGTGGCGAGTACATGTGTGAGGCCCAAAATGAAGCTGGCAGTGACCACTGCGGTAGCATTTTAATAGTCAAAGGTTTGTGTTCACATTGGTCCTTGTGTTTCCGCGGTGGTGGCCCCCAGCCCAGATTCCCCCTGCATTAACGCCACGTAATTCCTTTCCCGCTATAGAGTCACCTTACTTTACCAAAGAGTTTAAGCCCATTGAAGTGTTGAAGGAATACGATGTCATGTTGCTGGCTGAGGTGGCAGGCACACCTCCCTTTGAGATCACGTGGTTCAAGGACAACACGACGCTGAGAAGTGGCAGGAAGTATAAAACCTTCATTCAGGACCAGCTAGTGAGCCTGCAGGTCCTCAAGTTTGTCGCCGCGGATGCTGGGGAATACCAGTGCCGGGTGACCAACGAGGTGGGGAGCAGCACCTGCACTGCCCGGGTGACTCTCAGAGGTTAGTGACACTTCCAGCCATACACTGGCTCTCCCGTAGAATGAACTCTTTGTGCCACCAAAACTCCACTTTTGCTCTAAGCTGACACTGATTGAGAATTATTCTCCTATTAGAACCCCCAACCTTCGTCAAGAAGATTGAGAGTACCAGCTCCCTTCGGGGAGGCACCGCTGCCTTCCAGGCCACCCTGAAAGGCTCCTTGCCAATCACCGTGACTTGGCTAAAGGACAATGATGAGATCACCGAGGACGATAATATAAGAATGACCTTTGAGAACAATGTGGCTAGTCTGTACCTCAGTGGCATCGAAGTCAAGCACGATGGGAAATATGTCTGTCAGGCCAAAAACGATGCAGGAATACAAAGATGTTCTGCATTGCTCTCAGTGAAAGGTCGGTGCAGAAGGTTTGCCATGGGTTTTAGGAAATAAGGCCAATGTGAGCCTTTCAGTGGAGCCACTCACGATCCACACCTGTCCCTTTGTTTTCTACAGAACCTGCAACGATCACCGAGGAGGCTGTGTCTATAGATGTCACCCAAGGGGACCCAGCCACTTTGCAGGTTAAATTTTCAGGGACTAAGGAGCTTACAGCCAGATGGTTTAAAGATGGCCAAGAACTGAGCCTGGGCCAAAAATACAAAATCAGCATCACTGACACAGTCTCTATACTGAAGATTATTTCTACAGAAAAGAGAGATAGTGGAGAATATACTTTTGAGGTCCAGAATGATGTTGGGAGAAGCAGCTGCAAGGCTAGCATTAATGTATTAGGTTAGTATTGAAACTGAATATGTTCTTGCTCCTCATCTCCTACAGTTTTACAGAAAACACAAATTGCTGCGTTGACTTAACTTTTCTTTCCTTTGGTTTCTTGCTTTTTCATTGCATAGATCTTATCATACCTCCCTCATTCACCAAAAAACTGAAGAAGATGAATAGCATTAAAGGGTCTTTTATTGACTTAGAATGTATAGTGGCTGGCTCACATCCCATCAGCATCCAGTGGTTCAAAGATGACCAAGAAATAACAGCTAGTGAGAAATACAAATTCTCTTTTCATGACAACACTGCCTTCTTGGAAATCAGTCAGCTGGAAGGTACAGACAGTGGGACATACACTTGCTCGGCAACCAACAAGGCAGGTCACAACCAGTGCAGTGGCCATCTCACCGTCAAAGGTTGGCATTTCTTATCTCCCTTTATCAAGGACCGGTCTGCTGTCTCGTTTCTTAATTCTCACCCTTACTGCCCCATTCCCAAGTAAACCTTCTTTTCTCCTTTTGCTTCTTTGTCTTTCATCCCAGAACCCCCTTACTTTGTGGAAAAGCCACAGTCCCAGGACATCAGTCCCAACACAAGGGTTCAGCTCAAGGCTCTTGTGGGCGGCTCTGCACCCATGACCATAAAGTGGTTTAAAGATAACAAAGAGCTGCACTCGGGAGCAGCACGTTCCATTTGGAAGGATGACACCTCCACCATCCTGGAGCTCTTTTCAGCCAAAGCCACCGATTCTGGGACCTACATTTGCCAGCTAAGCAATGATGTTGGCACCGCAACCAGTAAAGCCACGCTCTTTGTAAAAGGTCTGGTCTCTACATGCATCTCTCTTGCTTGCTTGTCTGCATTTTCTTTGGGAGAGGGAATAGGCTGAAGAAAGTGATTCCCGCCTTGGTTTTAATAAATGTTCACGTGACACTTTCTTCCCCGTCTTTAGAACCTCCTCAATTCATTAAGAAGCCCAGCCCCGTATTAGTGCTGAGAAATGGACAGTCGACAACATTTGAATGCCAAATAACGGGCACTCCTGAAATCAGAGTTTCTTGGTATCTGGACGGGAACGAAATAACAGCCGTTCAGAAACATGGCATTTCCTTCATTGACGGTTTAGCCACTTTCCAAATCTCTGGTGCCAGGGTAGAAAACAGCGGGACTTACGTCTGCGAGGCCCGTAATGATGCAGGCACAGCGAGCTGCAGCATTGAATTAAAAGTGAAAGGTGCGTTCCTGGGTCTGTTTTCCCCTTTGGCTGTGCTGCTGGCCAGGCTCCCGGTCTTCCCTCGAGTAAGCTCGTCTCTGTCTTCCTTTTGAATCTTTAGAGCCTCCCACCTTTGTCAGGGAACTGAGGCCCGTGGAGGTCGTGAAAGATAGTGACGTGCAGCTGGAGTGTGAAGTGACGGGGACACCCCCATTTGAGGTCACTTGGCTGAAGAATAACAGGGAAATCCGAAGCAGCAAAAAATATACCCTCACTGACAAAGTATCGGTATTCAAGCTCCACATAACCAGGTGTGACCCATCAGACACTGGTGAATACCAGTGCATTGTATCCAACGAAGGTGGCAGCTGCGCCAGCATGACACGAGTCTCCCTGAAAGGTCAGTGGTACCCCCGCAAAGCAGGCTACCACGAAAAATTCGGTAATGCTCTTTCATTTTCTGATCATGAGGAGAAGCTCAACTGTGCCTCTTCTTTTCCCCACTATCTCACTGCATCACAGAACCCCCATCATTCATTAAGAAGATAGAAAACGTCACTACTGTTTTGAAGAGCTCTGCCACCTTTCAAAGTACGGTGGCGGGTTCTCCTCCCATGTCTATAACCTGGCTCAAGGATGATCACATTCTTGACGAAGATGATAATGCTCATATTTCATTTGTGAACAATGTGGCCACGCTTCAGATCAGAGCTGTGGACAATGGACACAGTGGGAGATACACGTGTCAAGCCAAGAACGAGTCGGGTGTTGAGAGGTGTTACGCGTTCCTTTTAGTACAAGGTCTGTGAGCTGTTGTCTTGAGGACTTAGTCGGTGGGGAACAGTTACATAAGCACCCCTTATTTCTAGTGGAATTAGCAATGCAATTAATTTGCACTTCAATTCTTACTGCAGAGCCTGCTCAAATCCTAGAGAAAGCTAAGTCTGTGGATGTCACTGAGAAAGACCCAGTGACTCTGGAGTGCGTGGTGGCCGGGACACCAGAACTCAAAGTGAAATGGCTGAAGGATGGAAAACAGATTGTGCCCAGTAGATATTTTTCGATGAGTTTTGAAAATAACGTGGCCAGTTTCAGAATTCAGTCAGTCATGAAGCAGGACAGTGGTCAATACACATTCAAGGTGGAAAACGACTTTGGAAGCAGTAGCTGCGACGCCGACATTAGAGTGCTAGGTGTGTACTTGGGCCCTACCTAGTTGGCTTCCCTTATCTCTGTTACCTCTATCCCTTGTAAACAAGTGGCAACATATTAATGGATGTGTTTTGCTGTTTGCATTGGATAGATCAAGATATCCCTCCATCTTTCACCAAAAAATTAACCAAAATGGATAAAGTTCTGGGCTCTTCTATTCGTATGGAGTGCAAGGTTTCTGGCTCCCTTCCTATTAGTGCTCAGTGGTTTAAGGATGGAAAAGAAATATCTACAAGTGCAAAATACAGACCCGTCTGTCACGAGAACACAGTGTCACTGGAAGTTAATAACCTGGAATTAGAAGATACTGCCAATTACACCTGTAAGGTCTCCAACGTAGCAGGGGATGATGCCTGCAGCGGCATCTTAACTGTTAAAGGTTAGAACTTCTTTTCCTCCTCTTGATTATTCTTTGTGACTGCTGTTTAAATGTGGCACTCTTCCCTTGTATTCTTGAGACCATAAAGTATCGGTAATTCTGTTTCCATAGGTCCATATTTATTGAGTTCAAGAAATACACAGTCATGGCCTCTTTTTAGAAATGTCTGCTTACATGTCAAAACAGTTTAACTATGAGGAATCTAATTAAGTATATTTCTCTTAACGTCTATAGAACCACCAAGCTTCCTGGTGAAACCTGAACGACAGCAAACCATACCAGACGCTACAGTAGAATTTAAAGCGGTACTGAAAGGAACACCGCCCTTTAAAATTAAGTGGTTTAAAGACGATGTGGAACTTGCCTCTGGACCTAAATGTTTCATTGGCTTGGAAGGGTCAACTAGCTTCTTAAATCTCTATTCAGTGGATGCTTCCAAGACGGGACAATACACTTGCCAAGTTACCAATGACGTTGGTAGCGACTCTTGTACCACGATGTTGCTTGTGACAGGTGTGCACGTTTGATTATTTCATGTTTCTGTCTGGCCTGTGGCTCTCTTCTGTCCAGTGCATCTCCCCAACCTAGAAAGTTCACTTCTCTCTAACAGTACACTGTATTTGCCAAGCATTGTTCATCTTTTCCTCTTTCCTGCATACCACCTGATTTAGCGTTTGTCATTTATATCTGTTCCCTCATAATCTCCTCTTTCTTTCACTCTCTAGAACCACCAAAGTTTGTGAAGAAGTTAGAAGCAACCAAAATAGTGAAAGCAGGGGATTCTGTACGATTGGAATGCAAGATAACTGGATCCCCAGAAATCAGAGTTGTGTGGTACAGAAATGAACATGAACTCCAAGCCAGTGACAAATACAGAATGACTTTCATTGACTCAGTGGCCGTCATACAGATGAACAGTCTGGGCACTGAGGACAGTGGGGATTTCATTTGTGAGGCTCAGAATCCTGCCGGCAGCACAAGCTGCAGTACCAAGGTTATCGTGAAAGGTAGAAATCTCTCTCTTCTGTTCCTCATTACCTGAAACCCACCTTCTTCTCCCCTGGGTATCAAAGGTCTTTACTCTTTTACTGTTATTTTAGGCTCCATTTGAGATCATAGGATATTTCCTCAAACTAGTATTATTTCCCTCTTTGGTTCTTTCTTAAAATTTGCTTACATGTAGCCAGTCATTGTGGGGTATTTTTCTTCTTACTCCAGTGTCTTCATTCTGCTCATCTCAACACACTGGCCAAGCAGTTTAAATTTAATGTTTCATAAACATACCAAAAAATAAATAAATAAAGGGAAGGGAAAAGTAGGCATTTTAAAATCAATTTTTGTCTTTGATTATCCTACAAATGAATCATCATCCTCACTATAATCTTTAGCATTAATAACAAAGAAAGAATATTTAATGCATGTATATAAGATGCAAGCAATCCAGGTTTTAACCTTACATTTAAAACAGGACAATTATAGGCATGCCTGGGAAGTTTCGTCAGTTAAGTGTCCAACTCTTGATTTCAGGTCTTAATCTCAGGGTTTTGAGTACAAGCCCCATGTTAGGCTCCACTCTGGGTGTGGAGCCTACTTAAAAATACATACATACCTACATTTTAAAAACACAGGAAAATTATATATTCTTTTCCTCTCTCAAGAATTCCCATTTTTTAAAAATTATATCCCTATATCTTGGTGCAATTAATACCAGTATTTTCTGTGGCCATTTTTCAGTATTTTTTATCCAAAGTCCAAGTTTGTCATGGTGTGAAGCAATTATTTCAGTAACATTTGTTGACGTGGAAGACGTAGGTCACAGGTGTCATAATGGCTTCCACGTATCTCGGTTATAAAGCCTTTACAAAACATTTCATCTCTGAAGTCAGGATTCTAAACCTCATGCAAATCATCTTCATAATGTACTTGGGTTCGGTTTTTGTTTACAATTTTTGCATCAGTCCTTATCATCCAAGATAAACTCGTATAGTCAGGTAGATAGAAGATTGAATTCCTCAGTAAGGACACCTAGTGTTCTTGTCTGGACTCTGCCAAGGAAGCAGAGTGATTTTGTAAAAACTAATGGCTTCTCCAACGCAGTTTTTCCTCCACACTAAAGTGATAGTTCTGGACATCATTTCCCCATTATAGTATCTTGACTCTTTTTTCCAACTTAAAAACAGGGAAATAAAAGCATTGTGTGAAATGAAATAGCCCAATTCATTGGAAATTCTTGTTTTTACAGAACCACCTGTTTTTAGCAGCTTCCCTCCGGTAGTAGAAACCCTTAAAAATACTGAAGTTAGTGTTGAGTGTGAACTTTCGGGAACACCGCCGTTTGAGGTGATCTGGTACAAAGACAAGCGGCAGCTCCGAAGTAGTAAGAAATACAAGATTGCATCCAAAAATTTCCATGCAAGTATTCACATTCTCAATGTTGAAGCTTCAGACATTGGTGAATACTACTGCAAGGCACAGAATGAAGTTGGAAGTGATACTTGCATTTGTACCGTAAAATTAAAAGGTAAGCATATTTCCTGCACGTGGCGGAAATGGCAGGAATGTGCAAAACTTACTTTTTTCTCTCTGTCTTCCACTATCTGGACAATGTTTTCAACAATCTCCATCCATCTTTCCTTGTTCAGAACCACCAAGATTTGTCTCCAAACTGAACAGCCTCACTGTTGTAGCTGGCGAGCCCGCTGAGTTACAAGCATCCATAGAAGGAGCCCCGCCTATTTCTGTCCAGTGGCTTAAAGAGAAAGAAGTGATCAGAGAAAGTGAAAACATCAGAATTACATTCGTAGACAATGTTGCAACTCTGCAGTTTGCAAAAGCAGAACCAGCTAATGCTGGGAAGTATATCTGTCAAATCAAGAATGATGGTGGCATGAGGGAGAACATGGCCACACTGACTGTGTTAGGTTGGTACAATATAGTACAATGGTCCCTGATAGAAGATGATGCCAAACACCAAGTTGAGTCACTGGTAGACCCTCCTGTTCTGCATTTCTTCTAGAAGGATATAAATCCTTACCTGTCTGAAAGGTTTAGGAGAGGGGTGTCTGGGTGGCTTAGTCAGTTAAGCTTCTGTCTTCGGCTGAGGTCATGATCCTAGGGTCCTGGGATCCCTGGACCCTAGCATCATGCTCCCTGTTCAGTGGGGAACCTGCTTCTCCCTCTCCCTCTGCCCATTTCCTGTTCCACCTCTCTCTCACTCTGTCTCTCAAATACATACATACATACATACATACATAAAACATTTAAGAACGAAATGAAAGAAAGAAAAAAAAAGCTTTAGGAGAAAGGACCTAATCAATCTTTTCTTCCCCACTAATCGATCTTTCAAACTCTTTCCTGTTTCTGTGATCCTAACAAAACTTAGCTATTTGTTTCAGTGTTTACTTACTGCTTTTCTTGATGAATTAGCCAATATAATCATGACTCACTTTTATTTAAGCATGAAAGCTGCTGGAAGCCAGCATAGGCAACAAGGAAATTGTTTCCAAAATATGGCAAGAACTCCCAAGATCAAAGTTAAATAGGAAAGACATGCACTTGTACCTTTGGACATTTTAACTTGGCAGCTGTTTGGATAATAGCTTTGAAAACTACTAGCTTTAGCACCTTAAAATAAAGCAAAAATATCAAGTAATTCATAATAACATGAATCATTTGCATTAGGGTCAAGTGCAAATCAGTACATACTGTGTAATATACACTGATTTGTTTTGGAAGTCAACTAGTGCAGAAAAATATTTCTTAATCCTAACCCCGAATTTCACAATAACATGTAATTGTGGAATCATCTCTCTCTAGGGATGGGAAGAAATACAACCACACCATGGGAAGAAACAGTCTAACGGGATTTGAGAGTAGGGGCATGGTAAAGGTAATAGACTTTGACAGATGGCTCTCACGCTTTATTTCAGAGCCTGCGGTCATTGTTGAGAAGGCAGGATCCATGACAGTGACTGTGGGAGAAACGTGCACTCTGGAGTGTAAGGTGGCCGGCACTCCTGAACTCTCAGTGGAATGGTACAAGGACGGGAAGCTGTTGACCAGCAGCCAGAAACACAAATTTAGCTTCTACAACAAAATCTCTTCCCTTAAGATACTCTCTGTTGAAAGCCAAGACGCAGGCACATACACCTTCCAGGTTCAAAACAACGTGGGGAAAAGCAGCTGCACTGCTGTGGTTGATGTTTCAGGTCCGTTCAGCTCCATCCCCCCGCCCCCATGGCTTTATGCAAATGCCTTTATCTGCCTTGGTCTCTCAGGGCACTTCTCTTTCAAACCATGATGATCTCTTGCCTTTCCTCACACAGACCGAATGGTCCCTCCCTCTTTCACGCGGAGACTGAGAGATACTGTTGGGGTGCTGGGTACTTCTTGCATCTTGGAGTGCAAAGTAGCTGGGTCATCACCCATCTCTGTTGCCTGGTTTCATGAGAAAACGAAGATTGTCAGCGGAGCAAAGTACCAAACCACGTTTTCAGATAACGTCTGCACCTTGCAGCTGAATTCCCTGGACTCCTCGGACATGGGCAATTACACGTGTGTGGCTGCTAACACAGCTGGCTCCGATGAATGTCGGGCAGCCTTGGCTGTGCAAGGTCGGTGTTCCCTACGCAAACCGTTTCTTACAGATTCTCCTTTGGGTGCTCATCCAGGCACCCGTTTGTTGCCCATTCAAAAGGGCTCTTCATTTTTGATTCAAAGTTGCAACTAAATGAGAAGCTTACAGGCTCTATTCCATGTCCTCCATGTCTCTGTAGAACCACCCTCTTTCGTGAAGGAACCTGAACCTCTGGAAACACTACCAGGCAAGAATGTCACCTTCACGAGCGTTATCCGAGGGACCCCTCCCTTCAAGGTTGGCTGGTTCAGAGGTGCCAGAGAACTTGTGAGAGGAGACCGGTGCAACATCTATTTTGAAGACACTGTGGCAGAACTGGAATTATTCAACATTGACGTCTCTCAGAGTGGGGAATACACTTGTGTGGTTTCTAACAGTGCAGGCCAAACGTCCTGCACAACACGTCTCTTTGTGAAAGGTCTGCTCAATTGCACTTGCCCTTCCTATTTTTTCTACATGGGCATCTTTGCATTCTTCCTGTGTTTAATTGCTGTGCTTTCTCACTCACCAGAACCAGCTACCTTCGTGAAGAAATTAAGCGATCACTCCGTGGAACCAGGGAAGTCCATAATTCTGGAGGGCACCTACACTGGGACGCTTCCGATTTCAGTGACCTGGAAGAAGGACGGTTTTAACATAACTCCATCTGAGAGATGCAGCATCGTCACAACAGAGAAAACCTGCATCCTAGAAATTCTGAATAGCACAAAAAGGGATGCAGGACAGTACTCCTGCGAAATTGAAAATGAGGCAGGGAAGGATGTTTGCCAAGCTCTAGTATCTACATTAGGTGTGTTGTCTTACTATTCCCTTGTCAATGATTGGCATTTATGTGGCACCAAGCATGCTTTGTTTGGTGTTCTTAAATTCCAGTTGCTGACTGTGATCCTTTCTTCTTTAGAACCGCCGTATTTTGTTACGGAACTAGAACCTCTGGAGGCATCCATTGGAGATTCAGTTTCTTTACAATGCCAGGTGGCTGGGACGCCAGAAATTACAGTATCTTGGTACAAAGGAGACACTAAGTTACGACCAACTCCTGAATACAGGACCTATTTTACCAACAATGTGGCCACACTGGTTTTTAATAAAGTGAATATTAATGACAGTGGAGAGTACACATGTAAAGCAGAGAATAGTATAGGAACTGCCTCTTCTAAGACTGTCTTCAGAATTCAAGGTGACGACATGAATTTAGAAATTAAGAAATTTTTTCATCTTAATTCTTTTATCTTTATGGAGAAATTTTTATTCAGGCTACTGATGGCTCAAGTGTCGCTTGTCTTCCTACAGAGCGCCAACTCCCACCTTCCTTTGCAAGACAACTGAAAGACATTGAACAGACTGTTGGGTTGCCGGTTACACTCACTTGTCGATTAAATGGCTCTGCACCCATCCAAGTGTGCTGGTATAGAGATGGGGTACTTTTAAGAGATGATGAGAATCTGCAGACATCATTTGTAGATAATGTGGCAACCTTAAAAATTTTGCAAACTGACTTGAGTCACTCTGGACAGTACTCCTGCTCAGCTTCTAACCCACT
Source organism: Mustela nivalis (assembly GCF_964662115.1). Taxonomy (NCBI): domain Eukaryota; kingdom Metazoa; phylum Chordata; class Mammalia; order Carnivora; family Mustelidae; genus Mustela; species Mustela nivalis. Next base: position 41,265,586 of record NC_139030.1, read on the forward strand.
TGGAACAGCATCTTCTAGTGCTAGACTGACAGCAAGAGGTTTGTTCCCATATTAATCTTTCCCTTTACAAACCAAACCATGACTTCTTACTCATTGCCAGAGTGGAAATGGCCAATGGGAAAAGTAAAACAAAACACATTGCCTTCTCTTTTCATTTTCCAGAACCTAAGAAATCTCCTTTCTTTGACATCAAGCCTGTATCTATAGATGTCATTGCTGGGGAAAGTGCTGACTTTGAGTGTCATGTTACTGGTGCTCAGCCAATGCGAATCACTTGGTCAAAAGATAACAAAGAGATACGTCCTGGAGGAAATTATACTATCACCTGTGTGGGAAATACTCCCCATCTGAGGATTCTTAAAGTAGGCAAAGGGGACTCTGGTCAATATACTTGCCAAGCAACCAATGATGTTGGCAAAGACACATGCTCAGCTCAACTCAGTGTAAAAGGTATCATTACGTGGCATCTACCAATATCTGTTCTTTCCCACATCTGTGTCTTCTAAAAGTGCCTTTAGTTTTTAAGTGTTTGGGATAAATTGAGTCATGTTAGAATTCACATATTAGTATTGAAAACATTAATCAAAATTCTGTTTGTCTCTATATTGTTTTCGGAACTAGTGTTAACTCTAAGTATGGTCCTATCAGATAGTGTTGTCTAGTTGAAATTTGTTAAATATTGTTTCTACTGTCCTCATATTCTTTCTGTTATATGGAGTTCTGATTTATCATTACTAAATTTTGATCAAATACCTCTGTAATACATTAACTTATATGTTTTAGCTTACAAAAATAAACTTAACAATTAAATTCTATATTCAAAGCTTATTTAATAGAAAATATAATATTTACCATAAAATTACCAGGAAGTATATTCTTAATAAACCAGTTTAAATATATATTTATGAGATCTTCAACTACCAACACAAGTTGTTTTTTCCTTTGATCTACTAGAACCTCCCAAGTTTGTTAAGAAACTAGAAGCTTCAAAAGTTGCAAAGCAGGGAGAATCCATCCAACTGGAATGCAAAATAAGTGGTTCCCCAGAAATCAAAGTTGTATGGTTCCGAAATGACAGTGAACTTCACGAAAGTTGGAAGTACAATATGTCATTCGTTAATTCTGTGGCACTGCTTACCATCAATGAAGGCAGCGCTGAGGACAGCGGTGACTATATCTGTGAAGCTCATAATGGTGTTGGTGAGGCCAGCTGCAGCACAGCCCTGACTGTGAAAGGTTAGACACACTAAGCTCCTTCCTTTCTTCTCTGATCAGATTCTTTCTCAGCGATATCATGAGCTCCAAAATAAAAAGGTTCACTCTGGGGACTTGCTTGCAATTCTTAAACTAGTTTTTGTGGATTGTTATTTGTTAACATACCATCCTACGGTCATGCCAATCATTCTTAATGACTCTGGATTCTAGAAGATTATTTTTCCATTTTAGTAAGCAGATGTTCTCATCATTCATCTTCTTTTTTTTCTGGTAGCACCTCCTGTTTTCACCCAGAAGCCTTCTCCAATAGGAGCTCTTAAAGGTTCTGATGTTATCTTACAATGTGAAATTTCGGGAACCCCCCCATTTGAAGTGGTGTGGGTTAAAGATCGAAAGCAAGTTCGGAGCAGCAAGAAATTTAAAATCACTTCAAAAAATTTTGATACAAGTCTTCACATCCTTAATCTGGAAGCCTCCGATGTAGGAGAATATCACTGCAAAGCTACTAATGAGGTGGGAAGCGACACATGTGTTTGCACTGTCAAGTTCAAAGGTTTGTATACATGGTCACAAAAATATGTCTCTTCCTTTCATCTTTTCTTGCTTAACTAATAACTTACGTGGCTGTGATTCTTTTTCTTTCTAACCACAAATTTCTTTCATTAGAACCCCCACGATTTGTGAAAAAGCTAACCGACACCTCAACCCTTATTGGGGATGCTGTTGAGTTACGGGCGGTAGTAGAAGGCTTCCAGCCCATTTCTGTTGTCTGGATGAAAGATAAAGGTGATGTCATCAGAGAGAGTGAAAACACCAGGATTTCATTCATTGATAACGTCGCCACCCTCCAACTTGGAAGTCCCGAAGCATCTGATTCTGGAAAATACGTGTGCCAAATCAAAAATGATGCCGGGATGAGAGAATGTTCAGCAGTCTTGACTGTAGTAGGTTAGTAACAAAATACAACCTGAGAAAAAAATCAAATTGATTGGCCCATGATCATCATCTGCAAATATTATTCTTACCCCATTATATATTGATTACACTCTCAGTTTGGAAGGTGACTTTATTTTCAATGCATTATACTTCTTCTTTTAGAACCAGCCAGAATCGTAGAGAAACCAGAACCTATGACTGTCACTACAGGAAATCCTTTTGCATTAGAGTGTGTAGTGGCTGGAACACCGGAACTTTCCATCAAGTGGTTCAAAGATGGGAGAGAGTTGTCTGCCGACAGCAGACATCACATTACGTTCATCAACAGAGTGGCTTCAGTTAAAATCCCTTGTGCAGAAATGAGCGACAAGGGGTTATATAGTTTTGAAGTGAAAAACAGTGTTGGTAAAAGCACGTGCTCTGTCTCGGTCCATGTGTCGGGTGAGTGGTATGAGGTCTTTAGGAATCTATCATTTTTCCCTGGGATGGGGGGTGGGGAGAAAAAGGAAGTTTCTCTTGTAAATGGAAAACTACCCTTCTCCACACAGATCGAGTCGTGCCTCCTTCCTTCATCCGCAAGCTGAAGGACACGAACGCTGTCTTGGGGGCCTCGGCGGTTCTGGAGTGCCGAGTCTCCGGCTCAGCCCCCATTTCAGTTGGCTGGTTTCAGGACGGAAATGAGCTCATTAGCGGCCCTAAATGCCAGTCCAGCTTTTCAGAAAATGTCTGTACGTTGAATCTGCACTTACTGGAGCCCTCAGACACAGGCATATACACGTGTGTGGCTGCCAACGTGGCTGGTTCTGATGAATGCTCGGCCGTGCTGACTGTGCAAGGTCAGTGTGCAAGGGGCAGGGGTGTGGTCACCCTCCTGTCTGGGCCATGTGACATGGCACCCGCCTCATGTGGAATTTCTTCATATCTTGTCTTCATTTGCGGTCTTAGCTCCCTTTTCCCGGAGGAGCAAAACTCATCTCACCTGGATTTCTTTCTTTCTCTTGATCTCTTCCTCCCCTGGGCTATCCAGAGCCACCCTCTTTCGAACAAGTCCCCGACTCTGTGGAAGTCTTACCTGGAACGAGCCTCATCTTCACCAGCGTCATTAGAGGCACCCCTCCGTTCAAGGTGAAGTGGTTTAAGGGCAGCCGGGAACTGGTGTCAGGGGAGTCGTGCACCATCTCTCTGGAAGATTTTGTGACAGAACTGGAGCTGTTGGAGGTGGAGCCCTCACAGAGCGGAGACTACTCTTGCCTCGTGACCAATGACGCAGGCAGCGCCTCCTGTACCGCGCATCTGTTTGTGAAAGGTTTGCTCTGTTCTCCCCCTCGTGTGTCTCTTAAAATTCCTTTCCAAGTCTTCATTTGAAGATGCACATTTCACCCTCATGTTTCCTCCATACAGAACCGGCCACCTTCGTGAAAAGGTTGGCTGACTTCAGCGTGGAGACAGGCAGCCCCGTTGTTCTGGAGGCCACGTTTACTGGCACACCTCCCATCTCAGTGAGCTGGATGAAGAATGAGTTCCCTCTCTCACAGTCTCACAATTGCAGTATTACCATGACAGAGAAATCGACAATCCTGGAAATTACAGAGAGCACTATAGAGGACTACGCGCAGTACAGTTGTCTGATAGAGAACGAGGCCGGGCAAGACATCTGTGAAGCTCTGGTGTCTGTCTTAGGTGTGTTTAATTAACCCTCTTTTTGTTGCTGTCTTTTCCTTCTTTTAAAACCTCCTCTTCAAGTTCACGTGATTGATTGGTTATCATCCTTCGTACCCTAGAACCGCCCTATTTCATTGAACCTCTGCAACACGTAGAAGCAGCCATCGGAGAACCCACGACTTTACAATGTAAAGTGGATGGAACCCCAGAAATTAGAATTTCTTGGTACAAAGAACACACAAAGCTACGATCAGCTCCTGCATATAAAATGCAATTTAAAAATAACATTGCCTCTTTAATAATCAACAAAGTGGACCACAGTGATGTGGGAGAGTATTCATGCAAGGCAGAAAACAGCGTGGGGGCCGTCGCTTCCTCCGCCGTGCTTGTTATCAAAGGTGATGATGGTTTCATTCAACAAGTCGTGCCATGTGCTGATGGCACCATTTTCTTAAAAACATCAAAATTGTAATGGCTTGAAGTATGTCGTGGATGTTGTCTCTCTTGTAAATAAGGATTATTTGTAACTTCTTTACAGAGCGCAAACTTCCACCTTCCTTTGCAAGAAAACTGAAGGATGTTCATGAGACTCTTGGTTTCCCAGTTGCATTTGAATGTCGCATCAATGGCTCAGAACCTCTTCAAGTGTCTTGGTACAAGGATGGGGTGCTTTTGAAAGATGATTCGAATTTGCAGACATCTTTTGTTCATAACGTAGCAACGCTTCAGATTTTGCAAACTGACCAGAGCCACGTTGGTCAGTACAATTGTTCAGCTTCTAATCCTCTTGGAACTGCTTCGTCCAGTGCCAAGCTCATTCTCTCAGGTGAGTATCTTATCACATTACCCTCTTCATTATGAAAGCTTCACTGATGTGGGCCACTGTAAGACTGGTGCCACTTAGTTTCTGCTCCATGGCTGGGAGCATGAAAACTAAAGTCACCATGTTGGTCTTCACCCTTTTCAGAGCATGAAGTGCCTCCTTTCTTTGATCTAAAGCCTGTATCAGTAGATCTTGCTCTTGGAGAAAGTGGTTCTTTTAAATGTCATGTAACTGGAACTGCACCCATCAAAATCACTTGGGCCAAAGATAACCGAGAGATTCGCCCTGGAGGGAACTACAAGATGACTTTGGTTGAAAATACTGCCACACTGACAGTTCTCAAAGTAAGCAAAGGTGATGCCGGGCAGTACACCTGCTACGCAAGCAACGTTGCTGGAAAAGACTCTTGTTCTGCTCACCTGGGTGTACAAGGTACATGTTCTAGTCAAGTAGCAACATCTCTTTTACTTTTTCAGTATCTTGAAATAAAAGAGGAAGGGTGTGCTTGAAAGTTATGTTTAGAACATTGCTCTGGTAATTAGATCGAATGGATCTAGGACCTTCCAAATGGGGCCAAGCTTTAACGTTTTTTATTTAAAAAATACAAAACTGATGAAACATGGACTGAACGTCCATTTTCAAAGGCTAAACGTAGAGACTAGGGAAATAGCAAACAAAATTTTTTCACGGAATTGCAAGAAAATCTAAGTTTGGAAGAAATCAGCTTAAGACAAAAAAGGAAGTGATCTCAAATGCTTTATTTTGCACACTAGTTTGTAAATTAATGGATTTTGTCACTCTAGAGGACAGCAGATCCCAAACAAGCCCTTCAGGAAGAGTCAGCTTGTGCTCACCTCTCTTTCTCCACTAGCCCCCACTGAAAGAGTTTAGGAAGCCAGAAGGCTGGGACAACATCGATACCCAACCTGGTGGAAGGCAGCCATATCTTTCTGTACCAAGTTCATGGCTGCCATTGTCAGAAATTAAGTCCTTAACTCAGTGAGCTACTGACCTAACCCATTAGAGAATTTTTGAGGGTATTTGTGGTGGTGGTTTATAGGCATCTTGAAATTAAAATAGAATTTTATTTAGCAGTGCATTTACTCTATGACATGCTCTTGATCATTTTTATTTCTCTGAGCTTGAATTTTTTGCTTCAGTCATGAAGAAAGCCTTACTCTCCCCAACTGCAAAGGGAAATTATGAGGGTTGAAGAAATAGCTACGTAAGGTCTATAAGAGAAATGGGCATAAATTTTAAGATATCTCACCCAGTTTTGTTATTCTGACTCCTTATGGTACACATCTGGTATCTTTGCAGCCAGAGTAGATCCATCTCCCCTGGTTTACATCCAGGAGACTAGTCAAGCCCTCTTATTCCCTGGAAATTCAGAGTGCTTCCAACAACAGATAGAGCCCCGGGCCTCTGATCTTGCTTTAAAGATATGATTCTTTTGCTGGGAGGAGAAGCACGTCATAGGGATTAGTGTATTTTCCTCCTTCTGTTTGCAATAACATTTGATGTGGGTGCTTACAGAAATGCACACACTTTATTTTAAATTAAATTATTTCTTTAAATTAAGAAATTTCTACTTAGATTCAACTTAACCATTCTTAAGGACTCATTATGAACTATTGTTCCTTGAACTACATCACATAAATATGTTTTCCAGAGTTTAAGACCTCTCCGACAGAAGGGTTCCTTTTCTCATGTCATCTGGAGTTATATGTGCTTTTTCCATCCCTTACATTGCTATTTTCCTTCTTGGTCCCATAGAACCACCCAGGTTCATTAAGAAGCTAGAACCTTCAAGAATTGTGAAACAGGATGACTACACAAGATATGAATGTAAAATAGGAGGGTCTCCGGAGATCAAAGTTCTATGGTACAAAGACGAGACTGAAATTCAAGAGAGCAGTAAATTCAGAATGTCATTCCTCGACTCGATGGCGGTGTTGGAAATGCACAACCTCAGTGTTGAGGACAGTGGGGACTACACGTGTGAGGCCCGAAATGCAGCGGGCAGTGCAAGCAGCAGCACCTCCTTAAAAGTTAAAGGTCAGTTCGTACTCTTCCTTCATGTTTTTCACAGTGGACGCCTCTTTAGCTGTCCTCAAAGGTCCCTGTTTGACTCTCCAGCAACATCTTCAAATTTTTGAAGGATAGGATCAAAAATTGAAAGTGATGTTTTCTATCTCTGTGTTGGAATAGAAAGCTGATTCTTACTTGAAACTCTATACTTACAGAATACATCCTGATTTTCCTGTCTTTTCTAATTCAATTACCTTCCAATTGTAGAACCACCCATTTTCCGCAAAAAGCCTCATCCCATTGAGACGCTCAAAGGAGCTGATGTCCATCTTGAATGTGAGCTTCAGGGTACTCCCCCATTTCAAGTTTCTTGGCATAAAGATAAGAGAGAACTTCGAAGTGGCAAGAAGTACAAGATCATGTCTGAGAACTACCTGACGAGTATTCACATCCTAAATGTCGATGCCGCTGACATGGGGGATTACCAGTGCAAAGCCACCAATGATGTGGGGAGTGACACTTGTGTCAGTTCTATCACTCTGAAAGGTTAGAACAGCCTCGGTCTTTTCTGTCTTCCATTTCCCTTCTAATTTCCTTCCCTCTAATTTTAATGCTCTGTTTGCTTCCTAGTGATTGCCCAGTCCTTTATCACCCCCTGTGTCTTCTACTTTCCCTTTATTCTCTTCCAAATCCTTTGATGTTTAGTGTGCATCTCATATCCGAATCCTACCAAGGATCATTTGAGATGGTTTTTCCAGTGGGTTGCATTGAACTCAGAAAGCTTGGAAGGGACAAGACATTTGATTCTTTTGGCTTAATATAAACTGTAACATGTCCCTGCTCCCACTCACCAAAAATAACCTCTTATTTAAGAAATGAAAACAATGTATTGTCACTAGGGGAATTCCTAGCATTGCATAACTTGAGGGAGGTCTACTAGCCCCACACATTTTAAATGATTTGTCTCTTTTTTGTCAGCACCACCAAGATTTGTGAAGAAGCTCAGTGATGTTTCTACCATCATTGGGGAAGAAGTTCAGCTGCAGGCTACTGTTGAAGGCGCCGAGCCAATATCAGTGGTGTGGTTCAAAGATAAAGGGGAGATTGTTAGAGAGAGTGACAACATATGGGTTTCTTATTCAGAAAACATAGCAACCCTACAGTTTGCAAGAGCAGAAACAGTCAATGCTGGGAAGTACACCTGTCAGATCAAAAATGATGCCGGAATGCAAGAATGCTTTGCCACACTATCTGTTCTCGGTCAGTATGAGTGGAATGGAACGTTACCATGAACAAGAAGCACACACTTACTAGTATCTGCCTTGTCTTTTCTTCTCTTTTTTCTTTTTTCTTTTCTTTTCTTTTCTTTTTTTTTTCAGTGTTCCAAAATTCATTGTTTATGCACCACACCCAGTGCTCCATGCAATATGTCCCCTCCTTAATACCCACCACCAGGCTCACCTATCCCCCCACTCCCTTCTAGTATCTATGTTTTCTCTAGCTTTTCAGTTTGAATGTAAATGTTGAAGGTAATTTATATCTCATTCCAGAACCTGCAGCAATCGTGGAAAAGCCAGAGTTCGTAAGGGTCACCACAGGGGACACCTGTACCTTGGAGTGCACAGTCACAGGCACACCTGAACTCAGTACCAGATGGTTTAAGGATGGAAAAGAACTGACAAGTGACAGCAAATACAAAATAAGCTTCTTCAACAAAGTGTCTGGCCTTAAGATTATCAACGTGGCACCTAGTGACAGTGGCATATATAGTTTCGAGGTGCAAAACCCTGTTGGCAAAGACAGTTGTACAGCTTCAATTCAAGTTTCAGGTTGGTCGGTGGGACTTTTATCTCACTGTTATCATAATGTAATTCCTGATTTACATATATGTGTGTGGGATGCTCTGTCTTCTACAGTGGGACATTAGTAAGTTAGATCCCTTTCTCTGGGGGAAATTTCCACAATTCAGAGTGGTAGGAGTAAAACTGAACCCCTGGACAAGGATCAGGTGGTCTTTAACCCTCTCTTATACTGGGATAATTTACCATATAATGATTCACAGTGATGAGAGACCAAAAGCCCTCTCCTGTCGGCTAGCACATCTTGCCCATTGATTCTCGAGGTTTTCAGCTGTGTGAACCCAGAGGGAATTATTTGATATCCTTGTAAGAAAGCCTAGTGGATATAGGTATATTCCATCAAAAAAACAATAATTCTCTTCTCAAATCGTTTTATAACTGATGTCCCTTGATTGTTTGATTTTTATCCCATTCAGACCGGGTTGTTCCTCCTTCATTCACGAGAAAATTGAAAGAGACAAAGGGTCTGTCTGGCTCCTCAGTTGTCATGGAGTGCAAAGTCTATGGGTCACCGCCCATCTCTGTCTCCTGGTTCCATGAAGGAAACGAGATCAGCAGTGGACGGAAATACCAGACCACCCTGACAGACAACACTTGTGCTTTAACTGTGAACATGCTAGAAGAATCAGATGCTGGTGACTACACGTGTGTAGCTACTAACGTGGCCGGTTCTGATGAATGCCGTGCTCCTTTGACCGTGAGAGGTCAGTTCAAACAACAGGAAAATGGAACTGCATTTCATAACATATTAAGCAAGATTATCATCAAAATCGAAAAATATTAAATTGCTCTTGGTATGTAATTTTTTGTTTAGAGCCACCATCCTTTGTTCAGAAACCCGAGGCCATGGACGTGTTAACCGGGGCCAATGTCACTTTCACAAGCATCGTAAAAGGAACACCTCCTTTCAGCGTCAGCTGGTTCAAGGGTAGCAGCGAACTCATCCCGGGGGACAGGTGTAACATATCTCTGGAGGATTCCGTGGCAGAGCTGGAGTTGTTTGATGTAGAGACAACACAAAGTGGAGAATATACCTGCATAGTCAGTAATGAGGCTGGCAGAGTTTCTTGCACGACACATCTCCACGTAAAAGGTTTGTTTGACGGCTAGTCCGCATTTTTATACCCGACGTACATGAAGGAACAGCTGTGTTTCTGTCCGAATGTATGTGTTTGATATCGTATTTTCCCATTTGCTTATGACAGCTGCAGCCAAATTTGTGAAGAGACTCAATGACTACAGCATAGAGAAAGGGAAACCCTTGATTCTAGAGGGTACGTACACTGGAACGCCTCCTATTTCAGTCACGTGGAAGAAAAACGGCATAAATATAATGCCTTCTCAGAGGTGTAATATCACCACAACTGAAAAATCTGCAATCCTGGAAATTCCAAGTAGCACCATAGAGGATGCCGGACAGTACAACTGCTACATTGAAAATGCTTCTGGAAGAGATTCCTGTTCGGCACAAATACTAATACTAGGTTTGTTGCGACCCTGCCTTCATTGCGCCCTATATAAAGACTCATTCTGACATGTCTCTTTTTGACAAATTCTCTCTCTCTTGCCTGCAGAACCACCGTATTTTGTCAAGCAGTTGGAGCCTGTTAAGGTGACCGTTGGAGATTCTGCCTCTTTACAATGTCAGATTGCTGGGACCCCTGAAATTGGGGTGTCTTGGTACAAAGGCGATACGAAATTAAGACCGACTACCACCTGCAAAATGCATTTTAGGAACAATGTTGCTACACTGGTTTTCAACCAGGTTGATGGTAATGACAGTGGAGAGTATATCTGCAGAGCTGAAAACAGCGTGGGAGAGGTTTCTTCTTCAACGTTCCTCACGGTTCAAGGTGATTGGAATGTTTTAAGAGTGAATGAATTTGTGTTTCTTTTGAACCATATTTAAAATATCTGGCGAAGCCCTCGTTTTAGGAAAAGCTTGCCCAAGGCAAAATGTTCTGCTTAAGAAATTCCATCTACAGTTAGTGGCTCATCCTCTTCTGAGACTGGGAGAGATAAGAGGATTACATCTTCAGTTGAAAGGATCATGCAGTCACTTGTCTCTATCATTAAATCTTTCAGAAAAATGATAACCATATATTTTTTAAAGATTTTATTTATTTATTTGACAGAGAGAAATCACAAGTAGATGGAGAGGCAGGCAGAGAGAGAGAGGGAAGCAGGCTCTCTGCTCAGCAGAGAGCCCGATGCGGGACTCGATCCCAGGACTCCGAGATCATGACCTGAGCCGAAGGCAGCGGCTTAACCCACTGAGCCACCCAGGCGCCCCATAACCATATTTTTAAAATTGCACTTCATAAGTGTCCCATTAAAATTGCCACAGGGCGGTCTTTTTTAAAAATGTAGAAGAATCTGCTATGTGCCTGGAGACCTACCCCAAGCGTTGCTCTTTGAGCTTATATAATTTTGTCCCTAGTGTGCATTAGGGTGACAGCAGAGGGAAAATTTTGCCCCAGAAGTTTATGTTTTTCTTTGTGGCCACGTTAATTCAAGAGCTGTTAGCACCTCCTGATATTTTTTTAAAGATTTTATTTATTTATTTGACACAGAGAGAGAGACAGAGAGGGAACACAAGCAGGGGGAGTGGGAGAGGGAGAAGCGGGCTTCCTGGTAAGCAGGGAGCCTGATGCAGGCCTCGATCCCAGAGACCAGGGATCACGGACTTGAGCTGAAGGTAGACGCTTAGTCAGACTGAGCTACCCAGGTACCCCAGTACCTCCTGATATTTTTATAGACATCCTTTTGTCTATATAGCAATCACTGTAGGAAGGATATTTGGCAAATTAAGAATACATATTCAGAAGTACTCATTATTTTGATTCTGCTCCTACAGAGCAAAAACTGCCACCATCGTTTTCCCGGCAATTGCGAGATGTTCAAGAAACGGTTGGATTGCCAGTTGTGTTTGAATGTACCATCCATGGATCAGAACCTATCTCGGTGTCTTGGTTTAAAGATGGCAAGCCGTTGAAAGATGGCCCGAATGTACAAACGTCGTTTTTGGATAACGTGGCCACTCTCAACATCTTTAAAACAGACCGGAGCCTCGCGGGCCAGTATTCTTGCACAGCCACGAATCCCTTCGGGTCTGCTTCCTCCAGTGCCAGACTCCTCCTCACAGGTTTGTGGCCGCTTCAGCTTCTTTCTGTCTTGGTAGTTAAAATTTCTATCATCAAAATGAAGGAGAAAATGCCACTGTTCCTGTAAAGTGGGATGGCTGCAGAGCCTGAAACCGTGTCTTTCTGCTCTGTTTTTAGAGGGGAAGAACCCGCCCTTATTTGACATCCCTGTCACCCCTGTGGATGCCGTGGTTGGGGACAGTGCTGACTTCGAGTGCCATGTTACTGGAACACAACCAATAAAGGTCACCTGGGCCAAAGATAGCAGAGAGATACGAAGTGGCGGAAACTACCAGATAAGTTACCTGGAAAACACAGCCCACCTAACAATTCTGAGAGTAGACAAGGGAGACTCTGGGCAATATACCTGCTATGCTGTGAATGAAGTGGGAAAGGACTCGTGCATGGCTCAACTTAACATAAAAGGTATCTTTTGTTTTGCATAGTTGTTTCCTGTTCTTTTCCAAGGGTGCAGTTTCTATCAGGACAGCGAAATTTAGGACAGTTTTCCACAAATGACATAAAAATGATGAAGAAGAAGTAAGTTTCTCTAGAGAACAAGTGATCTTTTTAAATCCATATTTTTTAATATATTGTAAGCATTTTATTAACATTGCATAGAATATAAAGTTCTATGCTTACTATATAGAGCAAAAAATAAAGTATTAATTATAGCTTATATTATACAAATATACATATATATACACACACACGTGTATATACATACACACACGTATATTTCTGACATATCAGATGTATCTTTCCACTACCCCCCTCTCATTCTACCTCAATAACCAATGGATACCTACTTTGTTCCATGAAAACTTAAATCTATATTTTTCTAAAATTGTAGATATCCTACATGACCCTAAGACCACCCTCCTCTTTTTCTTTTTTTTACAGCTTTATGGTTCTGTAAATGGTCATAAGTTATTTTTATCATTTATCCCATAAATCACAGGACAGTTTAGAATAAGCTTGTGGAAGGAAGCAGAGATGTTTAGAAATGGACACTGATTCATTTCATCTAGTCAGTTAGCATTAACTTCTAATATAAAGTAGGACTTCATTTTCCTGAAGAGCCTTCTGTCAATAACCTGCTTCCATTTCAAATGGCTTCCATTTCAAATACCGTTGCCATTTCTTGCAGAGCGGCTCATCCCACCAAGTTTCACTAAAAAACTCTCAGAGACTGTTGAAGAAACGGAAGGGAATTCTTTCAGACTCGAGGGCCGTGTTGCTGGTTCCCAGCCTATAACAGTTGCATGGTACAAGAATAATATAGAGATACACCCAACAGCTAACAGTGAGATCACATTCAAGAACAACACCCTCCTGCTGCACGTCAAGAAGGCGGGCATGGGCGATGCTGGTTTGTACACATGCAAAGTGTCAAATGACGCGGGCTCTGCTCTGTGCACATCTTCCATTGTCATCAAAGGTGAGTCATCATCGTGGTCCCCAGCCTCCGCCAGTGTTCTTCTTATTGCCTGTTAGCTAGCTAGGCCTGTGCATTTCATCTTTAATTCTGTTGGCCAGATAAGTTCTAGAAGATACACAGTTGACTCTTAAACAACATGGAGTCTAGGATCACCAACAAATCCCCGTGTAAATTTTGACTCTGCCAAGACTTTTCTAATAGCGTCCTGTTGACAGGAGGCCTTACCAATAACATAAACAGTTGATTATATATTCTTACAATACAGTGAACTGGAGAAAAGAATACATTCGTATCAAAGAGGGAACCACACCATTCCAACCCATGTTGTTTAAGGGATGACTGTAAATATACGGGATGTCACTGGCTGGCCATAATTCCACATATATTTATTTGAAATACATACTATTTATAATTACGTGCCCAGCAAAGGAGGTGTTCTGTAATAAATGGACTAAAATCTTAGCATGTGAATCATATCCCAAAATTCTCTCAGGTGGTTAGCAGTCTAAGTCTACTTGGAAATTTATGCCTCAGTAATATATGAATTTTTATGAAGCATGCGTATTTTGAAAATTTCTTAAAATTTCGTCATGGAAAAACACATTAGCTTTGCCACTTACAAGTTATATCACATTCTGAAACACTCTCTTTTCTATTTCTAAAGGATTATTTTTGACATATCCTACCCAAAACTTGTAGCCTGTAAATGAATGTTAATCCCAGACAAAAGAGTAGAATTTGTTCAAAGGGAAAAAAAAAAGATGAGAGGAAAGATGCTGTCTATTATGGAGGATGTATTTACGTATACAGTCCTAACTTGAGGGAAAGAAATAGACTATCTTTTAAGGAGATCCTCTTTTCTGGTCCTCTGATCATAAAATGGCTTCATCCAGATGATTATGGTGCAGATTCATCAAAATCACTTTATAAGCCAACTTTCTTAGAGCAGCTTGGAGTTTGATACCAGCTCTGATGTGATATAGTTAGCCATTTCAGGGCACAGGCATAGGTAATAGGTTAATGCCACTAATGGGCTTGTGTCTTTGAGTTGTCTTAACTTAAAACATACTCATTTTATAGAATTTAAGTTCATTTAGTTTTAAAATATATGTAATGAAACAAAAAATATATCCTTAATGGTGGTTTATATTCATGATTTATGTCCCTGGTGGATTTGCCATTGAGTAGATGAGTACTTTTTATCACATTCTGAGGCTATTTCTTCATAGAATTTTTTTTAAGAGTGGGTATTGCAAGTTTTAATCATTATAGTCATGACTGTTGCCTTATGTTTATAACTAGTTCTCAGTATCATTGAATAAAGCCATTACATAATATTGAGTTGTACACGCCCTTCCTACCATGTTACCTGTATATTCCTCATTGGTTTTCAGTTGAACACTGAGCTTCAACTGCTATATCCCTTGGGCAAAGATGAGATTTTAAATGCTACTGTAGCTGCATTTCATAGCTAAAGAGGAAAACCAGGGAAAATCACATATTACGATGTGGGTTCACAGATTACTCAAATGTTGGCTTTCTTTCCCAGAGTGTGGCAAGAACTGCTGCTCTAGATGAGCAGAATTCCCCAGGAGGCCCTTTGTTTTTAGGGCATAGCAAATATAGCAAATATACAGTTATATGCATGTTCAGGGGAATTAGCAGTGTGCTGTACAGCACCGAAGTTTATGGGAACTGCCAGTTGCCATGTTTGCAGTGTTTAGTCAGGACATGGAGCTTGCACGATCTTTGGTCAACATGGCATCTGCTCTTTGCTTGTTTTTCAACCTTTATCTTCCTTAAAAACTCCAACAAATGCAACTACTGCCTTCAGAGAGGAATCATTCTTGATTCGGTTACTGATTCAGCTCATTACCCGTTAGAGGCAAAACTGGTTTCTTTTCTGGAATTTCGAAACTTTTTGCCTTTATGTTCCTTTTAAGCAAAGCTATCTTTGTAATTCCAGAACCAAAGAAGCCACCTGTGTTTGATCAGCACCTTACTCCAGTAACAGTAAGCGAAGGAGAATTTGTGCAGCTCAGCTGCCATGTGCGGGGATCAGAACCCATCAGGATCCAGTGGCTGAAGGCTGGAAGGGAAGTAAAGCCCTCAGACAGATGCAGCTTCAGCTTTGCTAATGGGACTGCCGTGCTGGAACTGAAGGATGTGGTGAAAGCAGATTCGGGAGATTATGTGTGCAAAGCTTCGAATGTGGCTGGAAGCGACACTTCAAAAGCCAAAGTGACCATTAAAGGTACAGATACCTCAAAATTAGCATTCCAGTTAAGCCAATGACCACTCCTATTGATTTGTGTATTACAACTTAAGTAAGAATAGAATTCATTTTTCAGAAATATCAATTAATGCTCATTTGCAATTTATAGCCTCCTTGTTATAACTGCAGTATTAGGTAATTGAGTGGGAATAATTTTGATACACATTGTCTGACATTACCCACAGTTCACCATCCTATTTCTCATACCTCTTCCCACCATATCCAAGAAGGTATAATTAAGGTCCAAAGATGATCTATGATAATGTGACATGAGGGAATCTAATGTCATAGTCCTGGAGGAAATCGATCGAATAAAGCCAAGCCTAGAAATATGAAATTGGACACTGCTCTTACGATTGTAGTTCAGCCAGAGCACCTGGGTGGCTCAGTGGGTTAAGCCTCTGACTTTGGCTCACGTCATGATCTCAGGGTCCTGGGATGGAGTCCCGCACTGGGCTCTCTGATTAGCATGGAGCCTGCTTCCCCTCACTCTCTGCCTGCCTCTCTGCCTAGATCTCTGTCTGTCAAATAAATAAATAAAATCTTTTTAAAAATTATAGAAAAAAAACTATTATAGTTCAACCTGCATGCGAAAGCTACAAGTAGTTATAAATGCCTATTAAACTGCTTTATCTTCCATAATCCACTCTTATACGTAGTGAGTCCTGGAGTGAATGATATCTTTGACACTGCCAAATGCCTAAAGCTCATTTTACAAAGGAATTATTTATTCCACTTTTAAGGTAACTGTGATAATAAAACATGTAAATGTTTTTCAGACAAACCAGCTGCAGTCCCAGCAGCTAAGAAAGCGGCCGTAGACGGGAAACTCTTCTTCGTGTCAGAACCTCAGAGTATCAGAGTGGTAGAAAGTAAGTATTTCGTGAGCGGTACATTACCTTCACTGACTTTGTATGGTTTTACCACTGATTTAATTTTGGAAGAGCTGATTTGGGGAAATCAAGGTTTTTTATTCATTTGCTTTCATTCTTCCTTAGAAACCACCGCAACATTTATCGCAAAAGTTGGAGGTGATCCAATCCCAAATGTTAAATGGACAAAAGGGAAATGGAGGCAACTGAACCAGGGGGGTCGCATTCTTATCCATCAGAAAGGCGATGAAGCAAAGTTGGAGATTAGAGACACCACAAAGACCGATTCTGGATTGTATCGGTGTGTCGCATTTAATAAACACGGTGAAATTGAAAGTAACGTTAACCTACAGGTGGATGAAAGGAAGAAACAGGAGAAGATTGAAGGAGATCTCAGAGCAATGCTGAAAAAGTAAGTTCAATTAAAACACAATGAATACTGTTATGCTGAAAATAAATTTAAAAAAAAAACGCTTATATGCCATAAAGAAAACATGAAATAAAAACACTATGAAATATCAAATAAATAAATAAAATCTTAAAACACACACACACACAGTCATTTTCCAGTCACAAAGAGATCTTTTAAGAGGCATGGACCATCCCTTCCAAGATTCTGATGATAAATGAACATAAGCACCCAGACATTCTCACAGAAACGTATAAGCAAACACCCAGTATTTGGGCATAGGTTAGCAGTTTCTGAATGATCATGAGGAAGTTTTGAGAATGAAGTGAGTTTTATTAAAATTTTAGGCAAAGGAATTGGCCTACAGAGAAATCTATATCTGTCTCAATATGAAATTTTTGTTTGTACATAGCATTTCTCATGTTCTGAATTCTTTCCTAGATCAACACTTGAAACATTTCCATAATTACCAATACTTTCAACACAAATTATGTTTCAATATAGTCAGTTATTAATCAACATTTTCCTTCCACACATCTTTCCCATAACACATGATGTTTACCCTTATTAATGCTTTTCCAGTGCTGTTGCTTTTCCTTTTAATTATTTCATTTGGTTGTAAAATTTACAAACATTCCAAATTCTTTCTTAAATTCTTCAATTAAGTTTCTGTGCTTTGTTAGAATGGTCTAATCTTTACTCCATCACCAAACCCACTTTTTTTTTTATTGTTAATGCAGTAAAACTAATATTTCTTAAACAAAGGATATAGCACTATGCCTTTGTGAGAGGGTGAAAAAAGCCTTATTGATATTTATAATCTTTAAATGATGATAGGCAATTCAAAATAAATAGAAAACAGGTGATTCATGTTTATTTCTGATTTCATTCAGGACTCCAGTCTTAAAGAAAGGATCTGGAGAAGAAGAGGAAATCGATATCATGGAACTTCTCAAAAATGTTGATCCTAAAGAATATGAAAAATATGCCCGCATGTATGGAATCACTGACTTCCGAGGTCTTCTTCAAGCATTTGAACTGCTAAAGCAAAGTCAGGAAGAAGAGACACATAGATTGGTATGATCTTTTGTAAATAGCGTCATCTTAAAAATTAACTTTTGAAACATCTAATAGGTAGCCTTTGAATTTCTAGAACCCTACAGCTGTGTGAGATCATTTAATATAACCTAAGCAGCATCAATAATGGAAGCTGAACATAATCATGCATCCTCCAATTCAATTTTTCCCCATATGTAATACTTTCTATGCTTTTCCTCCTCAGGAAATTGAGGAAATAGAGAAGTCAGAGAAGGATGAAAAGGAATTTGAGGAACTTGTATCATTTATTCAGCAAAGGTTGTCACAGACAGAGGTAAAGTGAATCATGAAGATAATACAGTGAACAGACTGTTATTGGGAATTAGAAGGGAAGGAGTGACTAATGTGTGTTAATTCTTTACTCTCGTAGCCTGTCACTCTGATCAAGGACATTGAGAATCAGACAGTTTTGAAAGATGATGATGCTGTGTTCGAAATTGACATTAAGATTAATTATCCAGAAATCAAGCTTTCATGGTACAAAGGGACTGAAAAACTGGAGCCCAGTGATAAATTTGAAATAAGTATTGATGGTGATCGACATACACTCAGAGTCAAAAACTGTCAACTTAAAGATCAGGGCAATTATAGGCTGGTGTGTGGTCCACACATTGCTAGTGCTAAACTAACTGTAATTGGTAAGTAGAAAGCATTTTATTTAAAAAAAAAAAAAGCAATGTGTGAGATTCTTTTATTGTTGAGCACATCTGCATGTATATTAAACAATATGTTTTCTGTGTCATACCTGCAGAGCCTGCCTGGGAACGGCATCTTCAGGATGTTACTTTGAAAGAAGGCCAGACTTGCACCATGACATGCCAGTTTTCCGTGCCAAACGTAAAATCTGAATGGTTCAGAAATGGCAGAATCCTTAAGCCCCAGGCTAGACATAAGACAGAAGTGGAGCACAAAGTCCATAAACTGACCATCGCTGATGTTCGAGCAGAAGACCAGGGGCAGTACACCTGCAAATATGAAGACCTTGAAACTTCAGCAGAGCTCAGAATTGAAGGTGGGTGAATGGCCACAGCTGGGGTTATTCGTGCAAAAGTCAATGGCAAATGTGGTGCAGGACCCCTCCCGCGGCCGCCCTGCCATTACACGTATGCCAAAGTGCCCGTGTGTTTTCCTTTCCCACCTAGCATTCACTCACATCTCAAGATGCACACTAAATCAAGAGACGTGTTCACACAAGTGCTGGATCTTTTGCATGTTTTTTTTTTCTTTAACCAAAGGCAGACTTCAGTCCAAACAAAGACATGACTAACAGTTACTTGAATTCCATAATTCTGCTAAATTCAATCATTCCTTGTAATTTCAATAAATTGCATAATTCTCACCCCTATGATTCTCATTGTAAGATAGAGATCTTGGAAATGACTAGATTTTATAGCATTGCTAAAAGATCTTGGCTATATCTAATAGATCTAAAAAAATCTTTTTTGTCTATAGAAATTAATTTGTGTGAGATTAACTTGTCTGAAGCTTATTAGATAAAATTAACAATGTCATATGTGATTAGCAGCTCTTTTTCAAAGTAATTATTTAATGCAAGGCTTATATTCCAACCTTCTAAATCTCTGAAATAAAGGGAGATCTCAGGATATAAGAGCAATAATATTTATTTTCTAATCCTTTGATCTTTGAATCTACTTGTCTGAAACTTATTAGATAAAATTAACAATGTCATATGTGATTAGCAGCCCTTTTTCAAAATAATTATTTCATGCGAAGATTATATTCCAGCCTTCTAAATCTCTGAGATAAAGGGAAATCTCAGGATTTAGGAGCAATAATATTTATTTTTTAATCCTTTGATCATATTCACTGTTTGAAGACTCCCTTGGACTGTAGTGAGCAACATTTTAGCTGTAATGATGTTTCAGCATAGTGGTAGGTGCCCATTTATAGTTGTTAAAATATAATTAGGTGACTTATTTACACAAACATTTCAACTTCTCAGGCTTGCTTTAAATGGATATCAATGCCTGGTTTTATTTTAAAGGTCAGAAATTTTTAGTAGGTTTCTATGTGAAGGATCCAGTTGAAACGACTTCTCATTTTTTAAATTATTGCATTCTTATATGATCCTTCAAAAAAAAGAAAAGACTCACCAGAGTATTTTTGATGTCTGAGATGTTCTTGATACAGCTAGACACTGAATTCCAGACTTCTAAAATCTTGCAAAAAGATCCTCTACTGCAGCCCATTCCCCTACTAAATATTCTTGCCATTCATTCCCAGTGTGAGGGGTGGGGTGAGCCCTTCGTACATGGCCACAGGTGCTTACAAAGCAAGTTTCAGAACTCTCAAAAGTGAACCGTCTGAAATTGAGAAGTTCAGATTTCCTCTTGAGTTTAAAGTTTCACAAGGAAAGTTATGGCATACTAGATAATAAACAATTCTAGGTCCTGAATCAGAAAATTCTCTAACAGAGGAAAGAATTTCAGAGGTAAATAAGTTACAGAGGAAAATGAAGTTTATGTTCCCTTTATTTTGAAGCCCCAATTTCACTAACATTTTTAAAGTTTAATTTGACTTTTGGGTCTTAAGCCGTTTTGACTCTTGCTTTTGTGCAAATGCTTTAAGGACGCTCGTAGATTTCTTACTCTTTGCTATGTTGGTCCTGAAGAAATACACTTAAGTATAGGGATAATTTTTTGTTACTGATGCAAAACAGAGCACTTTCTTTTTTTCTATGTTTTCAGCCTATGTTATTTTTCTAGCTGGTTACACAGGTGGAGGCTTTGGATACCTGAGGGGAAAGCACAGTGGAAAAATTTCCTTCCTGTACAATCTCACTTTGACTCTCCTTTATATTTGAACAGCTGAACCAATTCAGTTTACGAAGCGCATACAGAACATTGTGGTGAGCGAGCATCAGTCTGCCACCTTCGAATGCGAAGTGTCCTTTGATGACGCCATCGTAACGTGGTACAAAGGACCAACAGAACTGACTGAGAGCCAGAAGTACAACTTCAGGAATGATGGTCGGTGCCATTATATGACCATCCACAATGTGACCCCAGATGATGAAGGTAATTTAGTGGACAGCATCCCTGTGAATATATAATTTAAATCTTGTCTGTTTTACATATTTCTACCCTAACTTACACTCTGTAATTCTATATAGAATACGTTTTTTAGGAAAGAGAATGATAAATAAATCCATACTGTATTTAAATAAAGAAATGTTATTTATAGATGTACCGGGAAATAAAAATTTGATTCTTCTTAGGTGTCTATTCAGTAATTGCTCGACTGGAACCGAGAGGTGAAGCAAGAAGCACAGCAGAGCTGTACTTAACGACTAAAGGTCAGAGGACACCTCCATTTAAGCCACTGCAATCCCTGAAATAGTCCTGCCTGAACGACTCTAAATACAAAAATGTCATTTTTTTTTTCTTTTGCAGAAATTAAGCTTGAGATGAAGCCTCCTGGTAAGTTTAAAAAAAAAAAAAAAAAAAAACGAAAAATCAACCCTTGCTCAAATATATTCAGCAGATTTTTCTAAATGGTGGAAGCCAAACTGAAATGTCTAAAAATATTCTTTAGGTTTTTCAGTAAGATCTTATTCAGTAAAATGATTTTCGGGAAATAATATAACTGTTAGGCTTTGTAAGCTTGAGAAATGAGAGATAAGAAGGTCTCATCCAGCTGATATCTAGGATCATGCCAAAATTTTGTGGCCATAGAACAGAACCAGTTTTCACAGGGAATAAACATGCCTATGTGGTTGTATGCAAAAGAATCCTAATATCTCTGTATCTGTGTATTAGATTCTGCTGTTGGAAATGCCTGACAAGCACATCTTAGTTGACTAATAAATATGTGTGGTCTCAGTGCCTCCATTCTTACCATCAATTGTTCATTTTCAGATATTCCTGACTCCAGAGTTCCAATTCCAACCATGCCTATCAGAGCAGTACCTCCAGAAGGTAACACCCAGCACAACACCTGGGCTTGCAGCAACAATGTTCTGTACCACTAGGAAATTAGTGAGGCCAAACCATAGTAGAGAGCCAGAACACATCCTTGTGTGTCATAGTCTTCATTGTGTAATTAAAAATCAAAGCAAGAGAGTAGTAACAATTAAGGTATATGCTGTTTTTATTTGTGCTGATTGATGAATTGGTACTATAACACCTATGATTACTGAAAGAAACTCATAAGACTTTTCATTATACTTCACACAAAATAAGAAACCAAACCATGATGATGACATTTTTTTTTCCTCAGAAATCCCTCCTATGGTTGTTCCTCCTATTCCTCTGTTGCTACCATCACCTGAAGAAAAGAAGCCACCAGCAAAACGCATTGAAGGTATTTTATGCTATCTACCTAAATGTCAAAATATATATAATCAACTATTGCAGACCAGAACATGCTGTCTAATGCAACATGTTGGCCCTCTTGTGGCCAGCAGGTTAAATTGCCTTTCAAAATTATTTGCTCTAATGAAATGTGTGAGACAGGTGATTAAAACACTGAAAATCATCAGACAAACCAAATGCAATGCTTAATATTAAGATATTTCATCTTGATGTAATCACTGAAACACTAGTGGTGAATTTTTTTTCATGTTTCATATTTTATATTTTAGCTATATGTAACTACATATTTAACAATAAAATAATAGAATTAATTTCTAGTGAAGCTTCTGGAAATAAACCATACTAGTTTATAGTCATGTTGCAAGTTATAGTGTCCTTTTTCTCAATTACAAGGTTAACACCTTTTTAAAATTCTCTATTTTGTTACCAAAATGTGATTTAGAGTTTCTTTGATATATTTGATTTTTTTTTTCTTATCTAAGGAATGAGTTCACTAATAAGCAGCTCTTGAGCATGTCAAGCAACTTCCCTTTTCAAATATTTCAATAGACAGATTATACTATTTGTTCCCCAAGCTGCTCAACTAAATCAATCAACAGACTGCCTGGGACTTTCTAGAGTTCTGGGTAGTTAAGAATTGCTGTCAGAATTCTCCTTGCTTCAGGAAGAAATTCTGCATGTCAAAGCCATATTTTTCCATAGTCAGATTTTTCTGTAGTGGCTTCCAGGGTTTGGCATGCTAGTACCCCAATATCTGCTACCTCTGGTATCAAGAGCTTGAGCTGGTGTTCAGCCAGCCTCGGGGAAAATTCAGTGGGGAAAAATAAACAAACAAACCTTCCAGTATTGTGACTAACACATCTCAATAACAAATAAAATCATTTTTATAATTTATATGAAGACTTAAATATATTTCATCTACTTTTATTTTTTTCTTTTTTATCTACTTTTAATAGCAGAGAGGAACAAGAATCAAAAATCATAAATTTCTACTTAAATTTTTGTCAGGAGTAACAATTTACCTTAATGAATGATTTATTCTTTGAGCACTACTAGCAACAGGGCTAAGTTTGACTACCCACTGGGGAACTTGGGAAATGAAATCATATTTTAAAAATTAAAAACAGTGTTATTTATTCATGAATATTAAGAGCCATAACTCAAGTTATAAGTAGGGGCTATGACCAAGGTATAATGTCAGCAACAACAAAGAAGATTTCCACAATATCATAGATTTTAACTTTACTAATTTTTTAATTTTACTAATTCACTTGCTATTCTTCATCCTGATAAATTTAAAGTGTTCTTATCTAAGCGAAAC
Source organism: Mustela nivalis (assembly GCF_964662115.1). Classification (NCBI taxonomy): domain Eukaryota; kingdom Metazoa; phylum Chordata; class Mammalia; order Carnivora; family Mustelidae; genus Mustela; species Mustela nivalis. The sequence goes on from NC_139030.1 coordinate 41,289,005, forward strand.
AAAGTGAAGACATGTACCTTTTCTATTTATGGTATCACTTCGGTTCACGTTCTTTGTGTTTTGAAAATGTAGGCAGGCATAAAATCAGTGAAGATGTAGAATCACCCCACATGTTCTGTCTCCATCCAAAAACCATGTTCTGCATTCTAGCGCAAGACCTTTCTGATACAGGTATCTTGCAGTTAGGTGGCAAGAGTGTCACTACCACCAAAACATATGAAAAAATAAAGTATTTCAGTAAAACTTCTTTGTTTCCTGAAAGCATTTTACTTGCTTATGTCTGGTATCTTATTTTTTAGTGACCAAAAAAGCTGTGAAGAAAGATACCAAAAAAATTGTTGTGAAGCCCAAAGAAGAACCTACAGGTATTATCATTAATTAATGAAAATTGAGTCTTACAGCTTTTCTCCAGGTTAACAGTTTTAAACCCCAAATAGTGGAGGGTGGAGGAAGGTAAGAGTTTGAATCGCCAAAATGGAGGTTCTGCCTTCACTCACTCTCACTGTCTTCTAGAACTCAGCCCTTGCTTTCTCTTTGTCAACTTTCTACTCTTCCCTTTTTTTTTTTTCCCCTCCCCATCCTCCTGTGCCTATGTCTGCCCGTGGCACACTGTGGTAACACCAGAATGTTCTTGTTATCTCTGGAGGGCACTGCCTGCCTGTCCCACAGCTGCTCTTGATCCGGTCCTACCCATAGACAGCCAAGGACCAGTGCTCATTTCCAGTAGCTGCTCCAACCCAACTCCGAACCCTTCCTGGCTCACCTGAGCTGTCAGTCCCTGCAGAAAAACAAAATGCTTTGTGAAGGAAGATTAGTTCAATTACTTCCTTTTTTTTTTAAAGATTTTATTTATTTATTTGACAGAGAGATCACAAGTAGGCAGAGAGAGGTGGGGGAGCAGGCTCCCCACTGAGCAGAGAGCCCAGGGCAGGGCTTGGTCTCAGGACCCTGACATCGTGACCTGAGCCAAAGGCGGAAGCTTAACCTACTGAGCCACGCAGGCGCCCCCCCCCCTTATTAAACTATATCCTGGAAGAGGGTTTTGGTTTTTTTTTTAAGATGTTATTTATTTATTTATTTATTTGGCAGAGAGAAAGAGCACAAGCAGGGGAGCAGGAGGGGAAGAAGCAGGCTCCCCACTGAGCAGGGAGCCAAATGTAGGACTCAATCCCAGGTCCCTGGGATCATGACCCAAGCCAAAGGCAGTCGCTTAATCAGTTGAGCCACCCAAGTGCTCCTGGACGAGTTTTAAGAGGAAGATTAGATCACTAAATTTAAGCAAATAGTTTCAAATGCTTAACTAAGATCAGATCCTTCCTGAAAGGAGGAGGATCCAGGAGCATAAGACACCACTCCCAGAAACACTATGGCAGAAGAGAGCATCATAAAGCATGGGTATTTCCTCAGCTTTACAGTTAACCATTGAAAAAATCAAACATTATTTGTTAGCATTAGACTTACTACTGAATAGTCTCGTAATGTTTCATGTTGATTGAAAATGTTTTACATCAACCTAAGCTAGAATCAAAAGTTCAGCTTTTCACCATTGTAAATATGGCATTCCATTGCAATGCTGGTGAGATAAATCTGGAAATTACAAAGGCATTTTGTATGTTAGCAGTAGTCACAGATTGTACAAATGACTGACAAAGGTGCACGGGATTAGTAAACATTAAATCATGCATTATCTAAAAATAAACATTCTATTTTTTAAAATCCCAGAGGTTGACAAGAAACCCCCGCCTCCTACTGCCTTGATTCCAGCAAAAGGTAAATGAAAAGATATTGTTAAATGTTTTCTGTTATCTCTGAGATGTGCATCACTGCTTTGTATTCTTATTTTCAAAGGCTTCTAGCTGATTGTAAAGTTAAGGCATCTCCTCTGCCATATTAGAATTAGCACGAGAAATGACTATGTCCTATCGCTCTAGTCCCTGGAAAGGAAGTGCAGGCAGATGATTATGCAGCCTCAGTGCTGTGGACACAGAGAAAGCACTGGGTGAGGGGCGGAAAGGGAGGCATCGTCCACTTGCTTCAGTTGCAGCTAACATAGGTGCTAAGGATCATGTAAACAATGTTAGCATTGATTTTTTTAAAAAGTTGTTATTATAAAAGCAACAAATTGACTTGGTTACACAATTTTGAGTATTTTTTTTTAAACTGATGATCCAGTCATATTCAACTATCACTGGGTGTGGTAAAAAAATAATGATACTGTTATGCTGAAAATAAATAAATGAAAAAAAAAGTGTAGCTTTAAAATTAGAAATGTTTCTGAAAGAGAAATTGGAAACTTAAATAGAGGTTAACATTACATGTAAATTCCATTAAATGATCAAATGTTAAGAAATACTGTAAGACCCCAGGAGCTTTCTAAACTGGAGTTCCCATAGAACAATGGAAGATGTGTCCACTGGATAGTTATTGAATACCATTGTGTTCACACCGGAAAAATCCCCAAATGAAGATTGAGTGCCTCCCTGCAGTCTTTATTGTGTTCCATAGCCAACAAAAAAGTAAATGGAACCAGTAGACAGAAGATGTAATAAGTTATCGACATCAGACTGAGATCTGAGATACTGATACTGTTTGACAACATAGACTTTGGTTTCTGAAGTAACAGTATGAATGTAATTAATATGCTAATATTATCTATTTATTTGTTTGTTTATTTCAGCTCCTGAAATTATTGACGTATCCTCCAAGGCTGAAGAAGTAAAAATAACGACCATAACCCGAAAGAAAGAGGTTCACAAAGAACAAGAGGCTGTGTATGAGAAGAAGCGTGCTGTCTACGAGGAGAAGAAACTTTTCATCGAATCTCTGGAAGAACCTTACGACGAACTTGAAGTGGAGCCGTACACAGAGCCATATGAAGAACCTTACTATGAAGAACCAGACGAAGACTATGAGGAGACCAAGGTAGAAGCAAGGAGGGAAGTTCATGAGGAATGGGAAGAAGACTTCGAGGAAGGCCAGGAATACTACGAAAGGGAAGAAGGTTATGACGAAGGGGAGGAAGACTGGGAGGAAACTTACCAAGAGAGAGAAGTGATCCAAGTGCAAAAGGAGGTTTACGAAGGTGTGTATCAACCGGAGTCACTTCTTTCCTCTTTTCCCCAGTGTGTGATATTTTCAGGGCTATGAACCTGAGCTGCAATAGACAGGAAAACAGTGAAATGACCATTTCGATCTTTCAAGGTTAGACATTTTTAGAAACTTACTCTTGGCATTTCTTCAGTCACTTTCAGGCTTTGACATTGTTAAGTCGAATCATGTTGCCATATCACAAAAACCCGAGGGTTGTCGTCTAATGCAGGAGTTCAGGGCTTACTTCCTCACCCCTCTGCATCTCTGCTCAATCCTGCTTCGAAATCCAGCGCCAGGGATCATATTAGCCATAAAGATCCCAAACGCAATACTTTCCGCAAATATATATTATTTCCTATGAAGTTCATACAGTCAGCTAGAAGTTACTTAAGCATTCCTTTTTATTCCTCTGTTTTTGCTAAAGAATCACACGAGAGAAAAATTCCAGCCAAAGTGCCTGAAAAGAAAGCCCCGCCTCCAAAAGGTATGTAATTGGGATTCTTGAACTAGATCAGAGCATCCACATCATTATCATGGCTTGTTTGGCAAAGATGTATAAGTCACCAGTCCAATCCAATAGGCACAACTTCTTCTCTAAGCTTTATTGCCTCAATGAATTTTCTTCCTAAGAATATATAATGTACTTAATGCAAAAATTAAAAGGATGATAAAAAGATGGTTATGATACATATTTTTTTATTTCAAAATATTTCAAGTACAGAAATGTGTACTTAAATTTCAGAGTACCAGACTCATTTCTTTCTTAAAAATTATATATGTATATATATGTATATATGCATGTAGACATATATATTTCTATATAAACATACGTAGATACATAGATACATAGGGACAAAGAGAGAGTTTCAGTAGAAATTCTAAAAGTACTGCAATTTCTTTAAAATGCTTGCAGTTGTAAAGAAGCCAGTAGTTGAAAAAATTGAAAAGACTTCTCGAAGAATGGAGGAACAGAAAGTTCAAGTCACCAAAGGTATTATGATTTAAAACATTTCTGATACCATGTACACACCTCATCTGTTTACTGATGTATATTCCCATGTTAGTCATTTATGTAATCATCTAAACTAAGATATTTTAAAATTTTGTGCAAAGCAATATTCTTCACAATACAAATATATTTGTACATATTTTTTAAGTACCCGAAGTTTCAAAGAAGATTGTTCCACAAAAACCTCGGATTCCAGTGCAGGAAGAAGTTATTGAAGTGAAAGGTATACATCTTTGTCTTTCCAGCTACAAGTTTTAAACATTTTCATTTATGTCTATATGTGTACATATTTAAACAGTTCACAAATCTGAAACTACCAAAATACATTCTTCTACAGTATATATCTTATGTTGAGTTGTACATATGTATAATTTAAGGAAATAATAACATTCCCCTTGTTTCTGATTCTGCTTTAGAATTGCATTTTTCTATTTAAAGGAAGATTTTGTTTAATAAATAGTCTTCTAACTTTACTATGCAAGGCATTCCATTGCATATAATATTCCCTATCCTCTTGTTTACATGAGTAAACCCTAGTGGATTTGGAAAAGGACCACATTACGTGTGAAGAAGTTGTGTCTATTTGATTCCCATTTAATAATCTTTGATAAAGCTGCATGGGTCATTTGTCCCTATATATCAGAACATGGTTTGTATTCTTGTCAATACTAAATTTATTTCTGAGGCTACTCATATTAACCCACTCATTCTGTGTCTAAAGACTTACATGTAATGTTTGTTACATGTAATGTACAAATTTACATGTATGTATTTGATCAGGTACCTTGTCCTAGAAAAAGAAATACTAAATGTGAAATACTCTCTTTAAAGTACCAGCTGTGCATACAAAGAAGATGGTTATTTCAGAAGAAAAGATGTTCTTTGCTTCTCACACAGAGGAGGAGATGTCAGTCACAGGTATAAGGCACATTTGAATTTGGGGGCTCAAATGGAGGGGCTTTAGATGAATTTTGATCCCCCTTTTTCAGACCTAATTTGTGATTATGTAAGCGTTTCTGTCTCCTTGTAGCTCTCTGTCGTCTTTTCATTGCACACTTGTCTCTGTTTTAGTTTGTATTTCAATATTCTTTGAGAACTATAATTGCCACCCTTAATATGGCATACCAGTAATTCAGATGTACATTTTTTAAAGTCCCCGAGGTACAGAAGAAAACTGTTACTGAAGAGAAAATTCATGTTGCTGTTTCCAAAAAGATTGAGCCTCCACCTAAAGGTATCAGTGATTCCTTCTAAATTTAAAATCTTTTAAAGGTTCCATCGTAAGCCTCTGGGTATGTTAATGCTACGGAATGGCCTTGGTCACACAGTCAGCAGACCTACAGCCACTAGGTATAGTGGACATTCTGGGGAAGGCGGGATGACAATGATTGGAGGCTCTGGCCCCTGCTCCAGGGACCTTACAATCTGGTGACCACCTACTTGGAGTCGAAATTTGATATCCTGGAGCTAGTTTGTACCAGCTCACCAGAGCTGATGGTTGAATTTGTAGAAATTTTGCTACTGAGTGTTCACCACCTCCATGATTCAAAGTTGAGCTCTGTAAACTCAGAATTAAACAAATTATATTGAAATCTATGCTAAGCTGTTTTGACGGCTTACTTCCACTTGTACAGCGTGTTGTTATTCTCTCTGTTGTTCACATCGACTGGGGCAAGGCGGTCGAAGTGCTAGATTGCGGTGGGCTGCCATGCGTCCTTCCCACCTCCGCAACCCTGATGTCTCCCTTGTTAGCCGGGGTGGGAGTATTTATACTGCCCCAGAAAGTGAAAACTGGCAGTTGCTACGAATGAGAGCTCATCCTCCCCCACATGCCCCACCCAAACTGTTAAACATTTAGGATACCAAAAATATTTAAGATAATGTAATGCAATTGTTAGAATGCACTTGCTTTATAAATGTGAAGTTTCTAAAACCGGCACCTCAGGCACTGGCGCCTCTGAGGAAGGGCAACTCCTAGCTGTTCCTGGCCAAGTGAAGGCTCCTGCAGTCGAAGGTCAATAACAACCACAACTTTTTCTAATTAGTCTTTCCTCTGCTTCCCTTGCCTCTTGCTTCTAACGTGGAGTTTTTTTGCATTCACCTGGCATAAAATTATCTTTATTTTAATTCTGTCCTGCCTTATTGTAAAACCACACAATTTCTCAAAAATGGCATTTTTTTTTAAAGTCCCCGAGCCACCTAAGAAACGAGTCCCAGAAGAAGAAGTTGCTGTTCCCATTCCTAAAAAGGTGGAGCCTCCACCAGCCAAAGGTAGAATAATATTTTTGAAAAAAAAGTTGTTGGTGTGTGTCTTTTTGTATCTTTTTCTGTGGGATCTGTGTATGAACGAAATAGCATCTGTAAATGATTTGTGGTGTTTTCTCTGTATGTTGATCTCATTAGCTTTGGTACTGTGTTGTACAAGTACCAAAGCTAATGATGTACAAGTACAAGACCATAATAACTGAGGGTTTGTTTCATGAAATGTATGTAGTGTCTCTGTGGTATCGATTTATTTTGCATACACGTCTGCCACAAATAGAGCATGTTTAATGACTTCCTAAATTCTTACGCTCTTACTGAGGATTGATGCTTTAGTGTAATCTTAATGTCTCAGAAGGACACTAGAACTCTCAACATTGTTTCCACAATGTTATCTTTAAAGTTCCTGAAGTTCCCAAGAAACCTGTGCCTGAGGAGAAAAAACCTGTTCCTGTACCCAAAAACGAACCTGCCGCTCCCCCAAAAGGTACACCAGAACTGATCAGGGGGCAGCCCTTTGCCTCAAATGCCAGTGTTCTGCTTTATATGGTCTTCATAGTGTACTATGCTATCTTACTGTTCTTTTAGATGCCCCTGGTGTTTTCATTTGTTGGTTACCTTCCAAGGTTTTACTCTTGACATACATTATTTATGACACTGAGCAATTTCAAAGACACCACCAGAAAGTGTTCTTAAAAGAAGCAACTATGTCAAAATGCTATATTAAATTTTTACTATCTTTCCTCTGATAGAAAAAGAAGAAATCTTTGTGAAACTCATTTTCTACAGGCATCTTTCTAGAAAGACTCTTTTACCCCTCATCTTTGAGATTTTTCTTAATAAAAAACACCTCCGTGAGTTATGATGAGTTACAGAGTCACAACTGGAAAGCGTCTGACAGAACTGAATGTTAATGAGATAAAGATGTATATAATGCTTCTGGTAACTCCACTCTTCTGAAAAGTCAAGAGCAGCAAGTCTAGACTAGTTGGAAACATTGATTTTTGACATTTACTTTGACCATGTTTCCTGACATTAAATGAATGTCAATATTTACCATAAGTGTTGCAGTTCTCTGATTAACTAGTCAGGGGACCTTTCATATGCATACGTTTGGATTCAGTGTGCTAATTCCTTTATTTTGGTTTTTGAATTTGGTTTGTTCTTTTTTGTGGGGAGGGGGTTGGTGATGTTAGAGACACTATTTTATGGATGTGGCGAGGCTACAAACTGCATACATCTGGTCTGATACAGAGAGATTCAGTAAGAATTCAGTATCATCCGATTTAGAAAAACCAGGCTTACTGAAATCACACATTTTAAATAGTGTTCCCATTGTGCCTGACTTCCCATTTTCCATTTTCTTCCCAAAACAAATCTGTTTCTCTCTTTCTCAAATTCTTGACTTTCAGAATTCTGGGTCTTACTTTAAAAAAAATGATTCCTGATTATCTAGTCATCAAAATATGATTTCTGATTATCTAGTCATTAAAATATGGTTATGTGAAAATAATGGAACAAAATGGTATCATATAGATTAAAAGGTCATATTATTAAAACCAGTACTAATACCAAAGCCCTTGATCACTGCTGAGGGAGATACAGAGGCATGTCTCACCTACCAGTAAAAATAAATATGCATAGTAAAAAATATATATGTATAAACACCCATGTATAAATAATAAGTGCAGACGCAAATGTGTATGTCTCTATAATTACATTAGAGTATTACAAATGCAAGCATAGAGGTGAAGGAGTTCACAAAAACTATCTTATTTAAAATGGAAACAATTATTGCCAGCAATGCATGCTTTTAAAATGCATCTGCCAGGGGCACCTGGGTGGCTCAGTGGGTTAAAGCCTCTGCCTTCGGCTCAGGTTATGGTCCCAGGGTCTTGGGATCGAGCCCCGCATCAGGCTCTGTGCTCAGCAGGGAGCCTGCTTCCCTTCCTCTCTCTCTGTCTGCTTCTCTGCCTGCTTGTGATATCTCTCTGTCAAATATATAAATAAAATCTTAAAAAATAAAATAAAATGCATCTGCCAGTTTAAAAATTCCACATCATTAACACTTAGAATGGAGAAACTAAGTAATTGTAAACCTTTTGCGGTCAGAGATTCTGTTGAAAACTATGGAGTCTCTTAGAGAAAAAACATATATGTGTATACTCACAAAATGTCATATACAGAACTCCCCAAAAGTCACTGACACATGGCTATCAGATTGAGAAGCCTACTCTATCATGAGTGTTTCCTGAGTTGCAAATAAACTATAGTTGCACCAAAACCAAACAAAATCAGAAGAGAAATGGAACAAAATGGTATCCTAGAGATACAAATATTCTAACTATGTCTTAGTCTAAGATAGTCCTAGATAAATTATGGATTCTGTTTCTTGATAAAAAGCCTAACAAGACTTTGCTACATTCTATATCTACAATCTATATCGTTTGTGTAGTCACTGACTAATTTATCAAAAGCATACCAATATATAACAAATGAATTTTATACATATATTTTTGTTTATATGACTCATTTTTAATTTCCTAAATGTCTCTATAACATTACTCGTGACATTTATTACATTGTGACCTTTTTAACATCATAGTTTAATTTTCTGCATTATTTTGTCAATGCATAGAAACCCTATGGCATTAATGAACTACTAAAGATTGGTGTATGTGCCTACATCCATTCATAAAAGTGGTATATGTTGAACTAATGTTCTGTTTTAAAAACTTTAAGTTCCAGAAGTGCCAAAGAAACCTGTTCCTGAAGAAAAGATACCTGTTCCTGTTGCAAAGAAAAAGGAAGCACCACCAGCTAAAGGTATAGTGCCTTGCTTGCTAAAGAACCCTATTTTTATATCTTGAGTACAAAACATTTTTGTGTTTAACTATCTGTTGAGTTAGTTTAATTGAAAACGAGTGTTTTATGGCAAGAGTAATAATTCAATAGAAGTGTCTGTCCACCTGCCTGCTTTCTTAAAAAATAGCTGTAAATTAGCTACTTTGGAAAATACAGTCATTTCTAAAAATTAATGTCTTTTCAAGTTCCTGAAGTACAGAAGAGGGTTGTCACAGAAGAAAAAATAACGATTGTTACTCAAAGAGAGGAATCTCCACCACCAGCAGGTACTAAATTCCATCTTCATAAATAACCTTGTCTTTCCTTCAAGCTTCTTTAATTGCATGCCTTCTTTAATGGGCATGCCGATTCTGTGTTGCTCTTTTATTTTGCCTTTCTGAGAATCTTAAAATCAAATGCTATCTTTAAGTGCCAGAAATACCAAAGAAGAAAGTTCCTGAAGAAAGAAGACCTGTTCCTCAAAAAGAGGAAGAAGCTCCACCACCAAAAGGTATTGTCTCTTTCCAAGAACCATCTTTATATGATATCATGTAAGAAGGCAAATGGTGGTTTTGTTGGCTTTGTGATATGAATACATTGTGGGTATATATCTGTGTTTGGGGTTGGGCTTCAGTAAGATAACTCTGAAGTTCTAAAAGTCCATGTTTCGAAATGCCAGTTCTACGAAAGAAACCTGTCCCTGAAGAGAAAGTTTCTGTACCAGTTCCTGTCGCTAAGAAAGCTCCTCCTCCCCGAGGTAGGATTTGTCTCAGACATCTGACAAAAATCTTGTTGCCTGTGAATTCTTGTTCTATCCAGTGTCTTCTTGTGTGACCCTCCATCTCTCTTCTAATAGGATATGTGCGCGCGCGCGCGCGTGTGTGTGTGTGTGTGTGTGTGTGTGTGTGTGTGTGTGTATCCTCATGATGTTTGTTGCGTGACTCGTTTTCCCATTTTGTTAGTGAGAGTGGCGTACCGTACATTTCTTCCCCAAACTCTTAGGGAAATAGGATTTTTAAGATTCTTGATCTTTTACACTTCAACTTAATGCTTTTTTAAAGCTGAAGTTTCTAAGAAAACTGTGGTTGAAGAAAAAAGATTCGCTGCCGAAGAAAGACTATCTGTTGCAGTTCCTCAAACAGTGGAAGTCATGCGACACGAAGGTATATAATCAGAAGTGAGGGAAGAAATGGTTGTGCATGTTTCCTTGAAGTCTTTCTTTCCAGATGTGACTGTTTACCTTGTAAGTTGTCTTGATCAATGTCTACTGGCCGTAGCCTTCTGAGACTGAGTCCTTTGTGTCTGCAATTGTCTTAAATCATTTCAAGACAGTGAACAGGATGCTGAAAATGTGATCATTGTCAACATGGCCACATTTGGACATGATCTGAATATTCTTCTCAGTCTTGGGCTGTACAGTTCCCTTATCTTTTTTTTTTTTTAAGATTTTATTTATTTGTCAGAGACAGAGGGAGAGAGAGCAAGCGAGCACAGGCAGACAGAGAGGCAGGCAGAGGCAGAGGGAGAAACAGGCTCTCTGCCGAGCAAGGAGCCTGATGTGGGACTCGATCCCAGGACCCTGGGATCATGACCTGAGCCGAAGGCAGCTGCTTAATGAACTGAGCCACCCAGGCGTCCCACAGTTCCCTTATCTTGATCTTAAATCAGCTTTCTCTTCCATGTGATGAGGAAGTCCTATTCAGCAGTTATAAGAACCACTATCCAGCTGTAGGGAACACATGGCTATTACCAGTGTTTCCAGGGGCCTGAATTTAAATTAAATAGTATTTTTTGAAATATCCACAGAGGAGGAGTGGAGTTATTCAGAAGAAGAGGAAAGAGTATCCGTTTCGGTTTATAGAGAAGAGGAAAGAGAGGAAGAGGAAGTGGAGGTTACAGAATATGAAGGTAAACAATGCCAATGAGCTAGAGATGATCTGGAGTCTTGATGAGCTGTTTTCTTGCACAGATTGTTTATCAGATTAATGAAAGTGGACGCAAGTTCAGTGACTATCCAAGAGCCTCGTTAGATGTATCTTTTGATCAAAACACAAGATTCAGGAACATTACTTAGAGTAAAAATCCAATGTATTATTTGTCTATCATCTCTTACTTGCTATGAGGGAGGGAGTGGGGGGGAGGCCTTATGTTTACATGTAATTAATGGCACAGGTGTTTCCATCTACATTTATCCTTTTAGTGGACAGCACTTGGTTTTAGCATGGTGGGCAGCATGAACATCATCTGGTAGTCTAATGTCTAAAACATGGGTAAGAGAAAGTAGTTTTTACAGCACAACTCACTAATGCGTCCTGGCTCACAGTTTTTAAATGAAGAAGAAATTGTACTACCTTATTACATTCCAGAAGTCAAGGCCATTTGAGAGTGAAGCACTGAATACATAGGTCTTTCTTCTATTTCATGTATGGAAAAAAAATTATGTAATATCTTTGATTGAATTTGTTTGTTGTTTAGACATTCCTATACCTATAACCTATAATGCTAGTTCTCTGCAGTTTCTTAAGGATTGAACAATGTACTTTATTTCAGTCCTTTGCAATGAATTAAGATACCATTAGGTTTACCCCTAAACTCCAGCACTCTGACTAAAGCTATTTATCTGAAAGAACTTTTCTAAGAAAGTTCTAATGTAGCTTTGCTTCAAAGAAAAATCAGTATGTTCTATAACAAATTAACTCTCTTCCTTAAAAAAAAAAAAAAAGAATAGAATTCTATATGGAGATGCCCTTGAGTGCATTTCTGACTAATAAAAGGTGCCCCACTTCTCCACATAGAAGAAAATTCCTTGTGAAATTCTGATGTGCTCTCTTAATGAAATGGCTTGGAACAGAGCAGGATGGGACGTGACTCCAAGAGAAGGCCCACTGGTTCTGTTGTTCTTCCTGGGAAGGGCCAAGGTGTTGAGCATAAGTCAGGAATCTGATAGATCTAAAAGGGCCCCATCCCTTCTAGATATGATTGGGAAACCAAACATAACATATACACAGGGAAAGTTCCCATTGCATAAATCTGATTTCAATTTTTAACAGTATCTACTATAAATCTCTTTCAGTCTTATAGCTGAAAAGAGAGACCTTCTATAATATTCTTTGTTTTCATTAAATCTTGATCTAGGGAAAAAGTGGGTAGCCTGTTAAGTTTACTTCTAGTATAAAGATATGTCTACAACTAGATCTTCCTATTCTATAGTTAACTTTATACATATAGGCTCAAATCCCATATGAAGACACCTGCCTTTTCTACTGTACTTGCCCCCACAAAACTAGGGAGAAAAAAAAAAAGCTTATTTCCAAGTCCTCAGTAGGTTTTTCACATGTAATACAGGTCTTTTCTTTTTTATCATCCATTATTTTTCCTCAAGTGTATGTTCCTGCCCCGAAGCCTTCAAATCTAGAGTGCTCTGTTATTTTTGAAACTTATCTTCAAATGCTTATTAATTGAGCCACTAGGACTGTTTTTATGTCTTGTACTTGTCCTCTTCTTCCTGTGAATACAAGCATTACTATCTTTATGATACACTTGAAAATTAAATTACTGAAACTTATTTCCCAAATTCTTTATTAAGGCATACACTTCAATTAAAATGCACTTTTGGGAGGTTTTAAATGGGAACAGTCGGGGATTTGGCAAGTGTTAAACTTTTTATTATTGTAATTACTCTTTGAAGTTACAAATCACCTTTGAAATTAAACATGAAAAACACTACAACTTTTCTTTAAAACTGATGTCTTTAAAGTGATGGAAGAACCAGAAGAATACGTTGTGGAAGAAAAGATGCACTTTATCTCTAAGAGAGTGGAAGCCGAACCGGCAGAAGGTATATCAACCCTTGAATTAATTTTAGCCCTATTTGTGTTTGGCTCGTCCCATTATTTATCTTCTCTTACAGTCAGTCTATTACTTGTATTGCCTATCTTGATAACTATCGTGGCTAAATAAACAGACTGCTTATATTTTTATGGAAAAGAAATCTGGGCATTTCTACACGCGTATTTTATCTTCTTTTCAAGTGGTTGAGAAGCATGAGAAGAAGATGGTACTGAAACCGAAAATTCCTGCTAAAGTAGAGGCACCCCCACCAGCTAAAGGTACAGTCCTCCCTCAAAGAAACACAGTACCCTTTGTCTCAGTGGCTGTATCAGTGCATTCCATTTGCGTGCTGCCTGAGTTTTGTTAGCCCTGATGTATAGATATTTTTGCTGAACAGTCATTAATGTTTGTGGGTACGTATGATCTTTTCAAAAGGTGAATTCTAAGCCCCCAAATGTCACTTTTTCTGTAATGCAAACTAATACTCTTCAACTTAATCTTTCTAAAGTTCCTGAAGCACCTAAGAAACCTGTGCCAGAAAAGAAAGTCCCTGCTGCAGTTCCCAAAAAGGAAAAGGTGCCACCAGGTATCCTGGGCTTTGCTTTATTCTTGAACAATGTCCGTCTTTTTCCATCTTAAAGTGGTCCATTCTTCAAATTTTTAAAACTTTAACAATAAAATAGTCTCTGTGTTTAATGTCTTTTCATCTTGTATGCTTGACCGTGTTGCTTGATATCTTTTAAGTGCCAGAAGAGCCAAAGAAGCCAGTTCCAGAAAAAAGGGTTGCTCTAAAAGTGGCTAAGAAAGAAGAACCTCCTCCCACCAAAGGTAAATGAAATCCTCCCTCACAAAAACCAGGAACAGGTCTTGTCTTTCATCCTCTCACTGCCATCCTTGGGTCACACCTTTGTTGTATTACTGCCTTATCTATGGGTGGAGTATTACTTGTTGTGAAGTTTATTTGTGTGTATTTTGTGAATTGCTGTAGTCTGAAATCACAGTCCTTTCTGGCCAATTACCACTCCCCCGCAAATACACTTAAAATAACTTAACTCCCTAATCCTAAAATTATCTTTCAAGTGACTGAGAGGCACATGCAAATTACCCAAGAAGAAAAAGTACACGTTGCTGTAACTAAAAAAGAGGAGCCTCCAAGAGCAAGAGGTACATGTGACCTTTCAATACACAGACTATTGTACTTACCCTCTTCTCTTTACCAAATGCACTCATTATGGGTGTTTGTTGTTGTTGTCGTTGTTATAGGTTGTTTTTTTTTATGTTTTAAATAATGAAAATGTCAAGTCCTTTATGTTTGGGTTACTATTAGAAAACTGCCTTTTGTGGTCTGAGTGAGGGGTAAATCCTTAAAGTGAAATCTATCTTTAAAGTGCCCAAGGAACCCAAGAGAGCTGTTCCAGAAGAAAAAATTCCAAAACTCAGACCTAAGAGAGAGGAGGAACCACCAACAAGAGGTATACTAACTTTTTCAAAAATCAAAATGAGCATGTAGGTATTGAAACTAGTCTAGTGGAATTGGAATCCTTGGAGAAAATAATTTAAATAACTTAAATTTAAATGACTTAAAATAAGTCATATGCATGTGCAATATCATATCAATCCAAAGCTCAACATTTCAGATACCAGAAAGTACTCTCTCTTCTTTTCCACAAAATTGTGAAGCTCCCCCAAATGTGTACTTTCCCTTAAAATGTACTTGTTTTCTAATATGTTATTATCTGTATACTAAACTCATCTGCCCAAAGGATTGTTTTGTGTGGCAATCTTTGATAAAATTAAATTTTTTTTAAATTCTGAGTTTTCTACATTGTGCCAGTGGAGTTTCTTGAAACTACTTGAGAATTCAGATGAAGACACTGTTTATGGGACTAAAGTTTCTGTCCAAGGCTTGTTTCATAGTCTCTGTTGCTACTGTCTCATTGTCTTTTTGAACTCTCTTATAAATACTACTTGATCTTCCTAAAAACTTATTCAATATCTTTGAAGCCTTAAACAGGTTAGAAAAAAGTATTCTTCTGTATGTTAGACAGTGTTTATTTCCAAGTCTGTTGCTTTTTCTTGCCATGTAAATGAGAAGTGTGAATGATGAGCATGGTGATGGTTGTCTTTGTCTGTGGATTGTTCGTACACAGTATCTCTTAACATGTATATATTCAAGATCTCATAATTCACTTTTAATAATTACTCTTTTTAAAGTCACTGAATTCAGAAAAAGAGCTGTTAAAGAAGAAAAGGTATCCATTGAAGTTCCAAAAAGAGAAGCTCCTCCCGTGAAAGGTATGTTCTGCTTTCACCAAGTATTACACTGAAGCATGAAACTGCAGAGCCCTTTGCCTGCTACTTCCCACCATTTATTGGCTTATTTTTGACTAAAGGCAGGAAATATAACATTTGAAATCATAAATAGCAAATGTACACTCTGTCCTACCTTGACTGGGAAAAGACATTCAGGTTCTCCCATAACCAGTGCATGAATCCATCACATAAGAATGAAA
This sequence comes from Mustela nivalis, assembly GCF_964662115.1. NCBI lineage: Eukaryota > Metazoa > Chordata > Mammalia > Carnivora > Mustelidae > Mustela > Mustela nivalis. The sequence goes on from NC_139030.1 coordinate 41,304,554, forward strand.
TCAACATTCATGGTCACCATCACCCCCTAAATGAGCTTCAAGTAAAAAGCTGCCTGTTTTCAATATCATTCTAGAAGTAACCGTAACTGAAGAGAAGGAATGGTCTTATACCCGGGAAGAAGAAATCGTTTCAGTAGAACGGGAAGAGGAGTATGACGAGTATGAGGAGTATGATTATAAAGAATTTGAGGAGTATGAACCAACAGAAGAGTATGACCAATATGAAGAATATGAGGAACGCGAGTTTGAGCATTATGAAGAGTATAAAGAGCATGAGGAGTATGTCACAGGTATGGGCAAGACTGCAAACCGGACATCACCTTAAATACACGCAGATTCCATTAGAGCAGGACAAACATTTGGGTGCCCAAAGAAATTTGCAAAGAGCTTTATTTCATTTGACAAATTCAGAATTTTTTTTCTTATATAACTTCTAGAAAAAAAAACAACCCTCTAAAAATCTTCAGGTTATCATTAGACTTACTGTTAGACTTTGGGAATTATCTATTTCCTCCCTCATTTTTGCTCAGACACAAAATAGCAAACTTCCCAGAGTTTGCTCTTCTTTCTCAAAAGGGTGACAAGTTTCTCTGCAAGTGCCTGTGATCATTCCAATACATGGAATGTCTGAATGTCTCTTATTCTAAAGTTTGTTATTATCAAGCATGATAGAAAAATACACTCTCTCTGGGTTCCCATCTTGAAAACCTGACAAAGACTGCTTCCAAAGTAAAGACAAACATGAAGGCTAACCTGAGCAGTTGTGTTCTGTCTAATGATAATCAAATTTGTAGGTGTACAATTTGGCTCCACATGATTCCTTTATTTAGTCAATAAGTTCCTACTGGAATTTTGAAATTAAGCAATGTTATTTCACTTAGCCAGTTTCTGACATTTCATAGCTTCACTTTGAGGACATTCTATGTGATTTTATAGGTAGCATTAAAAACCAATATTACATACAAGGAATAACACAGAGGGCCATAGGGTAAGGGAGGGAAAACTAAATGGGAAGAAATCAGAGAGGGAGACAAATCATGAGAGACTCTGGACTCCAGGAAACAAACTGAGGGTTTCAGAGGGAAGGGGGTTGGGGGATGAGATAACCAGGCGATGGGTATTAAGGAGGGCATGTATTGCATGGAGCACTGGGTGTTATACACAATAATGAATCATTGAAAGCACATCAGAAACTAAATATACTGGCCAATTGAACACAGTAATAAAAAAATAAATAAAATGGGGTGCCTGGGTGGCTCAGTCAGTTAAGCATCTGCCTTTGGCTCATGTCATGATCCCAGGGTCCTGGGATTGAGCCCTGTGTCGGGCTTTCTACTCAGTGGAGAGCCTGCTCTCCCTCTCCCTCTGCCTGCTGCTCTGCCTACTTGTGCTTGCTCTCTATCTCTCTGTCAAATAAATAAATAAAAATCTTAAAAAAAATAAATACAACATATAAAGAAAGGAAGACATCCCCCCGCCAAAAAAACCCTAATGATATACTATAGGTTGGGTAATTGAACATAATAAATATATAAATAAAACTCAATATTATATAGAAAGAAGTTTTAACCATGATTTTTTCTACCCAAAGTGAAATGAGATTGTTAATATGGAGGAGAGAATTGCAATGACCTAACTGAAGCAAAAAGGCAGCAGGAAAGGGTACTGTCAGCTTGTTTAGGGCTTTTAGACCTTATTCTACTTGGACCTGTGATTCTCACTCATCTCTAGAGGCTATGGCTACACTGTAAATAAAAGATAAAGAAATAGAATTTGTTATTATGTTCTAAAGTCTGACATTATATACCTCTTTTTAAAGAACCCAAGAAGCCTCTCCCAGTAAAGCCTGTCCAAGAAGAACCAGTTCCCACAAAGCCAAAGGCCCCACCAACTAAAGGTAGAGTGAGCAAGACATTATGAGTCTGAGAGACCCGTGTCCCTACATGTCTGTCATACTATAAACACATGTTGAAGTGGCAGCGCACAAATTGTGTGTTTGGGATGTTGTGTTGTACATCGTATTTCTTAACTTTTTGTTCTTATTACTCTTGAGACATCTGGCTCAGGTTTTTAAAATCTGTTAATCTTGATATTTTAAAGTGCTGAAGAAAGTAGTCCCTGAAGAAAAAGTCCCAGTGCCCATTACCAAGAAACTCAAACCTCCACCACCCAAAGGTACATTGCAAAGTGATAACTAAAAAGAGAAACATCTTTATTACTCATGTTCTATAACATGTCTTTCTATCTTGTCTGCTGTTTTTTGTTTTTCCTGAATGTATTGTGGTCCTGATTCTTATATTTCATGGGGAGTTTTTTTCTGTGTGTATTTTTATGTGTATGGTATTTGTGTGATTGGTTTTAATGCTCTTCAATAATTAATATCTTTAAAGTGCCTGAAGAAGCAAAGAAACTTGTTGAGGAAAAAATACACATTTCAATTACCAAACGTGAAAAAGAGCAGGTGGCTGAGCCAGTTGCTAAAGGTATAATCATTTCCTTCCAAAATCGTGGTCTTTTACAATACCTCTTTTAAAATTAATGTAGCTATGTTTGCTTTGTTTCGTTGTTACATATGTCTTTGAAGTTAGTCATTAGGATTTGTTGGGCATAAAAATCTGTCAACATAGGATAAGAAGGTAATGCTACCTTCAAAAGAAAAAGTTATTTTTGAAATATATCCAGAGCCTATTACACAACAGCTGTGGCTACAATATAGATAAAATAGAATGCTTGGATTTAAAACTGGTGACCATTTGGTACATTCCTGACTTATCTAAATTCATGTAATGATATAACAATGTTGACCCCAGTTCAACAACTGTTTATGCATTCTGAAGTTATTTTGAAGGTTACAAAAAAAAAAAAAAAAAAAGCCCTTGTCATTTTTTTTCTAACTATGAAGTAACTTCTCTGCCCTTTCAGAAAGTATACTTATTCAGAAGGAAATTTAGCTTTCAGTAAAGGATATTTCCTACAAGTAGAGATACATAAACATCATTTCACGTTTGGGTTCTGTTACTTCAAACTTATTTGTATATATCTGCATATATTTATCCCGGTGAGATTAAGAATCATTTTCAGGGAAAATATTAAAATTTTTTATTAATGAGCAGTTGTGTATCTATCATATGAGAGGCACTTGCAAAATTATTCTGTCTGCTCAAACTTTGACAAAGCAACCATTGCCTGGGCGGCCTGTTTCTGACAATAAAATATTCTTATACTTAAATTTCAAGTGCCTGTGAAGCCCAAGAGAGTTGTCACAGAAGAAAAAGTACTTGTTCCTAAAAAAGAAGTAACAGCACCTGTTAGAGGTACCTAATACCACTCTTTTTAATGTGTTGTTTGTCGACTTTGCTGTAAAATTCATGTGTAGCTCTATGCGTGAAGTTCTTCTCTGAGAAAGATAAACCCTATTCTTTCTTCTGTTACAAATGGCTGTGTTCCTACTGTGTCTTAATTTCATTGAGTCATCGGTAAATGTCAAACCTAAAGATAATCTCTTTAAAGTGCCAGTACCAAAAAGACGAGAGCAAGAAGAGATTGTCTTCGAAGAGGAAGTTGTAACTCAAGTAGAGGAGTATTTTGAAGAAGAAGAAGAGTACTTTCATGAAGAAGAGGAACTCATAACTGAAGAAGAAGTCATACCAGTGATACCAGTCAAAGGTAGATTAAATCTCCTACAAAGAGATACATAGCGGCATCTTTAGAATCTGGGTATCTAATTTAGTCAGATTCTGGGTTTTATTAGTACCAATGGCCAATTCTGCTTATTTTAGAAACACACACTTTTGATGCTGAAATATGATTTCTGCTATTGCCTTTCATAATTTCTATCTTGTATGCAACATTTCCAAAATTCTTAATAATATCTTTAAAGTGCCCGAAATACCCAAGAAACCTGTACCAGAAGAGAAGAAACCTGTTCCTGTTCCCAAAAAGAAGGAAGCCCCACCAGCAAAAGGTATAATCGCCATTCATAATGTAGGCCTTAGTCTGCATATAAATCATTCACTATCTTCTGAGTTCACAACCTTGTGTGTTGCTCTCTATTGTTAGAGGTGTTAATTGTGCTTTATACAAATGTGTTGTTACCAGTAGTTAGAACTTACCAATAAACAATATCTTTAAAGTGCCTGAGATTCCTAAGAAGCCAGAGGAGAAAGTTCCTGTACCCATTCCTAAAAAAGAGAAGCCTCCACCAGCTAAAGGTACATCTCTTTATAATCCATCAGTGGGATAATGTGATAATTTACTCATATAGTAGAACTTGACGACCCCTATCTATTCTTTCCCCATGCCAATATTAACAAAACAAGGACCACCCAACTGGTTCTAGGAAGAGTTTACCATGTATTCATCTCGGATTTTTACCATCAAAGCATGCTGACGCTTAGTGCTTGGCTTTTACTCTTTAGTAGAACGTTCTTAAAATTCTTATTATAATACCAAAATGGGCAAAATCACCATTTGACAGGCATTGTGTCTTGTCTCTATCACCAGTGTATGTTTTCTCAGTGTTCTCTATTTAAATTTGTGTGCATCTCCTGGCCTTTGTTTTGTGGCTATTATTCTTATCACTCTTAAAGGGTAAAATTGTATGATGCTTCAGTAAAGTCCTAAAATTGCTGGATTCTTATCAATGGGTGGAAAATTTGACACTAATCCTACTTGATATCTTTAAAGTTCCTGAAGTGCCCAAGAAGCCAGTACCAGAGGAGAAAGTACCAGTACCAGTTCCTAAAAAGCTGGAAGCTCCACCTGCCAAAGGTACATGAACTCGCCAACACTTTTTTAATTCACATTTGCATACAAGTAAAAATTAACTGGTTCAATTCCGTGCTCTTTGGGGATGCTCTTTAATAGCGCTTTATGGAAAAAAAGAAAGATTTTAAAGATAAAAACCTCCTTGAAATATCTTTGTCATACTTTTATTACTATATCTTCATCTTTTTGAGACTATGCTTAACCTCAAAACTTTACATTGTATAACATTTTTTTCTAAAAAATTTCTTTAAAGTGCCAGAAGTGCCCAAGAAGCCTGTGCCTGAGAAGAAGGTGCCAGTTCCTGTTCCTAAGAAGGTAGAGGCTCCACCTGTAAAAGGTACATCATTTCATCATTCATGTACATGGGGGGGGGCTTTCATTTTTATATATTCACATGCAAATCCCCCCATAACATTACAAGTTTAAAAGTTGGCCTTATTATATAAATATTTAGTGATTTGGTAAATATTTAGTAATTATTTTCATATATATTGCTCTAAGACATATAAAAGAACACATATTTAAAGATCAATAATATTTTCAAAGTGCCAGAGGTACCCAAGAAGATCATCCCAGAAGAAAAGCCAATACCTATTTCGAAAAAAGCTCCACCACCCAAAGGTATATTAATCTCTAACAGAACCAAGGCAGAAAGGGAAACTAACTGGTCTTATTCAGCCTTGCTAATTACAATTAATGCTTCATGACCTTGAATCTGATGACAGTTGATGCCTCTATGATCACAGAATGCTTGCTTTTCATGTTTTCCCATTGTCATGAATAGTGTACATAAAAGTGACACTTGTACGATTGAATAAATATCTTTAAAGTGCCAAAGAAACAAGAGCCAGTTCCAGTTCCTGTAGCTCTACTTCGGGAAGAAGAAGTTCCATTTGAAGAGGAAGTTTTCCCTGAAGAGGAAGTTTACCCTGAGGAAGAAGAAGTTCCTCCTGAGGAAGAAGAAGTTGCTCCGGAGGAAGAAGAAGTTCCTCCTGAGGAAGAAGAAGTTCCTCCTGAGGAGGAAGAAGTTCCTCCTGAGGAGGAAGAATTTATACCTGAGGAAGAAGTCGAACCCGAAGAAGAGGAAATTCTTCCAGAAATTAAACCTAAGGTGCCAGTACCTGCACGAGGTATAGCAACTCTTCTTGGAGTCATCAAGGTCTCTTTTGTGTTGAATTCTGCCTTTCCATTTTTTTTTATTCATCTGCAGTTTTATCTGTGTAATACTTCACTCTTTATGTTGTCTGTCTACTAAATCTGAGAAAACATTCCAGACATGTATACCTTTATTATTGTGTCTGTCACATGTGTCTGTCTCTTGAAAATGATTTGGGTGTCTTCAAATTTCATAATATGAACTGTTATTTATTTGTTTGTGGTCTTATCTTCACTTGTCTTTTTGTTATATATATAGTACTGTGCATGTGATTTTTAATGTCTTAAAATGAATGTTTTTAAGTGCCTGAAGTGCCAAAGAAACCTGTACCTCAGAAGAAAGTCCCTGTTCCTGCTCCTAAAAAAGTGGAACCTCCACCACCCAAAGGTATACCTCCCCAAAGTGAATATGCATTCTTCATCCATAGCTTCATCAGAAAAATTATGGTGGAACTGGGGTTTAGGAGAAGTTAAATTTATAAAACAGTCACATTTTTCTTAAAATGTTCAGGAACACTGATATCCACTTTTCATTGGATGCAAAGCAATATTCAAGAACAAAGATAAAAGGAAGTATTGTCCCCCAAATTGCCACAGAATTCTACCTAGTGACCTGTCATTTTAGTAAACTTCATAATTTTCATATAGCTATTCTGCAGAGCTAAATTATCTCCACAAAAAGATACCTGAAAAATATAATGAATAAATTTTCCTAAATTTCATCCTTCAACTATTTATATGAAGTGCTTTTATAATACCAAGATGAAAAAGGAAAAATGATGGGAGTGTTTATCAAAACACTGAGTAATAGCTTATGCCTTCTGATACTTACATATAAATGGAAGCCCAGCATGTTTTGATTTTAGCCTTAGCTTTATTCTTTGATGTATCATTCTGAGCAAGTCTTTTAACCAATCTGAGCCTCAGGTTTTTCTCCTATAAAATGGGGAGACTAATAGCAGTTCTTGTGGGCTCAGATATTATTGTGAGGATAAAATAAAGTAAGGTATGTGGAAGTGCTCTATCACTGAATGAATTATGCAGATCAGTTCATAGTATAGGATGAAGTCTACATATCTGTAACTGTATTTTCTGCCAAAGGTCATGTCATAATAAGCATAGTGCCTCTACCAGGTTAAATAGTCATATAATCAATATGGTAATATAATCAATCAGTCCTTTATTAGACTACAAGGATTCAGAAATACTTTATAGATAATGATTTAATAAATTACTGGTGACATTGAAATGGATGAAATGACAGCATCTGTCCTCTGATATTCAAGTAGGTTGCTGATCCCTCACTCTATAAAACCTATTTCTGTCATAACACTGGGCTCCCGACATGCCCTATGTCTCTATCTTGGGCATGTGGTCTTTCTGTGTGTAAACTGCTTGTGCTCTCTCTTTTTTATTCCTCACAATAAATTCTTATCATGAAATGATGTCTTTAAAGTGCCTGAGGCTAAGAAGAAAGTACCAGAGAAGAAAGTGGTCATTCCTAAGAAAGAGGAGGCTCCTCCTGCCAAAGGTACTACCATTCCCAAGCCAATTAGACACCGCCATTTCTTTCTCTCACCTGTGAGAGTCAAAGTGTCCTCTTTCAGTATTTGTTAGTGTAACTTGTATTATTGCTATGTCTATGTCTCCATGTTTGTGCAACTTAAACTATAAAAAATAAAATAATATCTTTAAAGTGCCTGTGGTGCTTAAGAAACCTGAACCAGAAAAGAAAGTGCCTCCTCCTGGTCTTAAGAAAGCAGTGGCTCCTCCTGCCAAAGGTATATCACCCAAAAAAGGATGTGTTTGTTGTACCAATGTTGAACTGTGATGCTGTCCACACAGATGATCAACATAAACGTCTGTCTGCCTTGTATGGTCTGTCATTGCCATTCATCATTTGTGACTCTGAAGCGCCCGTGTTTGTGCTATGTCAGTTTTTCCGCTTTATGTGTTTTATGTTGATTCCCTATGTATGTTATGTCTAAAAAATAAAAACACTCAACTAATACATCTTTAAAGAGCTCAAAGTAACTAAGAAGCCAGGCCCTGAAGTATGCTTTGCTCTTCCCACAAAACTAGAGGCTCCAGCAGTAAAAGGCAGAATATCTCTTTAAGGGGCTCTTAGTCTTAAATCACAAACCTCTTTATTTTTGTTTCATTAATTGATTCTGTGAAATCTCCATGTTTCATCTTGTGCATGTGTGTCTTGATAGTTACTCCCTTGTGTTGAAAAAAGGGGAAACTTGGTCTTTATGCACTCTTCATTGGTTCTTGCATTTTAAGTGCCTAAAACAATCAATATCTTTTAAGTTCCTGAGGTACCTAAAAAAGTGGAAGAAAGACGAATCATTCTCCCTGAAGAAGAGGAAGTTCTACCAGTTGAAGGTAGATGACTTTCTAAGAAAATAGATTTTCCAGATCATCATTGTCTTATCATTGTCTAGTACTAGAAGAAGGCAAATGCACATTTCGCTTCAGAAAATAAAGATATTCAGACTCTAAAAGAAATCATCATTTACCTAATAGAAACTGGGCAGGCAAATTAAAATCAACTGACTTTCTTACATATTTAGCCAATTTGTCTGTGTTTGTTTGTTTCATTTTAATGGCAGTCTTTGAAAGGAAACTCCATTTGCTATGGGGAATTTTTCATCAGATGACTTGGTTGGTAATAGTGGGATAAACCTGCCCAAGAAATTCCAGTTAAGTCTTAGTAGTTGACACAGAAAATCTAATGTTTACCCCTAACTGAATATTTGCCTTCCAACAAGTCCACCTCCATTAAAAATAGTAATAATAATAATTTCAACTAAATTCTCTGACATCTTTTCTAATTCTGAAATTCTGAGAAGGTCCTAAGATATTTTGAGGACTCAGTAGATTGTTTTCAAGAACTAGTGAGTTTGTACATGCATCAGAAAGGCTGAGCTATGAATTACCTATATTTAAGACAACCTCCATTTTCAGATATACCCTCCTAGTCTAATATTTAAAAGAATTATAATTTACAAAATAATAATCTTTTTAAAGTGTATGAGGAGCCAGAAGAGCCTATTCCAGAAGAAGAGATCACTGAAGAACCACCTAGCATAGAAGAAGTTGAGGAAGAGGCGCCACCCAGAGGTACAGCTGCTTTTAGGAGTTAGACATTTAAAATCTATCGTGGTCCAAATCTTTCTCAAAATAAGTCAAAGTCTGATATTTCTCAATATACTTTTCTTACATCTTACTAATGACAAATTAATGATCAGTAAGTAATGGTACCTGAAGGACCCCACCCAGCTTTTCTACTGCATCTCTAATATAATTCTTGTATTATTGGCACTAGAAATTTTCCTAGCTAGACCCTATTGTAACACTTTCTCCTAGTTTCTAATTTTTAATTTCTATTCAGTATTAAAGTGGGTGAAAATCTATTTCTGTGTTGTTTACTTTTTAGAATAATTCTTAGCCTATCATTCCTGAAGACTGTGACAAGTTTTGTATAACTGATACTACATTTGCTAATAGGATTAAGAAGTAATAGCCTTCCACTTTTAGAGTCACTGCTGCAAATGTATTATTATCATTTAGGTTGCTAATATCTTTTAAAAATAAGTCAATGTTTTGTGTTATTTTTTGCATCTATGGGTGCTGTTATGTTCATTGCATGTCCTTTTTCAAAATATCCATATACTATCTTTGAAGTGCCTGAAGTGGTTAAGAAAGCAGTACCTGAAGCTCCTACTCCTGTTCCTAAAAAAGCGGAGGCACCACCAGCTAAAGGTATAGCAAATCTCAGTTAATAATGTCTTTTTTTAAAAAAATATTTCTTTTATTTTTATTTGACAGAGAGAGAGAGATCACAAATAGGCAGAGAGGCAGGCAGAGAGAGGGGGTGGGGGAAGCAGGCTCCCCGCTGAGCAGAGAGCCTGATGTGGGGCTCGATCCCAGGACCCCAAGATCAAGACTTGAGCTGAAGGCAGAGGCTTAACCTACTGAGCCACCCAGGCATCCCTAATAATGTCTTTAAATTCCAGTTAACATTCTTTAAAAAAAAAAAATCAGAAACTTCTTCTTTGATTGCTTTCTTAGAATCATTTACGTAGCAAACTTTCATATCTTTAACCTGTTTTGGAATCTTAAGTGATGATTATGTTACTGGATGGCTGTGTGTATATGAATTATTCTGGATGCTTCTCATTCTAAACAGCTGAGACTTCTAATGTTAATGAGTACATCTCTCTACGCTTATATACGTAACAATAGACCCTTCTTCCCCGCATTCCATTCATGAATTTTATTACATTATATAGAGTTTTCCCATGTTATTATAATTATGTATACTATATTATAGGGGGAAAAATCTGTTCTAATGCTTGGGATGTCAACTATTTTAAAGAACCTCATGTCCTTTCTAATATTTGGCCTAAGCATTTAAGGTTATTACAAAATGCCTTTGCTTCCTAGTTAGGTTACTACTTCAGGAGTGCTCTTAACAGATAAGCTATGCTCTCCCTATCACAGCTGGCCTCCCCCACCCCCCATATAAAATAGTACTCAGGGAAGAGGACACCTCTGTTAAGGCTTAAGTACTCTGTTATGGTAATCACTTCAAAACAATCTTCATCAAATTAAAAATACTAGAAGTAGGCCCAATATTGGTAATCCTTGCTATTTAAAAAGAATAGAACAGCACATGCCTTCATCTTATCTAGTTAGCACAAGTAAGTGAATTGGGAAAATATCTTTATTGTCTGTAAAGTGGTGTCCAGTAGTAGAATGACTTCTTACACTTTAATTATTATAAAGATGTTGTTTTATTTTCATTATTTAGTATTATTAGCTAACTGAAATGCCTAATATCTTTAAAGTGCCAAAGAAGGTTCCTGAGGAAAAAATACCTGTTCCTGTTCAGAAAAAAGAGCCACCTCCAGCCAAAGGTACCTATTCTGTTTTAAACCTGAATTTCCTGTTAATAGTTTTTCATTAAGATTTTTATGTTTGGGGTACCTGGCTGGCTTGCTCAGTAGAGCATGTGATTATTGATCTCAGGGTCATGAGTTCAAACCCCACAATGGGTGTGGAGTCTACTTAAAAAATAAAAATTTTTAAATTTAAAAATTTTTAAATTTAAAACTTAAAGAAAAAAAGGTTTTTATGTTTAATGTCTCTGTGTCTTGACTGTTTAGATGTCTTTGGTCTATGAAAACTTGCTCTTGATAGTCCTAAATACTAAAACTTTATCTTTAAAGTGCCTGAAAAGAAAGTCCCAGAAAGGAAAATCGCAGAAAAGAAAGTCCCTGTGCCTAAAAAAGAAGCTGCTCCCCCAGCTAAAGGTATTTTTGGAAAGATCTTTTCTGTGTCTTCACATATTATTGCATGATGAGAGCCTTTTTTTTTTTTTTCCATCTTCATTTCCTCTGTGTTTGAAAAAACAAATTTCTTAAAGTAGATGCTCTTTCAGGGAGGACCGTCGTTGAAGAAAAAATATCAGTTGCCTTCCACAAAGAGGAGGTAGTAAGAGAGAGAACGGAATTAGAAGTAGTAGAAACACCAGTGGAAGTGCTTGAGGAAGAAGAGTTCCATGAAGTTCAAGAATATTTTGAAGAAGAAGAGTTCCATGAAGTAGAAGAATTCATCAAAGTAGAACAACCTAGAATTGAAGAAGTACACAGGGCTGAAGAGGTCCATAGGGTAATAGAAGTTTTAGAGACAGAAGAAGTGGAAGTATACGAAAAACCCAAAGCTCCACCTAAAGGTATAGGTGAATTCTGTTGCTATAACAAATTGATATACCTTGCTCTAACTCACTTTTTTTTTTTTAAGTGCATTTCATGCCCAGTTTGGAAAACTAGAAACCCACTGACTTTCCAAGTTAAACTCATGGAATGCTTTAAGCATGAGCTTCAGCTATTTAATACGAAGATTAATATGGAGTAGAGATTAACCTTACAGTGTATAATTTTAGCAGACAAGATAATGGTATTTGACACCTACTTATCTAATGGGCTCACTTGTATGAATTTATAGATTCTTTCTTGAACCCAGCTAAGAATGATTGTTACATGATTGTTACAGGTGCCAAAATATCTGACCAGTGTCATCAGTTGAGTGAAATAGAAGCTACTCAGTTCACTGAGAAATTTACATGTTCAGGCAAAACAACCATTGCTTTGTTAACATGAGTCAGCTGTTCACAAACTGATCATTGCTTATTGAAAGCTTCTGCATTTTATGATATTTTCATTAGAGAAATAACATTAAGGAAGCAAATGAAACATTGGTAACACTACCTGCTTTCTAGTTTTGTTTTGTGGGGTTTTTTTTTAGGATAAAGTATGATACATAAAATTCTCTTTGGTACCATTCCAGATCTTGCACAAATTAATATGTGTGTGATATGAAGGAATATGTATGTGTGCATGTGTGCTTACTATTCATAGTAAATCTACCATATAGATGAAATTTAGCAAAATTGTGTCTCTCTTGGAAGTGTGATATAAATTCAAAAAATATAAGTAGAGAAAGCATTTATGAGCCCACACTGGACTAACTTTATTGGAAGTACTCCCTAATACTTCAAGAACTTATTCTAAATCAAAACACCAATATCTTTGAAGGGCCTGAAATATCTGAGAAAATCATCCCTCCAAAAAAACCACCCACTAAAGTTGTTCCTCGAAAAGAGCCACCAGCTAAAGGTATTTCATTAGTGAAAAACTACTTACCTTATTATATGTGCAGCAGCACCTTGATTGCATTAAATGTTTCTGTTCTTGATGTTTTTCTTCTGTGTTTTGTGTTTTTGGAATTTCTAAAACAAACTAATATCTTTAAAAGCGTTGAGGGGCCAAAGGAAGTTCTACCAAAAGAGAAAGTCAATATGGTCATACCCAAAGCAAATATCCTGATTAATCAAATAGTGCACCTAGGTTTCCTTCTTTGGTACTTTTTTATTGTATATTCACTAACATGCTTATTGATAAATCCATGTTTTCCTATTAATTCTTAATTTTAATCACCTAATAATAATAAATACATAGTGACTATGTGTTTAATGTCCCCGCTATGTTCATTTTGGGGAACCTCTTGAATTTTACAATAGAAATAAGAAAAACATCTGATAAATAATATATACTTATATCTTTAAAGTTCTTGAATTATTTAAGAACATTATCACTGAAGAGAAAGCACCAACTATTCACCAAAACAAGCGGAAGTAGCCCCAGCAGAAGGTGTCTTATTAATTTTTCTTATCAAGTTCTTACAATTCTAACATGGGAAATTCTTCTGAATTTCTGTTGTCATATTTGTTATCAATACTCAACTCATTTTAGTACTGTAATATATTTGATAAAGTGATCGTTCTGTTTCCTCTTATGACCATGTCATGTTTTGTGTTTACATTTTTATTACATTATGCTTGTTTCAAATCTTTATGAATGTTTAAAAGTAAAAGAAATTATTACTATTATCTTTAAAGTACCTGAAGTGACCAAGAAAATTGTGGTAGAAGAAAAAGTACGTGTTCCTGAAGAGCCCAAATTTCCACCAGCTAAAGGTACCTGTCTTTGCTGAATCACCACTAATATAAAAATCCCCTCTTATTCACTTACAATGGAACAGAGAGAGGGGGAGATCCTTCTCCCTTCAATGCCACAATAGAGCTTAATTATGCAAACTTCAATTTATGTTCTATAACATAGTCCTTCCTTTTTGACGATCCTCTGGAAACAAAGGCATCAACCTAAAAGTTGTTACTGTTTTTGTTGATCTTCTTGATATTGACCCCCTCAACTTCTTTTCAAAAATAATTTATTTCGGAAGCTATTGTCAAGGAGCTTTGGAAACAAACATTCCAGATAACAATAGAAAATGATGCTATACCCCAAGGACAAAGTATTTTTAATAAGACAAATCAAGAACTCATCAACAAGGCAATCTAGAGAGATGCGTTGACTGTGTGTTTAGCTGGCTTATGATTTTGGAATTCTTGCCATTCTTCTTGTTAGATCCCCTTTTTGTCTTGATATTTTATATCCAATTATGATATTTTTTAAAAAAAAATAAATATCTTTAAAGCACCTGAAGTACCTAAGAAAATTGTTCCAGAAGAAAGGGTTCATGAAGCTGTTCCTAAAAAGCCTGAAGTTCCACCAACTAAAGGTATACACTGAAACTAATCATGACATGAAATGACTCTTTGTTTAGTTATTCATGGTTTAAAGTAAATGTGTGTGATGTTAAATCCTTGTATTTTGCTTCTTTATATTCTTAGTATACTTGTTATTTATAACAGTTAATATACTAATATCTTTAAAGTTCCTGAGGTGCCTAAGAAAAGTATTCAAGAAGAAAAATCTCTTTCTGAAGACACAACGATATACAGTGAGTGCAGAAAAATTGGTGGTTCTCTTTGGTTTCATTTGTGTTTGTCTCCATAGCTTTTAAAAATAAGTATACTAATATCTTATCAAAGCCTAATGTGCCAAAAATATTTGGCTAAAATTAAATAATTTAAATGGCTATTTGTCTCAGACAAGGTATATCTCCTCACCAATTAAAAAAAAAATAGTCCTGTACTTATAACATTGTCCAATTTTATAAAGGTCTCTTACCTTTTTGAATTTGTCATTGTCTTGTCTTGTTAAACTGTTCTTTGTACAAATATCTTCTGCTTTGAAGCAATTTATTTTCTCAGGCCATGAAGTAACTTTACTTCAACTTCATAATAATATTTTAATTGGATTTCATAGAATCAAAATGCCCCTTTATTATTTTTTTACTTTTTTACAGCCATCATTGGAAACATTTTGACAATGTTGCTTTAATGACCATATATTTATAAAGCCATTACAACAGCAAAAGAATTCTCAAACCATTTTTTGTTTGATTTTACATAAAATTATGATTAAATAATTTGAGGAGTAAAATAATCTGAATAATAAAATATCTTGAATAGAATATTATTCAGTAATCTGAATAGTAAAAATGTCAGTACTCAAGATCTCTTTCCACTTATTTTAATCTAAAAATACCAGTAGTTCTGATTTTCTTTCATTTATTTTAATCTAAAAAATTCCCTGTTTAAACTCTTTTGGGGGGGGGTCTATAATACTGGTTGGGATACATATATATGATGACTCCCTCCTTTGAATACCCTTTCTATGCTAAAGTCAGGTTATTGTCACCAGCCTGTCTTCCTTTCTAAAAGCAAGAGAAATCTTTATTTTCTTCAGTTGCCTTATTTTCAAAGATTTAATTTTTTTTTTCTTTCCTGCTTCAAATCCCTAAATGGTTATTAAACTACGCAACCATAAACCTGATATGGTATAAAATTATAGCCACCTAGATTCCCAGAAAAGGGAAGAACTTATTCAAATTTCCAGTAGGTCAAATGTAGGAGAATCAACCTTGTTCTTTATGGACAAAACTAAGAGCAAAGGAAAATTTTGCCAGTAACTTTCTGCAGACAAAATACAAGAATTATATAGTCCCTGGCCAGTGAATTCCTCAATTTTATTGTCATCATAAATGAGAGTTCTATATGATACAACTGGGAATGAGGCTTTCTCTTAGCAGATGTGTTCTTGTCGCTAGTTTGTGTCTATGTGCTACTGGTAATTTGGGTGATGAGTGTGTACTATGTATCACGTTTTCTTAATAGTATTTGTCATTGCCTTGAAATGCCCTTAATTGTATAAATACTAATATCTTCAAAGTTTATGAAGTGTCTGAAGAATCCACCACAGAAGAAAAAGTACTTGTGACTCATCCTCCAAAGACGAAAACCAAAATAGCAAAAGGTATATAATACCAATGATCTAGTCTGAAGAATATTTATTTAGGGCTCATTTTAAAAGCTCAATCTTCTCCTGTGCTGTTTATAAATATAACTATACTCATATCTTTTAAGTGCCTGAGCCACCCAAGGAAGTTGTTCCAGAGGACAAAGTATATGTGACGATTCCTAAAAAGAGAGAAACGCCAGCAACTAAAGGTACATTTCAACAACATCAAACTTGGATGAATAACTTTGGATTCAAGACTCAAAAATTGTGTGTTATATGATTTACTGTCTTCACAACTTCTAAGTGTAAACCTAATAATATTTTTAAAGAGCCTGATACAACCAGAGAAGTTTTTCCAGAGGTGGAGTTACCTGAGGCTGTTCCCCAAATTCCAGAGCATCCTCCAACTGAAGGTATAATTCTTAGTTATGAAAATTTAAAGAGAATCTTTCTTCTTCAGTCTGAAAAATATGTTTAGTGTTTTGTGTAGGTTCTCAGAACCCCTAACACTAAAATACTAATATCTTTAGGGTCCCCAATGTACCCAAGACAAGGAACTTTCTATGACTTGCCCCCACCAAAAAAAAAGTCCCATTCATACTATGTACAAGGATAAGCAATTAGAACAAAAGTTAAATTTCTAATTTAAAGTTACAATATCTGTTAACATACCTAACTTTTTAAATATGTGTGTCTCCATGTCTTTGCCTTTCCTCAACTAAAAAATACTAATATCTTTAAAGAGTTGGAAGTCTCCAAGGAAGGTCTTCCAGAGCAGCAAGCTCCTGTTGCTAAAAGAAGAATACCAACATCAAAAGGTACAAGCCAGAAGAAAGCTGACTTTCTTATCTCATGATTGTAGTTGTACTTAAAACCTGTAAATATACTAATATCTTGAGAGCCCCAGATGCTACGAAGGAATATCATTGCAGAGAAGTGGGTCCCCCAAAGCAGAAGCTCAAGGGCGTATACATATTCCCATGAGCTATTCAAGAGAAAATAGAAGGAGGAAAAAATCTTTAACGTATCTAAATGGAAGGTGCTTGGGCTATAAAGTCTAACTATGATGTCTCCAGGGAATATATGAAGACATACAATATGTAGATGTGACCCAGATGGATTCTTCAATAGGAAATAGCAATTACTGTTCCAAAAAAAGGAAAAAAAAAAAAAATCAGACTAGGGGAAAAAAAAAGCTATACAAGACCACTTAAAACATTTATATCCCTGAAACTAGGCCGAACTGGTTTAGCACTCCCCCCTTTAAAGCAGAACTCAGTGCCATCAAATGACAGAGGTGCTTGGCTGTACACTGTAAATCAGTAATTTAACTCTCCGTGGAGTTGAAATTTCAGGAGAAACTATAACTGCTTCTTGGAATTGCCTTTCTATAAAAATAAAATTACTACTAAACACAAGCACATGAATGTGAAAAAATTCTTTTCCCATAAGAAGTAAGTATAGAAATATGCTCAGAAACCCATGACTTAAAGATAATAAAATATTAAATTCAACTTTGAGCAGTTCTTTTGATCATAGGGTCTCCACCTGAGAACCTTCCAGAATTAAGCTAATTAAAACTAGTTAACATTGGAATTCTGCATGGAACACTTAGTTGTTCCTCTCATTATCTTTGATTTTTTAGAGTCCTGCATTTTTCCATTTTGAATGTTTTTAGGTAAATCAAAAGATGAGAAAGTTTTAAAACATCCAGCTTAACAATTTCTTTATGATATCCAGGATATTCTGTAATTTAAAGAATATCTGAACACTTTGACATGATTTTTTCAGTCTAGGATCTCTGGGTCATTCTCCTCTCTCCTATTCTTGAAAAACAAATACTTACCCAAGGTAAGGGTAAAATGAAGCCTATCCAGACAAGAAAGAAGCTCTTAGGTTCTCCTCAAATTAAATAGCTAAAAGTACATCATTAATTATACAAGATTATTTTTTTTTCACTTGAAGCTAATTTTCCATGATATCATTTTCTATACAACCACCATTCTAAAAAATAAAATTCCTAATATCGATAGTACCTGAGGTGACCAAGAAAAGAGCTCCTGATAATCAAGTACCCATCCTATCACTGAAGAATCAGACACAGGGAACAGAAATGTCTCCCCGTCTGGGGCATTCCTGTAGGTGGAGTTAGGACTAAAAGTCTTCTACACTCTGAAGAACAAAGTGTTAATATCTTTAAAGGACAGGAAATTGTCCCTGTAAGGAAAACACCCATGGCTGCTCCCCCTGAAATTGAAACACCTTCTAGTAAAGGTACCCATCATTCTATCATTCCCGCCTTCATTCATTAAATAAATGCCAATTATGTGTGTGGGGCTAGGGAGCTGAGGAATAATAAACAAAGACAATTAGGATTTGATTCCTTTTTCAAAGCTTTATACATCATCCAGTTTTTAACAGAAGCACCCTTAGAGCCAGAAATGCCACTTTGGTGTAGTTAATGTAACTAACATCTTCACTGATGCCTTAACCTCTAAGCTTGATACTAATATCTTCAAAGTCCCAGAAACTATGAAAGAAGTGGCTTCCGAAATGCAAGTATCTGGGGATTTTCCTAAGGAGCCAGAACCTCTGCCTATAAAAGGTGTGTGATACCTGTGAACTGGAGAAATGATCTGTCCTCTGCTCTTACAACTATGCTTTTCGAGTGTTCTTCGTAACACCTAAATGTAAACTTACTAATATCTTCCAAACACCTGAAGCTGCACAAGAAATTCCCTCTTGAGAAAATACTTGTGGGTGTTCCTATTTAAACAGAAACCCCCTCTAATAAAAGTATTCATTCAACAAATGCTTAGTAAGGAAGGTCCACAGTGTCACAGGAACTAAGCCAAGTGCCGGTGAAGGGTGGGTAGCCCCTCTTCCTGAGGGTCCCACGAGCCCCCAAGCTTATTTGATGGGTGGAGCAAGGGGAGAAGAGACAGGCAGAGAAGAGACCTCTAGAAAACTACACTTGCCCACTTATTGGGTTTACTGTTTTCACTAATCCTTTTATATCTTAAATGTGAAATACTAATATCTTTAAAGTGCCTGAAGCTCCTCAAGAAGTTGTTCCTGCAAAGAGAGCTCCTTTCAAAGAAAGAGAACGTCCTTCAGTTGAAGGTACAAGTGACCATGCCCTCAAGCTAAAGAAGAAATAGCTCTTGTAGTCTTGAAAATATTTTGCTGTTCCTAGTGCTCTTCATAACACTAAATGTTAAAATACTAATTTCTTAAAGTGCTCGAAGCTCCCCAAGAAATTGTCCCTGAAAAGAAAACACATGTGATTCCTCACAAAAAGCCTGAACTTCCTCGTGATGAAGGTATATGTTGCTGGGAGCTTAGAAATTTGGAGAAATGTCTTCTTCTGTATGAATATGTTTCTTGTCTGTACAGATTCTTCTAACCCCTAAATGTAAAAATATTAATATCTTTAAAGTGCCAGAGGCACCTAGAGAAGTTGTCTCAGAAAGGAAAGTGCATCCTCCCCCAAAGCCCGAGGTCATACCTGTCAAAGGTACATTCTTTTTCTTTTTTTCTTTTTTTTTTTTCTTTTCAGTGTTCAGAATTCATTGTTTATGCACCACACCCAGTGCTCCTTGCAATACGTGCCTTTCATAATACCCACCACCAAGCTCACCCAACCCTCTCCTCTCCAAGCTCACCCTCCTCTCCAAGACCCTTAGTTTGTTTCTCAGAGTCCTCAGTCTCTCATGGTTCCTCTCCCCCTTCAATTTCCCCTAACTCCCTTCTCTCCAGCTCCCAATGTCCTCTGTGTTATTCCTTATGCTCCACAAATAAGGGAAACCATATGATAATTGATTCTCTCTGCTTGACTTATTTCACTCAGCATAACCAAAGGTACATTCTAAACCACCCTTTATTTAAGGTGGGTAGGGAGGGCCTTAGCAAGAACCACCAGGCTAGGTTTGAAAGCTTTTCTGTTATATAAATGAAGTTCTTGTCTATGTGGATCCTTGTGACTCAAATGTAAATTTACTAATATCTTCAAAGTACCCCAGGCTCCCAAAGAGGTTGTCCCTGAGAATAAAGTGCCTATGGTGCCTTCTAAAAAGCCTGAAGTCCCACTTGTGACAGGTATTTGTCACCAGCCTTAGGTTTAAAAAGATTGAACTCTTTTGCTCTTGAAAATATTTTGCTCTAGTGGTCTCATCATTTTTAAATGTAATTTTACTAATATCTTTTAAGAACCTGAAGTTCCTCAAGAAATTGTCCCTGTAAAGAAAGCACCAGTGGTGCCTCCTAAAAAACCTGAAGTTGCATCTGTTTCAGGTACTTGTCACTCACCTCAGACCTAAGAAGATACAGCCCTTCTACTCTTGAAAATGTTTTGTTCCAGCAGCATAACTCCTAAGTGTACTTTTACTAATATCTTTTAAGTGCCCGAGGTTCCCAAAGAAGTGGTCCCTGAAAAGAAAGTGTCTGTGGCGCCTCCTAAAAAGCCGGAAGTCCCACCCGTTACAGGTATTTGTTACCAAATCCTGGCTTAAAAGGATGTAATTCTCCTGCTCTTGAAAATATTTCGTTCTAGTAGTCTTCATAACCCCTAAGTGTACTTTTACTAATATCTTTTAAGTGCCTGAGGCTCCCAAAGAAGTGGTCCCTGAAAAGAAAGTGTCTGTGGCGCCTCCTAAAAAGCCAGAAGTCCTACCTGTTACAGGTATTTGTCACTCACCTTAGACTTAAAAAGATGTAACTCTTCTGCTCTCAAAAATATCTTGTTCCGGTCGTCTTCATAACCCCTAAGTGTACTTTTACTAATATCTTTTAAGTGCCTGAGGCTCCCAGAGAAGTGGTCCCTGATAAGAAAGTGTCTGTGGCGCCTCCTAAAAAGCCAGAAGTCCCACTTGTTAAAGGTATTTGTCACTCACCTTAGGTTTAAAAAGACATATCTCTTCTGCTCTTGAAAATGTTTTGTTCCAGTTGTCTTCATAGTTCCTAAATATAATCTTACTAATATCTTTTAAGTGCCTGAGACTTCCAGAGAAGTGGTCCCTGAAAAGAAAGTGTCGCCTCCCCAAAAGCCAGAAGTCCCACCTGTTACAGGTATTTGTTACCAATGCCTGGCTTAAAAGACATAATTCTCCTGCTCTTGAAAATGTTTGGTTCCAGTCGTCTTCATAACCCCTAAGTGTACTTTTACTAATATCTTTTAAGTGCCTGAGGCTCCCAAAGAAGTGGTCCCTGAAAAGAAAGTGTCTGTGACACCTCCTAAAAAGCCAGAAGTCCCACCACCTGTTAAAGGTACTTGTCACCAACCTTAGGCTTAAAGAGACATAATTCTTCTGCTCTTGAAAATATCTCATTCCAGTGATCTTCACAGTTCCTAAGTGTAATTTTACTAATATCTTTTAAGTGCCTGAGGCTCCCAGAGAAGTGGTCCCTGAAAAGAAGGTGCCTGTGATGCCTCCCAAAAAGCCCGAAGTCCCACCAGCCAAAGGTAGTCATCCCCATGTCAATGGGTTTGATACCACCCATTTGTCTCTACCCTGTCTAATCATGAAAATACTAATATCTTTCAAGTGCCCGAAGCGCCCAAGGCAGCTGTTCCAGAAAAGAAGGTGCCTGAGGCTCTTCCTCCCAAACCAGAGAGTCCTCCTCCTGCAGGTAAGGTCAGAGCCATATATACTAGGGAGAAAACTTATTTTAGCTAGAAAATTATGTATACAAATATGACAACATAAAGGTGATATGATTCTAAAGAAAAGAAAGTCAGAAGTTAACCAGAATATCTTAGTGTATAATGACATGATACAGTGAGGAATGTTTTAACCTTTTCTAAACACAAATTACCAATGTCTTTGAAGTGCCTGAGGTACCGCCAAAGAAAGTCATCCCTGAGAAGAAAGTACCTGTGGCTCCTCCTAAAAAGCCAGAACCTCCACCTGCTAAAGGTATTTATTCTTCCAAGTTGTTGGTCGCCTGTTTCAGGGGGCTGGGAAGAGTGTGTATGGAACTGTCTGCCTGTCTCATAAATTGTATTTGCTTGGGTAAATGTGTTGGCAATATTGCCCTGTTATAATCTCTAACTAAAAGATACTAATATCTTCAAAGTTCCTGAAGCTCCTAAAGAAGTTGTCTCCGAGAAAAAAATGTCTGTGGTTGTGCCCCCAAAACCAGAAGCACCACCTGCTAAAGGTATTTATTCATACCCCCGTTAAGGAAAAGTACTGTCTTGTGCTCTTCCCAATCATTGTAATATATGCCTTCACTATTCATAACTTCTAAAAATACTAATATCTTTCAAGTGCCTGAAGTTGTTCAAGAAGTTGTCCCAGAGAAGAAAATTCCCAAGGCATCACCCAAAAAACCAGATGCCCTACCTGTCACAGGTACATGTTAGCTTTGATTTCGTTTTGGAGAAATATCTCTTCATTCCTCCAGAATAATATTGGCCCTTTGCTCTTCATTAACTTAACTTTAAAACTACTAATATCTTTCAAGTGCCTGAAGTTGTTCAAGAAGTTGTCCCAGAGAAGAAAATTCCCAAGGCACCACCCAAAAAACCAGATGCCCCACCTGTCACAGGTACATGTTAGCTTTGATCTCGTTTTGAAGAAA
This sequence comes from Mustela nivalis, assembly GCF_964662115.1. Lineage (NCBI taxonomy): Eukaryota > Metazoa > Chordata > Mammalia > Carnivora > Mustelidae > Mustela > Mustela nivalis. Next base: position 41,326,834 of record NC_139030.1, read on the forward strand.
TATCTCTTCGTTCCTCCAGAATAATATTGGCCCTTTGCTCTTCATTAACTTAACTTTAAAACTACTAATATCTTTCAAGTGCCTGAAGTTACTCAAGAAGTTGTCCCAGAGAAGATAATTCCCAAGGCACCACCCAAAAAACCAGATGCCCCACCTGTCACAGGTACATGTTAACCTTGATCTTGTCTTGAAGAAATATCTCTTTGTTCCTCCAGAATAATTTTGGCCCCTTGCTCTTCATTAACTTAACTCTAAAACTACTAATATCTTTCAAGTGCCTGAAGTTGCTCAAGAAGTTGTCCCAGAACCCAAATTTCCCAGGGCACCAGCCAAAAAACCAGAAGCCCGACCAGTTTCAGGTATTATTCACTCATGTCCTTATCTAAAGAAGAAGTATCTCTTCTGCTTTTGGAAATATGTTTAGTCCATTGACCTCATTAATCTAAATGTAAAACTACTAATATCTTTTAAGTGCCTGAAGTTCCTCAAGAAATTGTCCCTGCAAAGAAAGTACCAGTGTTGCCTCCTAAAAAACCTGAAGTTGAACCTGTTACAGGTACTTGTCACTCACCTCAGACCTAAGAAGATACAGCCCCTCTACTCTTGAAAATGTTTTGTTCCAGCGGTCTCATAACCCCTAAGTATAATTTTACTAATATCTTTTAAGTGCCTGAGGCTCCCAGAGAAGTGGTCCCTGAAAAGAAAGTGTCTGTGGTGCCTCCTTTAGGAAGTCCCATCTGTTAAAGATATTTGTCACTCACCTTAGACTTAAAAAGATGTAACTCTTCTCTCAAAAATATCTTGTTCCAGTCGTCTTCATAATCTCTAAAGTGTACTTTTACTAATATCTTTTAAGTGCCTGAGGCTCCCAAAGAAGTGGTCCCTGAAAAGAAAGTGTCTGTGACACCTCCTAAAAAGCCAGAAGTCCCACCACCTGTTAAAGGTACTTGTCACCAACCTTAGGCTTAAAGAGACATAATTCTTCTGCTCTTGAAAATATCTCATTCCAGTGATCTTCACAGTTCCTAAGTGTAATTTTACTAATATCTTTTAAGTGCCTGAGGCTCCCAGAGAAGTGGTCCCTGAAAAGAAGGTGCCTGTGATGCCTCCCAAAAAGCCCGAAGTCCCACCAGCCAAAGGTAGTCATCCCCATGTCAATGGGTTTGATACCACCCATTTGTCTCTACCCTGTCTAATCATGAAAATACTAATATCTTTCAAGTGCCCGAAGCGCCCAAGGCAGCTGTTCCAGAAAAGAAGGTGCCTGAGGCTCTTCCTCCCAAACCAGAGAGTCCTCCCCCTGCAGGTAATAATGACACTATCAAAACTATTATATTTGAAAAGAAAAAAAACTCTCTTCTTAGTGTTGTGAAAATCTGTTTGTAACCTATTTCCTATGCGTGAGTCAACTCTAGCATTAAAATGAGCTTGTGTCTTTCAAGTGCATGAGGAGCCTGAGGAAATTGCCTGGGAAGAGCCTCCCGAGGAAGCTGTGGAAGAGCCAGAGCCGGCTGCTCCTCCGAAAGGTACTTGGCCAGCTGCTAGGTTGCCTTAGCCAACTTTCTACCCCTCTTGCCCTGAAAATCCTTCGAGCTTTTGTCTTATTTCTTGTTCATCTTTGCTGATTCTGAAATAAATTCTAATATCTTTAGTGACCGTGCCACCCAAGAAACCCGTTCCAGAAAAGAAACCACCCACTGTCGTTGCCAAAAAACCTGAACCACCGCCAGCGAAAGGTATTTCTCACTGCCACTAACCTCCTTCAGAAAAAGTCTTTCGGGTGTTGGGTTCCACTGCTATATCTATACCTAATGTTTTTCATGTGGTTTAAACTATGAGCTAAAAATAACTAATATCTTTTAAAGTGCCTGAGGTACCCAAGGAAGTTGTCCCTGAAAAGAAGGTGCCTCCAGTGGTGCCCAAAAAACCAGAAGTCCCACCTCCTAAAGGTACATACAGCTGTCTACCATATGATGGAGGGTAAAACCTCCAATTCTTTGGAAGTAGTTTGTGCTGTGCAAATGTGATGAATGTTTACTAGAAACTCTTCATAATGTTAAAATATTAATGCCTTTAAAGTGCCTGAAGTTCCAAAAGCCGCTGTTCCTGAAAAGAAAGTAACTGTTCCCAAGAAGCCGGAAGTCCCACCACCTAAAGGTACATGTCACTAATGAGATTCTGCAGGAAAACACTCACTCTGGCTTCAAAAGTTACTTATTACAGGAAACCCTGTTGTTTGTCAAACTTCTTACATTCACAATTACAAACATGCCATTCTGGATTTTTAAGGTTTAAGTGTTTTTAAATAACATCACTGGTTTAAAAACAGACAAAAAACTGATGCATCTCTTATGTGCATTAAAGAGTTTGTTAATATGATTTTGTTAGTCTGAATAGGTCACATTTCCTCATTGCTATGTGGATCTCAGAACAGATATTGGCCTTGGGAATATTGTTCTTGCATTTGTCTCTGAGTTATTTGATCTAGATGTGAACTAGAGATGGTATAAATTTCATGTACTTCTCAACTACCCAGAAGTAAACTAGCTAATATCTTTAAAGTGCCAGAGGTGCCAAAGAAACCTGTCGTAGAAGAGGAACCAGCCATTCCTGTTCCCCGGGAAGTAGAGTCTCCTCCTCCAGAAGGTACATGTTAGACTATTAATGAGCTTGCCACTCAAAGACAGTTGCTCATTGAAGCCTTGTTCTTCCTTTTTTATTATTTGGTATCTCTTGGTCATTTTCTGTCCTTTAATTATTTGTCTTAATCATTCTTAATTAGCTCTGATTTGAGTTTTCAATCAGTGATCTCTCTATAGGGCATCATAAGCTGTATTAAAGTATCTCAAATGCGCACAGAAAGTAGGACAGAGCCAGTGACTATAAATGACATTAAACTCCAAAAGGGCTTTCCAAGCATTCAGATCAATAGAAACCAAAGTCAGTGCAAATAAGATAGGTTTCATCTTCACCAAACTAAGAAAAGTTATTAATTAAAACAAGGGATGAAATCAAGGTCACTAGTTTTTATGTTCAGTGTTTTGTGCATTTTAGAATACTGTCCCATACATGGAATTACAATTAACTTTATCTTTAAAGTATATGAAGAACCTGAGGAAATTGTTCCTGAAGAGGAAGAGCCAGTTCCTGTTGTGGAAGAGAAGCCAGAAGCCCCACCCCCAGCAGGTACAAGGCAGGGTCCTGTACTATATAGGAAAATACATGGTTTGATTTTTATATCTATTATATACCTTCTTTAAGGTAAAATGTGGGTCTTCTCTCTTCTTTCTTGAAATTCGACTTCATTGGAAAGAACAGAAGTCATTTACACACACAAAGCTATAGGATTTTACAGTGTGCCTACAGAAGGATGGGTGTGATCTTTATTCATTCATTAGTGTTAGGCTTTTCATTATAATCATTTGAAATTCCTATCTTTAAAGTACCTGAAGAACCCAAGAAGATTGTTCCAGAGAAGAAAGTTCCTGTTATCAAGAAACCAGAAGCTCCACCTCCTAAAGGTACTCACAGTAAAATACATCAGTATTTGCTTCATTTTTGTGTGCTGTCTAAAATTCGACAGTCCTTACTATTTTGTGTTGTATTATGTGTGTAACTGTCTTCTAAACGTTGTTGTCAAATTAATGTGTACATATTGCATCTTGCAAATTTATATTATTAAATGCTACTAATATCTTTAAAGTACCTGAGATGGCAAAGAAAGTTGTCCCAGTGAAGAAAGTCCCAACAGTCAAGAAGCCAGAAATACCAGAAACTCAAGGTATTCCTGTCATCATTGATATCATTAGTATCATTGCTTTTTTAAAGTAACCTGTTATCTGTCCTTGTTGTTGCATAACGAGGGACAAAATGTCCTTATTTAGTTCCAATAATTTTAATACTGCTCCTTTAACTACAGATTCTTAATTCTTAACATTTAAAATCTTTCTAAATACTCTTTTTAAAATACAACTAATATCTTCCAAGTGCCTGAGGTGCCCAAGAAACTTGTTCCAGTAAAGAAGGAAACTGTGCCCATTACCAGAAAACGAGAAGTCCAGCCAGAAAAAGGTATCTACCATGAAGGAAAAATATAGATTTCTTTGATTTTAATAATGGTTCTTATGCAAAACCACATTTCACAGATGAGAAGGGGAAATGATGAGGGCAAAGAGAAAAAACAAGACAGATAAGCAGGAGGAAACAAATAAATGAGATTCAGTTGTGCGATGACATGGTTCCATGTGGTAGCAGAGGACCTCCTCCGATTCGAGGGGTAAACCGCTCAATTCAGCATATTTTGGTGAATGTCCTACCATTAACAAAACAGCATGCTAGAACAAATAAGATTTGGTCCTGTCTTCAAGCAACTTAAAGCCGGTGAGATGAAAGCACAGCACAGCTCTAATAGACGGGAAGTGATCACACCTACAGGAATATAAGGGCTACAGAAACACAGGCAAGGGAAGATAAATTTCAGGCAGAGGCATCAGGGAAAGCTGTATGAAAGAAATAAAAGTTAAAGTTTTGATGGATTCTTATACTATATAGCAATTGAAAAAATGGTTTTCTAGGCAAAGGAAAAATTTTTATCGAAGGCACAGAGGTAGAAGAGTCTAGGACGTTCAAGGACCTTCAAATAAATTTGTGCAATTTGAGTATGGATTGGTCTTGGGATATCTTGAAAGATAATCTGGATATAAAGCAGCTGAGGTTCATATTTTGGAGTTTTTTGAATGTGCGTATCAGGCATGTCCTTTATTCTGTAGGTAACAGGAAGCTGCAAAGGCTTTGAAGCAGGTACACAAATGAGTGGAGGTTGGGCTTCAGAAAGATGACTGGCAATAGTTCTAGCTACCGGAAGACAGTGATAATAGTGAAGAGCCACTGCAGTCATTTAGGGTGATTAAGAGCTGGACAAGATCCGTGGTGGTAGAAATGGGAAAAGAGTGAGAGAGGTGGGAGATCAAATTGCTGTCTATTAGGGAAACAATTAAGTAGAGGAGCCCAAGATGATCGTAAGGGTTGTACCTAGCTATTCATGGGAATGGTTCATTGGGTCCCTAATTAATATTAGAAAGAAGATAGTGAATACATATTTTTCACTTTTCAAATATAGAAGCTGGGAATATGCATCTGGAGCTTAGGAAAGAGAACAGAGCTAGAGATGGAGATCTAGGAGTCACCCAAAGAGAAATAAGAGAGTGCAGTGGTGATGGTTCACAGAGTGTAGAGCCAATTTTTTAAAGCTTAGAAAAAAGACCAGTGGAGAACACTGACATTTAAGGGTACAGAGAGGAAGAGAAGCAAATGAAGAAGGCTGAGAAGACTCATTAATAAAATTGGAATGTCCAAAAGGGCGCCATGCCTCCAAAGCCATATTCCCCACTAAGTCTTGTAAGATAAAGTTCTTTCCACTCTATTCTTTGCCTGCTGTTTGCAGAATCTTGCACATCTTCTAAATTCTTAATAAACCAAATCAATATCTTTAAAGTGCCTCAAGTACCAAAGGAAATCATCCCAGAAAAGGAAGAGTCCATTCCTATTCCTGAGGAGCCAGAAGCTCCCCCTGTCCAAGGTACACAGCTGCTCTATAAATCTTGGAAAGATGAAAATTGTCTTCAACATCTTGCTTTGATTGTAGATGAGTCTTACGTACTTATCTGTTGTCTGTCTTTGTGTAGTTAAGTTGTTGGTATTTTGGGGTCATCTGAAGAATATGTTATAGAGTATAACTAAGTTGATATGTTACAACTTAGCAGTTGAAAGATTCTACTGTGAATACAGTCTAAAATATAATACTGTGTTTTTTAAGTTGAAGAGTCTCCTGAGGACATAATGTATGAAGAAAAAGCATCTATAACCATTGGTAGAAAAGTGACTCCCCCTGTTGAAGGTATATATATATATATATATATATATATATGTATAAACATAAATTTTTTTAGTCTCTTAAAGACTCCAGCCAGAAATTTTAAAAAAATTATTCATAGGGTGGCATTCTTTCTTGAAATTATATACAGAAGCATTCCAGCATGTGCTTGTTTTATTTTTCAAATAAACTTCTTTTAAAGTAGAATATTTAACTTTTCTTAATAGTAACTAATAATTCCCAAAGATAAAGCTTACAAGGCAAAACTGGAAAAATTGCACTGGATTCTCAAACAATAACCCCACATCAAATTTTACAAGTCATCTCATTTGCCATCCACATACATCAAATAAAGTAGTTAATCAAATGTTCAAGTGTAATAGAAATCTTTCCTCTTTTTCTATAAAAATGAATATGCGTGAATTGTATATTTTTGTTTTTGTGACTACAATCTTTACATCTCTGTGAAATTTGTATGAGTCTTTGTGAAGAACTTCACAATCTCCTATCCTCTTTCAACATTCTTTAAAGAACGTGAAATCCAAAAATATATCGAGCCTGAAGAACCTGAACCTGAGCCACAGCCAGAAGAAATACCAATTCAAGGTATTCAGTTCATTGGACTTCCCTCTTCACCATCATAGTCTTTATCTTCACATACGTGTATGTTTTATGTTGTTCTGCGTGTCTCTCTCCATCTGTATGTAAGACACTGTTTTAAACATGCATCGCATTCTTATTCATCCATGTCATTTGTACAACTGATCCCATGTCAGTGTGTCTTACGGATACTTCCTTTGTTTTTATCAGCACCTTTGCCGTATTTCTTATCATCTGTGTACAGTGTTTAAATTTTTGTGTTTGATGTTGGATTCTATTTTATATTTGATGTTGGATGCTACTACAAATGTAAAAAGTAAACTTTTTACTCGATATGTACATGTTTAAATTTCTACTGGATGTATTATATGTCCACACACCAATTAACATACACATATACTAACCCTCCTGAAATACTCTTTTAAGAACCTGAACCTGAACCTGAAAAGAAGGTTATTGAGAAACCAAAACTCAAACCAAAGCCTGCGCCACCTCCTCCTCCTCCACCAAAGGAAGATGTGAAGGAGAAAATGTTCCAACTTAAAGGTATAAAATGCCACTGCCAAGTTTTACTAATCTGCTTCAGACTTCTGTTCAGCCAACCAAAACGGTGCTTGTGAGACATGTATGATTTCTAAAAGTGTGTGTTTTCAAACATGATGGAACTGTGGGACTTGCATAGAGACCCGTGTTTTCCGCTGCCTTTGCGTGCTTTGTCAGGAATGCCTGACGGAATGCGCAGCTTGGCTCACTGCTACCTTCCTCCGGGACATCTGGATGCAGGAGCTGTCCAGCTAACGTTCTTATGGAGAAAGGGTTTTCTGATTTCAGAGTGCGACTGCTATGCCTATCTTTGGGATCTTGCACATTTGGAATGTATGAGAAAACGTTGCATGAAACTTTTAATGTTGCAGTAACAAATTTATACAAAAGCCAAAACTTTGTTCCTAAAGAATTTCATGTGTTTTTAAATATACTATAAGAAATATATTTATGGCATTGATAGCTGATATGTGCTCATATACCATCAAACAAAAGCATATGAATGACCCATCACTGTGACCCCATTTTTTTTTCCTTTTGCAACTTAACCAAAGCCCAAACTGTGTCTTGTGGAGCGGCCGGAAAGAGTGATGATGAATACATTTTGTATCCAGCATCTCTTCTCATTGTTAAATTTCCCTTCATCCTTTTTTGTGTTTAGATATTTCTTGGAATTGATATAATATTACTTAATTCTAAAAATGACATCTTTAGGGGTGCCTGGGTGGCTCAGTGGGTTAAAGCCTCTGCCTTCGGCTCAGGTCATGATCACAGTGTCCTGGGATAGAGCCCCAAATCTCTGCTCAGCCTGCTTCCCCCCTCTCTCTCTGCCTGCTTCTCTGCCTACTTGTGATCTCTATATGATAAATTAAAAAAAAAAAAAAAAACTTAAAAAAAATGACATCTTTAAAAGCTCAAGTAAACTGGTAAAAGCATATTACTCTTTTTATGGTAATACAATGTTGTCTTATTGTTAGTGTTGTGAGATTTCTCAATCTAAAATAATCTAGGTATAATCTTAGTTGGGCACTTTTCCCATGCTCACCTATACGCGTACAAAGCCAGAATCTTCCAGAGTAAAACTGCTTCTCATGATTCTTGCCCCTCTTTATCCCTCCTGGCCAGTAGGGGTAACTTCTGGCATTTTCAGTCAGCCATAGAAAATGGGTACATCTTACAAGGGTACCTGTTGATTCATACTCCATGAAGACACACGCTTAATATACTTTCCTTAATATAAATTTATACTTAAAGGAAAATTTCTTCTTCTAGCAAAGAACAAAAATTATCTTCTTTCTCCACCAGGCTTAAACTTACTACTCACCATCAGAGTAGAAGGGCAATGTTTTCATGGTTTGAACGCTTCTTGTGTGTTCTTTGGTGGCTGCTCTTGGCTGTTATCGGTGCTGTTTGGCTGTAAGCAAAGCTTGGTTTTGACTGTTGGAGCAGATATTTAATAATTTGCTTCAGATTAGTATAAATATACAAATAATGAAATTAATATTATATTCTTTAAAGCTGTTCCAAAGAAGAAAGTTCCTGAAAAACCTGAAGTTCCCGAAAAAGTGGAGCTTAAGCCTCTGAAAGGTATTTCACAATCTGGAAAATGCATTTCTATGCAGCATCCCTCCATCAGGCTCCTTCCTCTTCCTGTCTTCTAGAATGTTCTTTCTTCTTTTAAATCAGAGTAGTTTCATTTATTTCTTATATTTTTATAGTTTTTATGGCCCTGGCTCATAAGTGTTGCTTCCTTTGTCTCCCATCAAATTTCATACATTCATGGATATTGTTTATCTGTTTCATCTACATATGTCTTCTTGTATTTTCCTCGACTTAAAAATATTAAATGTTACTGGTTAGCTGAAATTAGCTTCAGGATACACCTTAGGTTAAAATGCAGAGAGCTAATAGAAGAAAGCTTTGGAATTTCACCTGAACAACAGCATTTTAGCCAGTGTTAGGGTGCTAAAAATAACTGATGTCCTCCTTCTATATTATTGAAATGATTTGTAGGGACTTCCTTAGGGCTTTCCTGTCATTCTCTCGTCACTGACTCTAAGACGTTCTTTCAGACATACAGATCTCACTGGGAATTTTAGGGAGCATTCAGGATTGCTGCAGGTCATTTTTCAAAATTAATTTCTCTTGACACAGTATTTTCCATGAGCAAACTTAGACCCTAAAAGAAAATAAATGGATCTTAAATTTTAGAAATTTTTCTGTTAAAAATAAAGTTATTAATTTTTCTAGTAACTAAAATGGGTAGCAGCATTCTAGTTAAGTAATTAACATATCCAGACCCATAAATTGAATGTTCTTCATTCACTCTGGAATTTTAGAAAAATCACCTCTCTGAATATACATTTTCTGACTTATAAAATGGTTATCACAAAATAATATTACTATGGCTATTAACTAGTAATGAAGGAAGAGCCACTTAAATATGAAAATGACATGTAATGACATATAGTAATTTTAAAAATAATACCTGTAATGGTGTGTTCTGTACCAGAGTCTCAAATGTCATTAAGACCTTAAAAATAAAATGATAATACAGAAAAACAAATGCAAAGAGTAGGCTCCACAGCCTACTCAAAAAACAAAAAAACAAAACAAAAAACCTACTTAATAAATTGCAAATATCCTGCTTACAGGACCAAATGGGAAGTTTTTTTAGAAATACCTAAAAGTTCAGATTTCACATGAGTAAACAAATAGGACATTAAGTTATACAAATCAATAATGTTTCAAACTGACTTTCATTGGCTACATCACTAGAGAGGTAAGGTGGGTCAGCCATCACCAAGCATTTCTTTTTCTTCCACTCAAATCCATGAGGATTGTAGGAGAAGGAGGAGGCTGCTCCATATAATATCATCCATCACACCCAACAGTCACCAAAGATGCAAGAGGGGATGAACTTAGAATTCCTTGGGTCCCTTTTAGTCTAAAGTCAAGAACATTTTCTTATTTTAAAATGAGTTCCAACACCAGCTCTTAAATTCTATAGCTCTATAATTTTAGATTAGTATTATTTCAAAAAGGAGATCTTAAGAAACGATTATTTCCCTTCAGTTAAGAAAGTGAGAGTAGTCCTTTCCCAACATCAAAGTCATCAGCCACATCCCTTGGGTTCTTCTCTCACCAGTGGAGAAGATTGGATAATGACATGAACACCAGTATCATTTTAATGTAATAGACAGTTGTGGAGATACCAATGTAGATTTGAACAATCTACAATTATAGATTAGGGCAAGGATACTGTCAAGAACCCTGTATTTGATCAAAGACTCATAAAGTCAATATAGAATAACATCTACCCTCATTTAAGTTGACTATATTTGTTTGCAATAAATGCAACAATTTGTCACAAGACTAGAAAAATGTTTGCAGAGGAAATAATTTGAAGTATATTATTTGCTTTTAAATTCTGTGATATTATTTTGCAACAAAAATCATGCACTATAGTTAACTAGTTTTGAAAGAGACCTTTTTCTTGTTGAAATTTACTTTTATATGAATTTACTTCAAAATTTGAAATCATATTCTTTTAAGTGCCTGGAGGTGAAAAGAAAGTTCGCAAATTACTTCCTGAACCTAAACCTCAACCAAAGGAAGAAGTTGTTCTCAAAAGCGGTATAGTATTTTTCAGTTGTTTTGTTAGCTTTAAATTTACAAAAAATAGGCCTGAAAGCTTACAAAAATGTTTCTGTCTCTCGGTTTTCTTTTAATCAGATTACCTATTTATCAAAATTCATTTATAGTTGCACTGAAAATTGGGAAGGCTATCATTTCCATAGCTTTTTTAAAAAGAAGACAGAAATTTTGTGAGCGTTCACAGTTATGGAGTTTACATGCATAGATATAACTAAATTGATCATACTCTAAGCTAATAATAATGACCCCAGCTGTCATGTTCATAGTCAAATTATGCAGTAAAATACACTAAACCTATTAAATATTCTAAATCAGACCAAACTTTGTAAGTCTAAATTCAGTATTCAGTTTTAAAGTGTGATACAGAATCATCAGAACTAATAAATAATATTTTTAAAAAACTAAACATGTCTTCCTACTAATGAAATCTTAAAGAATTGGAAGCAAGATATTCAGATGAGGAATCAAGTTCTGACATTTTCTTCACACAGAATTATGGGTATCTAGACTACATTTCTTTGGATATCTCCACTTAAGTAAATTTATACTTATTTAAATACTCCTCCTTATATTACCAGTGTTGAATTATGAATTCAGTTTGTTGCTATTCAAATTATTCATTTGGTGTTTTGGTCATTTTTGCAACAGCATTGTCTCTGAACAACAGATTGTCTATGTACATGGATGGAAAGTGACTGCCAGTGCTATTTTAATAATTTGACAACCCTTGATTTAAAAAAAACAACAAGAACAAAAAACAAGCACTTCTAGCATAAAGGCTAATTGGCCAGTGTACCAGGTCGCATGCTTTTCATTTTCCTTGCTTTGTGTATTATTTGCATTTGTCAGGTGTGTTCAACATCTTCATTAGTTTGTTTGTCTTGGTTTACATATAAACCTTTTTGTCTTTTAAGTTCTAAGAAAAAGGCCTGAAGAAGAAGAACCTAAAGTAGAACCTAAAAAACTAGAAAAAATTAAAAAACCAGGTAGGAATCTCAGTAAACAATTATCTTCTAACAAAATGGACATTTAACAAAAGGTTTATCTTGTAAACATCATCGGAGTTAAATATACACATAGCTTCATATTTTGTCTGTGAAACAGTCTGTGCTTTCCATCGTCTGCTTTCTGTTTAAATATCTTTATAGTAATTTTCAAATCCATTCATGTATTTTCCCACACTTCATTGCTGTTACTACTTTGCCATTTGTTTTTCTGGTAGCAATGACTATGAAATAATCAGGTCAGCTGCAAAATAGCTTCATAGGAGGGTGTTGGCAAATGTGGCACAGAACTTGGGGTCTTTTAATGGGGTTCCTTGTTATCATTAGCCTATTCTCAAAGGGTGTATTTATTGGGAACTGTTAATGGAAGTGATTTAGGAAGGGAGAGCTCATGGAGTTGGGATGCAAGTGGGTGGAGTAAAATAAATTGAGGCACAGTCAAGGGGAGAAAATAGAAATGAACTGATACAATATAAAGTTTTGTTAAAAGCCATTCATAGAGCTTTCGAAAAATAGTTTGATTTGATTATTTCAGGTCTGTTGATTTCTAAGTATTCAAATAACACTAGAAAATAATCTCATTCTCTTAAAGTACCAGAGCCACCTCCGAAAGCTGTTCCAGAGGCTGAAGTACCTCCAGCTACTGTTACAAAAAGGGAAAGGACGGTTCCTGAACCAGTTAAAGGTACAAACTTAATGGTACTTTCTTAGTTGTCTCTAAAAATACAAATATGCGTCATTTAAAAAACCATCACACTGGCATTAAGATTTGAACACAGGCCCTTAATCTACTTATCGCATATGCTTTCATTTTCTTTATCATTTCACTCTTAGGTGCACTTGGCTAATGACCACCCACTTGTTAAATTTAAAATAAGTTTTAAGCACTAGGGGGAAAATGGATAATGAGATGCATAACAACACTAGAACCAATAAAATGCATTACTATATTTTCCAAGTATTTTGTTTCAGATGCAAAATAAACTTAGATCAGATACTTGATATACTGACCATAGGTGTTTAAATTCCACTATCTCCCAAGATGTATTAGGTCTGCCTAATTGTGGTTTAACTTTGTGAAAAACTTCAGAAGTCTTAAAAAAAAAAAAAAAAAAAAAAAAAAAAACCTTCAAATAACCTGCTTACAACTGTGAATTATTTTAGTGCCTGAAATTAAGCCAGCAATACCTCTCCCTGGACCTGAACCAAAACCAAAGCCTGAACCAGGTAAGCAAGCCCACCTCCAATGTCAATAGCATGTTCCTTCATGCTTCTTACAAATAATGGGTCAAATAACAAAATGCAACCAAGCAAATGCGAGGATCGAACTGGCTTTCACAAAATAATTCATGAGGGCACACCCTGTCTGGCGAATAGAGAGGCACTCCAAGGAGTTAATGCAGAGTGGCGGTTTTTATAGACAGAGGATGAGGACAGGAAAGTCTTGAGCAAAAGACAAGGATTGTTGCAGAGGAGGTTGTCTGCTAGAGGCAAAAGGGGGGGGGTGTTTTTTGTTTGTTTGTTTGTTTGTTCGTTTGTTTGTTTTATCATGTAGATGATCTCATTCTTTCCTTGGGGAGATAGAGAGGACCCAATACACTGATAGAAAGAGAAATTTGCTGGCGGACCAGTTAAGGTCACATATCTGTGGGGAGGTTGAAACTGCTATTAGACTGGGTATTAAGTCCCATTTTGGGAACTTGGTCTAAGTAACACCGCTTTGAGCCTGTTTGTTTTTAACAAATATGTAGTTATTTAAAAAAACAAGGAAGTAAAAGCGTGCTTCAGAGGATTTATAATGTCCCAATGTATTTTTAGAGTATATTATTTTTTATTCCATATAATTAAATATATTGGGATATGTTGAATATATTATTACATTATACTGTATGTAGATCATGCTCTAGTTAGAATATACTATTCTCTGAAAAACTAGTGATTTGAAAATTTCAAAGTTACATCAGAAAAGACAAATAGACCACCAAATGAGATTTTAGGAAGAGATGAATGGACACATTAATGCAATGGACATCTCTTTACAGAAGTAAAAGTCATCAAACCGCCTCCCGTGGAGCCAGCACCCACCCCCATCGCTGCCCCAGTGACAGTGCCCGTGGTCGGAAAGAAAGCAGGTAGTTATTCTGCAGTTTTCTTTTTGTTTGTTTTTTTTGGTGGCTTAATAAAAGTTTTCATCCTTCATTAAAATGCAGACCCTCTTTTGTTGAAAGAGGCATCATCAGCTGGGAGGGAAGGGTAATAAATTCTGGATTAAATTTTCTTCCTCTGATGTCCTTTCCCAACCTGATCTCTCACCTCTGGGTACATACTGTGTTTTGACTGGAATATGCATTCCTTCAAAGCATCATTGCTTTATATGCTTTTGAAATTAAGTAATGAATGTGTTCAAAGCTGATGAAGACTCAGAAGACAGACCCTCTAAGGACATGCATACAGGCAGCCCATGGATATTCCAATTTCCTATGTGCCCTGTAAGAATCATTTGTCATATTTTTTTTAAAAGACTGCATATTAACAAAATGAAAAAGTTCTGGAAATGGGTAGTGTTGATGATTGCAAACTGTGAGTGTACTTAATGCCACTGAATTGTATACTTTAGGATGATCAAAATGATAAATTTTAGGGCGCCTGTGTGGCTCAGTGGGTTAAGCCGCTGCCTTCGGCTCAGGTCATGATATCAGGGTCCTGGGATCGAGTCCCGCATCGGGCTCTCTGCTCAGCGGGGAGCCTGCTTCCTCCTCTCTCTCTCTCTGCCTCTCTGCCTACTTGTGATCTCTCTCTGTCAAATAAATAAATAAAATCTTTAAAAAAAAATGATAAATTTTATGGTAGGTTTATTTTACTACAATAAAAAAGGGAAAGACTAAAAATAGAAGAAGAATAAAGGCATTTGCTGAAAGCAATTTTTTAATCCTAAATATGTTGGTGATTTAGCTTTGTCACATCATTGACCAGAATGAGACTGAACAAAATATGCCTTCTTGCAAATAGCAAAGTATTCTCCATGAAAACCACACAAGTAAAGCCAATTTCTCTTCATGCATTAATATTTATAATAAAGAATATGACTCACCCCTCCTGGTTTACTACCAAGCATAAAATAGGTCTAAAAATTGTTTAAATGCTGAGTTTTCTTTTTATTTCAGAAGCCAAAGCACCTAAAGAGGAGGCTGCCAAGCCGAAAGGTCCCATCAAAGGTAAGAGTCATTTCCCTGCTCCTAAATTATAACCATTCACTCTGGACAACTTCACATTCAAGGGGGGGAAAGTTTCAAAATCTATAACAATCTTTATCATTCCTAGTTGATTCTGATAAAACTAATATGTCTTCTGGTAGTTCAAGTAATAGACCTCTAGTATTATCCAAGTGGGTATTATGTATAACCAACTATATTTTAGCATAATGAACCCTATAAATTCTTAGCTTTGTCCTCATATACATGATATTTATAAGGTCTAAAGTAATTAGACCTTAATTGGGACATTTTATATTCTGGTTTAAAACTTGAGAAAATGAAGAACATTTCTTATTCACGGATTCCTTGTGCTTTCTCACTTTTCTGTCTGAAGAAGGCAGTATAAATTCAATTGACTTTTCAACTGCCTCATCTTTAATTTTCTGTTCTTGTCTTCCAGTTGCTCTATCACTGGTTTGATCAGCAGGCAGCCAAGTGTGCGCTTCTGGCCCTTAGGAAAATGCTAAATCAACATTTAACTTTCTTTTGAATTAGGTGTCGCCAAAAAGACTCCTTCACCAATAGAAGCTGAAAGGAAAAAGCTAAGACCAGGAAGTGGTGGAGAGAAGCCTCCTGATGAAGCCCCATTCACTTACCAGCTAAAGGCTGTACCCCTCAAGTTTGTGAAGGAAATCAAAGACATTGTCTTGACTGAAGCAGAGTCAGTGGGGTCTTCTGCCATCTTTGAATGTTTAGTCTCCCCCTCCACTGCAATTACAAGCTGGATGAAAGATGGTAGCAACATCCGTGAGAGCCCAAAGCATAGATTCATTGCAGATGGGAAAGACAGAAAGCTGCATATCATGGATGTCCAGCTTTCCGATGCTGGTGAATACACCTGTGTTTTACGTTTGGGAAACAAGGAGAAGACCTCCACGGCTAAACTTGTTGTAGAAGGTAATTTCCAGCCTGCCAAATACGATCCCTATTAAACTTTAACACAACACACCTCATTAGCAACTATTTGTAACTTGAGCCCAAACATCTCATTTCCAAGTGTTTTTTTAAATCATTGAAGAGATAGTATGTAGATTGAAGTGTTTGCAGATCTTTAATACTGAAATTCTCCACAGAACTTCCTGTGCGTTTCGTAAAAACACTTGAAGAGGAAGTCACAGTGGTCAAAGGACAGCCACTGTACTTGAGCTGTGAATTAAACAAAGAGCGGGACGTGGTCTGGAGAAAGGATGGGAAGATTGTGGTGGAGAAACCTGGAAAAATTGTGCCCGGTGTCATCGGCCTGTTGCGAGCCCTGACCATCAATGATGCAGATGACTTCGATGCTGGAACCTACACGGTTACTGTGGAAAATGCCAACAACCTGGAATGTTCATCCTGTGTCAAAGTAGTAGGTTAGTACTTGTCTGGGAAATTATGTTCTGCTTGTTATACTTACTAGTACTTCTTATAATATTGACAAAACTGAAGAGAGAATTCTATTTCCCAGACTCGGACCTTATCTAAGATGGAGGAATATCAACCATCATAGCAAGCTAATTATATCCAGTTTTAAGAATTTTTTTTTAAAGTTCTGAAATTTACTAAGGAAGTTATTTTTGTTACTTGTTCAGGTCATGACTATTTTTTCTGACCTCGTTTTCATGCAGAAGTCATCAGAGACTGGCTGGTAAAACCTATCCGAGATCAGCACGTGAAACCAAAGGGGACGGCTGTTTTCTCCTGTGTGATAGCAAAGGAAACTCCAAATGTTAAGTGGTTCAAAGGATATGATGAAATCCCGCTGGAACCAAATGATAAGACTGAGATAGTAAGAGATGGAAAACAGTTATTCCTCAAAGTGAAGAATGCTACACCAGATGATATCGATGAATACGCGGTGGAGATTGAAGGGAAAAGATACCCGGCAAAGCTGACACTTGGAGGTAAAAAAAAGTCTTTGCTTATATTCTAAAAGATAACTTTGTGTGTGAATAAGGCAAAATAACATACAAAAAAAAAAAAAAAAGGAAAGAAAGCAAAATGTTGTTAGATCGTTTAAAGCATTGTGATTTTTTTATCCCTGACCAATACAGAGCGTGAAGTTGAATTGCTTAAACCCATAGAGGATGTTACCATTTATGAGAAAGAAAGCGCAAGCTTTGATGCAGAAATCTCAGAGGCAGACATTCCTGGAGAGTGGAAACTGAAGGGGGAGCTTCTTCGGCCCTCACCTGTGAGTCATTTCCCATTTAAGTCGTAGGTCACACAAAATATCCATATTAGTCTGTCTTCAGTTTGACGTTCCAATATGACAATGGAGTTCTTTGAGGATTCTAGTCTCAAAGAGGGGAAGAATTTTGATGCACTCTTTGTGTTTAAATATTTTATGACTAGACATTTTTACTTACTTTCATTAGTCATAATTTTTAGGACATCTGTAGACATGGGTACATGGATAAATGGGAAACATTTCTCCTCACTGGAACTTATCTCATTCAAACGCTAACCAAGATCATTATTTTTCAGACCTGTGAAATCAAAGCAGAAGGTGGAAAACGCTTCCTAACTTTGCACAAAGTCAAACTGGACCAAGCTGGGGAAGTCCTTTACCAGGCACTTAATGCATTTACCACTGCCATTCTGACAGTAAAAGGTACGTATGGGATTATAGAATATGTGGGGAGGACTCGACTTCATTTCACAGCCCTGTGCATTCTGGAAACCTCATTCTTAACGTTTGATTTTCAGAAATCGAACTTGACTTTGCTGTGCCCCTGAAGGACGTCACTGTTCCAGAAAGGCGACAAGCTCGATTTGAATGTGTCCTCACTCGAGAGGCAAATGTGATATGGTCTAAAGGACCTGACATAATCAAGGCATCTGACAAGTTTGATATCATTGCTGATGGAAAGAAACACATTCTTGTTATCAATGATTCTCAGTTCGATGACGAAGGGGTCTATACTGCTGAGGTAGAGGGCAAGAAGAGCTCAGCACAATTATTTGTTACAGGTAGGAGCTGATGAGATCTGGCCGTAGTATGCCCCCATGTAAGCACATAAACACATGACTATTAAGACAGAATGCTGTGTGCCATTCCCAGCCTGTCAACCAATGCTGTGGCTGGACCAGCCCTTGTGGTTCTTACTATGATTGCAAGATGCCCTCATCGTAACCATCAGGAAACAGTGAAAGAGACAGGTTTATTACCTACAGGACCTGGAAATTACACAGCACCAGTGGGGCCACAGAGTTGGGGTTTTTGGTTTGGGGTTTGGGTTTTTGTTCTATTTTGTTTTTTGTTTTTGGAGGATGGGGCGAGGGATAGAGAGCAGGCTTGGGTTCTGCTTTTATTGAGGTTGAGGGTAGGGGTCTATGGTTTTATGGGCTCACTCTTTGTTGGTGAATTTAAAACATAACAGCAGGAAGTTAAATTAAGGGAAGGAAAAACAAAACAAGCTGTCTGAGTGGTCAGTCTTCAAAATCAGCCAAGGTCTCAGAAACAGAGGAGCCTTTTATGGGGCATGGTGGGGAGGGGCCCAAGCCGGCTGCTGCTCTAGTCTGTGGCTGGCATTGTTTTCACTCAAGACGGCCATCTCTGAGGTGGGTGCTTAGCAGTCAAAGCTGAGGTCGAGTACTTGAATTACAGAGAGAAAAGCCAACTCTCAAGGTTTATGCCACAGACACCAAGGTCTAATAGGGATAAGTGACAGTGGGCACCATAATTTTACTGTCACTTCGTCACCAAAAGAAACCCTCCCCCTTATTTTAATGGAGGATAGATCCATTTGAAAAGGTGAATAAATAAATGCTATGTGAAATGGATCCTTTTGATGTTGGCAGATTAGAGCAGACTATTTCTGAAGGTAAACTGTGTTTCTAAGCACATTCTCCACACTGAACACTGCAGGTATACGGCTGAAATTCATATCGCCTCTCGAAGACCAAACGGTGAAAGAAGGCGAAACAGCAACTTTTGTTTGTGAGCTTTCTCATGAAAAAATGCATGTAGTCTGGTTCAAAAATGATGCCAAACTCCACACGAGCAGAACCGTACTCATCTCCTCTGAGGGCAAGACTCACAAACTGGAAATGAGAGAAGTGACCCTGGATGATATATCCCAGATAAAGGCTCAAGTTAAGAACCTGAGCTCCACCGCAAACCTGAAGGTCTTAGGTAAACATGACCAATGAGGACTGGGTAGCCAATTTGGGGATAGCGAGGGGGTGGTCGTTGAGTATTTTACCACTTGTGATTCCAGTAAACTTTAATCTTCACATTCTCCTGATGATCTGCTGTCTGGCTTTTCCAGAGGCCGATCCCTACTTCACTGTGAAATTACACGACAAAACTGGAGTCGAGAAGGATGAGATTATACTGAAGTGTGAAGTAAGCAAAGACGTGCCAGTGAGATGGTTCAAAGATGGTGAAGAGATTGTACCATCCACAAAACACTCTATCAAGACAGATGGGCTGCGCCGCATCCTAAAAATCAAGAAGGCAGAGCTTAAAGATAAAGGCGAATACATGTGTGACTGTGGCACCGACCAGACAAAAGCAAATCTTAACGTTGAGGGTGAGTTGCTGTGAATTTTTCATCTCACCCTCTCTACGCACACCGTATATGTGTTCAGTCATCCTAACGAAACTCTGTGTACTTCCAGCTCGACTAATAAAAGTGGAAAAACCTCTATACGGAGTAGAATTGTTTGTGGGTGAAACAGCTCGCTTTGAAATTGAACTTTCTGAACCAGATGTTCATGGCCAGTGGAAGTTAAAAGGAGAGCCTTTAACTGCTTCTCCTGTAAGTCAAGATCATCCGATCACACAGGGGCTTGCTTAGTTGTTAGGGGTTAAAAAAAAAAAAGACAGGCTTTGGGTCTAAAATGTCTTGATGATTGGTAAGGATCACCAGTTATAACAGTGACGTTATTCTTGCTCTGTCCTTCTACCTCTCACTCCAAATAGGACTGTGAGATCATTGAAGATGGGAAGAAGCATATTCTGGTCCTTTATAACTGCCAGCTGGATATGACAGGGGAGGTCTCCTTCCAGGCCGCCAATGCCAAATCTGCAGCCAATCTGAAAGTGAAAGGTATGCGCTGCCTGTCAGACACCCTTTTGTTATTTTCTCTGCAAGACTTCGAGGCCCTGAGCTGACCGGGGGTCATGAATGGAAGCATAATCTGGCCTTACCCACCCCATCCTCTCTTTGCAGAACTGCCACTCATCTTCATCACGCCTCTCAGTGACGTTAAAGTCTTTGAGAAAGATGAGGCTAAGTTTGAGTGTGAGGTGTCCAGGGAGCCCAAAACATTCCGTTGGCTGAAAGGAACCCAGGAAATCATGGGTGATGACAAAGTTGAGCTTATAAAGGACGGCACTAAACATTCCCTGGTGATCAAGGCAGCTGCTTTTGAAGATGAAGGAAAATACATGTTTGAAGCTGAAGATAAACATACAAGTGCCAAATTGATCATTGAAGGTAAATATTCTTTATGAAAGAGACCACATTTTAAATTTTTTTTTTTTTAATATTTGTAATTCCTCCTGAAGGGTGGGAATTAATGAGGTTTTCTTTTCTGGTTAGGAATTCGACTCAAATTCCTCACCCCACTCAAGGATGTAACAGCCAAGGAGAGGGAGAGTGCTGTGTTCACTGTGGAGCTCTCCCATGACAACATCCGGGTTAAGTGGTTCAAGAACGACCAGCGCCTGCACACCAGCAGGTCGGTCTGGATGGACGATGAAGGAAAGACTCATTCCATCACATTCAGGGACCTCTCTATAGATGATACCTCTCAAATTAGAGTGGAAGCTATGGGGCTAAGTTCAGAAGCTAAACTCACTGTGCTCGGTAGGTGTTTTTTTTTGTTTTTTGGTTTTTTTCTATTTATTGCATTAAACTCAGCAAAAATTTATGGAATCTCTATTGTATAAGATAGTCTTTCAAGGGTTATTGTGCATGGAAGCAGTCCCTGTCCTTGAGAAACTCTCACATGTGTTATCAGTCATCTTCATAAAATTTTTTTACCTAAAAATATGAAGACTTTCATGTCATGAAGACTCAAGCTCACAAAACAGCCAGTTCAGATCAGAAATAAAACTCTTAATTATTGAGCTCTGTCATGTTTAAGGTTATAAATACTTCCTTTCTCCCCACTTTATCAAGGAAAGTGTTTTCAAACTTCTTTTAAGAGAAGAAACACAGGGCGCCTGGGTGGCTCAGTGGGTTAAGCCGCTGCCTTCGGCTCAGGTCATGATCTCAGGGTCCTGGGATCGAGTCCTGCAACGGGCTCTCTGCTCGGCAGGGAGCCTGCTTCCCTCTCTCTCTCTCTCTCTGCCTGCCTCTCCATCTACTTGTGATTTCTCTCTGTCAAATAAATAAATAAATAAATCTTTTAAAAAAAAAAAAGAGAGAGATAGAAGAAACACAGAAGTTACATTCATCAAAGTCATTATTTTTCTTGACCCCTTAATATCAAGCAGATTACATATGAAGTCTAACATATATAGAAATTATTAATGGCAAAATATTGATATAAGAAAAACTAATAATGTGAATCTTAAAGCTTAAAGGTAGACATAATTTGCTAAGGAATTTGAAATTTAGCTGAGTCATAAAAGAACATGTCAGTATATTTGAAGCTAAATTTCATAGTGTCTTTCAAACTACTGTCAATAACATACTTCAAAATGTAAGATAGATGGATTAGTTCTTGATAAATCACTGCCCTGATTTCCTTTCTAACATACAGAGAACTTCTGAACATGAACATGTTAAATAAGAAAAAGCTTGGTACCATTTTAAAGTATGCCCAGAACACTGCAAGCTGCCTCTTGAACTTTCTGAGGGATTGCATTTTCTTGGTGGTTAATGAGACGTTTTCGCTTATACTTCACTTGCAGAGGGAGATCCATACTTTACCGGAAAGCTTCAAGATTACACTGGTGTAGAGAAAGATGAAGTGGTTCTACAGTGTGAAATTAGCAAAGCAGATGCGCCGGTGAAATGGTTTAAGGATGGGAAGGAAATAGAGCCATCCAAAAATGTTGTCATTAAGGCAGACGGCAAGAAGCGCATACTCATCCTAAAGAAAGCCTTGAAACCAGATATTGGACAGTATACCTGTGACTGTGGGACAGATAAGACCTCAGGAAAGCTTAACATTGAAGGTGAGGAGACTCCTGGGAGCTCCAGTCTTGAAGCTGCTGGGGTTTTTTCTGCCAGAGGCTAACGACCCATGCCACCCGTTCCCTTTTCTAGATCGGGAGATCAAGCTGGTGCGGCCTCTGCACAGCGTGGAGGTGATGGAGACTGAGACGGCCCGCTTTGAAACCGAAATCTCAGAGGAGGATATCCATGCCAACTGGAAACTCAAGGGAGAGCCACTACTCCAGACACCTGTGAGGCTATTTCTGAACTTGTCAACAACTAGAGGAGCTGTGTGACATAAAAAAGGATAGGCAAAAAGTCAGAGTGTGTGCAGGGCCTTTAAAATGTGATATCAGGTTCTCTATCAGACCTCAGGCCAAAGAGAGACACTAGGATCTACAACTGTGCACAGACAGGCACGCTTGCCTTCCTTTTGATCTGGCGTACTGGTATAAGGTTGCAGATATCCTGTGATGCTGCTAGTTGGTTCCAAATTATACAGACAGACTATCACTTGCTTTCCTGATAGTACCTGCCACCTTTGAGCTCATGAAAAAGAGCTCAAAACTCTATCAAATTTCCTCGCTAGTTATTTGTGACATTCCTTTCATTAAGCTAGGATGGCCTTGGAAAAAATACCAAAGATTGTTTCCTATGAAACCTTTTTTTCTCCATTGGCACAGGATTGTGAGATCAAGGAAGAAGGTAAAATGCACTTCCTGATTTTGCACAACTGCCGCCTGGATCAGACTGGCGGGGTGGATTTCCAAGCTGCCAACGTGAAATCTAGTGCCCACCTCCGAGTGAAACGTAAGTTGGACGTGTTCCTAGTGAAAAGAAAGGATGTGCTCTTGCAGAAAATGAACTTAACAGTAATTGGATTTATTTAATTAATTATAAAACATTATTTAGGTCCAGAAACTGGCTTTCTTGTATTTACTTTTTGACCTCCTACTACACACAAAGGTTCAAATTCCAAAGTTTTGGAAATTTCCCTGACCTTGCCGGCCTTTGGAACAAAAGAAACTTAAGCAAGTCATATTCTCCTGCTATGTACTTTTTCCATTCAGAGCAGTAATGCATACCACGAGGATCTAAGTGAGCACTCCAAAAGACCCCATCCCTCGATGCCTGTAATGATAGCACTATAGAAAAACTCAGCTGTGTGGGCACTCGGACTCAAGAAGGGAGGCGGGGTGCTTGGGCTAACATTTTTGGAAGGTGCGAAGTGTTTGATGGATATGGACAGGCTATGTGATCGCGGGGCCCCTGTCCTCTCCCAATCACAGTCTTAGTTATTTTGGAAGTCACATACCACATGTAGCAAGAGGAACTTGATTCCTGGCAGAGAGACAGATGCAGCGCAGATTTCTTGCTGACCTCGTGCATCACAACGGCAGGGCCCCTACAAATACCCACCTCCAGCTACCAGCTCTCCCCTTCTCGGCACCAAGGGGCCACATTCACATGAGAGTTAAAACGGTGGCCAGTCCTGCAGCTCTTTCCTTCTTGAAGAGAGCAACCATGAAGATTAATAACTAAGTGTATTCATTCTTTTGGAATTACAAAATGAGTGATCCTGAGATGTTTTCTTCTTCTCGCAAAGCACGAGTCATTGGTCTTCTGAGGCCGCTGAAGGATGTCACGGTGACTGCAGGGGAGACAGCCACCTTCGACTGTGAGCTCTCTTACGAGGATATCCCCGTGGAATGGTATCTCAAAGGGAAGAAACTCGAGCCCAGCGATAAGGTAAAAAGCAGGCGTGTGGTTGCTCTCACGCTCTCCATCTCCACCAGTATGTTCCTTGTTCTTTGTTCTTTCTAATGGCCCTTCTTAAACCTTGCCCTTCCCCTGCCCTACTCTAGCCTGATTTCTGTTGAAATCAGAAAGCATATTTATCACATCTTTGTTGGACTTAACCTGATGGTATTTTTATTGAAGTGGAAATAAAAATTTGAAGTGTGATAAGGTTTTTTGTTTTTTGAGGAAAAGGCAAACTCTCATTAGCTATCAGTGATAGTTTGTTTGATTAACTGGAAGACAGGAGGGATCAAAAAGGCCTTCTGATCAGATGCCTTATAACCACAGCCCACATTAAGTTTTGTGACTGATTTTCTCCATGCTGTCTAGTGTTCTGCATATAAGGGGATTAAGGAGAGAAGATGGAAATTCCATTTCAGGCAGTTGATCAAGTAGTTGAGATAACTTCTGGGCAGATTTGCTCTTCAAGCATTTCTCCAAAGCTATTTTTAACCCTCAAGTGCTTTGAGCTGTGCAAATTCTGGAATGCCAAGTGGACTATTTACAGTGCAGCTGACAGTTGTGACAAGGAGGGCTCTGAGGTTATCCAC
This sequence comes from Mustela nivalis, assembly GCF_964662115.1. Taxonomy (NCBI): domain Eukaryota; kingdom Metazoa; phylum Chordata; class Mammalia; order Carnivora; family Mustelidae; genus Mustela; species Mustela nivalis. Next base: position 41,351,212 of record NC_139030.1, read on the forward strand.
ATGTGTGTGCAAATATACATTAAGTTGGAGGAAATAGGGGCTCCTGGGTGGTTCAGTGGGTTAAGCCTCTGCCTTCGGCTCAGGTCATGATCTCAGGGTCCTGGGATCGAGCCCCACATGGGCTCTCTGCTCAGCGGGGAGCCTGCTTCCTCCTCTCTCTCTGCCTGCCTCTCTACCTACTTGTGATCTCTCTCTCTGTCAAATAAGTAAATAAAATCCTAAAAAAAAAAAAAAAAAGATGGAGGAAATAACCACCTCTCAGTGTTCACTCTTCTATGCTAAAATGTTAGCAATAAGTAAAAACTGAAATGACCATTCAGATAGACCCAAAACATAATTTCCCTAAACTGAGCTATCTGTTCTGCCCCCCACAGCAGTCTGTATGTTTAAATTATCTTTATAATTCTCCATTAATTTTGAATTATTGGAATAAAACCTACAGAGAATGTCCAACATGGGTTGGAAATAAAGGGCGGTACATTATTCTAGGACTTTTTTTTCAGTATTTAAAAAAATCATATCGAAGATGGCATCAAAGCTTCAATACAAATCAAACTTAAGAGGTGAAGGAATAAATGTTAAAAGGGATCCAAGTAACAAAGAGCCATAAAGCTGAGTGAAGTAATTAATAGGAAGGCAAACGCCTTTGAACAAAAAAAAAAAAAAAAAGAGTTTTGTACCGTGCAGTTAAAGGGGAATTCAGTAGCAGACAGTCTGCCTGCTACACAGATAGTAAGGGCCAATCAGTCTCCTCTTTTGTGAAGGACAGAAAAAGCCACTGTGCATTGAAATGGCAGCATGAGAATTAAGCTACATGTGAGGACACATTCCCTGAAGCAAGGTGTTCTAAATACTCAACTGGGGGCGCCTGGGTGGCTCAGTGGGTTAAGCCGCTGCCTTCGGCTCAGGTCATGATCTCAGGGTCCTTGGATCGAGTCCCGCATCAGGCTCTCTGCTCAGCAGGGAGCCTGCTTTCTCCTCTCTCTCTGCCTGCCTCTCTGCCTACTTGTGATCTCTCTCTGTCAAATAAATAAATAAAATCTTTAAAAAAATAAATGAATGAATGAATAAATAAATAAATAAATACTCAACTGGGTGATAGAGGCATCTCCACCTTCAAGTTTGCTTTTTTTTTTTTTTTGAAATGTACATTTGTCCTGTGAAGTGTGGCTTCATTGCTTTCATGTCCAAATGCAGAGAACTGGCTGATCCTTTGGACGTTTTTAAACTCGTGATTTCAATAGAGGAACACTGCTTAAGGACTATATTATTCTTTTGCTATTGAGAATCTTTTGATCAAATTAAGAGCTTTTTTTTTAATTAAAAGATCAGTCTCATTGGTTTTTTTTTAATTTTTTATTTCTTTTCAGTGTAACAGTATTCATTGTTTTTATACCACACCCAGTGCTCCATGCAATCCGTGCCCTAATACCCACCACCTGGTTCCCCCAACTTTCCACCCCCTGCCCCTTCAAAACCCTCATATTGTTTTTCAGAGTCCATAGTCTCTCATGGTTCATCTCCCCTTCCAATTTCCTTCAACTCCTTTTTCCTCTCCATCTCCCCTTGTCCTCCATGCTATTTGTTATGCTCCACAAATAAGTGAAACCATATGATAATTGACTCTCTCTGCTTGACTTATTTCACTCAGCATAATCTCTTCCAGTCCCATCCATGTTGCTACAAAAGTTGGGTATTCATCCTTTCGAAGGAGGCATAATACTCCATAGTGTATATGGATCACATCTTCTTTAACCATTCGTCCGTTGAAGGGCATCTTGGTTCTTTCCACAGTTTGACGACCACGGCCATTGCTGCTGTAAACATTGGGGTACAGATGGCCCTTCTTTTCACTAAATCTGTATCTTTGGGGTAAATACCCAGTAGTGCAATTGCAGGGTGATAGGGAAGCTCTATTTTTAATTTCTTGAGGAATCTCCACATTGTTCTCCAAGTGACTGCACCAACTTGCATTCCCACCAACAGTGGAAGAGGGTTCCCCTTTCTCCACATCCCCTCCAACACATGTTGTTTCCTGTCTTGTTAATTTTGGCCATTCTAACTGGTGTAAGGTGGTATCTCAATGTGGTTTTAATTTGAATCTCCCTGATGGCTAGTGATGATGAACATTTTTTCATGTGTCTGATAGCCATTTGTATGTCTTCATTGGAGAAGAGTCTGTTCATATCTTCTGCCCATTTTTTTATATGATTGTCTGTTTTGTGTGTGTTGAGTTTGAGGAGCTCTTTATAGATCCTGTCTCATTATTTCTAATGTAAGAAATGCTACTATTTTAATTTGAAATGTAGATTCATAAAAATGTATCCACATTTTATTTAAATATATATATATATGGTCACTAAACTTCTTTCCAGGAATAAAAAAGATCACCTTACTATAATTCTTTGGGTCCTCCTTGGGTCTGTTTTGGCACAAGAATTTTAATTCTTTACTTTAGCCATCTAAAATATGAAACAGTTTAGCTGTTTGTGAACTTGTTCTTGTATTACTTTTATGTCTCTTTTTTAAAAGAACTTAAAGAGAGGCACCTAAGTGGCTCAGTTGTTTAAGCATCTGCTTCAGCTCAGGTCACGATCTGAGTCCTGGGATTGGGCTCCCTGCTCAGTAGGGAGTCTACTTATCTCTCTCCTTCTGCCCCACCACTCTCATGTTCTCTCAATCTCCCTCACAAAAATAAATAAATAAATAAATAAACTTACATATAACTATGAAGTAGTAAAATCACTTTATTACATTTTGCTGGCTTTCTTTAAAGCTATCATAACAAACTTTCTTTCTTTTTTTAAGATTTTATTTATTTGACAGACAGAGATCACAAGTAGGCAGAGAGGCAAGCAGAGAGAGGGGAGGAAGCAGGCTCCCCACTGAACAGAGAACCCAATGCGGGGCTTGATCCCAGGACCCTGAGATCATGACCTGAGCCAAAGGCAGAGGCTTTAACCCACTGAGCCACCCAGGAGCCCCTCATAACAAACTTTCTAACACCAATTTAATTCAGGCCTTTCAATTCAGTTTACAAAATGTTTAGCCTCCAGAACTACAGCAATCAAACAAATACAGGGATTATAATAGGAAATCAAAAAAGAAAATTTTAGAGAAAACTTTTTTTCCTTTGGCCATCAGTCTGAGAAAGCACAGTTTAGTCTTAATTGGCCTTTAATAATTATGAATTTAAACTTTAACAGCTTGGTCACATATTACGTATCAGTCACATATTACAGCAATATGCACCCATGATAGATTAACAATATGTTAAAAGGATAATCCGTTAACGTTATCCTTACAAACATAAACCACCACAAAATTCAGCTTAGTTTTTCCTTTTTTAACATAGTCAAGGTACATTGTAAATGAGCTATTTACCGAGAACCACTGTGTTCTGAGACAAATTCTTGGTAACAGAATAGTCTGGAGCAGCCTCAGAGGAATTTAAATGATAAAACAATGTGTAAATCCATAAGCTATTTCTGTGGATGGGTTGGAATCTGAAATACTTTAAAAGAAGAGCCTGAATTCACAGTCCAAAATTTATTTGGAAACATCATTACAAAAACAATTTTTTTTTCCCATTCAAGCATCATGTTGAATAAGTAACTGTGATGCAGGACATCTTAATTACCTTCTCCTATCTGTTTGTATTCCCTTATTGTGTTTTCGACCTTTCTCAATTATTTAGGTTGTTATATTAAATATAGCCATGACTTAATTAAGAAAAATCTTCATATGAAACTTTATTCTTGACCTCTTCCTTCACACCAGAATAATAAATTTCACTGGTAATAACTTTCACATTATATTTCATCTAAATGAACTCTTAAGTAGTGTAAAACCGATCTCAATGACAGGGCACAGCATCTCGCAGACTTTTCTACGGGCAAACTAGAAGCAGCCCTTGTCATCTCAGCGTTACTACTATGAAGACGGCCCTGTCTGTAGGCTGATTTATAATTGTGCAAGCCACAATTATGGGACGTAATGGCAGCCCACACCAATGAGGTGTATTCCTTTGGACAATTCATTATTCTACAGACTGCCTCTTCAAACCACCTAAGGTTGCATTTACAACAAGAATTCCTCACCCAAATATTAACAGTGATGGTAGCGTTTGTCTTGATATTCTAAGATCACAATATTGCAGCTTTCTGTATCCAGTAATTTTTTCCTTCCTTTCATGATTTAGCTTTTCCAAGTTCTATCATATATATAAACTCAGTAGCAGAATGGAAGAAAATATTTATCTATGTAAATATATATATACAGAAGTATAAACAGAAATTCACCTAGGCATTTCAACATAAAAGGCCACTTAATAATTATATAAGGATAAATAGGAAAGCCTAAAATTCCCTTAAAAGATTCCAAACAACTGGTTAAAATCATTTTCAAAGGCATGTGTGCTCTCTCTCTCTATATATATATATACATATATGCTTATAAAACAACTTGGAAAGAAATGTTTCAAATTATTTACCTAAGTGAATTAAATGTACCTACGTATGTATTGAATTGCTGTTTCATATAGTCTTAAACTGTGCCTTTTTTTTTTTTCCTAAAAAAATTAGGTGGTCCCACGTTCAGAAGGAAAAGTTCATACACTTACTCTGAGGGATGTAAAGTTAGAAGATGCTGGAGAAGTCCAACTAAGAGCAAAAGATTTCAAAACTCATGCCAACCTTTTCGTGAAAGGTAATTACAAGGCTTATTTTTAAAAACGTGTAATGCAGAGGTTCATAAATAACATCAACTCTCAATTATGAGGAGTACCATAGATCATTAAAATCCACCAAGTATTCGAATTTTACTTTTTTGGCCTAACAAAATAGTTCACAGACTATTAAAAAAAAAAGTCAAAATGAAGTAGAATATATTTTACTTTCTCTTCCTGTCCCCCCTGTTTATGTTGCTTTCAATAAATGGCTGGAGGAAGAATTATTATCAAACTGGGTATCTACTGTGTTATTAACTGACGCTCCGCTACTATGTCCTCGATGTTTCGCATGGTTTAAAACACCTTTCCTCTGTATGTATCAATAATGATGAAATATCATTATTAGAGGAAAGCATCCAAATGGAATCAAGACTTACAAAAGCAATTTAAAAACAGAAAAAAACCCTGGCAGTCTCAGAAGAAAGTTAAGGAGGTGCTCAGACTCTTGGAGAAGGAAAGGAAAACTACCTTGCCTAATTAGTGTGATTCTTTCAGAACCCCCCGTTGAGTTCACTAAGCCTCTTGAGGACCAGACAGTTGAAGAAGAAGCCACCGCCGTCCTTGAGTGTGAAGTATCCAGAGAAAATGCTAAGGTGAAATGGTTCAAAAATGGGACAGAAATTCTCAAAAGCAAGAAGTATGAAATTGTGGCTGATGGCAGGGTCAGAAAACTTATTATACACGGCTGTACCCCAGAGGATATTAAAACATACACTTGTGACGCTAAGGATTTTAAGACTTCCTGTAACCTGAATGTCGTGCGTAAGTATTCTTCTTACATGGGACTTTTCATTTGCAACTCTTTGATAACAGCAACAACAACAAACCCTGACACCGTTTGCATGCCCTTCTTGGCCTAACTGCTTTCTTGGCAACTTACAATATCAATACTGACACAACCTGATCCTTTATGTGTTTAAAAAAAAAAGAAAAGAAGGAAAAGGAAAGAAAAGCTGTTCCACTACATCTGGTCTGATAAGGACACATTGATCCCTTTCACTATGCTTCTGATCAGTGAGCAGAGGTGCTCTTTCTTTAGAGCCGTAAAGCTACCCTAGGAATATCCTGAGACAGATAAGGACAAATTGAATGAGAGAGACAAAAAAGGAATCATGATTTTAAAAAAGGGGGGAAAAAAAGAGGAAAGAAAGAAAGGAAAACAATTTCCACTTGGAAAGAAATGAATTCTCAGGTGTCAGGAACAGCTAGAAAATGAGCATGAAATTTCAGTTTGAATGGGATCACACTCCAGTCCGCTGTAGTATGATAAAGCCCGCTTACACAAGTCTATCTCTGAAAATAAGAAGGGAAAATAAGGTGGAGCGAAGCCTGGATTCTTGGATCCTGTGAATGAAGAGAATGCTAATGGTTTTTAGCATTACCGTTTCGTTTGGTGAAAAATACATCTTGTTTCTAAATGTCACGTGCTAGCTCTTTTCTTCCTTCATTCATTTGTCCAGTGATAACATTTTCCAGTGTGTATTTTTGTGCGATAGCTGCTGTTTGGTTTAGTTGCTTCCCATCTGTCAACAGCTACAAAATAGTGGCTTTGATTGTGCTCCCATGTGTCTTGTACTGTTTTATTCTTTCTTCTTTGTGGGCACTCTGCTTTTAGCAAATGAGAGAAGCTTCTTGGGTCTCCTTCTTGCCTTTGTCATCTCCTTTGCTGCCACACCAGGAAAGCTCAGCCACCATGAGCATATCTTCGATTCCACTGGCCAGCATTTGTGTCCCAGAGTTTCACTGATCAAGAACGATCATCCTGGGAAGGACTCACAAGGAGCCCTAAAAGGAGGAAGGACAAGGGGGCAGCCTTCTGATCATACCCATCGGCTGACTTAATTCTGGAAATAAATGAAATGAGAGATATATAAAAAACAACAACAAATCACCCACCCATACAAAACATATTGCTTTGTTGCACTAATAGATGTCTGACTTATGTGTGACATCTTTGAAGCTGATTAAAAAAAAAGAAAGAAAGAAAAAAGCTAAGCATGTGTGATTTCAATTGCCTCTCAGCCATAGACAAGACTGGTTATAGCACTTCAAGCTGCATTATCACTGAATTCTGCTAATTTCTCCAAGATTATTATGTAGCCTGCCTTAAATAAAATAATGTTTCTTTGCTACTGGTGTTTCCTGTGACAGTATCAGGAAATGGTCTGATTTCTGGAGCAGTATCAAAGAGAACTTTCCTTCTCTGGAGGAGTATCAAAGAGAATTTTCCTTCTGGCCATCATTCAGGAGAACCTTGTTGGTCATTGATAGGTTGTAGATACAGATATGTAATCTATTGGACATACAGTATGCCACATAGTTTTATGAAACCTACAGAGATGTGTTTTAAAAAAAAAAAAGCATCATATGTGAATGGCAGCTCTAAGTGCTTTCAAAGTCTGTTGTAGCCTGTTAAGATGGAAAGGCCCTGCAAAGGGCCAGAGTAAATTGCTACTTTGTACAAAGAGTACTCTGACAGCAAATGTCAGAGTAAATTACTAGAAACCTCATTTTGAATTCTGACGACCTTCTCTTACAGCTCCTCATGTGGAATTCTTAAGACCACTCACCGATCTTCAAGTTAAAGAAAAAGAAATGGCTCGATTTGAGTGTGAAATTTCCCGAGAAAATGCTAAGGTCTGTGACTGTATGATTGCTGTCTTGTGTTGTCAGATACCTCTGTTCACTTTTGGCCCAGACAAAACAGGAAAAAAAAAAGGGAAAGTGAATCAGATCTGAGTATCACTTTGCTTCAGATTAAAGATTATTACTTTGGTGTGAAATGCATACTTGATCCCATTATTCTCCTTGTAGTATTATTCATTAACTATCACTTGAAAACCAATGGACTTACAATCAAGAGATTCAGATATTATTGGTTTGGGCCATATGAAATTGCTGTGTTCTTAGGCTGAGAACAAATATCTGTAATTTCATGTATTTCATTAACTACCATTGGCAAATCAGCTGTCTCAGTTTACACATCCAAAAACAAAGGACTTAGTCTACATGATACCTAAAGCCCTCTCTATGGCTCTCATATATGATCCCATTATCTTTAACAACTGGTAGCAGCATCACAGCAGCTAACTTAACAATAATGGAAGGAGTTTGTTCTTGCCCTTTTGGGTCTAGGTTATATTTGTATTTATCACTCTGGTCCTGTTGGTTGTTTAAAAAAAAAAAAAAAACTCAGAATCCTAATTCCTCTTAAGGACACATAGGTGAAGGAACAATAAGAAAACTGAGAAAAGTGTCTATGTATCGCAAATATAGGTTCAGTGGTTTAAAGATGGTGCTGAAATCAAAAAGGGCAAAAAGTATGACATCATATCTAAGGGAGCTGTGCGCATTCTTGTCATCAACAAATGTCTACTGGATGATGAAGCAGAGTATTCCTGTGAAGTAAGGACAGCAAGAACTTCTGGCATGCTGACCGTACTGGGTAAGGGTGAAGTCTTTCTTTGCAGAAGTATATGTTTTGGGGAAAAAAATAATTTTAGTTGAACTCAATGTTGTTGTTGTTGTTGTTATTCTTGCAGAAGAAGAAGCTGTCTTTACAAAAAATCTTGGCAACATTGAAGTTAATGAAGGAGACACTATAAAACTGGTTTGTGAAGTCTCCAAGCCTGGAGCAGAAGTGGTTTGGTACAAAGGGGATGAAGAGATCATTGAAACAGGAAGATACGAAATCCTTACCGAAGGACGAAAGAGAATCCTAATCATTCAGAACGCTCACCTTGAGGATGCCGACAGCTACAACTGCCGACTCCCAAGTTCTCGAACTGATGGCAAAGTCAAAGTCCACGGTAGGAAAATTACAATAAATCATATTTTAAGAATTCATACTTGATGCATATAAGGAACAGAAGCTGAAGTTTTTAATACCTTGCAACTTCTTCTTTCCAGAACTTGCTGCTGAATTTCTCTCAAAGCCTCAGAACCTTGAAATACTTGAAGGAGAAAAGGCTGAATTTGTCTGCACTATATCAAAGGAAAGCTTTGAAGTCCAGTGGAAGAGGGATGATAAGACACTTGAATCAGGAGACAAATATGACATTATTGCTGATGGCAAAAAGAGGATCCTGGTTGTGAAAGATGCCACATTACAAGATATGGGCACTTACGTAGTCATGGTTGGAGCCGCGAGAGCAGCAGCTCACTTGACAGTAATTGGTAAGTTGGTTTTAGCTTCTTGGGTTTGCTTCCAGTTGCCTCTATGTTGGTCCTTCTTCGTACTCTAAGAATTGTCGGTTGCTTTCAGAAAAACTCAGGATCATAGTTCCTCTAAAGGACACTCGTGTAAAGGAACAACAAGAAGTCGTCTTCAACTGTGAAGTCAATACAGAAGGTGCCAAAGCCAAATGGTTCAGAAATGAAGAGGCCATATTTGATAGTTCAAAATACATCATTCTCCAAAAAGACCTGGTCTACACACTCAGAATTAGAGATGCACGATTAGATGATCAAGCCAATTACAGTGTGTCTCTGACCAATCACAGAGGTGAAAATGTTAAGAGTGCTGCTAATCTGATAGTAGAAGGTAAGTCACTTATGTAGTATCGACAATAGTTTTTAAATCAGTATCTACTCTGAACACAGTTAAAGTCAACATTTTCTCCTTTACAACAGAGGAAGACCTGAAGATTATTGAGCCTCTTAAAGATATTGAAACAATGGAGAAGAAAACTGTCACATTCTGGTGCAAGGTGAATCGCCTCAACGTAACCCTGAAGTGGACCAGAAATGGAGAAGAGGTGCCTTTAGACAACCGTGTTTCATACAGAATTGATAAATACAAGCACTCTCTAATCATTAAAGACTGTGGCTTCCCAGATGAGGGTGAATACGTGGTCACGGCTGGACAAGATAAATCTGTTGCTGAGCTTCTGATCATAGAAGCCCCGACGGAATTTGTAGAGCCCTTAGAAGACCAGACAGTCACTGAGTTTGATGATGCAGTCTTCTCCTGCCAGCTCTCCAGAGAGAAGGCAAATGTGAAATGGTACAGAAATGGGAGAGAAATCAAAGAAGGCAAAAAGTAAGTGAGAGCCTCTTAAGTTCTATTTCTGGAACTACCTGTACATGTGTGACGACTCAGTGATCATTAGGCTGAGCAATAAGCAATAATTCAATCTCTTCTCTCAGATACAAATTTGAAAAAGATGGAAAGATACATAGACTCATTATAAAAGACTGCAGGCTGGATGATGAATGTGAATATGCTTGTGGAGTAGAAGACAGAAAATCTCGAGCCAGACTTTTTGTGGAAGGTACGTACTGAGTGCAAGGACAATTTTAATATTAGTACCAGCCTCTAAAGGTCGTTAACTCAAGTGCGAACGTTAGTATTCATTTTATATTTTCTTTTCAGAAATCCCTGTTGAGATCATCAGGCCTCCCCAGGATATTCTGGAAGCCCCTGGTGCCGATGTTGTCTTTTTGGCTGAGCTCAACAAAGATAAGGTGGAAGTACAGTGGCTAAGAAATAACATGGTCATTGTTCAGGGTGACAAACACCAGATGATGAGTGAAGGAAAGGTACACAGGCTACAGATTTGTAATATTCAACCTCGTGACCAGGGTGAATACAGATTTATTGCCAAAGACAAAGAAGCCAGAGCTAAGCTAGAACTGGCAGGTAAATCCCTTTCTTTTGTGTTCAGTTATCCTTACAATATCACAGATACTCTGTAAGTTTCAGATTTCACAATTAATTAGATAATGCTTGTGAAACCTTTTATTTCTGCTAGGCTCTACCCACGTCTAACTATTCTAATGTCTCTTACCACAAAGTGTCCTGAATAAGAGGTCATTGATAGCTTCTTCTTTATGTGTTAGAACCTTGAACAGGTGCTGGCACATGGTAGCTGTTCATTATTTCCTAGAAGTAACATATTGCCCTGAAATTCATCCCCAAAAACCTCGACCCAGAGAAAGCTCTGGTCTCTTCTATTTTCCAAACCCCTCTGGACCGTCTTAGGTCTGTTCTCATCCTGACTCAAGCTTCCAAGACATCCTTATGGGTTGTCATTCTGAAAAAGCCAGTTTCCCTTGTACATAAAATTCTGTCTGGTTTATCTTGAACTAAGACATGCCTACTTTATAAAAACAAACAAATATGTTTTGTTCTATATTTAGTTCTCCATTATTATTTTTGGCAAAGAAGGGAGATTTTACAGTTTTATATCAGCCTTAATCCTCTGTTCTCAAGTCTGACAATTTGCAAAGATGCCCTCTCTGCTCTAAAGTTATTGTAATATACTTCCAAGGTTATGTAACCAATATTTGCTAACAAATATATAGCAAAGAAGCTGTGGTATAGCTAGACTGTGATGCATAACTCAGAAGCATTCACATGTTCTTTTTCTCACCAGCTGCACCTAAAATCAAGACAGGTGACCAAGATCTTGTGGTTGATGTTGGCCAGCCTCTGACAATGGTGGTGCCCTATGATGCCTACCCTAAAGCAGAAGCTGAGTGGTTTAAAGAAAATGAACCTCTGTCTTCAAAAACTGTTGATACTACAGCTGAACAAACTTCTTTCAGAATTTTAGAAGCTAAGAAAGGAGACAAAGGAAGGTATAAAATTGTGCTTCAGAACAAACATGGAAAAGCAGAAGGATTCATCAATTTAAAAGTTATTGGTAAGCCCTTGCATCACTTGGACTTGATTGGTAGAGCACAACCAAAAGCATGGTAACACAGTAAAAAAATTTTCATACGTGAATTTCAGATGTTCCGGGGCCAGTACGTAACTTGGAAGTGACGGAAACATTTGATGGTGAAGTAAGCCTCAGCTGGGAAGAGCCATTAACTGATGGTGGAAGCAAAATCATAGGTTATGTTGTTGAAAGACGGGACATCAAAAGGAAGACGTGGGTTCTGGCCACGGATCGTGCGGACAGTTGTGAGTTTACTGTCACTGGACTACAAAAAGGTGGAGTTGAGTACCTGTTCCGTGTCAGTGCAAGGAACAGAGTTGGCACTGGTGAACCAGTAGAAACTGACAATCCTGTGGAAGCAAGGAGTAAATATGGTAAGAAGTTTTTAAGTAAATTGCAAAGGAGCTTATCTTTGCTTTTATCCCTGATTTAACCCAAAGCCATGTTTTCTTCTTAGATGTTCCCGGCCCTCCTTTGAACGTAGCCATCACTGATATAAATAGATTTGGGGTCTCACTGACATGGGAGCCACCAGAGTATGATGGAGGAGCTGTGATTACAAACTACGTTATTGAATTAAGAGATAAGACTTCTATCAGATGGGACACTGCTATGACAGTGAGAGCTGAAGACCTGTCTGCAACTGTCACCGATGTGGTGGAAGGACAGGAGTACAGTTTCCGGGTCAGAGCCCAAAATCGAATTGGAGTTGGGAAACCAAGTGCAGCCACACCCTTTGTCAAAGTTGCTGATCCAATTGGTAAGCCCATCAAAAAAAGGAAATAATTACTCCATGAAATCTAGAAATTAGGCCTATTAATTAAAATAAAGTTAATGAGAAGGTAGGACATCAGAAAGACATGAACAAAATCACAGAAATCTAGACTGTGCCTACTTAATTCAGTAAATTCAATAAACCTGATAATAGGGATAATGGGGATAATAGAAATGATTATACATTATCTTAATAAATTGTCACTGAATTAAATGGTGTGCTCCAACTCTTTCTTCCATTCCAGAGAGACCAAGTCCTCCTGTGAACCTAAATTCCTCAGATCAGACTCAGTCGTCAGTTCAACTTACATGGGAGCCTCCTCTGAAAGATGGAGGAAGCCCAATATTGGGTTATATAATTGAGCGATGTGAAGAAGGAAAAGATAATTGGATTCGTTGCAATAAGAGACTTGTCCCTGAACTGACTTACAAGGTAGGGAATTTGCATCTGTAAAAACATTTGGTGTATGGTCATGGACTTAAATGCACATTTTTTTACAACTGCTGATTCATTACTTCAGGTTACTGGATTACAAAAAGGAGATAAATATTTATACCGAGTGTCTGCAGAAAATGAAGCTGGTGTTTCAGATCCATCTGAAATTCTTGGTCCTCTTACTGCTGATGATGCATTTGGTAAGTGGATATTCTGTTTTTAGATTTGGGAATAGCATGTAGCTACTTCAGGGTACCAGGGCCTTAAATATAGTACTAGAAACTCATTAATTTTTCTTCTTGGTAGTTGAACCAACAATGGATTTAAGTGCATTCAAAGATGGTCTGGAAGTTATTGTCCCGCATCCTATCACGATCCTGGTTCCAAGTACAGGCTATCCAAGGCCAAGTGCAACCTGGTCTTTTGGAGATAAAGTACTAGAAGCAGGGGACCGTGTGAAAATTAAAACCTTATCTGCCTATGCTGAACTTGTCATTTCTCCAAGTGAACGTCCAGACAAGGGCATTTATACACTGAAATTAGAAAATCGTGTGAAAGCAATTTCTGGGGAAATTGATGTCAATGTAATTGGTAAGTACCTAAACTTTTGTTATATAAGGTGACTTGACAGTATTAACACATACTGGTTCAAGCTATTACCTATATTGATTTCTGACTACATTTTCTCAGCTCGCCCAAGTGCTCCCAAAGAGCTGAAATTTAGTGACATAACCAGAGACTCGGTACATTTGACTTGGGAACCACCAGATGATGATGGAGGAAGTCCACTAACAGGATATGTTGTTGAAAAGCGAGAAGTCAGCCGGAAAACATGGACTAAAGTGAGTTTTGAGCAGCAATGAGCCATCTCCAGAAAAAAGAGTTGGGGAAAGCCCAGCATGCTGGGATGCCATGCAAAGTTTATATGGTTTCCCTTTGCCTTGCTAAAAATGAACCACAAATACAAAAAAAAAAAAAAAAAAAATGAACCACAAACTTAATGAGGTAGTTCAACCAAGGTTTGGTATAATTGCCTTATTTTATGCCTTACCAAATTTTCTACTAAGTTCATGAAAAAATAAAACTTAACCTTTTCATTTCATATCTGATAAGTACCCAATATGGCCTATTAAGCTATAAGCCATTCTAAGGACACTAAGCACATGACTCCCTGGTGGTCAGACTTCTCATGCTACTAGATTATCCTAATTGGCCCAATCTACCCTTTTTTTTCCTCCTCAGTTTGTTACTATTATTTACTCAATACTCAGTATTGTTTTTTACCTTGATTTAAAACCATATTTCTAGGGGCACCTAAGTGGCTCAGTCAGTTCAGCAATCTGTCTTCAGCTCAGGTTGTGATCCCAGGGCACTGGGATCAAGCCCAGCATTGTTGGGGAGGGGGGTGGCCCCTGCTCAGCAGGGAGTCTGCTTTTCCCTTTCCCTCTGCCCCTGCCCTGCTCATTCTCTCACAAGCATTCTCTAATAAAAAAATTTAAAAAAAAAAATCTTTAAAATCATGTTTCCAGTAACCAAGCTAGTGGAAAGAATCAATACCTTTTTGCCATCAATATCTTTTTGCCACCTTTTTTTAAAATTTATTTTTTATTTATTTTCAGCATAACAGTATTCATTATTTTTGCACCACACCCAGTGCTCTATGCAATCCGTGCCCTCCATAATACCCACAACCTGGTACCCCGACCTCCCACCACCCCGCCACTTCAAACCCCTCAGATTGTCTGAAAAACAATCTGAGGGGTTTTTGCCACCTTTTTAAAATTACTTTTTCAGTGTTCCAAAATTCATTGTTTATGCCCCACACCCAGTGCTCCGTGCAATTTGTGCCCTCCATACACTAGGAAAGTTTCACCTTAATATCCTAGGTTTAAAATGTTATGTGTCTTCTCTGCAGCTTTTTCCTTAGTATGAAATAATCCTTACCATTCAAAAACAATTTCTATTTGTATCCCTGTTCATGATAAAAAGCTTTTGACTCAGGCAAAGGGTTTTTGGGAGACATGTAACTGTATTTCTTCGTCCCAGGTTACAGACTCCGTGACTGACCTAGAATTCACAGTTCCAGATCTTGTTCAAGGAAAAGAGTATTTATTTAAAGTCTGTGCTCGTAACAAATGTGGCCCTGGAGAACCTGCATATGTTGATGAACCTGTAAATATGTCAGTTCCTGCAAGTGAGTACATTCTTGGCAATGTATTGTCTAGCCTCTTATTACCATTTTTGCTTTTAGACCTGGATTCAAAGTTATGGGGAGTGGGGAATGGCACGGGTTGGTAACATGAAGATTTCATAGATGACCTAGCTAAGACTGAATCTCATTAAAATGTTTATAGCGGTACCTGACCCACCAGAGAATGTTAAATGGAGAGACCGAACAGCCAACAGCATCTTCCTAACATGGGATCCACCTAAACATGATGGTGGCTCACGCATCACAGGCTACATAGTTGAAAAATGTCCACGTGGCTCAGATCGATGGGTTGCCTGTGGAGAACCAGTTGCAGAAACAAAGTAGGTTTTCATAATTATTTTTATTTTTATGTTTTATATATTTATTTTATATTTATATTTAATATCTATATATGCTTTTAACTATAATTACGGCACACGAGTAAATGTTTCATCTTACTCACTAAAATGAGTGCTTTTCTTTTAGAAAATCTGTTACTTTTTTTCACTCAGAATTCCCCTGGTGTGCCTGTCCAATTTTAAAAAGTGCTGCTGAACTTATCCCTTCTCCAAGGTTTTCATTACTTGCAATACTGAAGCAACCTAGAATTAATTTAAGGAGTAGTATTCTGTCAAGAGTAGGTATACATTTTAGAAAGATTATGAATACTACAGATTATGTGCATTATCATAAAATATCCTGTTTTGTTTTCTGATAGAATGGAAGTGACTGGTCTTGAAGAAGGCAAATGGTATGCATACCGTGTGAAGGCCTTAAACCGGCAAGGTCCTAGCAAACCAAGCAAACCCACAGATGAAATCCAGGCGGTGGATACACAGGGTATGTATGTTGGGGTTTGTGTTATTAACCAGGCCTCTGCCTTTAATTGTTTGATCTTGCTAACATTGTAAAAAATCTTTTCCCATTTTAGAGGCTCCAGAAATTTTCCTTGATGTGAAGCTGCTCGCTGGTCTCACCGTAAAAGCAGGAACGAAGATCGAACTTCCTGCCACTGTAACTGGAAAACCGGAACCTCAAATAACTTGGACGAAGGCCGATACGCTTCTGAAGCAGGACAAAAGAATCAGCATTGAAAACGTTCCTAAGAAATCCACAGTGACTATCTTGGATAGTAAGAGAAGTGACACCGGCACATACATCATCGAGGCTGTGAATGTCTGTGGTCGGGCCACTGCAGTGGTCGAAGTGAACGTCTTGGGTGAGTGAGGCTGTCATTTCAAAAATGGGCAAAATCATTGCAGTTACTCCTTAAAAACAAAAGGATTTTTTATAAAAATGCTTTTTTTCCTGAGTGTGTAATCTCCTCCACAGACAAACCTGGACCACCAGCTGCTTTTGACATCACAGATGTGACCAACGAATCATGCCTTCTAACATGGAACCCACCACGTGATGATGGTGGATCTAAAATCACAAACTATGTTGTGGAGAGAAGAGCGACCGACAGCGAAGTGTGGCACAAGCTTTCATCAACTGTCAAGGATACAAACTACAAGGCAACCAAATTAACACCTAACAAAGAATACATCTTCAGAGTTGCTGCAGAAAACATGTACGGTGTTGGTGAACCAGTTCAGGCCTCTCCAATAATAGCTAAATTTCAGTTTGGTAAGTTTCTCATTAATCTGTTGACCAAAATTGTTAAAAAAAAGAAAGATTCTTGTGTCAAACTTAGATTTAGGTGTCATTTTTATATATAGGACATGTAACACTTATATCCTTGTTCTGCCTATAGATCCACCTGGACCTCCAACTCGCCTTGAACCTTCTGATATCACTAAAGATGCAGTTACTCTCACATGGTGTGAGCCAGACGATGATGGTGGCAGCCCAATCACTGGATACTGGGTTGAAAGATTAGATCCTGATTCCGATAAATGGGTCAGATGCAATAAGATGCCAGTAAAGGACACAACATTTAGGTATGTCCAGTATCTCCATCAAGATGTTAAGATAGCAGTATATACAATTTTTCATTCTTTAGCATTCCTTTTGATTATACCTTCTTACACATTACCATAAAATTTTAAATTATTTTTATATTTATTTTTTATATTTAATTTTATTTAATTTTTACATTTATATTACCACATAATTTCAAAAATGATGTAAATTCCATTCCAGGAAACATTTCTTCATTTCTTTACTGCCTTTCTGTAAGTTGCAAAGTGGTCTTCTAGTATATTATGAGGAGCACTATTACAGATGCTATAATTACACTGGTACATTTGACCAAATATGAGTTTATAATGAAATATTTTCAGTTAAATTTCAATATCAGTCATTTACAATTAAAATAAATTAGCCCCGTCGGAGTAAAAGACACAGAGGCTTCTGCTGATCATGGTATCCAATTCATCCTTTGTCCCTAATTCAGAGTGAAAGGTCTCACAAATAAGAAAAAATACAGATTCCGTGTTTTGGCTGAGAATCTTGCTGGACCTGGAAAACCAAGTAGATCAACGGAACCAATCTTAATAAAGGATCCAATAGGTATTATTTACATATCCTTCTGTGGTTATTTTGAAGCTCCTATTAATTTCTTTTTTGACAAACTTAAATAATGGTTTCCTTTCATTGGTTTGCAGATCCTCCATGGCCTCCTGGAAAACCAACTGTGAAAGATGTAGGCAAAACATCATTGATGTTGAACTGGACAAAGCCAGAACATGATGGAGGGGCAAAGATTGAGTCTTATGTCATTGAAATGCTAAAGACCGGAACAGATGACTGGGTCCGAGTGGCTGAAGGTGTTCCCACCACTCAGCATTTGCTCACCGGTCTCATGGAAGGACAGGAATATTCATTCCGAGTTAGAGCTGTGAACAAGGCCGGGGAAAGTGAGCCCAGTGAACCCAGTGACCCTGTGCTTTGCAGGGAAAAACTATGTAAGTCACTCTTGATGTTTAAGATATATAAATTCTTCTAAAGTATATCTGAGGACTACAGTATGAGAAAAATGAAAAACTTGTTACTAGATTATTTCATCCTTGCTATGTGATTTCCGAGTGACTACGAGAGAATTCATTGAAGACTGAATATTGGACAATTCAAAAATTGAATTCTCTTTTTCTTCTTCAGATCCTCCATCACCACCTCGCTGGCTTGAAGTTATTAATATCACAAAAAATACAGCAGACCTTAAGTGGACAGTTCCTGAGAAAGATGGAGGGTCCCCCATCACAAACTACATTGTGGAAAAGAGAGACGTGAGGCGAAAAGGCTGGCAAACGGTGGACACTACTGTCAAGGACACGAAGTGCACAGTAACCCCACTGACAGAGGGCTCTTTATACGTGTTCCGGGTTGCTGCAGAAAATGCCATAGGACAAAGTGACTACTGTGAAATTGAGGACTCTGTCCTGGCCAAAGACACCTTTAGTATGTTCTCTAGCTTCATCTTTGTGATACCATTTGTAGTAGATTACCACTTCCCCTCTGGTTTTTCTAACCACTGAATATTTTGCTTCTAGCCACCCCTGGTCCACCATACGCTCTGGCAGTGGTTGATGTAACCAAGCGACATGTTGACTTGAAGTGGGAACCACCGAAAAATGATGGTGGACGACCAATACAGAGGTAGAATTTTAATTAATTCACAAAGAAAATTTGTACTCAGCTGAACATTCTTAACTTTGTTTTCTTTATTAATGCTAATAAAATGCTTTATTTCAATAGATACATCATTGAGAAGAAAGAAAAGTTAGGCACCCGTTGGGTGAAAGCTGGAAAGACCTCAGGACCTGACTGTAACTTCAGAGTAACTGATGTCATTGAAGGAACAGAGGTCCAGTTTCAGGTTCGGGCAGAAAATGAAGCTGGAGTTGGTCACCCAAGTGAACCCACAGAAATCCTGGCAATTGAAGATCCAACAAGTAAGTAGTATCAGTTATGTGAAGGATATTGTCTACAGCTTGATGATGAGATCACGGATGTGAATCATTCACTCTTTTTTCAGGTCCTCCTTCACCTCCTCTTGACTTGCATGTGACTGATGCTGGGCGAAAGCACATTGCTATCGCCTGGAAGCCTCCAGAGAAAAATGGTGGAAGTCCTATTATAGGATACCATGTTGAAATGTGCCCAGTAGGCACTGAGAAATGGATGCGAGTTAATTCCCGCCCAATAAAAGACTTGAAGTTCAAAGTTGAAGAAGGTGTTGTTCCTGACAAGGAGTACGTTCTGAGAGTGAGAGCTGTCAATGCTGTTGGTGTCAGTGAGCCATCTGAGATCTCTGAAAACGTAGTTGCCAAAGACCCAGACTGTAAGAACACAGTGTCTTTTATAATTAATAAAACAGGCTTTGCTTACACATTGCACTTTGATGTACCTTTTTTCCCTCTTTTCAATATCTCACAGGCAAGCCAACAATTGATATGGAGACACATGACATTGTTGTCATTGAAGGTGAAAAGTTACGCATTCCTGTTCCCTTCCGAGCTGTCCCAGTTCCAACTGTTAGTTGGCATAAAGATGGTAAAGAAGTCAAAGCAAGTGACAGATTAACAATGAAGAATGATCACATCTCTGCACACCTTGAAGTTCCCAAGAGTGTCCATGCAGATGCTGGAGTTTATACCATTACGCTGGAGAACAAGCTTGGCTCAGCAACTGGCTCAATCAATGTCAAAGTCATAGGTAATCATTCTTTGATGAAATATGAGATACTCTTCTTCACATGTTAGGAAAATTAATTAACTTCACAGTGTTAGTATAAAGGGTTTCATGGGTTAGCTATTTATAAACTAAGTGTCCTTCCAGATTATTTCTTCCTATACGAGAAGCAAAGCAATTAAGACATGAAATTTCCAGTTAAAAATCTGATTAAACTAATTCACTTCTGTTGTAATTACTGGCATGTGAAGTACTAAATAAAAGAGTACACCCCCCAAAAGTTTTAATTGCCAATACTCATTCATAATTGTATTTATATTTTTCCATAGTGTTTTCACCAGGATCAGTAACATTTTCTATCCTGTCCCATGCAGATGGTATTTAGAAATTTATATGTGGAGAAATTTGTGTGTGGAGAGTCTTTGTTAGCCCTTCTGAGTCTTTGTTTGGAATAAAGACTCAGGAGGGCTACTGACATTTAGTAATTGGGGGCCAAGGATGCTAAATGGCCTGCAATGTATGGGGGAATACTCCAGCACATCAAAGGTTATCCCACCCAAAATGTGACTAGTCACATTTAGAAAAAAGTGTTCTATAACATGCTGACTATTCGTCTTATAATAATAAGTGTCATTTTATTTCTAACAGGCCTACCTGGACCGTGCAAAGATATTAAAGCAAGTGATGTGACCAAGAGTTCTTGTAAATTAACCTGGGAACCTCCAGAATATGATGGTGGAAGCCCAATCCTCCATTATGTCCTGGAACGCAGAGAGGCTGGGAGGAGGACATATATACCAGTCATGTCTGGTGAGAACAAACTGTCTTGGACTGTAAAAGATCTGATACCAAATGGTGAATACTTCTTCCGTGTTAAAGCTGTCAACAAGATTGGTGGAGGCGAATATATTGAACTGAAAAACCCAGTCATTGCTCAAGATCCAAAGCGTAAGTTTGGGCATGGTTAGAATATAGCTAGGAATTAATATGCAATTTTTTAATTTTAAAAAGTGGGTTTATATTATACATGTACATATTAACAGGTTTTTTCTTATTCTTCAGAGCCTCCTGATCCACCTGTGGATGTTGAGGTTCATAATCCTACAGCTAAGGCAATGACCATTACGTGGAAGCCACCTTTGTACGATGGAGGAAGCAAAATCATGGGTTACATCATAGAAAAGATTGCTAAGGGTGAAGACAAATGGAAGAGATGCAATGAACACCTGGTACCAGTCCTGACCTACACAGCAAAAGGACTTGAAGAGGGAAAGGAATACCAATTCCGAGTGCGAGCAGAAAATGCTGCTGGCATTAGTGAACCTTCTCGGGCCACTCCTCCAACGAAAGCTGTAGATCCTATTGGTAAGTTTCATTTAATGGGGTGGCCACTGTCCCATTGTATAGTAAAAAAGAATAATGTCTTGTCAGATGTTTTGATCAGAACTGAAAGCAATTGCTGTCTTTAATCCTTACAGATGCCCCGAAGGTCATTTTGAGAACCAGCCTTGAGGTGAAACGAGGTGATGAAATAGCCCTTGATGCAACCATCTCTGGGTCTCCTTACCCAGCTATTACATGGCTAAAGGATGAAAAAGTCATTACACCGGAAGAAATAAAGAAGCGAGCAGCACCCACAATTAGGAGGAAGAAGGGTGAAGTTCAAGAAGAAGAACCATTTGTCCTGCCTCTGACAGAACGTTTGAGTATCGACAACAGTAAAAAAGGAGAGTCTCAACTGCGTGTCCGAGATTCTCTCCGACCTGACCACGGCGTGTATATGATCAAAGCTGAAAATGACCATGGCACTGCCAAAGCTCCCTGTACTGTCTGTGTGCTAGGTGAGTAGGCAAAACAACACTTCTCAATAAAAGGAAGTCTAGGGAAGAGTTTTAGTAAGATATAAAAAGGGGGTTTGGGCCAGGGGGTAGGGGTATCAAAGAAGTAGGAAATAGCTTCAGCAAGCTATCCTCTGACCCATTTTTCCTCCTGGCTATGTAAACGAAATCACCCAAGCTTGTTGTTTATTAGCTAGTGTGGTATGAAGACTGGTGTAGAAAAACACAGAAGTTTGTGTTAAAGGGGCATGCTGACATGGACGTTTTTCATAACCACCGCTTCTACACAAATTTTTAATCATTGTTGTCTTTCGAAACATTAGATACACCAGGACCACCAATCAACTTTGTATTTGAAGATATTAGAAAGAACTCTGTCCTCTGCAAATGGGAACCACCCCTTGATGATGGTGGCAGTGAAATTATAAACTACACTTTGGAAAAGAAAGACAAGACAAAACCTGACTCAGAGTGGATTACTGTCACTGCAACACTTAGACACTGCAAATATTCAGTGACAAAACTAATTGAAGGAAAAGAGTACCTCTTTCGTGTAAGAGCTGAAAACAGGTTTGGGCCTGGACCACCATGTGTTTCCAAACCACTTACAGCCAAAGATCCATTTGGTAAGGTTCTTTTAGCATCTATACTTTGCCTTTTTATCATATGCATGGGTATATACATTACCATAGCTTTTAAACTTGAATTTTTATGATACTAGGGAATTAATTCAAATATGCAATTTTTTTTAATCAGAACCGCCCGATGCACCCGACAAGCCCATTGTAGAAGATGTTACCAAAAACAGTATGCTCGTGAAATGGAATGAACCAAAAGATAATGGAAGTCCCATCTTGGGTTATTGGCTTGAAAAACGAGAGGTTAATAGTACACACTGGTCTCGTGTCAACAGAAGCCTTCTGAATTCTTTGAAAACCAATGTAGAAGGCCTATTAGAAGGACTCACCTATGTCTTCAGAGTATGTGCCGAAAATGCAGCTGGCCCCGGAAAGTTCAGTCCCCCTTCAGATCCCAAAACAGCACATGATCCAATCTGTAAGTAATTTCTCATGAAGAGAGTGGGGTACAACAAGGTGACTATAATTAAGTCACTTAATTAAGTACTATATTATATGTTTGAAAGTGAAGAGAGTAGATCTTGCATGTTAACACTAAAAAAAAGGAAAATGATAATTGTGTAAGGGGATGAAGGTGTAAACCAACACTGTGGTAATCATCTTGCAACATACGTATCAGATTATCATGTTGTATACCTTAAACTTACCAAAAAAGTGGGGGATGCCTGGGTGGCTCAGTTGGTTAAGCAACTGCCTTCAGCTCAGGTCATGATCCCAGGGTCCTGGAATTGCCTCTCCCTCTCCCTGCTACTCCGCCTGCTTGTGCTCGCTCTCTGTCAAATAAATAAAATTAAAATTTAAAAAAATTAAAGAAACTTATCCTCCCCAAAAAACAAGCAAAATATTAACAATGACTATAGACACATGCTAAGGTCACAAAGTAAAATTTTAAACATCTATAAATATAACTTAAAAATTTCACAAAGCAGTACTTACCCATACTACCTGCAATGCATTCTGGAAAAAAGTGGATAGAGTAAGTTATTGTGCATTTTAAAAGCTTCAGTGAGTTCTGATTTGTGTAACTGCATTCATTTCCAGCTCCACCTGGGCCACCTGTCCCAAAAGTCACTGACACAAGCTCTACAACTATTGATCTAGAATGGGAACCCCCAGCTTTCAATGGTGGGGGGGAAATTATTGGCTACTTTGTCGATAAGCAGCTGGTTGGCACAAATGAATGGTCACGCTGCACAGAGAAGATGATCAAGAACCGTCAGTACACCGTCAAAGAAATCCGAGAGGGTGCCGATTATAAACTTCGAGTGAGTGCTGTCAACGCTGCAGGTGAAGGACCACCAGGAGAGACAGGACCTGTTACTGTGGCTGAACCACAAGGTAACCTAAGAGTTCCCTAGATAAGATTATGGATATTTTCCTAGTAGGAGACTTTTCCCCCATCTTTCTTGGGCTAACGTATTACTGTTCTCTTTAAAACAGAGCCTCCAACTGTAGAACTAGATGTTTCTGTCAAAGCTGGGATACAAATAATGGCTGGGAAGACACTCAGAATTCCAGCTGTGGTGACTGGGCGTCCGGTGCCTACCAGAGTATGGACCATAGAAGAAGGGGAGCTAGATAAAGACCGCGTTGTAATAGAGAACGTTGGAACCAAATCTGAGCTAATTATCAAGAATGCATTGAGAAAAGACCATGGCAGATATGTGATTACAGCTACTAATAGCTGTGGTTCCAAATTTGCAGCAGCCAGGGTAGAAGTTTTTGGTAAGGAATGTTACGTGGATTTTCAGAGGGTTTTCCCAAGTAACACAATTTATCGCATTGATTTTTTATGTTTGCCTGTTTGTTTGTTAATTTTATTTTACAGATGTTCCTGGACCAGTTCTTGACTTAAAACCTGTTGTTACAAATAGAAAGATGTGTTTACTTAACTGGTCTGATCCAGCAGATGATGGAGGAAGTGAAATCACAGGATTCATTATTGAAAGAAAAGATGCTAAGATGCATACCTGGAGACAACCAATTGAGACTGAGAGATCTAAATGTGACATCACAGGTCTCATTGAGGGCCAAGAATATATGTTCCGTGTGATTGCCAAGAACAAGTTTGGCTGCGGCCCTCCTGTTGAAATAGGACCAATTCTTGCAGTGGATCCACTGGGTAAAGGAGGTTTTCATTGTGTTTTCTTTGTGTTTGCTTCTAGTTATGTCATTTAGCTATTGAGCCTTATGGCTTTGAACTCCCCAACAGTCCCATGATCTATACCTAGAGAGTGATAAGAAAGGTAAATCAAGTAACTATTAGCAACTTTAAGAATACCGTTTTTGCTATGATTTCAATGTCATTTTTGGCTCACTGTAATTTTTGCACAATCCATGCACAGTTTTGTGTACTGAAAAATATGAATCTAGTGAAGCTTAGCAATAACCTAAAAATAGTTAAAAATTCTACATCTCTGCAATAGAACGCCCTGGAATAATTCATTTAATACTTCCGTAGTTAAAGGGAATTCACTATTTTTAAAAGAGAACGGGATAGACAACAGCCTTAGAATAAATGCCTTAGTCTTCCTTTAGTCCTCAGGTAGTCTCCACACTGGAAGGATATGGAGACCCAGAATCAGAAAAAGCCACCAGAGAATAGAAATCTAACCAAAGGAAATATCCTTAAACAATATGAACAAATGTGAAATCCTAAAATCACACACACTTGGAAATGCATCCTGACATCCCAACCAAGAAAGCAAAATTTGTGAGGATGACCCATTCCCCAAGAAACAGAGGCTTTATTCCTCCTCCACCACCACCACCCTACCAACCAAAAAAGGAAAATTACAACCTCACTGTGACAGCTCATTTCAGATACATCCACTGTATGTCAAGTTTTACCAGAGGTATCAGGACAGAGCTGAGCTTCCACCACAAAGCTCAGCTTCTGGTTGTAGTAACAGTCAACAAAAGGGATCAGGTCTAGTTTTAGCATTCACACTTATTCTTTGTTGTGTCCTTTGGGTGCAAAACTACAGCAGAATTACATAAATTCTCTTTCCATTCCATTTTAAACCCACACTTAGAAGCAACTTGGTTCAAAGTTCAGTAGACATATCTACTGTCTATTAATAAAGAAAACACTTTGATCTCAGCTGGTCATCCAAAGCAAAACTTCACAGACATTCTCTTTTACTTCATTAGGATTAGAAGCTTTCCCAGTGACTGAGCTATAAAAGATCTAAAATGGTAAAAATAACAAAGGCGTACATATCTTTTATTTCTAATCAAGAATTTTGACTGTAAACCTCACTAAGAGAAAGTCTGCCTATTATGAATGCCTATCATTCTGGTAACTGATGTGTTTTCAGAAGGATTTTAAAGATGGATGTTGGGACGCCTGGGTGGCTCAGTTGGTTAAGCAGCTTCCTTCGGCTCAGGTCATGATCCCAGCGTCCTGGGATCAAGTCCCACATTGGGCTCCTTGCTCTGCAGGGAGCCTGCTTCTCCCTCTGACTCTGCCTGCCACTCTGCCTGTGCTTGCTCTTGCTCTCTCTCTCTCTCTCTGACAAATAAATAAAAATCTTTAAAAAAAAAAAAAAAAAAGATGGATGTTAAGGTTATGCCAGACAGAAACCTATTTTTCACATAATTAATTTGAAGTGAAGTATTATCTTTTACATGAATATTTATTTGATGCTTGACATTTCAACTTGCCTCTGGTTAAAGGTCCTCCAACGGCTCCTGAGAGGCTCACATACACAGAAAGGACAAAGTCCACTATCACCCTTGACTGGAAGGAGCCCCGCAGCGATGGTGGCAGCCCCATCCAGGGCTATATCATTGAAAAACGGCGTCATGACAAACCCAACTTTGAAAGAGTTAACAAGCGACTCTGCCCAACCACATCTTTTCCGGTTGAAGATCTTGATGAACACCAAATGTATGAATTCCGCGTCAGAGCTGTCAACGCAATTGGGGAAAGTGAACCATCCCTGCCTCTTAATGTGGTCATACAAGATGATGAAGGTGTGGAATCTGAGCCTCATTTTAGTGCACTTTCTGGTGCTGCCTTCATCTCATAGAGTGAGCAAACATTTTTATGACTTTTCTTTTCTTTCCTTTCTCTTCGCAGTGCCTCCCACCATTAAGTTGCGCCTGTCTGTTCGAGGAGACACTATCAAAGTTAAGGCAGGAGAGCCTGTTAACATCCCCGCAGATGTGACAGGCCTTCCGATGCCTAAGATTGAGTGGTCTAAGAATGAAACCGTGATCGAAAAACCCACTGATGCACTTAAGATAACCAAGGAAGAAGTATCCCGAAGTGAGGCAAAGACCGAGGTTATCATTCCCAAAGCAGTCCGGGAAGACAAAGGCACTTACACCATTACTGCTTCCAATCGCCTGGGCTCCGTGTTCCGAAATGTTCATGTGGAAGTATATGGTAAGGGACCTGCATCCTTAACTCAAAATGAAGTCCAATGTCTCTTTAAGAATTGTATTCTTAATGTTCATGTGGAAGTATATGCTAAGGGACCTGCTTCCTTAACTCAAAATGAAGTCCAATGTCTCTTTAAGAATTGTATTCTCATTCTCCTCTCTTGGTTCCTTTCCAGATCGTCCATCACCACCAAGAAATCTTGCTGTAACTGACATTAAAGCTGAATCCTGCTACTTGACCTGGGATGCCCCTCTAGACAATGGTGGCAGTGAAATCACCCATTATATCATAGACAAACGTGATGCAAGCAGGAAGAAGAGTGAATGGGAAGAAGTCACCAACACTGCTGTGGAGAGGAAATATGGGGTAAACTGTTGTAAATGTTTTTTTATATACAGTAAAAGGACACGACACTGAATTAACACCATTCTGGCATAATCTTGGAATTTAATGATTAAACTCAAAACTGCACATAAAAAGATCTATCACAGTTTTTAGCACCCTAAACATAAAGCCACTTAAAAGTACTATTTGGGGGTACCTGGGTGGCTCAGTTGGTTAAGTGACTGCCTTTGGCTCAGGTCATGACCCTGGAGTCCTGAGATGGAGTCCCACATCAGGCTCCCTGCTCGGCAGGGAGTCTGCTTCTCCCTTTGACCTCTCTCCTCTCATGCTCTCTCTTTCTCATTTTCTCTCTCTCTCTCCCAAATAAATAAATAAAATCTTTAAAAAAAAAAAAAGTACTATTTGGTAGGGTTCCTGGGTGGCTCAGTGGGTTAAGCCTCTGTCTTTGGCTCAGGTCATGATCTCAGGGTCCTGGGATCGAGCCCTGCATCGGGCTCTCTGCTCAGCAGGGTGCCTGCTCCCCCCTCTCCCTCTGCCTGCCTTTCTGCCTACTTGTGATCTCTCTCTCTGTTAAATAAATAAATAAAATCTTTAAAAAAAATACTATTTGGTAAACCAATTCTCTCTTATTTGAGAGATCCACTATTAGGTACAATAAATATAAGTATTTTTATTTTTTTAATTTAAATTCAATTAGCCAACATATAGTACATCATTAGTTTTTGATGTAGTATTTAATAACTTATTAGCTGCACATGCTTTCTCCACATTTGTGTCTATGTATTTTTAAACTATATATTTACTTGATTTTAATAGATTTCTTTTTTGTAGTCTTACATATGAAAAGAACCTGAATTTTAAAATAAGTGAAGTCAACAAGTCCATTGTTTTTAAGAAATCACTTCATCTGATTTCTAGGTCTGGAAACTTATTCCCAATGGTCAGTACGAGTTCCGAGTTAGGGCAGTGAATAAATATGGAATCAGTGATGACTGCAAATCAGATAAAGTTGTCATTCAAGATCCCTTCCGCCTTCCTGGACCCCCGGGAAAACCAAAAGTCCTGGAGCGCACCAAAGGGTCAATGCTAGTGAGCTGGACTCCTCCTCTGGACAATGGCGGCTCTCCCATTACTGGCTACTGGCTGGAGAAGAGAGAAGAGGGAGGTTCCTATTGGTCACGTGTTAGCAGAGCACCAATAACCAAAGTGGGATTGAAAGGCATAGAATTCAACGTTCCCCGCTTGATTGAGGGTGTTAAATACCAGTTCAGAGCAATGGCAATAAATGCTGCAGGAGTGGGTCCTCCCAGTGAACCATCAGATCCAGCTGTTGCAGGAGATCCCATATGTAAGTATGCTTCTATTTCCGGAGTTTACAAAGAACAAAGCCACCAAATGAATAGTTCTGCTCCTAAATTTCTTGCATTTTTCTATACCCAATTATTTATTAAAGTAAAAACCTCATACTTACGTAGAGTATCAGAAGTACATAAATTTGTATATATGTATAGACAGATATACACACTATACACACAGCTCTATGTATGTATACATACACACACGTATATACATACATAAAATCATATCGTTTTTAATTGTTGGTTTAAGCCTAGTATTTATGAGGAATCACAGTGATAAAGACCCTGCACTATAAGCTCCCTCTCTGCTCCCATACCCCTATCTTATTTCATACTATGAAAATTATCTCCCTCCCTAAAGAGACCCTCTAGGTAGAGTTGAACAAAAAGCAAAATGTTCATTTTTCAAACATATATATTGTATCTTTAATATAATCTTCAATAATATATACTGTACCTTTATGCAAGATTCTCAAGCACAGTCCATGAGGTGGTAAGAAAAAAAAAAATCCTTCCAAAAGATCTATTTAGCAGATCAGTTCAAAGATTAAAATACCATGGTCTTAATGATTCACTGTATTTGCTATATATCTGATTAGATTCTCTGTAGAAAAAAAATTCAGCTACTTGTTAAAAAGATTTAAAATACTCTAAGTTCTATATGGAGCATATATATATAAAATGAAATAGTCATTCATTCATTCATTTAGCAAGCCTGTACTGAACATGTGCTTTGTTCAAGGTAGTGTGCTAGAGAGGAAGAGCGAGGGTTCAAAAGACTTTCTGTAATGGTAAAGCACTGTCAGAAACGTAAAGGACTGTTATGCATCGATCTCGTCCCTAAAGAGCATAGTTTGTGTTCCAAAGTTTACCAGCTAATGATGAAATCATTTTTTTTACTTTAAACTAAGGTTTTAGTAGAGAATATGACAGAGTCTTTTCAAAGTGATCTTAAAATAGCTTTTCACTATTTGTGTATAAATGCAACATATATCTATCTAGAGATCATGTATCGTCTTTTTAATCACAGTTAGTTGTTTGCTTATTTTGTTTTCACATTAATGCGAAACGAAAAGAGACTATTTCTTATATTCTCTGCTCTGGAAGGTAATTTATTCCTTCAGAATTCCTACTTTAGTATTTAGTAGATTAAATCTAGCATTCCATTGGCTTCAGAATTTGATACACTCTTCTTCTTCTTAGATCCACCTGGGCCACCTTCTTGCCCAGAGGTCAAAGATAAAACCAAGTCCAGCATCTCGCTGGCATGGAAACCTCCAGCCAAAGATGGCGGCAGTCCAATCAAAGGATACATTGTAGAAATGCAAGAAGAAGGCAGCACCGACTGGAAAAAAGTAAACGAGCCAGACAAACTGCTAACCACCTGTGAATGTGTGGTGCCAAATCTGAAAGAACTCCGCAAGTACCGATTCAGAGTGAAAGCTGTCAATGATGCTGGTGAGTCTGAACCAAGTGATACAACTGGAGAGATCCCTGCCACGGATATTCAAGGTACTCGTCCTTTATTGCATTTCTGTGTTCATTTGATGTAGTTATGAAAGTTAATATCCCGAAGATAGGTTGCTTACTTCTTTGAAAAAGGTATGCTAAATCCTGTTATATTATTCATGGTATTACAGAGGCCCCAGAAGTTTTTATTGACATTGGAGCACAAGACTGTCTGGTTTGTCAGGCTGGCTCCCAGATTAGGATTCCTGCTGTCATCAAGGGACGCCCGACACCAAAATCATCGTGGGAATTTGACGGAAAGGCGAAGAAGGCAGTGAAGGTAAGAAAAATCTAATTTTCTGTGTTTCCCACTGAATCACTCTAAGGATTATTAACACTACAACGATCTTCTTCTCTAACAGGATGGAGTTCATGATATACCCGAGGATGCACAGGTAAAAAGAAAAATTGAAGTAGTTCAGAACACAGTTGACTGCAGTACCGCTCTTATCTCATCCGATGTGTAACTACTATTCTCTCTGTTTAGCTGGAGACTGCTGAAAACTCCTCAGTAATCATTATTCCAGAATGCACACGATCTCACACAGGCAAATACAGCATCACAGCCAAGAATAAGGCAGGACAGAAGACAGCCCATTGCAGAGTCAAAGTCATGGGTAAGAAGGACTTTGAAAGTGACCATAGAATAAGAACAAATTATTTTAAACAAAGTGACATTGTTTATGTGGTGATTTGCATCCAACAGATGTACCAGGACCACCCAAAGATCTGAAAGTCAGTGACATCACAAGAGGTAGTTGCAGACTCTCATGGAAGATGCCAGACGATGACGGAGGAGACAGGATCAAGGGCTATGTTATAGAGAAGAAGACTATTGATGGAAAAGCCTGGACTAAAGTCAATCCAAACTGTGGAAGCACCACATTTGTGGTTCCTGATCTCATCTCTGAACAGCAGTATTTCTTCCGCGTACGTGCAGAAAACCGTTTTGGTATTGGTCCACCTGTGGAAACCATTCAGAGGACCACAGCCAGAGATCCAATATGTAAGTTTCTTTTTTTCCTAATATGAGATTAAAATAGTTCCTCAAATTTGAAATATATCATTATAAACAATGCTTAATACTTCCTTTACCTATTTTTAAAGATCCTCCTGATCCCCCCATTAAACTCAAGATTGGCCTCATAACAAAGAACACAGTACACCTATCATGGAAACCCCCAAAGAATGATGGGGGCTCCCCTGTCACCCACTATATTGTTGAGTGCCTTGCTTGGGACCCTACTGGGAAAAAGAAAGAAGCTTGGAAACAGTGCAACAAGCGTGATGTGGAAGAACTAGAATTTACTGTTGAAGACCTCGTCGAGGGTGGTGAATATGAGTTCAGAGTCAAGGCTGTGAATGCTGCAGGAGTCAGCAAACCTTCAGCCACTGTGGGCCCAGTGACAGTCAAAGACCAGACATGTAAGTCCCCGCATATTAACTGCAAATGTCCTCTCTAGGAACCTCTTGCTAGTAATTTAATATCAGTCCAGAGTAAAAAGAAAAATATCTGTACATCAGGAGGCTGTGTGAGTGGAATGTGAACACGGGCATATTAATCACTCTTTCCATCAACTTCTACTGAATTATCTTATTTCCTTACATATTAAACTTTTTCCTTATTTGAAAGGGATGACATTTGGAATTCCCATACTATAATTTTCTGCATGAGCCTCAAAAGGGGAAGTAAGCAAGCAGTTATTTTCTCAGCAAGTTCTGAACCCCATTTATCTTCCCAATCAAGTTTCTTTTTCTCTAAGAAAAAGATACATCCATTTTAATAGATAAATATAGACAAATATGGTAATAATTCTTCCTCTGTTATTGTTACGATCCCTGCTGCTTTGTGTTTGTTCAGTTCTTTCTTCTAAAATTAGGAGGGTTGTAGTCACTACCCTCTTTGCATGTTCTCCTACATTCATGGAAAATGGGAAGTTGCTTTGCCTCCACTAGTAGTTGTATTTCTTAGGGCATTCTCTCAGAATAAAAACTGTAAGTCCTCTCATAATTCTGCATATTTAAGAAAATATGCATCTATATTAAAGGGAATATCATGAAAGAACTCTAAACCTAGGCTATTGCAATCTTCACTTCTCTCTGCCCTCTATCAGTATCTACATGCATAATAATGCTCAATAAGGGAGAGGCAAGAGTTGATTATGTAGCCACATGTAGGTCCAATAAAGGATGATGACTACATATACCTGCTCTCCAAACTGGTATAAATTGAAATCAGATCTGATCTTCATATTGGGCTGGGCTAGGAAGCCTGCCTATAGTAGAGACAAATAGCTTTATAGGCACTGCAAACTCTAGTTTCTGTCCCTAGTGACCACATTGTTGTTGTCGTTGTTATTTTAAACAATCTAGGCCCACCATCAATTGAGCTAAAAGAATTCATGGAGGTTGAAGAAGGAACGGATGTTAACATTGTGGCCAAAATTAAAGGTGTGCCATTCCCGACACTGACCTGGTTTAAAGCTCCTCCGAGGAAGCCTGACAGCAAAGAACCTGTTATCTATGACACGCACGTCAACAAACTGGTAGTGGATGACACTTGCACCTTAGTTATTCCACAGTCTCGCAGGAGTGACACTGGCTTATATACCATCACAGCTGTGAATAATCTGGGAACAGCATCAAAGGAGATGAGACTGAATGTCTTGGGTAAAGATAGCACGGCTTTATTAAAACTACATGTTTGTCTGTTCCTATGTATATTATTTGGCTTTTAAACAATTCTTCTAATTTTTTTTTCTCCTTTTTAAAACCATTTTAGGTCGTCCTGGACCTCCAGTGGGACCAATAAAGTTTGAATCTATTTCAGCAGATCAAATGACATTATCTTGGCTTCCACCTTTGGATGATGGAGGGTCTAAGATTACAAACTATGTAATTGAGAAGAGGGAGGCTAACAGGAAGACATGGGTGCGTGTCTCCAGTGAACCTAAAGAGTGCACATACACAATTCCCAAATTGCTAGAAGGCCATGCATATGTATTCCGAATCATGGCCCAGAACAAATTTGGCGTTGGGGAGCCTCTTGACAGTGAACCTGAAACAGCAAGAAACCTCTTCTGTAAGTAGGACATGCTTTACATATAAAGTCACTCTTACTGTTGTTTTTTTATAATTTCTAGAAATCAATGTGATTTCTTTTCCACAGCTGTCCCTGGAGCACCAGATAAACCAACAGTTAGCAGCGTGACTCGCAACTCCATGACTGTCAATTGGGAAGAACCAGAATACGATGGAGGCTCTCCTGTGACAGGATACTGGCTAGAAATGAAAGACACCACTTCAAAGAGGTGGAAGAGAGTTAACCGAGATCCTATCAAGGCCATGACTCTGGGTGTTTCTTATAAAGTGACTGGTCTTATTGAAGGTTCTGACTATCAGTTCCGTGTGTATGCAATCAATGCTGCTGGTGTGGGTCCTGCAAGTCTGCCATCAGACCCAGTGACTGCTAGAGATCCAATTGGTAAGCCTTGAAACCACTCCTTTTTTTTTTTTTTTAACCCCACCCCAAAGTGCCATGGAAAAGTCAAGAATACTTATGTATACTGGTTTTTTCCAGCCCCTCCTGGTCCTCCAATTCCCAAAGTCACAGACTGGACTAAATCATCTGTGGATTTGGAGTGGTCTCCCCCACTAAAAGATGGAGGATCCAAAGTAACTGGATACATCGTTGAATATAAAGAAGAAGGAAAAGAAGAATGGGAACAGGTAGCTAACATTTGGCATTATGAAAATATATTATAAATAAGCAAAAAGTGTAGCTGTTATTCTGAATCACATTAATTTCTATTTGTAGAAATAAAAATACCTTTTTATTAAGAAATCAGAAAACAATTACAACTGAGAATCCAAACACCTGTTATGTCAAAAACTTAATCAAAAGTTAATATTGTTGTTATTAAAACACAATTCCTGGAAAGACATTTCATGCAGTGTTTACCTGCAATATCTGATCCCCAAAACCTAAATTGGCAACAATTTTCCCAGAGTAGTTAATTATGCTGTTGGTTAGACTTCAGAAAGCCATGAAAACAAGAAGCTACAAAGAACTGAATGCATGTAATCCTTCCCTAGGCTAAAGATAAAGAAGTGAGAGGAACAAAGCTTGTTGTGACAGGCTTAAAAGAGGGAGCTTTCTACAAATTCAGAGTTAGAGCAGTCAACATTGCAGGCATTGGAGAACCTGGAGAAGTCACAGATGTCATTGAAATGAAGGACAGAATTGGTAATTATTCACACTACTATTATTTTCTCCATATTTGTCTTTTGGATTGGGAATGAAAACCACATTTGTAATTTTCAATTGTGTTCCAGTGTCACCTGACCTTCAGCTAGATGCCAGTGTCAGAGACAGAATTGTGGTTCACGCTGGAGGGGTTATCCGGATCATTGCATATGTGTCTGGAAAACCTCCTCCAACTGTCACCTGGAACATGAATGAAAGAGCATTACCTCAAGAAGCTACCATCGAGACCACAGCCATTAGCTCCTCCATGGTCATCAAGAATTGCCAGAGGAGCCACCAAGGTGTCTATTCTCTTCTCGCCAAAAATGCAGGAGGAGAAAGAAAGAAGACCATTATTGTTGATGTATTAGGTATGTTGATGTATTAGGTAAACACCTTTAATTTGTCCATGCAGCTTTTTAAAATGACATTTTTACTTCATCTACAGCCAAGCTATGTTACAGTAAAACTGTTACAAATGTTTTGGAAAATCAGAAAAATCACCCACAATCCCACTGACCATTGCTAGTATTTAAAAATCTTTCCTCTTTTTTTTTGTCTTATACCTCTTTTAGATTGTTGTACTTCTATAAATACAGTTTTATATGTTGTCTTTTTATATAACATTAAAAAGTTGTGTTTTTATGTTATATAAAAACAAAGTTTTTTAAATAAAATTTTGTATATTGCCTTTTTATATGACATGCCACCATAAGCACTATGTTTTATATATTTTCTATAAAAGCAACTTTCCTGCACATGTACATGAATATCTAATAATTTACTAAGGTTGATCAGTTTCACATCATGAGAGTGTATCCTTTGCTAATTATCATGACAGAGCAAAACTCTCTGCGGAGGGTTTCGGTATTCTAATTGAACAGCAGGTGATGGGTATTAAGGAGGACATGTGTGATGAACATTAGGTGTTATACACAACTAAAATGAACCATTGAACACTACATAGAAAACTACGTACTATATGCTGGCTAGCTGAACATAATAAAAAAAGCATGATATTTGATTATCAATATTACATTTCTAGTCACTGAATAGAGGTGAACTCTACAGGTTTTCATGCCTCTTGCTGGCTGCTTTATGCTAGTGATTTGCTCAGAAAGTAAACCCCTCCCACTCAGATTTCACTCCTATCATGTCTCTAGGCACAACCATATTCCAAACAATGAGTTTTTATGTGAAAATAACTGGTTCTCTACTGAACATAATTAATGATATGTAAACATACTATGTTTTCATTAATGAAAAAGGCATGAGGGAAAAGATCTCATTGACCCAACAGTCCTACAAGCTTTTAGGTTGGTTTCAAGCTCTTCAACACCCATTATTTTAACTTGAGAACCAGTACACTTTCAAGGTTGAATTCCAGCCCTCTCAGAGGGCCTTCTGAGATTTGGGAATTCCTGTGCTCCTTATTGATTTACTAGTCACCTAGAAAAAGCTCTCTCTCTCCCTTTCCCTTCTGGAGAGTAAACTAGACAACAGAAAGTAGCCATGCCACCACTCACCCCTTCTCCTGTCTCCTTCTGTGCATTCTCCTTCTAGCAGCTCCCTATCTGACTTACAAATTACAAAAAAAAAGTATAAACATACATATATAAATACCCATATGTTATATGTTATATATATACACACACATCACTATTCCTTCAGCTTCTACTAAAACAGTGGCAAACAGTAATTATAAACATATTTCATTTAAAAATATGAATATAGATACCATGGAGAAGAAAAAAATCAATAGCCATGAAATCTTATTCATAGCAGTTTTGTTTTTTTAAACACAGAGGGTAACAAATGTTGAGCCTGGTTGTTCACTGAAAACAGCCAGCTAGAAATTGTCTCCTCTTTTTCCCAGATGTGCCAGGTCCTGTTGGAACACCCTTCCAGGCTCACAACCTAACCAATGACTCCTGCAAACTGACATGGTTTTCTCCAGAAGATGATGGAGGCTCTCCAATCACCAATTATGTCATTGAGAAGCGTGAATCTGACCGCAGAGCATGGACCCCAGTGACATACACAGTTACCCGACAGAATGCTACTGTCCAGGGTCTCATTGAAGGAAAATCCTACTTTTTCCGAATTGCAGCCGAAAACAGTGTTGGCATAGGCCCATTTACTGAGACACCAACTGCTCTTGTCATCCGAGATCCAATAAGTAAGTGAAATTTAAAACAATTTCATCCTTAATCACTTCTTCATTCATTTAGGAAAAGAGGATGGTGAGAATATGTGTACCGAGACTAAACATTTCATTCCCTTGAAAGCATTGAGTAGACAAATGCTCAAAGCGTCATGTTGGTAGTATTTGAATGTGATCGTGAGAGACATTATGGGAATATAGGAGTCTTCCAATTCCTCCATGGATACTACACTATTTTTTTTTTAATTTTCCACTTACTGTCATGAATATGAAAATAATATCCCAACTCTGGAGAACTTTCTTAAATGATCTGGCCTCAACAAACATCTATTTCCTCATCTATCAGAGAAAATTAGACTGGGTGGTGTCTTTTTTAACTCTAATAGTGCTATGGTGAGAACTTTCTGTTACTTATCAAAGCAAATAATTCAACGTTTAAGTGCAGTCCTCCAAGAGTATCATTTACTATTTACTATGATTTACTGCATTTTTAACATGACCTTTTCTTCATTGTAATTCTGTATTTTACTTGCAGCTGTACCAGAGCGTCCTGAAGACCTGGAAGTCAAAGAGGTTACTAAAGATTCTGTTTCCTTGACTTGGAATCCTCCTAAGTATGATGGTGGATCAGAAATTATCAACTATGTCCTAGAAAGCCGCCTCATTGGAACTGAGAAATTCCACAAGGTTACAAATGACAACTTGCTTAGCAGAAAATACACTGTGAAAGGCTTAAAAGAAGGTGATACCTATGAGTATCGTGTCAGTGCTGTGAATATCGTGGGACAAGGCAAACCGTCATTTTGTACCAAGCCTATCACTTGCAAGGATGACCTGGGTATGTGTCGAATGCAATTCATGCTCTGAAAACTTGTACACTTACAGATTTGCCATAAGACATCAGTAAAACTGACTTGCCTGTATAATTACAATTTCAGCTCCTCCAACCCTTGACCTCGACTTCAGAGATAAGCTCACAGTTCGGGTTGGTGAAGCTTTTGCTCTCACTGGCCGTTACTCAGGCAAACCAAAGCCTAAAATTACTTGGTTCAAAGATGAAGCTGATGTGCTGGAGGATGATCGCACCCAGATAAAGACCACTCCAACAACACTTGCTCTAGAGAAGATCAAGGCCAAACGTTCAGATTCCGGCAAATACTGCGTGGTTGTGGAGAACAGTACAGGCTCCAGGAAAGGATTCTGTCAAGTCAATGTTGTTGGTAAGTATTCTTTAGCAAGAAGAATAGATATTCTGTTCTTTCCAAAGAAGAATGGGCAATTACATTTTGGTCTGTGTTTTTTTCTGCAGACCGTCCTGGACCACCAGTAGGACCAGTTATTTTCGATGAGGTGACCAAAGATTACATGGTTATCTCTTGGAAGCCACCTTTAGATGACGGAGGCAGTGAAATTACCAATTACATTATTGAGAAGAAGGAGGTGGGCAAAGACATTTGGATGCCTGTGACATCTGCAAGTGCTAAAACAACATGCAAAGTTTCTAAACTCCTTGAAGGAAAAGATTATATTTTCCGGATATATGCTGAAAACCTATATGGAATAAGTGATCCTCTGGTGTCTGATTCAATGAAAGCCAAAGATCGTTTCAGTACGCATTACATTTCCTTTTAGTGATTCTGTGTTGAATATTGTTAGTAGGGAAAATGACATTTCTAACACGCTCTGCTAATGTTTGTCATAGGGGTTCCTGATGCACCAGAGCAGCCCATTGTCACAGAGGTTACCAAAGACTCTGCACTAGTAACCTGGAACAAGCCAAATGATGGAGGAAAGCCCATCACAAACTACATCCTGGAAAAGAGGGAAACTATGTCAAAACGATGGGCTAGAGTTACCAAAGAGCCCATCCATCCATACACTAAATTCAGGGTTCCTGATCTTCTAGAAGGGTGTCAGTATGAATTCCGAGTTGCTGCAGAAAATGAAATTGGTATTGGCGATCCAAGCCCACCATCCAAACCCGTCTTTGCTAAAGATCCAATTGGTACAATATTAAACATTCATTCTGTCTTCACGTTATCCAACTTTGTTTGCAGCTGTGTTCTAACTCCTTTTTGTTTGTTTTTCCTTTTATTACATAGCTAAACCAAGTCCACCAATTAATCCTGAAGCAATTGATACAACGTGTAATTCAGTTGATCTAACCTGGCAGCCACCACGCCATGATGGCGGGAGCAAGATTCTGGGTTATATTGTTGAGTACCAGAAAGTTGGAGATGAAGAGTGGAAGAGAGCTAACTACACTCCTGAGTCATGTCCTGAGACTAAGTATAAAGTCACCGGTCTTCGGGATGGTCAAACCTATAAGTTCAGGGTATTGGCAGTCAACGAAGCTGGTGAATCGGATCCAGCTTATGTTCCCGAGCCAGTGTTAGTAAAAGACAGACTTGGTGAGTAAAATCATCTCAGCTATAATAGCAAAGAAGAAAGATGTCTCTTGGTATATGCTTCGTTGTAAAATACATAAATCAAATCTGAAAGTAATATTTGCTTTATTCCAGAACCCCCAGAGTTGATTCTTGATGCCAACATGGCAAGAGAACAACACATAAAGGTTGGTGATACTCTAAGACTTAGTGCTGTCATCAAAGGTGTGCCATTCCCAAAAGTAACTTGGAAGAAAGGAGACAGAGAAGCTCCAACTAAAGCAAGAATCGATGTTACTCCAGTTGGTAGCAAGCTTGAAATTCCTAATGCTGCCCATGAAGATGGTGGAATTTATTCTTTAACAGTGGAGAATCCAGCTGGTTCAAAAACTGTCTCAGTAAAAGTCCTTGTATTAGGTGAGAATTTTCATACTTATGTATTTAATGTAATAACATAATAAAAATAAATTTTGATACATTTTGAGCTAAATCACTTATTATAACTTCATTATTTAACACTTTCAGATAAGCCGGGGCCACCTAGAGATCTGGAAGTCAGTGAAATTAGGAAAGACTCTTGTTACCTTACTTGGAAGGAACCACTGGATGATGGTGGTTCTGTTATTACAAATTACGTGGTTGAGAGGAGAGATGTTGCCACCTCCCAGTGGTCACCTCTTTCAGCTACATCCAAGAAGAAGAGTCACATGGCTAAACACCTTACTGAAGGCAATCAGTATCTCTTCCGGGTAGCTGCTGAGAACCAGTATGGACGTGGTCCTTTTGTTGAAACACCTAAACCCATCAAGGCTCTGGATCCTCTCCGTAAGTTGCTTTCTCTGGATACAGAGGTTTTCTCTGATTATCTCTGAGAATATTATTCACTCATCATAACTTCTTCTTTTGAAAAGATCCCCCAGGGCCACCGAAAAACTTACACCATGTAGATGTCGACAAGACTGAAGTCTCACTTGTTTGGAATAAGCCTGATCGTGACGGTGGCTCTCCAATCACTGGCTATTTGGTGGAATATCAAGAAGAGGGCACCGAAGACTGGATTAAGTTCAAGACTGTGACAAACTTAGAGTGTGTTGTTACTGGACTGCAGCAAGGAAAGACCTATAAATTCCGCGTAAAAGCTGAAAATATTGTGGGTCTTGGTCTCCCTGACACAACTATCCCAATAGAATGTCAGGAAAAACTAGGTAACTTTTGGACTGGCATTATTATTTTTTTAAATTCATATTGTGAAAATCAACATCTAATTTTCTTATGTTCACTTTCCAGTGCCTCCATCCGTGGAACTAGATGTGAAATTAATTGAAGGCCTTGTGGTAAAAGCTGGAACTACAGTCAGGTTCCCTGCCATCATAAGAGGTGTACCCATTCCCACTGTCAAGTGGACAACGGATGGGAGTGAGATCAAAACAGATGAACACTACACAGTTGAAACT
Organism: Mustela nivalis; assembly: GCF_964662115.1. NCBI lineage: Eukaryota > Metazoa > Chordata > Mammalia > Carnivora > Mustelidae > Mustela > Mustela nivalis. The sequence goes on from NC_139030.1 coordinate 41,390,971, forward strand.
GACAGCTTCTCATCAGTACTTACTATTAAGAACTGCTTAAGGAGAGACACTGGGGAATATCAAATCACAGTTTCCAATGCAGCTGGCACCAAAACAGTAGCTGTACATCTTACTGTTCTTGATGTTCCTGGTCCACCAACAGGTCCTATTAATATTCTGGATGTAACCCCAGAATATATGACTATCTCATGGCAGCCACCAAAGGATGATGGAGGAAGCCCTGTGATAAATTATATTGTTGAGAAACAAGATACAAGGAAAGGCACATGGGGGGTTGTCTCATCAGGAAGCAGTAAGACAAAGCTGAAAATCCCACATCTGCAAAAAGGCTGTGAATATATTTTCCGAGTTAGAGCAGAGAATAAGATGGGTGTTGGTCCTCCCCTTGACTCCGTTCCTACTGTTGCTAAACATAAGTTTAGTCCTCCATCTCCTCCTGGTAAACCAGTGGTTACTGATATTACCGAAAATGCTGCAACAGTGTCTTGGACGTTGCCAAAATCTGATGGTGGCAGTCCAATAATTGGTTACTATGTGGAACGTCGAGAAATAACTGGCAAATGGGTGAGAGTCAACAAAACACCCATACGTGACCTGAAGTTTAGAGTGACTGGACTGTATGAGGGAAATACATACGAGTTTAGGGTTTTTGCTGAAAATCTTGCAGGACTAAGCAATCCATCACCAAGTTCCGATCCAATAAAAGCTTGCCGGCCCATCAAACCACCTGGACCACCAATTAATCCTAAACTGAAAGACAAGACCAAAGAAACAGCTGACTTGGTGTGGACAAAGCCTCTCAGTGATGGTGGCAGCCCCATTCTAGGCTACGTAGTGGAATGTCAGAAACCTGGTACAACACAGTGGAATAGGATTAATAAAGATGAACTCATTAGGCAGTGTGCCTTTAGGGTACCTGGACTAGTTGAAGGAAATGAGTACAGATTCCGTATAAAGGCAGCTAATATTGTGGGAGAGGGAGAGCCAAGAGAACTAGCAGAATCTGTGATTGCAAAAGACATCCTTCATCCTCCAGAAGTAGAACTTGATGTTACTTGTCGTGATGTTATTACCGTTAGAGTGGGCCAAACTATCCGCATTCTTGCTCGAGTCAGAGGCAGACCTGATCCAGAAATAACTTGGTCCAAGGAAGGCAAAGTATTGGTTCGAGAAAAGCGGGTTGACATAATTCATGATCTACCTCGTGTTGAGTTACAGATTAAAGATGCTGTTAGAGCTGATCATGGCAAGTATATTATCTCAGCCAAGAATACCAGTGGGCATGCCCAAGGTTCCGCCATTGTTAATGTTCTTGACAGACCTGGGCCTTGCCAGAATTTAAGGGTTAGCAATGTAACCAAAGAAAACTGTACAATTTCTTGGGAGAACCCACTAGATAACGGTGGCTCAGAAATAACAAATTTCATAGTAGAATACCGCAAACCAAACCAGAAAGGCTGGTCAATTGTTGCTTCAGATGCCACTAAGCGATTAATTAAGGCCAACCTCTTAGCCAACAACGAATACTATTTCCGAGTCTGTGCAGAGAATAAGGTAGGAGTTGGTCCAACCATTGAAACAAAAACTCCAATTCTGGCTATTAACCCTATTGATAGGCCAGGCGAGCCTGAAAACCTTCACATTGCAGATAAAGGAAAGACATTTGTCTATCTCAAGTGGCGGCGGCCAGATTATGATGGTGGTAGCCCAAATCTGTCCTATCACGTTGAGAGGAGGCTGAAGGGCTCCGATGAATGGGAAAGAGTGCATAAAGGAAGCATTAAAGAAACCCATTACATGGTTGACAGATGTGTTGAAAACCAGATTTATGAGTTCAGAGTGCAAACAAAGAATGAAGGTGGGGAAAGTGACTGGGTGAAGACAGAGGAAGTTGTTGTGAAGGAAGACTTACAGAAACCAGTACTTGATCTGAAATTAAGTGGTGTGCTAACTGTCAAAGCAGGGGACACCATTAGACTTGAGGCAGGTGTTAGAGGCAAACCATTCCCAGAAGTTTTATGGACCAAGGACAAAGATGCTACAGACTTAACAAGATCACCAAGGGTCAAGATTGATACTAGTGCTGATTCATCCAAATTTTCTCTTTCTAAAGCAAAGCGAAGTGATGGTGGTAAATATGTAATTACAGCAACTAACACGGCTGGCAGTTTTGTGGCCTATGCCACTGTCAATGTTTTAGATAAGCCTGGTCCTGTAAGAAATCTGAAAATTACTGATGTGTCCAGTGATCGGTGTACTATTCGCTGGGATCCACCAGAGGACGATGGTGGCTGTGAAATCCAAAATTATATTCTAGAAAAATGTGAGAGTAAGCGAATGGTTTGGTCTACCTATTCTGCTAATGTCTTAACACCCAGTGCTACAGTAACACGTCTCATTGAAGGAAATGAATATATTTTCAGAGTCCGTGCAGAAAATAAAATAGGCACAGGGCCTCCAACAGAAAGTAAACCAGTCATTGCAAAAACCAAATATGATAGACCTGGTCGCCCAGATCCTCCAGAAGTCACCAAAGTAAGCAAAGAAGAGATGACTGTGGTTTGGAATCCACCTGAATATGATGGTGGAAAATCCATCACAGGGTACTTTTTGGAGAAAAAGGAAAAACATTCAGTACGATGGGTCCCTGTTAACAAGAGTGCAATCCCCGAGAGACGTCTCAAAGTACAGAACCTCCTCCCAGGACATGAATATCAGTTCCGTGTCAAGGCAGAAAATGAAATTGGAATTGGAGAACCAAGTTTGCCCTCAAGGCCAGTGGTGGCAAAAGACCCCATAGGTATGATGTTCTTTTTTCTAATATCGCAGCAAATCTTAATCCCAAACACAGAAGTATTAGACAAATAAGTTAAATCCATGACTTCAAAACTTTAGCCAATACTCTTCCAAGTAGATCTTTCACCAAATCGCCTAAAATGTACAAACAATAGTAGATTCTAAATTTATAAAGGGTAATAAGGACTCAGTGATTGAGCAGTTGAATATCCTATCTTTGATTAACTGAAAATGGACGACTTTATAATATAAATTACACATTGGAGTATCACCAGTTAGAGTTAATGAAGGGTATATTCATTCTTATATATTTACTATTTTCAGAACCACCTGGTCCACCAACCAATCTCAAAGTGGTCGACACAACCAAAAGTTCCATAACTCTTGGATGGGGAAAACCAGTGTATGATGGTGGCGCGCCAATAATCGGATATGTTGTGGAAATGAGACCAAAACGAGAAGATGCATCTCCTGATGAAGGTTGGAAAAGGTGCAATGCTGCTGCACAACTTGTTCGCATGGAGTTCACTGTTACCAGCTTAGATGAAAACCAGGAATATGAGTTCAGGGTGTGTGCCCAAAACCAAGCTGGCATTGGGCGCCCTGCTGAACTAAAGGATGCTATTAAACCTAAAGAAATCCTCGGTGAGACCCTATTTTGTCCTAGAATTCATTCACTCTACACTTCTTGCATGATTTCCCCACATTCCAAAAAGTCAACTAATGGTTTTCATATCATTTGCAGAACCTCCGGAGATTGATCTGGATGCCAGCATGAGAAAACTGGTCATAGTGAGAGCAGGATGCCCTATCCGACTATTTGCCATAGTGAGAGGACGACCTGCTCCTAAAGTCACTTGGCGAAGAGTGGGTATTGACAATGTGATCAGAAAAGGACAAGTTGATCTGGTGGACACGATGGCCTTCCTTGTCATCCCCAATTCCACCCGTGATGACTCAGGAAAATATTCCTTAACACTTGTGAACCCAGCAGGAGAAAAGGCCGTGTTTGTGAATGTCAGAGTATTAGGTGGGTTACTAACAAGCTCCTTCTTCCCCTTCGAAAACACATTAGTTAAGAAGAAGGCTGAAGAGACCTGTATATCTGATTTTGTGGCTCTTTGCAGATACTCCTGGACCTGTGACTGATTTAAAAGTTTCAGATGTCACTAAAACATCATGCCACATTTCCTGGGCCCCTCCTGAGAATGATGGTGGGAGCCAAGTGACACATTACATTGTGGAGAAGCGTGAGGCAGAAAGAAAGACGTGGTCAACAGTTACCCCAGAAGTCAAGAAAACGAGCTTCCAAGTCACCAACCTTGTCCCTGGGAATGAGTACTTCTTCAGAGTCACTGCTGTCAATGAATATGGCCCTGGCGTGCCAGCAGATGTCCCCAAACCAGTGCTTGCATCAGATCCTCTGAGTAAGGACCGTCCTTTTTCCTCCTTTTCACTCCAGTCTCAAGATACTGAAACACGTTCATCTACCACACCAAAGGGCTTTAATTTGTAGAAACCCAAACAGGACAAATAAATCTCTCACTCACTCATTGAAGAGTGTTTTAATCTGCCCCAACTTGTACTTCCCACGTTCAACACACTGAGCTCCAGTTTCCAGATGCTTCCAAGCAAGCAGCATACTCAAACATTTATGTAGAGTAAAAAGGGATGGGATTAGTGTACCTGGACAGTTTTTCTGAATCCCATTTTTCTTCTAGGTGAGCCAGATCCCCCAAGGAAACTAGAAGTTACTGAAATGACCAAAAACAGCGCTGTGTTAGCCTGGTTACCTCCCCTGCGTGACGGAGGTGCCAAAATCGACGGCTACATCATCAGTTACAGAGAGGAGGAGCAGCCTGCAGACCGCTGGACAGAGTACTCGGTGGTAAAAGATCTCAGCCTTGTCGTCACTGGCCTAAAGGAAGGAAAGAAGTATAAATTCAGAGTAGCAGCCAGAAATGCCGTTGGAGTTAGTTTGCCAAGGGAAGCAGAAGGAGTATATGAAGCCAAAGAACAGCTGTGTAAGTGGTCACCATCTCCTTTTATCATGTGATAAAAGTCCATGAGAATTTTCTTCTCACAATAGACTGGACTCTCATATTTTCTCTTTGGCTCAATCTTATTCTTCTTCAAAAATACTAGTAGCTGTAATGCAGTCATGAGCTCGAAGCCATTAATGGGTTGCCACCCACAGTCTGAGAAACACTAGTAAAGCTCCCATCAGAGGAACTCTAGCCTCCCCGCAAACTTAACGAATTTTCGTTTTACTTTTAGTGCCTCCAAAGATCCTTATGCCGGAGCAAATTACTATTAAAGCTGGGAAGAAACTCCGAGTTGAAGCCCATGTGTATGGAAAGCCTAATCCAGTCTGTAAATGGAAAAAAGGAGAAGATGACGTCGTCACTTCCAGTCACCTGGCGGTGCATAAAGCAGACACCTCTTCCATCCTGATCATAAAGGATGTTACCAGGAAAGACAGCGGGTACTACAGCCTCACTGCAGAGAACAGCTCTGGGACAGATACTCAGAAAATCAAAGTTACTGTCATGGGTAGGTTAAGCTTTAGACAAATGGTTACCTAGATATGACAATCAGAAACATTTTCTTCTTTTCAAATCCCTGTTCTTATATTTCTTTCTCTTGGTTTCTGAAGATGCTCCTGGGCCCCCTCAGCCCCCATTTGACATTTCTGAGATAGACGCTGATGCTTGCTCCCTGTCGTGGCACATCCCTCTGGAGGATGGAGGTAGTAACATCACCAATTACATAGTGGAGAAATGTGACGTGAGCCGAGGCGACTGGGTGACGGCTCTTGCCTCAGTGACAAAAACCTCCTGCAGAGTTGGAAAACTGATCCCAGGACAGGAGTATATCTTCCGGGTCCGTGCCGAAAATCGATTTGGCATTTCAGAGCCTCTCACATCTCCAAAGATGCTGGCTAAGTACCCATTTGGTAGGTTTCTTTCAGGGAGGGAAAAAAAAAAAAAAAAGTTGTTTTCTTTCCGGTCTGTTAACTTAAGGGAAAAAACCTAACATCTCCCTTCTCCTCCTCTCCAGGTGTTCCTAGTGAACCGAAGAATGCACGGGTCACTAAAGTCAACAAAGACTGCATATTTGTGGCATGGGACAGACCAGACAGTGATGGAGGGAGTCCCATCACTGGTTATCTGATTGAACGCAAAGAAAGAAACAGCTTGCTCTGGGTGAAAGCTAACGATACTCCTGTCCGGTCAACTGAATATCCTTGTGCTGGCCTCATAGAAGGTCTCGAGTATTCATTCAGAATCTATGCGCTAAACAAAGCTGGATCCAGCCCACCCAGCAAACCAACAGAATACGTAACCGCAAGAATGCCAGTTGGTGAGTAATTTTTGTTAGTATTATGGGAGTATATTTAAATCTCAAAGTCTCTGAGGATTATTACTTCTATTTAGAGATATTCTCAATATTTCTGGGTGATTCTTTGAAATATGGAAGTTTTTAACTTCTGCTGTTAAGATAAACGCTAAGAGTACCTCTTATGGTTTCAGATCCTCCTGGAAAGCCTGAAGTTATTGATGTTACCAAGAGTACTGTATCCCTCATCTGGGCTCGTCCAAAACATGATGGAGGCAGCAAAATTATTGGCTACTTTGTAGAAGCTTGCAAACTTCCTGGTGATAAGTGGGTACGGTGCAATACCTCACCTCACCAGATTCCCCAGGAAGAGTACACAGTCACTGGCTTAGAAGAGAATGCTCAGTATCAATTTAGAGCAATTGCCAAGACTGCAGTAAACATCAGCCAACCCTCCGAACCTTCTGATCCAGTGACCATCCAGGCAGAAAATGGTAAAATTCCACCTTTGTCTATAATACTCAACAGAAATGTATTTTTCTTTCTCTTAAATAAAAATAAAATACACATCATGGGAGGGAAGAAAAACAGGGAACATGATAGGTACTTTGTATACAGACAACTAAAAATTATGATTATAGAAAATCTTAATAACACAGTAAACTAAAAAAACATAAAACAAATTAAAAAACAACAACAACAACAACAACAAAAACAGTACAAAACTGGGAGGACCTTGTAATTTCAACCATACACAGGCAGAGAGAGGACAAGGAAATGCACCAAATTGTCATAATGAAAATTGAAGGATGTTGGAATTATGGAAGATATTTACTTTTTTTAATATGCTTTCAGCATTATCAAACTTCTTATTAAACCTATATTCTTTTTTAAAGATTTATTTAGAGAGAGAGAGAAAGAGTGCAACAGGGGGCAGAGAGAGAGAGAGAAAATCTCAAGCAGATTCCTCACTGAGCACAGAGCCTGATGCAGGGCTTGATCTCACAACCCCAAGATCTGAGCTGAAATCGAGTTAGATGCTCAATCAACTAAGCCACCCAGGAGCCCCTAAACCTATATTCTTTTATAATAAATAAAAATCCCCTCTTGAAATATGAATTTCCTACTTTTATTAACAAGAATGATATGATATAGCTTTGCTTACATTAAATCCTGATCTTATTACTTTCCAGTTCCTCCCAGGATAGAGCTAAGTGTGGCGATGAAAGGTCTGCTTACCGTGAAGGCTGGAACCAATGTTTGCCTGGATGCTACTGTCTTTGGTAAACCAATGCCAACCGTCTCTTGGAAGAAAGAGGGCACGGTGCTGAAGCCAAGGGAAGGCATAAAGATGGCCATGAAGCGGAATCTGTGCACCCTGGAGCTGTTCAGCGTGAACCGGAAGGACTCGGGCGACTATACCATTACTGCTGAAAATTCGAGTGGTTCCAAATCAGCCACAATTAAGCTTCAAGTGTTAGGTAACTAATGCACTTACTTAAACTCTCATATGTTACTTTGGTTAATGTGATGTAACAGAATTTACAAAATCATATGTGAGAAAAGATATATATCCTGATATATCGTTTGTAATCAGAGGATTATTCTTATCACAGGGCAGTGGCATTTTAGAGCTGAAAAGAGCATTAGAAATGTTATATATCTTACGTATGAGGATATTAAGGTTGTGAAAAATTACATACTTTCTAAGGTCATATAGGAAGTTAATGACAATAGAAGACTGCAGTCAGGTCTCCAAAACTCCAGTCTACTCATTCCCCATTTCACATGTGTTAGTGAAAGACTTCACTTGTCTTTCGTACTCTTCCAGATAAACCAGGGCCTCCAGCATCTGTTAAAATCAACAAAATGTATGCAGATCGTGCAATGCTTTCTTGGGAACCTCCTCTTGAAGACGGAGGCTCAGAAATCACCAACTATATTGTTGACAAACGTGAAACAAGCAGGCCCAACTGGGCACAAGTCTCGGCTACGGTGCCCATCACCAGCTGCAGTGTGGAGAAACTTATAGAGGGCCATGAATATCAGTTCCGAATTTGTGCTGAGAATAAATACGGAGTAGGCGATCCAATCTTCACTGAACCGGCAATTGCTAAAAACCCATATGGTAGGAACATTTTCCTTCGGTTTTTCGTTTGACTTTTTAAAGACCTCTTAGACTGACACAGTAACTTTTCAATCCATCTCTGCAGACCCACCTGGGCGCTGTGATCCTCCTGTTATTAGCAACATAACCAAAGATCACATGACGGTGAGCTGGAAACCACCAGCAGATGATGGCGGCTCACCCATCACTGGCTATTTGGTTGAAAAGCGAGAAACCCAGGCAGTTAATTGGACTAAAGTCAACAGAAAACCTGTTATAGAAAGAACCATAAAAGCAACAGGTCTCCAAGAGGGCACAGAATATGAATTCCGAGTTATCGCTATAAATAAGGCTGGACCGGGGAAACCCAGTGATGCATCCAAAGCTGTTTATGCCCGGGACCCCCTGTGTAAGTTTTCATGAAAGAGTCCCCTATCTTATGTTGTAATCAACCCTAAACAACCAGGAATGAGATTTTTAATGAAATTTTTCTGTTATTTATCCTCAGATCCTCCTGGCCCACCAGCATTTCCTAAAGTATATGATACGACCCGTAGCTCCGTGAGTCTATCTTGGGGCAAGCCAGCCTATGACGGTGGTAGCCCTATCATTGGCTACCTTGTTGAAGTAAAACGAGCTGACTCTGATAACTGGGTGAGGTGCAATTTACCAGAGAAGCTGCAGAAAACCCGCTTTGAGGTTACCGGCCTAATGGAAGACACAGAGTATCAGTTCCGTGTATATGCTGTTAATAAGATTGGATACAGCGACCCCAGTGATGTGCCAGACAAACACTGTCCCAAGGACATCTTAAGTGAGTATTACCAGCAGAAATAGAGTTTTCCTCATCAGTCATATTATGAAAGTCAGTACAGAACTCCCTCGGGTAGATTTGTTTATTTATGAGCATTAGAGTTGGTAGCTCTAGGAGTACCTTGTAATGGAGACCTGGGTTGGTACTGCGTGGTATCCTACACAGATCAAATGGAATGCCAGCTGATCTGTGGCTGAAAAGTTTTTCATACTCACATGAGAATTCATATCTTCAAAAGAATATGGAATATAGGATTTTATCCTGAAAACATAGCATTTTTTTTAAAACTAAGTAAAGAGCTATTTGTCATTTTAATGTTTTTTTCATCTTCTAATCTACCCCTTTTCATAAGTATGTAATTGTAGACTCTCCATCCTAATTTCCATTTCACCATTTCTTCTATTTTCTTATCTCCCATAACCATTTCTCCCTTTATTTTTAATTACTTGGTGAAATACTTCACCCTCTATGTATTTTTCTTCCCATGATGAAATAAGGAAAGAGAGCCAGAGTGTCACCAGAGAACCTTCACTGAATATAGAAAAGAAAAACAAGAATGCACATGAGCCAAGAATCAGTTGTCTATATTTAATAAAGAGTGAGTTTGAGAGTATGGAAGTTCATGAAAAAAGGAGAAGAGGTAGAGATCCTTCAGGGAAAACTTGGTTTAGCCTACAGGATATCAGAATATAGAAAGATCAAAAATCACTACAGAGTACTGAAATACAGAAGTTTTGAGGATCATACTAAGAATTTTTTAAAGACCTAGAAGTCAGTTCTGGAAAAGAAACATACTTTAGGAGTGATAAGGCTAGTCCTCAGAAACACATTTGACCATTAAATTATTACTTCAAACAGTCCCACCTGAGGGAGAACTCGATGCCGATTTGAGGAAAACACTCATTTTACGTGCTGGAGTTACAATGAGACTGTATGTACCAGTAAAAGGACGTCCACCTCCAAAGATAACTTGGTCTAAACCAAATGTCAATCTAAGAGAAAGGATTGGACTTGACATAAAATCAACAGACTTTGATACCTTCTTGCGCTGTGAAAATGTGAACAAATATGATGCAGGAAAATATATCTTGACTCTGGAGAACAGCTGTGGTAAAAAGGAATATACCATTGTAGTGAAAGTGCTAGGTAAGTCGATTTGAAAAAAACAATCATATGTTAAAAATGTAGTCTATGTATTTTTTACATATTCATTTCTTATTTACCCACGATTTGTCCAGATACTCCCGGGCCACCTGTCAATGTCACTGTTAAGGAAATATCCAAAGATTCTGCTTATATTACCTGGGATCCTCCTATTATTGATGGCGGAAGTCCCATCATCAACTATGTGGTGGAAAAACGTGATGCAGAGAGGAAGTCCTGGTCTACAGTGACAACTGAGTGCCCAAAAACAAGCTTCAGAGTATCTAACTTGGAAGAGGGAAAATCCTACTTCTTCAGAGTGTTTGCTGAAAATGAGTATGGCATCGGGGATCCTGGGGAAACACGTGATGCTGTCAAAGCTTCCCGTAAGCAAATGACCTACTATCCCACCACTTTGAGTGACCTCTGACCTTGCTTATCTTGGGCTAAGTCTTATCATTTCTTCTTTGCTTTAGAAACCCCTGGACCAGTTGTGGACCTGAAAGTGCTATCTGTAACTAAGTCGTCTTGTAGCATAGGCTGGAAAAAGCCTCGCAGTGATGGTGGCAGCCGAATTACCGGATATGTAGTAGATTTCCTGACTGAAGACAATAAGTGGCAACGTGTTATGAAATCAATGAATTTACAGTACTCTGCAAAAGATCTGATTGAAGGCAAGGAATATACCTTCAGAGTGAGTGCTGAGAATGAAAACGGAGAAGGAACCCCAAGTGAAATCACTGCTGTGGCAAAGGATGATGTTGGTAAGCCTTTAGTCATGCATCTTCATTTTCCCTTTATTGTCCTCAAAAGTGCACTCTTGAGCCCTACTTACTGGCTTTTCTGAAAATCCTTTAAAATTTATAATGATCTGAAAAAAATCAATTGTGGGGTCTGAAAAATGACAATAATTTATCTCTGCTATTTTACAGTGGCTCCTGACCTTGACTTAAAGGACATACCTGATTTGTGCTACTTGGCTAAAGAAAACAGCAACTTCCGTCTTAAGATCCCCATAAAAGGCAAGCCAGCTCCATCGGTATCCTGGAAGAAAGGGGAAGATCCTCTACCAACTGACACAAGGGTCAGTGTTGAGTCAACTGCAGTTAACACAACTCTTGTGGTATATGATTGCCAAAAATCTGATGCTGGAAAATACACAATCACACTGAAGAACGTTGCCGGCACCAAGGAAGGAACTCTCTCTATAAAAGTTGTTGGCAAGCCTGGCATCCCCACAGGACCAATCAAATTTGATGAAGTCACAGCAGAAGCCATGACCTTAAAGTGGGGTCCTCCAAAGGATGACGGAGGTTCTGAAATCACCAACTATATCCTAGAGAAGAGAGATTCTGTAAACAACAAGTGGGTGACATGTGCCTCAGCTGTCCAGAAAACCACCTTCAGAGTAACCAGACTTCATGAGGGCATGGAATACACCTTCAGGGTCAGTGCCGAAAATAAATATGGTGTAGGTGAAGGCCTGAAATCAGAGCCAATTGTTGCTAAGCATCCATTTGGTAAGTGTCTCAGAGTCAGAAAACACAGAGCAAAACATGTTTTTGAGAAAAGTTCCCTATTATAAATCTTGCATCATCTACTTTTTCCTAGATGTGCCTGATGCTCCCCCACCACCCAATATTGTGGATGTCAGACATGATTCGGTATCTCTAACTTGGACTGACCCCAGGAAAACTGGTGGCTCTCCCATTACAGGTATTTCATTTGCTCTTCTCCTGTAGCTTTTACATTAATGTTTCTTCCAAATTGTCCTCCCTGAAAAACAAGCTGAATGGATGGTCCTTTGTTATAGCACGATCTGCAAATACAGTAATTGTTTTTTCCTTTCAGTACATTAAGCATTAGTTAACACTTGATTTCAATGAGAAATCTCCTAATAGTTAAAGGCTTTCATAGTGATTTTTTTTAAGTTGGAATTTTTCAACAGAAGGTGCAATAAATACACAGAAACCAAGAGGGGGAAAAAAGTGCCTAGAAATAAGAGTATAGCCCAGCAAGAATGACTATTTATTCCATATTATGCCCACATATAAACCATTTGGCCAAAAACGTGTACTTAAAAATCAGTATTTTCTACCTGAATTGACAAATTCACTGGGTCTTGTCTTTTTTTTGTAGGGTATCATATTGAGTTCAAGGAGAGAAACAGCCTTTTGTGGAAGAGAGCTAACAAGACTCCTATTAGGATGAAAGACTTCAAAGTGACAGGATTAACCGAAGGTCTTGAGTACGAATTCCGAGTCATGGCAATCAATTTAGCAGGAGTCGGCAAGCCAAGCCTGCCGTCAGAGCCTGTTGTGGCACTTGATCCAATTGGTAAGTCATTATACAAAGGAAAGCCCAGGTGTGTTTTCTGCATGAAAAAAAAAATTGGTATTCGACTGGCTTTTTTTTTGCTTTGCTTTAGATCCTCCTGGCAAACCTGAGGTTATTAATGTAACAAGGAATTCAGTGACCCTCATTTGGACTGAACCCAAATATGATGGTGGTCATAAGTTGACTGGATATATAGTGGAGAAGCGCGATCTACCCTCTAAATCTTGGACGAAAGCCAACCATGTTAATGTCCCAGATTGTGCCTTTACTGTAACTGACCTCATTGAAGGTGGAAAATACGAATTCAGAGTTAGAGCGAAGAACACAGCAGGTGCTATCAGTGCTCCATCAGAAAGTACAGGAACCATTATTTGCAAGGATGAATATGGTGGGTCTAATTTTACTTTTTATGCACATAAAAAATCGCAAATTAAGCCTCCTTTCTTTGCTGATTAAAATGTTTTTTTTTTTTCTTTGCAGAGGCACCAACCATTGTCCTTGATCCCACAATAAAAGATGGGCTGACAATTAAGGCAGGAGATACCATTGTTTTGAGTGCCATTAGCATTCTTGGCAAGCCCCTTCCAAAGTCGAGTTGGTCTAGGGCAGGAAAAGACATGAGACCATCAGATATTGTTCAGATATCCTCAACCCCAACATCTTCCATGCTTACTGTCAAGTATGCCACTAGAAAAGATGCTGGTGAATATACCATTACTGCTACCAATCCTTTTGGCACAAAGGAGGAACACGTGAAGGTAACAGTCCTCGACGTACCTGGTCCCCCAGGTCCCATTGAAATCAGTAATGTTTCTGCTGAAAAAGCAACACTCACATGGACACCTCCATTGGAGGATGGCGGCTCACCAATAAAGTCCTATGTTCTTGAAAAGAGAGAAACCAGTCGACTTTTGTGGACAGTGGTTGCTGAAGATATTCAGTCTTGTAGGCATGTGGCCACCAAACTTATCCAAGGAAATGAATACCTCTTCCGGGTCTCAGCTGTAAACCAATATGGGAAAGGAGAACCTGTACAGTCTGAACCTGTCAAAATGGTGGACAGATTTGGTACGTAGAGCATATAAGGGAACTGACATGTTAACATTTGCAGCCTGGTTTATGAAGGCATGGATTTCTCATACATTTGCTTTCTTTTCAGGTCCCCCTGGCCCTCCTGGAAAACCCGAAATATCAAATGTCACTAAAAACACTGCCACCGTCAGTTGGAAAAGACCAGTGGATGACGGTGGTAGCGAAATCACAGGATATCATGTTGAAAGGAGAGAGAAGAAAAGCTTGCGATGGGTGAGAGCAACAAAGACGCCAGTTTCAGATCTGAGATGCAAAGTAACAGGACTGCAAGAAGGAAACACCTACGAATTCCGTGTCAGCGCAGAAAACAAAGCAGGAATTGGTCCACCCAGTGATGCTTCAAAACCTGTTCTGATGAAAGACGTAGCATGTTTGTATTTTTTTTTTAAAACACCACTCATTTGATAATGCCACTATTTTAGCAAAGTTATCCAAAAGCCAAACTCCTAACATACACTTTTGTGTCTTTGCTTCTGTTTCAGATCCCCCAGGCCCACCTTCAAATGCACATGTCACTGATACTACCAAAAAATCTGCCTCTTTAGCATGGGGCAAGCCTCACTATGATGGAGGACTTGAAATCACTGGCTATATTGTAGAGCATCAAAAAGTAGGAGATGAGGCCTGGATAAAAGATACAACAGGAACTGGTCTCCGAATCACTCAGTTCGTTGTCCCTGATCTTCAGACTAAAGAAAAATACAATTTTAGAATCAGAGCCATCAATGATGCAGGTATCGGGGAGCCAGCAATGATTCCAGATATTGAAATTGTAGAACGGGAAATGGCTCCTGATTTTGAACTAGATGCTGAGCTTCGAAGAACACTTGTTGTTAGAGCAGGACTCAGTATTAGAATATTTGTGCCAATTAAAGGTCGCCCTGCTCCTGAAGTGACATGGACTAAAGACGACATCAACCTTAAAAACCGAGCTAACATTGAAAACACGGAGTCCTTTACTCTTCTGATCATACCGGAATGTAACAGATACGACACTGGTAAATTTGTCATGACCATTGAGAACCCTGCTGGGAAGAAAAGTGGCTTTGTTAATGTCAGAGTCTTGGATACCCCAGGACCTGTCCTTAACCTGAGGCCTACAGACATCACAAAGGACAGTGTCACCCTCCACTGGGACCTCCCTCTGATAGATGGGGGTTCCCGTATAACAAACTACATTGTGGAGAAACGAGAAGCAACACGGAAGTCTTACTCCACCGTTACCACCAAGTGCCATAAGTGCACATATAAAGTTACTGGTTTATCAGAAGGATGCGAATACTTCTTCAGAGTGATGGCGGAAAACGAATATGGAATCGGTGAGCCAGCAGAAACAACAGAACCTGTGAAAGCCTCTGAAGCACCGTCACCACCAGACAGTCTGAACATCATGGACATAACTAAAAGCACAGTCAGCCTGGCGTGGCCTAAACCAAAGCACGATGGTGGCAGTAAGATCACTGGCTATGTGATCGAAGCCCAAAGAAAAGGCTCTGACCAGTGGACCCACATCAGCACCGTGAAGGGGTTAGAATGCGTGGTGAAGAATCTAACCGAAGGGGAAGAATACACATTCCAAGTGATGGCGGTGAACAGTGCAGGAAGAAGCGCCCCCAGAGAAAGCAGACCCGTTATTGTCAAGGAGCAGACAGCGCTTCCCGAGTTAGATCTTCGTGGCATTTATCAGAAATTAGTCATCGCCAGAGCCGGTGAGAACATCAAAGTGGAAATTCCAGTGCTTGGTCGGCCAAAGCCCACCGTTACGTGGAAAAAAGGAGACCAGATTCTTAAACAGACACAGAGAGTTAATTTTGAAAATACAGCCACTTCAACCATCTTAAATATCAATGAGTGTGTAAGAAGTGATAGTGGACCCTATCCATTAACGGCAAGGAACATTGTAGGAGAGGTTGGTGATGTCATCACCATTCAAGTCCATGATATCCCAGGGCCTCCTACTGGACCAATCAAATTCGATGAAGTTTCATCTGATTTTGTGACCTTCTCTTGGGACCCACCTGAGAACGATGGAGGTGTACCGATAAGCAACTATGTAGTAGAAATGCGACAGACTGACAGTACTACATGGGTTGAGTTAGCAACCACTGTCATTCGCACTACCTATAAAGCCACTCGCCTTACTACTGGAGTAGAGTATCAATTCCGGGTAAAAGCTCAAAATAGATACGGAGTTGGACCAGGCATCACATCTGCATCTGTAGTTGCCAACTATCCATTTAAGGTTCCTGGGCCTCCTGGGACCCCTCAGGTGACTGCAGTTACCAAGGATTCAATGACAATTAGCTGGAATGAGCCTCTTTCTGATGGCGGAAGCCCCATTTTAGGATACCACATTGAAAGAAAAGAACGAAATGGTATTCTCTGGCAGACTGTGAGCAAAGCATTAGTACCAGGCAACATTTTCAAATCAAGTGGACTTACAGATGGTATTGCTTATGAATTCCGAGTGATTGCAGAAAACTTGGCTGGCAAAAGCAAGCCAAGCAAGCCATCTGAACCCATGCTTGCTTTAGATCCCATAGACCCACCTGGGAAACCAGTTCCTCTAAATATTACTAGACACACAGTGACACTTAAATGGGCTAAGCCTGAATACACTGGAGGCTTTAAAATTACCAGTTATATAGTTGAAAAGAGAGACCTTCCCAATGGACGGTGGCTGAAGGCCAACTTCAGCAACATTCTGGAGAATGAATTTACAGTCAGTGGCCTAACAGAAGACGCTGCCTATGAATTCCGAGTGATTGCCAAAAATGCTGCTGGTGCTATTAGTCCACCATCTGAACCATCAGATGCCATCACGTGCAGGGATGACATTGAAGCACCAAGGATAATGGTGGATGTTAAATTTAAAGACACAGTAATATTAAAAGCAGGCGAAGCATTCAAGCTAGAAGCTGATGTTTCAGGCCGCCCACCACCAACAATGGAATGGACCAAAGATGGAAAGGAGCTTGAAGGCACAGCAAAGTTAGAAATAAGAATTGCAGATTTCTCTACTTACCTGATAAACAAGGATTCATCAAGGAGGGACAGTGGTGCCTATATTCTTACAGCAACAAATCCTGGTGGGTTTGCTAAACACATTTTCAATGTCAAAGTTCTTGATAGACCAGGCCCACCCGAAGGACCTTTAGCTGTCTCTGAAGTGACAGCAGAAAAATGTGTATTGTCATGGCTGCCTCCACTGGATGACGGAGGTGCCAAAATTGATCACTATATAGTTCAGAAACGTGAAACCAGCAGATTGGCATGGACAAATGTAGCCTCAGAAGTCCAAGTGACAAAACTAAAGGTCACTAAACTTTTGAAAGGCAATGAATACATATTCCGCGTCATGGCTGTAAATAAATATGGAGTTGGAGAGCCACTGGAATCAGAGCCTATGGTAGCAGTTAATCCTTATGGACCCCCTGATCCACCCAAAAACCCTGAAGTTACAGCTATTACTAAAGATTCAATGGTTGTCTGCTGGGGACATCCTGACTCTGATGGTGGAAGTGAAATCATCAATTATATCGTAGAACGGCGTGATAAAGCTGGGCAGCGCTGGGTGAAATGCAACAAGAAAACTCTTACTGATTTAAGATATAAAGTATCTGGACTGACAGAAGGACATGAATATGAGTTCAGGATTATGGCTGAAAATGCTGCTGGAATTAGCGCACCAAGTTCTACCAGTCCATTTTATAAAGCTTGTGACGCTGTGTTTAAGCCCGGCCCACCAGGTAACCCGCGTGTTCTCGATACGAGCAGATCATCCATCTCCATTGCTTGGAATAAACCTATCTACGATGGCGGTTCAGAAATCACTGGGTACATTGTTGAGATTGCCCTGCCAGAGGAAGATGAATGGCAGATTGTCACTCCACCCGCTGGCCTCAAGGCAACCTCTTACACCATCACCAACCTCATAGAGAATCAAGAATATAAAATCCGCATCTATGCTGTGAATTCTGAAGGAATGGGAGAACCTGCACTTGTTCCTGGAACTCCAAAGGCGGAAGAAAGGATGCTGCCTCCAGAGATTGAACTGGATGCTGACCTGCGCAAAGTTGTTACCATAAGAGCTTGTTGCACCCTGCGACTTTTTGTTCCGATCAAAGGCAGGCCTGCACCTGAGGTGAAGTGGACTCGAGAACATGGAGAATCCTTAGATAAAGCTAGCATTGAATCCACAAGCTCTTATACCCTGCTCATCGTTGGAAATGTAAACAGATTCGACAGTGGCAAATACATACTAACTGTAGAAAACAGCTCAGGCAGCAAGTCTGCATTTGTCAATGTTAGAGTACTAGATACACCAGGCCCTCCACAGGATCTCAAGATAAAGGAGGTCACTAAGTCATCGGTCACACTGACATGGGAGCCTCCTCTCCTTGACGGAGGTTCAAAAATAAAGAACTATATTGTTGAAAAGAGGGAATCAACAAGAAAAGCATATTCAACGGTTGCAACAAATTGCCACAAGACGTCCTGGAAGGTAGACCAGCTTCAAGAAGGGTGTAGTTATTATTTCAGGGTTCTTGCTGAAAATGAATACGGCATCGGGCTGCCGGCCGAAACTGCAGAGTCAGTGAAAGCATCAGAACGACCCCTTCCTCCAGGAAAAATAACTTTGGTGGATGTCACCAGAAACAGCGTGTCCCTCTCTTGGGAAAAACCAGAGCATGATGGAGGCAGCCGAATTCTAGGCTACATTGTTGAGATGCAGAGCAAGGGTAGTGACAAATGGGCCACGTGTGCCACAGTCAAAGTCACTGAAGCCACCATAACCGGATTAATTCAGGGTGAAGAATACTCTTTCCGTGTTTCAGCTCAGAATGAAAAGGGCATCAGCGATCCTAGACAACTGAGTGTGCCAGTAATTGCCAAAGATCTTGTTATTCCACCAGCCTTCAAACTCTTGTTTAATACTTTCACTGTACTGGCAGGCGAAGACCTAAAAGTTGACGTTCCATTCATTGGACGTCCTACACCTGCTGTCACCTGGCATAAAGATGATGTACCACTGAAGCAGACAACTAGAGTAAATGCGGAGAGCACAGAAAATAATTCACTACTGACAATAAAGGAAGCCTGCCGAGAAGATGTTGGACATTACACAGTTAAACTGACTAACTCGGCTGGTGAAGCTACTGAAACTTTGAACATTATTGTTCTTGACAAACCAGGGCCTCCAACTGGACCAGTTAAAATGGAGGAAGTGACATCTGATAGTATTACTCTTTCCTGGGGCCCACCTAAGTACGATGGTGGGAGTTCTATCAATAATTACATTGTAGAAAAACGGGACACTTCCACAACCACCTGGCAGATTGTGTCAGCGACTGTTGCAAGGACAACAATAAAGGCTTGCAGATTAAAGACTGGATGTGAATATCAGTTTAGGATTGCAGCTGAAAACAGATATGGAAAGAGCACCTACCTCAATTCAGAGCCTGTTATAGCCCAGTATCCTTTCAAAGTTCCTGGTCCTCCTGGCACACCATTCGTAACGCTCTCCTCCAAGGACAGCATGGAAGTACATTGGAATGAACCAGTTAGTGATGGAGGTAGCAAAGTCATTGGCTATCACCTGGAACGCAAGGAAAGAAATAGTATCCTCTGGGTGAAGTTGAATAAAACACCCATCCCTCAAACCAAGTTTAAAACAACTGGCCTCGACGAAGGTATTGAATATGAGTTTAGAGTCTCTGCAGAGAACATTGTGGGCATCGGCAAGCCAAGTAAGGTGTCAGAATGTTACATGGCTCGTGACCCCTGTGATCCACCAGGGCGGCCAGAGGCGATTATTGTCACACGAAATTCTGTGACTCTCCAGTGGAAGAAACCCACTTACGATGGTGGAAGCAAGATCACTGGCTATATTGTAGAGAAGAAAGAACTGCCTGAGGGCCGCTGGATGAAAGCCAGTTTTACGAATGTCATTGACACTCAGTTTGAAGTAACTGGCCTAGTTGAAGATCATAGATATGAGTTCCGGGTTATAGCTCGAAATGCTGCAGGAGTGTTTAGTGAGCCTTCAGAAAGCACAGGAGCAATAACAGCAAGAGACGAGGTGGAGCCACCACGAATAAGTATGGATCCAAAATACAAAGACACAATTGTGGTTCATGCTGGTGAGTCGTTCAAGATTGATGCAGATGTTCATGGCAAACCAATACCGACCATTCAGTGGGTAAAAGGTGACCAGGAGCTTTCAAATACAGCTCGATTAGAAATAAAGAGCACTGACTTTGCCACCAGTCTCAGTGTAAAGGATGCAGCACGCACCGACAGTGGAAATTACATACTGAAGGCCCAAAATGTTGCAGGGGAGAGATCAGTTACTGTGAATGTCAAAGTTCTTGATAGACCAGGACCACCGGAGGGACCTGTTCTCATATCAGGAGTGACAGCAGAAAAATGCACACTAGGTTGGAAACCCCCACTACAGGATGGTGGGAGTGACATCATAAATTATATTGTGGAGAGGAGAGAAACCAGCCGCTTAGTTTGGACTCTGGTTGATGCCAATGTGCAAACTCTCAGCTGCAAGGTTACTAAGCTTCTCGAAGGCAATGAATATATCTTCCGTATAATGGCTGTCAACAAATACGGTGTTGGTGAACCTCTGGAATCTGAGCCAGTGATTGCCAAGAATCCATTCGTAGTGCCAGATGCACCAAAGGCTCCAGAAATCACAACAGTGACCAAGGACTCAATGATCGTTGTATGGGAAAGACCAGCATCTGATGGTGGCAGTGAAATTCTTGGATATGTTCTCGAAAAACGGGATAAGGAGGGCATTAGATGGACAAGATGCCACAAACGCCTTATTGGGGAACTGCGCTTGAGAGTAACTGGACTCCTAGAAAACCACAATTATGAATTCAGAGTCTCAGCCGAGAATGCTGCTGGACTTAGTGAACCAAGCCCACCTTCTGCTTACCAAAAGGCTTGTGATCCTATTTATAAACCAGGACCTCCAAACAACCCCAAAGTCACAGATATTACCAGATCTTCTGTCTTCCTTTCTTGGAGCAAACCAATATATGATGGTGGCTGTGAAATCCAAGGCTACATTGTTGAAAAATGTGATGTGAGTGTTGGTGAATGGACCATGTGCACTCCACCAACTGGAATCAATAAAACAAATATAGAAGTAGAAAAGCTGTTGGAAAAGCATGAATACAATTTCCGTATCTGTGCTGTTAATAAAGCCGGAGTTGGAGAACATGCTGATGTCCCTGGACCTGTTGTAGTTGAAGAAAAATTAGAAGCACCAGATATTGAACTTGACCTAGAACTGAGGAAAATTATAAATATAAGGGCCGGTGGCTCCTTAAGGCTCTTTGTTCCTATTAAAGGCCGTCCTACACCAGAAGTGAAATGGGGGAAGATGGATGGTGAAATCCGAGATGCAGCTATAATTGATGTCACTAGCAGTTTCACCTCTCTTGTTCTTGACAATGTCAACCGATACGATAGTGGAAAATACACTCTTACTTTAGAAAACAGCAGTGGAACAAAGTCTGCCTTTGTTACCGTGAGAGTCCTGGACACACCAAGTCCGCCTGTTAACCTGAAAGTCACAGAAATCACTAAGGACTCGGTATCAATTACATGGGAACCTCCTCTGTTGGATGGAGGATCCAAAATAAAAAATTACATTGTTGAGAAACGTGAGGCCACAAGAAAATCATATGCTGCGGTGGTAACAAACTGCCATAAGAATTCTTGGAAGATTGATCAACTCCAAGAAGGCAGCAGTTACTACTTTAGAGTCACAGCTGAGAACGAGTATGGCATCGGCCTTCCTGCCCACACTGCTGATCCTATTAAGGTTGCAGAAGTCCCACAACCTCCAGGAAAAATAACTGTGGATGATGTCACCAGAAACAGTGTCTCCTTGAGTTGGACAAAGCCGGAACATGACGGTGGCAGTAAAATCATTCAGTATATTGTGGAAATGCAAGCTAAACACAGCGAGAAATGGTCAGAGTGTGCTCGAGTCAAGTCCCTTGAAGCAGTAATTACAAACCTAACTCAGGGAGAAGAGTATCTCTTTAGAGTTGTTGCCGTAAATGAAAAGGGAAGAAGTGATCCTAGGTCGCTTGCAGTTCCAATAGTTGCCAAAGATCTGGTCATTGAGCCAGATGTAAGACCTGCCTTCAACAATTACAGTGTACAGGTCGGCCAAGATTTGAAAATAGAGGTGCCAATTTCTGGACGTCCTAAGCCAACCATTACCTGGACTAAAGATGGTCTTCCACTGAAGCAGACCACAAGAGTCAATGTTACCGATTCACTTGACCTCACAGTACTCAGCATTAAAGAAACTAATAAGGATGATGGTGGACATTATGGAATCACAGTGGCTAACGTTGTAGGTCAGAAAACAGCATCCATTGAAATTATAACTCTAGATAAACCTGATCCTCCAAAAGGACCTGTTAAATTTGATGAAGTCAGTGCTGAAAGTATTACGTTATCTTGGAATCCCCCATTATATACAGGGGGCTGCCAGATCACCAACTACATTGTTCAGAAAAGAGACACAACCACCACAGTATGGGATACTGTTTCTGCTACTGTTGCCAGAACCACACTGAAAGTGACCAAATTGAAAACTGGTACAGAATACCAATTCAGAATATTTGCTGAAAACAGATATGGACAAAGTTTTGCCTTGGAGTCTGATCCAATTGTAGCTCAATATCCCTACAAAGAACCAGGCCCTCCAGGCACCCCATTTGTCACAGCCATTTCCAAGGACTCCATGGTTGTTCAATGGCATGAACCAATCAATAATGGTGGAAGCCCAGTCATAGGTTACCACCTTGAGAAAAAGGAAAGAAATAGTATTTTGTGGACAAAAGTCAACAAAACTATTATTCATGACACTCAATTTAAAGCAGTCAATCTAGAAGAGGGCATTGAATATGAATTCAGAGTTTATGCTGAAAATATTGTTGGTGTAGGTAAAGCAAGCAAGAATTCCGAATGCTATGTAGCCAGAGATCCCTGTGACCCACCAGGAACGCCAGAAGCAATAATGGTTAAAAGAAATGAGATCACTTTACAGTGGACCAAACCTGTTTATGATGGTGGAAGTATGATTACAGGTTACATTGTAGAGAAACGTGATTTGCCTGAGGGTCGCTGGATGAAAGCCAGCTTTACAAATGTCATTGAAACTCAATTTACCGTGTCTGGTCTTACTGAAGACCAAAGATACGAGTTCAGAGTCATTGCAAAGAATGCGGCTGGTGCAATAAGTAAACCCTCCGACAGTACCGGACCAATAACTGCCAGGGATGAGGTTGAACTTCCCAGAATTTCAATGGATCCGAAATTCAGAGACACAATTGTGGTGAATGCTGGAGAAACGTTCAGGCTTGAGGCTGATGTCCACGGAAAGCCCCTACCAACCATCGAGTGGTTACGAGGAGATAAGGAAATTGAAGAGTCTGCCAGATGTGAAATAAAGAACACAGATTTCAAGGCTTTACTTATTGTAAAGGATGCCATTAGGATTGATGGTGGACAGTATATTTTAAGAGCTTCCAATGTTGCAGGTTCCAAGTCATTCCCAGTAAACGTAAAAGTGTTGGATAGACCAGGACCTCCAGAAGGGCCAGTCCAGGTTACTGGAGTCACTGCTGAAAAATGCACTTTAACATGGTCTCCACCACTTCAAGATGGTGGCAGTGATATTTCTCATTATGTTGTTGAAAAGAGAGAAACGAGTCGACTTGCCTGGACTGTTGTTGCTTCAGAAGTTGTGACCAATTCTCTGAAAGTTACCAAACTCTTAGAAGGGAATGAATATATTTTCCGCATAATGGCTGTAAACAAATACGGTGTTGGAGAGCCTTTGGAATCTGCACCAGTACTAATGAAAAATCCGTTTGTGCTTCCTGGACCACCAAAAAGCTTGGAAGTCACTAACATTGCCAAGGACTCCATGACTGTCTGTTGGAACCGTCCAGATAGTGACGGTGGAAGTGAGATTATTGGTTACATTGTAGAGAAAAGAGACAGAAGTGGCATAAGGTGGATAAAATGTAATAAACGCCGCATTACAGATTTGCGTCTAAGAGTAACAGGATTAACAGAAGATCATGAGTATGAATTCAGAGTCTCTGCAGAAAATGCTGCTGGAGTTGGGGAACCAAGTCCAGCTACAGTTTACTATAAGGCTTGTGATCCTGTATTCAAACCTGGCCCACCCACCAATGCACACATTGTAGACACCACTAAAAATTCAATTACACTTGCCTGGGGTAAGCCCATCTATGATGGTGGCAGTGAGATCGTAGGATATGTAGTAGAAATCTGTAAAGCAGATGAAGAAGACTGGCAAATAGTTACTCCACAGACTGGCCTGAAAGCCATGCGATTTGAAATCTCAAAACTCGTTGAGCACCAAGAGTATAAAATACGAATCTCTGCCCTCAATAAAGTTGGCGTAGGTGAGGCTGCATCAGTTCCCGGTACCGTGAAACCAGAAGATAAACTTGAAGCACCCGAACTTGACCTTGACTCTGAATTAAGGAAAGGAATAGTTGTAAGGGCTGGTGGATCTGCCAGAATTCACATTCCATTCAAAGGTCGCCCAACACCTGAGATCACTTGGTCTCGAGAGGAAGGTGAATTCACAGATAAGGTCCAAATTGAAAAGGGAGTAAACTATACCCAGCTATCCATAGATAACTGTGATAGAAATGATGCTGGAAAATACATTCTCAAGCTGGAAAACAGCAGTGGATCTAAGTCTGCTTTTGTAACTGTGAAAGTTCTGGACACCCCAGGGCCACCACAAAATCTGGCAGTCAAAGAAGTGAAAAAAGATTCTGTCCTGCTGGCATGGGAGCCACCCATCATTGATGGCGGTTCAAAGGTGAAGAACTATGTTATTGACAAACGTGAGTCAACCAGAAAAGCATATGCTAACGTGAGTAGTAAATGCAACAAAACAAGCTTTAAAGTTGAGAATCTTACAGAAGGAGCCATTTATTACTTTAGAGTTATGGCTGAAAATGAATTTGGAGTTGGTGTTCCAGTGGAAACTGTTGATGCTGTGAAAGCCGCTGAACCTCCTTCCCCACCAGGAAAAGTGACACTCACAGATGTGTCCCAGACCAGTGCATCGCTGATGTGGGAGAAACCTGAACATGATGGTGGCAGCAGAGTCTTGGGTTATGTTGTTGAAATGCAGCCCAAAGGAACAGAAAAATGGAGTGTTGTGGCCGAATCCAAAGTCTGTAATGCCGTGATTACTGGTTTGAGTTCTGGACAAGAATATCAGTTCCGTGTCAAGGCTTACAATGAGAAAGGAAAAAGTGATCCAAGAGTGCTTGGTGTTCCTGTCATAGCCAAAGATTTGACCATACAGCCTAGCTTTAAGTTACCGTTTAACACATATACTGTCCAAGCTGGAGAAGATCTTAAAATTGAAATTCCAGTTATCGGACGACCAAGACCTAACGTTTCATGGGTCAAAGATGGTGAGCCTCTTAAACAGACAACAAGAGTAAATGTTGAAGAAACAGCCACTTCAACAATGCTGCACATTAAAGAAAGTAACAAAGATGACTTTGGAAAATACACTATAACAGCAACAAATAGTGCAGGTACGGCAACAGAAAATCTCAGCATCATTGTTTTGGAAAAGCCTGGACCTCCAGTTGGACCAGTTCGGTTTGACGAAGTTAGTGCAGACTTTGTTGTTATCTCTTGGGAACCTCCAGCCTACACTGGTGGCTGCCAGATAAGCAACTACATTGTAGAGAAGCGAGATACAACTACCACCACTTGGCAGATGGTATCAGCAACAGTTGCAAGAACAACAATTAAAATAACCAAACTGAAAACAGGCACAGAGTACCAGTTTAGAATTTTTGCAGAAAACAGGTATGGAAAGAGCGCCCCTCTGGATTCTAAACCAGTTATCGTACAATATCCATTTAAAGAACCTGGGCCACCTGGAACTCCTTTTGTGACATCCATTTCAAAAGATCAGATGATTGTGCAGTGGCACGAGCCAGTTCATGATGGAGGAAGCAAAGTTATTGGCTACCATCTTGAACAGAAAGAAAAGAACAGCATTCTATGGGTCAAATTAAATAAGACTCCCATTCAAGACACCAAATTCAAAACAACTGGGCTTGATGAAGGCCTTGAGTATGAGTTCAAAGTTTCTGCTGAAAATATCGTTGGCATTGGCAAGCCTAGCAAAGTCTCAGAATGCTTTGTTGCTCGTGATCCATGTGACCCACCCGGTCGCCCTGAAGCCATTGTTATTACAAGAAACAACGTTACACTGAAATGGAAGAAACCTGCCTATGATGGTGGTAGCAAGATAACAGGTTATATTGTAGAAAAGAAAGATCTACCTGATGGCCGCTGGATGAAAGCCAGCTTTACCAATGTGTTAGAAACAGAATTTACAGTGAGTGGACTTGTAGAAGACCAAAGATATGAATTTAGAGTAATTGCAAGAAATGCAGCTGGCAACCTTAGTGAACCATCTGAAAGCACTGGTGCTATTACTGCCAGAGATGAAATTGATGCACCAAATGCCTCACTGGATCCAAAATACAAAGATGTAATCGTCGTTCGTGCAGGAGAGACTTTTGTCCTCGATGCTGATATCCGCGGCAAGCCTATACCTGATATTGTTTGGTCAAAAGATGGCAAAGAGCTTGAAGAAACAACTGCTAGGATGGAAATTAAATCTACTATTCAAAAGACCACTCTTGTTGTCAAAGACTGTATACGTACTGATGGAGGACAGTACATTCTGAAACTCAGCAATGTCGGTGGTACAAAGTCCATACCAATCACTGTAAAGGTACTCGACAGGCCAGGGCCCCCTGAAGGTCCTCTGAAGGTTTCTGGAGTTACTGCTGAGAAATGTTATCTGGCATGGAACCCACCTTTACAGGATGGTGGTGCTAGTATTTCCCATTACATCATCGAAAAGAGAGAAACAAGCAGACTCTCCTGGACCCAGGTTTCAACGGAGGTACAAGCCCTTAACTACAAAGTCACTAAACTTCTTCCTGGTAATGAGTACATTTTCCGCGTCATGGCTGTGAATAAATACGGAATTGGAGAGCCCCTGGAATCTGAGCCTGTTATAGCCTGTAATCCGTATAAGCCACCAGGTCCTCCTTCACCGCCTGAAGCCTCAGCAATCACCAAAGATTCTATGGTAGTAACATGGACACGCCCAGTGGATGATGGAGGTGCCGAAATTGAGGGCTACATTCTTGAAAAACGAGATAAGGAAGGCATTAGATGGACCAAGTGCAACAAGAAAACTCTAACAGATCTCCGATTCAGAGTAACTGGCCTTACCGAAGGTCATTCCTATGAGTTCAGAGTGGCTGCCGAAAATGCAGCTGGTGTGGGTGAACCTAGCGAGCCGTCAGTTTTCTATCGTGCATGTGATGCCTTGTATCCACCAGGTCCACCAAGTAATCCAAAGGTAACAGATACTTCCAGATCTTCTGTCTCCCTGGCATGGAATAAGCCAATTTATGATGGTGGTGCACCTGTTAAGGGCTACGTGGTGGAGGTCAAAGAAGCCTCTGCTGATGAATGGACAACCTGCACTCCACCGACAGGATTACAAGGAAAGCAGTTCACAGTGACCAAGCTTAAAGAAAATACTGAGTATAACTTCCGCATTTGTGCCATCAATTCTGAAGGTGTAGGTGAACCTGCAACCATACCTGGCTCAGTTGTTGCTAAAGACAGGCTAGAGCCACCAGAAATAGAACTTGATGCTGATCTCAGAAAGGTGGTCGTTCTGCGAGCAAGTACTACTTTACGCTTATTTGTCACAATCAAAGGTCGACCAGAACCTGAAGTTAAATGGGAAAAGGCCGAAGGCACTCTCACAGAGAGGGCCCAGATCGAGGTGACCAGCTCCTACACAATGTTGGTAATTGATAACGTTACCAGATTTGATAGTGGTCGGTATAATCTGACACTAGAAAATAACAGTGGTTCCAAAACAGCCTTCGTTAACGTCAGAGTTCTTGACTCACCAAGCGCCCCTGTGAATTTGAATGTAAGAGAAGTAAAAAAAGACTCAGTGACGCTGTCCTGGGAGCCACCACTTATTGATGGTGGAGCTAAGATTACAAACTACATTGTTGAGAAACGAGAAACTACAAGAAAAGCATATGCTACTGTTACAAACAACTGCACGAAGAACTCTTTTAAAATTGAAAATCTACAAGAAGGATGTTCTTATTACTTCCGAGTCTTGGCTTCCAATGAATATGGGATTGGTTTGCCTGCTGAAACCAGGGAACCTGTTAAAGTTTCTGAACCACCCCTCCCCCCCGGAAGAGTGACTCTTGTTGATGTGACCCGTAACACAGCTACAATTAAGTGGGAGAAGCCAGAAAGTGATGGTGGCAGCAAAATTACTGGCTACGTAGTTGAAATGCAGACTAAAGGGAGTGAAAAATGGAGCACTTGCACACAAGTTAAGACTCTAGAAGCAACTATATCTGGCTTAACTATGGGAGAAGAGTATACCTTCAGGGTAGCTGCCGTCAATGAAAAAGGAAGAAGTGATCCGAGACAACTCGGAGTGCCAGTAATTGCAAGGGATATTGAAATAAAGCCTTCCGTCGAGCTTCCTTACAATACTTTCAATGTAAAGGCTAGAGACCAACTTAAGATTGATGTTCCATTTAAAGGGAGACCTCAAGCTACTGTAAGCTGGAAAAAAGATGGTCAGATTCTTAAAGAAACCACAAGGGTCAATATTTCTTCTTCAAAGACTGTAACATCACTATCTATCAAGGAAGCTTCCAGGGAAGATGTTGGCACTTATGAATTATGTGTCTCCAACAGCGCTGGATCCATAACAGTTCCTATAACTGTAATTGTCCTTGACAAACCAGGCCCTCCGGGACCTGTTCATATTGATGAGGTTAGTTGTGACAATATAACAATTTCCTGGAATCCTCCAGAATATGACGGTGGCTGCCAAATTAGCAATTATATCGTTGAAAAGAGAGAAACCACTTCTACCACATGGCACATAGTTTCACAGGCAGTTGCAAGAACGTCCATTAAAATAGTTCGTCTGACAACAGGAAGTGAGTATCAGTTCCGTGTTTGTGCAGAAAACCGCTATGGCAAGAGCTCCTACAGTGAATCTAAACCCGTTGTTGCAGAGTATCCATTCAGCCCTCCAGGTCCTCCTGGTACTCCTAAAGTTGTGCATGCCACAAAATCTACCATGCTTGTAAGCTGGCAAGTGCCTGTTAATGATGGAGGAAGTCCAGTAATTGGCTATCACCTTGAATATAAAGAGAGGAGCAGCATTCTTTGGTCAAAAGCAAATAAAATCCTCATCGCTGATACACAAATGAAAGTCTCGGGCCTTGATGAAGGACTGATGTATGAGTATCGTGTATATGCTGAAAACATTGCTGGAATTGGTAAATGCAGTAAGTCTTGTGAACCAGTCCCTGCAAGAGACCCTTGTGACCCTCCTGGACAACCTGAAGTCACAAATATCACCAGAAAATCAGTGTCACTTAAATGGTCTAAACCACATTATGATGGCGGCGCTAAGATCACAGGATATATTATCGAACGTAGAGAACTACCAGATGGCCGGTGGCTGAAGTGCAATTTTACCAACGTACAAGAAACATACTTTGAAGTCACCGAACTTACTGAAGATCAGCGT
Organism: Mustela nivalis; assembly: GCF_964662115.1. Lineage (NCBI taxonomy): Eukaryota > Metazoa > Chordata > Mammalia > Carnivora > Mustelidae > Mustela > Mustela nivalis. The sequence continues at coordinate 41,420,332 of NC_139030.1, forward strand.
TATGAATTCCGGGTTTTTGCAAGGAATGCAGCTGACTCAGTTAGTGAACCATCTGAATCCACTGGGCCTATTACAGTTAAAGATGACGTTGAGGCTCCAAGAATTATGATGGATGTCAAGTTCCGAGATGTGATTGTTGTCAAAGCTGGAGAGGTCCTTAAGATAAATGCAGACATCGCAGGGCGACCTCTGCCAGTGATTTCCTGGGCCAAGGATGGGGTGGAAATTGAAGAAAGAGCAAGAACAGAAATTGTCTCGACAGACTATAGCACCTCGTTAACAGTGAAAGACTGTATCCGACGAGACACTGGGCAGTACGTACTAACACTGAAGAATGTTGCAGGAACTCGGTCTATGGCAGTTAACTGCAAGGTACTTGATAAGCCTGGCCCACCAGCAGGACCGCTTGAAATAAATGGCCTCACAGCTGAGAAATGCTCGCTTTCCTGGGGACCGCCCCAAGAAAATGGTGGTGCAGATATTGACTATTACATCGTAGAAAAGCGTGAAACAAGCCGCCTCGCATGGACAATATGTGAAGGGGAATTAAGGACAACATCCTGTAAAGTAACCAAGTTACTCAAAGGCAACGAATACATCTTTAGAGTAACGGGTGTTAATAAATATGGTGTTGGTGAGTCCCTGGAGAGCGTGGCAGTAAAGGCACTAGATCCGTTTACTGTTCCAAGTCCACCTACCTCTTTGGAAATTACATCTGTGACTAAAGAGTCCATGACCCTTTGCTGGTCGAGACCGGAGAGTGACGGAGGCAGTGAAATCTCTGGATATATAATTGAAAGGAGAGAGAAAAACAGCCTACGATGGGTACGTGTAAACAAAAAACCAGTTTATGACCTGAGAGTGAAATCAACTGGGCTTCGGGAAGGATGTGAATATGAGTACCGGGTTTACGCAGAAAATGCTGCTGGCCTGAGCCTTCCAAGTGAAACCTCTCCCTTAATTCGGGCAGAAGATCCAGTGTTCTTGCCATCTCCTCCATCCAAACCCAAAATTGTGGACTCAGGCAAGACAAACATAACTATTAGCTGGGTTAAGCCCTTGTTTGATGGTGGGGCCCCAGTAACAGGATACACTGTAGAATATAAGAAATCTGATGAAACTGAGTGGGAGACAGCCATTCAGAACTTAAGAGGCACAGAATATACCATAGGTGGACTAACAACAGGAGCCGAGTATGTTTTCAGAGTAAGATCTGTCAATAAAGTCGGTGCTAGTGATCCCAGCGATAGTACCGATCCCCAGGTAGCAAAAGAAAGAGAAGAAGAACCTGTATTTGATCTTGACAGTGAAATGAAGAAGACCTTGATTGTCAAGGCCGGCACCTCCTTTACCATGACCGTACCTTTCCGGGGAAGACCAGCACCTAGTGTCATGTGGAGTAAGCCAGACAGTGACCTCCGTGCTAGAGCTTATATTGATTCCACAGACTCTCGTACGTCACTTACTATTGAAAATGCGAACAGAAATGATTCTGGAAAATACACGTTAACAATTCAGAATATTGTGAATGCTGCTTCACTGACCTTAGTTGTCAAAGTTTTAGATTCTCCTGGTCCTCCAACCAATATCACTGTACATGATATAACCAAAGAGTCTGCAGTGTTATCCTGGGATGTTCCTGAAAATGATGGCGGAGCACCAGTGAAGAATTACCACATAGAAAAACGTGAGGCCAGTAAGAAAGCATGGGTCTCTGTGACCAACAATTGTAACCGCCTCTCCTACAAAATCACCAACTTACAAGAAGGGGCGATTTACTACTTCCGAGTATCTGGAGAGAATGAGTTTGGTGTTGGTGTACCAGCTGAAACAAAGGAAGGAGTAAAAATAACAGGTATGCTTTAAGAACAAAGAACATTTATATATATCTGTATTAATTTTCTTAGAATACTGTGAATCATTCTAATTAGTCTCACTTAATTTAAAATGCTTTTGCTTCACACCTCAAATAATTCATACTGTAGCATGACATGAAATCTCTAATAGAGGAAGTTCTTTGCTGATTAAAAAAATGTGGAAATTTGCAAAGCTAGAAGTAGATCATATATATTGAATTTAAATATAACTAAATTTGACTGCACATATATATGGCATGTGTGCAGAAACTGTATTATGAAGATTGTTCATCTTATTCCTCACTTTTATACCCAGGATAAATTTGAGATAAATTTTACTATTTAATCTAGTCACTCGACATTTAATTTGAATTTGGATACTACCACATACTATGACATGTAATGACAAAGCTTGGGGTAGCTTCGCTTGGCTCAGAACCCAAACTTGTTATATAAAAAGTAAGACAGACTCAAATCAGAGGAAGAATGTGGGCTTCATTTAAAAGTTTTCTTTGACAATGCAGAAAGAACACATGGGGATAAAATGTTGTAATAATCCCTTTTTTCTGGTGTTTTACTTTCTTAGAAAAACCAAGCCCACCGGAAAAACTTGGAGTAACAGGTGTATCCAGAGATAGTGTTTCCCTGACCTGGCTGAAGCCAGAACACGATGGTGGAAGCAGGATTGTACACTATGTTGTTGAAGCACTAGAAAAGGGACAGAAAAATTGGGTGAGATGTGCGGTGGTCAAGTCAACCCATCACATTGTTTCTGGTCTGAGAGAGAACTCTGAATACTTTTTCCGGGTGTCTGCTGAAAATCAAGCTGGTCTGAGCGACCCAAGAGAGCTTCTGCTTCCTGTTCTTATTAAGGAACAACTAGGTATGTCTAATTTTACGTAGAAGCAAAATTTCAGATGGCTTGTGTTGATTTCATTTTTAGAGACCCTTTTTCACCTTCATCTACTGTATGCTTATTTTTCAGAACCACCCGAAATTGATATGAAGAATTTCCCAAGTCATACTGTATACGTGAGAGCTGGTTCAAACCTTAAAGTTGATATTCCAATTTCTGGAAAACCACTGCCCAAAGTGACCTTATCAAAAGATGGTGTCCCCCTAAAGGCAACCATGAGATTTAATACTGAAGTTACTGCTGAGAACCTGACCATCAATCTCAAAGAAAGCGTTACCACTGATGCTGGAAGATACGAGATCACTGCTGCCAACTCCAGTGGAACAACCAAAGCTTTCCTTAACATCATTGTACTGGACAGGCCTGGTCCCCCAACTGGCCCTGTTGTTATTAGCGATATAACAGAAGAAAGTGTGACTCTCAAATGGGAGCCACCAAAGTATGATGGTGGAAGTCAAGTTACTAATTACATTGTACTCAAGAGAGAGACAAGTACGGCAGTATGGACTGAAGTGTCTACAACAGTTGCAAGGACCACGATTAAAATCATGAAGCTGACCACAGGAGAAGAATACCAATTCCGCATCAAGGCAGAAAACCGCTTCGGCATCAGCGATCACATAGATTCAGCGTGTGTGCTTGTCAAACTGCCATACAGTAAGTTGCAAACTTTTTAAGGATCCCAGGTTTTTATTTACAAAAATATTTTAAGTGTCTGTATTAACCTAAGGGATTTCTCTCTTCTGTAGCAACACCTGGACCACCATCTACACCATGGGTCACTAATGTTACTCGAGAAAGCATCACCGTGGGCTGGCATGAACCAGTGTCCAATGGAGGCAGTCCAGTTATTGGCTATCACCTGGAAATGAAAGACAGAAACAGTATTTTATGGCAAAAAGCCAACAAATTGGTCATCCGCACAACTCATTTCAAAGTCACAACAATCAGTGCTGGACTTATTTATGAATTCAGAGTATATGCAGAAAATGCTGCTGGTATTGGAAAACCCAGCCATCCTTCTGAGCCAGTCCTAGCCATTGATGCCTGTGGTATGTATTTTTCATGGGGAGGAGGATTCAGACTACTTAAAAATGCAACTCTTATTTCTGCGAAGCAAAATAATGTTGACACAAGTTCCACTGACTTGCCTTCTCTTCTTACTACAGAGCCTCCAAGAAATGTCCGTATCACCGATATTTCAAAGAACTCTGTCAGCCTCTCATGGCAACAACCAGCTTTTGATGGAGGAAGCAAGATAACAGGCTACATTGTTGAGAGACGAGACCTCCCAGATGGCCGATGGACCAAGGCCAGCTTCACCAATGTTATCGAGACTCAATTTGTCGTTTCTGGCTTGACACAGAATTCCCAGTATGAATTCCGTGTCTTTGCGAGGAATGCCGTTGGTTCAGTCAGCAATCCATCTGAGGTTGTAGGCCCCATTACGTGCATTGATTCTTATGGTAAGCATTTTTAGAACTTTGAATCCCAAAAGCAATTTAACTCAATGTTTGTCCATACTTTTTCTAGTCCTGATCTATAGAATATCTTTTACTATGCACCTTAATTAGATATTTAGAAGAAAGTATGTACAACAGCTGGGAGTCTCAGGAGAATTCCTTAGTATCTCCTGCTCTTTTAACTGTGAAATGTGAGATTTGGACAACAGGATATTTAAAGTCCCTTCCAAATTCAACCTGTTAGAATGCTTGGTATGAGCTGCTACTTTCCCTTTTCTATTTTAAACTATCAGAGTCAATAATTAAAACCATGGTTGAATGCACAGAAAATATTACCCTTAAATAAGTAAAAAACTAAACAGAGCCATTAACAATAATAGTATTAGCAGTAGCTAAAATTTACTGGGTATTTTTCATGAATTCTCTCCCTTAATTTTAACAACCCTAACATTGGCCCATTCTACAGAACAGGAACTGAGGTTCAGAGCACTTATGTAACTTCCCTAACATGGAGAAGCTCATTAGTGTAGAGTGGGAATTCAAAGAGACTCCAGGACTGTATGTTGTTGTCATTCCAAAAAAACCATACTTGGCCATTCTGGAAAACAGGAACACATTCAACTTCACAGCAGTTTTAAAAATTAAAATTTCTTGAGGGTTAGGTATCCTGTGATACCTTGTCTAAAAGTTCCCTGTGTTCAAGGAGTCTCTCTGGTGTCCAGGCAGAAGTATCCGCTCCTGTTCTCATGCTCAGAATCGCAGGGCTGCTCTTTATGAATCAGGCTTTGTGGACACTGTTGTGAGACTGTGAAACAAGTCAAATTTAGTTCTGTTTCTCAAAAGTTCTAAGCAGCCTGGCAGAAAATCTGTCCAGTGACATATAGAGCTCTGTGAGTAAAGAATTCAGACTTCAAGAGTCCGACTTGAACGACCCAAAGTTGGATGTCAGTGAACTGCAAAGGGAAAACTAGAATAGGAGATAGTCCAAGGAAAAGAAAGGAGAACCTAGGATGAGACAAAATGTATAATGCAGCTTCTTCGAGGATGTTCTCACTACCGTATCCCATTCTGTCCCAGAAATTAAACACCTGATAGACTTTAAAATACATTTCAAAGGCACTGAAGTGCCTGTGTGATTACTACAGTGTCACCGAAGGACAGAGCTTCCTCACAACCTATATTTCCCATCTGGATAGAAGCCTGGCTTCCAAAATTTAAATGTTTAAAATAATAAATAAATAAAATTAGAACTATTATATACTTAGATATTACTTAGTAAAAGCCAATGACCTTGCTTTGATGTTACAATTATTTTTTTCCATCCTTGTGATCTTTTAAATATTTCTCATCTGTTTTTCCCACAGGTGGACCTGTAATTGATTTGCCTCTAGAATATACAGAGGTTGTGAAATACAGAGCAGGTACATCAGTAAAGCTCAGAGCTGGCATTTCTGGCAAACCTGAGCCTACAATTGAGTGGTATAAAGATGATAAAGAGTTACAAACTAATGCACTGGTGTGTGTCGAAAATACCACCGACCTTGCATCTATACTCATCAAAGATGCAAGTCGCCTGAATAGTGGAAGCTATGAACTAAAACTAAGGAATGCCATGGGCTCAGCCTCGGCCACCATCAGAGTACAGATCCTTGGTAGGTGCTGCTGATAGGCCAATGTCATATTTTGGTTGCCTAGAACTTAGCAATTTTAAATTAGTAGCTTTTTAAAAAGTACTGACTGACATATTGTTTTATTCTTTCATTCACAGACAAACCAGGACCTCCGGGTGGTCCCATTGAATTTAAGACGGTCACTGCTGAAAAAATAACCCTTCTCTGGCGCCCTCCAGTGGATGATGGTGGTGCAAAAATCACTCACTACATCGTGGAAAAACGTGAGACAAGCCGCGTAGTGTGGTCTATGGTGTCTGAAAATTTGGAAGAGTGCATCATAACCACCACCAAAATTATCAAAGGAAATGAATACATCTTCCGGGTTCGAGCCGTAAACAAATATGGAATTGGGGATCCACTGGAATCTGACCCCGTGGTAGCAAAGAATGCCTTTGGTGAGACATGAGTTCATCAGCAAACTGAAATCGAATGTTTGAAATTTTTCAAATGAATTACTCTGCTAGCTTGTATGTTTTCTCAGAATGATTTTCTTAGAATGTTTTCTTTTGTCTCACATCTCCCCTCACTGTCATCTTTGTCACAAGGGAAAGGATAGTCAGTGAAACTACTATACTATACTCTTGCATAGGATTTGAAGATTGAAAGGTAGAATTTATCAGTGATGTCAATCCTTCAAACTCATTTTTTCCTTTTTCTTTCTAAATAGTTACTCCTGGGCCTCCAGGCATACCAGAGGTAACCAAGATTACCAAGAATTCAATGACTGTTGTCTGGAGCAGGCCAGTTGCAGATGGTGGCAGTGAAGTAAGCGGCTATTTCCTTGAGAAAAGAGATAAGAAGAGTCTAGCATGGTTTAAAGTCTTAAAGGAGACTATCCGTGACACCAGAGAGAAAGTGACCGGACTAACGGAAAACAGTGACTACCAATACCGAGTTTGTGCTGTAAATGCTGCTGGTCAGGGTCCATTTTCTGAACCATCTGACTTCTACAAAGCTGCCGATCCAATCGGTAAGTGCTCATCAACGCAGCATCTTCACCTATGTCTCCTTCATGTCCCCTAAATTGTACATGACCATGTAATCACTGAGTGTAATTCTGGTCATTCCAGACCCTCCAGGCCCACCAGCTAAGATAAGAGTCGCAGATTCAACCAAATCCTCTATCACTCTTGGCTGGAGTAAACCCGTCTATGACGGAGGCAGTGCTGTTACTGGATACGTTGTTGCGATGAGACAAGGAGAGGAAGAGGAATGGACTATTGTCTCTACCAAGGGAGAAGTCAGAACCACAGAATATGTGGTATCGAACCTGACACCTGGAGTCAACTACTACTTCCAGGTATCTGCTGTAAACTGTGCTGGACAAGGAGAACCTATAGAAATGACTGAACCTGTGCAAGCTAAAGATATACTTGGTATGTACCTACTCGTATCGTTGTGTGTTGTTGTTGTTGTTTCATTCATTTTCTTGCTTTAAAATTCAAAATTTATGTCCATTTTATGTCTACAGAGGAACCAGAGATTGACCTAGATGTGGCTCTCAGAACCTCTGTTATAGCTAAAGCTGGTGAAGACGTACAAGTGTTGATTCCCTTCAAAGGCAGACCTCCACCTACTGTCACATGGAGAAAAGATGAGAAGAATCTTGGCAGTGATGCCAGATACAACATTCAGAACACTGATTCATCTTCATTACTCATCATTCCTCAAGTCACTCGCAACGATACAGGGAAATATATTCTCACAATAGAAAATGGCGTTGGTCAAGCAAAGTCTTCCACTGTGAACGTTAAAGTGCTGGATACACCAGCCGCCTGCCAGAAACTACAGGTGAAACATGTTTCTCGAGGCACAGTCACTCTGTTCTGGGATCCTCCTCTCATTGACGGAGGATCTCCCATAATCAATTATGTCATTGAAAAGAGGGATGCCACCAAGAGAACATGGTCTTCAGTGTCACACAAATGTACCAGTACAACCTTTAAGATAACAGATTTGTCAGAGAAAACTCCATTCTTCTTCAGAGTTCTTGCAGAAAATGAAATTGGAGTTGGGGAGCCCTGTGAAACTACTGAGCCAGTGAAGGCTGCTGAAGTCCCAGCTCCTATCCGTGATCTTTCCGTGAAAGACTCAACAAAGACATCTGTCACCCTGAGCTGGACCAAGCCTGACTTTGATGGTGGTAGCATCATCACAGAATATGTTGTGGAAAGGAAAGGGAAAGGTGAACAAACATGGTCACATGCCGGCACAAGTAAGACCTGTGAAATTGAAGTTACCCAACTTAAGGAACAGTCAGTCCTGGAATTCAGAGTATCTGCCAAAAATGAGAAAGGACTCAGTGATGCTGTTACTATTGGGCCAATTACAGTGAAAGAACTTGTGATTACACCTGAAGTTGACCTGTCAGATATCCCTGGGGCACAGATCGCTGTGAGAATTGGGCATAATGTACACCTCGAATTGCCTTATAAAGGAAAACCTAAACCATCTATCAGTTGGATGAAAGATGGTTTGCCACTGAAAGAAACCGAGCATGTTCGTTTCAGTAAAACCGAAAACAAAATTACTTTGAGTATTAAGAACGTCAAGAAAGAAAACGGAGGGAAATACACCCTTATTCTCGATAATGCTGTCTGTAGAAACGCCTATCCCATTACAATCATCACACTTGGCCCACCGTCCAAGCCCAAAGGGCCCATTCGATTTGATGAAATCAAGGCTGACAGTGTCATCATGTCCTGGGATGTGCCTGAAGATGACGGAGGAGGAGAAATTACCTGTTACAGCATTGGGAAGCGGGAAACTTCACAAACTAATTGGAAGATGGTGTGTTCAAGTGTTGCCCGGACAACTTTCAAAGTTCCTAATCTGGTCAAAGATGCTGAATACCAGTTTAGGGTTAGGGCAGAAAATAGATACGGAGTCAGCGAGCCACTTGTCTCAAACATTATTGTGGCAAAACACCAGTTCAGGATTCCTGGCCCCCCAGGAAAGCCAGTTGTATACAACGTGACTTCTGATGGCATGTCACTAACTTGGGACGCTCCAGTTTATGATGGTGGTTCAGAAGTTACTGGATTCCATGTTGAAAAGAAAGAAAGAAATAGCATCCTCTGGCAAAGAGTTAACACATCACCAATATCTGGAAGAGAATATAGAGTTACGGGACTCATGGAAGGCCTAGATTACCAGTTCCGTGTATATGCTGAAAATTCTGCTGGCCTAAGCTCGCCCAGTGACCCAAGCAAATTTACTTTAGCTGTTTCTCCAGTAGGTAAGTAACTGAATATTTCTGGAATATATCTAATTCAGCAACTGAATATCCTACTACAAACACACACTGCTTTTCTTCCACTTATCTGCTCCTCACCTATCTTCTGTCCACTCTCGAGAGCTAGTTGAGTAAAGCAAAGGGAATGATTTTAAGTCAGTCTAATTCTTTCAAGTTCTTTTTAAAGCTTAGCTACAAAAAAAAATATGAAATTAAAGTTAGCTTGGGGGATTTATTTTTTTCTTCCACTGTGAATGAATTGATGATAAAAATGGATTACAGAAATGATAGAGTTAATTTCCATACTTTTTCAGACCCTCCTGGCACTCCTGACTACATTGATGTCACCCGGGAAACCATCACACTTAAATGGAACCCACCCCTGCGTGACGGGGGCAGTAAGATTGTGGCCTACAGCATTGAGAAACGGCAAGGGAGCGATCGCTGGGTCAGATGCAACTTTACTGACGTCAGTGAATGTCAGTACACAGTCACAGGACTTAGTCCTGGGGACCGATACGAGTTCAGAATAATTGCAAGAAATGCCGTCGGTACCATAAGTCCGCCTTCACAGTCTTCTGGCATTATCATGACAAGAGACGAAAATGGTGAGCATTTCCAACTGATCGCCAAACACGCTTAAGAGCAGTCACTTTTTTTTTTTTTTTTTTTTTTGACAGAGATCACAAGTAGGCAGTGAGGCAGGCAGAGAGAGAGGAGGCAGGCTCCCCACAGAGCAGAGAGCCCGATATGGGACTCAATCCCAGGACCCTGAGATCATGACCTGAGCTGAAGGCAGAGGCTTGAACCCACTGAGCCACCCAGGCGCCCCAAGAGCAGTCACGTTTTTTAAAGATACCTTTGGCCCCGGTCTATAACAGGGGAACGAGAATACCATTTCATATAGATTTCCCAGGACTGCTATGTGGATGAATTAGATTTTCTACCTTTCAAATAAAAAGAAGGAAAAAAATTAACTAATTAGCATTGATTCTTTTTAGCATGATTATTGTTTCACTCTGTTGCCATATAAATAGCATGCAAATGGGAAGAAGTTTTGAGTTTTGTAATTCCAGTCCTTTATAATAAAAACACTCTCAAGAATAACTGTCCAGCTTTTCTGAAGTTACTAAAATACAGCACACCCCTGTGGTACAGTCCTCCCCTTGCTTGAGTGCAGCTGATGACCTCCTACAGGAATTTGTTTGAATATACAGCAGCATTAGGAAGTAAATGATCTATAAATATCTTCTAATTACAAATGGCAATGCAAGATTAATAACACGATAGACATAAAAAGGGGATGACTTCGTAGCATGCAGATGCCCTGCCCCATAATCTCGATTCTCAATTCTCAATCCTGCTTTCACAACAAGCTTTGGTAACACAGGATATACATTACCATTCCAGGCTTTAGGATATGGTGCTAATGAAAAACATGCTTACGTTTTTATCTAGCCAAACTAACGCATATTATTTCTATATCTTTTATAGTTCCACCAACTGTAGAGTTTGGCCCTGAGTACTTTGATGGTCTCATTATTAAGTCTGGAGAGAGCCTCAGAATTAAAGCTTTGGTGCAGGGACGGCCAGTACCTCGAGTAACTTGGTTCAAAGATGGAGTAGAAATTGAAAAGAAGATGAATATGGAAATAACTGATGTCCTAGGATCCACCAGCCTTTTTGTTAGAGATGCTACCCGGGACCATCGTGGTGTATATTGTGTGGAAGCCAAAAATGCATCTGGCTCCTCAAAAGCAGAAATTACAGTGAAAGTACAAGGTACTTGTGAAACAACTTCTTAATCTTATAATTTATAGGACTTGGGTTAGAGACATGCCTGATTGTACTTTAAGGGGCAAGGAAAAATTAACTCTGGAACCTTTTCTTACAGACACACCAGGAAAAGTAGTTGGGCCAATAAGATTCACCAATATCACTGGCGAGAAGGTGACCCTGTGGTGGGATGCTCCTGTCAATGACGGCTGTGCTCCCGTCACTCACTACATCATTGAGAAACGGGAAACCAGCAGACTTTCTTGGGCACTAATTGAAGATAACTGCCAGGCCCACAGCTATACTGCCACCAAACTAATAAATGGCAATGAATACCAATTCCGTGTTTCTGCAGTTAACAAGTTTGGTGTTGGGAGGCCGCTTGATTCTGACCCAGTAGTTGCTCAAATACAATACAGTAAGTATCTGGTGTTTTTCTAAGGGGTACCATGTCGTAAGATTAACTTCCAATCCACATGTCTAATTTGTCTTAATTTTACAGCTGTTCCTGATGCCCCCGGCACTCCAGAACCTAGTAATATAACTGGCAATAGCATTACCCTGACATGGGCGAGGCCAGAATCAGATGGTGGCAACGAAATTCAACAATACATCCTTGAAAGGAGAGAAAAGAAAAGCACACGATGGGTAAAGGTGATCAGCAAACGACCAATCTCTGAGACGAGATTCAAAGTCACTGGTCTGATAGAGGGCAATGAGTATGAATTCCACGTCATGGCTGAAAATGCAGCAGGAGTGGGACCTGCAAGTGGTATCTCAAGACTAATCAAATGTCGAGAGCCGGTCAGCCCACCAAGTGCTCCCACTGTGGTCAAGGTGACCGACACGTCCAAGACAACCGTGAGCTTAGAATGGTCTAAGCCAGTGTTTGATGGCGGCATGGAAATAATTGGATATATCATTGAAATGTGCAAAGCTGACTTAGGAGACTGGCAAAAGGTAAATGCAGAGGCGTGTGTGAAAATGAGATACACAGTCACTGACCTGCAAGCAGGTGAAGAATACAAATTCCGGGTTAGTGCTATCAACGGTGCTGGAAAAGGAGAGAGCTGCGAAGTGACCGGCGCAATTAAAGCAGTTGACCGATTAGCAGCTCCTGAGTTAGACATTGATGCAAACTTCAAGCAGACCCATATTGTTAGAGCTGGGGCCAGTATCCGCCTCTTCATTGCCTACCAGGGTAGACCGACTCCTACGGCTGTGTGGACCAAGTCTGACTCCAACCTGAGCATTCGGGCTGACATCCACACAACAGACTCCTTCAGCACCCTCACTGTGGAAAACTGCAACAGAAATGATGCAGGGAAATACACCCTTACCGTAGAAAACAACAGTGGTAGTAAGTCAATCACATTCACTGTAAAGGTGCTAGACACTCCAGGCCCACCTGGCCCAATCACTTTCAAGGATGTGACCCGTGGATCTGTTACACTGATGTGGGATGCTCCTATCCTTGATGGGGGTGCCCGAATCCATCATTATGTGGTAGAAAAACGAGAAGCAAGTCGTCGTAGCTGGCAGGCTATCAGTGAAAAATGCACTCGTCAGATCCTCAAGGTCAGTGACCTGGCAGAAGGCGTTCCATACTATTTCCGTGTTTCTGCTGAAAATGAGTACGGTGTGGGTGAACCCTATGAAATGGCAGAACCGATCGTAGCCACAGAACAGCCCGCTCCACCTAAGAGACTTGACATCATTGACACGAGCAAATCGTCGGCAGTCTTAGCATGGCTTAAACCCGACCATGATGGAGGCAGCCGGATCACTGGCTACCTTCTCGAAATGAGACAAAAGGGATCTGACTTCTGGGTAGAGGCTGGTCGCACCAAACAGATGACTTTCACAGTGGAGCGCCTGGTTGAGAACACCGAATACGAATTCCGTGTGAAGGCCAAGAATGATGCTGGCTACAGCGAACCCAGGGAAGCCTTCTCCTCCGTCATCATCAAGGAGCCTCAAATTGAGCCCACTGCTGATCTCACTGGAATTACTAATCAGCTCATAACTTGCAAAGCAGGAAGCACATTTACCATTGATGTCCCAATCACTGGTCGTCCTGCTCCCAAAGTAACATGGAAGCTTGAAGAAATGAGACTTAAGGAGACAGATCGAGTGAGTATCACAACAACAAAAGACAGAACCACCCTGTCTGTGAAGGATAGCATGAGAGGTGACTCTGGAAGATACTTCCTGACCCTGGAAAATACAGCTGGTGTTAAAACATTTACCATCACAGTTGTGGTCATTGGAAGGCCAGGCCCAGTAACTGGCCCCATTGAGGTCTCATCTGTCTCGGCTGAATCGTGTGTCCTGTCATGGGCTGAACCTAAAGATGATGGAGGCACTGACATTACCAATTACATAGTTGAAAAGCGTGAATCGGGTACAACAGCTTGGCAGCTTGTCAATTCCAGCGTCAAGCGCACTCAGATTAAAGTCACTCATCTCACAAAATACATGGAATATTCTTTCCGGGTCAGTTCAGAGAACAGATTTGGTGTCAGCAAGCCTCTAGAATCAGCACCAATAATTGCAGAGCATCCATTCGGTGAGAAAAATAAAAATATTTCAAACTTCATTATTAAGTATTTCCCCTGAATTTTATAAAATTGTATTCATATTTGATGCCTTTGTTTGTATTTAGTCCCGCCAAGTGCTCCTACCAGACCTGAAGTCTACCATGTGTCTGCCAATGCCATGTCCATTCGTTGGGAAGAACCTTACCATGATGGTGGCAGTAAAATCATTGGCTACTGGGTTGAGAAGAAAGAACGGAACACCATTCTTTGGGTGAAAGAAAACAAAGTGCCATGCTTAGAGTGCAACTACAAAGTGAGTGGTTTGGTAGAAGGACTTGAATACCAGTTCAGAACATATGCACTCAATGCTGCAGGTGTTAGCAAAGCCAGTGAAGCTTCAAGACCTATGATGGCTCAAAACCCAGTTGGTATGTATCAAAATTGAATGGGTACATTAGTTTATCATCATCATCGACACTAGAATTCAGAGTTGTATTTTTTTTTAACTTGACTTTCACATCCCTTCCAGATGCACCAGGAAGACCAGAGGTGACAGATGTCACAAGATCAACAGTGTCACTGATTTGGTCTGCCCCAGTTTATGATGGTGGCAGCAAGGTGGTGGGCTACATCGTAGAGCGTAAGCCTGTCAGTGAGGTTGGAGATGGTCGCTGGCTAAAATGCAACTATACCATCGTATCTGACAATTTCTTCACTGTGACTGCTCTCAGTGAAGGAGACACTTATGAATTCCGTGTGTTGGCTAAGAATGCAGCAGGAGTAATTAGCAAAGGATCAGAATCCACAGGCCCTGTCACTTGCAGAGATGAATATGGTAAAAATAATAATAATAATAATAATAAAATAATAATCAATGTACTCCTTTTAAATGATCACAATTTTTGTGAAAATAAACGGTCCTATATTTATTCATATCCATTCTGTCTGTGATAGCTCCACCCAAAGCTGAACTGGATGCCAGATTACAGGGTGACCTGGTTACCATCAGAGCAGGCTCGGATCTCGTCCTCGATGCTGCAGTTGGTGGCAAACCTGAACCCAAAATTATCTGGACCAAAGGGGACAAGGAACTAGATCTCTGTGAAAAGGTCTCTTTGCAGTATACAGGCAAGCGTGCAACTGCTGTGATCAAGTTCTGTGACAGAAGTGACAGCGGAAAATACACATTAACAGTGAAGAATGCCAGTGGGACCAAGGCTGTGTCTGTCCTGGTCAAAGTTCTTGGTAAGCCTGTCAGATGTTCTTTTAGTTTGTATAGCATTTTCATGTGTGGGTAGAAAAAAAAACATCTGAATCACTGCTTACCATTCACACCTGTTTCAGATTCCCCTGGCCCATGTGGAAAGCTCACTGTCAGCAGAGTGACAGAGGAAAAGTGCACTTTAGCCTGGAGCCTTCCTCAGGAAGATGGAGGGGCAGAAATAACTCACTACATCGTGGAAAGACGAGAGACTAGCAGGCTCAACTGGGTGATCGTTGAAGGCGAATGCCCAACCCTGTCCCTCGTTGTTACCAGACTCATCAAGAACAATGAATACATATTCCGAGTGCGGGCAGTGAACAAATATGGCCCTGGTGTGCCTATTGAATCAGAGCCAATTATAGCCAGAAACTCATTCAGTGAGTATTAACACTCTGCAACAACTTGGTAGTTAAATATAATGGGATTGGGGGCAAGGGGGACTATCCTATCAATAGTGATTTTGTATAATTCTGACCATCCTCACTTTCATAAAAATATAAACAGCTATTCCATCACAACCGGGCATACCCGAAGAAGTTGGGGCCGGCAAAGAGCATATCATCATCCAGTGGACAAAACCTGAATCTGATGGTGGTAATGAGATCAACAACTATCTAGTAGACAAACGTGAGAAAAAGAGCCTGCGCTGGACACGTGTCAACAAAGACTACGTGGTATACGATACCAGGCTGAAGGTGACTGGCCTCATGGAAGGTTGTGATTACCAGTTCCGGGTCACCGCGGTGAACGCTGCTGGTAACAGTGAACCCAGCGAAGCTTCCAACTTTATCTCATGCCGAGAACCATCATGTGAGTTCTAAGAATCAGACACAAACCTAATGCCCATTAAAACCATGTTACAAATTTTCCAATATACCATTTTCAAGAACCTCTAGAATTTATGAATGACCTAGAAAAGCATATGCTTATTAGAGGAATCTTAAATATAGCTAGGCCAGAACATTTTAACCACTACTTCTGTTGATAAGTTGGCAGTTACATCGCTAAAAATTATCATAGTATTTTCCAGTCTATGAAAAAATAATTTTACTACCAATATGAAAGAGATATATTTTGTGAATATTCCTAAAAATGGGAAAAATGTGGCATGTGATAATAATTACTAAAAAGAAAAAAGATGTCTTGTTTAAGAAGAGCATAAAGGTTAGTATTCTAACAAGTGCCTAACAAAATTGTCATAAGAGCTTCAAAAATAAGTGGCAAATCCTTGTACAGAGTTTGAGCCTGACTAAAAAGAATAAACCACTGTGACTGAATAGTGGAAGAAGAGGAAACCACTTTGCATACTCAGTAGAAACACAGAGGTGACAAGTGATACTAACCCTGTGGGAGCTGAGTGACTAAGGGATAGTGCCTGAGAACAGGTATTTTTAAGCAATGAGCAGAGCTAGAAGAATCCGACATATCTAGCCAAAGTAGCAGGAAGAAACCACTTACCTTTCCTAAGGAAATGTAATTTTTCAATAAAATATTAATGATGTTGATATATGAATAATAATGATATAGCATTCAGCGCTATCCTATAAAATCAGAAGAGCCCAGTTATACAGATTATCTTGGTGAGTGTGGACAAAAAAAAAAAAATGCCTTACTCTTCTGGGGGTGGGAGAATCAGAAGAAAGGGAAGGTGACCACATACTTGTGGGTTAAGATGCAGAGATCATAAGGTGACTTGTATTTCTTATGGCCAGTAAGGATACAACTTAATGAATCCTTTTTTAAAAAATTTTAATCCTTTACTACACTATAGAAAGACCTTTTAAAATATTGACTTTAATAAATCACAGTTTTTTTTTTTTCCTTATAAACCTTATTAAAAGACCTTTTGAAATACTGGTGGCGGGGCGGGGAGAGTAATAATGCCTTTGTGAGTCTTGAAAACCAAAAATATAAACCCTCAAACCTTCCTTATTTGTATAATATGTGAACTCGCCCTTTTTAAATTCCATAGATACCCCTGGACCACCTTCTGCTCCAAGAGTTGTGGATACCACCAAGACCAGCATTAGTTTGGCATGGACCAAGCCCATGTATGATGGTGGCATTGACATCATAGGATACGTTCTTGAAATGCAAGAGAAAGACACTGATCACTGGTACCGAGTGCATACCAATGCCACAATAAGAAATACTGAATTCACTGTGCCAGAGCTTAAAATGGGCCAGAAATACTCCTTCAGGGTTGCTGCTGTGAATGCGAAGGGTATGAGTGAATACAGCGAGTCAACTGCTGAAATTGAGCCCGTGGAAAGACTAGGTATTTATAATAAAAGCTTTTAGGTGAATTTTTTCTCATCGCACCTATTCATAAATTAAGTTTTGACATTTGCTTTCCAGAAATACCAGACCTAGAGCTTGCCGATGATTTAAAGAAGACTGTGACCATCAGAGCTGGGGCCTCATTGCGCCTGATGGTGTCTGTATCTGGAAGACCACCTCCCGTCATCACATGGAGCAAGAAGGGCATTGACCTTGCAAACCGGGCCATTATTGACACCACTGACAGCTACTCTTTACTTATTGTGGACAAAGTTAACCGGTATGATGCTGGAAAATACACTATTGAAGCTGAAAATCAATCTGGCAAGAAATCAGCAACAGTCCTTGTTAAAGTATATGGTAAGTATTTGTCTTAAAATTGACTACACTCTAAGTAGATTTCTTAAAAAAAAAAACAAAAAAAAAAAAAAACCTTTGACCTAAGATTGATCACCTCTCTAGAGAGAAACCATGTTGAATACATGTTCCTGAAAAACACAAAACAGATCTACCAACCAATCAGCAAATAAGTTTGAATCTTACATTCTACTTTTTTAGATACTCCTGGTCCCTGTCCTTCAGTGAGAGTTAAAGAAGTATCAAGAGATTCTGTAACCATTACCTGGGAAATTCCCACAATTGATGGTGGAGCTCCTGTCAACAATTACATTATTGAGAAACGTGAAGCTGCCATGAGAGCATTCAAAACAGTAACTACCAAATGCAGCAAGACACTTTACCGAATTTCCGGACTTGTAGAAGGAACCATGTACTATTTCCGAGTGTTGCCGGAAAATATTTATGGCATAGGGGAACCATGTGAAACATCTGATGCAGTTCTGGTCTCAGAAGTACCTCTGGTGCCTACAAAGCTAGAAGTGGTCGATGTCACCAAATCAACTGTCACTCTGGCCTGGGAAAAACCACTCTACGATGGTGGTAGCCGACTCACAGGATATGTCCTTGAGGCCTGCAAAGCTGGCACCGAGAGGTGGATGAAGGTCGTCACCTTAAAACCCACAGTCCTAGAGCACACTGTTATTTCCTTAAACGAAGGTGAACAGTATCTATTTAGAGTAAGGGCACAAAATGAGAAAGGCGTGTCAGAACCAAGAGAGATCGTCACAGCCGTGACTGTACAAGACCTCAGAGGTATGTACCAAATCAACAAAAACAACCATAACAGTGATGTAAAGAAAACATTCAGAATTCATGATACTTTGTCCTTAGAAATAATGCTTAAAAATTAAGGCCTATTCTCTTTCTCCTAGTGTTGCCAACAATCGATCTTTCTACAATGCCTCAGAAGACCGTTCATGTCCCAGCCGGCAGACCAGTGGAGCTCGTGATACCAATCGCTGGTCGCCCACCTCCTGCTGCTTCCTGGTTCTTTGCTGGTTCGAAACTAAGAGAATCAGAGCGTGTCACGGTTGAAACTCATAGTAAAGTAGCCAAATTAACCATCCGTGAAACCACCATCAGAGATACTGGAGAATATACACTTGAACTGAAGAATGTCACTGGAACTACTTCAGAGACCATTAAAGTTATCATTCTTGGTAAGGATGTGTGACAAAGACACATGTGAGTTGTTGATGTTCAGTCACCCAATTGTGATTTGAAGTGAAAATTAATTTTCCGGATTTCTTTCTCTTTCATAGACAAGCCTGGTCCTCCAACTGGGCCTATTAAGATTGATGAAATTGATGCTACTTCAATTACCATTTCCTGGGAACCACCCAAATTGGATGGTGGCGCTCCATTGAGCGGTTATGTGGTCGAACAGCGTGATGCCCATCGTCCAGGATGGCTGCCAGTGTCTGAATCCGTGACTAGACAGACATTTAAGTTTACCAGACTCACTGAAGGCAATGAGTATGTGTTCCGTGTGGCTGCAACGAACCGCTTCGGGATTGGCTCTTACTTGCAGTCTGAGGTCATAGAATGTCGCAGCAGCATCAGTAAGTGCTTGGACCCTTAAGACTACCATTCTCCCCACCTGATTCTGAAAGTTGGCAGAAGGGAATTTGTTTTTACTATGTACTAAGGAAAAAGAGGTCCCAAAATTAACCCTACGGTCTTTCTAAAGTTTCCTGGAGGTTTTCAACAGCGGTTTTTGTTTGTTTGTTTGTTTGTTTGTTTTAATGAAAAAGAGGAAGGAGAAAAGGAATGAGGGAGACAGGGGGGACTGGCTAGGTTATAGTGAGGAAAAAAATACAGAATACATGCCTAGTAAATGTTTACAAAATTAAAGAAAATGAGGAGCCTCAAGAAAAGTATAAAAATAAAAACATTGAAAAAATAGTCACAAGTCTTATATGCTATTTAAAAGGCTAAGACATACTTACAGAAATGTGTGTGTCTTTATTTTATTCTCATTGCCATAATGTGTTTACCTCTGTCTGACTGCAGGTATTCCAGGACCTCCAGAAACATTACAAATATTTGATGTCTCCCGTGATGGCATGACACTGACTTGGTATCCACCAGAAAACGATGGTGGCTCCCAAGTGACTGGATATATCATTGAACGCAAAGAAGTGAGAGCAGATCGATGGGTCCGTGTAAATAAAGTACCAGTGACGATGACACGGTACCGTTCCACTGGCCTTATTGAAGGCTTAGAATATGAACACCGTGTCACAGCCATTAACGTGAGAGGGACTGGGAAACCAAGTCGTCCTTCCAAACCCATCGTTGCCATGGATCCAATTGGTAAATACATTGTGTATAGGTCAATTTTTTGAGGTATAATTTAAATATAGTAAAATTTATGATGTCACCAAATCAACTGTCACTCTGGCCTGGGAAAAACCACTCTATGATGGTGGTAGCCGACTTCTGAAAAGGTCCTGTTTGTAAGCACCACCACAGTCAAAATATAGAGTTCTTAAAAAAAAAATATATATATATATATATATATATATAGAGAGAGAGAGAGAGAGAGAGAGAGTTCATTCTTCCATCAGCTCAGAAAGTTCAGTTGTGGATCCCCTCCCCACTCCAGCCCCTAGCAGCTTGGGCAAGTAACTTTTTGTATTACCCTCTTGAAGCTATTCCCAATTCTTTAAAATGGGACTTATAATACGTGCTCTATATCAGTGCTTAGTTCTTTGAATAAGTTACTACTTCTAAAAGCACTTTGAGAGCTGATGATAAATGTAGGGTGGCAGTAGTGATCATAAATAAAGCACATTTAAGACTGAGGAAAAAGCAAGAGCTTTAAGTATTATTAACTGATAAAATGAATAAAATTTTAACAAAAAACTGTATTCTAATGTTTACACAATTCATTGCATGTTAGGTGGCACAGTTGGTTTTCAGCTTGGCAGCAACTTTAACAATATCTAATTGTCTTATTCTTTTTTTTTTTTAATTTATTTATTTGACAGAGAGAGATCACAAGTAGGCACAGAGGCAGGCAGAGAGAGAGAGAGAGAGAGAGAGAGGAGGAAGCAGGCTCCCTGCTAAGCAGAGAGCCCGATGTGGGACTAGATCCCAGGACCCTGAGATCATGACCTGAGCCGAAGGCAGCGGCTTAACCCACTGAGCCACCCAGGCGCCCTAATTGTCTTATTCTTAACCCCAGCTCCTCCAGGGAAGCCGCAAAACCCAAGAGTTACTGATACAACAAGGACATCAGTCTCCCTGGCCTGGAGTGTTCCAGAAGATGAAGGAGGATCTAAAGTCACAGGTTACTTGATTGAAATGCAAAAAGTAGATCAACACGAATGGACCAAATGTAACACCACCCCAACCAAGATTCGGGAGTATACCCTAACACATCTACCTCAGGGCGCTGAATATAGATTCCGTGTCCTAGCTTGTAACGCTGGTGGACCTGGGGAGCCTGCTGAAGTACCAGGAACAGTCAAAGTCACCGAAATGCTTGGTAAGAAATATGATCACTTACTTTCTGTGAATAATTGATTTATTTCTTAAGATTTATTTCTTACCATCCCACCCCACTGCCTAAGAAATGCTAATTGTAACTGGATCTTTTTTCCTAGAATATCCTGATTATGAACTTGATGAAAGATACCAAGAAGGTATCTTTGTGAGACAAGGTGGAGTCATCAGACTTACCATACCAATCAAAGGAAAACCATTCCCAATATGTAAATGGACCAAGGAAGGACAAGATGTTAGTAAACGTGCCATGATTGCAACCTCTGAAACACACACTGAGCTTGTAATCAAAGAAGCAGACAGGGATGATTCTGGCACTTATGACCTGGTTCTGGAAAACAAGTGTGGCAAGAAGACTGTCTACATCAAAGTCAGGGTGATAGGAAATCCCAACCCTCCTGAAGGGCCACTTGAATATGACGACATACAAGCTCGCTCTGTAAGGGTCAGCTGGAGACCCCCTGCCGATGATGGTGGTGCTGACATCTTAGGCTATATTCTCGAGAGACGAGAAGTGTCTAAAGCTGCCTGGTATACGATTGATTCCAGAGTCCGAGGTACATCTCTGGTGGTAAAGGGCCTCAAAGAGAATGTGGAATACCATTTCCGTGTTTCAGCTGAAAACCAGTTTGGCATAAGCAAACCCTTGAAATCTGAAGAACCAGTCATACCAAAAACACCACTGAGTAAGTACTCTTCCAACCACAACACTGTAAAAATTCTTCCAGTACTCTTTCATTTTGAGATGAAAGCCATCAGCTCACAAGATATGGGACTGTAGTCTCAACCCATGTTTTCTACTTCATATCCATAGATCCTCCGGAGCCTCCAAGCAATCCTCCAGAAGTACTCGATGTGACCAAGAGTTCTGTCAGCCTGTCTTGGTCCCGGCCCAAAGACGACGGTGGTTCTCGAGTCACAGGCTACTACATTGAACGCAAGGAGACATCAACGGACAAGTGGGTCAGGCACAACAAGACTCAGATAACGACCACAATGTACACAGTCACTGGGCTTGTTCCTGACGCAGAGTATCAGTTCCGCATCATCGCACAGAATGAGGTTGGCCTGAGCGAGACCAGCCCTGCTTCTGAACCAGTCGTTTGCAAAGATCCCTTTGGTAAGGAGAGAGTCTCTAAAGGGGTTCAAATCAAAGAGGCAAGCCATCTTGGGTCTTTCGCTTTTATGTCAGCAGTAAAACTGATTCCCTTTTCGATTGTTTGAAAATATTTCAGATAAGCCAAGCCAACCTGGAGAACTTGAGATTCTTTCAATATCCAAAGATAGTGTCACTCTACAGTGGGAGAAACCAGAATGTGATGGTGGCAAAGACATCCTTGGATACTGGGTTGAATACAGGCAGTCTGGAGACAGTGCCTGGAAGAAGAGCAATAAGGAGCGCATCAAGGACAGGCAGTTCACAATAGGGGGGTTGCTGGAAGCCACTGAATATGAATTCAGGGTTTTTGCTGAGAATGAGACCGGGCTTAGCAGACCTCGAAGAACTGCTATGTCTGTAAAAACTAAGCTAACATGTAAGTAGCCACTAGTTCTCTGCTTTTGACCTACAAACTAAGCAACGTATTAAGGCTCATTCTTCCTTGATATTAAGTAGATGTACAGAAAACCTTATTGGAGGAGAGCAAGTGTTTGGGAAGAGTGAACTCACTTTGGCATATACATAACAGGAAATAGCTGCCATGTTCTACAGAAGTCATTCCAAGCATGTAACCTCAGTAGATGTTAGGTGCAGTGACCTGAGCACATTCTTAGAGCAATTTCTCTTCAGATGCAATGGTTTGGGATTTCTTTATGCTTCCTAATAAGACTTGAAGGGTCAACAAATGTACCCCATTTCAGTAAACCTAAGTAAGGCAAAGATTCTTTCTATAGATTAATAGAGAGAATTCATAAATTTCCCCAGACCCCTTATAATTTCTGACTGTACACTTGATCTTGGCCAAAAGGCCGAGAAGCGATTGTCTCCTAACTGTAAAGAGGAAAGTCACTTACGTAATAATGTGATGATGTGCTCACTGAATCCCCATAAGACCCCAGGAAAAGTGCTATTAAATTTCTAGGTACTCGTGTGTAAATCATGGTATCTAAGAGAGTGTTAGTCAATAGGGTAAATTCATTCCTGCTATACAAGGGCAGAGGATTATAGATTTAGTAGTAATAATAATGCATTAATATTATCTTTCATATCCTTCAGCCGGAGAGGCTCCAGGAGTACGCAAAGAAATGGAGGATGTTACCACCAAGTTGGGTGAAGCTGCTCAGCTGTCATGCCAGATTGTTGGAAGGCCTCTTCCTGACATTAAATGGTACCGATTTGGAAAGGAGCTGGTACAAAGCCGGAAGTACAAAATGTCTTCAGATGGACGCACACATACACTAACCGTAATGACAGAGGAACAAGAAGATGAAGGTGTTTATACCTGCCTAGCTACTAATGAGGTTGGAGAAGTAGAAACCAGTAGTAAGCTTCTCCTGCAAGCAACACCACAGTTCCATCCCGGTTACCCACTGAAAGAGAAATATTATGGTGCTGTGGGTTCGACACTTCGACTTCATGTTATGTACATTGGTCGTCCAGTACCTTCCATCACTTGGTTCCATGGCCAGAAACTTCTGCAAAACTCAGAAAACATTACTATTGAAAACACTGAGCACTATACTCATCTTGTCATAAAGAATGTCCAACATAAGACTCATGCTGGGAAATACAAAGTTCAGCTCAGCAATATTTTTGGAACAGTTGATGCCATCCTTGATGTGGAAATACAAGGTATTTTATTTTAGTTTTTAGTGTTTTTTTTAATTTTCAAGAAAAAAAAAGATCTCAGGTGACCTACTACAAAAAACCACTATAATTGTATTTTCTCTCAACAGATAAACCAGACAAACCCACAGGACCAATTGTGATAGAAGCTCTGTTGAAGAACTCCGCAGTGATCAGCTGGAAACCACCCGCAGATGATGGAGGCTCCTGGATCACCAACTATGTGGTGGAGAAATGTGAGGCCAAGGAAGGAGCTGAATGGCAATTGGTGTCTTCAGCCATCTCGGTGACAACCTGCAGAATTGTAAACCTCACAGAAAATGCTGGCTATTACTTCCGGGTTTCAGCCCAAAACACTTTCGGCATCAGTGAGCCTCTAGAGGTTGCCTCAGTTGTGATCATTAAGAGTCCTTTTGGTGAGTACAATCTCTACAATCTTCCTACGGCAAAATTCCATCCTTACGCAAAACTCTTACTAATAGAAATAACGTTTGAAAGGAAATAGCCAAGATTTAGATAAAATACAAATGCCTTTTATCTCACTTAAACTGAACTTTTGCACATCTACAAGGGCAAATATAAACCCTAGTTCTTCTTTAAAAAATGAACTTTGTGTTTTGGTAAGTTTCTTAGCATAAAGTGACCCATTTCCTTTTTCTGGAATAGCTGTTCTAGCTTTGGAGGTGCTTGGGTGGCTCAGTGGGTTAAAGCCTCGGCTTTCAGCTCAGGTCATAATGCCAGGATCCTGGGATTGAACCCCGCATCAGGCTCTCTGCCCTGTGGAAAGCCTGCTTCCCCTTCTCTCTCTGCCTGTCTCTCTGCCTACTTGTGATCTCTGTCTGTAAAATGAATAAATAAAATCCTTTAAAAAATTAAATTAAATTTTTAAAAACTAAGCTTTTCATAAAGCTGCCTGTTTCACCTCATGACTCAAATCTCTCTTGTTTCTTTGAAACAGAAAAGCCAAGTGCTCCTGGCAAACCAACTATCACTGCTCTCACAAAAGATTCTTGTGTTGTGGCTTGGAAGCCACCTGCCAGTGATGGAGGTGCAAAGATTAGAAATTACTACCTTGAGAAACGTGAGAAGAAGCAGAATAAATGGATTGCTGTGACAACAGAAGAAATTCGAGAAACCGTCTTTTCAGTGCAAAACCTTATTGAAGGTCTTGAATATGAGTTCCGTGTGAAATGTGAAAATCTAGGTGGGGAGAGTGAATGGAGTGAAATATCAGAACCTGCCATTCCCAAATCTGATGTCCCAATTCAGGCACCACACTTTAAAGAGGAACTGAGAAATCTGAATGTCAGATATCAGAGCAATGCTACTTTGGTCTGCAAAGTGACTGGTCATCCGAAACCTATTGTGAAATGGTACAGACAAGGCAAAGAAATCATTGCAGATGGATTGAAGTACAGGATTCAAGAGTTTAAGGGTGGCTACCACCAGCTCATCATTGCAAGTGTCACAGATGATGATGCCACAGTTTACCAAGTCAGAGCTACCAACCAAGGGGGATCTGTGTCTGGCACCGCCTCCTTAGAAGTAGAAGGTAAAGACCTCAAATCTATAAAAACCAGTCTGGTGCTAGATGACATACTGTGAATTAGGAGTGGGGGTGGGGGAGTTGTTGCACTTAAATAGTGTTGAGTATTGCTAAATTGCATTCTTTCTTCTTTTATTCTGCTACAGTCCCAGCTAAGATACACTTGCCTAAAACTCTTGAAGGCATGGGAGCAGTTCATGCTCTCCGAGGGGAAGTGGTCAGCATCAAGATCCCTTTCAGTGGCAAACCAGACCCTGTGATCACCTGGCAGAAAGGACAAGATCTCATCGACAATAATGGCCACTACCAAGTTATTGTCACAAGATCTTTCACATCACTTGTTTTCCCCAGTGGAGTAGAGAGAAAAGATGCTGGATTCTATGTGGTCTGTGCTAAAAACAGATTTGGAATTGATCAGAAGACCGTTGAACTGGATGTGGCGGATGTTCCTGACCCACCCAGAGGAGTCAAAGTTAGTGACGTCTCACGAGATTCTGTCAACTTAACATGGACTGAGCCAGCTTCTGATGGTGGTAGCAAAATCACCAACTACATTGTTGAAAAGTGTGCAACTACTGCAGAAAGATGGCTCCGTGTAGGACAGGCCCGAGAAACACGTTATACCGTGATCAACTTATTTGGAAAAACAAGCTACCAGTTCCGTGTAATAGCTGAAAATAAATTTGGCCTGAGCAAGCCTTCTGAGCCTTCAGAACCAACCATAACCAAAGAAGATAAGACCAGAGCCATGAATTACGATGAAGAGGTAGATGAAACCAGGGAAGTTTCCATGACTAAAGCATCTCACTCCTCAACTAAGGAACTGTATGAGAAATATATGATTGCTGAGGATCTTGGGCGTGGTCAGTTTGGAATTGTCCACCGTTGTGTCGAAACATCCTCAAAGAAGACTTACATGGCCAAATTTGTTAAAGTCAAGGGGACTGATCAGGTTTTGGTAAAGAAGGAAATTTCCATTCTAAATATCGCCAGGCACAGAAACATCTTATACCTCCATGAATCATTTGAGAGCATGGAAGAATTAGTTATGATCTTTGAGTTCATATCAGGACTCGACATATTTGAGCGCATTAACACAAGTGCTTTTGAGCTTAATGAAAGAGAAATTGTAAGTTACGTTCGCCAGGTCTGTGAAGCACTTGAGTTCTTACATAGTCATAATATTGGACACTTTGACATTAGACCAGAAAATATCATTTACCAAACAAGAAGGAGCTCCACCATTAAAATCATAGAATTTGGTCAAGCCCGTCAGCTGAAGCCAGGGGACAACTTTAGGCTTCTGTTCACTGCCCCTGAATACTATGCACCTGAAGTCCACCAGCATGACGTTGTCAGTACGGCCACAGACATGTGGTCACTTGGAACACTGGTGTATGTGCTGTTAAGTGGTACCAATCCATTCCTGGCTGAAACTAACCAACAGATAATTGAGAACATCATGAACGCTGAATATACTTTTGAGGAAGAAGCATTCAAAGAGATTAGCCTTGAAGCCATGGATTTTGTTGACCGACTGTTAGTGAAAGAGAGAAAATCTCGCATGACGGCATCCGAGGCACTCCAGCATCCATGGCTAAAGCAGAAGATAGAAAGGGTCAGTACTAAAGTTATCAGAACACTAAAACATCGGCGTTACTACCACACTCTCATCAAGAAAGACCTCAACATGGTTGTGTCAGCGGCACGAATCTCTTGTGGTGGTGCCATTAGATCTCAGAAGGGAGTGAGTATTGCTAAAGTTAAAGTAGCATCCATTGAAATTGGCCCAGTTTCTGGACAGATAATGCATGCAGTTGGCGAAGAAGGAGGATGTGCCAAATATGTATGCAAAATTGAAAATTATGATCAGTCTACCCAAGTTACCTGGTACTTTGGAGTCAGACAGCTGGAGAACAGTGAGAAATATGAAATCACCTATGAAGATGGAGTAGCCACCATGTACATCAAAGACATTACCAAATTTGATGATGGCACCTATAGATGCAAAGTAGTCAATGACTATGGTGAAGATAGTTCTTATGCAGAACTATTTGTTAAAGGTGTGAGAGAAACTTACGACTATTACTGCCGTAGAACCATGAAGAAAATTAAGCGCAGAACTGACACGATGAGACTCCTGGAAAGGCCACCAGAATTTACCCTGCCTCTCTATAACAAGACCGCTTATGTGGGTGAAAATGTCCGATTTGGAGTGACTATAACTGTCCACCCAGAGCCTCGTGTAACATGGTATAAATCAGGGCAGAAGATCAAACCAGGTGATGATGATGCGAAGTACACTTTTGAGTCTGACAAGGGTCTTTACCAGTTAACGATCAGCAGTGTGACTACAGATGATGATGCTGAATATATGGTTGTGGCAAGGAACAAATACGGCGAGGACAGCTGTAAAGCAAAACTGACTGTAACCCCACACCCACCGCCAACAGATACAACCTTAAGACCCATGTTCAAACGGCTGCTGGCAAATGCAGAATGCCAAGAAGGCCAAAGTGTCTGCTTTGAGATCAGAGTGTCTGGCATCCCCCCACCAACATTAAAATGGGAGAAAGATGGCCAGCCACTGTCCCTTGGGCCTAACATTGAAATTATCCACGAAGGCCTGGATTATTATGCCTTGCACATCAGGGACACTTTGCCCGAAGACACGGGTTACTATAGGGTCACAGCCACGAACACAGCTGGATCCACCAGCTGCCAGGCTCACCTCCAAGTGGAACGCTTAAGGTATGTCAAGCAAGAATTCAAGACTAAGGAGGAGCGTGAACGACACGTCCAAAAGCAAATTGACAAAACGCTAAGAATGGCTGAAATTCTTTCTGGAACTGAAACGGTGCCACTGACACAGGTAGCCCAAGAGGCTCTGAGAGAAGCTGCCATCCTTTACAAACCAGCTGTAAGCACCAAGACTGTAAAAGGGGAATTCCGACTTGAGACGGAAGAAAAGAAGGAAGAGAGGAAACTCCGTATGCCTTATGAGGTACCAGAACCACGCAAGTACAAACAGACTACCATAGAAGAAGACCAACGCATTAAGCAATTTGTGCCTATGTCTGACATGAAATGGTACAAAAAGATCCGTGATCAATTTGAAATGCCTGGGAAAATTGACAGAGTTGTACAGAAAAGACCCAAGCGCATCCGCCTTTCAAGATGGGAACAGTTCTATGTGATGCCTCTTCCACGCATTACAGATCAATACAGACCTAAATGGCGTATTCCCAAACTCTCCCAAGATGATCTTGAAATGGTGAGACCAGCCCGCCGCCGCACACCTTCTCCTGATTATGACTTTTATTACAGACCTAGAAGACGTTCTCTTGGCGACATATCAGATGAAGAATTACTCCTTCCCATCGATGACTACTTGGCAATGAAAAGAACAGAGGAAGAGAGGCTGCGTCTTGAAGAAGAGCTTGAATTGGGTTTCTCAGCTTCACCGCCAAGTCGAAGCCCTCCACGTTTTGAGCTTTCTAGTCTGCGTTACACTTCACCACAAGCTCACGTCAAGGTGGAGGAAACCAGAAAAGACTTCAGGTATTCAACCTATCACATCCCCACAAGGGCTGAGACTAGCACGAGTTATGCAGAACTGCGGGAACGGCACGCCCGGGCCTCCTACAGGCAGCCGAAACAACGGCAGAGGATCATGGCTGAGAAAGAGGATGAAGAGTTGCTCCGCCCAGTTACCACCACCCAGCGCCTCTCGGAATACAGAAGTGAGCTTGACCATATGTTGAAGGAGGAAAAGTCTAGAAAGAAATCAAGGCGACAGAGAGAAGTGACAGAAATAACAGAAATTGAAGAAGAATATGAAATCTCAAAACACGCTCAGAGAGAGGCTTCCTCAAAACATGCTCATAGAGAGGCCTCCTCCTCCTCAGTGTCTAGACTACTGAGGCGGCGGCGTTCCCTGTCTCCAACCTATATCGAGTTAATGAGGCCAGTGTCTGAGCTCATCCGGCCACATCGAGCACCAGAGGAGGAATATGAAGATGACACAGAAAGAAGATCCCCTACTCCAGAGAGAACTCGCCCACGTTCCCCCAGCCCCGTGTCTAGTGAGAGATCACTCTCGAGATTTGAGAGGTCTGCAAGATTTGATATCTTTTCCAGGTATGAGTCCATGAAAGCTGCTTTAAAGACTCAGAAGACATCAGAAAGGATGTATGAAGTTCTGAGTCAGCAGCCTTTTACGCTGGACCATGCCCCCCGAATCACACTGAGAATGCGCTCCCACAGGGTACCATGTGGCCAAAATACCCGTTTTATCTTAAATGTTCAGTCTAAGCCAACCGCTGAGGTTAAATGGTACCACAATGGTGTCGAACTCCAGGAAAGCAGTAAGATTCATTACACCAACATGAGTGGGGTATTGACGCTAGAAATTCTGGACTGTCAAGCTGAGGACAGCGGAACATACCGCGCCGTGTGCACCAATTACAAAGGTGAGGCCTCCGACTACGCAACCTTGGATGTAACAGGTGGGGATTACACCACCTACGCTTCCCAGCGCAGAGACGAACAAGTCCCCGCGTCTGTTTTCCCTGAGCTGACAAGAACAGAGGAATACGCGGTCTCGTCATTCAAGAAAACATCTGAGATGGAAGCGTCTTCCTCGGTCAGGGAGATGAAGTCGCAGATGACCGAGACAAGGGAAAGTCTCTCAGCGTATGAACACCATGCATCCACGGAAATGAGAAGCGCAGCCATGGAACAAAAGTTGCTGGAAGAAAAAACCACACACAGGAAGATCAAGACGACTTTGGTGGGAGCAAGAATTCTGACGAAGCCAAGGTCCATCACCGTGTATGAAGGCGAGTCTGCGAGGTTTTCTTGTGATACTGACGGTGAGCCGGTACCCACTGTGGTCTGGCAGCGTGGTGGCCACGTGATAAGTTCTTCTGCTCGCCACCAAGTGACCACCACAAAGTACAAATCTACCTTCGAGATCTCTTCGGTTCAGGCTTCCGATGAGGGCAACTATAGCGTGGTGGTAGAAAACAGTGAAGGGAGGCAAGAAGCTCAGTTCACTCTGACCGTTCAAAAGGCCAGGGTTACTGAAAAAGCTGTGACCTCACCACCGAGAGTCAAATCTCCCGAGCCTCGAGTGAAATCTCCAGAAGCCGCTAAGTCTCCAAAACGAGTAAAATCCCCAGAACTGGTCACTTCTCACCCAAAAGCCGTCTCACCCACAGAAACCAAACCCACACCCACAGAGAAGGTTCAGCAGCTACCAGTCTCTGTCCCACCCAAGATAACACAGTCTCTGAAAGCAGAAGCTTCTAAAGATACTGTGAAGCTGACCTGCGCAGTCGAAAGTAGTGTATTATGCGCAAAAGAGGTGACCTGGTATAAAGATGGTAAGAAACTGAAGGAAGATGGGCATTTTCAGTTTCATTATTCAGCAGATGGTACCTATGAGCTCAAAATCCATAACCTCACAGAATCTGATAGTGGAGAATACATTTGTGAGATATCTAGCGAAGGTGGAACTTCTAAAACGAACTTCCACTTTATGGGACAAGCCTTTAAGAGTATCCATGAGCAGGTATCCAAGATATCAGAAACTAAGAAAGCGGCTCAGAAAACTGCTGAATCAACAGAAACCAAGAAAACTGAACCCAAAGTACCTGAACCAATTTTCTCAAAACCAGCCATCGTTACCGGGCTGCAGGATACAACTGCTTCTTCAGACAGCGTGGCTAAGTTTGCAGTTAAAGCTACTGGAGAACCCCGGCCCACCATCATCTGGACAAAGGATGGAAAGGTAAACCATTCTTAAATGTCTCTCAATTTTATCTCTTAAAAATCTCACCCCTTCCTCCCAAAAAATGTTTACACTTAACTTTTTAAAACTCAAATCACTTGCATTCTATAGGCTGTTACACAAGGAAGTAAATACAAACTCTCTGAAGACAAAGGAGTTTTCTTCTTAGAAGTTCATGAGACTGATACATCTGACAGTGGGCTTTATACTTGCACAGTAACAAATTCAGCTGGATCTGTGTCCTCTAGCTGCAAATTAACTATAAAAGGTAGGTTGGCTTTTGTTTTTACGAATATTTTGCAGAAAACGATAGCGGGAGGTTTTCCAAACATTCTCCCTTACACAAATACACACATTAAAGTATTAAAACTGTTTTCCAAATTCTAGAATACCATTTGTACACAAATAGAGAAATATAAGTATTTTTTAAAAGCATAATATTAGCATAAAAAGCATTTGATAAGTGCCAAATTATATGTGGTGGTATATAAGATTCCAAGAGGCAGCTGCTGTTCCCAGGAACACTTAGGAATGAAGTCAGGTCAATATACAAAATGTTACTGCTTCCATAAACCTTCACTCTTGCTAATTTTCCCAAGCAGTGCAATTAATAAAAGAGCTATATTACTTTTCCAATTAAAATTAGGTTGCTTTCAATCTTCTAAAATGTAATTCAGTTTTTTAATCAAAATTTCCTAAATCCACATGTATCCTGAATATCTCAACTATTCTTTTCAAGTCTTTTTCAAGTCATAGGAATCGTCTTCAATTTAAATAATTGTTATACTGATCTCAAAAGTCACGTATGACAACTTTCCAAGACTAGGACTGAGAAAGAACTCAATATTACCTACACTGCATACAAAAGACAACATCCCTTTCTTTGAGTCTTATTTATTTGCTTGCAGAATCTACAAAAGAGTAAAAAGGGTGGGGCCTCTTTCCAATTTCATTTGCCTTACAGAGTTTTCTTTTTTAGCTGTAAAAGACACTGAGGCACAGAAAGTATCTACACAAAAGACCTCTGAAATTACGTCACAAAAGAAGGCAGTTGTCCAAGAGGAAATCTCCCAAAAAGCCCTAATTTCTGAAGAAAAGAAATTAGCAGAGATGAAATCTCAAGAGAAGGCAGTTGTCCAAGAGGAAATTTCCCAAAAAGCCCTAATTTCTGAAGAAAAGAAATTAGCAGAGGTGAAATCTCAAGAGAAGGCAGTTGTCCAAGAAGAAATTTCCCAAAAAGCCCTAATTTCTGAAGAAATGAAAAAATCAGAGGTGAAATCTCAAGAAAAGTTAGCCCTCAAGGAGGAATCTTCAAAGGTTCAGATATCTGAAAAAGTCAAGAAATCAGAAGCAACCTCTCTGGAAAAATCCATTGTCCATGAGGAAATCACCAAAACATCACAGGCATCGGAAGAAATCAGAACGCATGCAGAGATTAAAGCATTTTCTACTCACATGAGCATAACCGATGGTCAGAAGGTGATCCTAAAAGCCAACATTGCTGGTGCTACCGATGTCAAATGGGTACTAAACGGCGTAGAGCTCACTAACTCCGACGAGTACAGATACGGTGTCTCGGGCAGCGATCAGACCCTAACCATCAAGCAGGTCGGTCACAAAGATGAAGGCATCCTCACCTGCATTGGCAAAACCAGCCAAGGGATCATCAAATGTCAGTACGATCTGACCCTGAGCAAAGAACTCTCTGATGCTCCAGCCTTCATCTCACAGCCCAGATCTCAAAATATTAATGAAGGACAAAATGTGGTCTTTTCTTGTGAAATCAGTGGTGAGCCATCCCCAGAAATCGAATGGTTTAAAAACAACTTGCCGGTAAGTTTAATCATGAGTATATCATTGAAGAAAATTTAAAAGGCCACATCTGTTCCTTAAGAGCTCAAAGAAACACTTCTTCCCCCCTCCTTACATTTTAGATTTCTGTTTCTTCAAAAATCAGTGTAAGTCGCTCCAAAAATGTATATTCTCTTGAAATCCGAAATGCGTCAATAAGCGACAGTGGGAAGTACACAGTCAAGGCCAAAAATTTCCGTGGCCAGTGTTCAGCTACTGCTTCCTTAACAGTCCTTCGTAAGTATATCTTTCCCATTTTCCTCACTTGCTTAAGGCCTTTATGTATTTTTTCCCCTTTGTCTTCTGAGCACAGCCAACTCTGAGAAGCCTCATTAAATTCCAAGTGTAAGCAGCACAGACCCCCCCCCCATGGGAATTCATCCTAATGCTCAAATTTTCTTTTCAGCTAAACAGATACGTGAACAAACTAACTTTTGAAGCCAAGCTAACAAGTCCCCTATTATATTTATTTTCAGAATGCACAAAATCTCTGTGATTTTCTATATGGCTAATCATTTTTCTCCTAGTTATTCTAGCCCCTGCATGTAATGTAATGATAGAAATCGAAAGATTTGTTTCTTGGAGACATTGAGCTAGCTCTTGACAAATGTATGTATCTGCTTATGCTTTCTCAGCAAATTGTTTGGGTTACATTGTGTGTGTGTGTGCGTGTGTGTGTAAGTTTCCATTTCTGCAAGTCAATGTCGACGTCCCCAATTAACCAGATGTCATTGATGTTCACTGTGTATCTGCTATGCTCCACAGCTCTAGTTGAAGAACCTCCCAGAGAGGTAGTATTGAGGACAAGTGGCGACACAAGCTTGCAAGGAAGCTTCTCGTCTCAGTCAATGCAAATGTCTGCCTCTAAGCAGGAGGCCTCCTTCAGCAGTTTCAGCAGCAGCAGCGCTAGCAGCATGACTGAAATGAAATTTGCAAGCATGTCTGCCCAAAGCATGTCCTCCATGCAAGAGTCCTTTGTAGAAATGAGTTCCAGCAGTTTTATGGGAAAATCTAGTATGACACAACTGGAAAGCTCAACTAGTAGAATGCTTAAAGCAGGCGTAAGAGGTGAGCAATATAAATTACTGGTAGAGGCAGATAAGCCTAGTAGCACAGTAGAGTCTTTAGTTCATATAATTTAGTAGAAAGCAAATCATGTTTTCATGATCCTAAAACATTTTTGTTGTTGTCCCATAAAGGAATTCCACCTAAAATTGAAGCTCTCCCCTCTGACATCAGCATTGATGAGGGGAAAGTTTTAACAGTAGCCTGTGCTTTTACTGGTGAGCCCACCCCGGAAATAGTATGGTCCCGTGGCGGAAGAAAAATTCAAAACCAAGAACAACACGGGAGATTCCACATTGAAAACACAGATGACCTGACGACTCTGATCATCATGGACGTACAGAAACAAGATGGTGGACTTTATACTCTGAGCTTAGGGAACGAATTTGGATCTGACTCTGCCACTGTGAATATAAATATTCGATCCATATAAGAGGGCCTGTGCTCCTCATATTCATGCTCATTCTTAACCTTCCATAAATGATCCACATGGACTAATCTTTCTGATCTGTAAATATTCCAAAAGAAAAAGTAGTTTTGTGTCAACCTAAATGAGTCAAAGTTCAAAATCAGACATTTCAATCTTTCATAATTGTTGACCTAAGAATATTACACATTTTCTAGTGACATGTACATACTGTATATAGCCGGATTAACGGTTATAAAGTTTTGTACCATTTATTTTATGACATTTTACAGTGTAACTTTTGAAACTAACCGTTGGTAGGAGAAAGTTTCCTACGGAACGAATACCCTGCTCAACACTTAATCAATCTTTGTGCCTCAACGTAATGTTGATGTCTAAGCATGCCTCAGTGGGTTGAGAAATTCCCCACTGAAGAAGTCCTATCCACCTAAGAGATGATGCCATGCACGTAACCGGACACGTGCACCGATACCTGATGAATCAGAAATGTAAGGCATTGGTGATGTTTGCATTTACCCTCCTGTAAGCAACACTTTAACGTCTTACATTTTCTCTGATGATGTCACATTCTAAATTGTCATGACTTAAATATTACCAGAGCAGAGTGTAACGGCCAACACTCTGTTCGCTCCTTCTACACTGTCTCTGACCATAGAGAGTGCGGGGATAGCTTGGAAAAGTAACATCGCCTGGCCATCCCTTCATTTCACCAAGCTATTCCAGTATTCCTATGCCAGAGCAGTGTCAACTCTTGGAGGTTCTGGGGGTGCAGCCAACGCCTTCGTGTGGTAGCTCTAAATTTAAATTTAAACCTGAGAAACTGGGGCAATTAAGCGATGAGCCACAGCAAAAAGAAAAAAGAAAAAAAAGAACAACAATAAAATAAAGCTGTCGTTAAATTAAAAACTACACCATTACTAACTGCCCAAAATGCCAATTTGATGTAGTTCCTTTCATGCAGGTATAAATTCAATTGTTAGTTACAATTGTTGGACCTCCTTGAGAAATAGTAACAACAAAATAAAGCAAGCTATCTGCACCTCAAAATGTGTGGTTTGCTGTTTTTTGTGTGCGGGTGTGAAATTCTGCGGTTGGGTAGTATGACTTCACCATCACATAAATGAGGACAGATTAGAGTAAATCAAGTTCAAAATGACCCATATCAACAGGTTTTTTAAAGCAAGTGTTTGATTATTGTGTTGAATATATTCAACAATTTCTTAAAAGCACAGATTTTATTCTCATGGATAAATTTATCCTCAAAACTTAACAAAAAATCCCCCAAAATAATAGCTTGAATCGTTTAAACTTATCAAGAGTATTTTTATGGGAACTGATTCAACTAAATCCATCAAAAACACTGGACATCTACATTCCACAGTATTTTTTGTTAGACACCCTTGAGAACACAAGAGAGGAGCAAGGTTAGTAGACCCTATCCTTGAAGGAATGCAGTGGAGACAGCGACAGCCAGTGGCTGCAGGAGGGCCCACCGAGGACAGGGAAATAACCTCCCAGAGAGGGACACCTGTCGGCCAGAGCAGTCCCTGCAGGCCGGGGCACTTAAGGAACCACCACTCAAGAAACCCGGTGGGTTCACTTACCTTGGGGGACCCGGGCGTTACCGACAGCATCTATGACATCATGTAAGCATTTGAAATGCCTATTCTTACCTTAAAATGAGAGGCAGAACTTGCTGGGTGATTCCTGGTGTGGATTCCCAGCCCCAACATGCTAATATTCCCACACGTCCCATCCGTCCCATCCGCTACTGATACTGTCCAAGCTCAGGAGAGCTCTAAAGCTGAAAGGGCTTCACACTCCCTGCAGTTACAGCTCCCAGGCCTTGGAGCCAGTCTGGGTCGGGGAGAGATGGGAGGGGCGACCAACTGCCTAGACTGCCAACCAAGCGCAGCCTCGCCAGAGGCAAGGTCTGACCTCTATTTAAGCCTTATGAGAATCCTGTGGCCTAGGCCAGCGGCACGGGGTGTCCATGTGAACGTTTCACCTGCCTTCAGTAGTAGCTGATGACGTAGATGAACCTCAGCAGGGGTGGGGGGGGGGAGGGGAGTGGGGCAGGGATGTAAATGGCAAACAACTGGCAAAATAACAAATTAAATTGGCAGTCTCTGTGGAGACTGATTTAAGAATCCTGTTTTATGCTTGTGCTCCAGAAAGAGAAATTAATTTGATTTTGTTTACTCTGCCCCAAATATAACTTTGAAAACTTCAGAGAAAAGTCCAGTTTCCTTGTAATAGGAGAAAAGATTGCTAGTTAAAAGAGGATTTATTTTTAAAGATTTTATTTATTTATTTGACAGATCACAAGTAGGCAGAGAGGGAGTCAGAGAGAGAAAGAGGAGGAAGCAGGCTCCCTGCTGAGCAGAGAGCCCCGGATGCGGGCTCGATCCTAGGACTCTGGGATCATGACCTGAGCCGAAGACAGAGGCCTTAACCCACAGAGCCACCCAGGCGCCCTGATAATAAGGATTTTAAAAATAGACGGGCTCATCGTTTTTAGTCTATGCTTATAAATAGTGAAAGCTTACAACTCAACTTTGTGCCTTTGGTATCTCTGGATTTCTATTTCCTGAACGTTTTTCCTCTGGATATTCGCAGATGCTGTGAAAAAAGTGTTCCACAACCAAATGAACTTGAGACGTCGGTTATTGCAAGGACTTGATGCAGGACTTCTCAGAGTCTTTGATGAGCTAAATGCGTTGTGATTTTCCAGGAGGTGATACAGTGCTCCCCAAAGTTAATTCATTGATGACAGAAAGAAAAGTTTTCATCAGTGGAATATGCAGGGTGAACCAGGCTACGGCAGGTGGAATCATGCAAGGTGTAAACATACCTACATCTTCGCAGGAGGAACGGGCTATCTCTTAAGAAATGAAATTAAGTGCCATAGTTTAAAAAAAAAAAAATCTAAAGTGTTTGAAAGCACACTGCGGGAACACTTGATTCAGTCAAAGAAATGCTGGACAATCAGGTTAGAGGGAGTTCCTTGTCAAAGCTTCCGCCTGAATTAGCGAGGAGATAAGGAGAAACAGGGTGGGACTTCCCAGGCTGAGGACTTCTGCACCTACAGAGACCTGGGGGCAAGGGAGAAAACCCTGCTTTCAAAAAAAAGTGGCAAGAACAGTAAGGCTGGTACAATAGCCTCTGGAGGGCGAAGGGCAAGAGGCGGGGTAGCATTGTAAAAGGCCTCATAAACCACATTACAGTTTGGGCTTTTCCCTAAGAGGTAAAGAAACATGAAAGAGATTTAAGCAAAGTAGTTACTTGATGGAATTTTAGTTTTACAAAGTCTTTAGCTAGTCAGAGATAGCTATGGTGATTATTTGTCATTCTAAAACAAAGAGCTGATTCCCTCCTGGGGGACTCCATTCATGGGAAGACCTTTAGCTACCACCAAATCTCTAGCCCCTAACTGGCCCTATAATTAATTATACCCCTGGGGCTTTAGAACCATTCCTGGAAAGGTCTTTCTTAAGGTTGTCTGGAGTCTTAGGAATACAATGATAAAGTCAGACTGGCCCATTCTGGGTACACAAGAGGTAGGGGAAAGAAGGAACCTGTGGAGCTGAGAGAGGGCACCTTACAGCCCACAGCCCACAGCCTTCTCAGTGACAATGACCATGGCAGTGGAGCTAATGGTGGGGGGGGGGGGGGCGGGGGGGGTAAAGTAGTCCAGGCCAGCAGGCCAGCTTCCCTAAGGTTGCCATGTGGGACTGTGGCTCCTAGGGATGACCCCCGCTCACTCCTACTCCGTTTTTTTTTTTTTAATTATTATTAACATGTATTATTTGCCCCAGGGATACAGGTCTGTGGCTTCAGGCTTAGACATTTCACAGTACTCACCTACCCTGGTTTCTCTTCAGATCGCATAAGTCTTGTGCCTTCTACTATGTTTTAAGAAAGGGTAGGACGCGAGTAAGGGGAGAGAGCACACCAGTGCTTTCCAGTCTGTCAGGAATCCTGTGGAAAAGACAGCAAGTCCTGAAAATCGGGATTGCAAACCTGAAACTCATGCTTATCCTCATATCTTTAGGGGTCCGTGAACATACTGAGATTATGCCTATGTATATTGTTGGGCTGGCAGAAAGAAAGGGCTACTTAAGTTCCCCCCACGAAACCTGAACTCGGACAGGAGAACAAAGACCCAAGCAGGAATCTGAAAACCCTCCTGCCCCGGGCTCCCGTGGACCAATGGGGACCCTGACAAGCGGGAGTCTTGAGACCCCGGCTCCAGGCTCCAGTGGGCCAATGGGACCCCTACGAGCAGGCGAAATATCCAAATAAGGGAAACTTGCCAAAAGACCTCTGAACTCCCCCTCGAGACCCCTTAAAAGCCCCCTCCTCCCTGCCTTGGGCGGGACTTCCCCCACTCTGCTTTCCAGAGTTGCGGAACCTCACCGGAGGGTGCCCTCCTCCCTCCTCCCATCGCGGTTTTCCTGGCTCCCCTTCTCCTGAGCCCTGAGACTACGCCGGAGAGTGCCTTTAATAAATCTTCCCTTGTGCCTACCACTCCTGGTGTATTTTTCTGGAAAAACTTTACATATATTTTTTAGGGATTGTGACTCCTTAGCTCTCATTTTACTTTTAAGGATGTCAATGGTTCAAAAAGCTTAAAATCTACCGCCGTACATGTTCCAAAGGAGCAGGCAGGTAGATGCCAAGACAGCTGAGAAATACCCACACATGGTTCCCATAAAAAGAGGCAGTGGTACCCCATTTTGGAAACCCCTCCAGGGCTCTGGTGCTCAGGATTCCTTTCCTCCTGCAGCCAGAAGGCGGCGCTGTGGATGAGCCTGGGGTGGATGCGCACTTCTCTGAGGGGTCCCCCCAAAACAGGGGCTCCTGAACCAGCGGAGCCTCAAGGACAAACCCTTCTTGCTAAGGACAAAACAGGTACAAACTTCCTGAGTTACAGGTGAAGGTTCTAGGGATGTTGAAGAAATTCCATCTGGCCCCCGTCTCAGCCTTGAGGAGGAACTCAAGGGCAGAATTCTTCCCCGCACTTGCAACACATGAATGAAATCAGCTTTTTGTTGACAGCTGCCAGTTTTTTCTGAGAGAACACCCCCCCCCACCTGCTGAGAACCTCACCCAATCTTCCTCCACTCATGTCCCTGCCTAGAATAATCTGAAGAAGATACAGAGAAGGGACACCACCAGGTCCATCAGGCCAAGACCAGAAGGGAGGCTGAGATGCCCCATCTACTAAATGGAAGGACCACTAAGGAGAAGAACATGGGGACCCAAGTGGAGAGATCCACCAGAAAGCAAGCTGCAAGGGGAGAATACTGAGATCTAGGGTCTTTGAATAACGGGCTCAAAGCCGCATCATAGTAGAGCTGGAATGAGAGGCCAGCTCCCCATTTCCCCAGCATGGTCTCGCCACCCCTTCACAACACCAACATTCACACCTGTGGGAGAGCGAGAGGGCAGGAGGGAGACCTGTCTGGGGAGAAGAGGGTTCTGTTCCACCTTGCAGGGTCATTATGGTTCCTGGACAGGGTAGACAGCAAGATGCCCTTGGGTCACTCCCCATGAAAAGGCTCCTCTGTGCCAGTGTGGTCAGTTTCTCTTCTCAGAAAGCTTCGAACCCTTCACTGGTGTCTGCCATATAGCTAGGAGATAGGGTGCTTCTCTGACCCAGCAACATGCCATGTGGACAGACACTGGGTGAGAGAGCCTACAGCTCTCTGGACATCACGTTATGGGCTCTAAAGAAGTAACAGAAAAGAGTCTTTCCCACCTTCAAGGAACGAGGCAATCTGCCTGGTTTTCATTGGATGCCTTAGACGGAGGGAAGCCAATGGAGAGCTCCTGGAATGTTTAAGGTAAGGGACCCTAGCTGTGCTAAGGGGGGTTTTGAGAGCTGGGTGCTAGACAGTCATTATTCTAGAGCACTTGGGAGGATTTGGCTCTCTTCACTTCCACAGGAGACAAGGAGGAGTACATTTCTTACTTAAGGGAAATTTCTTTCTCTTTCCCTGAACAGTTATCAAAGTAAAGATGTGAATGAGGACGTGTCCTTGCAAGGACGACAACTTATTTTTCCTTAGCACTTAAGAAAGCTGTGTGCGGGGACTGAAAGAGCAAAGAGCATGGCCTTCTGCCCAGAGAGCTTTCTTTCAGTTCCTTTTCTTTTTTTTTTTTTTTTTCTTTCAGTTCCTTTTCTGTCCCCACCTTGGGGAGCGTGGAGCTCGGTGGTGATGTGACAGTGGGCATCACTTCCTTCACACATGCTTCAGATCAGAAAAATCATCTCTAGCTTGTCACCTGCTGATGTGAGCACACAGTAGTACTGGTTTCATTTTCCAACCATGTATGAAAATATCACAACTTACTTAGGACAGAAAGCCAGAGAAAACAGCAGAAGGCAGGATGTATCAAGAGCTACATTTACCCTGATTCCACCTGCAACGTGCATCTCAAGCTTCACTGAGCATAGAAAGAACCTGAGGGTCAGCAGATCTGAGGTAGGGGCCTGACCTTCGGCATTGCCAGTAAGCTCCTGAGTGAAGCCGGTGCTGCTGATCTTCGGGCCACACTACAAAGGACCTGGAAAAATGTTCAACCTTTCTGGCTGTTCAGTGATGGCACCGAACTTGAATGCTATCTAATACACCTCTTAAATGTAACAATCAGGAGTGAGAGCTTACACCTAGGTCAGTGGTACTCTGCCTTGGCTACTCACTGGAATCACAGAGGAGCTTCAAAAAATACCAGTAACTGGGTCCCACGCCTAGGGATCCAGCTATAATTGGTCTGGGTCAACCATCAGCAAGTGTAAATGCTCCTAGGGGTTTCTACTGTACAGCCAAGGGGAGAATCCCTGATCTAGCCAAATCAGGTGACCCATTACATGTTTTCATTTAAGTGTTATTTCTCCTTCTCCAGTCTTTCCTCACATCAAAGCACTATTGATTTAGCCAATCAGATTTTACACTTCAGTGTGCACCAAACCAGTTGTCACGTTATTTTTAAAGCAAAGGGTTACCCTTCCTTAAACTTTCAATACATGCTGTCCTTAAAAATTTTTCTTAGTGACGTAGCAAACTTATTAAAGCTTCCCCCACGCTGTTGTCATGGCTCAGTTTTATTGATTTATAAAATTGCTACAATACTTTAAACAACCAGAATTTTCATAACAAAAATATAGAGTACACCTTTTGGCATTTGGAAGAGAAAAAAGAATACTCACAAAGTAAGTATATATATACTTAAAAATGAAGTTTGTTTTTCCCCTGGGAACAAAAACCCTATTCTAAGAATGTTTCAAGATTAAAGTGCTTATTATACCAATCTAAAGCCATATATGCTATTAGGTTATTAAGTTTTATTTAGAGACTAGCTTTTCTGTCAATTTCAGTATTTCCAATATTTCCAAATTTAACTTCTGAAGTTACAAACTGTTCATTAAATACCCACAAACTCTTATTGCAAGAACCATTATGTGTAATAGGTTATGACTAACCCAAAATAAAAACATTTCAAAGGCAAAAAAAAATGTGCTTATATTTTTAATAGTATTCATACACACAAAGAAAAATCTATTTTAAAACTATTTTCCAATGCTCGCTTATTTGCATTGAGGTGAAATAATAGTTGGTGTGCAAATGTGAATATTAAATACTATTTAACTAGTTAATTAAAAAAATGAAAATTTAGGACAGCCAATTATATTTAAGATAGTCAATTTATCTAAACTATTAAAAATAAAGCACTGAGTTTTAAGTGTACTCAAGAATTAAAAAGCAAAGGGACACACTGGATGGCTCAGTGGGTTAAGCTGCTGCCTTTGGCTCAGGTCGTGATCCTGGGGTCCTGGGATCATGTCCTGCATTGGGCTCCTTACTTAGCAGAGAGCCTGATTCTCCCTCTGCCTGCCACTCCCCCTGTTTGTGCTGTCTCTCTCTCTCTCTCATAAAATGTTTAAAAAAAAAAAAAAAAAGAATTACAAAGCAAGGATGAATGCTAACAAAATAGCACTTAGCAGTCAATGAATAGTGACTGAACAGATTTTTTGAGTTGAATAAATATATAAGCTATCCTAAATTTAAATGCCCTCTTGAACTCACCACCTTCCCAAGTGATTATTTTGTTTTCCAAAACAGTCCACCAAATATGGAGATACTGAGGAGGCTCTTTTGGGGGACTCTATATTGCTAATCATTATGGAGAAAAACTTACAAATACTGAATCATTATGTTAAATACCTGAAACTAATATGTTATATGTCAATTATATCTCAATTATTTAAAAAAAAAACTTCTATTTTGTTTGAGGCA
Organism: Mustela nivalis; assembly: GCF_964662115.1. Lineage (NCBI taxonomy): Eukaryota > Metazoa > Chordata > Mammalia > Carnivora > Mustelidae > Mustela > Mustela nivalis. The sequence continues at coordinate 41,463,015 of NC_139030.1, forward strand.
TTAAAAAATAGAGAAAAAGATAAAGTGAGTAAGAATATCTAAAAAGGAAAAGCAGAATGGGAAAAGCTCCTATGACTTTGTCTTTGGCTAGATAATATCGGAAAGGTCTTAGAAACATACTTTTAACATTCAACCATGACTTTTATAACACAACATACAACCATGATTTCTTCAGAGCTGGCAAAAAGGAAAGGTTGAGATAACATACAGAATTTGAAAACCAGAGGAGGGGGGAAATCACATAGTGAGTCTTTTAGTTTCTCTAGATCAAGCTAGTAATGATGCTGAACTATTAAAAACCTCATCTAAAACTATATCTGCTCCCTTAATCCCTTCATACTCTCCCAAAAGAAAGAAAAAACACCTACAGGAGTTGAATCGGAAATTGACAAACACTATAGTAAAGGAAGCCAAGAGTCCTCAAAATATACTATTAAGAGGCCACAACTGGTAGGTCACCGGTACATTTTGCTAGGCTTCATGACTCAAGCCATATTCAAGGACACTGTACGGCCAACATGGCCTGATTCACAAAAGCAAGAAAGAAGTTTCGATCTATAAATGCCCCCTCTCCCACCCACCACCAAAAACCATGGCTTCTGTTTAAAAAAAAAAAGAAAAAGAAAAAGAAAGAAAGAGAGAAATAAACAAACAAACAAACAGCAAGGAGAAGGGACAACTCTAAGGAGGGTTGTTACTTCCATAAAACAGCAGATTAACTAAAACTCTTCTCTCAAATGATGACTAAGGGAGATTGAAACACAGAAAGTGACTAACTTAAAGCACTGGTAGGCTACTGAATTTCACTTGCTAACCTCAGACTTTTTAAAGTTTTTAACAAGTATGCCACTGTTTGGGGTCTTTTTCCTAACTGAGCACATCAAGGCTGCAAAAGTCTTCAAATTCACAAAGATACTGCTAGTAAGTGAATGGTGTGTGTTCCTTAGACACACATACACACTTGGTCTGAATAGGTGATGGGCTAGTTTTGCTTCCATTTAAAAAATACAGATGAAGGAGGGGCAAGATGGCAGAGAAGTAGGACACCCTGTTCCAACCGGTCCCCTAAAGTGAGCTAAATATCTACCAGAACACTCTGAACACCCATGAAATCAGCCTAGGATGTAGGATTATACACTTCTGGATCTCTACGGGGGCAGAAGACATCAGTGGAGAGGGGCACCTCGACTGGATTGTGGTTGATATATTCAGCTATACTTCTCCTCAAACACTTCCCACCAAAACAACTAGGAGGAAGAACACCCAATAGAGAAAAAATTCAGAGACTGTGACCTTTGCCACAGAACTATTGGATATGGACATAAACAGTATATGTCAGAAAGGGAATCCAGGGTAACAATAATCCAGGCAATGGCTAGGTTGGAGAAGACCATTAGTGACAACACTGAATCTCTAAGGGCAGAAGTGAGAGCTGATCTGGCAGATGTTAAAAATGCTAGCAATGAGATCCAATCTAATCTAAATACTCTAACAGCTAGGGTAACTGAGGCAGAAGACAGAATTAGTGATCTAGAAGACAAACTGATAGAAAAAAAGGATCAGGAGGAGGCCTGGAACAAACAGCTTAGAAACCGTGAAAACAGAATTAGGGAAATAAATGACACCATGAAATGTTCCAATGTCAGAATTATTAGGATCCCTCAGGGGGTAGAGAAAGAGAGATGACTAGAAGATGTAGCTGAACAAATTCTGGAAGAAAATTTCCCTAATCTGGGGAATAAAACAAGTGTTCGTGTCCCAGAGGCAGAAAGGACACCCCCCAAGATCAACAAGTCTAGAAAGACATCCGCACACTGAATTGTGAAATTTACAAATCATAATTTCAGAAAGGAGGTCTTAAGGGCAGCTCGGGGGAAGAGATTCCTTAAAGGAAGGAACATTGGAATAATGCCATACCTGTCCACAGAAACTTGGCAAGCCAGAAAGGGCTGGCAAGACATATTCAGGCACTAAATGAGAAGAACATGCAGACAGCTAAGAATACTTTATCCAGCAAGGCTGACATTCAAAATGGATGGAGAGATAAAGAGCTTCCAAGACCTGCAAGGTTTAAAAAAGTATGTGACCAGCAAGCCAGCACCACAAGAAATATTAAGGGGGCTTCAATAAAAGAAGAAAGAACCCAAGAGTGACACAGAACAGAAATTTACTGAGATAGTTTATAGAAACAAGGACTTCACAGGCAACAGGATGTCAATAAAAACTTATCTTTCAATAATCACTCTCAATGTGAACGACCTAAATGCTCCCATAAAGTGGTACAGGGTTGCAGACTGGATAAGACAACAGGACTTGTCCATATGCTGTCTACAAGAGACATATTTTGAACTTAAAGATACATCCAGACTGAAAGTGAAGGAATAGAGAACCACCTTTCATGCCAACAGGCCTCAAAAGAAAGCTGGGGTAGCAATTCTCACATCAGATAAATTAGATTTTTAAGCTAAAGACTGTAATCAGAGATACAGGACACTACATCATTCTTAAAGGGTCTATCCAACAAGAAGATCTAACAATTGTAAATATTTATGCCCCCAACATGGGAGCAGCCAACTACATAAGCCAAATGTTAATGAAAATAGTCATATTGATATGAATATGTTAATGTAGGGGATCTTAACACACCACTCTCAGTAACAGACAGATCATCCAAGCAGAAAATCAATAAAGAAACAAGAACTCTGAATGACACATTGGACCAATGGACTTCATAGATATATTCAGAACATTCCACCCTAAAACAACAGAATATTCATTCTTCTTGAGCGCACATGGAACTTTCTCCAGAAGAGACCACATACTGAGTCACAAATCATGGCTCAACCCATACCAAAAGACTGAGATTATTCCCTGCATTTTCTCAGATCACAATGCTTTGAAACTGGAACTCAACCACAAGACAAAGTTTGGAAGGAATTCAAACACTTGGAAGCTAAAGACCATCCTGCTCAAGAATGTTTGTATCAAGCAGGAAATCAAAGAAAAACTTGAAGAATTCATGGAAACCAATGAGAATAAAGACGCATCAGTCCAAAGCCTATGGGATATGGCAAAGGTGGTCCTAAGGGGGAAATACAACAAACTAGAAGCTGGGTCTTTGAAAGAATCAATAAGATCAATAAACCACTGGCCAAACTAATCAGAAAGAGAGAGGACCCAAATTAATAAAATTATGAATGAAAGGGGAGAGGTCACTACTTAAACCAAGGAAATAGAAACAATCATCAGAAATTATTATCAACAGTTATATGCCAATAAGTTAAGCAACCTAGAAGACCTGGATGCATTCCTAGAAACCTATAAATTTCCAAGACTGAAACAGGAAGAAATTGACAATCTGAATAGACCAATATCTAGTAACGAGATTGAAGCAGTCATCGAAAACCTCTTGTCTTTTACAAGAGTCCAGGACCTGACAGATTCCCTGAGGAATTCTACCAAACATTCAAAGAAGAAATAAGAGCTATTCTCCTGATGCTGTTTCAAAAAATAGAACTCTTTTTAGGAATCCAGGACTACCCTGATACCTGATACCCTGATACCTCATCAAAAAGGAGAATTTCAGACCAATATCCCTGATGAATATGGATGCCGAGATTCTCAACAAGATCCTAGCTAACAGGATCCAACAGTACATTAAAAAGATTATCCACCATGACCAGGTGGGATTTATCCCTGGGATGCAAGGGTGGTTCAACATTCACAAATCAATCAATGTGATAGAACAAATCCATAAGAGAAGAGAGAAAAACCACATGGTCCTCTCAATTGATGCAGAAAAAGCATTTGACAAAATACAGCATCTGTTCTTGATAAAACTCTTCAAAGTATAGGGACAGAGGGAACATTACTCAACTTCATAAAATCTATCTATGAAAAACCCACAGCAAATAGCATTCTCAATGGGGAAAAGCTGACAGCCTTCCCTTTGAGATCAGGAACACGACAAGGATGCCCACTCTTGCCACTCTTGTTCAACACAGTACTAGAAGTCCTAGCAACAGCAATCAGAAAACAGAAAGAAATAAAAGGTATTCAAATTGCCAACTCTCTCTTTGCAGATGACAAGATACTTTACGTGGAAAACCCAAACAACTCCACCCCCAAACTACTAGAACTCATACAGCAATTCAGTAATGTGGCAGGATACAAAATCAATGCACAGAAATCAGTTGCTTTCTTACACACTAACAATGAAAATATAGAAAGGAAAATTAAAGAATCAATTCCATTTACTATAGCACCAAGAACCGTAAGATACCTTGGAATAAACTTAACCAAAAAGATAAAGAATCTGGACTCAAGGAACTACAGAACACTCATGAAAGAAATTGAAGACACAAAAAGAGGGAAAAGCATTCCATGCTCATGGATCAGAAGAAAAAACATTGTTAAAATGTCTATACAGCCCAGAGCAATCTCTATTTTCAATACCATCCTGATCAAAATTCCACCAGTATTTTTCAAAGTGCTGGAACAAACAATCCTAAAATTTGTATGGAATCAGAAAAGACCCTGAATTGCTAAGGAAATGTTGAAAAAGAAAGAAAAAGCTTGAAATCACGTTGCCTGATTTCAAGCTTTACTACAAAACTGTGATCACCAAGAGAGCATGGTACTGGTACAAAAACAGACACATAGACCAGTGGAACAGAGTAGAAGGTCCAGATATGGACCCTCAACTCTATGGTCAAATAATCTTTGACAAAGAGGAAAAAAAATATCCAGTGGAAAAAAGACAGTCTCTTCAATAAATGTTGCTAGGAAAATTGGACAGCTATGTATAGAAGAATGAAACTCAACCATTCTCTTACACCATACACAAAGATTGAAATGGATAAAAGACCTCAATGTGAGGCAGGAATCTATCAAAGTCCTAGAGGAGAACATAGGCGGTAACCTCTTTGACATCGGCCATAGCAATTTCTTTAAAGACATGTCTCCAAAGGTAAAGGAAACAAAAGCAAAAATGAACTTTCAGGACTTCATCAAGATCAAAAGCTTCTGAACAGCAAAGGAAACAGTCAACAAAACAGACAAATGAATAGGAGAAGATATTCACAAATGAAACTACAGACAAAGGGCTGATATCCAAGATCTATAAAGAACTCCTCAAACTCAACACACACAAAACAGATAATCACCTTAGAAAAAATGGGCAGAAGACATGAACAGACACTTCTCCAAAAAAGACATACAAATGGCTAACAGACACATGAAAAAAAATGTCATCATCGCTAGCCATCAGGGAGATTCAAATCAAAACCACATTGAGATACCACCTTATACCATTTATTTTTTTTTAAAGATTTTATTATTTATTTGGCAGAGAGAGATCAAAAGTAGGCAGAGAGGCAGGCAGAGAGAGAGAGGAGGAAGCAGGCTCCCTGCTGAGCAGAGAGCCCAATGTGGGACTCGCCAGGACCCTGAGATCATGACCTGAGCCGAAGGCAGCGGCTTAACCCACTGAGTCACCCAGGCGCCCCACCTTATACCATTTAGAATGACCAAAATAACAAGATAGTAAACAAGTGCTGGAGAGGATGTGGAGAAAGGGGAACCCTCTTACACTGTTGGTGGGAATGCAAGTTGGTGCAGTCATTTTGGAAAAGTGGAGACACTTGGACAGCGTGGAGAGTCGTTAAGAAATTAAAATAGAGCTACCCAATGACCCTGCAATTGCACTACTGGGTATTTACCCCTAAAATACAGATGGAGTGAAAAGAAGGGCCATCTGTACCCCATTGTTCATAGCAGCAATGGCCACAGTGCCAAACTGTGGAAAGAACCAAGATGCCTTTCAAGAGATGAATGGATAAAGACGATATGGTCTATATATATACAATGGAATACTATGCAGCCATCAGAAAGGATGAATACCCATCTTTTGTATCAACATGGACGGGACTGGAGGAGATCATGCTGGGTGAAATAAGTCAAGCAGAGAGAGTCAATTATCATGTTTTCACTTACTTGTGAGCATAAGAAATACCACAGAGGACATCAGGAGAAGGAAAGGAAAAGTGAATTGGAGGAAATCAGAGGGGGAGATGAAGCATGAGAGATTGTGGACTCTGAGAAATAGACCGAGGGTTTTGGAAGGGAGGGGGCAGGGGAATGGGTGAGCCTGGCGGTGGGTATTAAGGGCACATATTGCATGCAGCACAGGGTGTGGTGCATAAAAAAGGAACCCTGGAACACAGAAAAAAATAAAATTATATTAAAAAAAATAAATAGTAATAAAAGATTCCAGAAAAAATAAAATTTATATATATATGGTTAAGTTTATGTTGGTGTGATAGTGTAAACCGAAAAGAAATCAATTATGAGTTGTTCAACTTTGCTTATTGTGAGTGCTTAAAAAAAACATAGCAAACTTACACAAAGTTGAGCCATAACCACTGCCCTATATTCTGGATGATAGAATACCCTTGCTGCCATTCCCCACACCCTCCCACCAAGCCCATGACAGACATCATTAGTCAAGCAGGTTAACCTCTGCTGATCCCAGCCTCAAACTCAGAATCCCTGGAAGCTATAGCTAACTAGACAGAGATGGCACGTAACGGGGGAAAAAAAAAAAGGACCATCTGCCATCCACAGTCACAGTGTTAACCCACAGGTTGTTTATTGCCACACACTTCTCCCCAGCCAACCATTGCAAAACAAGAAAACAAACAAACAAAAAATAACAAGGCAAATACCAGTTGTATAGCTATACCAGTTGTATAGCTGCCCTATAAGGCCTCACCCAACATGAGGCATCCCAGCAAGGGACTCCAGATCACCTTCTGGGCTGGGTATGCCTCCTCTGAAGGCGTGCCGAAACACCTGGATACCCTAGCAACCACAGATACCACAGGAAAGGGCACAGTATAGAAAGCTCCTTTTTAATTCCAGTATAGTCTGATGCGGGTGATAAGACTCAAAAGATATTCACTGTATGCTCATTTACCATGTAAATTTGTCAAATAAAGGTTTTAATCACATGGCTAGGTATACATTCCAAGACACAAATCTGGATACTTTATACTTGCTGTCCCTGGGCCATACTTTTGATTGCTGCCAAAAAAATTAAAAACACAACTCTGTTTTGACTGAGTTGTGGTAACTTCTCCAGCAAACTTTTAGCTCCACTTGTGAGATCAATTGTGAAACTCAATATATATAAAGCTGTATCTCAACATAATTCCAGGTTCCACTGTCGACAACCAAGAAACCATATGTCCAGACATACTTGCATACACATTGTGCACACACAGTTCAAGAAAAGCACTAGAAATTCTACGACTACCTTTCCAAAGATAATGGCCTCATTCTAGCAACCCAGAAAAAAGGAGTCAATTCATAGCTCCTTGCGGAGGGGGATTAAAAAAAAATAAAAGAGCTGAAATGCTGGTTAGGTCGACCACAGCAGAGACCAGAATTATTCTACCGACACATACCAAAAATGTTTGTGATAGATATAGAGTTACTTCCCTCTCGATTACCAGCTGCACCCTAGAGACCGGCCACCTTGCTATCGGAGAGCTAATCTGAGCAAGTACACATACACCATCAAAGTTAGTGCATCAGGGGGGCGCCTGGGTGGCTCAGTGGGTTAAGCCGCTGCCTTCGGCTCAGGTCATGATCTCGGGGTCCTGGGATCGAGTCCCGCATCGGGCTCTCTCTGCTCAGCAGGGAGCCTGCTTCCTCCTCTCTCTCTCTCTCTCTCTCTCTGCCTCTCTGCCCACTTGTGATTTCTCTCTGTCAAATAAATAAATAAAATCTTTAAAAAAAAAAAAAAAAGTGCATCAGGAAAAGGGCTGTAAGGGCACACACCAAAGAAAAGTGGCTATCGCAGGGGCTATGGGGGTGTCAAGGCAAAATTTCTTCATATTGTCCGAATGATAATTTAATAAAGAGAATAAATTCATGTACTGCTTTAAAAAAATAAAATAAAATAAATGAAGAGAAAGGGTAGGAAATAACCAGGCTCTCCCAGAAATTGAAGTCCACAGTCCTGGGAGAAGATGATGGTGTGGAGTGAGGCTGCGAAGTTTCCCCGGAACGCCTCCTCTTCATTGCACGTAACTCGTTAGTCTTGATGCCCAAACTGCTATCATCCAAAATGACAACCTCTGCCTGCTAATGCCAAGAGAGGCTGAAAAAGAAAAGAGTGTGTGGGTCTAGCGCACGGTGGTTACGGCTCCCTTCATGACATTATTCTCTCTCCTTTGTTCCTAACTGTCCCTGTGCTACCAAATCTGGTAATATAGTTTATATAGAGAGTTAAGTGGGTAAAACAGTCTTTGTGACAAATTTTCAAAAGCACAAAGAATATCATCAGCATCCTCCTCTCACTGTGACAGAATAGAACTAAGGAAGAATTCATTAGAGTCATACATTTTATTCATCACTGATATTCTGAATATATCACCCATATAAAACTACTCCTTCCCTGATGTCAAGGGAATTCCTCAATTTGTTAATATCCCTGGCTTCAGAGATGAAATATCAAAGCAAATTAATAAGGTACAATAATATTCACATCTAGGGAAGGGGGAGAGCCCGCAGCAAGCTAATGGCAGGCATAGTTTTAACCCTGGCCCTGTCTCCATTTCATCTGTACAACCAAAAAGAACCTGATAATTTGCAAAGAGGTTTATTCACACTAAGAAACTGGTCATTCCTTTTATAGAAAAATTCCTCATGTCTAGTGGTATTAATATTTACAGCCATTGTCACAATCATGGGACTCTAGTGAGAGAGAATTCAGATCTCCTTATAAATAAAAATCCCTCAAAAAAAGAAAAACCCTTCTCCAAAGTATGCAGCTCATTAGTCATAAAAACAGGAGTATAAGCACATAATCCCACTTGACCTTCAAGAGTTAGAATCCAGTGTTACCATACAGTCAATCTAGATATAAAGGAAATAATTAAAACTGAGCAAATGCAGACATTCTGATGTATCAATTCACATTTTCTGAAAACTGTACAACTACTCACAAGGTCATAGACCAAGGGATTGAAGACCGCCATTTCTCTATTTCTATACCCTACATATTCAAAGAGTATTACATTTACTGGCTGTAGGTAAGGCATAATAAACAATCATCTCCCTAAGTTTATTTTCCATACTTCATATTTAGATGATCAAAACGCAATACCAATAAAGCTTTAAAACACACTAAAATTGTTATTACATACTTCTAAAAACTTACACAGTAATAATTAGTGATTGGATTTTTAAGGCTTTCATGTGTCTTAGAGAGATAACCTTTAACACCTGAACATTTCATGTGAAGTCTACTTAAATTTAGGGTCAATATTATCAAACACTGGATTTTCCCATATGTCAAAATGCTTCCTATGATGAAAACATCTTAATCCAAGTCTAAATGGATTACTGAATTAAGCATGATCGTCGTAAAAATAATAATGGTAACAACAATAGTACTGATAGCTAACACTGACTTAACACCTACTGTGTTAAGTAGTGTATTCTCAGTGCTCCATATGCCCAGACTCTTCCAATCCTCACAACACCCTACGAGGTAGGTAGTACAACAGAATCAATCACATTAATTAAAAATCGGAGTGGAAATAATAAATTACAAAATAATACTCAAGAAATTGTATTTTCTGGACACTATTTGAATTCAAAACTAGACTTCCAGTTAAATATGGTAGACTGACCACTTGTATTTATTTTCTCTACCTCCAAACCCCACCAAAAAGACATTAAAGGAATGTAAAAGGTATTAATTCATAAAGACAAAGAGAACAGACTACAGAGCCATGAGATTTTAAGAGATTTTATAAAAATAAAAAACAGGAGGAGGTGTGACAACTAACCTAGCAGAATGGAGGAAGTTAAAGCCTTACTACCCAGAAGAGAGAAGCCAACAAATACATCCTACCAAGTATATAATAAGTTCAGGACTTGGAAGTACCAGGTGTTACAGAAAAAAGGGGTGAAGTATAAGGCTGAACATAGGACTAGAAGTCTGTATAAAAAGCAACAAACCCCAGGTCCACTCCCTAGCCAGACAACCCACCCACCATCCAACCCCCAATCCACAGGTAACCTATGGGTCACCATTCATAGAAGACTGGAAGGGGTAGGCAGGGGGGACAGTGCATGGGGAGACTGAAAGAAGGAGATTAAGTAAAAGTCACCATATAAACTGTGGGGTCCTTAGTCCTCTTTTTCTACCCTACTACCAAAACCCAAGAGTCCTTTCTAGAGAAACCAAATGGCTCCAAAGAAAAGATCTCCAGGATATTACATTTTTTAAAAAGGAACAAAGAGGGGGAAAAAATCTTAGAAATTAAAATACAGGGGCACCTGGATGGCTCAGTCAGTTAAGCATCTGAATCTTGATTTGGTGGTGATCTCAGGGGTGTGAGATCGAGCCCATGTTGGACACAGTGGGGAGTCTGCTTGAAGAGTCTCTCTTTCCCTTTCCCTCTGGCCCTCATGCACCCTCCCTACTCTTTCTCTCATTCTCTCTAAAATAAATAAACCTTAAAAAAAAAAAAAGAAAGAAAGATATTAAAATAGTTTTAAAAATTTCAGGAGAGCTGGAAGATAATATTTAATTCAATGAGAAACTGGAGAGGAAAAATTTTTTAAATTAGAGGCTCAATCTGGAAGATCCAACATTTAAATAGCAGAAATCCTAGAAAGACAGGCTAGAGAAAAGGAGGAGAGAAAATTATCAGAAAGATAACACAAAATACTCCCAGAAATTAAGTAGAAGAGTCTCCAAATTGAAGGACTCCACCAAGTCGAGTACCCAACAACATGAATCAGCAAAGAATCACACAACATCATGAAACATCAGGGCCAGGGAGAAGCTCCTAAAAGCCTCCAGAGTGTAAAAGCAGGTCTGTGTAAAAATTAGTATCAGAATTCTCATAAAAATAACAAATACAATAAGACAATGTGGCACTGCCTTTAAAATTCTGAGAAAAAATTATTTTCACAACATACACTCCAAACTACCAATCCATCAAGAGTAGAGACATTTTCAGACCTATAAAGCTTCAAAATCTTCACCTCTCATGCACTTTTCCAAGCAAGTTTTCAGCGGTGAATACACTTTAACAATAAAGGGACAGTAAATCAAGAAAGAAGAAGTCATAGGATCCAATAAACAGGAAATGCAACCTAAGACTAAAAAACAGAATAGGTCCCAGAATGACTGCCGAGCCATGAACTGGCCTGAAAAGCAACAGTCCAGATGGCAGAAGACCAAGGATTGTAGAAGAAAGGTCTCCAAAGGTTAAAAAAATAAAGGAACTGACAGATTATTTAATGTTTTTGAGCACTTAAGCCTTTGGATAATCTTTGTGATAGGTACATAAAAAACTAAGCAAAATTTTAAAATCAGGCAGTTATTAATTCTGGGTAAAATAAGGGCCTAGTAGAGAAGAAATACTGATAGATCACCCTAGGGTTCATGAATGACCAACATTTATAGCAATCCCCCCACTTATCCCTGGGGACCCATTCCAAGGACCCCAGGAAACCCCTGAAACTGCAGCTAGCACCGAACCCAAAACACACTATGTTTTTCCCATGCATATATACCTCTGATAGAGTTTAATTTATAAATTAGGCACGATAACAGATTAACAACAACTACTAATAAAATAGAACAATTATAACAACATACTGCAATAAAAGTTCAGTGAACGTGGTCTCTCTAATATCGTATTCACCCTTCTCCTTGGACGACATGAGATGATAATGTGCCTACAAGATGAGACGAAGGGAGGTAATTGACACAAGCACTGTGACATGTTAGGCTACTATTGCCCTGATGACATAAGGATGATCACTTGCTTCCAGACGGCGACTAAGTGTGGGTAACTGAAGCCAAAGCAAGCGAAGCCACAGAATGCAAAACAGCAGATAAGTGGGAACTTCAGTGGAGCTACTGATTTTATAAAAATCTGCAGCTAACCTATATTGGGAGACTGGGAGAGATGGGGAAACAATAGGGGGCAGGGAGAGATATAAGAAAAGCAAATCCTGCTTGCTCTGAAAGAAACTCAAGAAAGCATTTCTGAAATGGATAAATCAAGACAAAGGAACACAATATATTTTCAGGTAGGAACTAACCGGTAAGAGCTGAAAGTGCTTATCTCTGGGGCACTAAACTGGGAAGGGGAATTTTTTTTTTTTTCCCCACTATGAACTATGTGCATGAGTTATTTTTTAATAAAAAGAAATTTTTTAAAAATGCTTTTCATGGTCAAATTTGGTATGAATTCCAAGAAAGGAGAACTGGGGAACAGGAAAGACAAGAAAAGCTACAACCTGCTTACCCCACCTGGGCTACTAAAAGACAGACCTCCTATAACGTGCTCCAGCCTCACCAGGTTTTCTTTCCGGCTGGGTCACACCCTCTCCACCAAAGGGCAACAGCAGGTCTCAAAGGACAGACCTGGAGGCACTTCATTTAATTAAAAAAAAAAGGCGGGGGGGGGGGAGAACTGGTAGAACCCAAATTAATAATATGGTAAATATGGTAATATACATGGAATTAGTATTAACAGCAGTATAATTGTAATATATTACAAAGATATATTTCCTGAGATCTGCATGATTTCTAACTTAAACACCACGTGTAAGAATACACAGTGAAAAACTACACTTTAGGGTAAAAGGTTCCATGGTGACTATGGAAATAAAGATACTTCATCTCCTGCTGTAGAACTAAATTCAAGAAACAGCATCATTTCTCAACCTGTCTTGATCGAAGATAACATAATAATTCAATGTAACGTAACAAGATTCAAATGTAGTCCACTTAGCAAAGAATTGCATCCAAGTCACTTTAACCATGGAAGCCTGGATTCCCACACAACAGAAACCAGGCACTTAGAAAGAAAAGCAGCATTAGAAGATTAATGATATACCAGAAGTCCCCAAGTTTCTCGATAACCTCAAGGCCTAGACAAAGCAAAAAACCAATACCTATACATTACAGAAAATTCTGACAAGCTAAAATTCTTATAGAATTGTTCTTATTTGGTTTACCTTTTTCTTACAATTCAGAAAAGTCAGGCCATACTTGAACATACACAGGGCTCCTCAAAACCCAAGGTTCACTGAGGTTTTAACACGTTGCTTCATGCTATCAAGTCACTAATTCAAATCTAGATGTCATTCAGGATACATTTATACTCTCCCCAAAAAATGATTTCACAAATGTGCTGGCTCCTAAGGCGAAAAAGCAGATTCCAGTAACAATAAAAGCCATACTGAGGAATATGGCAACACCTGTTCAAAGCACCCATTTCAAGGGGGAAAAAATGATGCGACCCAGAAATGACAGTATTTTATTTTAAAAAATATTTACAGAAAACTGTTCAAGAACTCATCTTTTTGGATAAAGCAATAAAAAATGGATTTATTTCCTATGAGTTCAAAAGCCTGGTATAGTGTTTTCATTATAAACCTACTGGTTCAAAACAAAAAAATACCAACCTGAAAACGCCCTATCAGTAGCACCTTGACTTTCATGATCTAATCACTATGCAAATTCTTACTACCACAAAAAAAAAAGCAAAAATTCTGATTACTCACTCAACATGAAACTTACATCATTAAAATTTTCTCAAATCAAACATATGAAATACAACATATGAGCAGAAAACAATTCCACTTAAGATAGTCTAATGATTTGTGTGCTATTTAAAATCACAAATACTTTTAAGTAGCATACAGTTTATCTAAATGAATATTAATGTATTTAGATTGTATATGTCCATTTTAAACTTATAATTACAGATTTATTTTAGTGAAGTAAATACCAAATATTAACTCTTTAAAAAAAAGTCCCACATAAATCTATGAAAAAAATTGAAAGTGAAGTAGGCCACACTATTCTAAGCTCATAGGCAACAAACCAAAAAATATGCCTCAAAAAATATGCAACAAACCAAAAAAATATACAAGCAAAACCAAAGCAATAAAGAATACTAATAGCACTTGATAAAGATTAGACAGAATATCAATAATATAAAAAATACAATGTATTATATGAGGAGTTTGAATGCAAAAACCATATATTTATTAAACATGTGATTAACTTAAAAACACCAAACCAGTTTGTTTTAAAGTGCTCCTCATCCAAGACCTTGGACCAAACCATCCCTCCAAAATGAATTAAAAAAAAAAAAAAAAGAAACAGTTTACAAGGCAAACACTGACAATAGGTATGGACAGGCACTACCAAAAAATGCTATTCGTTCTTTAATTAAATAATGCCATTCTCAAGTGATGTAGAGCAGTCACCTTGACAGAATTCCTTTTTTGTATAAATAGTCATAAATAAAAAAGTGTCCCTAGATAGTCTACAGCTGCAAACATTAATACCTTACAACAGCAGCTTAATGTCTATTTTAGGAAAAAAAGCACTAAAATCCTCTTCCATTGAAAGGCATTTATTTCTCTGGTATAAGTGAGCAAGGTCACTACAACATTAACCTCTTTTCTAGAACAATGTAAATAACAATGTATACACATCGTAAATTTGGTAGGTCATAAAAGTTAGGATGCAATCATTTTTTTGATGCAACAGAAAAATAAATAAAAGTTAAATACTTTAACCCAACATTTGGTATTGACAAATCAGTAGTGTCAACTTCACATATGAAGGACAGCACAGCCTGGTTTTTAAAAAATCCTCAATATGTTACAGTATTTGGGCTAAAAATATTTAGAATATTAAATGTGTCCTTTTGCTTAAAGGAATACAATAGAATCCCCATCAAGCTGCTATTGTAACTCATTTTTAGCTGGGGTAAAGTGACCGTCTGGTCCATGGCACAAGTTACATATATCACACTTCTGTCAAACAGAAACCTTATGTTTCTAAGATTTCATGTTTATAAGCTACAATACACACTGACTCATCTGTCAGTCCCTCACAGTTTTTTAGAAAAATATCTACATTTGTCCTTATGGAGGTCAAAATGTTACACCATCATTTGTTTAAAAAAAAAAAAAAAAGAAAAGATGCACATTCATACTGTGAAGTTATTAGGAAAATACTCTTGCAAATAAACTATATAAAGATAAAATACACTTCAAAGGTATGTGGGTTGTTTTGTTGTTGTTGTTTGTTTGTTTTACAGTATTCTATAAAGTGCAGAGAAATCCTAAGGGAAAAACTACTCCCTATAACATAGTTTAATTACAGCAGCTTTTGCATAGCAATACTTAGAGGAAGTTGGACACTTCCGTTTCCTCAGGAAGAAAAGGATGGAAGAGGATCTTCCGATTCAGATTTTTTTTTGGCCATAAGTCTGCTTTCTTCAGGAATTGTTGCTGATGTCAAATCTCCATTGAGTGTATTTCTTGAACAGTGAACAGGTCCTATGAAGAAATTAATTAAACGGTTAAACATCCTATCCATATGAACTCCAGTTCCCTGTGGGGGGGGGGGCATTTTAAATTTCCTATTTAGGGACATGAAACTCCTTCAGCTTCCTATTAATGTTTTGACTGTTTGCCTGGTAGAGAAAAATCTCACATTCCTGCTATTGGCAATCATAAGGAGAAACTTCATAGTTAGGGAAATAAATTATGAGCTACCAGAAGTAGAGGTATTTGTTTTGTTCACTGCTAGAAGCACAGTTGGCACATAACGGGCAGTCAGAAATATGTGCTGAAGTGAATGTGGTCTTGGTTAATTATGGCTTCTTCAGCCTGACTGTGGTAATGCTGTTAGTATCCCCCTTGTTTTCTAGGGAAAAACAAAAAACAAAAAAAATAAGACTCAAAAAAGGTTACATGCCTAACCCAAGATCACACAATTGGTAATAGAATGACTTCCTGAGCAAAGCTGACAAGGTACCTGTCACCAGGAGTCCCTATATTTCCACGTGGAATACAACTCACAGAGCTGTTGCTGCAGCTGCGGCTGAGAGCCCCGGCATGGCCCCACCCCAAAACAACTGCGCTTTTATATGTACATGGTATTTGATTTTACCATGAACAGTTACACTTTTATAATTTTCTTAAATCTAGTTAATAAAAAATAGAAGGCATTTTCTCTCTCAAGGAAAAGAATATTTGGGGATAAATATTCTTAGTGGGGCCGCCATCAAGACTGCCCAATTGCAAAACACGTACTTTCTAAAGAAGAGCACTAAAATGCAGTCTCCACTTTATCAACTGACTGAGACACTAAACTCTAGGATAAACAGAAGGCAATCTAAGGATAAAACTTCTGACCTAGAGACCTGAGATACATGTATTTATATAAACAGGGATGTTCGTGTGTGTGTGTACACGTGTGTGCAGTATGTGTGACTGGTTCTGTTACACGCCTTAACAGCTAGTACAGGAATGCCAAATGGACTCGGGCAAGCGCACTGAGAGCTTATGGAAATTGTTTTCAAAACTCAAAACAGGGGTGCTTATAAGAGAGCTAAGAAAAGTGGCTGGATTTTTTAAAAAAAAACTACTTTCACCATCACAAATGAAAATGATCCCCTTAGAGTAAAAAGGAGAGCATCTACAGAAAAGTACAAGGCAGCATAGAGAACCCTTTCATGGGCTCTAGACTCAGAGTCACGTAAACCAGAAAGAACAAAGTAAATCAGAATCTACGCTACTTGCCTCTGGTAACTTTTCTTTCCACACCTAACCTCTAACCCTCTTCCTCTTATCTCCTCCAAGTTGCACTACATTGGCCTGGAAAAGTTTCTTTCTCCTTCCCCCTTCCCACCCTCACCCCTTTTCCTTCCTTCTTTTACCAGCTATCCCAATTAAATTCAAAAATGGCCATAAGCATAGAGTAGTGCTCTTACAGTGTTCTGTAAGAAAAATGGACAAGAAAAAAAAGATGTCATCATCTTCTAAAAATCTGAAAATGACCAGCAGTCCCTCTCTAATCTCCACCATCTTCACAAACTCTATCTTCCCCTCTCATTAAACCCATTTAACTTTCTGGTTCAGTAAAACAAATGTTAATCAAAGTGAATTAGCTGGGCTCTTCCAGGCAACCTAAAGAAATCTAAACACTATTTATGATGTCATTTCCACAAGAGAAATAAAATCTGTGTTCCAAACAACAGACTTACAAATTCTTGGAACACAACCTATCCCCTAAGTAGGAACTGTATGTAGTTTCCATCACACATGTTTCATGGTCTAGAGTAAAGACTCCGAAAAGCAAAAGTCTACTAATGGAGTTGTAATAATGAGACCCTATTTGTGTTCACTAGAAATCACAGTCACTACTGTCTAACTAGATTTTCTGACATACTTTCAAAGCTTTCTCTCTGAAGAGAAAAATAACTAAATTTGAACATAAATCACAAAACCTTTCCTAAAGTATTCAATCACAGTATGTTGCCTCTTTAAAGAAAAAGGGAGAAAAAGGTACAGAAATAAATGCTACTATAATTCACCACCACCACCTGAAAAATTTAGCCCTTTCAAATTATTTAAGTAACAATACTGATTTTTCTTCTCTGAACTTAGACCTTGCCTTTATTTTCCCCTAGAATCCTAGCCACAATTCACGCTTTCTTCTAAAATGGTTTTGAAATGTAAATAGAGTGGGAGTAGAACATTACTAAGAAAGTACTAAAATGTAGTGGGAAGAAAACTTTTGATGTTATATCTATAAATCAAAGATAGGGCACTTACATGGATGTATTCAGCACTTCTTGGTTAATAACAAAGGTGTCTGTAAGAGGAAGTATGAGCTTCTGTGGATTGGGTGCTGTTTGCCTGACTCTGAATTAAGGAATGAATCCAAGGGCAAAGTACAGTGTTGACTCTCAGTATCCTTCATTTATTTCAACGCTTAGAGGGCACCACAACAATTCTGGAGAATAAGCCAAAGAAAGAGACAGAGCCCCATTTAACTCACTATCTGGGTCTTCAAGAGAAATATCATTACAAGAGTCTGTATCTGAGTAGGTTCTTCGGCGGCGCTGGGCGAGTCGGTGATGTGTAGATACTGGTTCTCTTACAGAGTGGCTACTCCTACAAAGTAAGTAAAATGCAATACATTGTAAGGCCTTAAACAAATGATAATACCCTCAACTGGAGTGAGGGTTTTTTTGTTTCTTTTAAAGAGAGTGAGCTCACACGTCAGTGGAGGATGCGGGTAGGGCAGGAGGGTCAGAGGGAGAGGGAGAATCTGGGGCAAGCTCTAGACCCCGCATGAACCAGACATGGGCCTTGGTCTCATGACGCTGAACGTATGACTTGAGCCGAAATCGAGTCAGACACTTAATGGACTGAGCCACCCAGGCACCCCTTAACCCCTTAATGACTTCTTTAAACGAAAGTAGAACTATTTTTATTTCCAAATTTTTATTTTAGCAACTTTTGATTCCTTCAGAGGTCAGTCCACAGGCAAGTCAAATCATTTAGAATCCAGCTGGTAACCTGAAGAATAAGACCTCTGAGCCAAACTAAATGGAAAGGGCGTAAAAGAAAGCAACTTCTTTTACAGAGAAGGGTCCAGTGAGACCGTAGACATATCAGATGGTTAACAAATGTTTGAAAACCAAAAGTTATGACTTCACAAGTGCATGTATCTAGTGTCAATCCATATCTGATCAAAAATAGCAGTGTGAAGGGGATAAGCAAGCAGGCAAGAACATGCTAGAGGTCAGCTCCCTGACAGCAGCAAAAACAAAGAGCCCTGGCAAATAGAGGCTACAAAAACTATTTTTAAAAAAGCAGTCTGTGGGGCGACTGGGTGACTCAGTCAGGTAAGCATCGACTGTCGATTTCAGCTCAGGCAGGCCGTGATCTCAGTGTGGTAAGATTGAGCCCTGGTGTCTGGCTTCCCACTTAATGCTGAAGTCTGCTTGTCCCTCTCCCTCTGCTCCTTCCCCCAACTCTCGCTCGTGCTCTCTCTCAAATAAATCAACAAAAATAAATAAATAAATAAATAAATAATAGCTTAGAAAACTAGAAAAATCAATCTAAAATATCCAGCACAGAAGCAAATCGGCACCACTCAACAGCATTTCAGCTACCACTCTATGGAAAGCCCAACATTACTGTTTGTAATGACTATCCTGATTTATCGAGAATATATAATTTTAAAATTCTAATTATATTTGGGGCACCTATGTGGGGCACCCATGTGGCACAGTTGGTTAAGCATCCGACTCTTGGTTTTGGCTCAGGTTCTGACTTCAGAGTTCTGATCTCAGGTTGTGATACCCAGCCCATTTTTTTTAAAATTCTAGTTATATTTTATCTAATAAGGTAGAAAGGATAAAATACAGTTCAGAAAAATATCTATCACAAATGTAAGTTTGTAAAAGGGATCAAGCTTTTACTAACTGGTGAATCTCTTCACTCCCCAACAGGA
The DNA here is from genome assembly GCF_964662115.1 of Mustela nivalis. Lineage (NCBI taxonomy): Eukaryota > Metazoa > Chordata > Mammalia > Carnivora > Mustelidae > Mustela > Mustela nivalis. Next base: position 41,482,387 of record NC_139030.1, read on the forward strand.
TCAGGTATGTACACATCACAGGGCTCCTCTGAGCACTAGATAGTTCAGAGGTTACATATTCATGGTGGGGAGTGGGAGGGAGTGACAATACTAAGGGCTCAGTTAGCACTTTTTCTTAATGTAGAGAAATAAAAGCTAATGCCACTACAATTTCATTGTTTTCCAAAGAACCAATCAGAGCCACTTAAAAGACCTACCAAGAACAAGAACACTTAAGTAGCCTGGGATATTAGCAAGATCTATCTAGAAGATAAATGTCTTAAATGTGTTGCTATGAATATATACTTTAAAGTATCAATTGGTTTTTCAATAATATCTTTAACTCTTAACAAAACAACAGATCAGAATGAATGTAAGACTATAGAAAGCTGTCCTAAAGTAAGCCTAAGCTTTGGACACCCCAGTACCTCAAAATAGATTTCTACAACAATCATTTGATATAATTTCAAACATTAAAAAAAGGAGTAAGAGCTAACCAGGTGTTTACCTTGCTGGTGAATTTATTCACCCCTTTTTATCTTCACTGACTACCTACAGGGGCTAGGCCCTATACTTAGATACAATGCTAAGCAAATCAGAACCAGGCTCTGCTCAAAAAGTTGCCAACCCACACAACTTTGTGTTAAGGGCCCAAAAAACTTCTCTGAGTAGGTATAATTTTGAGAGAACTTGATTAGAAGAAAAGTTTATTTTACCTCTCTGAACTGCAAGAACCAGGATGGCTGACAGAACGCTTCATCTAGAAATAGAAAAGGAAAATGAGCCTAATCCATACACCAAGTAGAATAATACAGTTCTGATCTATTATTATTATTATAATTAACACAAATCTGCTCAGAGGAAAAGATGACTGGCCAAGAAATTTATCTTTTACAAACTCAAGCAACACTATCAGCACAATGTCAAGCTTTGTCCCTAATAACCATTAATTGGAATCTTTCTCAACACATATCAGAAACATGCTAGATTCTTTCCTCAGTAATAAAAATCAAATTTCATATGTATCATATGTGTCTGAGTGTGTGCTTTTATATAAAAATATAAAAAATGTATATAACCAACCCAAAAAACCATACTATTTAAAGGAATATATAGCAAGCCAGAAAATAATCTAATATCTCTCCCTCTCTTTTTCTTAAAGACCAAGAAAAGAATCTGGTAGCAAAGCTTCTCTTTATAATTCATTATTCAGGTAGCTGTCACACAGATGTTGTAAAGTATGGTTTTCATGGAAGATGGCATTAGTAATTCAAGTCTTTAAAGAACTCAGAAGAAGAATCCTAAGTCTCAAATAGGTCCCTAAAACATGTATTTTAAAATAATTTTTAAAAACATAATTAAGAGCACTAATAAATATGACAAATACCAAATTTAATTTAAAAGATCCAACTACTCCACCAAAAAAATTGAAAAAGATCCCCAATTAAAACAGATTATTTCAATGTTTAGCAAGGCAGCTGAAAAGCAAAGTTTATACTACAGGATAAGGTCAGTTGCTTTTACATGCAGGGGCTCAAGGGTCTTACAATTCCAAGTCTAACATCTGAGTTATGTAAATGCCTGCTGTATTTGTAACAGGAGCCACCAGCTGTTCAAAGAAGTCCCAGCTGAAATGATAACAGATATGACCAACCCAATTTATAGTCCAGGAACACTAATATGATTGACATTAAGCTGCAGATGGACATTAACATCTCCTTTAACAGAAGTCAAGTCCTTTGGGATTACTCACCTAAGGACATCCCAACTACAATTATTATTCGATCTGTGGGTCAAATGATGATTGTTTGAACTTCTGATTATGATATGAAATAAAACCGAATGCACATTTATTCTAGGAAGGGACACAATAAAATTAACTACATGAAGTAGTTTAAAAATCAGTTTAGGGGCACCTGGGTGGCTCAGTGGGTTAAAGCCTCTGCTTTCGGCTCAGGTCATGATCCCAGGGTCTGGGATCGAGCCCCACATCCAGCTCTATGCTCAGCGGGGAGCCTGCTTCCTCCCCTGTCTCTGCCTGCCTCTCTGCCTACTTGTGATCTCTCTGTCAAAAAAATAAATAAATTTTTAAAAAATCAGTTGAAATAGTTCTAGAATTCTCAAATCTTTCATAGCTTTATTTTCCATTTACTCATATTATTAAAAAGAAAAAAAAAAAGATTTTCCCAAAAAGACTGTCTGAACTTTTTTCCATGCTGTGCCTCCAGAACTAATTATCATATGCCATAATTTTTGCTTGATGTATGAAATAAAATGGCAAAGCAAGTAAAAATAAATAGTCCCTAGCCAGTATTTTTTAGATTAGTTTATTGGACTTTCCTGTACTGCTGCTACTGATAAAAGGTTTTGGCTTAAAACGGACAGTTATTATAGTTTCTTAGACATAAAATATACATATGACCTCTCTCAACTACAGAGCATTTGTAACAGAAGGCATTTTCCTCAGAAATCTAATACCAAAAAAAAAGGCAGTTTTGAGGCAGTTTTATTGCATTTGATTTTATGAAGTCAAATACAGTAGAATTTGTAGTAAAGTCTGTACTTAATACCTTAAAAAACAGTGTAGCCCTTACTATCAATCTCAGGAACACAGTCCTAAAACAGACATCTACCACTACACCATCCTGAACGTGCCCGACCTAGGAACATAACACTATAATATATACACACCCATCTCAAAATATCTTTTCTTGTTCAACCATATAGGTTATTTCATAATTGTTTCATAATTGTTTTATAAAGCAGTATTGTCAAACTGTTCTACTGAATACTACTATCCTATGAGATGTTATTCAAAAATACAAAAGAAGGGTCAAATAAATTTCAGAAACAAGACATACCGTAACCTCTCCTCAGAGATTCATAATACATGTTAGCATAAAAGAGGTTCTAGAAGTCCTATGACAGAGAAACCCCATTCATTCAAGTTAACCTAGCATCTGTCAATTTAATTTTCCCATAAAACCCATTTTCATAGTATGCCTGTCCCAGGGGACGCTATTAGTGCATCATACATTGATTAGAAAACAATGATCTAAATAAATTCAGGTAATAATCTTTACTTAATCTTATATTGCTAAATTGGCCAGGGTGGATAAAAGAACCTAGAAATAAGTAAGTTGTACCCTATTTCTTCTTCTAATAAATAAGCCTTCAAGAAATTGCTAAAATAGTACCAGGAGGCATTCTTCCTTCTATAAAAGGACTCCTGGGATGCCTTCATGACTCAGTTGGTTAAATGTCTGTGTTCGGCTCAGGTCATGATCCCAGGGTCCTGGGATCAAGTCCCACATTGGGCTCCTTGCTCAGTAGGGAGCCTGCTTCTGCTTCTCCCTCTGCCTGCCACTGCCCCCGCTTGTTTCTCTCTCTGCCTCTCTCTGACAAATAAAATCTTTTTCAAAAAAGTGTATGTGTGTATATATATATACACATATATGTACACACATATACACATACATACACATATGTGTGTGCATACACACACACACACACACATACATACAAATATATATTCCTGAAAACACCTGGATGAAAGAAATGTAAAAGTTTCATCAAACTCTTGTCTCACCTGTGAGTTCTGTATAGCTTAGCTGAGCGAGTTTATTAGCTTGGGAAGGACAACAAGTCCACTGCCCCCAGCAAAGAGTACTGGTTGTTCAGGGCAATCAGAAGAAAAGAAACTAAAAAAAGCACCTGTGTAAAACAGGTCAGCCCCTTTGCAACGACCCGCTGATGGAGGAGACCCTTTATTTTAGAGATGAACAAAATAAGGGCCAGAGAGATTAAGGAACTTGCCTACCCAGAGGGCTCAAATCCAAATACTGACTACAAAATACTGTTTTCCCTATATCATATTGCTTCAAACTCATTACAACTCCTTTAAGATTTGCTTAACTTTATCCCTTTGCTTAATTTTATCCCTCATTTTATCCCAAGGAGAGCAATGCCCCCAACCTCTTCTGTGTCCCAACACCCACAGAACATTTTAATATTTCCCCAGCATGCTGGGATAAATGGCATGGTCCTCCAAGGGGAGGCAATCAGGACCTTCGCACATTCTAACCCCAAAGAGCTGAGAGGCTCCAACACCGAAGATGTTAGATCTGTTGATTCGATCTGTTGACTATTTCTCTGCCACTGCCACTTTCCTCCCTTAAAAATAAAAACAGAAACAAACATGCAACATCACTGGAAACAAAAACAAAAACAATTCCTAACCATTTGAACAGGAGAAGGTGACACAGGAGAAACCAAGGGATCCGGATGGGACAGCTGAAACATCTCAGGTTTAAACTTGGCATTCGCTATCTTCACACATTCCTCAAGCGTTGTGATGAATGTATTACACGTGGCACTAAGCAGAGAAGAGGCTTCATTCATGTTCTGAAAAATTATGCACTGAGTTGAACAGACTCACACACGACTACATGGAATCATGCACTATGTTCTAATCAAGTGACAGACATCTTACTAGCTTATGTGCAAATCTACTCAAAATATACTACCTTAGAAAATTAAAGCAATACATGAATAAGAAATGCCTATCAAGCAAAGAATGCATGAATTAGAGTCTAAGAAAAAATAAGTTTTGCATTTAAACCAAATACCAATCGTATTAAAAACTATGTATAAAAATGTATCTTAGATAAACCTAACTAAACAGTAATTTTCTAAGCACCCAAATTCTGAAGGAGGTCACAGCAGAAGAACACCCTGAGAGTTACTTAGTTACTTAGTGGCAGGCACAATTCGTATCTACCTCCAAGCCCTTCTCCCACTTCTTCCTTGGTAGAATACAAACCCCAATCTTTTTTTTTTTTTTTTTTTCCTGACAGCAATGTGTCCTGACCCTGGGGGGTGAATACAGACTGGTCTGAGCCAGCCATGGTTAGTCCATGACCCTTTGTGAAATACTGGTATTTCTTCAGTTTCCTTTGACCCAGACCAAAAAAATAAAAATAAAAATAAAAAAATAAGAAGTCCACTGAGGAGCTGCTGAGACTTTCGATCCTGGATTAAAGCCAAGGACAGCAAATTGGGAAGGTCTTTTTCCACTCTGGTTACCCCAACTGCCTCCTGCACCTGTGTGACCTTGGAAGTCACCCTGAAGCCTTGGGCAGAGGGGAAAAATTGAATACACCAAGAACAGCAGAGTGGAAGGACAGAACAAGCCCAAGTCCTCGATACCACCATAGAGCTGCCGGAACAAATGTGAGGGCACCTACCTCCAGAGAGCTTATGGTGAAACAGTAAATGCCCTTCTGGTTTCAGGTGCCTGCAACCAGAGGTGCCTCACAGAAGATTACTTCCCACCAAGAGAAGGCCACAGGAGGGACAGGAAGATTTCTTGTCCCATTTTTCCCAAATCAGGTAGAAGGAGACTGGGAACCATGCCGGCCTCTCACCCAGAGAAGAGGGCCCACTGACCCTCTTTTATCAGAAAGTGTGAACCTATTTCAGAGCCAGGCCCCACAGATTTGAAATTTGATTCCTGAATTACTCTTCTGAGGACACTTTTTAAAAGTTCTTTGATAATAGCTAAATTATCAACTCTCAGTCACTGAAACTGGGGCCTTGTATACCGAAAGAAAGAGAATAGCGGTTGCCTAATGATTCCAGTCTGGAAAACAAAGTCTGGAATGCTTCTTCCCCACCCCAACTTCCAAATCATCAGATTGGCTGCAAAAATATGCCTTGATTTCCCAGAGAAATGTGCTGCTTCCTGCTTTCCTCTGGTAGCACAGATATAATCTAGAAGATCCTACAGATATCCAGAGTCTGTAGTAGGGACAGCTCAGAGTAGCTAAAAATAGCTCATTTAGAAAATGCTTCTCTGTCACCCCTTGGGAAGAACCTCACCCATCAGGGTATTACAAAGCATAACCAGACATAAAGGGATCATTTCTGTGTACCTCCACGCTGGGAGATGAATGATTCTCATCATGATGAACAAATTCTTGGATAGTATGAACTTGCTGCATTAGGAGATCACAGTAGAGGCGAAGTTCAGACATTTTGGTTTTCAGTGATTCACTGGTTTCGCTTATTTCTGAAGGAAACATATATAAACATTCACTTAGTTTGTTTTCATATCCTTTGAGCAATAAAACAAATGGAATCATTTAAAAAGTAAGGCAATAGATATAAATACCTATAGCTTACGAGGTGGGAGCTCTTGGAAATAGGATACAAGGGTCTTGAAAAAATACCGTTTCTTCAGAAAACTGGGAAAAAATGGGAGTCATATATCTGACATGAAGTTTAGGTAGATTAATTTCCAGAGTCAGGGTGATGACCACTAGATCTTTTTTTAAGATATTCTTTATTTTAGGGAGCCTGGGTGGCTCACTCTTTAAGCATCTGCCTTCAGCTCAGGTCATGACTCCAGGGTCCTGGGATCAAGTCTTGCATCAGGCTCCCAGCTCAGTGGGAAGACTCCTTCTCCCTCTCCCACTACCCATGCTTGTGTTCCATCTCTCACTGTCTCTCTCTGTCTCTCTCTCTCTGTGTCAAGCAAATAAAAAAAAATCTTTTTTAAAAAAGATTCTATTTATTTTGAGAGAGAGAGAAAGCATGTGAGTGGCAGAGGGGCAGAGAAAGAGAAAGAACCTCAAGCAGACTCCACACTGAGCATGGTGCCTGACAGGACTCAGGGCTCTAACTCACTACCCTGAGATCCTGACCTGAGCCAAATCAAGAGTTGGTCACCTAACCAACTGAGCTATCCAAGAGCCCCAACCATTGGATATTTTATCCAGAATATTCTCATTCCATTACTCATCTTTCATTTAAAAAGTGCTTATATTTCTTCATTTGTAAATGTTCTTTTCTAACCTTTGAATATTAAGGTTTTTCCAGTTGTAATGTTGTTTTCCAGTTGTAATGTTTTTCCAGTTGTAATGTTGTTTTCTCTTATTAATATTCAAATTAATAATTTATGAAAGTTCTTACACATTAAATATGGCAATTTTTCCCTTCCTATATACTGTATGCCCTTTTCCATATCTATCTGCTGTCTTTCAGTTTTCTTTATTGTGCATTTTAACATAGAAGTTTTTAATTTTTATGTAGTTAAAACTATCATATAAACATCTATTTTCTTCTGTTCCTTCCATAACTTCGTCTTCATATTATACTGTTTTCAGAATGGTTTTATTAAGAACTTACTTTCTTTTCTTTACTATGTCCAGAAAGAGTAAATATCCAGCCATAGTCCCAGTCATTACTTACCAATACCTTCTAAACTAGCAGTGTAAATAGCAGAGGAAGCAGGGAAAAATACATGTAGTAGATCCTCCCATGTCTCCCTATACCCTGAATCAGTGGCACAGCTTTGTGATACTAGCCACAAAGCCACTCTAGCCACAGTGGACCAAACCAGCTCTATCTGCCCATTTGACCTAACCTAAATTAGTTTCTACTCAAATTTAAGTGCATTCCTTTTTTTTTTTTTCCCAACTACAGTACAATACATACAATGAAATTTACTGTCTTAACCATTTTTAAGTATATAGTTCAGTGACATTAAGTACATTCATAATGCCTACAACCATTACCATCATCCATCTCTAGAACTTTTTCATCTTCCCCAATTGAAACTTTATATCCATTCAACAATAAAACCCCATCTCTCCCGCCCCCTAGCCCCGGTCAACCATTACTCTGCCTTCTATCTCACAAATCTTACTACTCTAGGCATCCCAGTAAGTGCAATCATGTAATATTTGTCCTTTTGTGACTGGCTTATTTCACTTACCTTAAAAGATTCACCCATGTTGTAACATGTGTCTGAATATCCTTCCTTTTAAATGTTGAATACTATTCCATTGTATGTGTAATACTACATTTTGTTTATCTCCTTCTTTGTCTATGGACATTTGGGTTATTTCTACCTTTTGGCTATTGTGAATTTCCATTCCTCCTTATCCTACCCTTAGCCATACTATTTTTAAATAATTAAAATTCAATTCTAGGCTTTCATTTTTCAATACCCATAGTTTACTTGTTTTCAGTAACCTAACTCCTAGTATTTTTTAATTATTAAAATAATTATATTGAAAGTATTATATACTCCAAAAAAATAGAAAAGAAAAATCAAACAACTGCAAACTCACTCCCAAAATATAAATATGTTTTTTCAAGATTTTGTTTATGTATTAGAGAGAGGGAGCATGAGCAGGAGGAGGGACAAAGGGAGAAGGAGGAGCCTCCCCGCTGAGCAGGGGGCCCTATGCATGAAAAATAAGTCTCCTTCCTACAAACTACCTTTCCAAAGGTAACAACTTGACCAATTTTACATAGCTTTCCTGAGCTGACCAATGAATGGATATGTAATTTTGAATCCTGCTTTTTTCCAATTATCATTTAATGTTGGGCATTTTCTCACATTATTAAAATTCCTTGCAAACAGTTTACTGGCTACATATCAGCTTATAACAGCCTATACTTTATTGACCTGTTCCCCTAAATTTCAACCTTTGCATTGTTCACAAGTTTTTTTTTACTATAATGAGTATCTAAGCAAGTAATAATCATCTTCTACATTTCTGATTATGTCTTTAGGACAGATGACTAAAAGTGCACAAGACACTATACATTTATGTTTAAGAAAATATTCTCATCACAAAAGAAAAATATATAGTTTACCTTTTTCTTTTTTCGTCCTAGTATCAGTCAAACAGGCTTTGGAGCTTCCCAGAGCAACCAGCCACCTCTGTCTTTCCGCCGCGTTCACCGCCTTCATGTAGAAATGCTGTTCGCCTGGAATGATTAATTCCATTCTTGTGTTGTCTGCTGAATGGACTATGATAATAAACATGGGGGAAATACAGGCATGAACTTAATTAGGGGAGACTCAAACAATCACTCGTACACAGTGTTAGAGGTTTCAGACACCTAAAACAAGAAGTCGAGCTTCAGGATGCAGGCATTGCTTCTCCCTAAAGGGCTGTCTAGTGGCCTCGCACAACCACATGCTCACATATATTCATGCTGGCAGGGTCCCAAAGTCGTGGGAAAGAGAAAGAGAAAACACCACTGACAACTAAAAAACTCCCTCTCTAGGGGTTGCCTATACTACTTTTGATACACAGGCACTGTCACACTTATCACACAGGTTTTACTGATTTCTTTGAAAGAAAAGGCTGTGTTTTATCGCCCAAACCCAGGACAGTGCCTGACATTCAGAAGAAGCCCAATACATGGTAGCTAAGGCCACCTTCCATTAGCACAGCAGTCCTCAACTAAGGGCACAGCATAAGCATGAGTATTTGAGACCTTCTCTTTCCTACCATCCTCCCTGCTCTCCTAAACCACGCCCCCTTGATACTCTGACAAAAAAGAACTAATCAAGGATCATAGTGAGCCAATCCTCAATCCTTGTTGTAAGACTAAATTTGTGCTACATCGTCCTTAATCAACATGTATTTACTCAGCTCAAAGGAGTGACCGTAGAGGGGGAAGGAGAGGAGAAAGAAAGGAGTCTTTGTTCTAACAGAGCTGACACTTTAGCCAGGGAAACAAACTGACACACTAAAAATAATCAAAACAACTAAATGATAAACTCTTTGGTATGAAGACATCATATGTAACTGAACTGAGAAAAAGTAAGAAAAGGTAGGAAATAAGCCTTCGGGAAGGATTTGACAACAGTAGGATTTAGTTAAGAGAAAAACTGCATAAAAAAGGCCTAGATGAGGAAATAAACACAATATGTAGGGAGGAGACAAGCCTAAATAGAGCCTTGTGTTGTATTACATGGTAATGATATTCATGAATGGACAAGCTGAGTTGAGCCAAATTTTCAGGGGTCCTGAAAGTCTGGAAGAAGCCTTAATTTATATGATTAATTACTGAAAATACTGACTAGATGTACTATGGCAAATAGTGCCACAAAAGCTTGGCTAGCTTATTATTCTACTTAAAAAGACCCATCCTTGGACGTGGATAGTGAAATACATAAATATGCAACATTCAATGATGGGTGCAAAAGATTTCCAAGGTAGGATAAAACCCCCAGGCTCCAAGAGTAACTCTTTTTTGGCTACTTGTTAATACTAGTGAAAGTATCAATAGCTACCTCAAAAGAAAACAAACCTCAAATTTCTAATAATTGTTGCTACAAATGAAAATAAGATGACTCTTTTTTTTTTCTTTTTTTAAGTAGGATCCATGCCCAGTGTGGAACTTGAACTCACAACCCTGAGATCAAGAGTTGCACGCTCCACCAACTTAGCCAGCCAGATGCTCAAAGATGACTCCTTTTAAAACATACCAAAATTGGTTTATTAACCAAGGATGTCTCCTCCAAAGTAGTCACCTGAGAAGACAACAAACTTAAGAACAAGGCTCCCCAAATATCCAATTCTTTAGCATAAAATGGACAAGACCTCTATATGCAAAACTGTAAAACATTATTAAAATTAAAAACCTAATTAAATATAGGAATATACCATGTTAATAGGTCATAAGACTCAGTACTGTCAAGAACACAATTCTTCCCAAATTGATGTACAGATTCAATACAATGCCAGTCAAAATTCTAACAGACATTTGTGGAAATTTACAAGCAGATTCTAATATGCATTAAGGAAATGTAAAGGACCAATAATAGCCAAGACAATCCTGAAAAAGAACAAAGTTAGAAGACTTAGACTATCAGATATGAGGAAGTATAAAGCTAAAAGAAATTAAGACAGTGTGATATTGGCACAAGGATATAAAGCAGGTCCTTGGAACAAAAAACAGTCCAGAAAAAGACCCAATGTACACGGTCACTCACCTTGTGAGGAAGACATTCCTAAGGAGCACTAGGTGAAAGATTGATATTTTCTATAATTGATATTCAGTCAATTGAATATCCTTATAAGAAAAAAATGAATCTTAACCCCTGCTGATACCATACATAAAAATAAATTTTAAGTCAATCACAGACCTAATATCGACAAGGTAAAACAATAAGCCTTCAAGAAGAAAAAAGATTTCCTAAGCAGGACATAAAAAGCTCTGATTTTAAAAACTGAAAAATTGGACTTTATTGAAATTAAGAATTTGTTCATCAAAAGATACCTTTAATAGAAAGAAAATGCAACCTACAAAGTGGAAGAAGATCCTCACAATACAAAGACTCGTTCGGACTATATAAAAAATTCCTACAAATCAACATGAAAGATAGCCCAATGTAGAAATTAGGCTAACAACTTGAAAAGGGACTCCAAAAGAAGAAAATGTTCAAATGGCTAATTAATATCTGAAAAAAAAACACCTCATCATCAGTTATTGAAGAAATACAAGTTAAAACCACCACAAGATACCATTATATACACAAGAAATATTCAAAAAATTTAAAACTAATAATCAAGTTTTGGAAAGAATGCAAAGCACCTGGAACTCTCATGCTCTGCTAGTTCAAGAATAAATTGATACAACCACTTTGGTAAACAGTTTGGCATTATCTGTGACAAAATTTCTCTCCTTGATCAAACTTCAGTCAGGTTCCCTCTGCTTGACTGGGGCTGACCTTGGGCTTCCATCTCTGTCCTTATAGGATCTAATTTTAGCAGGAATTCCACTAAGTCAGTTTAGCTAGAATCCTCCACCATCAATATCTGATTACCCCCAATGTCTGAACAACTCCCTCTACCCCCAATATACTCCAGGTATATTGATCACCCTGGCCAGCCTTCAGCAAGAATCCTTAAGATCGGTTTTGCCAGAATGGCCCCTATTCCCTGGTGTCTTCTCTTAGTAATTTTCCATCCACCAATCTCCCCCCTCCAATCCTTGGCTACAAATTTCCACTTTTCTTTTTTTTTTCTTAAGATTTTATTTATTTATTTGTCAGAGAGAGAGAGAGCAAGAGCGAGCACAGACAGAGTGGCAGGCAGAGTCAGAGGGAGAAGCAGGCTCCCCGCGGAGCAAGGAGCCCGATGTGGGACTCGATCCCAGGACGCTGGGATCATGACCTGAGCCAAAGGCAGCTGCTTAACCAACTGAGCCACCCAGGCGTCCCTCCACTTTTCTTATCATATTCAGAATTGAGCCCAATCTCTATCCCCTACTGCAAAACCCCATTGCAGTAGCCCCTATACCTATCATAAGAGACCTGAATAAAGTCAGCCTTACTAGCAAGTGTCAAGAATAATTTTCTCCTTATAATTCTATTAAAGCTAAATGTATGAATACAGAATGCCTCAGCAATTCTACTCCACTTCCAGATATATACTGAAGAGAAATGCATAATATGTTCAACAAAAGAAATATATAAGAATCTGTATGGCAGCTTTACTCACTATAATCCCAAATGGAAAAACATATATACACATCAATACTAAAATGGATAGCCAAATTGTGGGATATTCATACAGCAGATATACTACAAATCAATACGAATGACTGAACTACCATTACACAGAACAAGGATGAATTCCACAATGTTCAGTAAAAGAAGCCAACACACACACAAAATACTGATTTATTCTATTTATAAAATGTTCAAAAGTGGGCAATATTTATCTATGGCAATAAAAGATTAATGGTTACTTTTTAGAGGGATTAGTGGCTGAGGAGACAGGATAATATCCCAGCATCTGGAATACTGATAATATCTGAATTCTTTTTTTTTTTTTTAAAGATTTTATTTATTTATTTGACAGAGACACACACAGCAAGAGAGGGAACACAAGCAGCGGGAGTGGGAGGGAGAGAAGTAGGCTTTCCGCCGAGCAAGGAGCCCAATGTGGGGCTTGATCTCAGGACCCTGGGATCATGACCTGAGCTGAAGGCAGACACTTAAAGACTGAGCCACCCAGGTGCCCCTAATATTTGAATTCTTAATCTGATTGATGATTACATGAGTGTGTGAACTTTGTAAACATTCTTCGAGCTGAATATTTAAGATCTGTTCCCTTTTCTGTATGTTATTCTTGAATAGAATGATTACTTCCAACAAACAACAACAGCAAAAATGCTGCCATAGCTTGAAACATTTTAGAATTGCCTTGGGATTCTACTACTAAGTTTTTTAAATATCCTCAAGGGTGGAGAATCTTTGAACTTTGTAGTTTGATTTCTGACTCTCACCAAATATCATTTGGAATCAAATCTGGGGAATAAAATAAGACAAAATCGGGCGCCTGGGTGGCTCAGTGGGTTAAGCCGCTGCCTTTGGCTCGGGTCATGATCTCAGGGTCCTGGGATCGAGTCCCGCGTCGGGCTCTCTGCTAGGCAGGGAGCCTGCTTCCCTATCTCTCTCTCTCTCTCTGGCTGCCTCTCCATCTACTTGTGGTTTCTCTCTGTCAAATTAATAAATAAAAGCTTTAAAAAAAAAATAAGACAAAATCATCATCTTAAAAACAAAAAACAAAAAATAACAACAAAAAAAAACCTCGTGCTTTGAATGTGCTTTTCTTGTGCGATTTTTAAATTGGTTCATAAGGCAATTCTTTTTTTTTTTAAGATTTTATTTATTTATGTGCAAGAGAGAGAAAGCGCACGCATGCACAGCAGACAGAGAACCAGACTCCCTGCCAAGCAGGAAGCCTGATGTGGTGTTTGATCCCAGGACCCTGAGATCATGACCTGAGCCAAAGGCAACTACTTAACTGAATGAGCCACCCCAGGGCCCCCATATGGTAATTCTAAAAGAGGAGTTCTGAAGTGTTACAGATGATGATGGTGCAATTAAAAATAAGTACATCAAAAGTGAGTACCTGGAAAGCTAACACTTATTGGTATACATTTCAGTATGTTTGTTAAAAATAAACAACAAAATTATATCACATATATTTCAGGGAAGATGAAAAAAAAAACTAGGCTGAAGTGTTTCTCTACCTTAGATAGCCATGACTTCCTTCCATTAGAACAGCAATAATTCTCAACTACCGGGAGCATGTTACAATCACTCGGCAGACATGTGCATTTTGGAGAAAGCTCCCTGGATGACACTGATCTACCCCATTATAAATCACTGCCGTTGAAAGAGTCCCAGTGGTAGGAAGTCTTAAATGAATGTGAAGAACCAGATGTGTAGCAAGCGAAAATTCTATTTTGTCTCCATGGCTAAATCATACAAAAAACTACCATGATACCACACAAATTTAGCGGTCCAGCCCTGGAAAATATAACGTAACCCATTAGCTGCTGCTTTGGTTTAATCTAAATGAGAAAATGCACAGAGCAGTGAGATTACTCTGAAGTGTCTGACAGCTATGACCAAGAGCTCACCGTGTCAAAAGAAGTACTCTTCAGGAAGGACAAGTATCCAAGCTACAGAGGAAAAATGAAAAAGGCCTGTAGGTGTTTTAGTTTTTCCTTCAATTCCCTGAAGAATTCAGTACTTTTTATCATTTTGTCTGATCTCTCCCCTAGTGTTTTAGTTTTTCCTTCAATTCCCTCAAGAATTCAGTACTTTTTATCATTTTGTCTGATCTCTCCTCTAGTGTTTTAGTTTTTCCTTCAATTCCCTCAAGAATTCAGTACTTTTTATCATTTTGTCTGATCTCTCCTACCCACCTCAACCCCCCACACACAGCCCAATCACATGTCCAAATGAATCAATGGTCTATGAATCCTTCCATCATGAAAATTACAGCATGACCTATCACTTTATTTCTTCTCTTTTGGAAGAAAAGGAAAATATCTCTATTCCCCAGAAGAGCTTATCTCTGATTCAGCAAAGAACCAGAGTTTATGACTCTGTTTTATCAAAAACCATACAGAGCTTGCCTCATTATCTTCAGCTTTTTTTTTTTTTTTTTAAATAAGCTCTATGCCCAACGTGGGGCTTGAACTCATGACCCCAAGATCAAGAGTTGTACCTCTACCAACTTGAGCCAGCCAGACGCCCTGCCTCATCATCTTCAAAGCTCAGCTTCTAATCTTCACAATACCTTTACAATGAGAATGAAAGAAAACACTTGCGGACTCTGTATGCTATTGAAATAGCATCCCCAAGAGACTTTTTTTCAGGTCCAAATTAGAAGACCAACACTGAGATTTTTGGACTTCAATTCAAAGTACATGTATAAAAGGAGAAATGTAAAAAACTGTGCTTAATAATGCTAAGTGCCACTCTTAATTACCAAGCAAATAGATGATATTAGAAGATCTCTATTGGACTAGAAATGCTTTTTTTCCTCTTTTTAGACTACAATGAAGAATGCTTTACTTACCTAACTTCAAGTTTCTCTAATTCCATGTATTCACTTACCTTTAATTTCACAAACTGCCATCTTTATACTTCCTTTGCTCCCTTTGCAAACATCATCTTGTGAATCATAGTAGGACAGGATTCCATTATCTAGAACAAACCAACGAGGCTGCCAACCTACAAAGATTATAAATAACAAAAGATTAATAAGAAATTACTTTAATCACATAGAAATCTATGATTTCTAAGATTTGTCATCCATGTTTTCCTGGTTCTAAAGTAACATTCTGACAATGAAATTTTTAATGGCCAAATCTTACCCAAAATGTTCTTGCCGCAATCCCACTTTGCTAGGAGAGCCTTCTCCAGAAATCTGTCGGTCAGCATAAATATAGGGAG
Organism: Mustela nivalis; assembly: GCF_964662115.1. Classification (NCBI taxonomy): domain Eukaryota; kingdom Metazoa; phylum Chordata; class Mammalia; order Carnivora; family Mustelidae; genus Mustela; species Mustela nivalis. The sequence continues at coordinate 41,497,934 of NC_139030.1, forward strand.
TAATACCTGTATTCTGACTCACAACCTTCTTCTTAACAACCCATGAGACTCATCCTCAATAATGTTATAATAATATAATATTATAATAACCCTACACAGGATAAAACATGACTTCCCCCTTTTCCTGAAGGGAACAGAGTTGGGTTTCAACATAATGAAAAAAGCAACAGAAACATGGATTCCAGCCCTAGTTCTATTCTCACTCTTTAGTTAGATAAACTGAAAAAAAATTTTCCATTTCAGTAAATATCAAAAATTCTCAGTCTTCATGAGCGATTGAACAAGATGACCTCTCAGGTGCCACTCAGCCTTTCAATTCTGCAATGCGACCTTCCCTCTTCTACATGTAGCCTAAGCAAACTCCCCTGCACAAGTGAGTGTTGAATGAATTCTAATCTCTTCCACAGAAGCTGCATATTCTGTGGCGATAACATGGATTTCCCACATTCCCTCTCTCCTTGCCTTGCTGTACACAGCTCAGGCAGAAATGCTAGAAACTGCAATCATTCATTTCATTTGTGTTTACTCAGTGACCAGATCACACAACTGTCACAGACTTGGCTCTAAGGCAAAGCTGAGAATGAGGTTGATGGCTTTCCTCAGAGTTCAACTGTTACTCTTACAAGCCAAACTCAGTGATCCCTAAAATCTTATCAAGCATGCTACTAATTTACAACAGTTCACTGATTAATAACAGAGTGACCATGACCACAGTGCCTCACTAAAGCCAGTGTGACTCTCCTTGTTCTTTCTGTAACTATTAAATCACAATTCAGCCTGGTCACATTAGACACAGCCTGCTATATGCTTAATCAATTCAGTTTTTCCAGGGCCAAAGAGTACCAACACAGTGGCAGATGGGAGATTCATTCTTACCCCCGATACAAACGCAGGACTTATCTCCCCAAATGGCTTTTCCTGTAACACTTGTGAAATGACAGGATCAAGTCATTATAAAAAGGTTAAATTTCAGAAGAGAGAATGTCATAATACAGTTCAGAAAGCTGGATATCCAAAATAATTAAAATACATTTCAAACACTAAAAAAAATCTTATTATGAAACACTACAACTCCTAATAAGGCCTAGCAAATTAAAAAGTTAAGTTCTTTTGGTACATGAACTTTATCTTGTTTATCATTATGTTCCCAGCACCTAGAATGTGCCTGGCACATAACAGGTGCTTAAAAAAAAAAAAAAAAAAAAGTATCAATGATTAAACCAGTGATTAAATACTAGAAAAGTGAGATATTGCATGTTATCCATGAGAGTACAGATATGCAATATATTGCATGAGCATATGTTGTATATTGAGTATGTACAGAAATGGTGAAAACATTATCTTTCCAAACACTAATTCACTGTGGTAAACAAATTATAAGCAGGGTGGTAAAAGTATACTCCACCCCAGGTCCAGGGTGCCTTTAAGACAAACTGTGATTTTGTAAGCCTTCTTTATTGAGATTCAATATCTCTTTAAAAGAAATGAGTAAAATGACTCATTTATAATTTGCAGCAACTTGAAAGGTGATCATGCTTAATAAAATAATTGAGACTGTTAGTTATCTCTACACACCTTCGTGAAGAAATGTTTAATCAAAACAATCTAATTGATTCACACATTTATATAACAAAGGACTATATCTCTTTGAAAAAGATTCATAGGCATTCTTTAAAAAAAAAAAAAAACTTTCGTTTTATCTCCAACTACCAAATGTTACTGAAATCCTTATTCTCTACAAAGAACACATTCTCAAAGAACACTGTCATGAAACTAAAAAGTTCCTTCAACATCATTCAGTACGAACAGCTGCTCATTCTTCTGACCTAAGATGAACTAAAATTAATAATCATCATGCCACCAAGTCAAATTTATATTTTTAAAATGGAATTCTTCCAAACAAAGATCTCCTTTCAGCAAGCTTCTACAATGCATACTAGCAGTTAGCTTAAATGCTCCGCAAAGACTAAAAGCTTAAGCACATGTGGTTAAAAGCTCAACCAGCTGGTGCTCAGTGCCCTAGATGAGAAAGATGGCCACCAAGACCACATTTCGCTCCAGGAATAAATTATGACTCATGTTAGTAATCACCCATTGCTCTAGGCTAGCATTAAGTGGTTCCTCCCAAGACACTGTAGACACTATGCTTATGAAAGTTTGCAATGAGATGATCATTTGCATCTCAAAGCATAGAAACCACTGTCTTTAAAGTTAATACCGTACTTCAAGTAAACAGGGTAACTGTTCTCACAACTGCCCCCAAAAAATGTTTAAGAACAAAATACATACCTTGGTTTTTAAAAGCTTCCTGCTAAAACATGTTATTTATAGAAACAAACTGTTTGACATTTTAATGAGCAAATGTCAAATGAGCAAAATAAAACATGCATGTATGATAAATGTTAAAGCATTTGCTGCTATAAATCAGGCTTTAGTGTTCTAATTAATCGGAAAGAAAGAAGAGACAGAGAAGGGAAGAGAGAGAAAGAAAGAAAAGAAAATGGGAAAAGAAAAGAAAAAGAAAGAGAGAAAGAAAGGTAGGTAGGTAGGATGGAAGGAAGAAAGGAAGAAAGGAAGGAGGGAGCAACCCTAGCTCAATGCTTATGCCCTAAAGTGTTTATGGGCAGATTTTGCACATGGTCAGGGTGGACACAAGTTGAGTGTACCTGCAGTTACCAAGGCTAACTTTGGGTAACTTTTCAATACTCTGGGCAGAGTATATAAGTGGGTAGGGAATCAAGATGTCTATATTACACTAGAACAAGAAATCTATTTGCTACTTCATCTTCCTTTAAACTCACTTCCTTTCCTCTAATGTGTTGAGATCATAGAATTCTGGAGTTGAAAGGCAGCTTTCAAGATAAACTTGACCATCCTGTACTTCACAAACTGAGATCCTGAGAGGGTAAGTGACTTGTCCTTACTGTTGGTTGATGGCAGAGATGGGACTACAACTCAGAATTAAGGGTCTTTAAATGGGCCAGGCTCTTGGTGTCACGGAAAAAGCCCCTTCCCTGCTGATCTTTCATTTCTACAGAAACACAGATTCTTGGGAGTTTTTCCTTCCAACCTGCTTCATGGGTAACACTGTTCCACTTCTGTGTACTGCACCGTCCTCCACTATTTCTCACACTTACCTTAATTCCAAAATATAAAGATAGCACACGGACAACCAACTCCTAAGAGAATGTTATCTGGGAACAGTTTAACAACTTTAACAAGAGAACTTTTAAAATAAACCGTGCTAAAATGTTCTACAAATTTAAATATATATATATATATAGAAAAGTTTCCCTAAAATTAAATCTTGATCGTACAGGATCCATTCTAGTTCTACACCCTGACAACTCAGTTATTAACAAAATGCAGAATCAAGTGTGGATAAGGATGGAGATTGCAACAACACACGCAGTGTGACTGGAAATTGTTACCGAAGCCAAGGGAGGAAATAAGCATTACTACACGGGGAAAGAAGTGGTCAGGCACACTTCCCACCGCCAGGAAGGTGCGCAGTCTCGAACCGTCCCCTGCAGAGGCCAGTTCTAACAAGGGACGGAGGGAAGGATTAAGCCCGGGAAGCCAAGGGAGTCCATTCTCCGCGAGGGTCACTGCAGGCCAAGCAGACGGAAATGCCCCTGACCCTCTTTTTCCGCAGCCTCCCCACATAAACCCTCCGGAGGCCCCCGCCTCTCCTCGCCAATACCCACCCCCCGCCGGGTACCCGAGCCCTCTGACCTGTGAGATAGTTGGTCCACTTGTACAGAACCCCCTCCATGCTTCAGAGCCCGGCGCCGCGCATCCTCCTGGCCGGGCGCCGGCCGCGGTGCTGGGTAGGCGCGGAGCCTGGGCAGCCCCTCCCGGCCCGCCCCGGCACTCCCCGGGCAACCCCGCCGGCACCGAGCCGCCCTGAGCCCGCGCGCGCGCCGCCGGGACGTGGCGGCCCTTAGAGGCCCGGGCGGCGGCCGCCACTTGAAGCTCGGGGGCCGCGAGGCGCGGACTCAGACATCCCCGGGCGAGCCTCGGCGGCGGCGGCGACAAAATCACGACCGCAACCCGCCTTCGGCTCGCGCGTCCACCACACGGCTGTTCCCTCCCGCGCCCCGGCGTTCCCTCCTTCTCGCCCGCCTTCCTTCCCACCCCCCCGGGCCTCCCCGTTTGTTTTCATTGACCCCGACGTCGCTTTCACTTCCTGGATGAAAGGGGCCGGCTCGTCCCGGGAAACCCCTCCCCGGCGGCGGGGCTGGAGGAGCGGGCGCGGCCTGGCTGCCGGGTCGCGGCGCTGGAGGCTGCGGGAGAGAACTGGCGGCCGCGGCGCACCCTTCACCTCCCAGTCCCGCCGCCTGACTCGTCCTCATTCTCCCTCAGGCCCTCGGCCGGCGGTCTGGGGGCTCCCCACATTTCTCCCCGCGCCCCGGGGAGGCATGGACCCACCACGCGGTGGAGCTAAAGCCTCCGAGCCCGGGCGGGCGGACTGGGACCCCGTGGCGCTCTCGGCCCCCCGTAGCCCCGACGAACTCCCCGCGCACACGTCCTGGTGCGCGGTAGGTTTTCCTATCGCAGAGCCTCAGGTCCTTCCGGTGGTTGTTTCAAGAACGTGAAAGACTACCTATTTCTGTGTCCCTCGTACCCTCCCCACATTCAGAGAGCCCAAGAAATTATCTCCTAGGAAGATATCCCCTCGGGGTGCCGCTACGAACCCTCCGGCAAGGAACGGTGAGGGGCCCCAAGAACAGTCACCATGCCGACAATTAACCTCAGATAGCCACGACTTCATCTAGAATATAAAACACGGAACCAAACTTTGGAATTTATTTATTTTTTTTTCTAGAAATAAAGACTTTCCCCTAGCTTTTGTGATTTTAAGAAATCCTGTTTGGAAATGATCTTACATAATGACAATAATTCCGATTTATGAAATGCTGCAGGCTTTACGCCAGGCAGGCTCGGTGCTGCGGTTTCGCTTAGCAGGGCCGAGGTACACCAGGCAGAACGAACTCTCTCTTTCCAGAACCTAACCCAGGCCTGCGCTGAAGGTTTTCTGGTCTGGGTAAATAGTCTTTGGGTATTCACTTGGAAATCAGGTGAATTGGTGAACAATGGGTACAGAGATGGGTAGATGGTGGCGTAAAAAAAAAAAGTCGAATAGAGTTACGAGTTAATGATAGAATCCAAGTGGTGAGTAGAAGGCCGCGGGAATGGGGCAATAAAATTCAGTTTTTCTGTATGTTTGAAAGATTTCATACTAAAATGTTGGGTGGGGTAAAATCTGGTTTTATGCCAAACTTGGTGAAATCCCTACTGTGCATTAGCTGTGAGATTGAAAAGGCCAAATACTCAAATAACTTCATTTCCTCCTCGGTGCACCGTGGATGGTTACCAACCTCGCGGAGCTGGTAAGAGAAGGGACACCGTCAGGTTTTCCCCCAACTCCCATGGGCCCTCAGTCGAGGGCGGCCTGGAGGCCGCCAGCAGCAGGTCCCCCAATCTCCGGAGTGGGCTGGTGGGAAACGCCTTTAAACGGTAGAGGAGCAGCAGCACCTCTGTTTACTCCCGACCAGGTGGCCGTCAGATGGTGTGTGGCTTAGCCTGGGACCTCTTAATGCGTGACTCCGCCCCCTGAAGGTGCTTTCAAGGACCTACCAGAGGCAGAATGCCTCCCCAGATGCCCACCAGCGCCCTGTGGGTCTGAGGAGAAACCTTGTACGCCCAGAAATGACAGCCGTATTCTCTGACTACAACATCCCACTACCAGGCCGTTTAATTCTTTTTCCTGTTTCATTTTAGGAAACGAGATCATTACCAGCGAACGCTGAGGAACCCTTCTGTAAAATAGGCGGATTTAACGAGAAGCGGTGCAAGAGTTCAGTCCTGCCTTAACGACTAATGACAGCGATCCAAAGCCTCGGGTACCGGGAGGGACGGAACCCGGGCAGACAGACGAAAATTCTTGAGGCTGAGCGCGCCGCCCGAAAGGGGCGGGGCCATAGGGCGCCCCGCCCCCAGCCCTTTGTGACGTAGAACAATGCCTGCCACGCGTCGGAACTCAGCTGCCTTGGCAGCGACTGGGCACGACTGACACGCGCCAAGGAACGCCGTGGTCATCTGAGGCCAACTTCAGGAATCATGCCGTTTCTGTTAAGATTAATCGTTTTCTTTTATGTATGGGGCATTTTTACCGCTCAGGGACAAAAGGAAGAGGAGAGCACAGAGGAAGTGAAGATCGAAGTTTTGCATCGTCCAGAAAACTGTTCTAAGACAAGCAAGAAAGGAGACCTGCTAAATGCCCATTACGACGGCTTCTTGGCTAAAGACGGTTCGAAGTTCTACTGCAGGTAGGAAAGGCTGTGAACTGCTCTGGTGTCCTGTTGATGCATGAAATCTAGGCTTTCTCTACTAACCAGAAGCTACGTGGTTGGTTGATTGGTTCTCGTTATTTAATAGGAAGAGTTGAGCCTTTTATTCCAGGGGGGGAGAGAGGGCGGGGGGAATTCCTACTGATGTGCAGTAGTTCCCTATTGAACTATTACTTTTTAAATTATTAAAAATGGTGGCCCACGAAATTATCGGAAATACACGACATACAGACGCACCCCGGCCACTGCCACCACCCTTGGGATCCATGGAAGGGTAAGTTATGGTACTGTCTGTAAGGATGTTCTCAACATTTTCTTTTGCCATTTTTTGGAGCCTCTTTACAGAGGATTGGGTAGGGTAGGTTAAGAAGCTTCAGAAGCATATTTACAGACTATGGACCACTTTCCAACTGTATCCAAAAACCACAATAACTTTCCCTGGTGTCTTCTGGGCCCTGTGTTCTTTCATGTCACCCCTATAATCTCACCACTGCCTGCTCTGATTTAATTGATCTTTTTACTACTCAAAGGAAGAATGGCTTTTCTTCATCTGTGCTATAACCCTCTAAAGATAGGATTGGGGAAAGTTAGTTCTTTTCATTTGGAAGAAAATAGATAAATTTAGTAAGAAAAGATAAAATTTTTGTTATTGTTCAAATGACTTTTTGAGGTTAAACCTGAGCCATCAGTTTTTAGAACAAACTCAGAAAGGTTGAATGAGTTATTTGGACAAGCCATGCAGCTAGTTAGAGGCCAGAGACCCATTAAAAAGGTAACTATTGAATAGTTTTTGCAAGATGGCAATAAAAAAGATGATGACATGACTCCTAATGATTAGCTTTGGGCAAATCATACTTCTTTCTGGCTATTTTGAAGGAAGTTTGAGCCAAACATCCTGCCAGGAGGTTCAGAATGAATATTAATTTGAAAAAAGAGAAGACTCCAATTTTAAATTATAACCTCATGTCCAGAAATATTTTATTTATTTTTTATTTTTTTGTCATAGGGATAAAGAGCACAACTGGGGAGAAGCAGGCAGAGGGAGAAGCAGGCTCCCAGCGGAGCAAGGAGTCCAATGTGGGGCTCAATCCTGGGACACTGGGATCATGACCTGAGCAAAAGGCAGGCACTTAACTGATGGAGCCACCCAGACATCCCATCCAGGTGTATTATAAAGTTTTATTTCATTTTTCTTAAAATCAGCTTACCTAAGTATTGTTTTTTATTATAGCCGGACACAAAATGAAGGCCACCCCAAATGGTTTGTTCTTGGTGTTGGGCAAGTCATAAAAGGGCTAGACATTGCGATGATGGATATGTGCCCTGGAGAGAAGCGGAAAGTGATTATACCCCCTTCATTTGCATATGGAAAGGAAGGCTATGGTAAGGTGTCTTAATATTCTATCTCTAAGTTATATTTAAAAATAAAGCATAGCTTTGGGTATATATTCAAAAGAATCGAAAGCAGGGTCTCAAAGAGATATTGGTATACTCATGTTCATAGCAGCACCATTCATAAAAAAGTGGAAGCCAAAAGTAGAAGTAATCTAAGTGTCCATTGACAGATGAGTGGATAAACAACATATGTACACATAAAATAGAGTATTATTCAGCCTTAAAAAGGAAGGAAATTATTCTATATGCTATAACATGGATGAAACTTGAGTACCTTATACTAAGTGAAATAAGCCAATCACAAAAAAACCACTATGTGATTTTGCTTGTATGAGGTATTTGGACTAGTCAAATACAAAGAAGAGAGGCTGCCAAGGCGCTGGAGAGAGGCTGGAATAGGCAGAGAAGTGGTTTAGTGGGCTTAGAGCTTCAGCTCTCCAAGATGAAATAGTTCTAGAGATTGGTTGCTCAGTAATGTGAATGCATTGAACTATACAGTTAAAATGGTTACAGTGATAAATTTTATGTTACATGTATTTTCCATAATTAAAAATTTTTGAATAACTAAAAACAAAATTAAAAAACCACAGGGGAAAATAGTTACAGAATCACAGGGACCAATAATCTAGCCGTATCTAGTCCAGTCCAGCTTGGTCCCCACTTTTCACATTTATAGAAAATTAAGACATTTGTTGGAAGATAGTTCTCTGGCCAGAGTTCTTTCCCTCGTGTAGTGGCAGTACTCATAAAGATCCTATATATTCTATACGTTCTACCGTAGTCATTTTTATTGGTTTTAGTACATGTTATTTTATTAATTTTTATGTAAATGTCTATATCATATACCTTAGGTAAGCAGTACCAAAGTCAAATTCATAAACCTCAGGAAACTGGAACATATCTTAGAATAAAAGGACAGCACTAGAGCATAGTAAAAAGAGCAACTGAATATAAAAAGCTATCAGTCACTAATCCCCGAATTCGGGAACAGCCTTGAAATGTGGAAGAAATGAACTGCTTCTTTCAATATCTTATCTATTTTAAAAATCCTACTATAAGATCTAAGAACCTAGGTAAAGCAGATAAATGGGCAAAATTTTGGCAACTGTGTTATTCACCAATAATAAAAATGACCCAACCCTAGAAATAGGCAAGCAGCCTACTAACAAAAAAAACAAAAACAAAAAAACAAAAAACAAAAACATTTTTAAATCTATGGGAACATTTAGTTTCATTAATAATTAAAGAAAGGCAAATTAAAACAAAGTGAGACACCATTTTCACTCATCAGATGATCAAAGGCATCAAAAGTTGGCACAGGTATAGAAAGCTAGCATTCTCATGCATCATTGCTGGTAATGTAAATCACTCTACCTTTCTGGCAATTTCTATCAAGATTTAAAAGCACATATCCTCTGAGCCAGTAGATTCATTTACAGAAATGTACACAGAGGTATATATAAAAGAACATTCATTACAGACTTTTATTTGGTAGCAAAAAACTGGAAAGTACCTGAGCATCCATCCGTAGGGAATTAGTCAAATATGATGTATCTATACAATGGATTGTGGTGCAGCCAATAAAAAGAATGCCATAGAGCCAGATGTATTAATATGTTAAAAATAAAGTGGGATGGGGCACCTGGTTGCTCACTGGGTTAAATGTCGGCCTTCAACCCAGGTCATGATCCCAGGGTCCTGGGATCAAGCCCTGCATCATCATTGAGCTCCCTGCTCAGTGAGGAGTTTGCTTCTCGTTCTCCCTCTGCCCTTACCCGCCTCCTCTGCTCATGCTCTCTCTCCCTCTCTCTCAAAGAGAGAATAAACAAAATAAACAAAATCTTTTTAAAAATAAAATAAAGTGGCATAGAATGTATTCATGCAAGGAGTATTTATTGAACATCAAAGCCAGGCCCTTTCCAGGCATTGAGCATAAAGCCAATGTACAAAGAAGAAACAATTTCCTATCCTCAAAGATCTTACTTGTGAGGGGGAGAATTTCACATATGCATCATGCATCTACACAAATTATATGTGAAAGGATACACAGTCATCTGGTGATACTAGTCATCTGGTGAGAAGGAAACCCTGAGGGTCAAGGGTTAGGAGATTTCTTCTTACTCTCTAACATTTTGTACTGTTTAAATTTTTGAAATTGACAAAGTTAAAAATGAAGCTGAATAAAGAGAAGTTTTTAAAAGGGGGAAATGGTCAGCCTGACAGAGGGATAGTTTTTACTTTGCATTCTCTATCAGATCCTTGCTCCCTTTTGTTATGTGAAGACTATAATCATTCCCTCCTCATATGATTTAGAACCCTTGCTAACACCACCTATTTGAAATATTTAGTATGTGATTAAAGTCATTAAAGATTCATTTTCTATGAAGAGATACTGTCATTACTCCCAAGTATTTCGTTGAATGGTTCACCCTCTCTGAGGCTGTTTTGTTAACTCATTAATAGTTGTGATTCCCTCACGTGCTCTTTCCAGCAAGAGGAGGGGCCCACTGCCCCAGATTGGATTGCAGGGAGGTTAGTGGCACAAAACAGACCCAGTCAGACTGAAAACTCCTAAAGAGAGAGTTACAGGTAACTACAGCTTCATTCTCAATGCTTTTAACCAATCATTTGGTTCCATCAAAATAGCTCCCATGGAACCATAATTTGTATATCCTATTTAGACTTGCACAGGAATCTGGGAGAGGGAGAGAGGAAAAAAATTGAAGATAAGTTAAATTGAATGCAGTCCTTGCCCAAAAATATTGTCATAGGTTGAGACCGATTTTAGGCAAGATGATACAGGTAAAGTTTGCCTTTTCGACTCTTCAGTCTCATTTTAACCACATCCCACATTAATAGGTGCTTATTCATCCTGTTGGGCCCCATTTTCCTATAGCAGAAGTCCACGTAGTTATCCTTTTTGTAAACTAGTTTATGCTTAGCTATGAATGATTACCCAGGCTGCCTATGCTATTAATAAACCAGACCCTTGCTGCAGAGAGGTACAAGTTTAACTTTGAAGAAGTTAGATGGTATTCAATTTGAGGTGTCCCCAAAAGACATAAAAATGATGAATCTCATTAGTAATACCACCAACGCTTTTGTTTTACACATGAAGAAACTGTGGCCCAACTAAAGTATGTTCTTTGGAACATACTTAATTGCTGGCTTACCTGCATCACGTAGGTAGGATTAGATTACGTAAAAATTGTGGTAGAGACCATACATCACTGCTTAACCAACCACTTCTTGTCAAATAAGCTCTTTTAAATAAGTTATTGAGACCTAACATCAGCTATAACTTTATTTTAGGTAGTACTTGAAGAAGGCTCTCCTCTGTGCAATATCCTTGCTTCATATGACAGAGCACCCTGCATGTCTTGAAATGCATGTGACTTTTTAGTGCTTTAAATTAACAGTACACGTGGTATGTATAGATTCTTTAACTCCTACGTCTTTGATCTGCTTCTCTAAATACAAGTAATTCTATAGCAAATTCACCTTTTTCTCCTTTTTTATGCTCTGATTTCTTTGTATGACAAAGCCTAATTGGCAATATTTTCTGTGTTTCCAGTAGAATTATTTAGAAACTTCATATGGACTTGTAATATTTTTTCTTAAGAAATTTGAATTTGTGTTTTGAGGTTGCCTTATTATCATTAGTTGTTTCCCTGTTGTAAGGAGATTGTAACTGGACAGACTAGGGATGGATTTTGTAAAAATGATCATTGAATTAATCTCTACCTCTTTTTGCTGTAAAGTCAGGTAAGAGGTGGTTACATAGCTTGGAACTTCATTAGTCATAGGATGTATGGGTAGATTTTTTCTATGTCCTGGTTTTGGAGATGACTGATCGATCTCTCCTTTTGGCTGTAACTTTGAAGCTCTTTTCTCTCTGGGTTAAATCAATACTTGAGCAAGAATTCTATTTACTTCAGAGAACAAGCAGCCATTTAAAAAATAAACCATAGGGGCATTCGTTCAACAAATATTCATTCAACAAATATTAGTGGATGAGACTCTGGGAGAGACTGGGCAATACCAGTGACACAAGCCAACCCCTGCCTCTTAGCACATCATTTCTGCAGGTAATTTCTATGAAATGGTCATCCGAATAAGCCCATAAGCTTGCTAAGATAATCTGTGATGTCTTGTGATGTAATAGATGAGTGAATAGGTTAACTTTTTTAAGAGGACTATTCACCTTAATACTTAATTTTTTTATTGTGATTATAGATTTCATAAAATTGTTACTGTGTTATTCTGTCATTGCACTTATTTTTTAATGTCTGTAAAGGACTGGGAAGACAAATATATTGAAACATGTGTTTTATTTATGCTACCAAATAACTACACAATGTCAATTTTTAGAAGATTACTGATTTACACTTTGAAATCTTTCTGCCCATGCATTTCTTCTCTGCACTAGCTCTTTTCTATATAATGATGGAGTGTATTAATAAAAATTACATGACTTGGGGACGCCTGGGTGGCTCAGTTGGTTAAGCAGCTGCCTTCGGCTCAGGTCATGATCCCAGCATCCTGGGATCGAGTCCCACATCGGGCTCCTTGCTCCGGGGGGAGCCTGCTTCTCCCTCTGACTCTGCCTTCCACTCTGTCTGCCTGTGCTCGCTCTCGCTCGCTCTCTCTCACTCTCTGACAAATAAATAAAATCTTTAAAAAAAAATTACATGACTTGTATTTATTTTAATTCAATAAGAAATTAATGACCTACTAGGTTCTTAAAACTGATTTGGTTTAAAAACATGGAAATATTTTTTAAAGTGTTTAGTAAGTGGTTTTTATAAATGTGAAATAATATAGTCATAATGCTATAATGGCTATTTGTGATTAAATATCTGAACCTTATCTTCATGTAAGTTAAACTGTTAAAAATTATACCTTTAGCAGAAGGCAAGATTCCACCTGATGCAACACTGATTTTTGAGATTGAACTTTATGCTGTGACCAAAGGACCACGAAGCATTGAAACATTTAAACAGATAGACACAGACAACGACAGGCAACTCTCTAAAACTGAGGTAATTCAAACAAATTCTATGTGTACAGTCTATTTTTTTCTTCACAATTTAAATAGATCTCTATTACATTGGTTATTTTTAAGTTCTACTGAGCATGGGCTGATTACTTTGCTTTTACAGAGCCGATTACTAAAAAATCTAAGCTCCAAGAAGAAAATGTGCCTTTTTCAACATAAAACTTGTAATGAGTCATCCTGTTCAGTTGCCTTTCTCCCTGCCAGAAGTTCATTAAAATAACAAGCTCATCTCCATAGGGCATTTCCAGTTTTTAGACCGGAACAGAGCTCATTCAAGCAACACCATAGGAATTTGTAATAGTACAAATAATTTATGCCTTGCAGGACTGTGGGGATTACATGAAACTATGAAAAGAGCTAGTGAGAATTTGAATTGTGTGCACTAGAAAGTTGTAAGCAGGATCCAGAAGTATCGCCCTCGCCCCGCAAGGACGACAAGAACCCTGGTTCGGATGCATCTTCTCTCTCTTCTCTCTCTTTATTTCCGCAAGTCTACACACTTATATACGCTTACATGACCAATCAGCGAGCAGAGTACAGGAGGGAGCGAATCAATCTGTGCACCTAAACGAACAACTTCGCTAGCAACCAATGCTGTTTACTTCCTCTTTGGGCATTCCGCTTAGTCTCATGAAGCATTCCTAACCTGGCAACTAGCCAGGCGCCATTTTTTAATGGCGGAGGCCGCCCTGGCCAGGGGTCTGCCTCTGACATCTCCCCCTTTTTTCTTTTATGGCAGGGATCGTGCCTATCTTAGGTTGTCAGTGGCGGGGAATATCCTTACTCGTCATCAGACGGCAGATATCAATGATCTGCGTCCTGTCTTAGGTTGGTATATTTCCCCCACCAATCTTACCCATCATTGACTACCGATCCAGCATACTTCGCCACACTTGGGGGGATGTTCCAGCCTTGATGGCTAACAAAGCCTGCACCATGGCTTGCTGTTGCCTATGTTGCTGTCGCCTCCAAATACTAGCAGAATCAAGCCCACTACAAGGATTGTCATCAGACCAATTATGCTAGCCCATTGTTTCGTAAAGGTTAACACATCTTGCAATGTTTTGATTATCTCTGGGAGGGTTACAAGCTCAACTCTGGTGTTATGTATCCTTGTTATGCCTAGTAGCAGGTGCTGAATATAGTTTTGGAATTCTGTGGACTAATTCCCCTGCAAGTATTGGGAGAGCTGTCGGGAGACATTCTGTTAGTCACTCATATTAGTATAGGCTATGGGAGTTACACAAATTGCCGGGAAGGGTACTATACATCCCAGTCCCAATAGGGCTCCCCATATGTCCACTTGTTCTTGAACCAAATCCACTCTCTGGTTGACTATCAGGATTTCTGCTTGCAGATGTGCATTGATCTGAGTCTGTGTTTGAAGGGCAGCCACCGTTCCTTCTGCAAGGATGTTCACAGCTTCTGCAGTGGGTATAGTTGCAGCAAGCGAGACTGCTGCTGCCGTGGCAGCTGCTGTAGATATAGCCAATGCTGTCACAATGGCGGCTGTGATACCAAAATCTCTCTTCTTTCTGGATAGCACCACTGGTAACTTGTCCTCTGGAATGGAAACTGGGATAGGAACATGGGTAGGGATACGCATAATCACAGCCAGCTTGAAGGCCGTGACATTCCAGCACTGGGAAAGATAGCAGTTCTTAGTGCAATTCAACGTATCATTCAGCTCGCTAGCATTTGTTACGAGGAAAAGGAATGGTGGCGAGACGCATATGGGAGTGGGCTGATAAGTAATATTATTGGGACGAGACACATTAACTGTTGTCTCAAAGGTACTAGAGTCATTTTGTTTATAAGAACAGTTGAGGAATTTGCCACCATTTAACATGGACACTGCTGAGATATCAGTACATGCTCCTAGCAAGTTACAGACCTGCCATGCATCAAAGGGAGAGGAGGGAATATGAGAGAAGAGTTAGTCACTGGTAAAGGATATAGCCATGCTTTAACCACTGCTCACAGCTCTCTGCCTTGAGTCTGCCGCAGGAGGTGTAGCATCCCCAGAGTTATCATCAGCATCTTCAGCATCATGACTGGTGTTTGGAAGCAAGGCTGCATGCACCAGCCGCTCTGGGATCCAAATTGGAGCCTCCTTTTCCTGTGGAAAAACATATACAGACCCCCTACTCCATACTAACAATGGATCTGGTCCATTCCACTTTCCTGTGAGGATGTCCATCCAAAGTACTAAAGGCTTAGGGGAAGCAGCAGCATCACTTGCATGTCTGTCTGAAGCTGATTTACCCGTTTTGTCCAACGTTAAAAAATTCAAAATAAAGAGAATGGTGTTGAGCTGATCTTTAGGGGACCTGAAGGTGTCCCCTATTCCCCCTTTTTGTTTATAAAGCGCATTTTTTATTGTAAGATGCGCACGCTCCACAACACCCTGTCCTTGTGGGTTATAGGGTATTCCATTTATCGAGTGAATGTCAAGTTGTTGTAGGAAGGCTTTAAAGGGTTGTGAGATGTAGCCTGGACCATTATCTGTCTTTAATTGGCGTGGCTTTCCCCAAGCCGCGAAAGCCTGTAGGCAATGGGCGATAACATCTCTGGATTCGCACCCCCCCCCCATGCACTGAGGTGAAAATTATTCCAGAGCAGATATCTACAGAGACATGAACATATTTTAACTTTCCAAATTCTGAAACATGTGTGACATCTATTTGCCATATATGATTAGGTAACAAACCCTTAGGATTAACCCCCAAGGACGGTGCAGGTAGTAAGATCTCGCAATTTCTGCAGGAGACTACTAAGTCCCGTGCCTGTGCTTTTGTTATGTTAAATTTGAGGCAAAGAGTTAAAGCATCCTGTTTCTTCAAATCCTCCCCTAAGTAGTCCCATTGAGGTATGTTTAACAAGCCTTCATCTAGGAACCATGGAGCCGCCTTTTCCACTGTATTCAAAAAGGCCCGAGCAGTTTTTGATTTTAGTGGAGTTCCATTGGCTTTCAGCAGGTCTCCTAAAGACCCTTCCAACCGCACTTTAGATACTTCAGATCCCATTATGAACACACAGACAACAGACGCGGACGTTAAAGACTCGCCGCTAAATTCCGGCTCTAAGGCCGCCCTGCTTCTTATTGCAGACTTGTAAAATCCCGGCTCTAAGGCCGCCCCGCTTCTTATTGCGGACTTGTACAAGATTCCCACCACTTTGATCGTGGTCCCTTCCCCCGCTTACCTGTGGTTTCGATAAGAAAATCCCGGCTCTATGGCCGCCCCGCTTCTTGTTGTGGTCTTGTACAAGTTTCCCACCACCTTTGTCGTGGTTTTACCCCGCTTACCTGCGGAATTCTCCCTTGCAAGGTTTTTCTATTTTTACTCCCCGCTTTACCACGGAATTCCCACTTTTGAACGTGGCTAATGTCCCCGCTTACCTGCGGACCTTTACTCCCCGCTTTCCTGCGGATTACCTTGCAAGATTCCTTTTTTTAGTTCCCGGGTGCCAGCGCCATTTATCGCCCTCGCCCTGCAAGGACGACAAGAACCCTGGCTCGGATGCATCTTCTCTCTCTCCTCTCTCTTTATTTCCGCAAGTCTACACACTTTTATACGCTTACATGACCAATCAGCGAGCAGGGTACAGGAGGGAGCGAATCAGGCTGTGCACCTAAACGGTGCACCTAAACGAACAACTTCGCTAGCAACCAATGCTGTTTACTTCCTCTTTAGGCGTTCCGCTTAGTCTCATGAGGCAATCCTAACCTGGCAACTAGCCAGGCGCCATCTTTTAATGGCGGAGGCCGCCCTGGCCAGGGGCCTGCCTCCGACACAGGAGTTCCCTAACTAGCTTCCACACTCCAGTTACTCTTTTTTTTTAGATTGTATTTATTTATTTGCTAGAGAGAGAGAGAGCATAAGTTGGGGGGTTGCTGCAGACAAAGGGAGAAGCAGGCCCCCCACTGAGCAGGGAACCCAATGTGGGGCTCAATCCCAGGACCCTGGGATCATGACCTGAGCTGAAGGCAGATGCTTAACTGACTGAGCCACCCAGGCGCCCCTCCAGTCAGTCTTCTATATGAATTGGGGGATTAATAAAGATGTCGGAGCAATAATAGTAATTTTCTTTTGTATTTTCTCAGTACCAAGTACTACTAGAAGCACATTAGCATGTGAACTCACTTAATCTTTATGACAGTTTATGAGATATACACATGTCATTATCTCTATGTTATGGAAGGGGAAAATGATGCCCAAGCAGGTTAAGTAACTGGCCTAAGTTCACACCACCCTTAAGTGGCAAAATCAGTCTGGCTCTGCTACTTGGCTCTTTTTTTTTTTTTTCTTTCTGATTGATTTTTATTTTAGAGAGGGGAGAGGCAGAGGGAGAGAGGAATTCAAGCAGACTCTGTGCTGAGCACAACGCCAGACACAGGCCGAGCCGAAACCAAGAGTTGACTGCTTAACCCACCAGGCCACCCGGTTGCCCCCACTACCTTGCTTTTAACCAGGGCCTCTTTCAGGGAATTTCCAGCCTGGATGTTTGAGGGCTAATGTTTGTACTACTGAAGGCCAGTGATTGGCTTAGTCCCACTGACTATACCCTTTTTGCTTCAGTTGAGTAACCCATTTGTCTCCCCTTTGTTGGGAGACAGTTTAACAAGCATGACTCAACCACCTCAATAACAAAAGGTCCCTGAGGGGTTGATTTCCAGAGACAGGTGTGCTCCCTCTCCAGTCCTTCCCCCACCCTGACTCTACTTCCTCCTCTAGGATATTAGTAAGGACTTGCCCCTGAAGCTCCTTTGTTGCTCAGCAGTGGGAGAGGGATATGTGAATGAAAACATCCCCTGTTCCTTAAGGAGGAGGACAATTAGTGGGGTGGCAAATCCATCCGGCACGTAGTTGGCGTTGACTCCTTATGAGTTTCAGAGTGAACTGCAGCTGATGAATTCACAAAGTACCCAAGAGCTCAGCCTGTGCATACAAACCATTCGTTATCAGATGTACACAAAGAGGCACATTCTGCAGTATGAATACTCTTCAGTAGTTCTTATGGGTTCTTTAGTTCTTTCTGGAAAATAAAAGTAGAGAAAGTCCAAAACAGTGACCCGCTTAGCAACAGTCTGTCCAAATGTCTGTCAGGTATCAGCTGTGTTATCACTAGGTTAAGAGTGACTTTCACATGCTTGAATAGTAATAGCTTTCATTGACATCTATAAACATTACTCTAATACTCACATAAATACTACCATAGAGATACTGTTTCCCCTCTTTTACAGATAACAAAATTGAGGTCCAGAGAGGTTAAATTATTTGTCCCAAGACCACACAGTGAGTACATGACAAAGACTAGATTTAAAACATGAACTAAAAGAAACTACCTCCTCTCATCATCAGAAAGATCAAGTCAATTCTTTAGTATAAGGTGGGAGAGAAGAGGTACACAGTATTTTTTATTAAATTATGAAGTAGAAATAGTATGGAACTCATTGTCAGCGAAATTAAGGTTATGTTCTTACTGCTGCCTTTTTGTACATGTCCACTACACTATACTAGAAAAGTGTGTCCTGAGAGTCAGTAATATTGGTTATGAAAATATATTTATTTAGAAACTGAGGAATATTTGAGGTTCTTTAAAATTCTTTTCATCTACATAGCATTGTTATGGCTCAACTAGAAGAAAAAAATGTATCTCCCTCAATAGGACTAAAGTCTCACTTGAGAACAGTTCTGTTGATCATCTAAAATAGTGTACTCATGATGGACTGAGCTGGGATACATACTGCTAAAAACCTCTCAAAGTTCAACTTTAGCTTTAAAAATCCTCTTGCGTTTAAAATACCCAGACTTGCTGAACAGTATCTCCAGATTATTGCACATTGTATTCTTTAGTTATTATATATATTAGCACTTTCCAATGGAAATATGATTGAGTCACGTATATAAAAAAAATTTTAGTAGTCACATCTTAAAAAAGCAAAAAGAAACAGGTGAAATGAATTTTAATACTATGTTTTATCTAACAGTATATCTGAAATATTTCCCCTTCAGCATGAAATCAATGTAAAAATTATAAATATTTTTTATTGTCTTCAAAATATGTTGTGTACTTAACCCTGAGAGTAGCATACCTCTATTTGATCTAGCCACATGTCAAGTGTATAGTAGTCCCATGTGGTTAGTAGAAATGTCATATTAACGCAGAGAAAGAATACTTAATACCTGTTCTTTATTTGGTCTTATTATTATAGAGATTGCCATAGTTGTATGGATTTGAAGGAGAGTTATAGAATCATAGAAAAGTTAAGAAAATTGAATTTTATTTCAAAACCTATGGTTGAGTTTTATTGATAATTCAATATATACATTAATTTTAGAATTATAAAAATACCAATTTGGTTTTTATTCACTAATAGGATTCCTTAAGAATGATTTTCCTCATTTTCCTTTCATAATGTGGACAGTATAGATTATTGGAAAATACTTGGTTTCAACAAAATTCAATTCAAAGGTTAATCTTTGAGTATGTACCACTAACCATCTGTAACCTCAGAGGAAGCTAATTCGAAGATGTTTCTTTTCAGAAAAATTGCTTCAAAGGTTAAAAGAATAAAACCTCAAATAGTTTTTAAAATTTTTAATATCACTTATAAGTAGCCTTACCATTGAGTTTCCTTATGTAAACATATTTCCTTAAAGTTACAGAAAATTTACTGTGGTACTTTTTTATTAAAAACATTATTTTGGTCCTCTAGATAAATCACTACCTGCAAAACATTATTTTGGTCCTCTAGATAAATCACTACCTGCAAAGGGAGTTTGAAAAGGATGATAAGCCACGTGACAAGTCATATCAGAATGCAGTTTTAGAAGATATTTTTAAGAAGAATGATCATGATGGTGATGGCTTCATTTCTTCCAAGGAATACAATGTATATCAACATGATGAACTGTAGTATATTTTTATTTCTAAATTTTCTTAACTACTTACTGTACTTTATATATAAAACAAAGTCACTTCCCCTAGAACTTGTCTTTTATGTTTTCCTCCCACGAGAATATATTTTGATCCCATCAATACATGTAATTTTGGCATAATAAATGTGTGGTATTTTGCAAATTTAACATTCAGGAAAAGTATAATTGTGTTTCCTATTGCTTTATTCTGTGAACACAAATTGCATCACCAAGAAATAGACCACATCCCACTGGGCAGTTTTCCCCCTTCAGGAAGCAGGAGGACATCTATGTCAAAATCTACAAGCTCTTCCCAGCTCCAACCTTAACAACATGTAAAAGTGTTAAATATCCAATTTTTAACATTTTAATTGTAAAAATGTCCTGTTATATTGAAAATATTCAATAGGACCCAGGAATTAACGTTTCATTTGTTTATACATTTCGCAGCATTACAAGTAGAAGCATATAAAAATCACAGAACTAAACAAATACTCCTTTTGGATGCATATAAGAAAGTATTAGTTGTGGGGCGCCTGGGTGGCTCAGTGGGTTAAGCCACTGCCTTCGGCTCAGGTCATGATCTCAGGGTCCTGGGATCGAGTCCCGCATCGGGCTCTCTGCACAGCAGGGAGCCTGCTTCCCTCTCTCTCTCTGGCTGCCTCTCCATCTACTTGTGATTTCTCTCTGTCAAATTAATAAATAAAATCTTTAAAAAAAAAAAAAAAAGAAAGTATTAGTTGTATACCTCTGTCCCACAGAGAGCCTTAAACACAGTTACTGTACTTTTTGGTGCAAGCTCTGGTCTTTGGTCATTATTCCAGTGGGGAATGCTTAAAGACAATTGACCAGACCAAAGGCTTTGTGCCTCTTACATAGCAGACATAATAAAATCTATACTGTTCTGAGTCTGTACTCCTTCAGACATCATTATAAATGTGCTGCCTCCTCTTCCTTCTTGTAGGCCTTTAGATCTATCATCCCTAACTTTTTGTCTTGATCGTTTTAAATTAATGCCATGGTTTTCCTTAATTTCCGGTTCCCTTTCTCTATGTATCTCTACCCTATGTCACTTCATTTTATGATGTCCTTGTTCTTGATCATGACTGAGCCTTACAAACTGGTACCCCATCAAATTTTTGAAAATGTGTACAATTTATTTTACACATGAGGGATCAAATGGGGATACAAACTGGGATATACACTTCAGTGGCAGTTTTGCATCATGGTCAAATCATGACATCCAACTTGTTGAGAATAGGAGTTAAGAGATGCTGTAGATCACACTAGTGTCAAAGAAAGTGCATGTTATTTATTGGACCATGGAAGGTTTTGCCCATTGCGTATGTAGAAAACTATGTCAGGCATTAAATAGCTCTGCTCCAAACAAGTGAGTTCAAACCAAAGCTTTTTCCATTTTCCATTTTCCAAACCATTGTTCAGTGTTTGTCTTTAAACTCTTTAACTACACTGCCCCAAATTCTATTATCTAAAAGTTCAGGGGTAAGGCAAAACCCACCAGATTGACAGGTATCACGTATGCATAGCACAGAGTTTGACACCTCATAAAACCAACACCTTGGGTTTGGGTTTCATTTCCTCCCAAGAGTGCTTCGTACCTGTACCCAATTTTGTAACTCCTCCTCACTTGCTCAACTGCCAGTTCTTGTTCCTTGACTTCCCTCAGGAAAATCTGCTCCGTTGGAACAAAGTTGGTGATTCAATATTATGTTTTGGTTTGGAAACTGCCCCTGTTCTTAAAAAAAAGTCACTAGAGCGTTTTGCAATCAGTATACTCCTATTTGCCTTTGAATCATATATTCGGCTCAAACCACCAACACAGTGGAAGAAGAAAACGGAAATCATTCCATAATGAAGAAAACTTTGTAATTCTGTCCTTTCTGTCCCATTGTTTTCCAAATGCTTTTTTTTTTTTTAAAGATTTTATTTATTTATTTGTCAGAGAGAGAGAGCGAGCGAGAACAAGCACAGGCAGACAGAGTGGAAGGCAGAGTCAGAGGGAGAAGCAGGCTCCCTGCGGAGCAAGGAGCCCGATGTGGGACTCCATCCCAGGATGCCGGGATCATGACCTGAGCTGAAGGCAGCTGCTTAACCAACTGAGCCACCCAGGCATCCCTCCAAATGCTTTTAAACTTCTGTTTTTAAAAATTATAGATGAAGTAAAATGGAGATTGATTCTAAAACTCTGGTCAAATTTAAATAAGTAAAAATTTAATCATTCTACATACATAATCAGGCATTTTATAGTTACCCAATTGCTTTACACTTTCACAGGTGTATATCTCAGTGAATGCTGTTGCTACATTTTGAGTTCTAGAATTTTCATTACTTCTGCAATTATTATAATAAGGGTATATAATAAACTAATAATTTAGGTTGTTTGTGTATGAAAAATCTCAGATGTCTTATAGGGTGGATGAAAAAGATCTCTCAGAACTGAATATGTTAAATATTTTAAACATTTTCAGAGGAGAAAGATAGAGGTGTCCTAGTGGTCTTAACTTTAAAATGACAGTAGTGAGTTTTTATAAGGAGAAAACCAGTGAGCCTGTGCACATTTCACAATAGCACACTGCTCTCAGTCACCCTGTGAACTGTGTCCATAAAACCCCACCCAGAGCTCAATGTGCTTTTCATTTGATACCACAATTAAACATTTAGGATTACATTAAATTATTAACACATTTTTCTCATTTTACCAGACCTAAGGCAATGGTTAAAGCATCATAAAGTCATCACTTCTAACCTCTTGTCATTCTTAAATGTTGAATTAAAAATCAACTAAAGATAAAATTGATATTTCGAAAAATCACTATGTAAAGTTATCTAAAATGATAGCCGAATCCCAAATATATTTCTAAAGTAACTGGTAGATTTCAGGAAGGAACATCTATATTTTGAATTTTATATTTAACCTTTTTTCACACAAACAATATTAATCTTTATCACAATTTGTAGGCCAGATACTATTATCATCTCCATGTTTATAGAGGAAGAAAATGATGTCCAGACAGGTTAATTTCTCTTTCCTCCCCCTCTTTAATTTGCCACAATTCATCAAAGCATACCCAAATGATTTTGGAAAGGTATGTGGCACAGTTGCACCAAAACACTATGTTCACTTTCCACTTTATTTCATCCTCTTGTGCCAAACATCAAAACAAGGAACTGCATGAAGTCTCACATACTTCTGCCCATCGACAGAGCACTGAAAGCACCCATAAACTGTCTCCCTTTTAAAGTTTCCCATCCCACAGAGTATGCAAGGTCCTTTTGGAATGTTGTGATTAAGCAAGTTAACTCGGATATGGGTCCCTTCTTTGAGAGAAATATCAGTCATGCTGAGAGGTTTGTCATAGTAGTCAGAAAACAGATCATCTAAGTAAAGCTGGGAGCGAGAAATGGCATCCATCACTCTTCTATCTGAAAGCACAAAAGCAAAGAAATGTGTTAGAAGTCACATTAGAAATATATAACCAAACCCCATTTACAAATACGTGAATCTAAACCATCTGTCATGAAATGATTTGGCTTTTAGATTTAAAATCCTCAACAGACAAGGAGTACTGATTAGACAAACTCAAGTTTTAATCCAAGAGGGAAAGAGACATTTGAAATACTCTATAACAGACATACTTCTCTCAAATAGTATATTCCTCAGTCTGTAGAGCAGCGCGAACGTTGCTGTTTCTTCCCTCTCAAATCCTCCTTTTGACACTGAAGTGACACAAAGGTCTATAAAAAAAAATTTTAGAAGATGCTATGACTTGGACAACTCAAATTTCATTGGGAGTTTTAGTTGTGGCTGATGAATGCTGGTACATGCCATTCACTGTATTTTTTTAATTAAATTTTATGTATTTTTAGAAAAGTTAATATTCATATGGCACGAAATCCAGACTACAAAAGGGAGATATGGTAACAAGTCTCCAGTATACCCTAGACCCCAGCCTCAGTTTTCCACCCACAAGTAACCACTGTTAAGTTTCCAGAGTATAGTTCCAGATATACTCAGTATATTTTATAAGCATAAAAGAATGTGTGTGTGTGTGTGTGTGTGTGTGTGTATTAGGCTCAAATGGTTATACACCAAGCACATTTCTTAAAAATATCTCTTAGACATTCTTCCATGTCAGGGCCCATATCTCATTCTTCTTAATGGTTTCATAATAATCTGTAGTTATGGATGCACCATTATTGAACTAGTAATTGGTAATAGATCTTAAGATTATTTACAATCTTTCACTCTTACAAACTGAATATCCTTATACCCATATCACTTCCGATATGTTTAAGTATTTCTGTAGGATAAATTCCCAAAAGCATATGCACATTTTAAATTTCAATACCTGTGTCAGTTCTAACAGTTTATACTCCTAAAGATCAATATAATTGTAAAAACCTATAACTGAAATGTCCCAAATAGACTGTAATTAGCATGTTTTGTCATGTCTCTGGACTTCCCATTCTCACTTCTCACAAAACTACAGAAACAAACAGGTCTAAAAATGTCTACGAATTACTATGGTGAGGGGGCTCCCTTGCCCATCCTTTGAGGCGCAGGCCTCTTAAAGACCCGTGAAAAGTCTAAAGCGAGCTACACTATTATATAAGGTATACAAGGCATTCTGGAGGGTAAAGACAATTTTAGGGTAAGCATTTATACTGTCAAAATTATTTTTTAGGGAGAGTTGGGGGGAAACTGGACCCATGAGAGATAAAACTGAAAAGAATTTGTCTTCAGGTATCTTAGTTTGGACATGCAGATTCTGACAGGCATCTTAACTACCTACCCACTCCTTTATTTGCTGTCTTCAAAAACGACCTATTAGAAGATCATTTATTATCTCCTCATGTAAGTCAAGAAAAACTTTGTCAGTGGATTGCATGTGAGCTCTTCTCTATAATCGCACGTGGGGTGGTAGGGAGTCTGCAGCGTTCCCCAAGAAGCAGAAAAGAGGGAGCGGTAAGTGGGACCGGAAGGTCTTTCCCAGGGGCTTTAGCCAAGCATAAGACTGACAGTACTGAGAGTATCATTCTTCCTGAATTACGTAGAGAGGGTGTGTATGTGTTTGCTTCCCATTAAATTCTTCTTAAAAGTATAATCATTTCAGTGTTTCATGCAAATCATTCACTTACCAAAGGCACCATCCAAGTAAATGAAGAGTTCAAAAACACTGAAAGCTATGGTTGTGTGTGCTGGAAAAACAATAGCTTTGTCCCTTCCCTTGGGATTCTGTTCATCCATAAAATGAAACTATAGTAAATAAGTAAATAACATTATTAAGGGGCATAACACATAAGGATAGCTTTTTGGAGAAACAAAACATTTCATACAATCTTACTGATAAGACAAAAACAAATTACATTATATGTTTATAAAAAATTTTTTTAAAAAATGTGAAAAAAAAAAGACAAAAACAAATTATCCCATTGAATTTAACTGTCTATACCAGAAGTCCAAATGGTCCAATGGAGGTCTCACAATCCAGGCAATACCACTCACCACTTTCTCACTAACATTGGTCCTAGGGCCAATGAGTAGTGCTGCTGCAACAGTAATGCTGACATAGACACCTTTTCCTTTCAACCACAAACCAACTGTTTAAGAGTTACAGTTGTTTTTAGCCTACTCTGTCAATTGTTCCAAAGCTCCTAGAGTTTTCAGCAGCTTTCCAAAGCAATCATCAATTTATTTACCAAAATAATTTCCAACAATTAAATAAATATTTCAATTTGTGCCCCCAGAATGATCCAATGTTAAACAACTCAGTGGACAGCTAAATGTAGCCACTGACTAAACAGAACTTTAATTTGCAAAGATTCAAAACGTTTTTCATTGGACTCTTTTTCTAACAAATGATTTTGGTAAGACGAATCAAGTCATTATTATGTGTCATTACTATGTGAATGACAAAGACAATACTATGCTGAGAACTAAACACAAGTAACTTCCAAGATTTTTTTGTTGTTGTTGTTCTAGGTATTTAACACTGAATGAAGCATGTTTGACCATTCACAATATTATTTTAGAAAAGTTAAAAAAATATAAAATCGACTTTTTAAAAATGCAATATAAAGTACTTCACTTAAAAATAAAATCAAGAATTCAACATAAGCATTCAAACTTTATTCTTAAAACATCATTTAAATAGTCATAGAAGGAACTCCAATATGCATTACTTCATAAGGATTAGTGTTTTGTTTGCATTATGTTACACATTCAGAATTGAAGTTTTCTTGGATTTTTTAAAAATTCTAAAACAAAACCATTACTGTGCAAAATTCTATATACCCTTGTAATTCTTTAATCTCAACACTTGACAAAACACACACATCTCATTAGACACTGAGTACTTTTTTAAAATTCCCATTGCACATTTTTAGTAAGAGAAACCTCATGAGTGTGGTTTACCCGCATGGCTTCCCCACGAATTCCAGCATGCACAGACAGTGAGCACTGTCGTGTGGTTCGAATGCTTTCCATGACCACACACAATACTGCCTTTCTGCTGTTCCTTGCCTGACGTATCAAGCTGTGGTCAAAATTAATTTTTCTAGAATAAAGAATAGAGATATTCACAAGAATGTCACATTCTAATTCTATATAACCGAGTACGTTTCTTGCTGTCATGTGTTACTCATTCATGGTCCACCTTAACTAAAAACAAATCAAGGCAGGTCTAATACAAATCAGAAAATATGCTCCATAGCCACTAGTAATCTGCCTCTCCTTTCTCTTTTCTTAAAACATGCTTATTATAGGAGTCTGTTGGAAGAGATTCCCTTAGAATATCTGTTGGAAGCAGATTTGTGTATTCTTTTTTTTAAGATTTGTTTTTATTTGAGAGAGAGAGAGAGCACAAGCAGAGGGAGGGGCAGAAGAAGAAGAGAGAAGGAGAGAATCCTCAAGCAGACTCCCTACCGAGCACAGAGCCAGACACAGGGCTCAATCCCAGGACCCTGAGATCATGACCTGAGTTGAAATCAAGAGTCAGCCACTTAACTCACTGAGCTGACCAGGTGCCACAGTGTATCCTTTTAATCTAATAACTTAGTACCTGTGTATAGGACCAAAGCAATTTTGTGGAACAATTAAAAAAATCTGTTTAAACCATGTGATTTTTTTTTTTTTTTTTTTTTATATCTACCCTTCTCTAAGGTCTGGATAAATTGCTAATTTGTATATTTCAAGCACATAAAGCAAATAAATTACATTAGACAATATACATAACCTGAATGTTTTCAGCATTGTTTATAACAAAGTTTATACAATTAAAATACTTAATGGAAATACTGAAGCATATTAAATATTCTTCTACTGACCTTGTAGTAATTTCCTTGAGTAATGTTGACACTTCCACTTCATGTTTGGTCACCACACCAAAGGAAGCTTTTACTGCCACAGAATCTGATCCAGTGACATTAATCCCAACGTCATTCACAATATGGTTGCCTCGCCTTCCATAGAGTGAAACATCTGATTCATCTTCATAATTCAGTAACTGATAAGATGAAATACCTTTATGAAAAGGAAATCAATATTTTTAAATGTCTTGACTTCATCTAATATAGATTATTTATAGTAATGCATTAATTTACTATGTAAGACTCCATTACATAAACGTTGAGAAAGGTGATGTTTCACACTGAGATTTAAAGTAGCAACTCATTTAAATGAAAAAATTACATGTTTATATACATTATGACCTTATTGTTAAAACACATAAACATTTTTTTTTGAAGATTTTATTTATTTATTTGACACACAGAGAGAGAGAGTGCACAAGCAGGGGGAGCAGCAGGCCGAGGCAGAGGGAGAGACAGTCTCTCCGCTGAGCAGGGAGCCTGAGCAGAGTCCAGGGACCCCAGGACTCTGGGATCATGACATGAGCCCAAGGCAGACATTTAACCAACTAAGCCACCCAATTGCCCCAAAACAGTCAAACATCTTAAATCATGTAAAATATCACTCCTGCTAGAGAATGAACTCTTTTTTAAAAAATCAATTTTTTTGAGTGTAGTTAACACCCAATGTTACATGAATTTCAGGTATACAACATAGTGATTCAACAAATTTATGCATTATGCCATACTTACCACAAATGTAGCTACCACCTGTCACCACATAATACTATTAAATATTATTAACTAAAAAATTTTTAATTAAAAAATTAAATAGCAACTCAATTAATTTACAACAACAACAAAAAAAATAGAGTACTTAAATGAGAACTCAATTTCTTTGTTACACCAAAAGAACTCTGAAAGCTATAAGATCCACTGAATGGTTGAAAGAAAAACAAGTGTTTATAACTAATTTGTCAAAATGTCAATTTATTTTCTAATCTAGCCTGTAAACTACAATTCAGTTGACCAATTGCAATAACTGAGTCATAAGAAATAAATGTAAATTACTTTCATCTCATTTGACCCTGTGAGATAGGTAAGACTAAGTAATATCCCACTTTATAAATACAGAAATATATTATTTTGTCATATTCTAAATTGATTCAGTTTAAACAGCCTATAAAATACTCAAAAGAAAATTACACAATAAATAATTTCACAAAATAGGTTGGAAAATTATTCAACCAATAAGATTTGATGCTACACAAAAATTATTCAACCAATGAGATTTGATACTACACAAATTTAGATATTATTAATCTTAATCTTAATACTACTATCTTAAGAAAAGTTGCTTTTATCAATGTGCAAATATTATAAATATTAGTATATACAACTGATATTTAAAATGTCATTAATACAGCTGAATGAGTAGTCACTCCCAAACAGATTTTTAAACTTACCAGCTGAAATTTCTCTGTCTCCTAGAAGAATATCTTTCAGTGTAAAAGGTGTTGAGGTAAATTTATACCTAGGAAAGAGAAAGCATCGCTTCTTTTTTACCACCAGACTTAGAGGTTGGTATTTGTCAGCCTCACTGAGGCTTGGAACAGGAACTAATCTCCCTCCATCTCCAACTTGCTTGACAAAGCTCTTTGTAGCCGCAGCAAACATATTATTATGATATCAAAACGTCCTCAACTGCAACCCTCCGATAACAATCCATACTTTCAAAGAAAGCCAGGCACACACCTCAGACTTGCTTGATTTTAAATATAATTGAACACATTAAAAATACAAAACATGGTTTCACCAAGTAGCATACCAGTGTACAATTCACAACACTGCCTCTCTTGGTGTGCTCACGTAATGAATTATAGATCAACAGTGTTAAATGATATACTGCGAGCAAGTCAGTTGGAACTGCAGTCAATAAGCTTATGCAGAAAACTACTAATTTTAAAATACTACCAGTGTCCTTGATGAGGGTTGCTGTTGATGGTAGTATGCCAGTTTTGAGGAAACCTATAGCTCTATAGGAACAAGGCAATTGAGGCACTAACATTAGCCCTGGATACCATCTGCAGTGGACCTAGTCCAAAGGGAATTCCTTCACAACAACATCATGCCAAGTGTGGCAACATTAAAGTGCTATTTTGAATCCTTATAGTATACAGTTCATTCATTTCCCTTCTTATATGCTACAAAACCAAGTGATTAATATAAAATATAAATTCACAGAATATAGAGAAGCAACTGCACACCAATTTTTATGAAATAACAAATAAAAGACATATTACATATATAAATGCAGAAATAACTATGTAATACTAACATATATAAATAACTATAAACTATGACTTAGGGGTTTCTTACTCTGTAGCTGGCACATAGATAACTCTTCGAAATAGTGCTGCATTTATTTTGTTTCATCATTATTATCTCAGTTACTCAACCTTTAAAGAGAGCTATATCAAGTTTGGCCTTGTTTTTAAGATATCAGGGCAAAAAATAAACGTTTAGAAACAAAGCTGAGTGCTCGAAATATTGTATTGCCATAGTTATGTGGATGTTCAAATAGCTTGAAAAAGTGGCTATGTGTACTTACAGTAAAATAGTCATTAAAATATAATAGGTAGTAATCACGATACACACATATACAGAAGGGATAGTGGAAGGAAGACAGAATAGGCCTAATTCAAGCCCCAAATAATATAAATCAATTTGATTAGATTCAGGATTCAGCTGTTTTCATTTGCTTGCGAGTATCCAGACTCTCATGTAACAAAAAAAAACCCAAAACAAACAAACAAACAACAACAACAAAAAAAAAAAACCCAAACCAAAACAAAAAACCCCAAACCAAAAATCATTAAAAGTTTTTAATAACGTCCTTTTGTGTGAACAGCACTGTGCAATCTTCAACCACGCAGAGAAAGCACGGGGAGTCATTTCTGCAAGTGGTTAGCAATACCCGAGGCGACTCATCTACCGTCGCTATCCGATCCCCACCTAAGGTGGTGCATCCCAGGCAAACGCAATTACTACTAACAACACAGGTGTAGAGAAACAGCATTTTATTGGAGCCTACAGAAAAGCCTTCATTCACACCAAACGGGCATTGCTTGCCCAGCGTCCTGCCGCGACGAAAGCCTAGAGACAATGGAAACCACCCGGACGGAAAGGAGTTGGGCGTGGGGTGGGGAGTCCCCGGACATCCTTGCGAGCTCCTCAAGGCAGGACTCAGACCGGCAGAGCCCACTGCAGTCCCCCAGGGCGGATATACCGCGAGTCCCAAGCTTCGGGGGCAGGTCCAGGGACTTTCCGTAGCAATTTTGCATTTAGAATCCTGAAATCTTTCTCTTAAAGTGACGCAGCCCTGATCCCTAGCCTCCCTCAGCCCCAGCTCCGAAAAAGAAGCTGAGCCTCAGGCCTCGCCCACCGTGAGGCTTGCCTCCGAAAATTTTAGCCGCCTCCCCCGGACGGAAACCGCCTCCATTTACGGAGGCCATAAACTTGCGGCCACACCTAGGCGGTGGTAGGCGGGTAAGCGCTTGGAATCCGCCGGACGGAATCTGGGAACCCGCGGGAGCCGGAGGAGCCGGGCCGGGGGAGAGGGGCGGAGTCTAGAGGGGAGGGGGCGGGGCCGGGCGCCCAGGAGACTGGAGAGCCGGTAGGCGGGGCTCAGCTTGGAGTCGGCCCGCAGCCCGGGCAGCGAGGGGGCGTGGCCGGCACTGCTGCACCCAAACTCCGCCCCCGCCCGTCCCCCTCGCAAGAGGGACGCAAGCCGGGAGGAAAGGGGGAGTCCAGGAGGCGGCGGCGGCGGCGCTGGAGCGCTCCTCTCGGGGACCGGCTGACCCGGGGAGCGAGGACATCGCTCCGCACCGCTCTTCCGTCTGCCGCCAAGCCGTCCCTTCTCGCTATGTCCCAGAGCAGGCATCGCGCCGCGGCCCCGCCGCTGGAGCGCGAGGACAGCGGGACCTTCAGGTCAGCGCCCGAATAGTAGGGGCCGAGCCGGGCAGGGCCGGGAGTGGTGGGCGCGAGAGGCGGGGCGGAGGAGCCCGCTTTCCAGCGGCATTCTGGGTAAAGCCCCTTCCCGTCGCCCTCGCCCCAGCGGCTGCGGGCGGACCCGGGGGGGCACTCGGCTCCGCCCTCCCGGCCGCGCGCGGGCTGGGGTCTGCGGCCTGGCCCCGCCCCTCTTGCGGCCCCAGGCTGCGCGCGGGGTGGGCGGAGGTGGCGCGCCGCCGCCACCCGGGAGACCGGTTCTGTGGCTTTGGTCCTGAGAGATTGCAGCGCCCGAGACTTCGGGGACTTTCTCCCACCCGCTTTCAAGTTATCGCCCCAAAGCCCTCTTTCACCCTGCCGGTTGCCCGCCGCAGCGGGGCCCGGAGACTGGTGCGATTCGCCATCTCTGGCGCTGACGGCAGGGGAGATTCGGCGCCTCCCGCGTCAGTGTTGGTGGCAGTCAGAGCTAGCTTCTGTATGCTTCTGCTTCCCTGCCCGCTTTGGCATGCAAAGCACACCTTTTTCTGGTTTTTGCAGTTTGGGGAAGATGATAACAGCTAAGCCAGGGAAAACACCAATTCAGGTATTACACGAATACGGCATGAAGACCAAGAACATCCCGGTTTATGAATGTGAAAGATCGGATGTGCAAATACACGTACCCACTTTCACCTTCAGAGTAACCGTTGGTGACATAACCTGCACAGGTCTGTATGCACAGTGAACCCCATGCGCGTGTGGGTTGTCCGGCAAGACTTGGTATTGCTTTTCAGTTCGGAAAAGTGCCCTTTTTACCAGGGACGGCTGTGAGGAGCAGGCTCTTGAAACTGCGACCTCTCATCTCAGGTCATGGGGACTTTCCAGCTCCATCTGATTCTCTCCCTAATTTTCTCTTCTCCAGATACCAAGAAAAGCTCAGAAACATGCCCTAGGATCCTCCTAGGGTTCTTTAAGAATTAGGGAGACGCAGGAAAGGTTTTTGGAGCAACCATAGCTGGATCAGTAGGTGCTGACAAGTTTCATAGATTATAGAAGATGCCAAGAGACATGTGCACAGAATTTTCTGAGCCTCACCCCTGTTTGGTGATTCATCTGGCACTTGGGGCCCATTGTGCCACACTTGTTTGTGTATCCAAGTGAGGAAGACAGCTCAAATACCATATTTCATAGCAAATACCATATTTCATAGCACCTAGCACATCTAGTTCCTAACACTTTACAGGTTTTAGTAAGATGTAATCTCCTTTTTTATACATGAGAAAACAGGTCAACATGCCCAGAGACACTTAACAATGAAGTTTCAGAGCTCAGACTCCCCTTATGGTTTGTGAGCTTGAACAAATGATAACTAAATTTGCCATTTGTAAATGCAGGCATTTTGTTTCTTATGTATCTATTTAGTTGCAAGCAAAAAATAATACTACATTTAATTCTGAAGAATGCCAAGAAAACAATTCAGCAGGAAGGCTGGAGTTGCATCATTTCCTCATCTAAAGACATCATTTGTTTAGATCCCTGAAAATCTGGATTCCACTATTTTCTTTGAAACAACTTTAATTTTGAGGCTTTATATGAGGCAGGTGGATTGTAGGTGCTAGCTGGAAGTTTCCTCATAATGAACCATGGAATCGTTGCCTTACTCCTTAACGGGTCTATTTTTAAATACTCAGTGAACATTTAAGTAAAGAGTCTTTTCCCCTTCAGTGTGTTTTTGGGCCCAGGGATTAACAACCTAGGGCAACCAACCATTCCTCTTAGGCCCCTGCTCTCCTCCCACTGCCCTGTCTTTCTGTGCAAGTTTATGCCTCTCCATTGGATCAAGTGCTCTCTAAGGCTGAACATCCTGAAATTTCTGTCTTCATTCAGCCCAGGTCTGGTTGTGGAACAGTCTGTCAACCTGTGCTTGCTATGCCTCTTCACTTGGATGACCCAAAGGCATCTCAGTCTCACCTTGTCCGAGACTGAGACCATCTCTTTTCCCTTAAGACTGTTCTCCCTTCATTGCCTCACTCACTAAAGGCGCCACCGTCACCCATTTGCTCACAGTGGAAAGTTGGGTTTCATTTTCGTGACTCCTTCCTCTCGCTCTCCATCCGCCTCTTGCCCACTCTTCCACCAAGTCTTACTTCTTAAGCAGCTCTGGCATCTCCCTGCTTCCCTTGTCTTCCCGCTGCTGCAGTCTGGACCGCCGTTGTCTGGCATGTGGACCACAGCTGTCACCTTGCTGCTGCTCTCTCAGCTTCTAGTCCCAGGCTGTCCATTCTCATATGACACTGGCTCTTTAGATCTGTTCGTGTGCTTCTTGCTCCTAAAATTCGTTCAAAGGTGTGCCCATCAACCTCTGGTTAAAAACAGATTTCTTAATATGACTTAATGGCCTTGCTTCTTGAAATGTGATCAGCAGCAGCATTACCATCACCTGGGCCCTTGCTGCAAATGCTCTGGAATATCAGACCCCATGCTAGACCTGTGGGATCAGAGTATACATTTGAACAGAATTCCCAGGCAATTCCTATGCACATTCAAGTTTGAGAAGCACAAATTTAGAAGACTGCTCTTTGACCTCTCTTCCTACTGTCCCAGCCCTATGGTCTTTTATCTCAAAACCCGTTTCCTTAAGCTCTTATCTCCCCAGCTGCTCTGGGCTCTTGAGAACACCATGCTCCCCATTACCTCCAGGCCCCAGCAGGTGTTCTTTTCTCCACCCTGAATGCTCTTCCTAACCCCCTCGCCCCAGCTCTCTTCACCTTACTAGCTTTTACTAGTCTTTTATGTCTTCGTTCAACTATCTCTTCCTTCCTGTAACCTTTCTGAATCCTTACCAAGAGGAGGGGAGCTGCCCCTTTTGCGTGGTTCCCCCTCCAGTCTGCGCTTTGGCTGTAACACCTACGACTGTATTTCAGAGGCCTCTTCACAGAAAAAATCCTGCACTGGGCTGTGTGCTCCTTAAGGGCTGGGATTCTGGCTCACACTCTCTGATATTTCTTAAGTCCCTAGGTTAGTAGATAAAGATGTATGGTTTGTGTGTCCTCTGACATTTGAGGGTCACGGTTGAAATTCATTCCATATCCTGTTTCTTTCCTCCACACCAGAGAAATGGACATCAGTATTCTGGTACCACTTATGAAAGGTTCTCAGCACCTAGCTTGAACTCAGAAGGGCAAGAGATTCAATTTACCATTTAACAGGTGTGATGGCTTACTGAAATTAGGCTGTAGTTTCAGTAATGAGTCAGGCCCAGTCCCCGACACCCTGTTAGCTATGAAGGTAAGGGATATAGATTGTGTGAAAGACACATGGCATAATCTCTCATGTTCCCTGTAGAAGCCTTCTCCCAGTGTACCCAACATGTAGCCAGGATTGCTTAGCCAAACAGAGTTAAACTCAGTTTAGGATGGACTATTGAAATAAGATTGTGCACATTTTGCTGTCAAACAGTGTTGATATAAGTGGCTCCCTTGAAGGAGACTTCTTGCCAAAGAAGAGTTTACTCTCTCTCCAGGAATAAGGAAGAGTAAAGTACTAAGTTGCATTTTTTCAAAAAGTGTGACCTGGTCTACTTTATTACCATTGTCTGTAATAAACAACCGTACATAAGAATTTTTGCATATAGGTGTACATAGAATTAGATACATAAAACTTAAAATCACAGGTTTTTAATGTATGAATTTCATGTAGAGACTTGTTACAATACGTAGTATATTTTTTTATTACCCTTGTGTATGTATGTATGTATAGAAACACATAGTGACTTTGCTTTGTATTATGCAAATGTCTATGCAAGCCTCACACTTTCACAGCATATAAAGACATTTCTTTTTTCCTAACCTTAATTCAGGTGAAGGTACAAGTAAGAAGCTGGCGAAACATAGAGCTGCAGAGGCTGCCATAAACATTTTGAAAGCCAATGCAAGTATTTGGTGAGCTAAATTTCTTTGTATTCTGCAGCTCAAAAATATCATGGCTGAGGTAAGATTATAAGTTTGAACAAGCTCACAAAAGCAACAAAGTGAACAGTTGTTAGTATTCGCTCTAAAATTCTATTTCCTTGAGAAAACCGGTCGGTCATCCGTTAAAGATGACTTTATCCTTAAGAAATTCAATCCAGCAATTAAGTGTTAAATGAAAGCTCTCAGGAATGAGGCTTTTTTTCTCCCCTCAGTGGGTTGCAACAGTAAAGAACCCCAGTTTTTCTGGAAGATATCTTACTGTGTTAAGACTGTAATAATATCTATACTACATAAAATAAGTTGTGAAGTGCAAAAAGGTCAGTGGAAAGTACTCTTCAGAAGATTCTAATTTGGAAGGCGACAAAGTGATTTCTTTTTATTATAGAATGTATACCAAATATAAGAAGATGTTAAGTGCCATTAAGTGGGATGTTAACCCTTGATGAGATTTTATTCCAAAATAAATTTGTTGTCACTTTAGGTGCTTTTGGAAAATATTGGTCCTGGAGCTTCTCATGTATCGTAGAGTGAGGTCCTGTGGTTTCTAATGGACACAGTCTGGAGCATCCTGAGCCTTTAAATTCTCCTCTTCTCATGCACTCAGTTATTCCTGGAGTGTAGTCTGGTGCCTGCTCAGCGTTGAAAGCAGAGGTCCACGGGAATTGAGAAGGGGTTTTCCTCCAGCTTCAAAACTTTTGGTCTAGCATGTACTTAGGTTCTCATGCGGTGCTTCTCCCCTTCCCAAGCCCTTCCAAAGCATTTGAGTAGCTTGGAATGAAGCATTGACAAGCTTTAGATCTCCCAAAACAATGCTTGAGTCTTTGGGGTCATACATTATAGCTGATTTATGCTGGCTTTGAAGATATGCCCAGCAACATGGCAGGTGTCAGATTCTCCCCCTTGCCAGTGATAACCATGCTATTTCTGTGCTGCCCAAAGGTCAACCCAAAGTGTTAAGTATATCTGTAGAAATGAACATATGGAGTGTCCTTTCTGCACAGGGACACTTCACTTTGTCAGCAAAAAAAGGCTAACAAACTTTACTATATATTTGTGCTTCTTGACAGATAAGATGGGAATTACTAAGCTGTAATCAGGCCTAAAGTGGCCTGATTTAATACAGAGACTATCTCACTTCTCCATCACAATTATTTGGGTAGCTTCGGCGTGCAGCATAGTAAGTGACTATTCCTGTCTCATCAGCCTATGTAAAGCTTGAGATTCTGGCAGTGAAAAAGCAACCTGATGAAGTGGCAATAACTAAACCGCTTTTGTCATAGAAAAGTGACTCCTCAGTCACCTGGGAGGTAGTAACCTTGAATGTAGCTTTACTCGGGGCTAGAAACTCATCGCCTAAATAATGAGTAATTTCAAACGAGTTAGAAGACACTGTTCTCTTTTTCCCCAACCATAGTCCCCACGTGCTAAAACCAGGTACATGTAGGCCATCTACTTGATGCAGGGTACATACCAATCTCAGGAGGATTGTTCTAGCATGGAGCAGATGATAGATCAGATGGATTTTTCTCCCATAATTATTTTTAGTGGAAAAACAGCATTATGATCTGTATCTTGCACAATACTAGGCTAAATTTTCTGTCCGATCACTAGTCTTTCCCTTTTTGTGTAGCTGTGACAGTACTATGATTTAAACATTTTTATTGAGCACCTACTATATGCACAGTCCTGTGAGGCTTATGGAGGTAAGTAGTACATAGGCTCTGCCATCAGGGATTTCACATCTGAACACAGGAGCGACGTGGTGAGGGATGGACAAATTATATGTATTTGTAAGAGTGTAGAATTTATGGTAAAATAATTTGCCTAAGAAAGGGTCAACCTAAACCTTAATAATGGTTCAAAGGAGGGAGAAATTATGCTCCATTATGTTTCATAATAATATAGGTTTCTTAGAGGAAGTGGCATTTGAGATATACCTTGGTTAGTGGATAGATCACATGCTCATAGATGAGGTAGGAGAGAAGGGCATCCCATGGAGAACAGCAGGGGCATGGAGGATGAAATAAGAAATGCTTGTCATTTACTTAATAGTTTGGGGGAAATTATTTTGTTTTATAACATTAAAAAAAAAAAATGTTTAGCTTTGCAGTTCCTGACCCCTTAATGCCTGACCCTTCTAAGCAACCAAAGAATCAGCTTAACCCTATTGGTTCATTACAGGTAAG
Organism: Mustela nivalis; assembly: GCF_964662115.1. NCBI lineage: Eukaryota > Metazoa > Chordata > Mammalia > Carnivora > Mustelidae > Mustela > Mustela nivalis. The sequence continues at coordinate 41,535,176 of NC_139030.1, forward strand.
TCACAGGGTTTTTCCTTACATAACACTTTGTCTATTGAAGAAAGATGTCATAAATTGATCATATGACAAGGGCTGAAACAAGGAATAAATCTTTCAAAGATAAGATGGTATAATATTTTGTTTTTCCAGTTATGATCACTAGATATTACAGCACTTACTTGCAATTATTTTCCTATTTATTTATGTTTTGGATTTTCTTCCATATATAGTATCTGCCTTTGTTTTGTGGAATTCTCATTTGAGATCAACAGGACCCCAGTGCACATGGGTAGAGTGTTTTATACTCTAAGCATATTTCATGCCACTGTTGTGACAAACCTCTTTCTACTTCTGTTAATACATAAGATTTTATAAAGAATCCAGATCTAGCAACCTACCTCAAGAGAGGGGAAGTAGTCTATTTGCTTATTCTACAAAAAAAAAAAAAAAAAAAAAAATTCAGCCTTGAATTTCTGCACGCAGAATATCCTTCTTGCAGATTTATCCATGTGCTCTGTTGGACAGCTCCCCTCCCCGTTATCCAGCCCATCTTTTGGTCCCTTTCTTGCTGTCTTTTTCTTTAGTTTTCTTCGCCTGCTCTTTCCTCAGCTCTGTCCAAGTCTGTTTGTTTGCTGCCTTTGCGCATCTGTTCTTGTTCCAGTGCGGTAGTTAGCCAGCTGTGGGGAGGAAGTCTGTAACTAGGAGGGAGAGGCATTGGAACTTGCTGACAGTGAGACCTGTAGATGTTCCCCAGGAGGGCCATAGTAGCTTCTCTTTCTCTTTGAGCTCTTTGATATTTGCTTGCTATGGCTTAATAGGGGAACACCATTCCTATCCTAGCAGCAAACTGCTTCAGTTGTGGTATTGTGGGCTTGCAAGATATAAAATGCAGGAATATTTATGGGGTGTATAAAGTCTTCCCCCGTTTTTCCATTGCAGAATATCATTATTCTTTTCAAACATATAAAAAGAGATGGGATCAAAATCATGAAAGTATCATGTATGTGATTAAGCCATTGCATAGTAAAAATTACTACTACAGCCTCATCTCGATTTTCTAGGAGTTGGCTATTCATCATGGCTGGAGACTTCCTGAATATACCCTTTCCCAAGAGGGAGGACCTGCGCATAAGAGAGAATATACCACAATTTGTAGGCTAGAGTCGTTTATGGAAACTGGTAGGTATTTCTTTTACTCTTATACAACTGAAGATGTTTGAAATATTTTCAGATGATGAATGACCATAGAAAGTTCTGTTGTGATTTCCTTTCAAATATTTCTGTGGGGGGAAAAATTGATACACTCCTATTCCACTGTCTCTTTCTGCAGTTAAATTTAAGTATAAATATTTGGCTTAAGAATACTTATGCTTCTTAATATGATATTTTTAAAAATCCTGGAGAAGCTCATTTATGGAAATAATTGACTTTACATACTTTGTGTTGATGTGTTAGAATCATTTTAGAAAAAAGCAATGTAAATCTCTTGGAAGTTTCAACAGCTGTTCGAGAAAATTGGAGGACTAGAAGACGATCTCATCTGAAAATAAGATGATTAATAAGAGGCTAGATGGCAAAAAAATAGCGTGAGCTAAAAATAAAGTAGAAATTATCCCTTTGAATGATAGCAACTTCCTTGTTATAAGGGCCAGAAATAATGGGGGGAAAGTCACTTAATAGAGTACTAAGTGAGGGTCCCTATTGTAACGTCTCACCGTGTTTCTATCATTCTTAAAATGGCATGAAATGGAATTGGCTAGGTATCTGTTTCAAGTAATGAACAACCGTTTGCCCAATGCAAAAAGCATTGGACTGCAAGTGGGAACCCCAACTTCCATTCTTTTTTTAAAAGATTTTATTTATTTATTTATTTGAGAGAGCATGCACCGCGGTTGGGGAGGGGTAGAGGGTGAGGGAGAAGCAGGCTCCCCAACTGATCAAGGAGCCCGACATGGATCTCCAACCCAGGATCCTGGGAATCGTGACCTGAGTCAATGCAGGTAGATGCTTAAACCACCGAGCTACCCAGGCACCCCACCTTGTGTCCTTTCTTGATGCACCTTGATTTGCGAGAGTTGGCAAATTACTTAATCTCTCTAGGCCTCAGCTTTTAAATCTGTAAAACAAAAAGCATGACAGGAGATGCTACTTATGGTATCTTTCAACTGCAGTATCTCCTGTGCCCTTCTTATTCATGTTAAAGAAAAATTCCACATGTTTGTCAGTTTGTAGAAGATGGTAAGTCAGAAGTAACCTTAAGAGATAAGAGCTATAATTCAGGTGTACCTTGATAAATTTGAATACTTGGTCAGAATTAAACCAAGTATGATTCATTAAAGCTAGGCCATAGGGAAATATACCTGTTAAAAACAGAAAGTGTAACTATCAAAGAAAAAATGTCAAAGAAATGCCTTCAGAAATGTAAGAATTGATAGTTGTATCGGGGCGCCTGGGTGGCACAGTTGGTTAAGCACCCGACTCTGGGTGTTGGCTCAGGTCGTGATATCAGAGTTGTAAGATTGAGCCCTGTATGGGTCTCCTCTCTCAGCACGGAGTCTGGACTCTCCCTCCCTCTCTCCCGCCCCTCTCCCCCCACCCCCCACACTCGTGTGCATTCACTTTTTCTCTAAACTAAATAAATCTTTTTTAAAAAAGAACTAATAGTTGTATGAAGCACAATAAGCAAAGATGTCAGCAAAAGAATAGTATAGTTCTCTGATCAAAAAAATAATACTTTATGGACACTAATTTCTTTTCTAAACCTACCATTTCTTTTTTTATTTAGGAAAGGGGGCATCAAAAAAGCAAGCCAAGAGAAACGCTGCTGAGAAATTTCTTGCCAAATTCAGTAATATTTCTCCAGAGAACCACATTTCTTTAGTAAGTAATGATCAAGATGCCTGTGATGACAATACGATTAAGCATCTCTTGCTGTAGGAAACTTGCCTAGATTCCTTGTTGTAGAGACACTTGAGAGTTATAATTTTTAAAAATCTCTTCACTGTTCAGATGTACACGACCCCAATTTTAGCTGTCACAAGGGTGACCAGGTAAGAGCACTTGGGAGTCAAGTTTAAAAATCACATGATGGGATTGAAAGATGATAAGCCAATATTGCCATTTTGTCTTCCCATTGACAGTGCATTCATTCATTTATCCACTCAGCAGACATTTAGTGAGCTCGTACTGTGTGCCGAACTTTGTGCCAGCTTCTGTGCATCTGAATAAGACAGTCTCAGCCACTCGGGAGTTTGTAGCCCACTAAAAGAGAAAATAACCTGATGGACTAGTCCTTACAGAGAGGGCTTGGCAACCTAGAAGGATCCAGCCAAGACTGGGGATTTTAGGAGGACTTCTTGGAGGAGGTAATATCTAAGCCAAGACCTACAGGATGAGAACAGTAGGAAAGAATTCCAAAGAGAAAAAAGAGCACCTACACAGACCAGGAGTAAGATACTTTATGTCATCTGAGAATCCCAAGTAGTTTGGTTTGGCTAGAGCATAGAGTTGGAGGAGGGTGTCTCAAAAATGAGGCCAGAAGCCCTCTTTGGGATTAAATCTGGAAGGGACTACTATAGTCAAGAGATTGAACTTTATCCTGAGGGTGGAGTAAAAATGATATTTGGCAATCACTGATAAATTCTTTCTTAAAATTTAAGAATTTTAAGCTGGGAAGGACAGGATTAGAAGGGGAATCACTGGCTGCACTATGGTGAGAGAATGAGTCTTAGACTCAGAGACCTATAGAATGTTTTACAAAAAATGGATGAGACATGTTGGTGGCCTGGACTAAGCTAGTGGCAGTCGACATGGTTAGTTTAAAAATTATTTAGAAAACTGGAGTGAGGAGGGCATGGCAGTTGATTGGGACTAAGGGGAAAGGAGAAAGTAAGCTAGATGGACAACCGAGTAGATGGTGGTACCATTCAGTAGTGTGGGGAGCACAGAAGACGAGTGGGACATGAAGGAGAGAAGATTCTGAGTTAATATCTGCAATGAGTTCATACCTATAGCGAGTAGGATATATTCAATCTGAAGTGTTTAGAGAATTAAGTAAAGATATGGAGTAGGCAGCTGGGCAAACAAATACAGAGTGTAAGAGATTGAGTTACCGGTGACATATTGTTTGAGATTATGATATTCTCCATCTCATGGTACATTATCTGAGGATTTATTAGGTGGGACATGAGAAGTGAGGACTATAGTAGTGTCCTAGATGATGAGAACAAAATAAGGGCTCATCCTGTAGGAAAAAAAATCGAAGACCGTACACAAAGTAAAAAAATTTTTGGTTTTACATTCTTAATAGAAAAACATTAAAGAGTGCATTCACTTGTTTTAAAATTGGATCAGAAAGGATACTGAAATCACAAAGCACAGATAAGTTTATAAGTGGTTTTATATGTGAATTCTGTTAAATATTCAAGGAAGAAATCATTTCCAATGCTATTTAAACTCTTCCAGGCAATACATATATACAGAGGGGAAGCTTTTAAATTTATTTTTCAAAACCAAAATAACACTAACACCCAAACCTGACAATAGCAAATCCCAATGGAAAAAATTATGAATTAAGTTCCTTTATAGTGAAACACCTTAATAAAATATCCAGTAGAATAGTAAAAAAGTTGGGCAACTTTTTTCTGGTATATTATTCTTTCAGGAACACAAGGATATTTCTTTTGCATTTTAGGAATGCAAGGCTGGGTCCTGTAAATCTGTTACAATAATTAATCACCTTAATGGGTCAAAGGAGAAAAACAAGTCAATGGATGCCAAAAAGATATTTAGCAATCATTAATAAACTCTTTTAAAAATATCCCTATTGTTTTGAGAAACAGAACAGATGAACATAGGGGAAGGGGAGGAAAAGTAAAATCAGATGAAAGTAGAGAGGAGGGACACCTGGGTGGTTCAGTCCGTTAAGTATCTGCCTTCAGCTCAGATATGATCCTGGGGTCCTGGGATTGAGTACCCAATCTGGCTCCTAGCTCAGCATAGAGCATGCTGCTTCTGCCTGCTGCTCCCTCTACTCATGCACACGCCTGGACGCGGTCTCCTTCTGACAAACAAACAAACAAATAAAATCTTCTAAAAAAAGAAAATAGAGAGGAAGGCAAACCAAGTATCTGTGTCCTAGATACTTAATTCTAGGACACAGGGTTACTGGAGGGGACATGGGTGAGGGGATGGGGTAACTGGACGATGAGCATTAAGGAGGGCACATGGTATGAGCACTGGGTGTTCTATACAGCTGATGAATCACTAAATTCTACCCTTGAAACTAATAATACAATTAACTGAATTGGATTTAAATAAAAATTTTAAAACATATCCCTATTGTGACTCAAAAAATACCTCAAAAAAAAAAATCAAAATCACAGTTACCTGTTTACATTAATTTCAGAAAAAAAGACACGGATATCCATGAATGCCATTTTTAAAATCTTGTTCTAGAAGTACCAATCAATGTAATTAGATAAAACAATGAGGTTGAATATTTAAAAAGAAGAGATAAACATGATCATTAACTACAAATAATATGATTGTGTCCCTGTAAAGCCCTGTAAAAGAAAAATTTCTAGAATAAGAGAATTCATCAAGGTGATTGATCATAAAATTAATGTATAAAACCAATAGCTTTTTCATATTTAGGATTATGAAGGTAACCACTAGAATAATCAAAGAAGAGTGTTAAAAATTGCTTCTGGAAAGGGGGCTGAAGGTAGGGATGAAATGAGTTCAGGAGTGTTGCTTTTATAATTCTGTACTTTTTGACTTTTTGTGCTATGTGTTTTATTAACAAAATTTATGAAGATTGATAACATTGATCATTTTAAAGCAAAAGAGAAGTCTGTCCTTAAAAAGTATACTAGGGGAAAAAAATCAGTAGTTGTCCTATTTATAAATATTAAAAGTTGGAATGAAAAAGATTTCAATAATAGGAAAGAGGATAATGTGCTGATGAAGAATAAACTTAAAATGTGCAGACCCATGTGAAAAAGCCTTCCAAACTCTACTGAGGGATTAACAGAAATTGAATTTATGTAAAGCTACCTATTTCCAGTAGGAAGACTCAATATTGTAAAATATATAAAAAGGCAATGTAGTCTCACTCTAAATCTACCAGAATTCATCTTGGATCACAATACAGCTTTACCAAGTTTATCCAGAGAAATAAACTCTCAAGAATAGCCAAGAAAACTGAAAAGGTAGAGTGGGACTCTACCTACCAGAGAATGAAACACACTATGAATCTCTAGTGGTGAAACATGTATGGTACAGGGATAGAGGACAGAATAGAGAATCCAGGTGCAGACAATAATCCACATAGGAGTAGAGTATATGACAATAGTGACACTTCAGATCAGTGGGCAAAAGGATGGATGAGTCAATAAATGATGTAGAAATAACTTACAGCCACATTTGCAGTGGGGGGTGGAGGGGAGGATGTGTGCGGGGGCGGGGGGGTGTGAGTGTGGCGTATTTAGGCTGCTGCCTTACTCCTTATATCAAAACAAATTTTAGATGGATCAAAAATTTGAACCTAAGAATTGAAACCAAGTTTGAAAAAACACAGAAGAGCTTTGGCTTTTTAAAATTCTTAGCATAGGGCACCTGGGTGGCTCAGTGGGTTAAGCCGCTGCCTTCGGCTCAGGTCATGATCTCAGGGTCCTGGGATCGAGTCCCGCATCGGGCTCTCTGCTCAGCAGAGAGCCTGCTTCCCTTCCTTTCTCTCTGCCTGCCTCTCTGCCTACTTGTGATCTCGCTCTGTCAAATAAATAAATAAAATCTAAAAAAAAAAAAAAAAAAAGTTTAAAATTCTTAGCATAGAGGAGATCTTTGTAATAGAACCTAAAACCTGGAAGATGTAAAGTAGTAAAAGACTGATAAATTTGACCCCATAAAATCTATTACACTGCAAAAAAGTTTAAAAATCTGTAAATAAAACCAAGAATAAGAACAAATTAATTTTTTAAAATTTTTAAAAAGATTTTATTTATTATTTATTTGACAGACAGAGATCATAAGTAGACAGAGAGGCAGGCAGAGAGAGAGGAAGGGAAGCAGGCTCCCTGCTGAGCAGAGAGCCTGATGTGGGGCTCGATCCCAGGACCCCGGGATCATGACCTGAGCCGAAAGCAGAGGCTTTAACCCACTGAGCCACCCAGGCACCCCAAGAACAAATTACTTTTAACACAGGTCTGTAATTGGACTATTTTCAGTACCACATAAAATGCTCTTACACATCAATAAAAAAGATAACCCTGTAGGATACAAATGGGTAAAAAAATGATCAGCTTCACTCATGGAAATTAAAGAGATAACTATTTCCACCTTTTAGACTGATGAAACCTACAAAGATAGTCCTAGGTGTGGCAAGGGTATCAGAAAACAAGCACCCGCCAAGACTGTTGATGGTAGTATAAGTCAGTTTAGAAGTCAGTCCAGAAGTATTTATCAAAATTAAAAGCATACCTGTTCTTTGACTCAATTCTACTTCTAGAAATAATTCTACAGATAAAGTCATCCAAGTGCAAAAGTTTTATTGTAACATTGTTAGTAAAAAGAAATCAGAAATAACCCAAAAGCCATAATTGAAAACTGGTGAAATATAGTGCCTAGATGTACACTGATATGAGAAAAATAAGATATAGAAGAGTAAGCTATCATTTTTGTTTAAAAGAAGATTATGGGGATGCCTGGCTGGCTCTGCCAGGGCATATGACTCTTGATCTCAAGGTCCTGAGTTCAAGTCCCATGTTGGGTGTGGAGCTACAAAGAAGAGAGAGAGAGAGAGAGGGAGGAAGAAAGAAGTAAAAAATAAAATAAAAAGATTATGTGCACTTGAATTTAGAATTATAGAAGATTATTGAAGAAATATTTTTAACAGTAAGTACCTTTGGGAGTGAAACATGTCTTCAGGAAGAAGTGGTAAGGAAAGAGACTATTCTTCATTATATACATGTTCTAAATGAAATTACTCTATCAATGAATTAAAATTTTATATAAAAAAAAATTAAAGTTCCAACCAAGGAAAATGAAATTCTGCTTAGCAAATTTTGCAGATTATTAATTCTGTATACTGGCCATTCTTGTGATCTATTTTTTTGAAAATCCCTTAATCTTTGCCAGGCTCATTAATAAGACTATGGATAGGTTGCCCAACTTCAGAGGGCAGTAGTTTTTGTTTGTTTTGTGAGATTTTTTGGCATAATATATGAAGGCAATTTGAGAAAAATAAGCTAACATGGAAATGTAAAGCATTCTAAGAACACAGGTGCAAAGGGAAGGATATAGGGGACAATAAGGAAAAGAGGAAGAGGAGAACGTTCTATTGGGTTCTGGGAAAAGGCTGGTAAGCACGTTATGATCTCCTGCCATTCATTTGAAAGACTTGTCCTTCTCAAACCTAACTTGTACAATGCACTTTTTCTACAGTTTTCTGCTTCCCAGCTGTCAGAGTGATTGGTTGGTATTCAATACAAGAAATCATAATGATAAAATTATTTTATATTTTAATTTGTAAATTGCTATTAGGCAGATTCAGTTATTAACAGTTTGGTTTATACTGCTCTTAAATATCTTCTACATCTTTTTAAAAATATTTTATACATCTAAATGTGGCCTCAGGAAATTTAACTGAGAGCCCTTTGTCCCATACGAAAGTATTTTTAAAAACTCCCAGTGTATTATTGCATGTGCTTTTTTCTCTGACGTCATAGTGTTTGTTAAGTGTATGCTTATTGGTGTTATCTCATTTAAAATGGGAAAGTTAGGGGCGCCTGGGTGGCTCAGTGGGTTGGGCCTCTGCCTTCGGCTCGGGTCATGATCCCAGGGTGCTGGGATCGAGTCCCACATCGGGCTCTCTGCTCAGCGGGGAGCCTGCTTCCTCCTCTCTCTCTGCCTGCCTCTCTGTCTACTTGTGATCCCTCTCTCTGTCCAATAAATAAATAAAATCTTTAAAAAAAAAAAAAGGGAAAGTTAACCAGATAGTATTCATTTAAACATGCTTTATAAGGTATTAAATATGAGTGTCTAATAAATACTTGTAATTATATCATAGTGTTAGAAGTCAGTCTGATTTACGAGTTTTAATCTTCTTCTCTGTTTTTCAGACAAACGTAGTAGGCCATTCTTTAGGATGTACTTGGCATTCGTTGAGGAATTCTCCTGGTGAAAAGATCAACTTACTGAAAAGGAGCCTTCTCAGTATTCCAAATACAGATTACATCCAGCTGCTTAGTGAAATCGCCAAGGAACAAGGTTTTAATATAACATATTTGGATATAGGTAGGATTTTTTTTCTTTGGCTTACCTCAAAATCTGTTTTTAAAATGTATTTCAGAAACAAAGCCTGTATTACAATTTATTTCATTGACCAGGGATACTGAAATGGCTCACATATATATTATATATATATACACACATCTTTCATACACATATGTTTATACATATAAAATTAGCAGAGTTCTATTCATCACTGGTATGTCCCATTCTTATAAATAATAATAATAGCTAACATCTCTATAGATGTTATAATAATAGAGAACAGTAGGTAATAGTTATAGTTTTACTATAGCCCAGGCCCAGTTTTGAGGATATTACATATTTCAGCTCATTAAATTCTCAAACTAATCTGTGAAGTAGGTCGATTATCCTTATATATGAGGAGAGAAAGGAAGGCACAGAGAGGTTCAGAAACTTGCCTGAGATGACGTAGCTGGTTAGCGGTAGAATCCGATCAGGGGAAGAGCCCCTGCAGATTCAGCATCCATTAAACTAGCTCTGATGGAGAGCTTGACAAATAAAAACCAGCCACATTTCTAGAACAAGCACTAAGTTGGTGGGGGCCAGACCCCTTCTCTCCACTTGGTCACTGTTGGCCAATTCAAGGAGATCAGTGGGCACAAACACTTTATAGCTTTCTTCCATCCCAGCAATCCACTTTTGTATGTCCTCACCCTTAATCATTGAGGTAGACAGTTGTGGATAGATTAGAAAACAAATCACATTGGATTTTAATTTACTTTATAAAGCTGGCACACGTGTGTTTGGTGTCTTGATTTTAACTGATGACATCAGTGTAATTTGTGGAGAATTTGATATCTCTTGTTCTATCCTTGTGGGCTGTGAGGACCCAGCTTAAAGGAGCTGCCAGGTCTGGTGTTTAGTTGCTTAAAGAATTTTTAATTTTCTCTGCTACTTTGGGATTGAATGTGATAAAGTGTAATGTCTTAATATATACTAAGAAGATGTGGAAAGTGGGAGTTTAGTACAGATGCACGTGGTCAGAAGAGGTGGCTGACAGGAGACCATTCATTCAGTAAATATTTATTAAGTTACCCACACTGTTTTAGGTGTTTCAGAGATGAATAAGCTAGGTCAAGAATAGGACTATGGATGGTAGAATCTGGGAAAAGAAAAAAAGTTGAGATGGCTTTTGAGGTTATGAATTAATGATGCCTTTGAAATGCATCATACCAATTTTAAGAACTAAGTGGTTCTTCTAAATATAGAACAGCAGTCTAAACAGCACAGTCCACTAATTTAGCTAACTTCTATGCAGTTACCCACAAAAGAACCTAGACATCCTCCAAAAAATATACACAAATGGCCAACAGGCACACAGACAGATGCTCACTATCCTTAGTCATCTGCATAGGGAAATGCAGATCAAAACCACAATGAGGTACTAGTTCGTCCCCACTGCAATGACTGTGATGAAGAAAGTAGAAGATAACAAATGTCGGCAAAGATGTAGTGAAATTGTAGCCCTCCCACACTGCATAATATAAAATGGTTCAGCTGCTGTGGAAAAACAGAAGTTTGCAGCTCTTCAGATGAGTTACCATGTGACCCAGCAACTCTACTGCCAGGTATATACCCAGAAGAATTGTAAGCTGGTAGTCAAACACCTGTACACACCTGCTCACAGTAGTACTATTCACACTAGCCAAGAGATGGAAATAGCCCAAATGTCTATCTGCAGATGAATGGACAAATCAGTTGTGGTATACATGTGCAATTAAATATTCAGCCATGAAAAGAAATGAAGTTCTGAGACATGCTACCACATGGATTAACCTCAAAAACCTACTAAGTGAGAAGTGAGACACAAAAGGGTCACATTATATGATACCATTTAAATGAAATATCCAGGATAGCTTACTGCATAGATTGGTGGTTGCCAGGGGATTTGGGGGGGAGGGGAGGTAGGGAGCAACTTCTCAAAGTGTATGGTATTTCTTCATGGGAAAGTGAAATGATGAGAATGTTTTGTAAGTAGTTAGAGATGGCAATTGCCCAACACTGTGAATGTACTAAATATTACTGCATAGTTACTTTAACATGGTTAATAGTATGTTACATGAATTTTACTTCAGTTTAAAAGGACAAAAAGGGTTCCTGGGTGGCTCACTCAATGAGCATCTGCCTTCGGATCAGGCATGATCCCAGAGTCCAGGGATCAAGCCCCACATCAGGCTCCCAGCTTGGAAGGAAGCCAGCTTCTCCCTCTCTCACTGTGTCTCTGTCAAATAAATAAGTAAAATCTTTTAAAATTAACTAATTAATTAATAATAATAAAAAAAAAAAAGCTCAGTGCCAGAACTAGAAAGCCTCTTCACACATTAAAACACCTCCACTGTATCTGAATGTTTCCCATTATATTGATTGTGGCTGAGCTAACATTGAATTGTGGCCACTTTTAAACAAATTGTAACTTACCTGTTTCTCTTTCCCCTGTGTCATCTAGCCATCCTTAGAGACAGTGATTCATCATTTGAGGAGAAGAACATTTGTTTCCTGAGTTTAGGTATTGTTTTTGAAACACCCTAACCCACATACACAGCGAGCAACGAGGCTGTCTGCACAGATGTAGAAGGAAAGAACACAGAAGGCAAAAGAGAGGTCTTGCCCTGAGCCATTTATTTCTTGGTTCAGAGGTCTCCTGAAAATAACCCTAGATTTCATCGTGAAAAACACAATCTCTCTAGTGCTCTAGCCAGTGGGTTTTTTCCCTCTAAAAAAACGTTGGATTGGGACGCCTGGGTGGCTCAGTTGGTTAAGCAGCTGCCTTCGGCTCAGGGCATGATCCCGGCGTCCTGGGATCAAGTCCCACATCGGGCTCCTGGCTCGGCAGGGAGCCTGCTTCTCCCTCTGCCTCTGCCTGCCATTCTGTCTGCCTGTGCTTGCTCTTTTCCCCTCTTTCTCTGATAAATAAATAAAATCTTAAAAAAAAAAAAAAAAGTTGGATATGGTTCAGTTTGCAAACACTGCTTAGCTAGCCACATTAGAATGGCCTTAGGAGCTTTAAAAAGAAAATGCAAGACTCTGGCACCTCCTCCCTCAACCCCGTGTTTCTGACTGAGCAAGCTGGAGTGAGGCCAAAGCACCTGCTCGCCTTTGAAGCTCCCTCAGGTGATTACGGAGCCCAGCTGTGTTTGAGAACTGCTAGGGTTGAGCTGTCTCATTTTGGTTTCCTGTTTGGAGAAGAATGATAAAGCTGAGGAGGAAGCGGAGTGGTATAGATTTAGACTGTAGTAAAGACTTGTTTTCATAAAGGATGGGCTTTCTGTACACTTGACATTGACAGTCATGTTCGAACGTGTCATTGCAGAAGAACTGAGCGCCAACGGACAGTATCAGTGTCTCGCCGAACTCTCCACCAGCCCCATCACGGTCTGTCACGGCTCTGGGATCTCCTGTGGCAACGCGCAGAGCGACGCAGCTCACAATGCCCTACAGTATTTAAAGATAATAGCAGAAAGAAAGTGAGCCTGAAGCAACTCCTGGAGCCCTCAGTAGCACAGAAGAACTCCCCCTGCGCCCCTCACCAAGTAAAATGTTTACTACATTTGAGTTGTGTGTTGTTTCTAAATCTCTACCTAGATTCCATCAACACTCCAGAATTAACGACCTCCTCGTAGTTCTTAAACTCTTTTTAATGGCTTCAACTTTGTACTGGTATATTGTATTTATAAACTTTGTACCATAGGCAGAGTGTAGCACCCATGTTACAATGCCACGTCCACACAGGGAAGAAAGTGCATGTTGTTGACGATGAGGATGACGAAGACAGCAAAGAAACAAAACTACTGCTAGCAACAGTCGTTCTTACTGGTGCTTAACCTCTTCTTTGCGAAAGGCTATGTACAGGGAATTTGAGGGAAGCCCCTTAGAGTTTGGAGGAATGTGCTGACAGACGTCCATTGAATGTCACTGTTGAATTTCAGGGAACATGATTGGTCTGCTGTGTATTTGAATCCGTGTAATAAAGAGCTATTGTTGTAATGGGTTCTGCTCGTTTTGTGAAAGTGGTACCAACCCACTGTTACCGACCTACCGACCCTTCTCTGTACCATTCTTGGCAGTGACACGATGCGGATACTCTGTTACTTACCTATCTCTAGTATCCTTCTGAAAGTCCAAGTTGATAAAACACCCATGGCCTAAGCAAAAACTTACAAATATCTATGGGATGATAGATGTTCCATGTTCTTTCTCCAAGCAAATGTAACATCGTCTTTTTCTTTGACAACCTTTTACAGGAGTTGGTGGTTGAAAAAGCATTAGTAAATCACAAAAACAAAACTTCCCAGTGCACTTAATTCAGTTACAAGAATGTTTCCAACAAAGCAGTGAGTGAGTGAAAGGTTAGGAGATCAGCCTCAGGTGCAAAGTTTAATTTTGCCTTTTCTGTTTCCATCCATCATCAGTGGTCCCTCCGCCAGCTCCCGCGGAAGGTGCTACTCTTATGGATTCAGTGGAAGTCTCGGGCCTGTTTTCAGAAATCAGGGAAAGCTGCAGAGAGCAAGAGAGCTCCAAATTGATAAAGGCAGGTTTTGACTATCTCAAGTGTTAATCCAGCAGAATTCTATGACCAGTATTTTTCATACCAGAGTAGACTCCTTTAAGAATACGACATCATAAAGGAAAACTAATGCACATTACTTATCTAAAACTCTAAAAAGCACTTAGTTTCACATTATCAACTATATATGTCAATTAAACACGGAATTTAGGGTATTATTTTTGAGGAGGTTAAGGACTACACAGACTGGAAACATCAGGCATAAACGGGGTCGTAGGTTATTGGACTGATCTTAGGTTTTCATGAATGCTCTGGACTAGAGAAAGGGCACAATGAACTCTAGAGATGCAGACTTCTGCACATTAAAATGCTGACTTCCCCATCATCAGGGGAAGATTTCATAAGGCACTGGAAGCAGAAGAGATCCAAGTGGGGCAAAGGACAATATAATTCAGTTCTCAACAGTACTGATGAAGTGAATATATCCATCTAGGGCACCCAGAAGTCCTACCCTGCCTACTGCCTGGGTATTCCCTGCTTCCGGATCTGGAGGAAACATGCATTTTTAAAGATACTGTTCAAATGTCCCCTTTGTAGGAACTTTCTAGGGCGTTAGCTACAGCAGCAGGTGATCTTTAATAGCATTTTGCTCCCCCCCTTTTTAAGGCTCTTAACCTATCAAATCGGTTTTACCTGTTTAACCACATTAGGTAAATTTTCCAAATAGGCTTTGAACAGGCAACTTGACCACTATCCTCCTTGTGGCATCAGTTCTAACCTGCAATAGGCATCAAGTGATGAATAAATGATAGAGATCGCAACAGCCCAATATGATGATAATATGAATTCAATAAATTATGAACACAAATGTGCCCATGTTATAACAGGTTTCTGGGATACGGTGTTAACTGACATTACGTTACGAGAAAGACCCGTCTCCCTCTCTCAGGGAGTGCCTGGAGCCACCACGCAGCCTCCCCTCCAGTATTTGGCTTGTTTCCCCTGCCCTGGGAGTGCTGCTTGCTGGCAGACCATCCCCAGCTGTCAGGTCTCTAATTCAGAGAATCCCCCCACTCAGCATCACACTCCCTTCCCAGCAGCCTTCATTCAAAGAATGGTCCCTTGCCCCTTTGCAGACAATCTAAAGGGCCATCCAGCTTCAGAAGTCCCATTCCTACAGGGTCAGCTGAGGCCTTCCTGAGATTTCGTCATAGCCTATGTTCTCCCTCTGCCCAGGGGAGCTTCCTTTCCTTCCACCTGTGGCAATCCCAAGAGCACTCCCTGATAAAGGGCTTACCCACCAATCTCTATCCTAGAGTCTACTTTCCAGGGAACCCAACCTAGAACACTTGTACCAGATATAATACAAAAAGCAGATATTAGACCTAGGCCTGGATTTTGGAGCTGGTTCTTCTGCTACTTGGCTTGCAGGATGAGACAACCACCCTCCCTCACTGGTAGTAGGTGGGTCACAGATATCCCCTAACACACAGGACCAGTGGTGAACTGGGATGGATGCCAGTGATGGGCACAGTGTATCAGATGGTAGAGAAATAGGAAATGAAACAGTAACTAAGGACAATGGAAGTGGCGGTTACTGCTAAGCTCAATCGACATCTTGGAAAAAGATAACAAATGAAAGAGCGATTGATTGGGAATTAAATGAATTTTAAGAGGCAGCAAAACTAAGGGTGAGGACTTTGTAAGCATGGATCCCTGTGTCACCATACAATCCTATATCTATGGTGCCGACCCCGGCTATCAGCCCTGGGAAGTCATTTCAAAGGTGACAAGAATCACTTCATTCAGCGATGGTCGCATCTCCTTCTTTTGGCAGGCTGAACCTGAGGAGCAGCAAACAAAGATCTGACCCTCCTGCTCTAATCTGGGACAATTCTAAAGGGCCATTCAGCTTCAGAGTTTCTCACAGGGTCAGCTGAGAATTTGGTTGAGACTATATTACAAGCCAACTCCTCTGTCCAATCTCCATTTCTTCCCATTCTTTCCATGGATGGTGATCCTAGAACCATTTGCTAAATAAACCTGTTCCTGTCTCCTCGGAACCTTCCGCCTCAGGGACCCAACTAAAGATGGAGAGTACAGCTTAGTGAGAAAAGATAATAGAAAAAAATCAGATTCATTCTGTAATTTACAAGCCACACACAATTACAACTCTGAAATACTCAAGTTTCTCTTTAGACGTATCTTTTACTGTTTATTAAAATCTCTAGAGAGAGCGCTGGTTGTGAATCTGTAGGCAGCTTTTTCTTTTGTGGGCCTCTGTGGGTGGTCTGCATATGTGCTCCTGCAAGAAAGCATATTTGCGTTTGGAAAAGATCCCTCCTGACATCTAAAAGCATATGTAGGAAATGAAATCTAAATTATCCTAAATTGAGGACAAAGCCCACCATAAATAAGTCTACATCTAGAATCATAGTGTACTTCAAGGGCCAAAGAACAGTTAAAAATCATGAAAGCACCCATATTGTACTATGAGTTCTGAAAAGTATGGATTCCCAGCCCAAAAGCTCCCAAGTATTAGAACAAAGAAGCAGCTCTTAAGAGATGGAGAGAAAAATGAATTTATTTGGATGCATTAAAGTACAGCTTTACCTGAAAAATTGCAAACTTGTGGAAATTATTGAAGGTGTGGTCCACTCCATACATTTTATTAGCTTGACAACCTATTCAGAATTATTCACAGATAGGCAGTCATGATGGCTTTCTGGCCCCAGAAAAAGTAGATATCAAAAAAGGGAAGTTTTGGGGTGCCTGGGTGGCTCAGTGGGTTGAGGCCTCTGCCTTCAGCTCAGGTCATGATCTCGGGGTCCTGGGATCGAGTCCCTCATCAGGCTCTCTGCTTGGCGGGGAGCCTGCTTCCTCCTCTCTCTGCCTTCCTCTCTGCCTACTTCTGATCTGTCTCTGTCAAAGGAATAAATGAAATCTTTAAAAAAAAAAAAAAGGGAAGTTTGGTTGAACTCATGGATACATAGAACAGTGGTTGGTGGTTGTCAGAGGTGGGCGGGGGAGTGTGGGTGAAGTGCATGAAGGGGGTCAGAAGTTACAAACTTCCAGTATAAAATAAATAAGTTACGGGGATGTAAGGTACAACATGGTGACTATAGTTAGGAATAGTGTATTCTGTGTTTGAAAGTTTTTTTAGAGAGGAGATCTTAGAAGTTCTCATCTCAGGAAAAAATTTGTAACTATGTGTGATGATGGATATTATTAACTAGACTTATTGTGATAATTTTGTAACATATACAAATACCAAATTATTATGCTATACCTTGAAAGGAACATAATATTATATGTTGATTATATCCCAAATTTTAAAAAGAGCAAAGGAAAAAAGAATGGAGAGTTTGGGCTTCTTGGAAGATAATAGTAAAGCAAGCCTTGATTTAATCTATTTAACTTAGCATTTCCTGATTTCCTCATTTCCCTTTGTAATTGTTTTAAGGTTAGGATTTATCAAAAGGCTCATTTGGAAAGAACAGGTGCAATGACTAGACAGGTGCTACTCAGTTCATCTGAACAGCGGCGGGGCCAGAGTCAATAGAAAGGAATATCTATTTGTTTGCTTATCTGGGTTTTTTTGGTCTGGGGCTAGAATGGAGTGGAAAGAGGACATCAACAAACTAGCTCTCCTTCCTACATTAATCAGATTGAGTGCAAACCTGCAATGTGTCTATTGCATTTTGTGCTAGTTGATGTAACTGAAGTTTGGAAGAAATTTACATGTATCTCAGGGATTTAAAAAAAAAAAAAAGAGAGAGAGAGAAGACAGAGGCAAACCATTTCCTTTCTTAAAATTCGGCTCCGGTCATGATCCCAGCGTCGTGGGATCGAGTCCCGCATCGGGCTCCTTGCTCGGCAGAGAGCCTGCTTCTCCCTCTGCCTCTAGCCTGCCACTCTGCCTGCCTGTGCTCACGCTCTGTATCTCTCTCTCTCTCTCTCTAACAAATAAATAAAAATCTTAAAAAAATTTTTTAAATTCAATTAATTACATATATTATTAGTTTCAGAGGTAGAATTTAGTGATTCATCAGTTGCATACAACACCCAGTGCTCATTTACATCCCGTGCCCTCCATAATGCCCGTCACCCAGTTACCGCATCCTCCCATCCTCCTCCCTTCCAGCAACCCTCAGTTTCCTGTAGTTAAGGGTCTCTTACGGTTTGTCTGGCTCTCTGATTTCATCTAATGTTATTTTCCTCCCCTTCCCCCATGATCCTCTGTTTTGTTTCTTGAATTCCATATGTGAGTGGAATCAAATCATATGGTAATTGTCTTTCTCTGATTGATTTATTTTGCTTAGCATAATATCCTCTAGTTCCATCCACGTTGTTTCAAATGGTAAGATTTCATTTTTTTTGACAGCTGAGTAATATCCCATTATATATATATATATATATATATATATATATATATATATATATATATATCACATCTTTATCCATTCATCTGTCTCAGCCCTTTCCATAGTTTGGCTATTGAGGACACTGCAGATATAAACATTGGGGTGCAGGCCCTTAGGATCACACATTTGTGTCCTTTGGGTAAATATTTAGTAGTGTAATATTTAGTAGTGCTGGGTCATAGGGTAGCTCTATTTTCAACTTTTTGAGGACCCTCCATGCTGTTTTCCAGAGTGGCTGCACCAGCTTGCATTCCCACCAACAGTGTAAGAGGGTTCCCCTTTCTCTGCATCTTTGCCAACATTTGTTGTTTCCTGAATTGTTCATTTTAGCCATTCTGACCTGTGTGAGGTGGTTTCTCACTGAGGTTTTGATTTGTATTTCCCTGATGCCGAGTGATGTTGAGCATCCTTTCCATGTGTCTGTTGGCCATCTGGAGGTCTTCTTTGGAGAAATGTCTGTTCATGTCTTCTGCAAACTGTTTTCAAATATACAGGCTAAAACCGAGGAAAAGCATGGACTTAAAGAGGTCTCATCATAATTTTTTATAAGATGGAAAATTAGAGCTCATTTAGGTGTAGATTAAGAATTAAGAATTGGGGACACCTGGGTGCCTCAGTCATTGTGCGTCTTCCTTCGGCTCAGGTCATGATCCCAGGATCCTGGGATTGAGCCCTGCATTGGGTTCTCTGTTCAGCTGGGAAGCCTGCTTCTCCCTTTTCCACTTCTCCTGCTTGTGTTCCCCCTCTCACTGTGTCTCTGTCAAATCAATAAAATCTTTAAAAACAGTTAAGAATTAGATGATAGATTAAGAGTAGGGTTTTATTACAAATATTTGCATTCCTATTCAGGCGTTTGTGCCTTTGCTCTGCTGCAATTGCCTTCATGGCCAGATGGGGGTGTTACTGCACAGTATTTAGTGATTTGTAATTCAGAAATTGATAGGAGTCCCCATCCATGCCTGATTGCTTGGATTGTTTTGTTTGTTTTGCTTTATATTTCTAATGAATAAAGGTAGAATTTAATGGCAAAAGAAAGCAGACTAAGAATTTAATAATTTTGTTCATGCAAACAAACTGGTCTTACGCAAATACCCTCTTTTCATTTACTAATGGTGGGACAGTAATAAAGATCAGGGGTAATTAGGAATACAATTCATGGGGTGGTGCTAATGTCCTATTGACCAACTTCTGCTTTGAAGCTCTAGGCTTGATACAAATTTCTACTGAGCTTTGGGGTCTTTAAGAATAATACAGCCAGACTTTATTAAGGACATACTATGTTTCCAGATAAGGAGCCAAGCATCCTGCATGTCTACAGAAGGCCATTTTTTCATGCAGCAAGTATGTGAGCTGCTCTCAGGGTTTGATTCCAGTTCCAATGTGTAAACTTCTGTGTGATTTTGGAGGGGTTGCCTAACCTTACCATTCCTCCATCTTCTCATCTCTAAGAGAAGTTGACTTATGCTTCCTGCAGGATGGCCTAACAGATGCTGGGCTCACCTTCTCACTGTAAGCAACTATAAAACTGCCCAGAAGACCCAAGACTGCTTTCAGACTTGGGATAACAGCCCAGACTGTTCACAGGTGAGGAGAGCCCCTTGGTTCTCTCACTCTTTACTCGAGGGCACAGTACAGACTGCATTGCAGAGACGTGGAGTCTGGGAGACTTAAGAGATGTGGAGTTGGTGAACATTTGGAGGACCAGGTACCAGACGGAAGAGAACTGTAGAAAGAAGCCTCTGAGTCCTGCACGTGGACCCCAGCACCAAGGCATCTGTGTGCAGGGTAAGACTCTATGAGGCCCAGCAGAGAACAGGGATTCTAGAGGTCTTCCAGTACTGGGAAACACAGCTGTTGGTGATCAACGTTATCTTACATATGTGACATACTCAGACTCAAAGCCTGCTGGGAGGTCCCGGGGACAAGGCCTTGGGATGGTACAAGTCATGATAAGGTTGGGTCAGGTCTATCAGTGAGCGGGGATGGATGGTTGGATGAAACTGTTCATGCCAAGATTTTTCAGTTCTCACTGGAAATGGATTATTTCTGCAATGAATCTGGATTTTGCTGTCTTTCTTTGGAGAATAATGCTTTTTCCCCCCCCTGGAGGGCAGTTAATTTATTAATGGATCACCTTGATTCTTTTGAGGCTGTTACAAAGCTTTGCTAACATGAATCTAAAATAGCACTTTTCTAAATCCTAGAGTAGCCCTACTTCTAAAGTATAGTCCCTCCAGTATGCCAAATAAATGCCTGGTGTTTTGTGAGGTCTCCCCATTCTGGCTGGCCCAAATGCCTAGGTCTCCTAGCACTGGGGAACCTCTGACTCTGTTCAGCTACTGACCCTCCATCCCCACCAGCTGTCCTCTGCTGGACCTAACAGAGTCTCACCTTGCACATTTGCACTTAATATTTGGCCAGATGTGTAAGTAATCCAAAATAAGGTAAAGAAGAACAGAGGTCAAAAAACAGGAAACAAACAAACAAACAAACCCCACAGAATTAAATTGTAGAACTAAATACAACCATATCAATTCTTACATTAAATAAAAATGACTAAATATCACAATTAAAATGAGAACAACATATGTAGTCTTTAACTTTAATTGAATGAGATTACTTAAAACTATACATGATAGGAAGTGGCAGAGCTGGTATTTGGACCAAGTATGTTTTATTTCTGAGCCAGCATTCTTAATTACTAACTTAAAGGTTATCAGGTACAATTCCCATCTCATGTTTGGGTTCTGCTTTACCATGTGCCATCAAATCTCCCAGACTGGGTCTGAACCCTCACAGAAAAAAACCACAAACCCACTGAATCACCAAAGTTGTGTAATATTTTCTATAGACAGAATAGAAAGAGAACTCAATCTTTCCTCCAATTTAGTTGAATGAAAAGGCTATTAAAATGGTAAATCCTTTCTTAAAGTTGAATAAAAAATCTGTATATCTTGTCACCATCCTTCCTGTATGCTCCATGAAGCAGAGAATAAATCTCATCTTTCCTCATGTCAGACCTTCATCTTTTTAAGGAGAGTTATTATGTGTCTTTCACTGTAAGGCAAGCTGAGGCAAGCCCTGCCAGAGAGGGTCAACACCAGCCAAGTTGGGCAAGGCAAGGTAACATACTCTATCAACTGACAACCACACAGGTACTTTTGTGAAGACATTGCTCATGGACAGATTGGTATTGACCCTTTGTATAGGGTCATAAAATCTGGAGGAAAACCCCTATTGATACTACTTTATGGTGATCTGCTACTAGCAGGACAGTATTGATACTTATTAAACTTATTTCACAATGAAGATAATTCTTTCTGGATAATTCCTCATAAGAAAACTGAAATTCAAGTTCCTACACACTCTTAGCCACCACTGCAAAATCCTGCTTCTTGTGCATGTGACATTCTTCTTCTTTTTTAAAATTTTGTATTTATCTATTTATTTATTTGCTTATTTATCTATTTATTTATTTATTTGAGAGAGAAAGAGATTGAGAAAGAGAGAGCACACGCTGGAGGAGAGGCAGAGGGAGAGGGAGAGACCCTCAGGCAGATTCCCCATTGAGGACAGAGCCCATGGGGGCACTGTCTCACCACCCTGAGGTCATGACCCAAATCAGCATTACACAAAGTATCCTTTCTGGCTATAGTGAAATAGAACTAGAAATCAACAGCAGGTTGAGAGCTGAATCTCACAAGTCTAAAAATTTAAAGATATAGTATTTGGGTTAAAGACAAAATCAGGAGAGTAATCCCAAAATATTTAGAGCAGGGGACATGAAAGTACTGGGTGAAAATTCATGCAACATAACAAGCAGTACTAAGGAACCATGTACAGCTCCAGGTATAATTGATTGAAAACATGAGAAATAAGCTTAGGAAATAAGAGATTACAAAAGGCTAACAAATACAGCAAAGAAAACAAGGAGGGGAGTAATAAACATAAGGGCAATGGAATTCATTAAGAAAACCAAAACCACTGGGGATTATGCACGAAACCAACAACAACCCTAATAGACCTCTGGCAGAATTTAAAAGAAAAACCAACAAACCAACCGGGAGAGAGAAAATGCACAGAAACAAAGTGAATAATAAAAAGGGGAAAGTAATTACAGACACAGACAATTTTAAGAAATAATAAACCAGTATTATGAGCGATGGTGCAGCAATAACTTTCAAAACCTAGATAAAATTGACAAATATTCAAAACATGTAAAATTCCAGAAATCTGAATAGACTCATAACCATTAAAGAAATTGAAGTGGGAATGAAAAGCTCAACAGAACAAAAACCCAGGCTCAAACAATTTTACAGAAGTGTTCAATCAAATTTTTCAAAGAACAAATAATTCCTGTTTTATAAGAATCATTTCAAAAAATAGAAGGAATGAAAACCATTCCACTACCATTCTGGGGCAACTACTGCTTTGTTTTGTTTTTTAAAGATTTTATTCATGAGAGAGAGAGAGAGAGAGAAAAGCGGTTTGCAGACTCCCCACTGAGCAGGAAGCCCAATGCAGGGCTTGATCCCAGGACCCAAAGATCGTGACTGTGACCTGAGCAGAAGGCAGATGCTGAGCCACCCAGACGCCCCTGGGGTGACTTAAGTAACCTTGAAGCCAAATCAGATAGGGACAGGATAAGAAAAAGGAGTTATAGACGATTTCTTTTATGAACCCATGGGGGCTAAAGATTCTCAGCTTATATTGCTGTGCTGTTTCATTTTAACAGGGATTTTTAAAAAAATGTAATACAAGTATACAGGCGAACTCTACTGTAAATCCAATGAAAACCGAGAGCACTCTGCCTCATGTCCTATTTTCTCGGCAGCACCTGTAACTGAAGCCGAGTTTGCCCAACAGGCTGCAAGGGCAGTCTGGGAGAGGAGACATAGCATACACAGCGAGGAATGTGTTTACGTGGGAGGCAGCCTGACTTGGAGACGGGAGTGGGAGCCTCCTGGAAGGGGGAGGGTCAGGGGTAGCTGGTTTTGCTCATCTTGCCTTCCGTGTGACTCCTTTCCAGTGACTCCTTCCGGCAGCTCTGATGGAACTTCTCCATCCCAGCGTGATAGCCCCACTTGAGGGCACAAGTTTGCTCTGGCCGTACCTTTATTATCCATTCGTCCAGGTGTTTTAAAGGCAAAAGAGAAAAGGTCTGAGTAAAAAGTTGCAGCTGCACTTGTTTAGTCCTGTTAACCCTTTAGTTTGGTTCCTGGCTTCACACCTAGAAGAGCTTCCAATGCCTTGTAAGCGCTCCATAAATGTTGGTAGAATGGAAGAGTGACTTCCTAAGGCCCACTTGTCTGCTTAGCGTGAAGGGATTCTATGGGCTTTAACCCTCCTTGTGGTCTGCAGAATAACGGCCCTTCGAGGATGTGGACAGGCCTAAAGCTCTGGATATGTTAGGTTACACGGCAAAGGGAAATTAAGGTTGCAAATGGAATTAAGGCTGCCTAGTCAACTGATTTTCATATAGGAAGATTATCCTGGATTATCTAGCTGGGCTGGATGTAATCACAGGAGTCTTGAAGAGGAAGGAGGCAGAAGAGAGAGAATAGAGAGAGCTGGTAGCACAAAAAGGATTTGGCTTAAGGTCCCTGGCTGAAGAGGGAAGAACGGGGCCATGAGCCAAGGAAGGGAGCCTGCCTTGAGGACCTGGAAATGGATCCTCGCCTTGGGGCTCCGGGAAGGGATGACCCCCGCTGCTAAATTGATTTTAGCACAGTGAGATCTCCTGGGACCTCTACTCTGAGCAGCTGTAGGGTAACAAGCGTGTGTTGTTTTAAGCCACTACGTTTGTGGCCATTTTTCTACAGCAGCAGTGGAAGAAAAAAACCCTTTCCTGACCGCCACTGATGAGGGAGCAGGAGGCTGGCTGAGGACAAAGCAAAAGCTGGCACCTTGCACCCCCTCCCCCTTCATCCGCTCCCCTCCATACGTGTAGCATTCCTCAGGCACCCTTGACTGCCATAAAACGATAAATAGTTAACTTGCTGAGATCACAATCCTACAAGACAGGAGTCTCCCTTGGTTTGCAAATGTCCTTAAGATTACAACAAAGAAGTTACCTTATCAATAGCCCAATTTCCAAAGACACAGAACTCAGTTCCTCAAGCCTAATGTTACCCTCCCCTCCATAAAAACCGAAGGAGGTGGAAGTAGAAGGAAAAGTAAATAAAGTTAAATTTCTTCTAAACCTAAATCCCATTAACAAGGATGCTTGATAGCAGGAATGTAACATTCCACCAGGAGACTCTCAATTGTCTTTACTTGATAGCAACTAAGCCTTCAATATCCTGATAGTATTCTTTGCCCCAATAGCCCTTCTGAACACCCCTTTGTCCTCACCTACCCAACTCCTGTGTATATAACCAACCACTCCTAACAACCCGGGGCGGCAGCCGCATCTCTGCCTGCCCATGGGCCCTGTCCCCGTGCTTTAATAAACCATCATTTTGCACCAAAGATGTCTTAAGAATTCTTTCTTTAGTCATCAGCTTCGAACCTCACCCCACCGAACCTGACTTACGTTCTGGGACTTCATCACCACTGTTTACACTTAAAATTTTAGTCACCTTTTACATCTGTGGTTTTCCTTCTTTTTGCTGCAATCATATCCATACATATTATTTTAAAAATTCTATTTCCCCAGAGTGCCTGGGTGGCTCAGTGGGGTAAGTGTCTTCCTTCAGCTCAGGTCATCATCTCGGGGTCCTGGGATCGAGCCCCACATTGGGATCCCTACTCAGCCTGGACTTTGCTTCTCCCTTTCCCCTGCCCCTCCCACTGCCTGTGTGTGCTCTCTCTCTCGTTCTATCTCAAATACATAAAATCTTTTTTAAAAATTCTATTTTCTTTCACTATCGCCCATATTTGTTTTCTTGTTGAATTTTCTTCTGCTGTTGAACTTGGGCAAGTGACTTAATTCTTAGAACCTCGGCTTCCATAACTTTAGGTTAATGATACCTCCCATGTATATCATTGGAACATTAGAGATAATGTTTTAAAGCACCTGGAGCAGAGAAGTTTTTTTTTAATAGTCATTATTAAGAGTATAAATATTGAATGCCATGAATGGGGGACCATAGCTTGGAAGACTGAAAGATAAGGAAGCCTAATTCATATTACAGTGGCAAGCTCTAAAATGGATGTAGAAGAATTTTCATAGCATTTATTTTGAATACTTACACAAGGATTTGTTTTTACTTTGTGATTAGAGTCCAGGTATTATTGCTGAATTTTTTTGATGCATGCTACATGTCTAAGTCAGTTTGGGCGACTACATAACAAAGTGTGACAGGCTGAGCAGCCTGCAAACAACAGACATTTATTTTTCATAGTTCTGGAGGCTGGGAAGTCCAAGATCAAGGTGCTGGTGAGAGCCTGCTTCTTCATTTTAAGGGCACTAATACCATTAGTGAGGACTCCACTCTCATGACCTAATCACCTCCCAGAGGTCCCACCCACAAATACCACCACTTTGGAGATTAGATTTCAATGTGTTAGGTAGGAGCTAGACAGGAGCAGTGGAAGGAACGCCCCAAGGCAGAGTTCCAAGTTGTTGAAGGGGAATGATAGAGAGCTGGAGGCAAGGGCGTGGTAAATAAACTACACATTAAAAGCTGGCAGACTCAACATCACGACCTTGTGGCTTCCAAGACCTTGGACCTGATGCATCCAGAGCCACAGTTGAAGAACATGGGTTCTCCTCTTCCAGATCTGCCCCAGGGTAACCCCTAGACTCTTTATAATGCATTTGCAACCCCCACCCCCCAAACACACACCATAGAGAAAAGCTGCCATAACAGTTTGGTACAAACCTTGCAGGGTCAACGCCCCTACACCAAACCTGTGGGAGGAGTTTACCAAATGATTAGAAACAGCATCCACTGGAGCCCACCCCACTGTACCTTGCAGCTCCTCCCAGAGAGACCAAATAATATCCAATCCCAAAACAACCCGGGGGCCACTTCCCCCTGGTCCGCTTAGCCCAAGCGAGGATCCCCACATAAAGCTCATAGGGAATCCAAGGACTGAGACTCACAATTCACACAATGGAGACTCTCTCACTTGTACCAAACATGAATTTTGGGTGGGGGAAGGCACAGATACTCAGTCTATGGCACTACGAGATCACACAGGCTGGATCATCTGTTTGTCTTTGTTAAGTCCCAATATTGGGCCCTTTATGGGGATGTTTGCTTGTGGTGAATGGGGAAGTATGTTTCTCCTTCGTATGCTTATGAAACAACCCTGGTTACTGACCATGAAAGAAGAAATCTGCCTTCAGTTTTCTTTATAACTAGCTTTATGTGAGAGTTCTTTTCAGAGCAGGCAACTAGGAATATTTCCTCTAGAGGCAGTCATTACAGTGGAGAGTTTGAAATTCGAATCACAGGTGAAAAATGAGATAAAGTCCTAGATAACAGTTCCAACACTGCCATTAAAAATTGGACTGCCGCAGGGGCGCTTGGGTGGCTCAGTGGGTTAAGCCTCTGCTTTCGGCTCAGGTCATGATCTCAGGGTCCTGGAATCGAGCCCCGCATCAGGCTCTCTGCTCAGCAGGGAGCCTGCTTCCCCCTCTCTCTCTGCCTGCCTCTCTGTCTACTTGTGATCTTTCTCTCTGTCAAATAAATAAATAAAATCTTAAAAAAAAATTGAACTGCCACAATTGAGAAAGTTGGTAGTTGAGACCGATAGCACCCATAACTCTTAGACAATTCTAGACCCCAGTTTGGGGGAGGGGAGGCTGACTCTCTTTCGAGGGAAGGGACAAACCTTGTGTCTGAGTTTGGAGGGAAAAACCTACCATTGCATTTTGGCCTTGGCTTGAAGCCACACTGCCCTTTGAGCCCTCACAGTGTGATACTGAGTGATGTACATGAAGAGAATCTGGGCTATAGCTTGTGGTTTACTATTGGGTAAATGAGGCATTCGACATGCAGAATTATTGTTGGGGACTCTTCTCAGTAGGAAGCCATTACCAAGGCCCCAGTGCCAACAAGAAAGCATGTTAATTCTCCTTTCCTTGACGGCTAATAACTTGCAATAATCATTACATGGGTTACTTGGTCCTGCTGGGTCCCAGCTTGTGAGCTTCTTGCTGATCAAAGTTACCCTCACGGGCAGGCTGTGGTTAAATAGACCCTTTCATCTCTGTGTCTGTGAAGTTCTGTTATGCTGGCCCAAGAGACTCAACTGGCAATCTATAACTTCCTTCTTCTTAAACACAAGAATGCAATTTTTTAAAAACAACTTTTTTGCTTTGACATTAATTATGGATTTATGGCAAGTTGCAAAGATGGTACAGAGAGGACCCCTGAGGCCTTCACCCCATGTCCCTAAAGGGTTACATCTCATATAACTATTGTACAATATCAAATCCAGGAAATTTAACAATGGCACAAGGTGCATATACCTCTATGTCATTTTATTATTTAAAAGTCTTTTAATTGTGGCAAGATGTACATAACATAAAATGTCATCTTAACCATTTTTAGGTGTAGGGTTCAGTAGTGTTAAGTAGATTCCCATTGTTGTGCAACCAATCTCCGAAACTATTTCATCCTGCAAAACTGAAACTCTGTACCTGTTAAATACCAGATCTTCATTCCTCTGGCAACCACCCTTGTACTTTCTACTTCTATGAATTTGTACTTTCTATTTCTATGAATTTTGCAGGTGCCTCATAGAAGTAGAATGTAGTACTTGTCTTTCTTTCTTGTGACTGTTTGAAGTCATTTAGCATAATGTCCTCGAGTTTCATCCACGTTGTAGCACATATCAGAATTTCTTCCCTTTTAAGGCTGAATAATATTCCACTGTATGTGTTTACCACATTTTGTTGATCAGTTCATTTATTGATGGACCCTTGCATTGGCTCTACCTATTGCGAATAATGGTATGAACAGGGATGCACAAATATCTCTTTGAGACCCTGATTTCAATTATTTTGGGTATTGTTAGGGGCCGAATTGTGTCCCCCTCCAATTCATATGTTGAAATTCTAGCCCCCAGTATTTCAGAGTGTGACTGTATTTGAAGAGAAGACCTTTTAAGAAGTGACTAAGTCAAAATGAGGCCATCAGGATGAGCCCTAATCCAATCTGACTGCAGTCCTTTTAAGAAGGACATTTGGTCACACTGAGAGATGCTGCAGGGGCAGGCATATACAGAGACACAAACATGGGAAGAGGCAACAAGACCTCTGGTGACCATCTGTCAGCCAAGCAGAGAGACCTCAGAAGAAACCAAACCCACCTGAGCCTTGATCTTGGATTTCTAGCTTCCAGAACTGTAAGAAGATAAATGTCTGTTGTTTCAGTCACCCAGAGTGAGGCATTGAATTATGGTGCCCATAGCAAATTTTATAGGCATGTACTCAGAAGTGGAATTGCTGAATCATATGATCAACTTTAATTATTTTTTGGGAATTCCCATACTGTTTTCTACACCAGCTGTATCATTTTACATTCCTACCCATAGTGTACAAGGGTCCCAATTTCTCTATATCCTTGCCAACACTTGTTATTTTGTTTTTATTTTTTATTTGTTTTAAGAATTGCCATCCTAATAAGACTAATATGGTATCTTGTTGTGGTTTTGATTTGCATTTCCCTGTTTAGCAATGCTGAGCATCTTTTAATGTGCTTGTTGGCTATTTGTGTACTTTTTTGGAGAAGTGTCTATTCAAGACCTTTGCCCATTTTTTGATCCCGTTGCTTGTTTTTTTTTATTGTTGAGTTGTATGTTCCTTCCTTATCTTTTCAAAGTCCTCTTTTTAGGCCTAACCCCTCAGAAAACCAAAAAGCCAACAGGAAGAAAGGGTTTCTAGGAACCTGATTTTGGAAAGCGTGAGGGATACAGATGTATAAGGTAGAGACACGTGACTTAAATGAAAATTTATGTTTCACAGAATAATATGAAAATGCACCTTCAGCTGCTCTATGTGCTAGATCATGATCTTCAGGCACAGTGTTCTTAAAATAACAACTAACTTTTCAAGTACATGCTGATGCGTCTTCTGCAGGCTTGGACATTCTGGAGTTTTGTTTTGTTGTTGTTGTTGTTGTTTTAATAACCTGGCTTTCATGTTGAAAGACTGAAAGCACAAACAGACAATGGCCAGACCATATATGACAATAGAACTCTCAGCCAGAACCTCTGCAACCATCAGCCCAAATAGCCCACAACTTCAGGACTCAGTCTGTGGCTCCAGCTTCCCTCTTTTGCCTCAGTTTCCAACTCAGGACCAGAGAAAGCCAAATATGCTTTCCCAAGCTAAATAAGTTATATTGTTTCTAGTGAGCCTGCCTCCATCTTCCCAATGCCAACCACTTTCCATCTAGGTATATAAATTTCTTTTCAGTATAGAACTTCCCAACTCCCCTGTCTGCCTCCGAGTCCATCTCTGCCAAATGCAAGTGATGGTGGCTCCCTTGCTTGCTAAAGCAGGATCTGAATAAATATCTTCTGTTCTCATGTGGATGGTCTTCATTGTTTCCATAATGTGGTCATTGTTTTCATCGTGGTGGGTGAAATCGCCAGTGGTGGATGATAAATGTTAAAATAAACATTTAAAATGTTTAAATAAAAATATTTAAATAAAAATAAACATTTTGCGCAGGCCACATATTCTTCATCAAATTTCCTGAGAAAGACAAATTTCTTCTTTCATGTTTTGACTCCTCACCGAGGAGAAGCTACCACTAGGGATAAAGAGACTCCACAGCGAAAAGTATTAGTACAATGGCTGTGGACACTAAAGGTTGTGTGGATGATAAGAAATGATAAGAGATATGAAGATACTTGCATGCTCTGTAATCATTTTTTCTAAGATTTTATTTGTTTGTTTATTTATTCATGTGAAAGAGAGGGTGCAAAAGCAAGCAGGGGTGGTGGGGAGGGAGAAGGACAAGCAGATTCTGCATTGAGCACAGAGCTCGATTTGGGGCCTGATCTCAGGACCCAGAGATCATGAACTGAGCTGAAATCAAGAGTTAGATGCTGGGACACCTGGGTGGCTCAGTTGGTAAAGCATCTGCCTTCGACTCAGGTCACGATCCCAGGTTCCTCGGTTGGAGCCCTGCATTAGGCTCCTTGCTCAGCAGGGAGCCTCCTTCTCCCTCTGTCTGCAGCTCCCCTACTTGCACTCTCCCTATCTCTCTTTGACAAGTAAATAAATAAAATATTAAAAAAAAAAAAACAAAAAAGAAGAAGAAGAAAGAAAGAAAGAAAACCTCCCTTTAAAAAAAAAAAAAAGTTGGGTGCTTAACTGACTGAGTCACCCAGGTGCCCCTGTTATCATTCAACCCTGACTTTCTAAGCTTCTTGCCTCATTTGGATGTTTGCCAAGGGAAAAACATAAGAGGAAAAAACCCACTGTGTTGAAACATCAGGATTTTTGTTTCACTAACAGGTTATCAAAACAAAACTGACTTGCATTGGCAGAATTGTTCAGATTCCTGCTCCTGGTGCTAGACAACAGATGCCACTTGCTCTACATGAACTACTCCTCTCTCTCACGTTAACACAGAAAACACATCTGCGGTCAGTTCTCATTTGTGTAATGATGCCGTCAATGGAGCATACAGGCATATACTTGCTACCGTGGAGTTTCCATACTACTTTTATATTCTTACTTATAAGGGCTTAAAGTTCACACAGGCTCTTTTGTGATTTTTTTGTGAAATTATCCTTCTGGTCCCCAAGGATAGGATTGATAAGAGGTTACCTCTTTAAAAAATTTTTTAAAAAGATTTTATTTATTTGTTTGTCAGACAGAGAGAGTGCACAAGCAGGCAGAGGCAGAGAGAGAGAGAAGCAGGCTCCCCACTGAGTAGGGAGCCCTATGCGGGACTAGATCCCGAGACCCTAGGATCACAAACCCAGCGGAAGGCAGCCTTCTAACCGACTGAGCCACCCAGATGTCTGAATAAGAGGTTACCTTTTAATCCCAACTGTCTCATTAGAGACAAGCCAATGAGAATAGAAAGTGAGTTTGTTTAGACAGGAGGGCTGAGAGAAGCGTTTTCTCATTTATAAACGATGGGACTTCTCCAATTCAAACAAATCTTTTTCTTTCAAGTTAAGAATGTTACGGGAGCTTGGTTTTCCTACTGCTTTAAACCAGGGTTTAATTGAAATAGGGGTTGGCTATTCCAAAGTCCGATCTATTTAGTGCCATATGGAGTCATCCAGTTATTGCAGCGACATGAGTCTAAATTTAGGATGATACCCTCAGTCACTCACCCTCGTAAGAGTGGCTCCCAGATGCGGTACAGTATGGTGGGAGAAGTCAAAGAAAAGATAGGGGCGGGTCATTGCTAAAGATGGTCCCATGACAATGTGGTGCTCTGTGCTCCCACTTCCTTTAACTCCAGAGCGTTATGCCTTGCTGAATGAGTTTACTCAGGAATGGATGTTACTGAGGCTCCTTGCCTCTGACAGCTACAGATTTTATTTTCCCAATTAATTAACTGAATTAATCACTTTCACAGAACTGGAAAATCCTTTTTACAAAAAAAAAAAAAAAAAAGGTTTCAACACATACTTGCTTATTTTTAATGTAATGAGAAAAATTCAAAGTTGTTTTCTCCACAGACTTACACTTTCTTCCGTTGGCAATCTCCACAGGGAGCTGCATCCATCCATTCATTCATTTAATAACGTATTTCTTGCACACCTACAATATGACGAGCACTATTTTAGGTAAAGGTGATAGATTTTTGTGAAAGAATCATTTTCGATGTCTTGAGCATCTGGCTACTCTGTTATTGAACGAGAGATTTTTTACTTTCTCTGCATTTGCATTGTGCAACGCACCTCCTCCTACTTGTCAGTCATTGTGGTAGACTGAATAGTGTCCCCCAGAGATGTTCTTCTCCTAATTCCTGGAATCTGGGTATGCTATTTTGTCGGGAGCCAGTACAGGAGGCCTACTCTAAGAGCTGTAAGGGACTGAATATGATTGGCTGTTCATTTAGGTCCACTCACGCGGGAGGTGCATGAGCACTGCGGTGATTGGCTAGGCGGGCTAAGCTGCGGGTGTATATATGCTTGAATGTACTTGTAGAGGGGCGGGCCGGCCGGGAGCCAGGCCGCGCCGCGCCCGGCTGGAGGGGGCCACAGCCCGGACCATGGCGGCGGCGGCCGCGGTGGCGGCGGCGGTGGCGGCGGCCGCGGTGGCGGCGGCGGTGGCGGCGGCCGCGGTGGCGGCGGCGGTGGCGGCGGCGGGTGCCGAGGGGCGGCGCACGGCCCTGGAGGCGGCGGCGACGCCCGAGCGTGCTGTGATGCGCCAGAGGGGGAAGAAGATAAAAAGAAGCCATTAAAGAAGTTTGCCTCCACGCATGTCTCCGTGTCGTTCTTGCGGGCCGAGAGCGACTCTATTTCATATGACAAAAGGGATTTTCCAGATCTAATTATATTAGAGACCCGAGATGGGGAGATTATCCTGGATCGTCTGGGTGGGCTCTCAATATAATCATGGTGTTTTAATAAAAGCCAGGAGGAAGATTTGACTACATGAGAGGAGAAGGCCCTGGGATTACAGAGGCAGAGATCAGAGGGATGTGGCCACAAGCCACGGAATGCAGGCTGCCCTCAGAAGCCGGAAAAGACAAGGAAGAGACCAACTGGGCCAGCACTTTGACGTTAGCTCTGTCGGACTTATTTTGGACTCCTACCCCTCCAGAACCCATAAAGGAATAAATACTTGTTGTCTTAAGCAACTAAGTTCATGGAATTTGTTAGAGCACCAATAGGAAACTCATACAGCTAGGTTTTAGAATTCATAATTGTGACTTACAAAAGTAGAGTCTGGGACAGCTCTAAAACCACTGACGTTGTTCATAAATTAGCAGCTTTGCAAATTTCCCCCACTGGCTAGAAAGAAGAAAATTTCTTTCTTGTGGTTCCCCAGATCTGTTGGGAAGGCAGCACCATGTGAGATGATGCATCGGAGAGACAGGGCCTCCCAGAATTGTCAACATTAAAGCATGGACAATACCACCCACATAGTTTTGTCATTGGGATCTGTCTCAAATGCTAACAAATGAAAAATAAAATATCTCAATGAATAATGAATAATCTGAGGGGTTCTAGCCACGCTAGCTTTAGGCATTTTTATCAGCTGAGCTAGGCTGCCTGTGGAAAAACACATTTTTCTGAACAGAGTAAGTTGAGAACATTCCATTAAATATCATTAACTCTGGCAAATTTGTGAGGAATTTAGAAAATGAGTTTGAACTCTCAGGGCTGAGACTACAAACCCGAACGTTACTGATTTAAAAAGCGACGCTGGGGGTGCTCCCCACCCTGCCATCCCCCCGTGTCATTAGATACTGTGTTGTGGCCTAGTTAGGGGCTCATCTGTATTTATCCCAGTGTGAACCCGTATTTTGTACCCAGGAAGCTAAAATGACACCAAGAAATCACTCCCTACAAATCCGTTATAGTGTCGTGTCAGCGGGGCTATGTGTACTCTTAAGAGGTTCATTCTCTGGCGTGGTTTCTTCCCTGGACCAGGGAAGTGACAGGGCAACCATGATTCCATAATCACAAACTACGCAAATAAAAGTCTCATCCACTGTGTCTCTTTGCTACTTAATTTGCATTTGCTTTCCTGTTGCTTATTTTGTAAGGGGAGGGGTATTCCTTTGTATCTGGAGTTTTCTCAGTCTGTCTCTCTTCCTCTTCCTCTGTCTATCTCTCTGAGAAATTCTAGGGTGTACACAGCAAAAGACGCAAAGAAGGAAAATGTCTTTGAGTGCTCTGCCACCCACATGGACATTTCTCATTCTGATCCTGGGACCCCAACTCCAAGAGGTGCTCTGACAAGACCCTCACATGTCCGTGGAACAGCATCAAGATGACACACCACCCCAGGAACACCCCAGAGTGAACCGGGCTGCTGAAAGTCCTATGCACTTAACGTATTCTAGCAGGATTGAAATAGGGCAACTGCCAATATTTTCAGAGGAAACTGATTGGGGATTCTAGTGACCAAATGTTTCATATATTGCTTTGACACTGCCTCTGAAAATACTTCCTCCTCCACCTCTTTATAAGAAATCAGAGATTTGGAGGTCAAGACTCAGAAATCTTCTGCTTACAATGTGCACATTTTTTTAAAAAAAAGATTTTATTTATTTATTTGACAGACAGAGATCACAAGTAGGCAGAAAGGCAGGCAGAGAAAGGAGGAAGCAGGCTCCTGCTGAGCAGAGAGCCCGATGCGGGGCTCGATCCCAGAACCCTGGGATCATGATCTGGGTTGAAGGCAGAGGCTTTAACCCACTGAGCCACCCAGGCGCCCCCCAATGTGCACAAAGATTAAAAACAACATACACTGTCACTATTTTATTGAAAGAGCTTTCCTCAGTGACAGAAAACACTCCCTATGAACAGTCTCTTTCTGAGGGAGGACTACTGGATGAGGACAAGCCAATCCCTAGGGGTTTTCACAAGAGCCCAGTAATGGAAAAACTCATCTGTGTGGGCTTGAGTTTCCTGTAGCGTTTAAGAACTACATACACTTTTATTCCTATAATCTAGAAACAAAATAGAAAACTGAAACCAGCTTCCTACGTCTTCATATACATAAGTTCAAAACTCAGGGAGAAGTCTTTTGTCCTAGTACTTGATTTGAACATAGTTTCTGCATCGCTGCTATATGAAAAAATGAGCTGAAAATGTAGTCAATGTAAGTATTCAATTTTCTTTAAATCCAACTTGAAGTCTCTCGCTGGAGATACAAATATTTACTCATTTTGTGGACAGGTCATTAGACCATGCTACACACAAAACTCAAGCCTCTTTATGTAGTTTAAAATTTATTGAGTTTCCTGTGCTCTTACAAATGTAACATTCTGGTACACAACATTCATCGAAGAGGCACAATTCTTATTTTGAGGTGACACAGATCAGACAGTATTTTTCAGTGAATAATTACCCTTTCAGTAGGAAATTTAACTATACGCTATTTTTTCTGTAGAAAGTTGCTTGAAATTCTACTCCTAATATAAGACAAAATTTAATTTTTCTATCTCAAAATGACCATATGCAAACTAACAGTATGACTATTGCCTTTATACGTTCAATTATAAGCAGAATAATTTCACAGTGGAGTTTTTTTCAAACAAAAATTTAAAAAATATAATATTTTCAGGGAAGAAGCTGAGGTGGATAAAGAATTTGCTGCTATACCTCGTTACGAAAATCTGTCAGGTGACCAAAAGCGTGCTTTGCCACAGAATTTCCCTGTGGGCTTCCACCAGCCAGGAGATCCTCCTCAGACCAATTTTAAAACTTCCCTTGGAGGCATGAACCAAATCTAAGAGGAAGGGGAAGGTGAGGCAGAAGAGGTTGGTCCATTGCTTTGAAGAGTAGAAGTTCTGTTTATCTGGGCAGGTTAGAATTTCTCCAGAACAGACTTTTATGGTCTCTGGTTAACACAGTCTCATCTTTCAGGCTTCAGAGTTCTGTCCTCCCTCCTCTTCATGTCCATATCACAGCACTGGCCTCAGGACAGAAGCCATCAAACTGACAAGAAGCCACGCATGGTGGGTGAGTCACAAGTCACCGAGCTCTAGTCAGTTTTTCTTCCTTTAAGTAGACTTTCTTGTTGACTCCTAAATGTCGCTATGAGACAACAACAACAAAAAAAATCCTGAGATTGGAGCAGGAACCAGGAAGTGGTTGGTGGGGCTAGCCCATGCTCATGAAGGTTTCCCATCTGCCTCAAAATTTCTTAGGGGCCAAGGATGCTTGGTAAAATGCAGATTCTTGGTCCACACCTTAGATTTAGGGGCTCAGAATCTTCAGAGGGAAGCTCAGGAATCTGCCTTTAAATAAACATCCAAGGCAATAACTTGGCCCCTTGGGATCCACTCGCATGCCCCCACGGAGAATGACCCTCGGTCCATTTAGGGAGCCTACATTTCGTTCTCAGATTCCGTTTCTCTTTTATTCATTCTTGGCTTTTTTCTTTATTAGCATTTAATGTCAATCATGCTGTATTTGACGGTCTCTGGAAAAGTTTTCTACTTTTGAGCAACAAGCTTTGCGGGGCAGGAAAGAAGGCATAAGCTCTCAACTTGCACAGAGGCCAATGCCAGGAAGCAACCTGGACTGCAGTTACTTCATTTCCATGAACTTTCTGGAAGTTAGGCTTACTTGATTTCCAGATGAGGAGTGAGTGCATTCGGAAAGATGGAAAGGCAGCCTTTTTGAACCCCGGAGCTTTCAAATGTTTGTGACCCCAAAGTGGAGCTAGGTTGATAAAAAAGAAAGCAGCAAAGCCTACTTCCTGTGTCATTTTTATCAAGACGCCATCATTTCTAGAGCAGTCATTCTGGATTCTCAGCCTTTGTCAGTGATGCATTCCTTACAAATAAGACGAAAACCCTTCCCAGGGTTTCCGCAGCACTGCCAACAAGTTCATTGTTATCATTATTGTGGATTACCCCCCACTCCAAAGATGGAAATGAGTTCATTAACGGCCATTTTGATATGAAACATAGTTTACTGTCTTCTATTTAAAATTGAAAATTTCTACTTGGCCACCAGACCTAGAACTTAATGAGATCCTCTTATAATGTGTTAGTACTGATGGTGGAATACTGGGGTAGTGGCACAGGAAGTGTTTGGTGGCACATATCTACTCTAAGCACATGGTCTTCTAGAAAAGTCCCATATGCAATAAAGACAAGAAAATATGCAGAGTTTTAAGAAGTAATGAAAGCAGATCAATGACTGTCTTGGGGTGGCAGATGGGGAAGGTCAGGGGAGGGAAGAGAAAGGGGCGGAGGAAATGTTTGGTGGTGATGGATTATGTTATTGTGATTGTGGTGATGGTGTCAAGAATGTATATATGTCAAAATGTATCAAATTACTCATTCATACATGTAAAGTTTTTGCCAGCTCTAGCTCAATAAGCTGGAAATGACTGAAAAAAGTTTCTAGCAACTACATCATTTCCTAAAGAAATAACTGGATGATGATAAATGGGGATGGGGAAGTTGGTGCCTACGATGAAAGAAGTTTAGCATTCTTCTGTTTAACAGTAGTAAATTGTTGCTTACCTTATTAACCTAAAGAAGAAACGGGTGGACTCAAAGAATTGTATCTTATTTTCTGAAAACTCAAGATTCTTTTAATCACCATGCCCTAGTTTATATTTAGAAGGAAGCATAATGGGGAAAAATTGCAGAAAATAAGAAATTGTTGTTTTATGTTTTTTTTCTTACCAATCTGAAGAAACCAAGGAACGAATAATATGTAATTATGGGGCAATTTTAAATCCATGAACATTTATTAATGTTCCACGGAGGGTTAATGCAGAGGTTCCCTGCAACTGTGCATAAATTCTGCATATTTTTCCCATACTCAGTGACACAGTACAAAAGAATAGACATGTGTATCCCTGCCCCTCGCTATGTTAGGACCAGAGGCAGGAGAAAAAGGATGGTGGTTTTGGAAAACAAAAGGATGCATGTAACAGACAGGAAACTGGCCCGTGTAAGTTGCCTTAATCATGGGGCTTCACTAGCTCCAAATTTTGGCCATGCTGCTTCATCACAACGATTTTTAAAGAATTCTGTTTTTAGATCTCATTTTGAAAGAATTAAAGCTAACCCTCTTAAGCAGTTTACCATTTTCTCTAATAGCAAAGGTTGCAGTGAAGTTCTTACAATTCAGTCACATAGGTGCATTCTCACAGTCATGTATTAAAGCTAAACAGTCAGGCTTAATGGAAGATTCATGTAATGTATACTTTAAAGGTATCAATTTTATAAAAATCTAGAGGGCTTGATCATGTTTTGATAAGCAGTACTTCCAAATGATTGGGAAGCTTTTTGAAAACAAACAAACAAACAAACAAAACCCCAACAAGACCAAAACACTTTAATCTTAGCTCCAATTACATTTTTTTCATCTTTCCCCCCAAAAGAACATTTCTAGAGCACAAGATAGATTCATAATTGTTTAATTAGATACATTATATATATCCTGAACATAATGGCTCCCATAGAAAGAAACTAGTATTTTGTACACAAACTTTATTTACTGTGCCACATTCATAATATAATGACTTGAGCCAAGTGCAAACATTGATTACACCCCCTGGTGTGTGAGAAGCTCTGCTCCCCCAAACACTTCATTATCCAGGATGATAGGGAACAAGATTAGACAAGATGGAGAATTAACTTTTGTAATAACAAAATTATACATTAGATTATGATTATAAAGTCTTCTCCAGCCACAGCCGTAACCAGAACTAAGCAAACCACTGATCAGGTTCCTCTTTAACCCCTGCCTTCCAAGTGCTCCTCCAGGCAGGGGCTAACACTATTGGTTAGTGGGATTGCTGAAAGGCACGGGGACCAGAACAATGAAGAGGAGCAAAAGGTTTGGAAAATCAACAACCTGGCATCCTCTGTATGGACGACCCCTTGGTTTCTCTTCCTTGGTAAATACATTTGGTAGTTTTTATGTCACATATAATTGATAGGCAATATTAAAAGGTATCTTAAATGAGGTTTGTTTTTACAACTGCCTGGAAATTATGGGCTACTTGTAAGTAACCCATGAAAAATAATGACTTAATTAAAAAAAATAACAGCAAATTCTGAGAGTACATTTGCACCCTGGGTGGCAGCATATGGAAGCAAAATAATTGGTTTCTGGTCGGCCTCTATGAGTGCTGGTGTGTGCCATCGATCTGCTCGGTCTAGCCATATCCACAGGGCCATCATCACTTATTACTGCTTTCCTTAATGACCAGCTCAGAAAGATGAAGGAGCTGATGAATAAATCACGGGGGAGGTATAAAGATATATTAAGTCTTGCTCTAGTTTAGATTGTTCTGGGGAAAAACAAATAAGAAATGTACCCTTGAAACAAAGAGGCTTATATAAAATTCTAAGAAATAAGTCAGGTTTTATCAGGAATGATCTAACATTTATTCTGTTTGCTGTTTAAACTAGTCTCAAAAGCCCCCAAATTATGTGGATGAAAATCCCAAACAGAGAAAGTCTGACAATTCTAAAACCGTGATATCAATCAAAAGTTAAAAAGGGGGGGGGGGGTAGGGCAGGGAGTGGGTGGGGAGGAAGGGACCATTACATGGGCATGAAGACTTAATAGTCTGAATTGTGAATCAGGTATTATAGGAATATTACCTAAATATCACTTGAATTGGGAGTCTAATCAGGATGTCTGGATCTCAAAATAGATTCTAAATCTGGAATATTATAAAATGTGGTGCTTTTCATTAACGTGGCATTCTTCCCATTCTCATCTTGAAATCCCAATCAGAGTTTCAGGTTAGCTTTGACCAACATTTACCTACTTGATTAGTCGCTTGAACTTGTCTAATGAAGGTCCTTTCTAGTCGTTACTCTTTTTCTCAATTTCAGCCTAAATACCAGGTATGGTAGTTGCTTCCCTGATGGGCCCTGGGCCCTCTTCCAGCTGTCTGATAACACCCACAGTCACCTAATGCCTCACCTTCGTACTTCTTTATTCGCAGTACCTTTGCTTTGCAGAATTCTCTTCTTATTTTTAGGCTAGATATTTTGAGACTGTTGAGGGAAGTGCTAGTAAGTATAGACCAGAACCCCTTTAAATAGTATTTAAAGCTTTACCAACTGTGGGAGAACAGACTTCTATGGGGAAGAATTAGAATTTAGAACTAGACTTAGAATTTCTAATTAAAATTAAAGGCATGTATCTCAGGATGCAGATAAAAAGACGTCACGATGAATGCACAGAAAAAAATCAATAACAAGGGAATAATTTTATTACCTTGGGGCAAGCCACCTATAGATTTAATATGGGAATTAAAGGCATTGAGAATTCTAGGGAGGGTGTTGCTCCAGCGGAATGCTTAGATCTGGCGATGGATTAGGGCATTTACTATTGAAAAGGAAATTTCACTTTAAACCCTACAGTACACATAATGTAGGGACTCCATACAAGGTGGGGAGAGCGGATGGGCGGCGGGATGAGCTTCAGAACTAAAACACTGCTCCACCTAGTGGAAACTCCGGAGTTTTCCCTTCCGCTCTCAGCAGTGGTTAGGGTTTCAGAGTGGGTTAGTCATTCATTAGGAATGCTTTGCTGAGGAGAAAGAACACTAAAATCAACACCTCATAACCAAATGGAAAATGTCAATAACCTTGTTATCAGAATTTAAAATAGCACTTAAAACCTGATGGTAAGATTCCAAGAATAAAGCATATGTAATTTTATAATTCTCTAGGAAAAACTCAGAAGAGTTTTTTTTTTTTTTATCATACAGGCATTTATATAGTCATCTACGTGCAGAAACTCAGGAACACTGATGCAAGTTTCTTACAAAAGCCTCTGTATATTGGAAGAAAAAACAAATCCTGAAGTATGCAAAGCATTTTTCTGCCCTTCCCCTCCCCCCACCCCACCGCCCCGGCTTTTGTTGGGATGGATAAATTCCTTAGCTTATTTTATTATCTCTGCCAATAGCAAGGCAAATGCCTAACAGGTCGTTACGTATCATACAGAATCACTTGATGGGAATATAAAATATGGTTTTGCATAGAACTCATTTAAACAATGCAAATAAGCTACAGGTACGCCCGCTTCTGCTCCCAGTGGGTTTCCGCGAGTGCCCACGGCTTGGGCCCAAGACGAGATGCAGGTTACGTTGTGTTCTGCTCAAAAATAGCTCCGTTTGCAGTGACTCCTAAGCCCACGCAGAAATCCCACAGGCTTTCTGTTACTTCCTTCTACGGTTTTAATACTGATGCCAAGTGTTCAAATCAAATACAGATATTGCCAAAGAATAGGGCACACTGTGAGATTAGGTGGAAGAGGGTTTATTATCTGGTCGCAGGACAGGAACTTGACGAGCAATGTGAATACAGAGATCTACTGAGCACACCTTTTCCTTCTTGCCCTTCAGACAGATGATACAGGAACTAACATATCAAAGAAAA
The DNA here is from genome assembly GCF_964662115.1 of Mustela nivalis. Taxonomy (NCBI): domain Eukaryota; kingdom Metazoa; phylum Chordata; class Mammalia; order Carnivora; family Mustelidae; genus Mustela; species Mustela nivalis. The sequence goes on from NC_139030.1 coordinate 41,576,377, forward strand.
GCATGTGTAGTTTACTTTTTGAAAATCCACTTACGTTAGTCTCTTACTTGTTCTGATCCCAGAAAGTGAATCACGCCATGATTCCAAAGAGCCGTCCCTCACATTAACCTATGAGCACACATTTAAAAAATGATTTATTGTACATCTTTGCATTTCTTAAGGCATGAACAATGGCGTACAGATGGAACAGGGTCCGAGGAGTATCACATCTTTTTTGACAAGGTCAGCACAAGTACACCACATCCAACAGACACACTCGAAGTCTGAGCTGACCGACTGCCGTGGCCCAGGAGCTTCTATGATGCGGGTATGGTACTTCCACACAAAGCCCGAACGCGTGGTTTACATGTCGTGTTGCTTTAAGCTCTCTGGATCAGCTTTAAGCACCAGTTACAGTTTGTTTTCTTTACAAACACTTCAGACTTTGGATTTTGTATTCTGCTCCTTTTATTCGGCTTCTCAAGGAGGGCGTGGATGTTTTTTAAGGGATATGGTTGCAGCAAAACAGAAAGGATCCAAAAGTGGTTAGGGGCCTCGTCTAATGCACTTCTGAAAGTCCATTATAAAGATGAATAGAAAAGCAAACGGTCGGTTTTCAGTCGACCCAGAAACCACGCGGAGCTCTAGGAAACATAATTGTGCATAGTTATTTATTCATTCAGAGCGTGATATGTTGGCTAGCTCTACATTCCCCGTTTACCAAAGAACAGGGCTGTCTACTTTGCTAAACCCAGGGTCCTTCCGCAGCTCCCAGTAGGTATCATTAGAAACCCAGGCTTCTCTTTGATTGGCATCAATAACTTTTCTGTGGAAATACAAAAATCAACATTAGACACAAATCACATCAAGGTGGCCTGGTCATTGGACCCTCTCCCGTTGATAGGATGTGTATGGAAAAGGGGTACTCCATAATCCAGTTAGTGTCCTATCTGCTTATTGATGACTTGACTATTTTTTTTTAAAGATTTTATTTCTTGGGACGCCTGGGTGGCTCAGTTGGTTAAGCAGCTGCCTTCGGCTCAGGTCATGATCCCAGCGTCCTGGGATCGAGTCCCACATCGGGCTCCTTGCTCCACAGGGCGCCTGCTTCTCCCTCTGACTCTGCCTTCCACTCTGTCTGCCTGTGCTCGCTCCCGCTCGCTCTCTCTCTGACAAATAAAGAAATAAAATCTTAAAAAAAAAAAAAGATTTTATTTCTTTATTTTATTTGTCAGAGAGAGAGAGAGAGAGGGAGCAAGCATATGAGCAGGGGGAGCGGCAAGCAGAGGAAGAGAGAGAAGCAGGCTCCCTGCTGAGCAGGGAGCCGGGCATTGGGCTCAATCCCAGCACCCTGGGATCATGACCTGAGACAAAGGCAGACACTTAACTGACTGAGCCACACAGGTGTCCCTGTCTTGACTATTTTTGACCAAAAAGAAACTCCGTTTTGTTTGTGTTATTTGTTTGAAATAGGATGGGGTCATGGGGAGAGGGACAAAGGGCACAAATAAATCACTTCTAGGCAAGGCTAGAGAGTGAACTTCCCCCCACCCCCGAAATCAGGTACAGAATGCCTACGTGGCACAGTCATTGACCCTTGATTTCAGCTCAGGTCATGATCTCAGGTTGTGAGATCGAATCCCGCATTGGGCTCCAAGCTCAGTGCGGAGGCTGCTCTGGATTCTCTTTCTCCCTATGCTCCTCCCCTGATATGTTCTCCCTCTCTCAAATAAATCTCCCCAAAAAAGATAAATAAAATAAAAAAGTAAGTAAATAAATAAAAAAGAAAGAAAGAAAAAGCCCGAACAAGTTCTATACTAAGAGCTTCAGGCCCCAGACCCACAAGAATACTGCTTCGCTTGCAGGGAACAGTAGTGCGTGAGCCCCGCATGGTCCACAACCAGAGTGCACTTTCAACATCAAAAGGGCAAGGCTGCATTCCTCCCCAAGACAGTCATGAGAGGGCAATTCTAAAGGATAGGAGGTTATTCTGGGCTGATATGTCCTGGCTCTCGAGGGTAACAGATGGATTTGGAAAACACAGCTTCATCTGTGTGATTTATATATAATCCTTCAAATAATCCTGTAATAATCACCCATGACAGTACCACAGAAGGACCAAATCTGAACGACATAAGCCCCGTACGACAGAAATAAAATCAGACACTAATGAAGCCAGGATGACCTTGTGGGCAGTGGGTGTCCCCCTGTGGCCTTGAGCTGAGGGGTGGAAACAAGTTTCCACCATTCTCAATGCTGTAGCTGAAGTAGAGAGAACATTGTGGGCAAGGCCCTCACCCTTCCTGCTGTCCATGAAAAGAAAAGAGCCGTGGAAGAGAACTGACTTGTATGTTTACAGACTGTTCACAAGTGCAAGATCTAGTCCAATACCTCCACTACCAAAACCAAAGTTACCCTAATCAGTTTAATTTTAAGCTGCTCGCATACTAAACTATGCCTCATTTTCTCTTTTCACCGGGGGTTTCTCATGGCTGGTGGCCATCATTTGCAAAACATGAGCTTGTTATGGGCATGAACTTACTTAAAAAATTTTGGTATGTGTTCAAGGTTGTTTTCTTCCATGTAGCGCCTTCGAGATCTCTGGAGTTCCTCCACTCTTTGCTTCTCTGCTGCTGCAGCTTCTAAATTTCCTTCTTCCAAAAACCTAAGCAGAACACAGTTATCCCTCTAATATGTTATCCTCTCTGCTGAGGAAAAAAAAATAATCCCGTCTTGTATAAAATTACCTTCTAGTTGCTGAGACGATAACATGCTGAAGAGTCATACTCTGATAATGTCGCCTTGCCCTTCCCCCAGGCCACGCTACCTCTGTCTGCCTGCCCACCAGTCACATACCTGCTGTATACGTCAACTGAAATATTGTGTACAGCAGTGCAAACATAGGGGTTGAAGGGGACGAGTTTGGCTTTGGAGACTCTCCTGTGCTCTCTTGGGTTCTCTAACTTGAGATTTTCCGGATAATGGGAAAGCCCGGGCTCCGGACAATATGAAGTACAGGGCTGGGCTCCTTTTTCATATTACCTGAAAAACACTTGGTCAAGGCCAGAGGAGGGAGGATGGTAGTTAGCTGTTCTCCACCTATTTTTAGAAGAGCCCGAGAGGGAAGGAGTTTCCCTATTTTACTTTTTGTCACCCGTTTTACTGGAGAGAGTAAAACGGGTGACAAAGAGAATCTAACACTGGGGGAAATTACAAAAGCCCACAAAAAGGAGACGAATCATAAATGAAATTCGGGAAGGGAATATTGGAATGGAATCGAGAAAGAAAAGGCAGATCCAGTAGTGTTTTGTAAAACCTATATTTAAATTTCAAAATGAGAGCAAAGAAGAGGGATTCAATGTGATGCCTATAGGGAGTTTGCTGATATGTTGGAATGTCAGACAATGAGACCTCCCCTTCCGGGGGCAGGGGGTGGGAGGTGGGGCATGGTGTAAGAGGACTGAACAGTAAGACATTCAACCCTCGAACATCTTGGCACAAAACACATACAGCCACAGATACACTGGACGCAGAAAATTATCTTGGGGGAAATTTGTGTGACATACAGAATTTCTGGAAAAGGTATAATTAACTCTGTGGGTATGAACAACATGCACATAGAACTATTTAACAAAAACTAAGAATCGGAAGGTATTAAAGGGACTGCATTCTGAGTCCCTCTCACATCCCGTGGGATCAAAAGCAAGCTGGACAAACTCCAGACTTTGACTCGGAGCACTTCTAGATGCTCCCGTAACTCATCATCATCTTTATCAGGTTAAAAGATAGTCCACGTGACAGAGGAGGAGAAGTACAGAGGGGAAAACCCTGGGGGGAGGTTTTAGGGGAGCAAGCTCATGAATTTGCACACCGCCCGTTGAGTCTGGGCAAGAACCTTTCGTTAAGAACTGTGTTATCTTCTATGGGAAACTGTGTTGAGCTAAGTGTCGGTCACGATCACCCGCGAAGACCTTCTTAGCTAGGGTGGAAGGCTCAGATAGTGTGGAGTGACTAAGGGAATGAGGGAATTCAGGAATGACTCCATGAATACATAAATGAGGGGGGCGAAAATAAGCTTCGATGGCATCGAGAACGCCACACCATCATCTAGCGTCCGTTTCAAACATGGTTGTCCTTAACTCACCTCTGATCTGGCCGGAACCGGGCATCTGTCGGCGGAAGGAGATCTTTCAGGACAGGATCTAGCTCATTGAGCTCGATAGCAAACCTCGTGAAGCCATAGTAGAGCTCATAGTTGGTTGGCATGGAACCTGAAATGCCAATAAACCACCGTGAGTGGCAGAGAGGTTTAAGGAAGCCTGCAGAGGCTGACTTAACCCAGGCGCTTAATTAATATCCACATGAGTAACTAAATTTGTAGTTCTAAAAATCAGATTAAGATTTTCCTTAAGCCAATTAAATTGGCTGTGTTTTCCTAGCTAGGAAATTTGGTGTTAGTTATTAGAACTGGTAGATTCTTATATTTAATAAAATCCAGCCTTTATTTTTACATTTTTTAATATTTTTTAAAGATTTTATTTATTTGAGAGAGAGAAAGAGAGAGAGAGAGAGAGAGCACGAGAAGGCGGATGGTCAAAGGGAGAAACAGACTCCCTGCCAGGCAGGGAGCCCGATGTGGGACTCAATCTCAGGACTCCAAGATCATGACCCGAGCCAAAGGTAGTCCCCCAACCAACTGAGCCACCCAGGCACCCCTAAAATCCAGCCTTTAAAATAAAACTTTGTACATAGAGTACTCTTTACTGGGTAAACAATGCCATCATTTTTCTCTCAAATGTTCAAATGGGTAACTAAATCCCAGGGTGATGAACTAGGAACATTAAGATTTCACCAGAAACACAGTTTACTTCCTTTTAGAAACAGAAAAAAATGCAGATCTAAATTAATATGAATTGGCACTCTTTAACGAAACTCAAAGGAGGATCTCTGTATACTTTGCTTGTTGGTGTATTCCAAGCTCTTACAGAGTAAAGCTTGATGCATAGTCACTACTCAAGAAATAGCTGCTGAATGAACTAACCACTCCACTAGCAGGAAATTGAAATACTTATTGAGGTCTCTTAGAAAACCAACTAATTTTAAAGTTAGGACTTAACTGACAAAATTGCAATGAAAATAAATATCATGCGGACACTTGTTGTATTTATCCTTAATATTCAATTATTGCTAGTGTATTACCAGAACTCTCAATATCTTTTATTAAATGTCAACATGTTGCAGCTTTTTGCTGCCCAAGTAAGACGATCACTTATTCTGGTTAAGTTATTGACTTTGTGGATTAGAGATGTTTGTAGACTATCCCCTTGTTCTATTAGAACAGAGAATAAATGAGTAAGGATTTAAGTTTGAATAGTTCAAGTGTGTGAACTCTTTAATAAACAAACCTCACTTTTAAAGATTTTTATTTATTTATTTGAGAGAGATTTATTGAGAGAGATCACAAACAGGCAGAGAGGCAGGCAGAGAGAGAGGAGGAAGCAGGCTCCCTGCTGAGCAGAGAGCCCGATGTGGGGCTCGATCCCAGGACTCCGAGTTCATGACCTGAGCCAAATGCAGCGGCTCAACCCGCTGAGCCACCCAGGCGCCCCAACAAACCTCACTTTTGAATGTAGGCATTACATTTAGAATCGCTTTACATGAAGCCTCGTCTCTGACCACATGTCAGAGATTTGGCCTCAATTTCATAATTCCTAATTATCAAAAGTTGGGATTTACCTCATTTGAATGTTAAGTGTAAAATATATGCTTACCTTAAGCATCTATGATTTTAATCTCACAATGAAAGAAGCCTATGTTGGGACGCCTGGGTGGCTCAGTTGGTTAAGCAGCTGCCTTTGGCTCAGGTCATGATCCCAGCATCCTGGGATCGAGTCCCACATCGTGCTTCTTGCTCGGCAGGGAGCCTGCTTCTCCCTCTGCCTCTGCCTCCCATTCTGTCTGCCTGTGCTCACACTCTGTCTCTCTCTCTCTCTCTGACAAATAAAAAAATAAAATCTTTAAAAAGAAAAAAAAGAAAGACGCCTATGTTGAACCGCCCGAGATGTGACATTGCTTTCCTTCTGTCACTCAAGTTGCCCTCTGAACACAAGACACTCCTGCCCATCTCACCTGGTCTCCAGATGCACTTTGCAGAGGGGGCCACGCCGCAGTAGAGCCCTTCATGCCACTTCCCAAAAAGCCGGTGCACCACCTTCCCCTCCTGATCCATCACGACCCCCTGGACCTCATTCACATTAGAATTCCAATAATTCACCTGGAAAAACCAAACCCCAATGGAAACATCCAATTTCTTTCAAAACACCAATCCTATAATTTCCATACAGAAAACATTCTTAACTTCGAAGTTGTTCATTCAAACCACTTCCAGAAAGGGATCATCTCTACTCTATGCTAGGGCAGAGAAGGCTCAGCTTCTCTCCTAATAACCTAGTATTAATTTATCAGTTGGTAATTTCCTCCATAGATGCCCCTGTCTCAAATTTTCCCTTTGTTCATGGATGTTAATGAGTTTCAACAGGCCATGCTGTAAAATGCCATCATTTTTCTCTCAAATGTTCAAATGGGTAACTAAATCCCAGGGTGATGAACTAGGAACATTAAGATTTCACCAGAAACACAGTTTACTTCCTTTTAGAAACAGAAAAAAATGCAGATCTAAATTAGGGAAAAAAAAAGGAAAATGGGGGAAACATCTTGAGTAAGAATAAAGATCTTCAATTAAAACTAACATGACCTTCCAGTACGGCTTCAAAGGATTTCACTAAGAAGACAACATTTTGAGTTTTAAGACTTCAATATGCTACTTGTTTTTGCCACAGTAGAACAAGATCAGAGTAGAATAGATTAAAAGGGCTGGTAGGGTTCTCTGTACCATGAATTCGGGAACCATGAGGGTGAGACTGTGTGTTCCACCTGAGACCAGAGTGACTGAGGAAAATGCTGTTGTGTAGGCATTCTACCTCAGGAATCTTTTCTTGTTAATCAAGGTGACGCTTTTTCTTGGACCATCATAGTGGCAGAGTTGGATAAGCTTATAGTGACTGGAAGTTATTCACATGCACCCTCAGAAAATGACAAATGCATTACAATTAGCTCCCTAAAATAAGATCACTTGACTCTGTTGCAATCAAGCAGGAACAGAAATAGAAACCAGAAGACTTGCTACAGGCAAGAAGTGTTTTCTGGAATTTTACTTAATGAATACTGACTGGCTGCTTAAAAAGAAAATTCTTTAGAAAGAAGAATAGTTCTTCTGTTTTGAGATGGTGCCTTTTTTGACCTCCACGTGTGTGGAAGTCTGCACGCCTTGAGTAACTCCATCAGTTGGTTCTGCTTTCTTTTATCTAACATGTCCTTAAGGAACAATGATATGGGGCAGTCTCACTTGCTGTTGTTTAAGGTAACTTATATTTCTCCTTTACAAAGCATTTTATACTCTTTTCTTCTTTACTGTTGGAAGATTTACCTTGACAAATGTGAGTTTGCAAATGCAAACACTGCTTTTGGTATTTCTAATAGTTACTTCTCCATAATGCTCTATCCACCTCCTCCCACTGAGAATGTTGTGTATGCACGTGGTGACTTTATTCCATACATAGCAATCTCCATACCTAGTGAAGAATACAATGTTGGTTAAAAACAATGAAGGTCACAAATATATAGTACTGTTTCTACAGCTGAGAATATCTTTGGCCAAAGCTTCCTTTCCCTCTAATTTCTCTGTTGAAGGTTTCTATGTAGTTAAGGACATTTGTAATAGGACTCATTCCTTTAAGGAACACTTCAGTGCTTTCTATAGTCCAGGTGTTAAAGCTACTAAGTTGAATAGGACCTGTCTCTTGCACTCTTGGAGCCAACAGTACAAGAGGAGTAGACAGATGTGGCAAAAAGTACTTATAGTAAAATGTGATGAGAAGTGTCATGAGAACACAGAAGGGGAGTCCTTAGATCTGCCTGGAACGTGGGCTGAGTATCAAGGAAGACTTCCTGGAGAAGGCTGGAATCCGTCTAAACTTGGAGGATAGGTAGGAGGGCACTGCAGGCCAGGAAAAGGCACTGACAAGGCCATATAGGCCAGAATACCATGACGTATCTGGAGGCCTGCCAGTGGCATACGTGAGCGGGTGTGGGGGTGGCAAGTCTGGGAAGGTGATAAGGCAGAGCAGGGAACGCCTTAACAATGCATCGGTGAGTATGGATTCAATGGGCCATCGTGGAAGGATTTGAGGGAACAGATAGGCATGATAGGATGTATCTTTAAGAAAGATTACCCTGAAAATGGACATTGTTTCATACTCCGAATTAAGACCAAAGATGTGAATAATTCTTGGAGAAAAGACTGGTGATCATAGACAGCGCATGTCTAATGCAAATTTTGGGTTACAGAAGGTTATAGCGTTTCTGCCAAGGAATGAGGTGACATAGCTTCAGATCACCTTGAAGTTTGCACATGATCTATATTTTCAAATAAAATGTTATTTCAAAATAAAATAGAACACTTCTAAGTTTTTAAAAAAAATTTCTAAAAAAAATTGGTATGATGTAGTCTCACTACGCAGCTGGGAAAACTCTCTTCTCATGAGTCTGCAAATATTTAAAGTCTATTTTGTGGTCCTGGGGTTCCTCTCTCCCCCTACCTTCCTTCATATTCAATCCACCAGCAAATTCTGTCACTGAATAAACAAAAAGAAAAACCAAACAACATTAACCAACTGAAGAAAGAAAAAAAAAACAACCAAGTCTTTGGCTTCAATGAAAACTTCAATTAATTTTAAAAATTCACAGGCTACATCCTTTAGAAAAATACCATGAAAGGATTCCATCACTCTTCTTTAATAAACTAACTTACACTGGGTCTAAGATGAATTCAAAAGTGAAAATATATATTGTATAGAACAAAAGTTCTAAAAAAGAGAAACTTCCTATAAAATGCAAACTAATAAGGTATCTGGGGCAGGTAAGGTAGCTGGTTTTGACTTGATGAACAGAGAATGTAAAGAGAGAAGCAGGGAGCTTTGATACATATGCCAAGTACTCATTTGCTTTCATGGGGGTCTATTCTCCAAACTTTGGAGAAGTTAACAGAAGCTTTAGGCATGCATGTAAATGGATCACTGGCACCTTCTAGAGTTTCAAAGACCCATATCTGACTTAGAAAAGCATGTAAGACACCAAAAGGAAGATGAAAGAAACCTACTTTGGAAGCATGACATTCAGTGTTCCAACAGGCAGGATTTCCATGGACTTCCCCCAGAACTTGTTTTTCCATCTGATATCTAAACAACATAGGCAGAGGAGAAGAAACAGATATTCCGTATCTAATCATTCAGTCTATAAAAACTAACATCTATTTTACACTCTATATTTCACAAAGAACTTTCACAATCAACAACTGATCCTATATTGTTGATTTAAGAGTTCACATACCTGGGGATGGCCCAAGGTGAAAAAATTAATTATGAACCAAAAAAATCTACTGTCTGTTTTTCTGGAACACATGTTCCATATTTGTTTCAACAAATAAAACTGGGAAAAGCTCAGAACAATATGTGTGCATGGGAATTCACAATACACGTATATACACAGACTCTACTGTGCTTTAATGTCTACATAAATGTTGTTTTAACTAAATGGTGGAAATAGTTAACATATATGTTAAAAATAAGACATGTATTAAAAATAATTGCAGTATGGCAATACCATTGATTTATATACATGTTGATTTGAAAAGTTATAGGATTTGGGGAAACAGGAAAAAACAAAATCTCTAAATATGGAAAGGTAAGCAAAATTTATGAGAAAGTGAAATTAGCGAATATGTTCCTACACTGGTTGTTAAGATATGGCCCAGGGCTTAGCGGTTTATCTCACATGATGGCTTTATGTTTTATTTGGGGGCACTCAGGTTTGCCTGTGCATTTGTAATAACCACTTGGCTCTATTTTGATGAACTAAGTAAGGGAGCTTAGTGCTGTCTCCACAAAATTTATGTCTCTTTGTTATGACCAAGAAATGATGTATTATTGTATTTTACAATGAAATACAGTTACAGTGCTCTGTCATATTGTGTGTTTTTAGATTGAGAAAGGGCAGATGAGAAGAGACATTCTGTGAGCAATGAACTCCCCTTCCAAACACAAAAGAACAATTTACACTTAATGATTAAACATGCATATACAGTTGACCATTGAGCAACATGCATTTGAACTGAGTGGGTTCACTCACCAGCAGGTATTTTTTTGATAAACACAGTATAGTACTATAAATGAATTTTCTCTTCCTTATGATTTACTTAATAACATTTCTTTCTTCTAGCTTACTTTACTGTAAGAATATAGTATATAATATATATAACATATAAAATACACGTTCCTGACCATTTATACTTTATGCGTAAGGTTTCTGGTCAATGGTAAGCTATCACTAGTTAAGTTTTGGGGGAGTCAAAAGTAGCACATTGAATTTTAGACTGTGTGGGGGTCAGCCCCCTAACCCCAGCTTTGTTCAAGTCTCACCTGTATATATTTTTCTTTCTAAATGGATTTTGAAACTTGTAATTTTATGTGAGTTTTTAACATTCTGACTATACAATGGGCACTGTACAAGTAGAGACTTCAATCCAATCCCTGAACCTGGGTGAGTTAAAGACCACAAAATCAGCATAATGTTTACATATCTAAATAGGTCATGACCACAGATGATGAGCCACAGAATCTTCTTTCACAATGAAGCTCTCCTTGCACACCCTCAAGAAGCAATAAGGCAGCAGACAGAACCTCTATGTTATAGATGCAGACAATAAGGCATAATGAGGTTGAGTGATAGCCCTGAGTTGGCAGTCAGCACTGAGCTCTACTGCCCCTAGGGCTTTGTTTCCTAGATATACAACCTCATCTCCTAGATGACACAGTTTCATATTTCAATCAAGAAATCTAATTTCTCAAACTGAATTCCATACTAATTACTAACATTCTCTGAGTCCCAAAGGTAGAAATCTAACCTGAGCATAATGTACCTTTCAGAAACTAGAAACTGTTTCAAAGGCTCACCGAGTGGATCTTGAAGTTACAATTGAAATACAAACCTTGCCAAAACACAAAATTCTTGGATTCACAGTGACAGGCAGAAATGGGTGGATGATGGCTAACCTGGTAATAAAAAACAAAAGAGAGGGCAATGATATCAGTGTTAAAACTTCCATAAATGATCGTTTTTTTCCTAACATATATTGGCCACCCCCAAATAACAACAATCAACTCATCCATCTCTATTATTGAATTATTCTCAGAACATGTAAGTAAATTACTTTCACTTTCACACTTCATGTTTAAACCCAGAGAACTTATATACACGGACAGAGTTTTCTGTTAACTGATATCATAGCTCACTTCAAACCATGGTTGATCAAAAAGCTGTTTCATCATCAACCGGTCCTCCTACAGTTTCTGCATAGAAACCTCACTGAGTCCAATGGGACTTACCTGTTCTGAGAAAAATCGGAATCCCTTGTCCTCTCGAATGCATTCGTAAGTCTCCCCAAGGACAGGATTGAATGGCTTACTTCCTGCTCTGAAATAGGTGGAGCAATATCCTGAAACTGCAAATGCAGCAATAAGAACCTGTTAAAACATTTAAGAAAGGAAAATAATATAGGAGAGACTATTTCCAGGTCTGTTTGTCCCTTATTCCTCTAGATTTTACACACCCCTGTCCGTGGGTGCTGATCTGATGGCATCTGCATTTTCCATTATCTGCACAGACTCTTCATAAACTCATGGGTAAAAAAAATGAGGGAAGAGGATGTGAAAGTTCTTGCATCTGAGGCCACTTATTCTTCATTCAGCTGTCACCCAGCTTCCTGAGTATCACAGTGTTCAGAGGTTCTGAAACCCAGTTTATAGGTTATGTCCTTCGTACAACTTAGCACCATGGGTAGGAGGCCTGTGGCTGCTGGTGCTTTCAGAAGGGCAGTCAAGCCTTCCACATTCGGGTGCAGCAGAGGCCATGGCAAAGCACAAACAGGAGTTTCCTTTCTCTGACCCAAATTCTTGAACACATGGGCTCTCTTGGCCTCCAGGAGAAGCTGCTAGAGCAAGGCTAGGCATGCCTTAAACCTGGAAGGAGTGTGATACTTTTACATCCTAACTTCAGAAACACTCGTGACCAAAGATAAGTCACAAAGCATATATCCTCTGTAGAAGTATCTGGAACTTTCGGGCCCTGCCCAGTTTGTGCAAATGAACTGTCTCCTCCTTCACCTATGCAGTGAGAATGTTATGCAGAAACCAAATATGCCATTGTAACGAATTCTGCCTTAGTCCACGCCTAGGGTTGACAGCTCCCTGAGAGGCACTGCTACGTTATGTATTACCATGCGCTCGTAGGGGTCGTCCGTTTCGGAAGCCTTGTCCAGAAGCTCACTGTACTCGATTTCCTCACAGAGATGCTGCAGGGTGTTGAGTGGCTCATTTAGCTCCACAGGCATCGAGACTTTAGACAAGTCTTTACCAATGTTGTTCCTCAAAATATTCCACAGGTTAATGTTACTGGTGTCGGGACAGGGAGCTGGCAGGCATGTTCGACGTCCATTTCGGAAGGCTCCTCCTGTAAGCTCCCCATTTAAGACTGGAAGAGAGAGAAAGACAAGAAGCATGATAAAAGATACTTTGCTTTTTTGATTTCATAGCATGAAGGAAGGAAATAACTCTTTCAAGTACTTCTGAATGTGATACATTTCTTAAGCCTCCACTAGACTCTCTCAAGAGTGAATGAAATTATTTCAACACAGAGTTGTTAATAAATGCACAAAAAAATCAACATACAAGTTTTTTTTAATAAGGTGTTAAATATGCTCAAATATTATTCCAGAAAAGTCAATTTTTTCATAATTTATTTACTATTAGCAGTTTTTTAAAATTTAATTTTATCTTTTTTTTTCAGTGTTTCAAGATTTATTATTTATGCACCACACCCAGTGCTCCATAAAATCCGTGCCTTTCTTAATGCCCACCACCAGGCTCACCCTCCCCCCCAAAACCCTCAGAAAAGCCAAATTTTAAAGAATTATATACATTTAGTAAGAGAGACTCAAACTTTTGGTTTTGGCAAGAAGTAAAAGCTTTTCATTTAAGCTTCTACCTAATGGATTTTTCAACCATTTACCTTAACAGATTATATACATATAAAATGTATTGAAGATCAGCTTGCTGCAAAGGGAAAAATCAGTGAGGGAGAAAAAGGTTTTTTGCTGAATCACCAGCATTCTAACTTGGAAAGAAGACAGAACAAGCTGGGAGCTGAAAGGATGCATACTTTGCCGAGAAATGTTGTCTGCAACACTGGTATTGTCTTCGGATATATTATCGCTCACATCACTGATGTAAGACTCATCATCTGAAGCCTGAAAAAGGGAAGAACACAGAAAGGATCAGAATCCTTGTTCAGTCTTGAAAAGTTAGAAAACCAAATGATTAAAAGCAAAATGTTGCCCAAATAAGCAAACAGGTCGCAGGGGAAATGTACTTGGCATATGTACAAGGAACACTTGAGAAAGACTGAGCCATGAGCCAGAATGTAGCATGGCTTGAAAGCAGCCTTCATCTCTGAGTAGCCCCTGCCTTAGTTGGGGTGGGGGCCTGGGGGAGGCCAGTAGTCAGAAATATGTCAGCAAGAATGTTCAAAAAAGGAGGCCTTATATTCCCGCTAGGGAATCAGGAGGGACTGCCCAGAGAAAATAAAATTGGCACTGGGTGTTGGAGAGGTTTTTAGAAGGAAAAGAAGCACAGGAAGAAAGGAGAGTGTACAAAGGTGTGGAGAAACATGAGAGGAACGTTCCATTCCAGGAAGGCTCAGAAGTTGAGTGGCTGTGACAGAGGGTGAGGTGACCAGGAAGAGGGTCAGACTGTGAAGGTCTTTTCATGTCAACATAACAGGCTCCCATATAATCCCACCAGTTATTAAATGCAAGGGGATGACAGTCATATTTTTTTCAAGACAGAATTCCTCTTTTTATTTTTTAAATTTATTTTTTATTATTACCATATTTAGTTTTCAGGAAGATGCCTGGCGGCTTTTCTTTGGGAGCTCAGATGATAGGCTACTACATGGATGTGCGTAGGGAATACTGACGGGTTAAGATGGCCACAACAGGGGCGCCTGGGTGGATCAGTGGGTTAAAGCCTCTGCCTTTGGCCCAGGTCATGATTCCAGGGTCCTGGGATCGAGCCCCACATTGGGCTCTCTGCTCAGCAGGGAGCCTGCTTCCTCCTCTCTCTCTCTGCCTGCCTCTCTGCCTACTTGTGATCTCTGGCTGTGAAATAAATAAATAAATAAAATCTTAAAAAAAAAAAAAAAAAAGATGGCCACAACAAGGGTCAGGAAGCAAAGCTGCTTTGAGAGCCACATTTGAAGATAATGGACAAAATTTGGCAGATTATTTGGGGGTGAGGGAGGAAGATGCCAGGACGAGAGAAATCAAGAATGAAACTACTCTCTCCAAGAGAACAACATGGAATGAAAATGAGAGCAAAATTTGCATGAAAATGAAATTAAGGGGTAACCTCTGTACTAAGGGGAGTTAGAAATAGATGAGACAAGAAAACAGAGCACAGTAGAGCCACTCAGAGAAATGGAAACCAACCTCTCTACTCTAGGCAAGAAAGCTGCTGACACTTATTTACTTTCTTCAAAGTGGAAATAATGTTACATTTTCCCCTGTACATATAATAAAACATTTTTACTGTAAAAAAATAAGAAATTATATGAGGGTAAACAGATTATAGAAAATTTAACCATAATTCTATCATCTAACAGAAACCACCTCTAACATTTGGTGGATATTACCGCCAATGTCAAAATGCCTATGCAAACACACTGGTCTATCTATATTTAGATACTGAACAAGGGGGTCAGTTTACATCTTGCTTTATAGTGTTCTCAATATATTTCCATGATCATAAATACAGCTCTCACCTTCATTTGGAATGGCAACGTAATTCATTATACAGGTACAACACGAGGCATTTAGCCAGCATTTAAATGGTTTCCAACTTTTTATTATTATTGATAATACTGGGATGCACATCCTTGTAAATATATTGCTGTGAATCTGTCTGGCAATTTCATTAATATTTATTCCTAGAAGTGAAATGGCGGGATCAAATGGGCCACATTTAGGCTATAGGCCCAGGTTGCCAAATTGTCCTCAAAGAGGATAGTAATTTGTTCTCACCAGCACCATGTGAGAACATCCATCTCTCCACCCACTTAAACACTATGTATTATCAATCCTTTTTCAGTATCTATTTACCTAACATACATAAGAGATCTCTTTAAAAGTTTGCATTTCATCTTAGGTAAATTTGTTTTCTTTCTTTTTTTCAGTTCATCATCTAGGTTGCATTTGGCTATTCTGCAATTTATTTTTTAATGCTGTTTATGCCTCTTTTTTTCTTTTTGCCATGTGAGAGTCTTAAGTTTGTAGGTAATAAACACAATCAGTCCTTGCCTTTAAGGTTTCTGGATTTATTGTTGATGTTTTGAAAGTTAAAGTTGAGAAGAATTCCTATATTTAGGGAGAATAGTGATGGAGTTATTGCATACATAAGTAAATAATGGAGGTTTTGCTTTGCAGCCTGAGCAAGTCTATAAAGATGGCAAATTGAGAATAAAGTTTTTTTCTGATTCATGTTTTCCCTCTGCAACTGCTTCCCAGTTCCTACTGACTACAAAAGAGCCAATGGTGAAATCATCAGGCACATGGAAACCACCGTCTTAAACTTGATAGGGAAAAAAAAAAAAAAGGAAATCAAACTCTTCTGCATGGTTTCTCTTAAAAAAGCTAATCATACCCAATTATGTTAGAGGAAACAAATGCCTGTTCAAACAAAATTCATGTTGCATGCCTGTGCACTGGTTTTAACATTTATTAAGAAAACATTCATGTTCACCCTACAAAAAGCTATAAATAGCCTCTTCCTCTTAAATTTCTAATCTATTAGAAATATATGATATATGTATTATAATATATGATAAAAATGTACTATATGATAAAAATTGTCCAATACCCATTTCCTTCTAGAATGGATCATGCAGAATGTAAAACAATTCCCCAATGACAGTGGGCCCTGAGTCAGATCTATATTCCCGTATGTGTGAGCAATAGCTAAGGCTTGGCTGTCTAGCTGCGGTCCATGCACATTATCCTGTATATAAAGTTAAAGCTCTGCAGTATTATAATAAAACAGTTAATATATATTCATTCCCCAACCCCTGCCCCGCCCCAGTCAGGAAGTCCTGGGGACAAATATTTCTCCTGAAGAGCTTAGGCATTCAAAAGAGTTCAGGGAATTTTTTTTTTCTTTTTTTCCTAAATGCAACCAGGCATGCAGCCTTGTGGGAACAAGTTAATAGCAGAGGAAAGGAAATAGACCATTCTGGAAGCAAACCCAGCATTTTTTAAAGGAAGCAGAATATTCATTAAGAGAAGCGCATGGGTAGATATCACATAAAGAGGATTTTTCTCTCACTCGTGGAAAGCGTTAATGTAAGATAGCCCAGATGTTTCTCAGATTAACCATGTGTTAAAGTGCTATAAGCATTCCTTCATTCAGTTAGCAAATATTTGGCCTCTGGAAGGATCCAGAAGAATAGAAATTGCAAGAGGCTGCAGCTGGGAGCAGACATCAGATTATAAGGGTCTTTGCATGATGGCTAAGATAGTTATCTTAAGGACCCTGGGGAAACATGATCAGATTGGTACTTCAGAGAGATGAATCAGGCTGACCAGTGGAAAATTGATTAGAGGGGCAAGAAGGGAGGCAGGGAGACCAGTAATGGGAACTGGTCAGGTAATCCGGGGGGCAGATGATGGAGGACTGAGGTGGAGTAGTGCCAGGGAAGCTGGAGGAAGATGTATGGATTTCATAGTTTTTAGGTGAGTCATTACAGAACTTAATGAGTGAATCAGTGTGGGTGGTGGGTCCTAGTAAGGCAGGTGCAGGGGAAGGCTAACAGCCAGGCATTTGATGTAAACACCTGGGCAAAGAGCAGTCAGGCATGCAACACGAGAAGTATGGGTAGGCTTCTCTTCACTTGGGTGTGTGTGTGGGGGGGGGGTGTGGGTAGGCGCTTTGGTGATTAATCCATTTTGGGACATGCTGAATAAGAGGTTCTGTGGAGCTCCCAAGGGGCAATGTCTCCCAGGCGGCTCGTTATGTGGGACCTGAGCTGACTCTTGCTCTCTCTTCAGACCTGTTCTCTCTTTGAGCTTTAGATCTGAATACCCAAATACTGGCCAGATAACTCCGCTGAGAGGTCTGATCAACTTACAATACCTCCAGGTGAACACCTCCAACCCCCTGTCCTTCCCTCTGCTAGCAGGATCACTCCTCCACCAGAGCTGGTGCTAACATGCTGCCTGGACTTGAGGAATAACCCACTTAAGTCCCTTTCATTTCAATATCATCAGTGTCTGGTACAAGTGGCACCTGGCCCCTAGACAGTGTGCCACCAAGAACTTAAAAATAGGGGAATTTGGTGGCTTTCAGAGAGACAGCCATAGTCATCATCTGATGGGGTCAGAGCTCCAGAAACATGAAGCCAAATTTGACTGGAACCTGACTGAGAAGGATGAAGGACTGGTCAGCAATGGGAGGTCAGAGAAAGGAGAGTCAGAAAAGAATATGCTGGTAGCATGCCTTCAGCATGGTGGTCCCTGTGAGTACGACTGGCTCCCGGACACAAAGAGCCTGTCCACGTGGCACAGTATCCCTACAATGGAGATGAGAGCGGAGCTATGACATCCTGGCCCTCCTAGCCTTTAGTTCACTCAAGTCACTGTTCCTGCTCCCATTCCTTGCTCACCAAGCAACTGACTAGAGCTAGACTTTCCATGCAGGTGGGACCTAGAGAAAGAGCTATGAATCAGCAAGCATAATTATTTTGCCCATCTGATAGCATCTGACCAATTACCATTATGAATAATTAAACTAGTACTCTGGCTTGTAACTGGGAGTCTCTGAATCGGCAAACAGGACTAGGGATCGGAGAGGCAGGTGCATGGCTTGGTGTAGTAACAGATTCAGTATCTCATACAAGAATATTATTTCGCCTCTCCCCCATTATAAAAGTGGTATGTGTTCATTATTTCTTTCTCCTCTCCACTTATTTTTGTTTCTAAAATCACTCATAATTTCAAACATCCAAAAACAATTACAACTAATTGTCAGGATGCTTCCTTCCAATCTACTTTCTATGCATATGGAAATAACATTCAGCAACTATTTCATTTCCTTTTTGTAAAAATGCAGTACTGATCTGCAACCTCAAATGACAAAATTTTTAATCAACTGTGTTGGAAAGAATTTTGGCTGGTTCTTCCATGCTGAACGAAAGAAAGAAAGAAACAAAGGGAGGGAGGAAGGAAGGAAGAAAGAAAGCAGAAAATTCAAAGGATGCTTGACTAAATTTCTAAATTGCAGTGAAAGAATCCATTTCTGCAACCTGATCAAGGAAGATTCCCTGCTCCCAAGACCTAGCCAAGACTTATGAGCATGAAGAACATCTAAAAAGTCTTTATGGGTAAAAGATTCCAATTATATTATAAAATATATATACTATATATATTATAAAAATATATATATTATAAAAGATATAAATAAGTTGGAGATATAAGGTACAGCATGGTAACTAGAATTAATAATACCGTATTGCATATTAGAAAGTTGCCATGAGAGTAGATCTTAAGAGAGTAGATCTTAAAAGTTCTTATTATAGCAAAAAAAAATTCTGTAATTATGTATGGTGACAAATGTTAATTAGGCTTTAGGGGTGACCAATTAAAAATATATACAAATATAAATTCTTATGTCATATACCTGAAACTAAAATAATGTTGTAAGTAAATTATATCTCAATAAAAGACAACAAAAAAGTTTTTATGGTAGCCAGTGGTAACCCCCAAAAACCTTAATCACCCAACCATATATTCTAGACATCATCTTTCTAAAGGAGCTCAAATTCTTTTTTTTTTTTTTTTAAAGATTTTATTTTATTTATTTATTTGACAGAGAGAAATCACAAGTAGATGGAGAAGCAGGCAGAGAGAGAGAGAGAGGGAAGCAGGCTCCCCGCTGAGCAGAGAGCCCGATGCGGGACTCGATCCCAGGACCCTGAGATCACGACCCGAGCCGAAGGCAGAGGCTTAACCCACTGAGCCACCCAGGCGCCCAAGGAGCTCAAATTCTTGTCTCTGGTAAAGATGCTTGTGTATGTGTGTGTGTGCGCACGTACATGCGCATATATCTGTGCACTCACACACACATGCACACACATGGTGATTTTCAAATTCTTTCATCCTTTCTTTCCACATTTAACCAGTCTCCTCTGCCATCAACTATTTGGTTATCCTGAAATACAAATCGTACAACAGCATCCAAATGAATGCTAGATCCTTTCCTTTAATTCATCAAATTTATTAAGTAATAAGTTGACTCCCAGAAGTGTTCAGCGCTCAATAAACGGGATATGTAACTACCAATGAAGTTATCAATGTAGTTTGCAATGTTTTTGGCTTTCCTACAATTTGAGAACCTTACTGTGATGTTTAAAAAAAAAAAAACAAAAAAAAAAAACAAAGAAAAGAAAAAGGAAAAGCAAAAAAAATGTCCCCACAGCCTTACTTTCTTTTTTTTTTTTTTTTTTTTAAAGATTTTATTTATTTATCAGAGAGAGAGGGGAGAGAGAGTGAGCACAGGCAGACAGAATGGCAGGCAGAGGCAGAGGGAGAAGCAGGCTCCCCGCTGAGCAAGGAGCCTGACGTGGGACTCGATCCCAGGACGCTGGGATCATGACCTGAGCCGAAGGCAGCTGCCTAACCAACTGAGCCACCCAGGCGTCCCAGCCTTACTTTCTTTAACACAAACTCCTCATCAGAAGCATTTAGGGTTGACACATCAAAAGAGCTTGCCTCATTCTCTGATGAGCTCGCAGAGAGCAGCACCTCCTGGGCGTCAAAGAACTCGGAGACAGACTCTGACATGGAGAGGCGGCTCTCGTTGGCTACCTGCTGTGACAGGGGGAGACTGACATGGATTTGCTCACCAGCCTATAGAGGACAGAAACATTTGGGTCATCGTTAGTCCCTTCAAAGAAAAGCTATTTGTTCAAATAAGACCATGACGT
Organism: Mustela nivalis; assembly: GCF_964662115.1. Lineage (NCBI taxonomy): Eukaryota > Metazoa > Chordata > Mammalia > Carnivora > Mustelidae > Mustela > Mustela nivalis. Next base: position 41,596,558 of record NC_139030.1, read on the forward strand.
ACTAGGCCAGACTTCTAGAGAAGTTCATATCATATGTTAAGAGTGGTGACCACAAGTAATTTTCACCTGCACTCATGACCATGGCCTAAATTTCCTTTTAATATGTCTAAAGCATCCAAAAGGCGTGGCTGAAAAATGATGGTACTGTGACTTGACTTCAAATCAATGCTCAGTGGATATTCAGTGGAGGTTAATAGCTTGAACCCCTATGAAGACCCTGAATTGACTATGGAGACAGGTTCACTTTCATATTCTTAGATCCATCATTACTAGCCATATTCTAACCAGTATGCTACATCTCAAGACATATTTGTAGAAACCGCTAGAAATATGCTAAGAAAACACTCCATAAAACTAAATGTTTGAGACAGAATATATAAAAGTCATTTTCCAACTTGGTCATGAACTTTAACCAATGAGATAAAGTATTAAACCTACGGCAAACTATAATTTTTATTCAGTAAGTGATACATATATACACACAGTATGGTAGTACAAATAAACACCAAATTGCAAAGATTCAAACTAAGACTGCTAACGATTTCTGAATGATGCAGTTGTAGAAATCCTCTGGATTCTGAGCAGTGGAGCAAGCATGAGTGTCACCAGATACCGTGTGTTGTGTGAAGGTGAGCGGACGTAGGTTCGACCACTTAAGTCAAAAAGAAGCTTGTCTTGGGATGGCATTTCCTAAGCAATTAGATGCCAGGACGTTGGCCCCTGTGGATTTCTAGTAAAATGTACGGTTTTCTGTAAATATGGCCGTCACACAAGTAAAACTCTCACCTTGTTCCATGTATCATATCACTGTATATAAAACTCCAATATTACTGTTGAAAAGTTTAAATTCCCATGGTTATAAAACAGTAATTTTATAAAGGGTTATAGACAGAATTATACACTAAGCCTGGCCCAAATACTGAATGTTCTCCTGTCCTTTGAGCATTACGTCAAAAATTCTCCTGAGCAATGGAGTGATCATCATAGCACCTACCTCAGAGGTCACTGGGAGTGTCGAATGTTGTCAGCACAATGCCCAGCACAGAGTAAGCTTTCACTTGACATGCGCTAGCTATTAATTCTCAACATCACTATTAGTGGCTGTAATTACATCACTAGTGTTACTTTAGTAAGGTTAGGTGATTTCTCCTAAGATAGGCTTTTTAAAATAAACCTTAAAAAAGCTATCATTTAGCACCTTCTCAGCTGAATATATTTTTCCCCCCACCATTTCATAGGCCGTCTGATGATAAGGAACATTTCCAATAAAGTCTGTGACAGACACGGAGAATTCACAAGCTGGAGTAGATATATAAACTAAATTATTCAGTAGCACTAGGTGAACACAGATAAAAGCACAAATAGAGACTGATCACTGAGAATAAATGATATTGAGCTCATGTACATCCTTCACTCCAAAGAACACCAAACTGTCAACAACACAGATATTTATGCAGAGAATCTTATTAACAGTGAAAGAACTGTATTAAAAAAAAAAACCCAAATATGTAGTTGATTTAGATGCTATAAAGTAAGTATTCTACATCCATTAAAAATGAGTCTTACCTCATCAGGGCTAGGAATAATATTTACACTGACAACCTGATCACAAATAATAGATTCTGAATGTATTCTGTTCAACCGACTTCTTAGCTCAGCATTCTGGTTGAGTGCCTTAAAATAACAAAAATTGCACATGTAATTTCAAGTTAATAAGCAAGCATAAAACAGAATAAGCACACAAATTCACAGCAGACAAGAGTCTATGATGTTCTTGGTTATAATTTTTGGAGTCAACACAGGCCAGATCCTACCCTTTAGAAGGAAATGAATGGCTCCAAATTAAGGTATTCATTTTTCATAAAATAAGAGCGCTACTTAGTAGGTTAGTGGGTTGAAAGAGTTCATGGATTTCATAAAAATGATTCATGGAATTTTCTCCCATCAGGCCCATTATTACATCCAAGCCCGGTCTACCACCACATATATATTATGTTTTACAGCCTGAGATAAAAACTGCTGATTCTTTTCATTTTGGGTTCTAGTTTCTAAAATTTGGGAGCTGTCTCCAAGCCAGGTAGAGACCTGAAAAATTATTTGGAAATGGAATGAACAATGAGCTGGCTTTAATTTATAGACTTACATTTTATTCCAGTGATAAAAGAGTTGTATTTTCAATTTCTAGGAGCACATGTACATGACGGTGCAGCAGAACTAATTCAAGTGCAGCCCAAAAGGTGTCTTCATTGAGCAGTGTAGACACGGACAAGGAACTAACTCCAAGTTTTCAGCATCATGATATCTGTTTCAGTAAAACGCTATCTGGTATATAACAAGTTAGGGCATGTGGCAAGAAGAGAACAGCTTTATATAAGCTTTACTTCCTCCAGGTGCCCTGTGGACAAAGGTGCTTGCATCCCATGGCTGCATGGGAACATGTTCCCTAATGTTAGATAGATATAGCAAACTGGAATTACATCAAGGATCAAAAGACATGTGAGAACAAAGCCCCATAAGAAGCTGGACAATTCCTTTCCTTTGCATTAAAATCAGCAGTGAGAAAGAAGATGGAGGTGGATGCCTTACTGGGTGGAAGAAAAATGTCAGGGCTGACAAAGGCATCTCCCCCAGGGAGCAGACATCCTGCTGTTCTTAAGATGCAGTGTATGGATGTAGTAATCCAATACACATATACAAATGTAACATAATAATTCTAACTCGTATCTATTGAAACAGTCAGGATAAACTACAAAGTGGCTAAACTCTCCACTGGCATTGAGGAGTACATAGTCCTTGGGGCACAGAACGGCCTCTCCTCTCTCCCTCCAACATGGTTTCTGCTTTTTAAGGAGAAAATTGTTCACTCACAGCTTTTGGCATTTGTTTAAAATTCTTTATAACCAGCTTCTAAAATATGTGTAAAATGTAACACACCTGATCCGGTAGGTTGTCAGGTATTGAGGGATGAAAAGGGGAGAGAGATCTTATAGTTGCTATGTTTATGGACTGAAGGATATACGTGCCTAGCTCCTTGGGAAAACAGAGATGTTATTTAGATAAGCTTATTTAGATAAGCAGTGATTACCCTTATAGTAAACAAGGCATGTACTTTAAAGGAAGAATCCTAATATCTTTCCATTCTGCAAAAGTGCTCAGGATCATCTTTCCCAGAGCAAAATCTCAAACACTTGGTAGGTGAAAAAACAAACGAACAAAAAAACAAACCACATTATCCCCCTCCTTTGTGGCCACTATACCTATGTGTATTTGTTTTTTCACCATTTCTTTGCCCATAAGTATGCTGAAAGTTGCCTTGTCTATTGAAATATCTGGAATCAGATATATTTCACATTTTACTATCTTTAAGGCGGGAGGCCTCTTGGGTGGGTCCTTAGAGGGCTTTAACTGCAGATTCACAGTCTTGATCTGAGAGTTTCAGATAACTTCAACCGAGGGCTTCTCCAAAGTGCCTGCGCTGTATGTGGGCACTGAAACAGAGTTAACAAAACAACGCCACAAAAACTCAGTGGCGAGGAGAAATAACAGTTTTCCTCAGAGTAGGCGTTTTTAACACAGCCTTGCGTTTTGTAAAGAAACTTATAGTACTGTTTGCTCCAGATAACTTCAGTGAAATTCCCATTTCAGCTCTTATCTCAACCAATTGTCACGAAATGCAATTGTGTCTACGGGCGTGTGTGGCACACACCATAACCTCTAGCCATACTAGCGATAGGAGATGAACTAAAAGTTCAAAAGGAAAATTTTATTAATAATACATATGCAGTGGTAGAAGAAGGTTGTCGTTCGATAGCCCCCAAAAGCATGTATATAAGTACTCTTCCAAGTCTGGCAGCCCCAGCGGCGGAAGGCGGAAGCAGGCAGACAACCGAGCGTGCAACGGTCCATTTCTGCACATTTTCCCTGGGTAGCTCCTCCTTTTGCCTTGATCATACAGACTGTTTCTGACGTTCGTGACAGCCAAGTGCCACGAGCTTTGTGGTATCATGCTCTCAGGCAGTGAGCAGGACCACATTTATTATTTCCCCTCCCTGAAACACAACTATTTTCTTTGTAATGATATAATGGAAATCTTGGGAACATGGAGGAATATAGGTAGGTTCTGTGGAAGGACACTATTAGCAATAGTTAATACAGAAGAGCCCGGATGATGGCAGAAATGACATTCAGAACGTACCCAAGGATCATGAACAGTGGAGAAGCAAGGAAAAAGGAGGGGCGTCATCAGCTACTCACACCAGCCAAGGAGCAAGAAAAGCTAAGAAGATGTGTCAGTAATGACATTGCTCTATGAGCAGCAGATGGGACCAAAGACCTAACAGGGAGGGAGCGCCACAGGAATTCTTGTGCTTGAATTCGTCACCAGGCAGATTCTAGGCTTATTCTCATTACTTGTTTGAGCTAGTGAGCTTGGACTCAGCACAAAACTCTCCACAAAGTGTGCTCAATTTCTCCATAGCTCATGTCCTTCAGACACATTCAAGTTTAATATATCCAAGAGACAAACCACACCTTCTCAATCTATAAAAGAAGTTACCATCTTGAGATCCTGAGTCAGAATAAATTGTCCAAATCCCCACCATCTTGGCTATTAACTACCACTATCCACCCTGGCAGATGGTGGGTGAAGATAACCTTGGATTGGGTGAGACTTGGACAGATACATTTTACTTGAACGGAACTGTGTGTTCTGGGAAGGAAACGTGGAAGCCTGAGGGCTGGGGAAGGATAGGAGACATATGGCAAGAGAGAATTATCAGAGACTTAAGACCTTTGGAGAAAAGCAAAACTGATTCAAAAGGATCAAGGAAATCACTACGGCAGCTGTGAAAGCTAGAGTGATCAAGAACCAAATCCTGGGAATCACTTAAAAATCACCTTCTTTTTTTAAATTTTAAAATAAGTACATACTACTACAGTATATATGCAAAATGCAAAAAGTAAAAAATATTTAAAAAATTCATAACTTACTATCGTATCAACCAATTGTTGGTATCTTGGTATATTTTTCTCTAGCCTTTTCCTATACATTTCCCACATCATTTAATGGGTGCATACTGGACATCTGTGTCTGCCACTTATTCTTTGTGTATAAACATTTATTTTATGTTGCAAACTTTGCACAAATATGACTTTGCATTTTTGCATAGCAAGTGATTATCTTCTATAATTGGACACTTCATGCTATTACTGATTTTTCCTAGAATAAATAATGCTGCCATGAATGTTTGTATGCATAGTGGATTTCTACATTCAGCATTACTTCCTCACACTAGAAATATCAGTCATGGGCTAAAGGGTCAAAGATAAGATCTTCTTAAGGCTTTAAGACATATGGCCAAATTATGTCCAAAATGACATCAATTTCAACTTACTGGATAGCTAGAAAGCGATGTAAATAATTCCGTGAAGAATATCTTCATCAGAACCAATTTTGCCATGTTTCAGGGAATTCAAAATCAGGAATACTCTTGGAAGTTTTATCCCGATAAATACCCCAGAATATTTATTTTGTGTATGTGAAATGTTGTAGACAGGAAGGATGGTAAAGGATTGGGATTTTAATTATGGTACTATGTGCCTTAAGCTGATTTTTTTACTTACATTTCCATATACTGTATTTCATTGATTCTAAATGAACATCTCCTCCTCCATTCAACATCTCTGAAGCACCATCAATTTCACTGAGTGCAGTCTGCTTTCTTTTTCACTAAGCCACATAATGATGGTACATCTAACTATCGATGGCATGTTGATTTAATGAAATATGGTAATTCTACCAGAAGTCAAGGGACACATTCTGCTGCTCACATTTATATGAACCCCAAACCCACTACATTTAGCTTAAGCTATGCATAGATTCTGGGGCCAGAGACCAAACTAGTAACAGTGTCAGAGGGTAATGTATTAAAGACAGACTCAAGTCAAGTCAAGTCTTTTATTATTATAGTAACCTGGGGTACTGAAGCTACCTTAGTCTTATCAGATACTATTTGATCGTGCAGTTCAGGATACTACATTAACGAGGATGTGAAATTGTAGCTGTGAGATAAAATAATTTATAAAGGGATCAAGAGCATACACAATGCCCTGTCTTACAGGTTCGAATCTAACATCTATGCTACCTCTCAGATGTAGAAGTTGCCTCTAAAGTTTCATGGAGATAAAATAACAGAATTATGTATGTCTTTGTATACACACAGATCGGGGAAGAAATATCACTTTAGAAGAGGAATTCATTATACTGCAGTCTTGTAAATTATTGCATGCCCAAGGCAGGTAACAATTATTCTGAGCAGGTAGTAAAGAATGCTAATTTCACGTATTTTATATGCTCTGTGTTAGAGCATATGGACAGACACAAGAACGTGAACATGGCCGTAATGCTGGGATGACACACAATAGGAAGCACTGAATTCTCTAGTGAATAGGATACAACAGACTGTCTTTAGAGTACCAAGTTATTTTTACATTTTTTGAGGGTAAAATTGAAGTTTCTGGTTTAAAAAAAATACACATGACAGCCAAAAAAACCCCACCACAAAACAACAAGAAAAACTCATAACAACTGAACAAAAATCTATTGAAGCTCTAAGTTTAGAGGTAAATAAATTACGTTTTGACATGACAGGGAAATACTTAATCTCTAAAATATAAAGCTGAGATAACTTTGCTTTATTTTATTTTTATTATGTTAGCATCAGGTCCTTCCTTGGAAACTGCTGCTGTCTACTCAGGCCCCATTCAAAGCTCAGTTCCTTCTGATCTGTGGCTCTGCTCTGAGGTCAGGAAACTCCCATTCTTCTGAACCTCCAGAACCCCAGAAATCTGCATCACCCACATGCTTCTCTGAATGGACCAGAGCATGGTCCGTCTAACTGTTTCCTTCGTAAATACTGCTCATCTCACTAATCAGATCATAAGCTTCCTGGGGACACGGTCAGGGTTACTTTTGTCTTGGTGTTTCAAATGTTGTACTACACCTAATATACAGTCAGTTGAATAAAATGCAATGAATAAATGAATGAACAAATGAATCACTTTTAAAAATTCTTCTTTACCATCATTTTTAATCTGGTGGCACAAACCAGATCTCTACTTCTTCTCTGTCTTAGCAAACAAACAAATAAAAGCAAGCAAGCAAGAAACAAATACAATTTTAAAACCGTAACAAAACTAAAAGGCAATCCATGGAATAGGAGAAGATAATTGCAAATGACATATCTGATAAAGGCTTAGTATCCAAAATATATAAAGAACTGATACAACTCAACACCCCCCAAACCAACAATCAAATTAAAAATGGGCAGAAGACATGAACATACATTTCTCCAAAGAAAACATACAGCTGGCTGACAAACACGTGAAAAGATGCTTATCATCACTTATCATCAGGTAAATGCAAATCAAAACCACAATGAACTATCACCTTCTACCTGTCAGAATGGCTAAAATAAAAAACGCAAGAAACAATAGGTGTTGGTGAGGACAGGGAGGAAAAGGAATCCTCTTGCACTGTTGGTGGGAATGCAAACTGGTATAGCTACTACGGAAAACAGTATGGGGCTTCCTCAAAAGTTAAAAATAGAAATACCATATGATTCAGCAATCTCACTACTGGGTATTTACTGCCCCCCCCCCCAAAGAAACATTAATTCAAAGGGATACATGCACCCCTATGTTTACTGCAGCATTATTTACAAATGCCAAGATATGGAAGCAGCCCAAGTGTCCATTATTTGATGAATAAAGAAGATGTGGTATACATATACATACATACGCACAACAGAATATTACTCAGCCATAAAAAGTAATGAAATCTTGCCATTTGCAACAACGTGGATGGAGCTAGAGTATAATGCTTAGCAAAATCAGTCAATCAGAGAAAGACAAATAGCATATAATTTCACTCATATATGGAATTTTAAAAACAAAACAGGGATGCCTGGGGGGCTCAGTCGGTTAAGCAGCTTCCTTTGGCTCAGGTCACGATTCCAGGGTCCTGGGATCGAGCCCCGCATCGCGCTCCTTGCTCAGCCGGGAGCCTGCTTCTTCCTCTTCCTGCCACTCCCCCTGCTCGTACTCTCTCTCTCACTCTCTCACAAATAAATAAATAAAATCTTTTAAAAAATGAATAAAAAAATAAAAAACAAAACAAGCAGAAGGAAAAAGAGAAAGAGACAAACCAAGAAACAGACTTAACTATAGAGTACAAAACGATGGTCACCAGAGGGGAATGGAGGAAAGAGGTGATGGGCATTAAGGACTTTATGATGAGCACCGGATGATAAAAATACAAACTTAAAAAAAAAAGTTTGTGCAAAGGAAATACAAAAGAAACAAACACCTTTTCTTATTTTTCTTAGTACAAGCGTATGCCACTAAGCCTCTATCATTTACTACACCTGAAGGAAACACTGCAACACTTAGGAGGGTAAGAGTATATTTTGCATGTTTCCAGGATGACATCTACGTGTTTACCCAACCATTATTTTGATCTTTCTGATTCATGATACTTTCAGAATAAGGATTCTGAAGATCAATTACCACAGACTGAGTATATGACATGAGGAGCCCAAGGCAAACCATTAAAATGTACTTATAAAAAAAGCCCTCTGCAGATGGGCACGACAGGTGCTACTTTGAGTGCTCATGCTCCCGAGTCCCCTGGTTGTGCCCCAGAAGCAGGATATGCACCTCAACTGACAGTGTTTTATGGTGAACACAGCAAGAGTGGCCCAGGTAACAATACTCAATAGCGTGAAACTTAACACTGAGGGTAAGCTGACAGTTCAGGTACATAAAACACGGTGAGACGGTTTGTCTATTTTTAGGGACTGAGGGAGACTACTCAAGCAGGAGCCGATCCACATGGAAAACCACTTACCCAGGATTTGCTCGCTCCTTCACTCTGATCCAAGGCACCAGGAAGTGAACAATATTTTATATAAACACTGAGTTCTCACACAAAATCACATAACAACATTGAATTCTCAAAAGACTTTTTAAAAGGGCATTTATAGACTAAAGGAAGGAAATACTTCAGAGGAAGTGCTTGGGGTAAAAAAGCATTAAGCGCAGTTTTAAAGGATTTTTATCAGAAATTTCAACTTTGATATACATAGGTATTTGATAAGTATTACAAAGATCAATATATGTTGAATAATATATAATGAATATATATTGAATAATATATTTTATGATGTACAATATATCCTGAAATATATGGGTCTTGCTGCAGGGAACATAACTTAGATAGGAAGAAAATTCTAAAAGTATAAAGCAGGAAAGAAAAAGTAGGTAAGAGTAAGCAATAATTCTCAACAGATGTGGTATAAGTTAAAAATATTAAGTGTGGAAGATCTAGTAAATTCTGTTGTATTTAACACTAGGTTAAATATATTCTGGAACATATTTTAGAAGTGTAAATCATGTATAAATGCTTGATTTGTCTTTTAAAAGGGGCGGTCTTATAAATGACGACTGAAAAGCATCAAAAGTATTCAGTTGGTCAAAAAACCACAATTATATGTTTACAAGCAAGTTTTGTTGATTTTTACTCTTACCTTGATCTATTTTGCAAGAAACAGTTAACTTCAACCTTAATTAAATTAATTAATTATTAAAGAATTTAAAAATTTAATCCCAACATTGTAATGTCTTGAGGGGGGTCGTTTCAGTTGAACATGCCATGCAAGACGGACCACCTCCGCCCCAATATTTTACCTTCCAGGATTAGGTATGCGCCCTGAGAGTGAAACAAACATTCTCTTTTACCTGAGACAGTGACTGTCGGAGCCGTGCCATCTGCGTGCTGTGGCCTTTATTGTGATCCTGCTCAGAAACCATCTGCTTAAGCTTCTCCTTCTCTATAGCTATGCTATTAAATGCAGACTTCAAAAGAGAATGCACTGGGTGGGGAAAAAAATGAGAAACAAAGATCAAATGGATCCAGGAAGAATATATAAAATTACAAATTTTTCAGCATTTTAACTCATGGGTAGACATTATCTGGAAGGAATATATTACAGTCTAGGTAGAAGTCAGCCTAACAACGGAATCTTCCAAAATACCTATACACAAAATGCATATGGTAACAGTAATTACTCAGAGTGAAAATTGAGGTATTTCATACCTGAAATGATTTAGAAGGCTAAGAAATATTGATATCAATTGATATCTTAAATATCAAGATTTAGAAAATTAATCTATAATTCCTAGAAGGAAAAGGCAACAGGTTTTCTTCTGTCATGGTTGATAAGAATATTTGAACAGTTCTGTGTATAGTGAATTCTCATGCAAATCATTTAGAACTATCCAGATATTATTTCCCCAAAGCAGGTACCCAAAAAGAGCATTTTATAAATTTTGCCAAAATAAAACAGGAAGCTGATTTAGAAGTCCTGACTAGTTCTCTTTGAGGTAGGAAATGATTTGGTCTTGAGAATAGCAACTGAATTGCTTTCTCAGCCAGGAACATCTTGATGTAAGCACTGCCTTCAAAGAGTAAAACTTCCAGGTTTAAGACGAATAAGTTCTGGACATCTAATGTACAGTTTGATGACAATAATTAGTAATACTGTATTATATACTTCAAAGTTAAGAGAATAGATCTTAAATGTCTTCACCACAAAAAAGAAATGGCAATTACATGACACGATGGAGGTGTTAGCTGATGCTATGGTGGTAATCATTTTGTCATATTTAAGCGTATCAAATCAACAGGTATATCTTAATCTTGTTAAATGTTATATGTTTATCATATCTCGAGAAAGCTATAAAAAACAAAATAAAACCACAGTAAAAACAACACTCCCTGCCCATTTCTGTGTACCCAATAACATACATTGGTAGAATCAGAGGTAGTCTTAAAGTCTGAAATGCAAGAAGGTTGGATTTCCAATTCCTATCTTTATAATAGCAGTTTCTATAATATGCAAAGTCTGCTAAACTAGGGATTTCCATAGTTGAGAACAGTTATTTTTAAAAGAAGTGGAAAATTTTAGCCAAAACACTGGCCTGAACGAAGAGGGGAAAAATGGTGGGATCACAAGGGACACACAATCTATTGATTTATGTGCCACATTCTAGTCATCATTGATTTAAAGGTACTAACTTGAAAGCTGGCATACATTAACCCCACTGGCCGTTCTAAAAGCAGACTCTCAGACATTTTAAAATCGTAATTCTTTCTAAAAAGTTTGCTCATAGTCATAGAAAAGCCCTTTTTTTTTTTTTTTAAGCACAGTTGGAAAGAAAATACATTGTTTCAACAGAGGCTTTAAAATCCTGTTGAAACATGGATTTCCTGAAAACCTCAGGATTGTCATCGAATACACAAAGCTTTCCTGGGGCCACTTTCTAATTTATTCATCTCCCTTGAGAGGCTGTTCTATACATACTTCATTCACACATTTGTTGTCTCATTCTGCCTGCTTCTAACACCGCCCCCTTGTCCCCCTGCCGTTAGAAGTAAACATTCCTGGCCGTAATCCTATGCTGTTATATAAAGAAAATAATACTGCTCTAGTCTAATGACATAATTAGTATCTGGCTAAGAAATATGATAAAAATATATCAGGAGCCTCAGTGGCTCAGTGGGTTAAAGCCTCTGCCTTCGGCTCAGGTCATGATCCCAGAGTCCTGGGATCAGCTGCGAATCAGGCTCTCTGCTCAGCAGGGAGCCTGCTTCCCTTCCTCCTCTCTCTGCCTGGTTCTCCTTACTTGTGATCTCTGTCTGTCAAATAAATAAACAAAATCTTAAAAAAAAAAAAAAAGATTAAAAAAAAATGTATCAGGAGTAAAATTGCAGGTGAAAGAGAGTTGGCCTTACAGAATCTCCACTGAGAAATCTTTAGAGGAAAAAATGGTAGGTGGAAGATGATTTAGCTTAATTGTTTATGATTACAGAATTAAAGAAATATCTGCTAGAACATCTTTGATGATGGTTTGAGAGAATGAAATTTTGTTGATTTCAACATTCCTAGAGATGTTCTCAGTGTATGCCCTGTCTTTTTCCTGACTCACCAGGCTCTTGAGCATTATGGGGGCACATGAGATGTTCCATTTACAACACATTTTCAAGAATATCTTATCATCTCTTACCAACAGCCTCAGGGTAAATAAATGTGACTATTTCACAATCAGATGTTAATGACTGAAAATTACAAAATGTGTATCTTTCTTCGAGATTATGCATTTTCAAAGGGAAATGCCTGGGAAGGTACTATCTTGAATCAAAACATGAATTTCAGCAACTGAAATTGAAATGCTATAGCAAAAGCGGGGCGGGGTGGTAATTTGGAACCCAGGCTCTTGGTAAACACAGACAGGACTGCTCAGTCCACCTACAAGCTACTACCTGCCTCTTATTTATTATACCCTGCTCTCTGTGGCTGATAACACCTGAACTTACACAACACGCCTTACTGGAAATTTAATATGGAAAAAGGGACACCCCCCCCCCCCCCCCCCCGCCGTGGCTCAATTACCTCTCCCCTCAAATCTGAACTGGCCCATGAAGCTCTGGCCAATAGAGGGCAGAGGAAGTGACACTGTGCCAAGTGAACAAAACTGGCAGCTTATCCACTCCCTTGGAGCTCTGAGCTGTCATGGAGAGGGACACAGCTGTGTGCACCCCTGCAGCCATCCCCCAACATGCCAGGAACCTGGGTGAAGCCACCTTGGATCTTTCAGCCCAGCCCAGCCTCCAGCCAAACAGCACCGAGCCCAGGCCACATCACACGACACAGGACTGAGCCTGAGCTATGATCAAGGAGTGTTATTTAATAAAGGAAGAGAACACTTGCCACTGAACTCCTTGCTAAGGATAACCCACAGTCTGTATTAAATGAGAACTAAGAGACACTGAAAAAGAAATGCTGAGTCACAGCGTCTGCTGGCCTGCCTAGGATAACCCTTTGTGTCTTTCCTTCTCTCTCCCCCCTTATGAGACTTTGTTTCTCCACTCAAAACTGTGAACCAAGAGGCAGGCATCACACCTCACTGCATTTTGTATCTAGGACTACGATCAGTATAGACACTTAGTCTTTCTACCACGACCACCTGGACAAGGATGGAAGGGTAAATGATAAACCTCTCACCAAAGAAGAGAGCGTCTGTAAAGGGCACCTGGTATTTGTCGTTACCTTTCTGTGCAATTAGACAAAATTCTTCTTGAAGCTTTGTATAATCTGTAGAACTTTCCAGAGGGTCAGTGAGGTGGCTAGGGGGAGTCTGAAATTCGATGTCTGCACAAAGGTTGGGGTTGGAGGAGTGCAAGCGGACTGGTGACATGGTAGCACTGAAAGGGACCTGAAAGGGGACAGCACAAATTAGGAAAGAACAACGGTACATCGGTCCACAGTCTGGCACACAGGAAAGATGGCGTCCCTTCTCCAAAATACTAGGTTCCTTTGTAATGACACACCCAGAGACACTTAGTGCCCATTTAGTTGGCAGGTGGTTGGGGTGGGAAGGAGTCTCAGTTCGGAAAGCAGATTTAGGACTGCTGTAGACTCCGCCAGCTTTTGCCTGCTATGGGAGAGAGGACTACAGAACGTCAGGCAAGAAAGACAGAATCCCCAGATAAGCTTTGCTCTGAACCCACAGTTGGAGCTAAAAAATCACCGGCAGGAAACAGTAGTTGGAACTCTTATAAAGTCTGGGTACTAGTGTCAGAGGACTTTTTATGCTCACAGAGTAGGAACTCACCAAACAGGTAAAAAATACAAGAAAGATTTACTTGCTCTGTGACCATGGGATAAAACATAAACAGGTTTAACAGTAAATATAATCATGGTTTAAAGAGACTCAATTAAATCTGAAATTGATTTATTAAAATATATTTGCAAATGAAATATATATGATATAAATTACTGTCATTTACCTTTGTTGTTACATACAACACTGGCACACATACGAACATGGCTTATGAAAGGGCCGGTATTGAAAAGCAGTAAGTAAAAAAAGTCATATTACTATAGATTTTCCCAAATGGCTGCAGATACTTTCTTGCCTGCCCTGAATCTGGGCTAGGCTTGTGATGGGTGGGGGTAAAGCACCATTCCCTCTCCTTCTAGAAGTTACCCCTGACCATTATAAATGCCATCGGCCAAACATTCCCAAAAAATGAGAACACCAATTCCTATTGTAAATCCGATTACCAGTAACCTCCCCTAGTTCTTACTGTACAGATGTTCCTTCAATTATCTTCAAGAATCACTCTTAAGACTCCTGCACAAGCTGAATTTTATATACATTAAGGGGTAATTCACACCTAGCTAGCAGGAGATATGCCTATCTGATGTAGATGTGTATCAGAACCACTTCCTTTTTTCTTTTTTTCCTATTTTGATAGAGCTTGAAACTTCCTGACAGAAGAAGAGAGAGCGAGTGGGGGAGGGGTGAGGAGTGGGGAGAGGGAGGGAGGGAGAGAAAGAACTGGAAAAGGGGCTTGTACTTATGTACTGAGGACACACAGGGTAGATGGAGGAGTTGGAGAGAACCAACAAATCCAGGCTGAACTGCAGTTTACGGACCTGGGTAAGGCAGCTGGGACTGGAGGGGCGCCCTTTGGATATAGCTTGGCCATAGCGGTGGTAAGGAGTTGTTATCTCAAAAGATATCCAAGGCTTACTGGGGAACAGTGAGCATGAAGCTTTCTCCCTAAATTCAGTTATGCTAAGCATGCTACTAGGTTATCCAAAGCATCTGGTACCTGGAGTCATCAAGTGGGTCTATCAGGTCCTCTGCAGGGACCTTGGTTACTCTGAAATGGGGACATGTCAACAACTTGTTTATCTCATCAGGATCAGAATTTTGGGCTACTCTAGAGAAGAGACACACAAGTGGCAGAGAAACCATTTGAGAAAACGAAGTCCTTGGTAGAATCCTGTCCAGGGAACTCTGTGATAATAATGACTGAGGTCTTCTGGAGGTCCCTATATAGGATCCAGATATATTCTGGAAGAATACTTGAGGATAGACAAAGGGAATTTCTGATCTTAACTCTGGTGATGCTAAATCTAGTCACAGCAGTGAGCCCTTAGCCTTTTGGAAGGGACACAGAGGATCCATGGGAAGGTTGGTGAAGACTAGAAAGTCATGGGGAGAAACTGTGACTTGAGGAAATGGGCAGATCAGGAAGTGTGCAGATTTAAGGATTTGATACGGTTTTTAAACACAAAGAACTAGAAGAGCATAAAAAGAAATGGTGGGTGTCTGGTAATGGGGAATGTAATGTGTTGAGGTTCACGGAAAAGGATTTTGCCTGCATTTAGTGCCCTCAACACTCCAAAGCCTGGCACGAAATAGGAGAGGAGGCATGGAGGCTGGGGGAGACCATGATGCAGTAGAGGCCCAGACATGCCAGTAAGGACCCAGACTCGTCCTTGAGATAATGGCCTATGAAAAGTTGGAATCAGACACAAGGAGGAAAAACACATGTTACACATTTATTTTTTGAACATAATGAAGTACAAATTAGCAATTAAAACAGTAAAACTGATCTTGTATATAACCCGCAGGGAAAGGGACTTGGAATGCTCCACTCAAACTGCAATCAGACAGCTCCCTGGGCAATTGAACCCAGTTTTTATATACTTCTGACTGAAAATGTTTATATTGTTACCATTTTTGTTAAGAGAAGTATATGGAATGGGTCATTTAAGTTGAAGAATTCATGAAATGAAATTGAGAATACAAATTGAGATGTGTTAATTTAATTGAATGCTTCATTCAATTAGAGTTATTTACTCAGTTTTTTGTTCATCAATTTGGGTACAATGGGATTAAAAAATGTAAGTCATAGCTAGGTCTTCTGTCCGTGATGGCTAGAGTGGGAGCTGTCCACAGTTCTCACTGTTAGCACTCGAGATTCCTCCATGTTGGATGCAGCCTTTACACCCCGCTTAGGAACAAAGTCCAAGGCTTCCCTGAAATCCTGTGCCAGGGAGGAAGCCTGATCTTGGAAGATTCTGATACTAATAACTGCAGCTCGGAATGGGGATGATAGGAGGTACTTTTAACACCTGTCTACAGAGAAGTTAAAAGAGAAACATGGATCAACAGTGGAACAGAGGCACCCAAATTTATTCAATGGTAGACATGAATGAGAAAGGGAACACACAAAAGCAGAGCTAAGAGAGATACTGAGCATATACGACGTACGGAGCCAGTGTGAAAAGTCTCCTGCTGCAATTTCTCTGTGTGATGTGTACAGGGATCCTTGTGTAGAGAACTAATTGCATTGGGACCCTCAATGTTCTTCTGTGGGAGAGGGGCCAGTGTGTCTTTTCCCAACCCCCTATTCTGTTGGGTCTGGCTGGTGTTGAGTGTGAGCCATTTGGGGTTCTAGTGCTAAGAATCCACAGAATCAATCTCTGAAACATCCGCTTTGGGTGCACTTTTCTTTGGGAGCAATCTCAGCTGCCCCAGATATTTGAGTGGGTCTCCTCCTCACTGGGGGAAAATAAGCAACTAGGAGTCATTTGCAATATTCTAGGTAAAAGGCACCGAGCTGTATTGGATGGGCACAAAATGCATGGGATAACTTAGTGTCGGGAAGGAGGAGGGTAGGAATTAAGAGGAACACTGCACCAAGAGAAATAGGGAGGCTGAGTTACCAGCGTCCAATCACTTGAGGTGTGAATGAAGGGGTGAGGGGGCCGGTGCTGCAAGTTCAAGGTCCTGCTACATGGTTTCATGCTTTGCTATGGAATTAAAGCTACAAATCCTACAGGGTTTAGAGTAACTCTTCCCTCTAGTTATTTCTGAATACATTATTAAATGTTGCCAACTTTTCTCATGAGATGCTTGGAATTACTGGAAGTTATTCTTAATCTCTGTGGTCACTGGAAGATGGGCATTAATACTCGCCTCTTTTAAAAGCTTTTTCTTTTCCACTTCCCATTTAAAAATAAATAAATATATGTATATACACACACACACATATATATATGTGTATATATATACCCATTCTGTTCAAATAGTTTTAATCCCATTTTTATTATATTCACTATATGTATCTACAATTAAAAAATGAAAACAGTAGAAACACAGTTGCTTCCTTGCATGCCTTCTTAGAAGTACATTATTTAAAGAAACATTCACAAAATGACTGATCTTTCCTTTCCATACTGTGATACTGTTCTCTGATAATGATCTGGATTTCTTAATATTATAAATGAAAGATTAAGAACTACTTAACTAATTTTACATGTCTCTATTGGCATAATCTGTTCCCATGTCAGTGTCACATGTTACACATACATGCATAAGGTAAACACTAATCATGATATCAATTTCATGAATTTGTTCAAGTGTTCACAAAACTGTGAGCTTAAGAATCCATTCCATAATAAACTCCAAGCCTCTGGTTCATTTCATAATCAAAGGCCATTCTCTCTCTCACAAAATCCAGCTAAGCAGTGAGATACCAAGCAAGGGTCAGTTTTTAACCAAAAGTAGAAAAGCAATAATCCTCTCATGAGTAGCCATTCTCTCACAATGCAAGCAAAACCTCTTCGTATTTTTCAGCAATTCTCGTCTTCAAGTATATTCCACCATAAGCAAGAGAGCAAAACGCTCGTTAATTCAGAAAATACTGTCTAATAGCCAAAAAAACTAACATCCGTAATTGCTATGAACTTAGTATTCTGCATTTTAAAAAGTTAACAGGGGGATATCATGATTAAGCAAATACTACGATTTGCTTTTATTCAGCAAAGGGTTCTTGTATTTGCACATTCTCTTGCCCATTGTGCATACACTGTTCACCATTCTAAACAGCTTCTACTCAATTTAAAATTGTGGTTATTTGCCTTGTCTGTTTCAACACTTGTTCTACCCTCCTAATAAACCTTAGATGTATAATAAACACCATTTAATTTGGTGGTTTTCTCCTTCCCACATTACATATTTTCTGACCTTCCATTCAATATTCTTTCCAGAAAATTTTTCCTTGCTAGATGTAATTTGGGTAGTCATTTAGAGATGACATCAAAATTCACCTTTTCTTACCCTCTCTTTTCTTTATTCTCACATCCTTTTCAAATAGTCATAATGCTACAAAAAAAAAAGCACAATTTTTGTCTGTAGTAACATGACTTTTCTTAGAAAAACAAATCAGTAAGCAGAGGTTCCAATATCAGTATGACAAAAAAAACTATATATATTTATGCATTACTTTAGGAACTTCCACACCACAGGGAGCCATACTCAGCTCTGCCACCTGGCATTTACAGTATCTCTTACACGGTCAGTGAAGAACGGGGCTAAGGGGTCATTTTCCACCGCAAACACGAATACGCGTGTGTGACACCTGCCATGCAGAGACAGCCAGACAACATGCGAAAGCTACGCCAGCACGGGAGGGAGCTACGGTCGAGACCGCCGCACACAGACAGCACCACGGGAACAGGGGAGGCGCCACTCGGACCAAGTTGCTCATTCTTATTCAATGTCCACTTGAGATTGAAATCCACTCACTGTTGTAGCCACTGCTGCTGCTAGCCTCTGCCGGCGCCGAGTGGTGCTGAACTGGCCCTTCGCAGATGGCCCTTCCTGACAGTGAATGAGAGAAGAGGAGGGAGGAGAGAGGGAGGGGTGGGGGAGGGGGGGGACGGGATGTGGGAGGGTGAAAGATAATCAGACAAGGGAAAGGGAGAGTTTTTAAGTGGAGTTGACTTTTCCCTAAATTGCGGCATTGAAAAGTTTCTCCCACTCACACTGGGAGAAAAGCTCACTGTCCTCGGTCCAGAACTCCAGACACTGATGTCTAGCTGCTGAATATGACCCCACCCCAAAAGGAAATGGGAAGTCAGGGATTGATATATAACAGCTTATGATCTTAAGTTAAATTAATATGTATATTGTTTCCTTCGTGTTATAGGTAATCAAAGGCATTCAATCAATGGGAGCAAAGATAAAAGTAAATTCAGGAAAAAAACAATTAAATAATGTGGCGCAGAGGCTAAAACAAACAAGCTGTAATGGCAGTCTCCCGTTAGCCAGGCAGAATTTTTTTTTTTTCTTGCTGGGAGGAAAAGTCCAGGGGGAAGGGTACCGGGAATCTTCAACATAACATTTATTCCCCGACTAGAAAGCTCTCCGGGATTCAACATTAGGAATGGTGTTGGGACTTTCAGGTTGGAGAATTTTCCAAGGAGGAAGCCAGTCTGCATAGCACAGGGGAAAGAGCATTCACTATGCTTAGTGTGTTGGGACAATGCCTGCAGAAATCAACTAGGGAAACCAGAAAGCAGAGATTTCATACAATGATGTGCACCTATGCAGAAACCAGCAGAGAAGCTGAGAGCTTTCTTTTTTGCCTCTTTTTTGGTAGACAGGATCATGGGATAATGACATTTCCTTCTAACTACTCAAGTTTCCATCTGGCCCTTTGACAGACCCTCCCTCTTCATGGTTGTGAATGGTAAGTTCAATTCCAATGAACTGAGACATACGTAGGGTCACCTAATAGTGCAGATTAAGCAAAAGCAGCACAACTGCTTTAGTCTTTTTGGAACAATGGAAAAATATTTTAAATTCTTAGAACTCTAATTCTCTTCAAAGTTTCCCCACAACATTCACATTTCTCTTCCACGTTCCTGTCTTCTGCATGCATTATGTAAATGTTTACTGTAGACACACATACATATATAATGTGTTTTCCACAAAAATTTTTCTGTACAAAATCCCTTCATGCTTAATGTAGTAAGTAAAAGGAGAAAGAACTTATTTTTCCCCTTCAGTATGATTTGAGCATCTGTGAGATCTAGGACAGCTATGCATGAATGATATCTGACTATGGTTCCTGCTATTGCCCATTCTTTCCAACAACTAGGGATCTAGTATTAATCTGTGCTATTCGTCTTGCAGGAAACCTAGCAGCTCTCTCATTCATAGCCACCCTTTAACAATCATTCCCTCTTGCCCTCCCCTACCTCATTGGAAACACAGTCAAACAGTTACTATGTAATGATGATAATGAGATTTTTATTAGAAGCAGAAATTTGAAATTTGGGAGAAAGTCTTTTTCTAAAAGGTAATCTCCAGAGAGCTTTCTAGGACCAATGCCTTCAATAAGTTACACGCAGATCTAAAATGTAACCTTCAAATCAATAACACACTAACCTGCATTAAGAATGAGCAATTAAACATATAGTACAACACGTTCTTCATTTCTACTCTCCTGGGGTCAATTTTTTAAATGATCCATTTTAAAGTTATTTCAAAATAAAAACTACGGCAGAATGCTGGATGCCAAGTTCACTTTAACAGTATCATTAAGGACAGCAGTCACAACAATAACCGCCAGGACCACCACAGGACAGTCTAGGCTCCTCCACAAATGCTGGTGTAACTCCAAGTTACCAGCAGCAGAGGGGATGAGCCACAGGCCGCTCACTGCAAAGCCTCTCAAGTTGGCCGCAACAATGACAGAGAGAAAGTGGCCCAGGCAGTGAGATGACTCTGGGCTCAAAACAAACACTTGGCACCATCAGATGGGACTCCTAGGGTCGAGGAGGGAAAAACCCGTGTATTGGGGGGGGGGGAGAACATAGTAGGTATGTTTAATCCACTAAGTAAAAATAAATGTGATGCCCTCGTATAAGGACAATAATGACAAATAAAGACATTTATATGGGTCATAGGCAACCCTGGCTCATTGTACAGATCTCCAGCCAAGTGTGCATGTTGAAGAAACTTCCAAGTAACTTCCCACTAAGAAAGAATGAGCACTCTAAGGGCTCTGTGACAGCCTGTTGGTTTGGGTGAGCAGAAAAGGTGCAGGGATTGTATCAAAGTCTACAGAATTCACCCTACAATACCTTTTGTTTCACCCGTCCAAGTGGAGGCAGGGAGTAATAAATAGTTCACTGCTGCCCCCAAGTCTACGGATCGCCACTTGGAGTTGGGATCACTTTCAAAAATTTAAAGTTTTCTTTGAGTGTGGGGAAGAGGTGATTTCGATTTCCCTCCAAAAGAACTGAACTAGAATCACAAGGGCCATCTTGTTACGCTTTGGCAAAACAAAAACCAAGCAAAAGAGCATAAATAAAAATTAAAAAAAAAAAAAAACTACCCAAATATTTGGCAGAAGTATGAACGAAAAGTATTTCCCTACTTTTTGAACAATCTTTTCTGATGACTCAAAAAAAGTCTCCCTAAACATTCCTCATATGGAAAAGCACAGCCTGTGACTAGAAGGGCTATTCTAGCTGCCATCTTTTCCCTCTGGAAACAACGGAGTGATATGAGGGCCACGGTGGACCTTGTAATCCCCGCAGGCCAGCCAGGGGCACAGCGCTCACGTTCCCGATGACCTGCCAGCCTGTTTGAGACAACAGCTGTGAACAGCAATCCATTCAGTGGCATACCTTATAAAAACGAGGCTGAATGAATATCTGTCCACAAATGTGTATGTTCTTAGAACGCTGGCCTCCTTCAATTATTTTTATAATTATTTTTTTCCTTAGCTATGATAACCATAGTTATCGTATTTTAAAAATCCCCAAAAAGCTAGACAATCACATGCCCCCCAAAAATGAAACTGCCAAAAGCACTTCTGCGTAAATTTCTGGGGAAGTCATTTGGCACAGTTGTCTCTATGGTATCAGTGTTCTGAAGAGAACACACAAAAACATACCTATTGAAGAAATGCTATAAATTGTGTTCACAGAATATAGACATTCTAACCAGAAAAACATGAATCTTTAGTGCTTATGGAATTTATTTCAAATATATTATGTTAGCAAGCAAAGCAAAGCAACAAAGAGTTTGTTATTTACACATTCAGAATTACAACACAAAGAACATCAATACAATCAGAATTAAAGAATTATTACGTATTCAGAAATTATTGCAGAATTCTGGAAAAGAGTTCCTTTTCCTTTGTATTAGAATGTAAATTGATTTATAGTGTAATAAAAAGAAAAGCAAAATCCTGAGTCTGATTTTGATTGTGCAGGGCAAGAATTTTTTTTTTTAATAACAGATAGCTAGGATCAGAATAGTAAACATTCTTATTTAAAGATCTGAAAGTAATATGATTTATGACATAAGAGGTTTCAGGTACTTACCATATTTCATATCATTGCAATGTACTAATGTAAAATTTCAAACTACTATAAAAATTTCAAACTGCTCATTTCAAAAAATAACTTATTTAAAATGAATTTCAAGTAAATTTGTCATGAGTCATTAAGACTTTCATAATTCAGATTTTTAAAAGTGATTGTTGATGGCCAAATTATATCTATTTTTGAAGAATCATATAATTTTAGAGTTGAAAGGGAATTCAGAGATCATTAAATTAACTCTATCACGTTACCCAGGAGCAAATGGAAGCCTAGAAAATTTAACAGAAATGCACAGGATTATACTGCCAGGAAATCACAGTTGATTAGCCAAGAACCTGAGTTTGCTGACTTTGAATCTTTTGCAGCCCTCATGCCTTTTTACTGATACATAAAATTTTGGACAAAGCTAATCATAAAAGGCTCTTTTGAGTGCCAGTACATATAAATGAGTGCTCATTACAACACACTGGATTTTTAGCCTGATTTTTAAGCTAATTTTTGGTTAAATTCTATTTTAACAGTTCAAAGGTGGTGAGAATGAAAATCCCACTATGTATCCTTTCAAATAACTTTAGCATTTTACAACTCAGTCTGTAAAACACTGGCTTTAAAGCAGGTCAGCCGCTTTAGACTTCTTAACCTCCACAAACTGATATATAAAGACTAATATCTTAAAGGCATACAAAAATATGAATGAAGGAAACATAAAGTCTGTACCTGTAGTTGTATTTTTGTATCTTTGCTGACACTTTTTGTTCTCCATCGTCTTGTGACCCGCTTGTCTTTCTTTGAAATATCTACACAGTTAGCCTACATTACACAAATAGTTAAAAGCGTCAAAGTATTAGTTGGTTAACACACATGATACAGATACAGACAAAGAGCCCAGCCAGTTAGTAAAGAATAGTTGTTAGCCCCCTAAAGCAAACCAGCCAGGAGAAAAAGTCCTATGTGATGTACAGTGGGCATTAAAAGTAGAAATAAGAACTTAATCATAAAATATATATTGTCTGCTCTACAAAAGGAAAACAGGATAAGAGATTTTTAGCATTTTTTTCCCCTACATAAAAAGATGGCAGCGGGGCTCCTAGCTGGCTCAGTGGGTTGAGTGGCTGACTTTCAATTTCAGCTCAGGTCATGATGGCAGAGTTGTGAGATCCAGACCCGGAGACAGGCTCTATCCTCAGCAGGGAGTCTGTTTGGGATTCTCTCTCTCTCTTCTCTCCTTCTACCTCTGCCCCTCTCCCCAACTAGCACATGTGTGCTCTCCCTCTCTCTCTCTCAAACAAATCTTTTAAAAAAAAGGATGGCAGTAATTCTGAGAGTATCTAAGTTATACCTTCAAAATCTCTCTCTTTATATATTTGTTATGTCTTCAGACCTATCAATTCTAATGCAATACACACATGGAAGAATAATTCAGATATTTATTTCTATTAGTTTGTACTTAAATGTGAAATATTTCAAAATAGACACCTTAACACAACAACACCAAGAATTCAAAAATATTAAGACTAACTCCAGAATATAAAAAAATCTGTGCTATAGTTCTTTCCCTTTAAATGTTACCTGAATATATTCATAAAACAATCCAGTAAAAATCCCGCATTAATGTTTTAAAGTCCTCTCGGTGATGTTTACCTGCATGTCAGTAAAGTTAGGTGCTGATTGAGTTCTCTGAAGTATTTCCAAATTTTGTAGGAGCTTGCTAAGTTCCACGAGGTTTGACTGGCAGTGTGCAAGGTCTAAGAAAAATCAGAAATAAGAATATGTTAGAACTGGGCAGGGATGGGCAGTGACGGTAACAAAAGACAACACAAATTATGGCAAGTATGATTAGGCAGATCCATGCTTATATAATGATGGTGCTGGCAAATGAAACAAAACAGACCCTTCTCTGGTTTAGAAACTTAAAAGCATTGATGATGATGATGACGGTGATTTTTTTAGAATTACAGGGTCACATTTTAATTCCTGAATTTTACAGTCCAGCATGAATATCACCACATGTATACAAATGATATAAAACAAAAACAGTGGTATTTTTAATACAAAATAAACATCTATTTTATGGAAAAACTGTATTTCATATCTACAAAGAAAGCCCACCTTTTTCAAACAATAGCCAAAATTAAAATTAACTACAAAATCTCCCAAACGGGGGAAACTGTTTCAGTTTAAGTTATTCCAGGAGAAATGGACCCATAACACATTATAAGGGTGGTCTGAAGATTGTAGCTGAATTCCTGTTTTTAGAGTTTTCTGCCCCCCTTCCCCCCTGATTATTAAATGAATTGAAAGCCTACCTACAAACTGAGAGCTAGCTATTACAATCTCAGTGACCTTGTGTGTTCTCACTTTCCTATTCAGGGGGCCCTTGTCGCATAGAAACCACACTCAAGGGAACTTCAGCAGTTTTATGGTTTTATTCTTAGGAGCCAGTTTACCTACTCCTACAATAGTTTACAAGGTTGATGCCTAGAATTTGGATGGAGTCAAAGTCAAGTTCAGAAAAATAAGATGGAATGCAAAGTCAAGCAGACAACTTCATCTATGATTTCTATCACTAACTATGTTGCAATGAATGATTTTTTTAAGATTTTATTTATTTACTTGAGAGAGAGACAGTGAGAGAGAGCATGAACGAGGAGAAGGTCAGAGAGAGAAGCAGACTCCCCATGGAGCTGGGAGCCGGATGCGGGACTCGATCCTGGGACTCCAGGATCATGACCTGAGCCGAAGGCAGTCGTCCAACCAACTGAGCCACCCAGGCGTCCCTGAATGATTTTTTAAAAAATCTTTGAGGGATGGGGCGCCTGGGTGGTTCAGTCAGTTAAACGTCTGCCTTCGGTTCAGGTCATGATGCCGGAGTCCTGGGATGGAGCCCCAAATCCAGCTCCCTGTTCAGTGAGGAGTCTGCTTCTCCCTCTCCCTCTTCCCCCTCCCCTTCATGTTCTCTCTCTCTAATAAAAAAAATGTTAAAAAAAAATTTATGAGGGCTGTTATACTAAACACAACCAAAGGTTCTCAGATTCCCTGGCCCAACAGCGTCAGAGTCACCCGGGCATGAAACACATTCTGTTTAAATTAATGTTTCATGAAGAAATAGCTTTTAATTTTATTTTTAATTTTTAGCTTTATTTATAATAAAATACCACTCTTAAAAATGAACTCTTAGTATATGAAAATTAAATATAGTCAAGAACATTGAGTTAGTTCTATTAAACAATTATCAAATATTTAGAACATGCCAGTAGTTATGTGATTACTTTTGCATGTGTACTGTTCATAAAGGGACGTAATAGGGCACGCCTATAAATCTATTATATATAAACAAGGTGGTTATAATATGTGGTCAGTTGGTAAAAATTTCATTTATATCATTTGTTTCTCATTAACTCTCAAGGATCTGAATTTTTACAGATACAGTATAGGCAGCAAAATATTGCTGTTAAATATGGCTAGGGGCTCATGGGTGGCTCAGTTGGTTAAGTGGGGCTGACTCTTGGTTTCGGCTCAGGTCATGACCTCAGGGACCTGGGATTGAGCCCTGTGTCAGGTTCCGTGCTCAGCGGGGAGTCTGCTTTTGGATTCTCTCTCTACCTCTCTTTCTCCCCCTCCTCCTGCTCGTGCTCTTTCTCTCAAATCAATCAATCAACCAATCCTGAAATATGGCTAAAGATAAGCTGGGCCAAATAATATAGGTAATTGCATTTGGGGGATTTTTGACTTTTTCATTGGATATAAAAATGGAGGAGTAACGGCTACAAGGATCTTTCCAGGACTCCCAATCACTGCATGCTCTGTGGAGAATAGGGTAGATGCAATTTCCAGGCCATACCCAGGTCCTCCCCACCCACCCCGCCCAAGGGATGGAGTCCCGGTGGGATGTTCAAGCACTACTTCTGTTCTTCCAAGAACTGTTGACGGCCAGTAGCCATTCCTTCAGAGAGGGAACCCAGTGGAGGTGGGAGGACTGTACTAATGAACACGGCACCTGCCACCACCCCCTCCACCTTCAGGGGAGGCCATGCCCTTGTGCCCGCTGAGCCCCCATCCTCTTCCCTAAGAAAACAAAGTCAAGTGGCTCAGAAGGGTAGAAAATACAGAGGATGAAAGGAAAGTTAGGAGGGAAGAAAGTCATGCAAAGAAAGAAAGAAAGGGGCGCCTAGGTGGCTCAGTCATTAAGCATCTGCCTTTGGCTCAGGTCATGATCCCAGAGTCCTGGGATCAAGCCCCACATCAGGCTCCCTGCTAGGCAGGAAGCCTGCTCTTCCCTCTCCCACTCCCCCTGTTTGTGTTCTCTCTTTCGCTATGTCTCTCTTTGTCAACTAAATAAATAAAATCTTAAGAAAGAAAGTGCCGGAAGGAGGGTTAGAGGGAAGAGAAGAAGGGAGATATGTTAGAAAGGGCCTACCTTTTAATTTGCATTTATTATTATTATCATTATTATTATTTTAAATATTTCTTTTTAAAAACGATTTTATTTATTTATTTGAGAGAGTGAATGAGAGAGAAAGAGCATGAGAACAGGGAGGGTCAGAGGGAGAAGCAGACTTCCTGCCAAGCAGGGAGCCTGATGTGGGACTCGATCCCGGGACTCCAGGATCATGACCTGAACCAAAGGCAGTCGCTTAACCAACTGAGCCACCCAGGTGCCCTATTATTATTATTTTAGAGAGAGACAGCAGGTGTGTGCATGATTGAGGCCGGGGGTGGGGGCGGCGGAGGGAAAGGGAGAGAGAGAATCTTAAGCAGGCTCCATACTTGGTCTCTGAGATCATGACCTGAGCTGAAATCAAGAGCCAGCCACTTAGCCCATTGATCCTTGTGGACACCTCTTAATTTTCATTTTAAAGAACAAAACTGTATCATAAGCCCCATGCTAATAGGGACATTATTTCACATTACCCATGCATCGAGACTTCTATCTAGTGACTATTACCTTCACGCTTCCTAATAAGTGTGACTAACATACACAAATGGTGTACACAAGTAGCACAGAAATCTGGAAACGGGGCTTCAAACCATCACAATAATATCCACCCTTTTCCTAACAGAATGGAAAGAGAACGTTGTAAATGAATTCATTCAAGGGCAAACAAACCAAAGTTAAGAGTCAGAAGACAAGGACTGATGTCCCGTTTCCCGGTGATGGGAGCATATACCTCTCTTCTTCCTGGCTTAGAGTGGCAACTGTGATGGTAGATGAGGACGTTCTGTGCGTACGGGTCATACCACGTGTGATCATGCTGCTAGGGCCTTCCCTTGAAGGAAGCCACACCTGTTCCCACCACTCCTATTGCTTGAAGTGCAGAAGAGATGAAATCCTTGGCAGGATTTTGCCACCTAAGTGTCTAGATGTGCATAAGGATTATAAAGATTTGCCAAAGGCAAGAAAAATATCTTTAAAAAAAAAAACCTCTAGAATTTCTTCAAATTAAGATGAAATCTAGCTTTAGAAATGGTGCAAAAAAGAAAAACTATGCCAAGAATAAAACTGCCGAGATAGTTTAGAACAGTGAACAATTTACTTATTTTTTAGCAATTTACTTATTTTCCCATCATGCCCTATCTTGTTCCAAAAAGAAACGAGTTGTCCAACTGTGGAATGGTTAAATAAATTAAGGTATAGCCAAAGTTAACCATTTATTATTTCATTTAGGTACGGCTGATGGAAGACCCTGTATACCCAGCATAGTTCTAAGTACAGGGACTATCACAACCAAGTAGGACTCGTGGAATTTAAATACTGGTAAAGATATGCAAACATTCTATATGTTAAACAATTATGTATGCATCTTCAATAGTGGCATAAAGAATACTAATTTAACATTTTGTCTCCTTGGGAGCCAAGCAATTCCCTTGCATACTTGAGGAGATCTGGATTGACAGAAGTTCAGATCTATGAATGGTTTACCACTCTGAGTATTAAAACTGTAAATCAGATATGCTATGAGTTCCAGAAGATGCTACGTGATGAGCTTCTGAAATACAAACTTCAATCGTGGGAACTCTCTATCAAACGGTCAGGAGAGACCAAAGAAAAGTGTCGTGGAAGTTTGGAAAATAGAGGTAGCATGGTTTGAAGTCATCAGACACACGTAAAGGAGACAGGGAAACCTTTTCTGGGTCTGGAGGACTGATGGAAAGGATTCAGCAAAAGTCAAAAGTGGAGAAGGTCAGAGGGGTGCCAAGGCTCAGACAAGGGAATATGCAAGGATGTTCAAGAAACAGCAAATAAGTTCTGTGGGGCCAGTGCAAAGCAAGGTTGAAAGGGTAGGTGGGGCCTGAGAGCTGGAAGGTGGATGTTAAGTGCCGGGCTAAGTAGTTTGGGCTCAAGCTGCAGAGCCCAAGGAGAACCACGTGAAGGCATTTTGCATAAAAGCTATTTAAGGAAATACCAGTCTTGAGGGAGCAGTCCGTAGTGGACAAAAGGCTGCCTTTGGGGTTAGTCAAACATCTCGCCCAGGGCAGCTGTGTAATCCTGGGCACATTCCCTAACCTGCACGCATTTTGCCTTCCTCATCTGCAAAGTAGGGAGGCATAATACACCTATGTCTCGTGGCTGAGTCCTGCTAACTGCTGGCCCAGAGCTGCAAACATGGTCAAGAGCAGCAATTTCCCATGAGCCTGTGAGAGACAGAGCAGCAGAGCAAGAGACTGAGTGGGGGAGTGCCAGCCGGGAGCTGCCGACCCACCAGAGGCTGGGTCTGAGTCAGGAGGCAGAGACTTGAGAGAAAGGGCAGATGAGGGCCTGGGGAAGGGGCGGGTATTTCTGGAGAAATAACAGAACTCTGTGGTGGCCGGATGAACAACACGGTGGGGAGATCAAAGATCCTCCGAGGTCTCGGGGTGGTTAGGACTGCAGCAATGACAAAAGCAGGGAAGCCCTGCAGCTGGGGCCATTTCAGGGAGGAGACAGAGGCTGGCTTCAGACAGGCCGAGGAGGGGGCACACCGGAGAGGACAGACAGACAGGGCCACCAGTAAGGAGAGGCGGTGGGAACGGAGCCGAGGCTGGATGCGGAGCTGAGATGGAGAGAGCTGTCGGCCTTTTTGAGAGGAATATGGAACCTATGCTCTGGAGTAAGACCGCCCATGCTTGGACCCTAGTGTCACTGTTGCTAGCTGTGTGAACTCGGTCAGGTGAGTGGATTTCCCTGTACCTACGTTCTCTCATCCATAAAATAGCCTTGAGAGGACTGAATGAGTCGCTGCATATAAAACACCCGCAAGAGTTCCTGTCGCATGGGGCCAGGTACCTGTGAGCCTCTGCTGTCCCCATCCTCCCCGCCATCACCATCACCATCACCACTGTATCAGCAAAACAGGGATCTTCTCAGTTGAAACTATGACCACGCCTGTCATCTCCAAAGTGCAGAACACAGTCCTTAGAATCTAGCTGGCCTGGGTTAGCCTGGCAGCCTGACAAGTATTTGCTATGTAACATGAGCTAGTCATTTCACTGAAGTATTGGGTTGCCCGTCTTTAAAAATAGGGTTCACAATCCTGCCTGTGTACTACCGTGAGGATTTACATAAAAACAGGGATGTAAAGTGGTCAGTTCAATATCTGGTCCGTAAGGAGCACCCAATCGACTACAGTCACTGTTACGGAAGCTGAAGGCAGAAGATTCAACCTTGATCATCTCCACAGCCAAGGCAACCAGAGGAGAATCCACTGAAACAGGAAAAAGAAGCTGAAGAAAAAGGGGAAAACTTCATGGGGCTTAAGGGAGAAGTCTCATTAGAGAAGGGGCCACGGGGCAGGTCAGAGAAAGAGGTCTGAGAACTGAGTGGAAATCAGACGGCACCCCGCTACCAAGAACGCCATCTTCATAGAGCCGGAAGGGCAAACATCATATTAGGGAGAGAAGCTGGAGGCTAGGGGCAGAGAGCAGAAGTGAATGAAAGAGAGAGGCTGTCCCCGGGAGAAGGGGGTAATTATTGCACTGAATGCTGAAGGAAACAGGAAGGCAGGACGGAGGACACAGGTGGAGTAGTCAGGATGGGGAGAAGGAGGAGCACCCCTGAGACAGGACAGAAGGCACAAGGGACAAGCCACAGAGCATTCTGAAGCACACAAAGACAAAGGCCTCCCTCGCTCCCCCACCAGCCAGGGGCTTTCCTGGCATCAGAGCCAATGTCTCTTCATTTTGGTCAGAAGAATGGATTTCGTCCCCACATGTGGTTCCAAATCTGCTCAGCAAAGCAGGCAGCCAGGCTCCATGCTGCGAGTGTGCACGAAGCGGCGAAAGTTAGAGGAGAGGCTGAGCTGTCGAGAACGGCAGCTGAGGCAAAAACCGCAGCATTTTAGGAAAGTGAAGGTCTGGCTTCTTTCCCCAACCTGAAGCCCATATACTTGAATGTCTGTGTGTTGTGTGACTACATTCATGTAAAACCCTCTTAATGGAAAGGCAGCTTTATGCTTAGAACATCCCTCTTAATATCATATTTTCACATAAAGATTGAATTTGGGGTGCAAACTCATTTGGGGTGCAAACTCAATGTCTACGGCATTTTGCTTAGCCCAAGGGCTAAGCAAAATGCCGTAGACATTGAGTTAATGCACACGCAGAGCAGAAAAAGAATATTTTTTGTGGTTGGGATCAATATGTATTGCCCACTTTCAATTTTCATTTATTTATAAAAATTTTATTTGTTTATTTGAGAAAGTGAGCAGGAGAAAGAGAGAGATAGCATAGAAGCAGGGACAGAGGGAGAGGGAAAAGCAGGCTCCCCACTGAGCAGGAAGCCCTACAAGGGGCCGATCCTCAGGACCCTGGTATCATGACCTGAGCCAAAGGCACACACTTAACCGACTGAGCCAAAGGCACACACTTAACCGACTGAGCCCTCAGAAAATTTCAATATTTCTAAGTGAGGACATAAGAAAGTACTCTAACATCTACTTTCACCATTATTTCATAAAGGAAAAAAAGACTGAATAAAAATCAGTTAAGCCCATAACTTCATAAAATAATTTAAAAAATTAAATCAATGTAGCAATATTAAACCCTTGCTATGCTATTCTTATTCTCTCAGTTTTGAAGGTCAAAGGAAAACTGTCTCCTAGAATGGATATGGTCTGTGGCAGTTTGGATCAAAATGCTCAGGCGAATTACAAGGGAGCAGCAAAGTTTCTAGAGAGCAAGAGGCTCAGAGATGGCAGGGAGAGGGCATGGTGTCTGAGTTCAGATTATTTAACAACGGACGCAGAATGGAACACCAGTGACAGGGAACTGTGGAGGACAGGTGCCATACACTTGTTCAAGGGCAAGACGAAGCAGCAAAGGAGGCAGCTGGAGAAGGGACCCGGCAACCGTGGAGAGCCGGATGGGGGCACTCTGGGGGCTGTGCTTGGCCATGGGATTGCCCCAAGTCTAGGGAGTGGGAAGCTCATGAAAAAAGAAGGGATCAAGTGGTGAGGTGAGCCTTCAGGGAGGAAGGGGGCTCAGGGCAGGGAAGGGCGGAAGCAGCTATCGCAGGGGTGAGAGTGGGAGAGAAGGCACAGGTAGGGGAAGCTGGGGTCACAGGAAGGGGCAGGGCCTTGTGTGGAAAAATAAGAACAAGGAAAGATGGAGGCCATCAAGGAGGCTGGAGGGGGCAAGGTGCAGCAGCCGTGCGATTCACCGCTCTCATTTTGGTTTTGTCGGCTTCTCCTGGGAGCCCAGCGGGGGAGAGACTAACCTTCCGCACACCTGTCCATTTCTTCCGAGTCCTGTAACCAGGCTGCCACTTTGCTCTGGCCTGTCGTGCAGGTCGCGGGGAGGCTGTTGCTGCACGGCAAAGGAGACTGCCATGGAAAGTTGTTTGGTGGCACCTACAATGAACAAAGCGGGGTGTACAGGTGAGCAGGTACCTGTATATTTAGGTGAGTTTTAAATTTTTTTGAGGTATCCTCAAAGTGACCTCAAAAAAGAGAGGAAGAAAGAGCACACTCGAAATCCGAAGGAAGCTTCTAGGCTAAACCTGTACATGCCCAGCGAAGCCCAAATTCATAAGGAGTGACACTCATTAAGCTCTCTCCACCACACAGGGAAGGGGACAAGGCTTAAGCAAGTATGTGAGAGCTCATCCTCCCAAGGGCATACCAGCTTGAGGAGTTTAACTGGCTCAGCAGGCCTTATCTGACATAGGGTCCTTACGCTGTACTTTCAACTCAGGATTGAAGGCCTTTCCTTCCCCAAATCTCTCTGCTCCCTTACCATCAGCTCAAGACCTCGTCAGCCACATGTGATTCCTAAATACATTACCCACCACCAAGCAACCCTGCAATGCTTTGAATGCATTTTAAAAACTGTAGTCTATAAAAAGGCAGTCTCAGCAAATTATTATTACCCACAGCTGATAGACTTTCCAGTAAAGGGATTTTATGTGATACAAAGTCGCAGGAGGTAAAGAGATCATACAGTGAGTTCAATGAACACTTAGTTGAAAGCAGAAGCTTACTTCTGAAAAAGCTGAAACAACTCTAAAACTCCATATTTGACTTTCACATTCAATTGTAATTGATCGTGTCTGTTCTAAATCATCACGAACCGAATGATACACATATTTAGCAAACCCAGACTTATTTATTACCCACATAGGGCCACAAACCAATTAGCCTTCAGGAGTCTCATAATTTGATGCTTAAAATGCAAGGCAAGGGATTAAAAAGCTCTCTTCATTCTTTATTGCATCTTGCGAAACATAATGGAAATCTTGCCCCGAGTTCCATCTTGGAAGTGTGTCGTTCATAACTCCAGCAACAGACCTTCTACGAAAACCAGAGTTGAAGGGCTTTCTTATTCCAAGGCAAACAGTGCAGAGGAACTGGTTTCAGTTCTCCATTCTCAGCTATCACCCAAGTTATTTAATAAATAACACAAGGGATGAAAATAATACATCTTTTATCAACAGTCTATGCTCAAAATGCCCACAGAAGCAGAAGAACCAAAGGATGAAACATTCAGATTTTTAAAATATCCATCTGGGCTATATTTCTTGTTTAGCTGGGATGAATCCGGGGATTCATTCTATTCTGTGGCGAGAATACAGGGGCCCAGGGAAACCAGAGGATGATCTTAGTCATCTTATGTGGGGTCCCTCAGTAAGTGCCCTATTTCCCACCCTCTGACCTCCTGGTTCCTTTTCACTTCAGAACTGGTTAGTAGTAGGGTTAAACCACTACCCTGTTCCTAGGAGGATGATCTTGATGGAACCGTCCTTAGCAAGGATATAACCAGAATGAAGTAAGGTTTAAGAGCCTTGGGAAATACAATTAATAGGATTTAACAAAAATTACTTAAGTAACTTCCATTGAAATACTGAAGAGTGAATATAAGAGTATTTCATTTCATCTGATTTGGCTGATCTTGAAGATTCCATGAGGTTTTTCAGTGTTATGCTAAGGAAACTTGGAATATATACAGTACATATATCCATAAGTAAGACAACAGAGAAGGGCAGAATCTTCACTGAAAGGTTCTTAAACCCAACTCCTGATGGTGGCCTGTTATTCACAGATGTCTGTGTTCTCAATGGCAGGTGCAAAGTGGCGGCTGGAACACCCCTGGTCATCACAATGTGGCTATGGTCCAGAAAACTTAATTACTGAATCAAAGGCAGAGACAGTGGTCACCCCGCCTCTTGTCTTCACCTTAGTTTTTTAACAGGGAACACCTCTAGCTTTTCAGCCACATAAAAAAATAAACTCTTAATGTAGCCCAAAAAACAGCTTCAGCCTCCCTTAATTTGGTACCTGGTGTAATGGGAAGGGCATGGATTTTGGAAAAGGGAGATGAGGATTCAGATTCTGGCTCAGCTGTTTCACAGCCAAGTCACTTCTGAAAACATTTTTTTTTTGTTTTTTGTTTTTTTAACTGTATCTGAGCTCGGGCTATATAAAGATTAGACATGAGTGAATGTCAAATGGTTAACACAGTGTCTCGCCATTCAGTCCACTATGTGTATTAAGGTCACATTCTCTAGCCAATTTACCCTAACCTCGTGAGGAAATTCAATGGTCTCTCTCTGGGTCTTGTAATATAGTACAGCTCCAGACAAGGAAGCAAGTTTCATTTTTAAAACTTTGTGGTCTTCTTATTACTACCCAGGAAGATACCAGTTTCTAGGGGCCAGTTAACCAAATGTTCACTCTACTTCCTAATATCCCTACAAAGTCATATAAAATTAGGATGTGGTCCATATGTACAAAGGACAAGTAATTGGTAACTCTCTTGGTGATCCACATTTCTACCTAATCTATAACTGTGATTAACTCTGATGCCTAGTGTCACTGTTGTCCTGAGGATTAGTTGACAAAATAAACCTTCTCTTCCCGGTTTGTCAAATGAGACCCAGTTATGTGCCTACATAATTGCCCAAGCAATTTCTGGGCTGATTTTCATATAACAAAGTCACACCTTTCCATCCACAACAGAAACATTAGCAGCTGGTGAGGATTCGGCAGTGGAGGTTGAAGGAAATATGTGAAAACTAGCATCTCTCGGTGACCTGACAATTTCATTTTGCCTGTACAATCGATGATGGCGGAGTTTGGAGACCCACGCATCAAACCAGTCCTGGGATTTCACCTGAAACAAAGAACAAGAAGAGACAGTAAGGGTGGAACCAATCTCCAATTTACCACTGGCACAGGCAAGTGAATTCCCCTGATAATGGCAGAGAAACTCTTCTCTGTTCTCAAACTATTGAAAAGTGACTTTACCTTCAAATGATAGATGTGCTCTTCTGTGTCAAGGTCTATTCTCCGAGCTTTCTTTTTAATTGACATGACCGAGAGTCCGACATCGATGCTTCCATGGACCTTCCCCTTTTGAATCTGAAGTCAGAAGACTAGTAAATAGGCTAGAAGGATATATGACTTTCTGTGTTTCTTTACTGAAGCGAGGGTAATGGAATCTTTAACTTATCTATGGGAGATGGAATACCACACCTCCTTTACAAAGAGAAAATGGTTTACATCCTTAATCTGAGAACAGCTGGAGCTGCTGTGACTTCCCACCAATTTTAACAAACAAGACTATTCATTTCTTTTCCTTTTTTCAATTTGTTTTTAGTAATCTCTACACCCAATGTGGGGCTTGAACTCATGACCCCAAGATCAAGAGTCACATGTTCTATCAACTGAGCCAGCCAGGTGCCCCAAGACTACGGGTTTCTGGCATAATTTACAATGCTAATTTTCATAATTCTAGATTGCACAGTTTATATCCCCCCAAAAGCTATGTTTAGTGGTTCCTAAAATAACTATGATCAATCTTTGACCTACAACCCAGAATATCCCCCAAGTAATCAACCAGAAGCCAGCTGCTGAGGCCGAACTGGGCAGCTGGGACTAAGAGCTCAGAGCAGTCGGTGCTTCCTCTGGTTGCCCTTGTCCGATCAAGGACACACGGCTGATTCGATGGAGGAGATGGGGACAAAACAGAACCCTGACTTATTTCCCTCTGCCACACTGACAAGACGGATGGTATCTTCCAGTTTTACATGCAAACAACTACTTCAAGAAGATAATTTATAATGATGTTAGTGAGTTAGGATTTCCAAGATAAAAGGATGTGTGAAACAGAAATGAAGTTCATAAGATCGGTTTCAAAAGGATATAGATAAGAACAAAGGTTGCTTTAAATCTCAAAATAAAGCACAGAAAGCATAGCTTATTGAGAGATGCAGGAAAAAAAATCTATTTGGGTTTTCTCTCCAAGACAGAAGGGGTCATTTTGTTAGTGCATCACATGTAGGTTTAACCTTCTGTTCTTAACGACATCCATGACAATTGTTAAATTAAATCTTCATGCTCCAGTTAGAGATTTTTATGCTAGCATGAGCACAAGCATAAAACACACCTTGCCTGGAACATGGAAGTCTGGGAGCTTGTTACATCTGACAGGCACACAAATGCACAAAGCTGGGAACTACGTCACAAGGCTTGCACAACGGTGGTGTTTACTCACTTTAAAACCATCTTTGAAACATGTCCTGCGTGCTACTTACATCGAGTGGTGCCTTTGAATACTTTAACATTCCATTATCCAGGACAAAAAAACGCTGCAAGAACCAAACAAGCCCGTTACCGGGTGCATTCTGAATCATATAGAACAGTCACAAGTGTGCGGCTAATGTGGTTTGGCATTTAGCAATCAGTATGTTTGATCATTTTCATGTATTTGAATTCAGTGCACCTGGTCATCATCGGTCACATTAACTGGTCAGGAAATCTGAGCTTGAATTTCGTCTCATCAGCCAACTAGGGTTTTGGGTTTTTTGCTTTATTGTTGTGGTGGTTTCATCATGGTTTTCCTCGGAGGGAGGGGGGCTGGGGGGCTAGAATCTCAGATCCTCAGCCATGACTTTCTGAATGAATCAAACTGGGGTGTTTTTGAAAGTAAGAAATGAGAAGAACTCAGTTGAGGTCACAGTGATTCTGTGAGGAGCTTCACCAGAGGGACTTTTTTTCACCCTGGATGTAAACTCCTACATTTCCCTGGATATCATGGAAAATTCCTGAAAATGCTCAAGTCTGGTACGGGAGTCGGTGAACTAGAAGGAGCTTTAGCAATATACTTGCATCTCCACTTAGCAAAATGCTTACATTTCACTTTTAGTATAAGATATTAAATATTGTTTCTGAGTTACTTTAAGAGCAAAAAAAATAAAAGAGAAAAAGATTTTTGGCAGTTTTTGTGTCCTCCAAGATGCTCCTGGTCCAGTCCAAATGAATCTAGCCATCATTGCTTCACAATCGCGCAGAAACCCTCTGCTGACTTCCTTTCCCGGGGCAATTCACAAGGGAAAGAACAGCTCTCAGAACCCAATTGAACAATGGGGTCCAGTGCTCTCCTATAGTCTCCACAGATGCAAGGAGTCTTTCTATTGTTGGAAAATTTCTCTGCTGGGAAGGTTTTATGCGATTCGGGAACACTTAGCTGCCGCGGTGGTAAGCAGTCAGGCTCAGGTACTACTCTGCACGGAACTCAGAGAAGGTCAGAAAAACCCCTTCAACACAGGTTCTAGGGCAATAAGTGAGCCTTGGAAGAAAGCATCTCCACAGCTGAAAAACACTTCATTACTCAATCACCCATGGCTTGGGCTATCAAATAGGCTATTACTTGAATAAATATCTGTGGCATTAGAGCCCAGGAGAACAGGCAATGCAAGTGAGAACCTCTTACTATTTACATAGAAAAGTGCTCAAAGGCATGGCCCAGAAAGAGTGGCTGTTAAACCACAGTCAGTCTGGCTGAGATGTGGACCTGAGAATGCGATCAATGAGCGATTCAGAGAGCATGGGTTTCTTTGACTTCTTTTTTCTCCTTTTCCATTTCTACCTATCAAAGAATGTGAGCGAGGATCATCTATTGTGTGATCACAGGGGAAGAGATTAGCAGGGCCACTGATTCGAGGAGCCGCAAAGTAATGAGGCCAGCATGAAAAACACAAGGTGATTCTAGGAAGGAGTATGACCAGGGGGCCAAAATCCAAGGAAGAATAAGGGTAGAGAGAAATTCCAGGTATTGGGATAATATTATGGCTTCACAGGAGACTGAGGAGGCTTCTGACAAGTGACAAGAAACACTAGTCAGAAACCTCTTGGACCTATTTTTACTTCACCCTCAGAGTCAGGGGACGGGGGCAACATTTTCCATCAATTAACTTTAAATCTTTCCCTTAAATGGCAAAAAAGCTATTTCCTAAGGACCCAGTGATTTCGGAGACAGTACTGGTGGTCTATCGAAGGGCTGATACTGAAAATGGAGGACAATTTTCTCCTTCTTAGCACTACAGTATTCTCCTTACTCAGGTAATTGCAACAGCGCAGTACCAAATACTTGCTCCATAATTAAAACTGGAAGACGGAGAAAGGATGTGGGGCAGGGGGAGAAGAACAAGCCACATCCTTCCGAGGGTGGTCAACAGACTTCCAAGATCAGTGACTGAGCATCTCCAGTTTGCACTGGTAACAATCATTCCAAGACTTCATCCTAAGGACTTACACAGACATTTGTGTGGGAGGATGGTCATCACAACACCATAACAGTAAAAAAGTCAGACATATCTTCCATGTCCAGCAATAGGAAATTGGTTCAATCATGGTGGAATATCTAACAAAAATCCATCCAATGGAACATATGTATACATTTAAAAACATATCTTTAATAAGCACATAGTCATATTATTATTGTTTAATATTCATATTATTTCTAAATGAAAAGCAGCAGAGTAGACAACATGTACAAGCTGGACATTAACTATCATGTAAAATATGTTTTCTCTGCATACCGATATTACAGATCTCAGTCTTAAATAGGTAGAATAGGAGGAAGCCTATACAGTTAAAAAAAAAAAATAGAAAGGCTGTAACAGTTACTTTATGCATACAAACATACTCTCTGATTTCCACCTAATGACACCAAATAAGATCCTCTCTAGGACAAAGACGATCTGAAGGTGAATACGATGAAAATGGTACCTTGTGCCAGCCTTTTAAAGGCCATTTTCTTTTCTTCAGCATAAAGCCTTCATGCTTGTCTGGTCTCTGGACATTGGTTTGGCCTATTTTCAGCCCTTCTATAATTTCCCAGCTGTCAGCTTCCTGAGAGAAAAGAAGAAAAACTAAATCACATGTTTTTCAGTGTTTGATGACACGGTCAAAGCGGACTCTTAAGTAGAAGCTGCTTTTGAAGGAACACCGGACGCACCAGGAGTATGATCCCCATCCTGGTGCAAAGTCTAACATTCGACACAGCGTTGTGCTGGTAAGTGAAGATAAAATGAGTTTCCAGGTAAACCTGGATGCTCACAGGCCCATCTGAGAGGGCTGGCCGCTGGACTTAGGGGCAGAATGGAGTTTTGATGTCATGCACTTGGAAGGTTTAAAATACATTTTTCCAGAGAGTTCATCTCTGGGCACCAAGCCACTTGAACAGTTGAAGGGAAGGCTGTTTTGATGACAAGTGTTCAATTAGTGCAGAGTCCCGGCCTTCTGTGCAAAATGGAAAGGCCACAGTGTTCTGAGTGGCCCATTACCTACTCGACTAGAGGTGGTGCCGTGGGCTGCATGCATTTCAGAGCTCACAGGACGTGCCCTGCTAACCACAACCCCCAGAAGTCCATGCTTTTGAAGACACGCATCCTGAGAAACACGCATGCTTAGGAGCCCACGGAAAGAGCACCAGATCTCAGGCCAGAAATCTGGGATCCTAGAGGCTACATGATCATCCTCCTTTGTTAAAAACAGACCAAATCATGGTTTCTTCTTTTAAAGATGCGTTCTGTTTGTCTATGATGTCTACATTTTTTAATGAGCTGTCAACATTTAAAAGTCAGAAGATTTCAGATGTAAAAAACATCTGAATTTTGGGGCACCTGGGTGGCTCAGTAGGTTAAGCAACTGCTTTTGGCTCAGGTCATGATCCCGAGGTCCGGAGATCAAGCCCTGCATCGGGATCCCTGCTCAGTGGGGAGCCTGCTTCTCCTTCTCCCTTTGCCTGCCACTCTGCCTACTTGTGCTCTCTCTCTGTCAAATAAGTAAATAAATAAAATATTTTTTTTTAAAAAATCTGAATTTTGAGTGTCTTATTCAAGTCTATGAGATCTGACAGCACTGGCCCTGCCACGAGGGAAGTCGTCAGCTTGTCACAGTGCCCTTTGGGCCTGTCTCCATGTTAGATACGTGGCCCCTAGCAGCATTCCAGGTTTTCAGATCACTGGACCAGGTGATTCCTAAGGGCCTTTGCAGCTCCAAAGTAACTGCAGACCCGACCATCACTGATATTCTAGATCTCAGGCATGTGATGCAATGGGGCAGCAGAGGCAGGAGCAACAAGGTCACACCCCACACACAACGACTCCAACCCCTCCCACCGCACAGGGAAGCCCAGTCTCTCAGAATAACTGCTCGGCGGGCTCAGCTTCGGAAAGCTGGGTGTAGCGCCATCAGGAGGGCAGGGCTCTCTGAGGAATGCCCCATCTCAAACTGACTTGGGAAACTGCCTTCCAAAGAGATACAGTCTATTAGGAATCATCCTTCAACCACAGACCAGAGGCTTCAACAGGAATGGCTGATGCATTCCACCTCAGGGCCGATGGGCCTGCTGGTGCAAAGGTCTAGGTGGCGACTGCCCAGAACCTGCTGAAGAGCCATGAGGCTCTGACAAGGCCCAGAGGCACAGGTGCCATGACCAGTTACTGACGCTGGCCCTGGGGCTGGGAAGGGAGGGGCTGAGAGAGTTACCTACCATTCCCCTTTTCCTTTTTCCCTCCCTTCTAGGGGGGGTTTCCCTCCCAGAAACCCCTTACCCTAGGGCCAAGTCACATCTCTGTTTAAGGTCAAGTAGGTATAAACGGGGGTGTGCTTTTTCACAGTAAGTTATGTTTCTAGGACATGCAGCTGAACATTGCTTCATTCTAGCATCACTAAGCCTAGAAGACACTCCTGGCTTATAAAAAGCCCTCTCACTCAACATCGTCCCTCTGTTCTTCCAAATCCAACTCTAAATGCTCCCTCCACTGGACAAAGAAAACCAATCTGAGACCAGTGCCATTTGTTAGTCTACTTGGTCATCCATGAGGGGTCCCCTGTGAATGAACTATTTACTTTACAAAAACACACTTACTGGTATCCACATATCAGCCTTAAGAACCTTTACAGTATTTGTAAGTGTCTCCTTACACACAGCCCAAGAAATAATTTTCTACTTGAAGATGACACTGTCAGAAACTGTGATTGAGCTGGTCAAAACTGTTAATTAGATACAGCAATTTATTTA
The DNA here is from genome assembly GCF_964662115.1 of Mustela nivalis. Taxonomy (NCBI): domain Eukaryota; kingdom Metazoa; phylum Chordata; class Mammalia; order Carnivora; family Mustelidae; genus Mustela; species Mustela nivalis. Next base: position 41,637,441 of record NC_139030.1, read on the forward strand.
TTTATTTATTTTAAGAGAAAGAGAGTGCATGAGCAGGGAGGGAGGGGTAAAGGGAGACAGAGAGAGAGAATCCCAAGCAGGCTCCATGCCCAGTGTGGAGCTCCATGCAGGGTTTGATCTCGTGTCCCTGAGATCATGACCTGAGCCAAATTCATGAGTTGGATGTTTAATCAACTGAGCTACTCGGGCACTGCTAGATATAGTAAGTTTTTAAATAATATTTCTGATGAGACAATTTCAGGCTATATACCATGTTTTTTTGGACAATACTAGTACAGGTGGCATTCTGGTCCAGAGCACAAAGTAGGGTGCTCTGGTATTCCCATTTTAAAATACTGAACTGGAACTCAACAAATCAGCATTGTTTATGAATGTTAGAATAATTAAAGAAAATACTAGGTTCTACTACCACCAGAAAAGTAAATTAAAATTTTCATAAAAATGAAAGCTTTCTACTGATTTCTTTTTTTTTTTTTTAAAGATTTTATTTATTTATTTGACAGAGAGAAATCACAAGTAGATGGAGAGGCAGGCAGAGAGAGAGAGAGGGAAGCAGGTCCCTCGCTTGAGCAGAGAGCCCGATGCAGGACTCGATCCCAGGACCCTGAGATCATGACCCGAGCCGAAGGCAGCGGCTTAACCCACTGAGCCACCCAGGCGCCCTCTACTGATTTCTTTTTAAAAGTTTGATACAATCAAGTAGTTAAAGAAAACTCTATATGTGTAAATATATTCATTAGAGTTTTCTGTTCTTAGATAGCAGCTGTATTTAATGACATTTCTATTTTTAGTAGCCCTATCCATGGATAGCATCTCTAGAACAACATTTTCATTTTAAGCTAGATCTTATTTGAAGGCTAGTATTCATCTTTGACTTATTCTGTGTGTGTGTATGATGTGCGTATATATGTGATATGTGTGTGTATATACAGAATGTGTATATACATCTTTTATACTTATATATGTATATATATTTATATATGGTGTGTGTGTGTGTGTGTTGAAGAATACACTGGAAAACTTGTAAAATGGAAGTATTTAATAAATATAGTGCTTTTTGGATTTTTTCCTAATTAAACACGGACTATAATACCAACTTATTGCTATGGTGCTATGGCTACTGATTTCTATCACATAGGTTTTTTTTTTAATTTAACTACAGAGGAGGGAAAAAAAGGGATGAGATAGAAAAGGCAAGAAATTAAAATGTATTTTTAAAGAGAAATGCAGTAGCTCCAAACAAATAACTCCATTTGCTCTAATCCAATGTTACTAAAGCCAAAGGAAATTGAAAAGAATCCTAATACAGTTCTTACCGTTAAATAAGCTGTCAAACTGACAAAGAGGCAAGGAGGTGAATCCAGAGCAAACAACATTCTCCCTATTTCAATTATAATGCTGATGAGAGTGCTGTAAATAAGGCGTGTAAGATATGGAAACCGCCCATCTCCGTACTTACTACCACCCACCTCTATGCCTAGTAGACTAGGTTGACCTCAAGAAAGTTAATATCACTTTCTGAAAACTGAAGAATTTTTTTGTTATTTCAACTGATCCTAATTTTCTGTTTTAAAGTCTCCAATTTTTGTTGGTTTACTTAAAATAGAAACAGAGTCAAAAGCCCTAATGTGATCATATCAGGACCGGAGTCAGATACACAAGCATTTTTGCTGTTCCAGAAATACGCTTTTTATCTAATAATAACTAAAAAGAGAAAGTTATCTGATAACAGCCCCTAGTCTGCTCAACAGAGACATTTCCTTTCTCCAGAGTCTCTCTAGATGCAGGACAGCCGGGGGCAGGTGGTCTGGGAATGTGCTGCCGAAGGTGTAAACACCAAACAAAGGAGGTCAACAGATCCTGAGTCAGGACACTGCGTACTTCAGTGTTGTTCCACCACCCACCGGGGCCCAGGAAGCCTGTCTTCTTGCCAATGGACTGAGAGAGGGTGAGGTGCTATGGTCCCTGGAAGGGATGGGACCCTCTGATTTCATGAGGCCCCCGGAGATACGGTACCTATGAAGATAAAACCCACCGCAACAAGAGTAGCAGTCCTAGAGCAGGATCCACGGAGGATAACGGGAAGCGGATGCTGTTGGAGCCCGACCCAGATGCCCCCATCAGGCCAGCGGATCCTGCCCCAGTTGCCTGGGCGAGAATCTCCCTCCTCCACAGCTGCGGCATTTACAGCTCAGCCTCTCCCTCCCTCAAGACTCTCACCTACTGAAGGACACAAGAGTACAAACAGCCGAGGGAACAAAAAGTCCCTGCCTCAGGATGACAGCAAATCTGTGGTCCAATCCATGCTCCAGGGCTCACCCAGGGAACAGGGTCCAGGGGGAACTCCAGCGCAAACCCCTTCCCGCACTGCCCTCGCCTCTTCGCTTCTCCTTGCTCCCGAGGGCTCTCCCTCAATAAATCACAAACCGCCTACGCCAAGTCCCCCTTCTAGACGACCCGATGTAAGACAGAAGGTAAGCTAAAGTAAGAGATGTCGTAAGCACAGCCATAGGCTGGGGCAGAGGAGGCATGGTGGAGGGAGGAGCAGCCTTTGAAGGAGTCCTGGGGGCCTGGCTTAGAAGAGTAGGAGTTTGGGGTGCCTGGGTGGCTCAGTGGGTTAAGCCTCTGCCTTTGGCTCAGGTCATGATCTCAGGATCCTGGGATTGAGTCCCGCATCAGGCTCTCTGCCCCACAGGGAGCCTGCTTCCTCCTCTCTCTCTCTCTGCCTGCCTCTCCGCCTACTTGTGATCTCTCTGTCAAATAAATAAATAAAAATCTGTTAAAAAAAAAAAAAAGTAGGAATTTTAGCAAGGCACAGGAGAGACTCCAGAAGGAGCAGACATGCCGCACTGCAGGAGAGCAAGAGCACGGCCAGGATCAGGAACTGTGCGCAAACGGACGTAGCCAGAGTATACAGTCAGACGCCAAGGATGCTAGCGGTGCACGTGGTGGGAGACGAGGGACCAGAGAAAGCCTCGTGGGCATCTGCTCTTTATTACTGTTCTTATACTAGACCGCTAGTTTATTACACGAGGATAAAACTCGGGAAGAGCTGGACGGAAGAGTCACAGAGGGCAACTCTCGGCACGGGGTGCGGAGCTTCCATGCCCTCAGCTTCCGTGCCCTCTGCAGGGGTGGCAATCCCCCAGGGCCTCCCTGTGCTCAACAACCAGAAAGCTCCTCCTGATCTGTGCTTTTTTTTTTTTTTTTTAAAGATTTTATTATTTATTTTATTTGACAGACAGAGATCACAAGTAGGCAGAGAGGCAGACAGAGAGAGAGAGGAGGAAGCAGGCTCCCTGCTGAGCAGAAAGCCCGATAAGGGGCACGATCCCAGTTGGATCATGACCTGAGCCAAAGGCAGAGGCTTTAACCCACTGAGCCACCCAGGCGCCCCCTGATCTGTGCTTTTAATACCAGCATCTCTCCTTTCTGTTTCTGCGTGTCCGTCTCAGAGGTCTCCTGTCACCGTGTATCTCCCACCATCCTGGTTTCTGGCACACACGTCACGGCTATCTGACTCTGGACAGCTAACTTAGTGATGCCCCAAGTCTCAGTTTTCCTTCTCAGCAAAATGAGAAGAACATTGGTAGTCACTTCGTTGAGGAGGCTGATGTTGGAAAAGAGTGTCTGTACTGATCCAATGCCTGGGACAAAGGAGATGCTCAAGAAATGTGAGCTGCCTTGCCTACTGCCTCAGTATTTACTTCTCTCTCTCCACTAGCTGCCTGTGAGAGAGAACTGATGTTTTCAAAGAGATGACTAGTTGTAGTTACCAGGTAGGCATTCTCTCTGTTTGCCGTTCAAATAGAAATCAGATCATCTTCTCTTTCTCTCTAAATTATTTTTTAAGTTTGATAACCCCCTTTCCTTAGTTCTGCAGTCTACTCCAGTCCAGTACCACAAACTTTATAACTTGCAATGTCTTCCAAACATAAAGAGCACAAGCATATATATTCCATACCATGAAGTATGTTCTTTCCTTAAAGGATTCTGTTTAGCATGGGATAAGCGAAGTGGAAGAACCAGTGATAAATATTTCAAAGTCCTTTTGGGGAAATAAAGTGCTAGTTTTATATTTCCATTCCAAATCCCCAAGCATTCTATTCTCTGAGTTTCTCCAGAAGAGAGGCAGCCCACTGAAGAAAACTGCAGGGAGTAGAGCAAGGGGTAGGGATGAATAGGATAGCATCTCCTCAACTTTTCTTTACGAAAAGTTTTCGTAAAAAATTTGTTTGAGACACAAATGAATTTAGATGTCTTCCCAGTCTAAGAAAGAGAAGGCTTCTGAAGGGAGGGAATGCTGGGTTCCATTAAACAAAAGAGGTTTTCATCAGTAGCCTGCGGTGTTCTCCTCAGAGCTCACAGAAAGGAAGGCCTGGGACTCTGAATGTCCAACAGCCCCTCCAGGCAGGTGCTACTGGACCTACAGCGGGGCTAGAACTGAAATAGTCTTAAGTCTGAATCCCTGCCCTGCCACTGAACAGCTTTTTCAGACTTTGAGCAAGTTCCTCATTCTCGGTTTCCATATTGTAAACGTAATAGATACCTACAGTGCACGGAGCTGTTAACAAGGGTTCTGTTCAATGGGATCGTGTATTTAAGCACCTGGCACCTTTCCTGGGGATAATCATGTACACAGGCAATCATGATAGCTCTTGCTGCTGTTGTTAGTACTGTGATTTTTTGCTGGGCCCAGTGATTTTTTTTTTTATTAGCTTGATGTAGAAATAGCTGCTCATGTCTCCAACAGGAGAATGACCATGGTTTCTCTTCATTTAAACTAAAGAGTATTTCGGATCTTTGTAGTCCTGCAATTCCCAGCAAAATATACTTTAATCTGTTCCTCCCCCACACCGGGCAGAGAAAGTCAACATACTGGAGATAGAAAGATGTGGCAGCAGAGGCCCATGGGAGGAATCCCAGCTACCCTAAGGGAAGTCAGGTGGAAGGCCTGTTTATAGTCCTGCTGGCCCCAGAGCAGGCATCACGCCATCCTAGAAAGCATCACATCCCATCACTGACCTTGGAAAGGGGGACCGGCTCTGGTTCTAGCAACTGCCGACTGACAGAGGGCTCTGTGCTGGAGGAAGCAGTCCTCTCTAGGACGTGGATACTCTGAAAATACATGGAAATACAGCCCAGCATTAGACAATCCATTTTTTATGCAGAAGGACCTGGAGGAGAGATCACGTGGATCATAGTAAGAACAGTGAACCACATTAACAATGGCAAGATCCTGAGGAGACCAAAGGCAACAGTAACAGAAAAATGTCAGCACAGGATTTGGTTTCTCCCTCTTATGCCTATGTTGTTCAGTTCCTGCTGGAGGGCTGGTTCCGGGCTTGGAGAAAAGTTCAGAGATCAACAGATTTAAAAAACCACAGAGCATGTCTCAACATATGTATAACTTTATGAGAATGTACATCTACCACTCAGTCTTACATAAATGTATTTGCTTACCTCTCCAAGGGCAACAGACAAAAAGGAAGGACTGTATCAAAAAAACCTCTGAGCTTTAACACCATTTAAGTCTCTAGATCTGCTTATAATTCTTATGAAATAATTATAATTGTAATATCTTACAATACTTTTTAAATGCACAGAGAAGAAAATAGTTCATCAAATACAATAAACAGTAGCCTGTGTTTTACAGAAGATGAAAAGCACTCACAGATCAGTAAGATAGCATTCCAACAGAAAAATAGGCAAAGTGCATGAACAGGCAACTCATGCAGAACATTTGAAAAGACATTCAACCTCAACCTCAGAAGTAGTCAAAGAAAAGAAAACCAAACTAACAATGATTTTTTTTTTAAAGATTTTATTTATTTATTTGACAGAGAGAAATCACAAGTAGATAGAGAAGCAAGCAGAGAGAGAGAGGGGGGAAGCAGGCTCCCTGCTGAGCAGAGAGCCTGATGCGGGACTCGATCCCAGGACCCTGAGATCATGACCTGAGCCGAAGGCAGCGGCTTAACCCACTGAGCCACCCAGGAGCCCTAACAATGATTTTTTTAACCATCAGATTCAAAAATGGATCAGCTGGGGCAAACAGAGTTTGATTAAATCAGGTATAACCGAAGTAAGATTAAATCAGGTATAATCTTTCTAGGAGTCATTTTATTACGAAGTCTTTGGACAAAGAAGAACATGCCTCATTGACCCAGCAATCCCACAGCTAAATCTTTACCCTAAGGAAATCAGACTGGTATACAAAGATACAAGGACAGATAGTTTACTAAAGTATTATTTTGTCGTAGTAAAAAAATACCTAATTCATGTGACTTTTAAGGGGGTTCCGTGAAATGATCTTAAATGACAATATGACTGATATATATTTATTGATATGGAAAAAATACCCAAATGATGTCCTGACAACAGGAAAATCATGCTATAAAGAGCATGCAGAATATGATGGTGCTATACAGGTAGTCAAGACATATTCCTTGGTGCTAACAGTAGCTATGTAAAGGTGGGAGGATTATAGGAGATTTTTAACTTTTCTTAATATATTTTTTCGTGCAGTAAATAGATATTACTTATATTTTTGGGAAAAATTAAATATTTTCTATGAGGGAATAAACTTGAAAGACATCAAAGAAATAATAGAGTTAATATTTAGGTATAGACTGAAAATGAAATGTGACATTTTTATTCTAGTGAGAACATTTCATTGGCTCAACAGACAAGGTCAGTATTACAGTTAGTTACTCATTGAGGACTCTCTTTTCTTCCCTTGACTGGAAAACTATTAGAAGGAAATTACCCTTTGACCTGAGCCATTTTTTTTTTCTAATTTCTTGGTAAGTTTTATGCTTTTATTTCTCTTACCTTGAAAATAAAGGGTCTGATCATAGATTTTTAAAATCCTACCTAAATATATATATATTTAAGATTTTATTTATCTGACAGAGAGAGACATACAGAGAGAGGGAACACAAGCAGGGGGAGTGGGAGAGGGAGAAGCAGGCTTTCCGCAGAGCAGAGAGCCCAATGCAGGGCTCGATCTCAGGACCCTGGAATCATGACCCAAGCCGAAGGCAGAGGCTTTAACCCACTGAGCCACCCAGGCACCCTCCCACATCAGGCTCTGCTTAGCAGGGAGCGTGCTTCCCCCCTCTCTCTCTGTCTGCCTCTCTCTCTCTCTACTTGTGATCTCTGTCTGTCAAAAAAAAAAAAAAAAAAGAAAGAAAAAAGAAAAGAAATCTTGCTATTTGTAACAACATGGATGGAACTAGAGGGCATTATGCTAAGCAAACTAAGTCAATTAATCAGAGAAAGACAATTACCATATGATTTCACTCCCATGTGGAATTTAAGAAACAAAACAAAGGAGCATAGGGCAGGGAGGAAAAAATAAAACAAGACAAAATCAGAGAGGGACACAAACCATAAGAGACCCTTAATCATAGGAAACAAACTAAGGGTTGCTGGAGGGGAGGAAGGTGAAGGGATGGAGTAACTGGGTGATGGACATTAAGGAGGGCACGTGATGTAGTGGGAACTGGGTGTTATATAAGACTGATGAATCCCTGACCTCTACCTCTGAAGCTAATAATACACTAAATGCTAATTAATTGACTTTAGATTTAAAAGAATGGGGGGAAAAGTAAGAAAAAAAAATAGTTCCTTACCCCACATAATGCATGATTTGTTTCTGGGAGAAGGAAATATGCTAGCCCCGAAAAATTCCATGAAATGAATTGTCTGGTAAATTTATGTATATTTGGGGGGGGATCCCTATTTACAGAGTTATTAAATACAAAACTGAAAGAGGTCCTATTCTAAAGTCAATAGACTAAAATCAAACCATCATGGTGTAGTGTGGGGTAGTGCAAAGAATGTCGATCGGGGCAGCTGGTAGGGAAGTAGAATTATATCTCTGGCATCTTTTCCAAACTACACATATCATCCCACACATAGATTCTGATGAGCCCCCAGGGATAATCTCCCACATTCTCATCCCAGAGAGGAGCACTGCTATTGATGGGGGAATCATCAGCTCTGCTGAATGAGAAAGGGATGAGAAATGAGCAAAATGAGAAAAACCACTGGCCTACAGTCGGATGAAACTAGAACTGAACTTGGGTTGTGAACACATACTAAGTACTTGTTTGGGGTTATTACTTAATTTCTCTCTGCATCTATATCCTTGTCTTCTGGAAAAAGAGAGAATAGTATGAGCTACCTTACAAGTTTAACGTAAACATTAAGTGAAATACATGACAATGATACTAAATAAATGTTAGTGAAATCTGAATTATATTTTGCCATTTAGATCTATGATATTTTATCAAATAAATATGTCAGACTCTACTCACTGTTTTCATTTTACCTTAAAAAAAAAAAAAAAAAGCAAAGACATCTTATGGAGGGAAAACCTGGTGGTGTATGCCCAGATCTTTAACAGACAAAAAGGGAACAAAGGACCCGGAACTTGCATTATTTGTTTGCTCGTGTTGGTATTCTGAATAGGAGCCTATTCGAAACGTATCAACTACATTTAAAATTTAGATGTATTCTGAGATCCTATAATTAGAAACTAAAACGAGGATTTTGTTGCTGTTGAAGCGGAAACGTAATTACGGTCTTCTGGGAGATCATTGTCCTCCTCCCAACTTTCATTTTCTTTCTTATGTTTTAAAATGACAAAACTAATATATGCTCATTATAAAAGATTCAGATAGAAACATAGAAAAATAGAAAAGGAAAGGTCAAACTTCCCACTCATCATTCCACCTTCATGTTTCTGGAGCAATGATTCTCAAAAGGTAGCCCACGAACCAAAGACCAAATAAGGCTGAACCAATTTTTGCAAACCTGCATCTTCACTCTTGTTCCACTTGGTGACTGATTTTACGAAATCTAAATTGTCCAGTGAAATGTATTTGGCTCAAGCTTCTCTTCAAGGGCCCCCTCTACCCTCATCTTGGCAGGTCAGTGGGCACTAGAACGCATACATCGCCTCCCTGCCCCACCCTTCAACAAACGAACATGGTAAGAAAAACAAAACTTGGAAAGAAACTTGACCCTTAGCACCTATACGGCAGGAAATAAAGTATTAATTCAGGAATTTAGCCAGAGGAAGGAAACTAAATCCTCTAATTTCCAAACCAAGCCACACACATAGAAGATCAATTAAGGATATGTCAAGTATGATAAAAATGAGTTTTGTCCCTATAGATAACCTGGGAATATTTAATGTTGCTAGGAATCAAAAGGGTTGGTGACCAAAGCAGGAAGAAGCTTCAAAACGCCTACTGCATTATCTGTGACAAATAACATGTTAGGTTTTTTTTTTTTCCCCCCAACTGGTTTTACAAAACAGCTTATATTATGGAAGAAAGGAGGTTATTTCCAACATAGTACAATATAACACACATTCAAGCTGAGTGAAAAATACAAGCCCCAAATGTTGATTTGCCAAGTCACAGATAATCATAAAAAATGTTTACTAAGAAATTGTAAATAAATGTTTTATTATCACAACTGTATGTACCTATTTTACTAAAAAATTAAAGCATAATTGATAAAACTACCAGGTGATACATTATTATAAACGTGACTAGCTTCAAAAAATAAGCTACTTCGTTTAACCTTTGTAATGACAATGAAGCAGCCAAAAGCTCTTAAGCAAACTTGCACAGATTTGTATTTGTATATTGGAACCTATCGCTGTCTATCCAATTATTTATTACCCAATCCTAAAAAAATCAATCCACTACCTTAAGAATTGCCTTCACCCTCAGGGTGTTTAAAGCCAAAAGAGCATTTCCCTGAGCTTATTTAACCATACAAATAGCCATTCATTATTTGTTTTGATTGTTTTGTTTGTTTTTGTTCTTATTTAAGGTTGGGGGGCAGGGTCAGAGACAGAATATTAAGCAGGCTCCACGCCCAGCTTAGAGCCCAATGCAGGGCGGCTTGATCTCACAACCTCGAGATCATGACCTGAGCCACAATCAGGAGTCAGATGCTTAATTGACTGAGTCACCCATTCATTACTTGTAATGAAATATCTAAATACTTGAATGCTATAGTTTCAATATTGGCAAATAAAAAAGAAGACAGTTTTCAAACTTCACCATACTCAGTCTTGGACTCTAGTTAGATTGGGTGCTCTGTGAAGGTAGAGGCCAGCTCTTCTCCACCTTGGTAACCCACTTCCTCTACTGCCAACCCACCCTTAGCACAGACCCTGGACACTGTGGCCAGTCAAAAATTTTGGGAGGTTTTCAGTGAGCTCTGATTAATTTGTAGAGACCAGTCTCTTGGCAATCATCGACATGTGATTAGTTATAAAACTGCTTTCTAGTTTCATACTGGAATTTTTTTTTTCTTTTTTTAAATCACAGCTCTTATAGGATAGATTTTTGAAAACATTTTAAAGAACTTAACTTTTCAAAGTGAAACATCCAGGGGATTAACCACAGAGCTCTTGCTGAGCAGACTGAAAGCTAATGGCTGGGTCAAATCTAACGTGGTGACGTCTACAGTAACGAAAAGGAACCCATTCCATAAGGTTTCCTTTAAGATCATACTCGGTGCTATACTTTGGTATACTTCTCTTCACAATCTGCCTATTTTCATATTCTTTCATGGTGACATGGAAACACATGCAAAATATCTTTAAGGTGTTTTACATATATAAGCAGGTTCAATAAAGGATTACATAAACCTGTTAATTATTCTTTTAAAATCAAATTTCCTTTCAAATACTAAAATTACAACTTTTTAAGTCAGTGGTTTTTGTTTTTTGTTTTTTGTTTTTTTCCCCAAGACCTTTTTTTTTTAAGAGCAGTTTTAAGTTCACAGCAAAATTGGGAGGAAAGTTCAAAGACTTCCCATATCCCACTGGCCCCCACGCAGGCATAGTCTCTCCCATCAATCATCTGTCTGCCCCATTAGAGTGGTACATGTGTGACAGTGGTGGACATAGCTGTGTCACAGGTCAGTTTTTTAAGGAACTCAGAACACACAGAGACGGGACTCAGTTTCCCATTATTCCCCCTGCTCAGAGAGAATCGACGCCTATTTAGCATAAAGTCAGGACTCTGGGACACACATGTCACTGCAGTTCTTTAATTTGCTAAGAGTTCATTTGGTGCAACTCCCATGGAGGGAAACTTGAGTCTCAAAGTGTGAGCCTGCAACACCCACCACAGGGCTCTCCTAGTCTGTGAGGTCTGTCTTTATCCTCATTTCATTTCAAAGACCTACAGGAGCTGCTGCAACTATTTCAGTCTGTGGCTACAAACTTCTGCAAAGGCTCACTTTTCATACAAATCTGGGACACCCATAAGGAGAACTGGCCCCTGGACCTCCGAACGTGACCTCCACTGAAAGCCTTCATCTGATGATCATACCTAAGCTATCTTGATATTTGTGAATTGCATAAAATATTTTCAAAGAAAAAACACCTAAAACAGTTTATAAACTTCTGAAGTCGTTTCTTCTTCCGGCTTTTGGCTGTGAGGCTTGTGTCTCTTCTAGTTACATCTAATTTTAATGCAGCCACACTGTTTCAGTGGTGCTTCTAACCTTCCTGCGAGAGTGCCGGTGATGACGGTGCTGGGGGTGGCGGGGGGGATGTCTGGTTTCCCCGCAGCCCTGTCTCCAGGCTTTACAAGGATTATTTCATTCCCTTTTCACAAAAAGCCTCTGAGTAATGACTATGCCATTTATTTTATGGCTGACTGAGCCAAAAGAGGCGCAGAGGGGTTAAATTAATGACACAGAGCCCGTAAGTGTTGGATTTGGAATGTGAGTTGGGGTTTTACTCTGCATCCAGGCTTTTAAGCACTGCCTTCTACTGAAATGAAAGCCAATGTTAAATGGCCAAACGGCAGTGATTTCAAGCAGTGTATTCCCTCGAGACTAACTGAACACATCAAAGGCCATCCTCAATCACAACCTTTTGTGGAAGCAGAGGCAGGAATGAGTAAAACAAAACAAAACAAAAAGATTACAGTCCTCTTAATTATGGTGCGACCTTAAGGTTCATTTCCAACTCAGGGACCAAGAGCAAGCCAGTGAGATTTGCCTTCAGGGATGCAGTGTCTGATGCCGAGAAAAGAACATAAATTTGCAATCACACAGATGAGTGTTCCAACCCTCGTGCTGCTATTTACCAGGTGACTTGGACAAATCATGACTCTCCCTCAGCCTCAGTGTCCTTGAGCCGTAAAACAGGGACGGTAATGTCTGCCTTAGAGGACACTGCAACTCACAGAGCTGGCGCCCAGTGTAAGCAATAGTGCTGCCCAGGGCCTGGCATACCATGGGCATTTAATAAATAATAGTAGTTGACATCTCCGTGACAAATGCCCTAAGAGTAAATCCGTAGGAATCCTTCGTATTTTTACAGCCACAGACAGAGGTGTCCAAAGACCCTGGCGGGGGTAGGATATCTGAAGTGAAGAGTCCATACCTGGCATGACCGTCATGTAACCTAGTCAGCCTAGTAATGGGAGGCAGGAGCACCTCGTGACCAGAGCATCGGAGCTCATGGAGGAAACTGACAACGTGCGTGCAGACAGATGCCCGAGATGCCTACTAGCAAGAGAGCGAGAGCTCCGGGCGGAAAGGCAGACCCTGCACCTTCCTGAAAAGCCCAGCAGCAGAGGCACGTGGACATGCCTGCTGACTTCTCAGTAACTCCCGCAAGGAAATGTTATTATTATTATTAACATTATTATTATTGCAATAGCACAAAATATTAAAATCACCAAAGCCAGAAGGCCATGCCTGAATAAACAGTAATTCTACGACTTTCTTTATAGTAATAATTGTCTTACTCTCACTGAAAGATGGCAGAATTGCATTAATCATAAATCTCCATCTAAGTGCCTCGGAAATGAATGAAAGTAGAAAATCTTAGAAACAGTGATTTGGAAAATTCCACATAGCACCTCTGGGAAGCCCTGAAGGGAAACGTAATGGTCCTCACAGTCTTGACTCCTTCTGCGTAGAAATAGGAACCTTACTGGGAACCAATAGCCATGGCCCCACATGGGACCGGCCTACAGTGGGAAATCCTGCATCACAAAAAATATCATCAGGATTTTTTTTTTCATCAAGTGGTCCATTGACAGCTAAGAGTAGTTCAGCAAACTTGACTATGAAGTGGTAAAAGCATGTGAATAAACAGCTTTTTAGTTCCCATGGTTGCCTTCAAGGAACATTAGAACGAGAACTTACTGGTGGGTTTGCTCCTTTCCTGTACTCTTATAAACACTCTAACAAAATCACTGAAAACCCCAGCAACTCAGGTCACACTTCACTGCAGCAGTTATAAACAAACGGCAAATAAAAGGGACAAATCCTAAGTGACAAATCCTAGGTCACCTCAAGAGTGAAGGCTCCAGAACACGCAGAGTTCATTTAAAAGGCAGGACAGCAGTTATGTGTGACTTGAACAGAACACCAAAGTCAAGATTATTTATAATTTTCTACAAGGCTATTCAAATGACCCAGAAGAGACAAACGTTTTCAGGATGACAATCACTCACATGATTTTACTAACAATAAAAGCAAGAAAAAAAAAATCCCATCTGTATCTATTTAACATTTATGTGTGTGTACTGATGGTGGAGTTAATTTGTTTTGATCACCTATGTGAACTCAGAGCAGATATATCTATGATTTGCCTGTATGCGTCCATAAATATTTGCTGAATGAAAAGAACAAACAAATTAAATTGCCACGAGATAAATACAGGGAGTTAAAAGGAGAAATGGTGGCCCCAGCTCCTGCCTCAGTACCTCAAAGATGGCTTTAAAACCTTGCTGCAAGTTTCCCACATGGCATATCCTATATATTCACCTAATTTTAAATTTTTTCCTTATGGAGTTAAGGCTTATAATTTCATTTTTAAAATGGCCAACATTTATATTTACTATATACAAAATACAATTTTAAAGCTACATATGCACACACATTAACTCATAAAATACAAGTCCAAAGATAGGACATATATTTTTTTGCTATAGAAGCAAGAAACATTCATTGCAGAAATGTGGGGGCGGGGGGGTGGAGGGAATGGGTCAGAAAAGAAAGAAGAAATTAAAACTACCACACTAGCAACAAACTCTTTCAATATCTTGCTATATTTGCTTTCAGCTTTTTTTGATGTGTATATACACTCAATTCTTTTTAAATTTTTAAAAAATTTTTAAATTCATCAATTCTGTTTAAAAAATTATTTATTTATTAGAGGGCGAGAGCACAAGGGAAAGAGTTGGATGTTTGACCAACTGTGCCACCCAGGTGCCCCTATATACACTAAATTTTTTTTTTTTTTTAAGAGAGAGAATGAGAGAGAGAGAACAGGAGCAGGGGTAAAGTGGGGTAGAGGGAGCAGGGAGCCCAATGTGGGGCTTGATCCCAGGACCCTGAGACCATGACCCAAGCCAAGGCAGACGACTAACAGATTAAGCCACCCAGGTGCCCCTACACTTAATTCTTAAAAATAAAATTGGAATTATATTATATTTCCAACTTAATAACCAGTTTCCTTTAATTAACAACGGAAAATTTTCTTAGAGCATGAAACATTCTCCATAAACATTTTTTTGCAGCAGTATAATATTTCATTGCATGACTACAAGACAGGTTATTTAAATAACTTCCTGTGGAACATTAAAAATACTTTCATAAATATCTTTGCACAGAAATCTTTTTATATATCTATCTTTGTTTCTTCCTTGGAATACATTTCTTAGAAGTTGAGATACTGTATCCTATGGGATGAATTTGCAAAAGACTTTAGATATGGATTGCAAAATTTCCCTCCAGAAAAGCAGAATCAGTTAATGTGCTTGGCTGGCAGTAGTGCATGAGAATGTCCGTTTCCCTGAAACCTCACGAACACTGGCTACTATCATTATTACAGAATCAGCTCTTAATCAGGATTTGAGGTCAGGAAGTCTGGTACTTTATGCAACATGTATGGGGCTTTGCTTTTCCCCTGTGACAGTATTTTTACTTACAGCCTAGTCACTTTCAGTTGCTACTGGGCAAAGGGATGGTAACATTTTCTATTTGTCAAAATTGAAAATCAAATAAATTAGTTTTGTAGAATTGATGGTCCTCTGAGATGATGTTTTTATAGTCCTTGAGAAACACCTATAAATGTATTCTGAAAGAGCAATGCTTTCCAAACCTGGGTGAGTAACAGTCTCTTGGGGAAGCTTCTGTGAATGACAGATTCCCGGGCCCCCTCAATGACCTATGAATGAGACCCTCTGGGGTTCACTCACTGATTATACTGTGGCTCTTTCCATTTGGTGTAATGCCGAAGAACTGAACGGGGTGCGTTTATCTTGGGTCTGACAGGCAAATTTGCTGCTATAAAAATGCTATCCCAAACCAGCCGGCTCAGGTAATAAGAGATAACTTCTTCAGTGAGGAACCAATAAAGCAGGCATGGAGAACCAGAGGATTCTGTAAACATAACAGGGCAAACAGCAGCCAGATTCTTTCTACAACAGTGTCAAGTTCTGAATTACTCATGGATAATGAGCATCTGAGTGCCAGGTGGCAAATTTCTTTCCAGTGGTCTCAATTTCAGCACATTTGACATGGACTGAGTACACACTGTAAACACCAGGCAGCAGGGAAAGAGATCTCCAAACGGTGGGGACAGCAGGACAACTATGGGGCTGCTCATCTCATTTCATGGAAAAGGCTGATCACAGTTTTCAATGAACAAACAAATGGTCAAAACTTCTCATTACCAAGGCAACAGGTCTAAGTGCAAACACAGAAAATTCAGGAAAGCACAAAAAACATGATTTGCCTTTAATAACAGTATTTCATGATAAAATCCATTAACATATTGGCCTGTGTTCTACTGGGTCTATTGTTTCTCTGGCCAGTGAGGATGTAAATAATTCACTGTTATCACTGATGGGAAAAAATGAGGCACAAAACATAACTAAGAAATAACAGACAAATGCTACCTTACCAAGTTTGCTTACAAGTGTACAGAAGGCCCTTCTCCTGGACATTCAGCTTGTCAAGCCTCACAATGAAGCAAATAGTGGTGTGGCCAAGAACAGGGGCTCTAGAATTTTGTTTCCAACGAGCAAATCCTGGCTTAGGGCTCTCTAGTTGTGGGGAAGACATTCCAGCACTTTATGCCACAGTTTAGGTCTCTGAAAACTGTGAAGATCATTCCAACTGTCCACAGTGAAAACTCATGAAATATTCGCTGGTGCTGGTATCGCTCTGTTTATTCAGGAACTATGCCTAATACTTAGATTTCCAGAACACCCAATTTATACAATGCATCTAAACCAAAGAAGTTGGTCATAGCATGGTTTTGCAAGCAATTTTTTTTTTTTCTTCCCCAACTGACACCGACTGGCCCTAAGTTCTAAAAGTAGGGTTCCATGGGATGAATGGAATTCCAAAAAAGTTAAAATGGAAGCAGCTCAAGTTTAAATTGGAGGTTTGGTATCAAGTCGGGAATGCCTGCATTTTTTTTTTTTTTCTAAAAACTAGAACGTTTTTGTTTGTGGTAATATTTTATTTTTCTCAACTCAAAGATGGAACTAGTTTTCATAGTCAGAAGATAGGCACTATATTTCAAAGCAGTGATTTGGTTATTTCATTTAACAAAGCTATTTCAAGAAGATGCTTCAGAGTTTCAACTGGAAGAGAAATAGTCCAATTCAGTTCATGTATATGCTGAGGGAGATTTTTATCAGCCTGTCTGTCCAAGAAAAAATGTTGTATGAAAACCCCACACATAAAGCAGAGACAGTGATGAGGGGCATTTTTTACTATCTAGGGTTTTAGGTACCTTCTTCTCTTCTAATGTCAGCTGTATGTCAGATACCGCTGACCCCAGATCTGGGAGGTTATATCGCCAGTCCATGGTTCCAGGAGTCCCACACAATCACTGCTGGGGACAGCTTTCACTTGTCATTAACTGAACAGGCCATGGTTGGTTTTGGAATGTTGATAATGTATACGAAATGTTTTTAGATATCTATGTAATTGAAATCTATTTGCTGTTGAAGATTGACTACAATACTAAAGAAATATTTATAAACACTGGCAAGGGACTCCTGGGTGGTTCAGTCAGTTAAGTGTCTGCCTTTTGCTCAGGTCATGGTCTTGGAGTCCCAGGATGGGTCTGCTAGTGGGCTCCCTGCTCCCCAGGGAGTCTGCCTCTTCCTCTCCCTCTGTCCGGCCCACCTGTTCCTGCTCACTCTTTCTGTCTCTGTCTCTCTCTCTCTCAAAAAATATATATAAAATATTAAAAAAAAAAAACAAAAACAAAAGCCTGGCCAGAAGATTAACTATAAGCCTCTTATGACTTATTCATAATATAATTTTTTCCTTAAAAATTATTTATTTTATGATCTCTGAGCTTCAGTGAACTTTAAATCATAAGGAACGGCTAATACTTTTTTCTTTGATTTTTCATTAAGCTAAAAAGATTACCTCATTGAAACATTTGCAATGTCTAACCTGGTAGAGCTATAACAATTCTAATTGTGTCTAACACTCGTACTAATAGACGCTATCATCTGGTAATTATGCACTGCAAATCCTAAATTCTTAGAGCAATAGCATCTGGTTTTCTGAAATGACCTGATAATGATACGAATAAAAATAAACAATGGCTCCAAACAGTGGCCTCACTTTTTAAAAATGTAGATCCTTGGCCCTAATCCCCTGAACCACAAGACTGTCAATACAGGTGGTCTCAGTCTTGCATATTGTAAAAAATTCTCTAAAATATGTAAATGTCAGAGTAATTATCAAGACAAACAAACAAAATCCAGTCAGCTGGTCATAAATTTAGCCTATCATATAATGTCACCATAGAATAAGCACTATGAGTGGGAAACAGTAACTCCTGTTTTAAAATAAAGTTATTGGGGTAGCTGAGTGAAGGGTATTAAGGAGGGCATGTGTGGTGATGAGAAATGGGTGTTATACGCAACTAATGAGTCAATGAGCACTGCATCAAAAACTAATGATATGGGGGTGCCTGGGTGGCTCAGAAGGTTAAGCCTCTGCCTTCAGCTCAGGTCATGATCTCAGGGTCCTGGGATCGAGTCCCGCCTCGGGCTCTCTGCTCAGCAGGAGCCTGCTTCCTCCTCTCTCTCTGCCTGCCTCTCTGCCTACTTGTGATCTCTCTCTCTGTCAAATAAGTAAATTAAAAAAAAAAAAAAACTTGAAAAAAAACCCACTAATGATATGTTGGCTAGCTAAATATAACAAAAAAAATAAAATAAAATAAAGTTGTTGAATACACTAAGTTGAAAAGATATATACACCTCTATGTTTACTCTATTATTTACAATAGCCAAGATATGGAAACAACCCAAGTTTTTTTCCATTTCCGAAGTATCCATTCGATAGATGAATGGATAAGGAAGATGTGGTATGTGTCTGTATATATAGATATGTCTCTATATAAGAGATATATATACATATGCACACAATGACTATTACTCAGCCAAAAGAAAGGGGTAAGATTGTGCCATTTGAGACAACATGGATGAACCTAGAGGGTACTGTGCTAAGTGAAATAAATCAGATTGAGAAAGACAAATACCATATGATTTTACTCCTAAGTAGGATCTTAAAAAAAAAAAAAGAAAAAAGACCCAAATCCCAAATGAATAAACAAACAAAAAACAGAATCAAGACCTACAAATGCAGAGAACAAACTGATGGTTGCTAGAGGGGAGGGGGATGGGAGGTTGGGTAAAATGGGTGAAGGGGAGTGGGAGCTACAGGCTTCCAGTTATGGAATGAGTATATCACAGGGAGAAAAGGCACCGCATAGGGTATATAGTCAGCGATGTTTTAATAGCAATGTATGAGGACAGATGGTAGCTACACTTGTGGTGAACACAGCATATAATGTGCAAAGTTGTTGAAACACTATGTTGTAAACCTGAAACTAATGTAACATTATGTGTCAACTATACCAAATAAATAAAATAAAATAAGTTACCTCCCACCCCCACCAATATTTTTAACTTTCATGCAGAATGCTCCCAACTCTGCTTTTGTCTGATACCGTTTCCTTCATTAGCCTCAAGTCCCTTGTTTCACCATATAAGCGCCGTCAGCAGCAAGCAGAAAGGTCTGTGCTCTCAGCTCCCCTCACCACCTTTGTATAATCCCTCTTCCATTCTCAAAATCCACTCGTCTTGGGAGACACAGAGCTCCCCACGATACTATTTTCTCTCTTTGTCATCTCGCCACCATGATTATTCCTTCACAGCTATCAAGACCTCTGGAACCTGGTTCCCAATCTTTCTCTCCATACTGACTCCTCATTTATTTATTCATTCAAACATATTCGAGCCGTACCATATGTGAAGTACTGTGTGAGGTGCTAGGCGGACATTACTGAAGGAAATAAAATCCCTGTTTGCAGGGAGCTTACAGGTCAGTGACAGGCCATAGAGGAAGGGGACATAGACGGGAACAGATAGATACGTAACCTATCCAGTGGTGGTTAATGCTCTGAAGACAGGGGAGGTGAGCAGGCAATGCATGATGAGGGTAGGCAGGGCAGAACAGAGAAGGCTATCCAAAAAGGATGCATTTGGAGACTGAGTCAAATATAAGAACAAACCTGGGGATGCCTGGAGGAAAAGCAAGTTAGATTATGGGGGTCCAAAATGCAAAGGCCCTGAGGTGGGAACACAATAGAGGAAAATGCTGGAGAGAAGTAAAGGAGAACAAGGCTAGAGATGGGATCAGAGAGGTAGGCAGAACCAGATGATGAATGAGGCTATAGGCAATGGTCAGCAGTTCAAGGATTATTCAGAGACAGATGGGACCACTAGAAGGTTTGCAGCAGAGAAGTGGCTTGTTCTGACACAGGTTTTGAAGGGATCCCTCTGACCACTCTGTGAAAATGGCCTGTATGTCGGGTGAGGGACATACAGGCAGGGAAACCAGGTAAAAGACTATGGCCATCGTCTGGATGAGATGTGACAGTAGCTCAGACCAGGGTGGAGGGGGAGGAGGTGGTAAGCAGAGGTCAGAGCCTAGGTACATCTGAAGGTAGAACCAATAGGATTCATTGAGGGTTTGGAAGCAGGTGTAATAAAAAGATGTGTTGAGGATGATTTCTGGCAAAGTTTCTGTTTGGACCAAAAGAAAGGAGAGACTTGCTGCTTATTGAGATAAGGAGGACTGGGAAGCAGTAAATTTGAGAGGAAAATTAAGAGCTCAGTTTTGGCCATGCTAAGTTTGCGATGCCCTCTTAACGTCCAACTGGAGATCACTCTTGGTAACCTCAATATTACTGTGGTTGACTTGATATCCAGGATCAGGGCTGGCAATTCAAATGCTTTCTGGGGCTGAGGAGGAAACATAAGCATTGAAGCACAATAAGGAAAGGCAGGGACTATGACCAATCAGAGGGTACATGCCCCATTTAAAGGGGAAGGTGCTTCTAAGTCCAGTCTGGTGTTGCCATTTCAGAATCTGGGCTCCAGTGTTCCTAGATCTTCCAATTTCTTTCTTTTCTTTTCTTTCTTTCTTTCTTTCTTTCTTTCTTTTTCTTTAAGGTTTTATTTATTTATTTGACAGAGCAAGAGAGGGGAAATGAGAGCACAAGCAGTGGGGAGCAGCAGGCAGAGGTAGAAGCTGAACAGGAAGCCTGATGTGGGATTCAAACCCGGGATCCTGGGATCATGACTTGAGCCAAAGGCAGAAGCTTAACCCAATGAGCCACCCAGATCTTTCAATTTCTTAACAGAAAGAAGAATGTGGATGTTTAACCACCAAATCTTAGAAGAATAAAAAAAGTTCCGAAATCTACTAGATTCTAGAAGTGCTCAGTTAAAGTTCTAACAACAGGATTTATCAGTGTCCTTAATTTATTAATGTATATTGCAAAAAGAGATTGTGTTTAGCATTCCTCTCACTTGATAATAAAACTCTTTTCATACAGCATCTCAAGGGGAAGGCTTTCTTTGGCAGATATGCTTGGAAGTACTGATTTATGTATAAGTTCTAAATGTCTTAATCAACCCCTCTATTTCCTTTTTGAAAAATTTAAGGCATCTATTTCTTGCAGCTTAAGAATTATAGTTGATCTCTCTGTTTCTGTGTCTGTCTTTCTCTCTCTCTCTCATATGCACGCGCGCGCGTGCACACACACACACACACACACACACACAGCTAGTTTTGTTAGATATTCTAACATTGACTATCAGTCTGAAATGAAATGTAAATGCAGCAATTACTGAAGCCTTCCAACTAGTTAAGTACTAAGTGGAGTCCTGACCCTCTTGATGAAAAAACACTTTGTGAAATCACAGGGGCACCGAATCACTTCAATTCCCAGCTCCTCTTCCTCCTTCACCTGTTGTGCTACAGAATTTGGCCACAGGAAGGATGGGCCAATTACTACTATGCGCTTGGCAGATGTTCTTTGTTTTACGTAATCTATGAGGAAGGAAGAGGAGAAAGGACAAATAAATCTGGAATGGCAAGTTTGTAATAAGAAGCCAAGACTGATGCCATTGCAGGTCTTTAAAAATATCCTCTAGGATATATTAAAATATTTGAGGGGCAAGGCTTGTCTCTAAAGAATTAGAGCATGTCGTCAGTTTGCTCATAAAACTGATGAGGAGGGTGCCTGGGTGGCTCAGTTGATTAAGCCACTGCCTTCAGCTCAGGTCATAACCCTGGAGTCCCAGGATTGAGTCCCACATTGGGCTCCCTGCTCAGCGGGGAGTCTGCTTCTCCCTCTGACCCTCCGCTTCCTCATGCTCTCTCTTTCTCTCTCAAATAAATAAAGTCTTAAAAAAAAAAAAAGCAGTTGAGATCAGTACATAAAAAGATAAACAATGGAAACATGTCAAGTGCTGCCAGAAAGTTCTGTGAAAGTTCAGAGAAGGGAGAGGGCAACGTGGGGTTGAGTGGTCAGTGCAAGTTCCCATGAGCCAATCCTTGAAGCCCAGAGACAGGGATGGGGCACTCTGAGGAACGATGAATAAACAAGACTGTATGGCGTGGGAGAAAAACGAGATGCTGAGGTTTGATCAGATCGTGGAGATCATGGGACACCAAGGAAGGAAATATGGCCTTAACTGTGTTGGCAAACAAGAGTCTTCGAAGGACTGTGAGAATGAATCTGCCATAGTAAGGAAATTTGATCTCACAAGGCAGTAAGGGAGACAGTGAGGCCAGAGAACCACGGAAGGTACTGAGATGATGGAGTCTGGGCTAGCGAGTAGACAGTGGAAATAGAAAGAAGTGGTCACATTATGAAGAGGAAATAAAATCTGTCAGCCTACTGAATGTGGGAGGGTCAAAGGAGAAAGGATGGCTTGGACCCCGGGTCCGTGAGAGGATGATTATCCTGAGAGCAAAGGGACCTATATGTATTAATTTTAGATGTAGTGATACATCTATGTAGAAATGCCCAATCGATTAATTAGTGATCTAGAACTAGACCTTGGTAAGGACAGGTAAACAGTGTGCATTAAGGTATCAATGTATTCTCCACTGTGTGCAGATCATTTACTTATATGATCCCTTTATGAGGAATAGGATGGACTCGATTTGCATCAATGTCTATCAAATCAGAACAGTAACATTTGAGGAAGACTAATTTATCACACTTTCTTCCCATCCCTCCACTAGGAAAACAGTCACACACAATAATAGTACATATAAAAACCACTGCATCATAGGATACCACAGGATCACTCAAAAATTCCAATTTCCACAAGTGAATACTGGATGTTAGGAAGTGATGGAGACAGGGAGGGAGAAACAGAACTCTAATTGTTCTCTATTCACTCCCCTGAGAGAGATGAACCAACACCAACAGGAGGCAGGAAGGAAGCAGAGGAGAGAGTCCTGGGGAGAGTTTGAACCCACTGAGATAAACAGAAACTAAAGTAAACCCTCCTTAACGAATAATGACCTTTCAAACATTGTCTCGGTGACCTTTCAAACATTGTCTCGGTTTACAGACATGCCATTTTATTCTCATCACAAGACTTTTCATTCACAAGGCAGCCAGGAGTCATGTCTTCTACCTTCAGACTCTGTGGACTGGGGTCTCGGTTTCTCCCCGTTGTTTTGCACAGGAGCGCCGGAGCTCAGGTGCAACAGGCCGCCCCACAATGCACGACAGATGTTTCCACAGCCATCATCCATCTTTTCCATTTGCCACAATTCTCTGGGGTGATCCGGGTCAATTCCATCCTTGCCTCAGCAGCTGGGATGGCCAGGCTGCTTAAAGTGTCTTTCAGTTGCAATGCCCAGGGCAAAGGAGAAAGGGAGAAGCCGTAACAAGAAAGGACAGGGAGGCAGGTGAACGATAATCTGAAATCGCAGACTTAGAAAGCCTCTTAGCATAGCTGCTATTTACCATAAATGTGTTTTCATTCATGGTACTTTCAACATTTTAACTGTGTGTAGTCATAAATTTAATGGTATAACTGCTTCTAGTGAAGGGAAGACGTCCTGTTTGAACTCTAGAACAAAGGACACCAGTGTCCAAAACACTGGTAGCAGAGATATCTAGAACCTTAGAACCTGGGAAAAATATACAGGTAAGGATTCTCTGATTCTTACAGATAACCCAGCAATCTCTTGCTAGAAATGGGAGGAGTGCAGGGAGGGTCTGCAGACTGAGGCCCCCCTAAGGGAATATCCCAGCAGTGCCTTCCCACCATCTAGAAGAATGAAGTCACATCAGGATTGGCTGTCTCAAAACCCACAACTACAGTATGAACTATGAAATAACCAAAGTTCATAGTTCTGGAAACTAGGCAATATACCTTCAACACATAAAACAGGGAGAAAAAGCACTGCAAGAATGATTTACTAAGCAAATGTCCTTCAAAAGAAACATTTTTATAAATAGTTCACTAAACCTGCTTACTGTAAATTTCCAGTTACACCACAAAAAAATCCCATCAGGAGATTTTGGCATAATGGCCAACAGCAATACTCAAACAACAACCTGTTTTGACCGTGAAGACAATTCATAGGACTAACTCCCCCCACACAGCCCTGGCATGTACAACAGCTCCTGAGGTAGTAACGAGGTAACTCTGTACACAAAAATAAGGGACAGAATTGGTTCCATAGGATTAAACAATTATTTATTAACAAGAACAGTAATTATTTTATTAACAATAATTGATTTTCTCTACTGACTCTATGCATTAGCAGAGCCCCCCCCCCCCCCGCTTAATTCTCTGATACTATGATTTTACTTGTTTCCTAAGGCCTGAATCTGTCACCACATTTCGAGAAACACCCAACAGAAGTTCGTGGTGGACAGGCCAGTGAGAGACCTGTAGAAAGAAGACCTTGTCCAGGCTCACACGCCTCCTCCCCTTCCATGAACAAAGAGAGAGAGCAGAGAGTTCAAGTTTCTGAAGGTGCTCTCACTCTTCGGGTGCACAGTGAAGAGGAAAGCAGGGCTTCCCCAGCCACCCCTCCTGGTGGTATACACTCTAAAAAAGGATCCTAAACAACAGAAAAACAAGAGCAGGGTCTTCATAGGCATCACCAGGAGAGTTTTCCTGTGGAATAACAATCTTCACAACAACATTTCAGAATTAATTAGTGAGCCCATCATATCCTAACGGCATTGTATTTGCAGAAAATAACAAAACGCACTTGGTACTGTTCTCTTACCTGCCGACTGTCCCTATGGGAGGATGTTGAAGAAGAGGCACTTCTATGGGTCGGAGTGGAGGTTTTATGAGCAGGGGATATGCCCTTCTCGTCTGAACTCATAGCTGCAGTTAGAGTCTAGTTGTATGCACTTAAGACCATCCCAAGTGTGTCTCAAATTTGCAGACAAAGAAGTAGATGATTTTTCAGCTTTAGTTCCATTTCATGAATCAGGCTTGATCAGAAAAGAGAAGGCAAATATTGAAGGTGTCCAAAATACCTAAAAGCAAAACAAACAAATAAAACCTCATATAATTAAAATACAAATAAAAAACCATTATATGTAGGAAAAAGTACCAAAATGTTAGGGAAAGGAAGAACTCTAATATACTAGGAAGTATTATTTCTTCTGCTAGATTTTAAGGCAGAGGCTAAAAGTGTTAATATGAAATAAATGTCAACAAGGAAAATGGAAAGAAACCATATGCTAAGTCAGATTCTTCCCTCACATTCTCTCTGTTTTAAAATAGATTACAATGTTATGTTCTGGACCCTCATGCCAAAGTGGATCAGTTTCCTCCCCTGGAAGTTCAATTCCCTGCCCAGTGGCTTATAATAAGAGCTCAGCCCATGTCTGTCTTCAGTTGAGTACAGTCAAGTCCTATATATGGTGGTTAAATCCAACACAAAACAAACACAAAGGGCAAAAGGGTTCATGCATTTTCTGTACTGTGTGATCAAGCACTTAGGAAAGATCAAGAATACACTTATCCACAGTTATTTGCATCTCAAGACCATGGCATACCTACATATGGTTTTCAAGGCAATGACCAACAGGCTCTCAAGAATCGACCGCCTGGGTGGCTCAGTTGGTTAAGCAGCTGCCTTTGGCTCAGGTCATGATCCCAGCGTCCTGGGATCAAGTCCCACATCGCATCGGGCTCCTTGCTCAGCGGGGAGCCTGCTTCTCCCTCTGCCTCTGCCTGCCATTCTGTCTGCCTGTGCTCGCTCTTTCCCCCTCTCTCTCTGATAAATAAATAAAATCTTAAAAAAAAGAAAAAAAAAAAAGAATCTACCGACAGGGGTACCTGGGTGGCTCAGTGGTTTAAGCCTCTTCCTTTGGCTCTGGTCATGATCTCAGAGTCCTGGGATGGAGCCCTGCACTGGGCTCTCTGCTCAGCAGGGAGCCTGCTTCCCCCTCTCTCTCTGCCTGCCTCTGTGCCTACTTGTGATCTCTCTCTCTGTCAAATAAATAAATAAAATCTTTAAAAAACAAAAGAAAACAAAAACAAAAGAATCTACTGACGGATGGGCACGTTCTGAAACTGGGGTAACGCTTAGAATTGCTTCATTTAGCCACAGCCAAGAGCCACTTCATTTTTCACTTGGATACACATAAGGAAAGCCTGAACTGTAAGTGCTAGGACCAAAAACTTGTGTTGAGAGAAGCATTGTTCGTCTACGGCCATACCACCCTGAACGCGCCCGATCTCGTCTGATCTCGGAAGCTAAGCAGGGTCGGGCCTGGTTAGTACTTGGATGGGAGAGAAGCATTGTTCAACTGGCAACACAGATCACTAACAAAGGGGTTTTTTTAAAGGTAAGCATGACAGTGTAGGATGAGAAGCTTACCCAACAATCTGTGACCCACAGACTGACTACTAAAGCAGTCTGCTTTTCCAAGAAGACAGCAAGACTAAATTCTAGCCCCCATCTTAATGATGATATTCCTTGAAGGAAGTACAGGACACTTGGGTGAGTACTACAGCACAGTTTGGAAGAAAAACTTCCCGGCAATGATCGGAAAGCAATCCTACGGCTAAAGAAAAGTGAGACCTGAACTTCCGTCCAGAGGAAGAGAGAGTCAATCAAAAAATCAGAAAAGAGTAAAGATGGAGGAAGACACATGGTGAGAGAAACTCACTGGATCTGGAAGTCAGAGGTATTCCTGACCACGTGGGTCTGAGCTGAGGTCTGAAGGATGAACAGGAGTTAATCAGGGGCTTGTATGTCCAGCCTGATGTGATCGAGGAATTAGGGCTGGGCATCATGATTAGAGCGGCATGATGGGTCAGAGAGAGGCAGACGCTAGTCCCCGTGGGGACTTGTTGGCCATATTCAGCATTTCAATTTTTATCGTGAGCATAAGAGGCCATAAAGTGGTGTGGTCTAACCAGATTTCTGTGTTTAAAAGGATATACCTTGACAGACATGAGGAGAACCAAACTGGGGCAATAAAGAAGGTGAGGGAAGCCCCATCAGGAAGCAAGAGATGATGGTTAGAGAGGTGATGGGAAACTGGGCATCCAGTCCAGGCAGCTGTAACTGAGTATGAAGGAGCGGGGGAGGGAGGGTGGATGGGGGAGAAGGCAGAGTTGAGGAGGCCTCCTGGGTTTCTGGTATTCCGAGCGAGGGCTGGCCAAAAGAAATCCGGGATTGACAGAAAGTCCCAAGTACGGTTTGACCCGTTGAGTTTCAGGTATAACTGAGGCATTCGAATGGTGACAAACACTTGGAAATACAGTTCCAGAGCTCAAAGTATCAAGAAACAAGAAAGGTCTCAGGTACACAACCTAACCCTACACCTAAAACAGAGCTCAAAGTAATTTAGGCTGTGGACAAATGTTTAATAGGTTATATTCCCAAGATAAATATATTGTATGATTTATGTATAGATCATGTAAACTCTGCAAGTGCAAGTAAATTTGATACAGGTCTGAAATAGTTGCATTTTCTAAATCTGCAACATTATGTTCATGGTTATCAATTAATTAACCCTGAATGTGTTAATCAGGATTTTAATGGTCACCTGGCTACAGAGAATATTCAAAAGAATAGTCCAATAAATTATTATATCATAAAATTATAGTATTAACTCATTATCAATATATTAATATAAATAATATTAATATAAATAAAATATATTATCAATATATTAATATATCATATAACATTACTATATTACTATATTATTTGATTGTAATATATCACATAAATATATGTCAATATATTAATGAATAACACTGATATAATAATAGTGTATTATTATATTAAATTATATTATAAATTGGGAAAACTGGACTGTCTAGTGAATAAAACTTGTAATCCTTTCTTAAGATTTCAACTTCATTGGCAACCACCACTTAACTCCAAAACTAGAAAGTTTTCTCTTGAAACAAAACTGGTCTTTGCATTAATAGAAAGATAAAGAGCTGCGGTGCTCTTGCATCGGCTGGAAATCAGGTTCCACTGAGTGTTGCCAGAAGACAGTAAGAAGCCGACATTTGACAGATGATCATCTAATTCCTTTATTATGTGAAGGGAGTCTAATATTATGTGAAGGGAGTCTAATGAGTGTGAGTAAGATTTCTCAAGCCAAGCTCTAGTACCAGCAAACAGAAAGCAAGAACACTGCTCAGGTCCTCGATTTGAAGTACTTTCTGGTCCAAGACATTGTACAAGATGCGGACACTTGAGCTAAGAGCATGGAGGTTCTACGACGTGTTCAAGTGCCCCCAAGGGATGAGGCGGGAAACAATCAAACCTATTAGACTGTTATCCATTTGGAAGTAAATTCAATCCACGAAACATCAAGAGCCAACATTTCCTCTTTTGAACTTTTTTTTCTGAACCACAGCCAACTCCCAACTGCACTTTCTCCATTAACACCAATGCTAACACCTTGGTTCTTGTTTTAATTTAAAAGGACATTTTCTATGATGACAGGGCAACATTTTGGTTGAATGACAATTATGAAAATCTTGAATAATATTAAGAACGAAGAAAAGGCAATTAAAAGGACTTAATTCGTTCCAAGAATCATTTTTGGCATTATTGTTGTGTCTATTAATTTCTGAATTTTTTAAACAATGAGGATTTCAAGTGCCTAACATTCAATGAGATGATCTCTAAAGATTACCCCAAACCGATTATCAATCAAGTGTTTGACCAAGTGAGTAAGTTATACCTACTCTTTACTTTTAGAGTATAAGAATTAGTGTGACATTAAAAATAAGTATTTCGGGATGCCTGGGCGGCTCAGTGGGTTAAAGCCTTTGCCTTCAGCTCAGGTCATGATCCCAGGGTCCTGGGATCAAGCCCCACATAGGGCTCTCTGCTCAGCAGGGAGCCTGCTCCCCCCCCCCCACCTGCCTCTCTGCCTATTTGTGATCTCTGCCTCTCAAATTAATAAATAAAATCTTTAAAAAACCACAATAACAAAAAATAATTATTTCATCTCTATCAAAGCACATGTTCATAAATCACCCAAACAAAATCCTAAGCCAAGGATTTGATTTTATTTTTTGAAAGACCATAGATTTTAAAGTCTATACCAACATAATTCCTAAACTTAATGAGAAAAACATTGTTGCTGAAAGTAACAGCAATACAAGAGCTGAACATCTAATTTTCTTGTCTCCTTCCCCATTCATATCAGTGGGATCACTACAATCGCTTTAAAAAGTACTCTTAACAGTTGCATTTACACTGAGTGACATAAAATTCAGATTCATGACCCAGAGACCTCACTAAAGCCTGACGTGGCAGGGAAGACTTCTAGAAGCTGCTATTCACAGGCACCATAAATTGCATGTGTTCATCTGAAATTGAACTGAGATGAAACACCTGGAACCCAACTACGTAGGCTGGGCTAAGTTGTGACACGGTAATATATAACCCTCAAATCTCAAGGGCTTTCAAGAAAGCTTTATTTACATGTCTCATTTACATGTCCTTTAGAGGTCAGCTGCACCCCCATTCTATATCCTCTTCATTCCAGGTTTTAAGAGTAACTCCCATGTGACAAGGGAAAACAGCCATGGTGGCACCATGAGATAGTTCTTAAAGTGTTTGCTTGTAGGTGACACATGTCACTTTCACTCACATCTCATTGGCCAAAGCAGGCCAAACTGAGTTTGATGATGCATGAAAGTAAAATGCATCCAATATAAAGGAACAAATACTTAGGGTCAATAATCTACTATATTCACCATAGGAAAAGATGAAAAGCTCATATGATAATATTGAAACTGACTCTAGTTTCATCACCTAAAAATAATCCCAGTTAACATTTGATTCTACTTTAACCAAAGTGGGAAAGGAATGTCCACTCTATCTGTAAGACACTCTTCAACCAACAATATACTGGTAACAGCCTTCTTTGTGAACAAAGGACCATCAGTATCATGGCTCTGAATCACTACATATAAGACCACTACACAGCTATACCATGATCCATTTGACCATGCTTCGACTGGGACATTTAGGTTGTATTCTATGTATTGTGAAACAATAAGATTTATCACAGAAGAGTTCCTAATAACTCTGTTTGCTTTTGATTATTATAAAAATGACCCTCTTTGTTCACTTCAATATTTTTGCTTTATTTGACATCATCTGTTCTCCTTCTGTTTGCAAGTGATTAATGCAATTTGTACATTCTTTTACATTGAAACTTTCTGTATCATTTTGTATTATCCATTCCTTTTTAATGATCCCAATATTAGAGACTTTTTCCCATTTCCATTTAATGTTATAAATAATAGTTGGATTTATCTCTGCCATATCATGTTATACTTTCTATTTTATGATTCTTCTCTGTTTCCTTTGATGCTTGATGGCTTTTCCTTATAATATGGATTCTAACATGGTTTTAATTGAGTTTTATATTTGACCTTAATGTGAAAGATAAAATTCTGCTTGTAACGTTGTTTCCCTTCAAATTGCTCTAAGTCCTGTCAGAACCCACAGTCTGCAACTGAGAGAGTCAAGAGTAAAATGGTATCCTTCTAGTCTCCCTTGCAATGTCAGACCTTCCTCACCCTACCCCAAATCAAAATTATATCTTCCCAGTCCTTTTCCCAATCTTGGTGACTTAATTGGGAGTTTCAGAGAATTACACTTTGTATTCTAACACAACTGGGAGGAAATGATACCACTTTTTTCTGGGTGAAGCCAACTAAGGTCTCCAAGCATGAGGACAGATTGTAAGAATGAATTCTTCTGCCCTTTCTCAAATAGTCTCCTTTTCTGCAAGAGCAGCTGAGGTTTGTAATAATCAAGACCTTGCTCAATCAAGATTTTCCTCAACTTGGGGAAGTGCCTTCATAAAATTAGGTCTAGTTTTGACATTAGATCCCGTTTTAATTTAGTGTTTGGTTTGTTGATTTTCTTTTTCAATATTTGTCTATTTACAGATATTAGATGATCCCAAGCAGGAGTCACAGAGGAGAGCGTTCCTATTATCAACTGATCTTATCAATGCAATGTCACTATAGACTGGGTAGAATAAATTCGTTTTCTATCAAGATCATCACCAGAGCAATGAATGCCTATTCTCATTACATATTATTGTCATTATGATGTCATTATATATTCAAGTTTTTTTTTCCTTAAAGAGAGAGGGTAGGGAATCTTTTTATTTTCTATAGTCATTAACCCCCAAAAAGAAAAAGAAAATCAAGGACTGCTTTCATAAAAATAAGGCATATCCTCTAAAAAAGATGGTGGTGTAAGATCTGATAAACATTTTCCCAGCAAATAACTAAAAAGAAGGAACTAAGGGATTTTTTAAAAAATATTTTTTTATTTTTATTTTTTTTAATAAACATATAATGTATTTTTATCCCCAGGGGTAGAGGTCTGTGAATCGCCAGGTTAGGGATTTTTTTCTAAAAAAGAAAAAGATCCTTAGTACTTTTCACTAAAGAATAGTGGCCACTACATGCCATAAAATGTAAGGAATCACTGGACTCACAATCAAACCAGTATGTATGAAACCCAATATACAACTCCCTTCTTAAGGCAGTCAAGTGGCGTGGTAAGAAGATCTGGCAAACTCCACCAGTTTCCCCTAGATTAGAGAGGCAAGGAGCAAGAAGCACAGGAACAGGCCTCGCCACTGATTAATAGCTTTCTGAGGCCATGGAGGAACAGCAATCCCGACACACAAGCACTGGCCTGCCTGGTCTTTTTCTGCTTTCCTTAGTCTTGGCTTCCAAACAGCATGCTGGACATGTCCCGAAAGACGCCCAAAATACAGCCCTCCCACCCCCACCCCCATTCCCACCAAGCCATCATTTACCAAACTAAGGAGGAAAAAAGCACACAAACAGACAAGTTCTCTGATTGTGACTGCTGAAGACTGGTCACTCTCCACCCTCCTAAGATCCTTTACTAAGGAAATGAGTACGACAGACCTATGTTCTACCTCACTTAGCCCTCTAGGGGGAGTTTTCAGAGGGTCTGAATGCTAATCAAGTAAACACGAAGGGAGCCAAGGATAACTGGCCCAGATACTCTTGAGAAGGAGCAGATTTCACATAAAGAAAAGCAAAGTTAAAAAAAAAAAAAAAAGGGTGCCTGGGTGGCTCAGTGGGTTAAGCCACTGTCTTCGGCTCATGTCATGATCTCAGCATCCTGGAATCGAGTCCCGCATCGGGCTCTCTGCTCAGCAGAGAGCCTGCTTTCCTCTCTCTCTCTCTCTCCCTCTCTCTGCCTGCCTCTCTGCCTACTTGTGATCTCTCTCTGTCAAATAAATAAATAAAATCCTTAAAAAAAAAAAAAGGTGAGTGTATGAAATAATATGAAAAATTATTCCCCCAGTAGAAGAGCAAATTATAGCAAATTATTCTGTGTAAGAGATAAATAGAGGGCTAATCTGGAATGTTAATCCTAGCAATAGAGAGGGTAGCTTTCATACTTTCACAAATTCAAAAAAAAAAAAAAAAAGCCTCTGAATAAGAAATAAGACAGGATGAAATGCAATGGTAACTGGCAAAGGTAAGAAATTAAGGAAACAAATGACAACACCACAAATTTAAAGTAATTAAAGTGGCATTAATGAAGCATCAAATGATTCCCCAGAAAAATCTAGTCAACAGATAGGTTAAAAAGATCAAGTTGAAGAAATCACCTTGCAAATGGGAAAAAGGGCAGGACAAGTTAACAGATAATGGAACCCAAATCTACAGACATGAATAGCCTTGAACACAACCATTGAAAAAGAAAAGAAATAATGTTCAAAAATATTCCTTAACACAAGGAAGGCTTTGACTTGGAAAATTAATCTTTAACAATAAAAGGAAATATCTGGGGCTCCGGTGGCTCAGTGGGTTAAGCCTCTGCCTTGGTCTCAGGTCATGATCTCAGGGTCCTGGGATCAAGCCCCGCATCAGGCTCTCTGCTCAGCAGGGAGCCTGCTTCCCCTCCCCGCTGCCTGCCTCTCTGCCTATTTGTGATCTCTGTCTGTCAAATAAATAAATAAAATCTTAAAAAAAAAAAGTGAGCAAAGAATACACAAAATAATATAATAAAAATATTTAGAAATGTAGAACACAGCTAAAGCCATGAGGAAAGGAAAATTTATGGTCTTAATCATTTGCATTACTAAACACAAAAGAATAAAAACAAATGCACTAAATTTATAATTCATGAAATTAGAAGAGCCAAATATAGGGAAAATATAAATAAATGTCTTGGCTTTATTGACTTATTTTACATTATTTATTTATTTATATGTTCATTTCTAAATATGTAGAAAAAGTGTACAGAATGAAGGTCATAAAAAATATATAACCAAGGACTAGAAGGCACTAAGTTATTAGATAATTGTTGCAATCTATAAGTAACTAAAAGTGATAACTATTCAAAAGCTAAATATTCTATAATCATCCTGATTTAAAAAGTATACCATTTAAGGGGCACCTGGGTGGCTCAGTGGGTTAAAGCCTCTGCTTTCGGCTCGGGTTGTGATCCCAGGGTCCTGGGATGGAGCCCCGCATCCGGTTCTCTGCTCAGCGGGGAACCTGCTTTCCCCTGTCTCTCTGCCTGCCTCTCTGCCTACTTGTGATCTCTGTCAAATAAATAAATAAAAATCTTAAAAAAAAAGTATGCCATTTAATATTCATCCACAAATATTTAAGAAAATTATAAACTCTCAAAATTATAACTTGAGAATTCTAGCCCTTGAGAAACTCTGATACAGGTTCTTCCCAACTTTCTCGAAACTTCATGATTACAAATATGTTATTTACTGGAAATCTGCCTAAAGAGAGCCCTGTGGCTATCACAATGACTGGAACCAGTATGTCGTATGCATCTGACAAAGCACTCTCAGGGAGGGATCTTCCAGATAACAAGAACAAAAAATCCCCCTGCAGCTGTCCAACTGATCCTTGGGCACAATCAAGGTCAAAGAAAATAAACAGGGTGGGGGAAGGCTCCATAAAAGCTGCCTCCAAGGACCAAGATGTGGGGAAAGCTGGGGATCTGCCCCAGGGCTGAATCAGCAAAGGCCTCAGTTCAGGGAGTAGAGAGGCCTGGCGGGGTGGGGTGGGGGGTGGAGTGAGGTAGTGGTGCTTCATATTCTGGCCAGATAGACACCCTTTCCTGAGCCTTTCCCATTGTGAGTTCCTGTGTCCAGGTTCAAAGACCCATGGCCCACCAAAGACCATGGTCCATCAAATTTCCATTCCTAGGAAAAGCACCAGAGAATGCCAGGGCATGGTTCTAATAGCCTCATGAAGGGAACATCTGTTCTTCATGGATCTCTCTTCTACATCATATGGAGTAAGAGGACAGCATCCCAGAGAGCCATGAGGTACCAGCAATGGCACATCCCTTTCAGCACACAGCACTAGCAAAGGAAGGAGTACACAACTCAAAATAAACAGACTGCGACACTAAACCTAAACAAATTCTTGGGGAAAGTGCCAGAATCAGTGCCACACTGGTTTGTGAACCAGCTTAAACTCCCTCTAATGATTTAAGAATTGTTCTACTTATTTATTGGTAACTTTTCATATCAAAGTTTTCCTGAAAGTCAGCTGAAGTCAGCCATCTTTGAATATCACACTAATCTATTAAATTATAATGTGGCAATGACCTTATTTGAAATCTGTGATTTGAGCTGATTTTTTTTTTTTTCTGAGCTGATGTATTTTCTAACAGGGACATATGCCCTAGATTTAATAATTATATATTCTTACTAATCTAGTTTTAATCTTGTAATTGGTAGGAAACTTTTATTCAGGAATATGGCCCAGCTATTTCCTCTTATTTTAGGTTTTATTGGGGTTTGGACATTATGCACTGGACTATTCTCAGAACTGAGTCTTCAAAACCCTGTAATCATAAACAGATTAGGGAATTGGTCCTTATCCTGAACAACCAAACACCTCATACTATTCCCTCGAGTAATTCTTCTCTGGACATCTATGAATTTTATAATTAATAAAACATAAATGGCCTTTCAAACAATTATCGAGTAAAAAAATGACGTATCAAACATATTATTTTGAGGTAGGGACCTAGAGAACAGATTATCACCTCCTTCCCAGCTTTCTCTACTGAGTCAGGAGAAAAATACCAATAAAAACAGCAGCCTCTTAGCATGTGTCAGGCCAGATGTCACACTTCCCAGCCAGGAACTCTTCTGTTATTCATAGTGTACAGATGACCAACGTAGGGTTTAGGAAATTTATTAAATAGGATCCTCGGTTTGGTTTCCAAATCTATTTGACCTCAAAGACCATGCCACAAATTCTTACATTGCTATTTACCCTCCCTTAATTTACTAATTAATTAATTAATTAATTAACCAAATGACAAGTCTAGGTTTTTTGTTTTTTTGTTGTTTTTTTGGTTTTTTTCTTACAGGATGGTACTGATGGAAAGCAATACAAATTTATAGAGGAGTTTAACCTGGGATTCAGGTTGGATTTAGCACATTCATAACCTAGAAATGGGGCACCTGGGTGGCTCAGATGGTTAAGCATCTGCCTTCAGCTCAGGTCATGACCCCAGAGTCCTGGGATGGAGCCCCTCATCGGGCTCCCTGCTCAGTGGGGAGCCTGCTTCTCCTTCTCCCTCTATCTGCCTCTCCCCCTGCTTGTGCTTTCTCTTTCTCTGTCTCTTTCTCTCAAATGAAGAAATAAAATCTTTAAAAAAACAAAAAATAAAAAACCACAAATGATGTTGAAAGTGCTGGGTATACACGCATCTTATTTTCCTAGGGAGATATTCACCAGCTTTTGTCAGATTATCAAGTGGCTAAGAACGTACATCCTTGGGAGTTCATATTTCTAAGACGACTGTTGTTACCAGTATAGATTAAAAAAAACAATCCACGGGCACAAAAGCTGGATCATATATTTAATAGAATGAGATCACAGGACATTTGATTCTGATGGAAGTGTGTGCCACGAACACTTTTGACAAGGCCGTTTCAAGTGTCACTTCGATAATTTTACCAGAGCTAATTTTCTAAGATTTGTCAGCCACTTTTTCCTTCAGCATTTGATTGCTGACTCTCACTAACATGTTTTGAAATGAAGCTGGGTAGTGTCATAATTCCTATTTTAACAGGAAAAATAATATTGGGAACTACAGTTCCCGTGACTGCTAATAAGTACGGATTGTCAGAAGAGTGCATACCTTTTGGCAACAACAGGAAACACTGAAGAATTGGCTTCTGCTTTGTGACCTAAAATAATAATGCATTAATCCATGTTGACTGCATATAAACTGTTACCGAGGCACCAAGTGACGAGCAGCAGCAAATGTCCTGTTCTCTAGAAGAATTTCCTGTCAAAATAAGCGTTTCTGTACTAAGCTGAGGTATACTGAAGAGTTGGCTAAAGCAGATAAATTGGCTTAGGTTGAAAATGCACTCTGATGCACTGTCACTGGGAATGTAAAATGTAAAATGGCGTAACTGCTATTGAAAATGGTAATGGTGGGGGCATGTGGGTGGCTCAGGCAATTAAGCCTCTGCCTTCAGCTCAAGTCATGATCCCAGGGTCCTGGGGTCGAGCCCCACCTCGGGGGGGGGGGGTCCCTGCTCAGTGGGGAGTCTGCTTCTCCCTCTTCCTCTGCCCCATCTACTCCTGCTCCCTCTACCCATATTCACTCTCTCTCTCGTAAATACATAAAATAAAAAAGAGTAAGATAAAATAAATTAAAGAGAAATCTATTTTAAAAAAAGAAAATGGTATGGAGGTTCTTTAGAAGTTAAAAATAAAATTACTACATGATTCAGCAATTCCAGTTCTGGGTATATACCAAAAAGAATTGAAAGCAGGGACTTGAACAGATATTTGTGTATCCATATTCATAGCAGCGTTCTTCATAATAGCTAAGATATGGAAGCAATTCAAGTGTCCATCATCAGATGAATGAATAAACAAAATGTGGTATATTCGTACAAAGGAGTATCATTCATCCTTAAAAAGGATGGAAATTCTGATACATGTTACGATGTGCATGAACTTTGAAGACATCTGGCTATGTAAAATAAGGACAAATATTGTAGGAGTCTACTTATATGCAGTACCTAGAGTGGTCAAACTCACAGAGGCAGAAAGTAGATGGGTGGTTGGCAGGGTCTGTGAGTGGGGAACATGGAGCTTGTGTTTAATAAGTACAGAATTTCTGTTTAAAAGATGAAAAAGTTCTCGGGCACCTGGGTGGCCCAGTGGGTTAAAGCCTCTGCCTTCGGCTCAGGTCATGAACTCAGGGTCCTGGGATGGAGTCCCACATCGGGCTCTCTGCTCAGCAGGGAATCGGCTTCCTCCTCTCTCTCTCTGCCTGCCTCTCTGCCTACTTGTGATTTCTCTGTCAAATAAATAAATTAAATCTTAAAAAAAAAAAAAAGATGAAAAAGTTCTCAAGAAAAGTTGTTGTCTGGGGTGGGGGAATGGGCAAAATGGCTGAAGAGGAGTGGGAGCTACAGGCTTCCAGTTACGGAATGACTAAGTCATAGGGATGGAAGACACAGCCTAGGGAAAACCGTCAATGGTATTGCAATAGCACTGGAGGGTGACAGATGGCGGCTACACTTGTGGCAAGCACAGCCTCACACAGAGTTGTCCAATCCCTGTGCTGCACACCTGAAACTAATGTAACATCGTATGTCAACTGCACTTCAAATAAAAACAGAAAAAAGTGGTTGTCTGAGTCTACTGGGACGGCTGAAACAAAATACCGTAGACTAAGCAGCTCATAAACAAGCATCTATTTCCCACCGTTCTGGAGGCTGGGAAGTCTGGTATCATGGCACCAGTGGATTTGGAATCTGGCAAAAAACCACCTCTTGGTTCACAGTTGGCCATCTTCTTATTGCGTCCTCCCCTAGCAGAAGGGGGCAAGGGATCTCTACAGAATCCCTTTTCATTCCATTCGCCTGGGCTGTACCCTCAGGACCTAATTACCTCCCACTTCCTAATATTATCCCCTTGGGAATTAGGATTTCAACATATGAATTTTGGGGGGACCTCGACGTTCCGACCACAGCAGTGGGGATGGTTATAGAATAATGTGAAGGTATATAATGCCTCTGAAACGAGAATTTTAAAGCTGTTAAAATGGCAAATTTTATGTATATTTTATAACAATAAAAAAAGCCCTATATTATCACCTATAATGACTTTTATAACATGCAGACATTAGTTTCGTACTATTTTATGCTCAGGTTTCATTTTGTTTGTAAAATCTTTCTTAATCTATTAGAATTGCCGCATCGATCTGTATTACTTCTATAGTTATGCATACATAATTTATTGAATATGCACCGCCCTGTGTTTATCTGTCCTGGTTCCGTGTGATCTTTGTGAGGGGGGGCTATGTCCCTTTCATCACTGTAGTCTGATGTCAGGGGCTATAATAACCAGTCAGATTGTTTCCTGGGCTTCTCGCTTCAGTGAAGACGTAAGCCCTCTATTACAGACATTAAATACAGTTGATTGTGACACCAGCCTGCCTGAGACATCACCCTCAGGCCAGTTCTTTGATTTTATTATATTTGATAGGCCAAAATAATCCAAATGAGTTGCAGACTGGAGTTTCTTATCTGTTCAGTAGTTAGGAAGACTGTACAAAGTTCAACATTCCCAAGAGAAAACCTCATGTTGGTCCTAAAAAAAGACCCACCCGGCTGCTAATGGTACTCTTGAGGCCCAGGGCATTATCTGTTCTGTTCTCCCTGGTGCCAGGTCATACATGAGGAGCAGGATATAGAGGCAGGAGTGTAATTCTTTCAAAACACAAATGAATTAGCCTGACTGCCAAGAGTTACCGCACCTGCCACCCACCTAATTTACTAGCCATTATCTACCCAGTCACAAATATTTCCTGATTAGGAGCCTTCCACAGAATTTTTTAAAACTGCTACCCCTCCAGGATAGCAAGGTTTAGGTAGGCCTTTACCCACGTATCAGAGAGCTCATACTTCTGTTTGCATTGGGCATTCAGTAAGTATGAAAGCTGGTTTCAATTATTTCTCATTCATTGCCACGGGAGAGAAGGCAGAGCTGACAATAACGGAGGATTTAGGGTGGGGCCCAGGCTCTTCAGCCTCAGGTACTCATTTAACTGGGGTGTGATAATCTTCACCCCCACCTCGTGGTAAGCTGGAGCCACTTCAGTCTCCAGGGGGCACTGGGTGCATCTCTCGCCAGCCCAGCCTTCAGAGACCTCCTTTGGGAACGTGAAATTGGCCATGGTGAGAGTATGTAAGCCAGGCGAATCAGCAGTGCCCCCTTTTTTAACCAGGGCTTATTTTTAAGCCTTTGCCAGTACCCCACTGCCTAGATCCTATGCTGTCTTTTCCTTTTATTTTTACACTGAAAAGAAAAAAACGAAACAAAACATGGATTGCCTAGGTCTGAAACCTATCCCAACTTTGCCATTTCCTCGCTATGAAACCTTGGGGAATTTACTTAATTTCTCTGTGCCTCAGTTTCCTTATTGATAAAACAGGAATATAAACATCAATTTCATGAAGTTGTAAGAAGTAAATGCCATAATTTGGCATTTACTGCAAAATGGTTAGTTATTACACCTCCACTTGTGGGCCCCTTATCCAAATGACTGTTTCCGGGAGAGCATGAATTTCCTCCATGAACAGGTTCAGGACCTCTAACTCTCAAGACTACCAATTTTGAGACTGATTTGACCCATGACACTGTTTTATCAAAAGCCCCTATGAAAAAGGTTTGCTAATTTTCCATCAAAGGATCAAGAGCATTTGGGGGGCCAACTGCATAATTTAACTAAAGTCCACAAATACAAACTGACGTACCAGTTTATGTCTTTAAATGGAGCTGGGGCCATATCCTTATTAAAAACAAGCCTACACTCAAATATAAGAGAATGATCAAATAACACACTTAAGATTATTTTAGTACCAAAAATAATTGAGACTGATATAAAGTGAAGTAATAGTAATGGCTTGATAAACTACATTTGAGGTCTGGATAGTCTCTAATGCACGGTACGTTATAGTTAAAAACAACAACAACAAATGGATGGCACAAAGTCTGTGCTTGAGCCTTCCTTTTCCAGCAGATCACAAGATGTTGTGCTTCAGGACTTTTGTTTCCTTTATGCAGGGAAGATACTTCAGTGCCCAACTGACGTCATGGGATTTTACAGGAATCAAGAAAGAAAGAGGTACTTTAAAATACACACCGTGGGTGGTATATTTAAAGCATCCACCTCTTGGTTTCAGCTCAGGTGGTGATCTCAGGATCAGAAGATGGAGCCCCCCACCCCCTACGCTGGTGGGGTGGGTCTGAGCTCAGCAAGGAGTCTACTAAGATTCTTTCTCTCTCTCTCTGCCCCTCCCCCATGCTCGCTCTCTCTCAAATAAATAAATCCTAAAAAAAAAAAAAAAATACACACACATATTGGGATAAAGCTCAAAGACTGTATACAGGATCTATTTTACCCCCAAACTCCACTGAAAACAACAGTAAAGGGACTTTTTTTTTTTTTTTTTTAGGATTTATTTATTTATTTGACAGCAAGAGAGAGAAAGAATATGGAGGTGGGCAAGGCACAGAGGGAAAGAGAAAGAATCTCAAGTAGATTGTACGCTAAGCATGGAGCCAGACGTGGGGCTTGATCTCATGACCCTGAGATCATGACCTGAGCCAAAATTGAGGGTCTGACACTTAACGAACTGAGCCACACAGGCATACCACCCTGTTCCCTTCTAAAGCAAAGCCCAAGAGTAGTGAGGACGGGCAGCAATAGCAACAGAAGTTTGGGACTAGAAAACAGATAAAAGTAGTAAAATGGTATGTGGTTCATTGATGAGTCTTGTCACAAAGATGATGAGTGGAAGTTTAAGGAATTCAAAGGAAGTTTTAATATATCATTTGATACTGAGCTGAGATGAAAAAAAGCTACTCTTCCCCAAATCCAAAGCCCGGAAAATGCCAACACTAGCCATCTGCTAGAGAGGTTTTGGAAGGTGGACCCAGGACCAACATGCCACCTGGGAACTTGTTTCAAATGCAAATTCTTGAGCTTGTCCATACTAGCGGGTCAAAACCTGTGAGGCCAGGCCCTATGTTTCAACAAGCCTGACTCTGGGCAGTAGGTGTGAAGGACTGCCCATCCAACCTTGTTCTTTACTGACCTAACACTAGCACTAGGGAATAATAATACAGTATGACACAGAGTCACTCCCAAGTAATAGATCTAAAGCCTCAAAAATAAAGAATTGTTAACATATTCCCTCAGAAATTAAAAAAAATTATAAGAATTTCAAGTGATAGCTGAAATGTTTAGCATTTCACATGCATATAAATGGCCTTCATACTACTAAAATCATTACTGAAAACTTCGGCAAGCTTACGAAAAACTATTTTTACTACCCACTCACACAGTATCTCCATTTATAAATAAAGAATAAGATAAAGCAGAGCTCTGTCATGAACCGACAGGATTTTATTGTATACTAATGCTTGCGACTACATTTTTGGGTTCCTAGATTCAGAAATGGGAAGAGATCACCCAGTCACCGTCTGATTCCATCGAAGGTGAGCAAACTTTTTACCAAGGGCCAGACAAAATATATATTTTCTCCCCGCAGCTACTGAACACTGCTATTGTAGTGGGAAAAGCAGCCACAGAAACTACGCACGTGAATAAGCATGGCTATGTCCCGCTAAAACTTAATTTCTTTTTTTTTTTTTTAAAGATTTTATTTATTTATTTGACAGAGAGAAATCACAAGTAGATGGAGAGGCAGGCAGAGAGAGAGAGAGGAAAGCAGGCTCTCTGCTGAGCAGAGAGCCCGATGCGGGACTCGATCCCAGGACTCTGAGATCATGACCTGAGCCGAAGGCAGCGGCTTAACCCACTGAGCCACCCAGGCACCCAAAACTTAATTTCTAAAGCCGGGTTTGCAAGCCAGTTTTGCCTGTGGGCTATAACTTGTTAATGTTTGAACTAGGTGATGGAAGATTAGGAAGCATTCTCAGGACCAGATATTGCAAAGTACTTTTAAAGACTACAGACTCCCAAACAGCTTCCCACGGCAGGTCTGTTAATCCACACAACAGTTGGCAAAGCGTTCACAAAGGAGATTCTGAATTTAATGCCTTCTTGTCGACTTCAGATTTCTCTATCACCCTAATGTGTAAAAGAAGATGCTTTATGTTTAGAAATACATGAATTAAAAAATACTAATAAGATAAAGGGCAGAGAGGATTGCTTTGACAGGGGCAAACTTTTATCTAAGAGGCCAGTACGTTGAAAAGCTCCGTGTGAAAAAGGTT
The DNA here is from genome assembly GCF_964662115.1 of Mustela nivalis. NCBI lineage: Eukaryota > Metazoa > Chordata > Mammalia > Carnivora > Mustelidae > Mustela > Mustela nivalis. The sequence continues at coordinate 41,679,647 of NC_139030.1, forward strand.
CGCTCCCTTTCACCTGAAAGATAACATCCTAAGTAGTCCAAGAGTATTTCAAGAAATGCATAAATTATTTTTAAGAAGGAAAAACATCAGTTAACTTTATTTGTAAGTTTTGTTATATTTCTGACATCTAATAAGCTAAAATGAAGACTTAAAAAAGGAGAAAATCGGGCAAGTCCAAAAATGAGTGATGGGCCAGGTATAAGAGCATTTAAGTAATAAATTCTCAACATGCACCAGCCTCCCCACAGTCCCTTCCTGTGGAAATCCGGCAACGTCATCTCTGCAAATTGAAGAGACACTGTACTTGATTTACTATAAACTTTGGTATTTCTTCACCAGTTCTTTCTTTTAAGTGTTTTATTTTGGAATAATTCAAGATTTGCAGAGGAGTTACAAATATACCACAGCCAAGTTCCCATTTACTCTTCCCCAAGGACTTCCTCCAGTTTTTAGAAGCTGACAACACAAGAGATTTTAACCTTAAAGTCCCAACTTAAAAAAAAAAAAAAAGACATTTGAAAATAAATTCACATGCCAAATTTGTAGGTATTGTTTAAATAAACTGTCCAGTGCTCTCAAATTCAGTACTCTGAACATGTAAATGTAGTCAGCACACTAGCCTTCAGTTCTCAGCTCATGTCACCTCAAAATAGATACCATCTCTGTCACTTTCTAGCACAATATTTTTTTCATTTCCTTCACAACACTTCTCCCACCCAATAGTTGGGTTCATTTGTTTATCAGCATATTATCTGTTCCCAGACACTTTACCAGTTATGATTCCTGTTCTCCTTATTATAATCCTTGGGCCCAAAATATGACTGGTATATTCTGAGGGGACAGATGCTCAAGAGACGTTGCTAGAAGGATGACTGAATGAATGAACAAATGCCTCCACAAATGAGTGAACACTGCAGACCCAGCAGGAATGACACAAGGCACAGGATAAAACACACATATATTTCAGTTGTCATTGTTTCTGAAACCTCAAACCTTAAAAGTCTACCACCATCCTTAATACCCAGGAGCACTGAGTGTTATACACGACTAATGGGTCGTTGAACACTACGTCAAACACTAAGGATGTACTCTATGTTAGCTAACTGAACATAATGAAAAAGTAATAATAAATAAAAATTTATTTTAAAACACATCTACCACCAGTCATACACAGTGAAGTTTCGGGAAGCCTGTGTGTTAGTCCATCACCTTTGAAATCACTTCTTAACTGCTGCAAAGTTTAGAATTGTTACTCCTGATACATCCTTGTTCTCTGAAAGCCAAACTTTTCAAAGTAGAAGTGTCTCATTGCTACACCTGAAATTAATAGAACACTCTACGTTAACTATACTGGGATTAAAATAAATTAAAATAAATAGAAGAAAGAAGTGTCTCATTGGTTTACCACACACAGTACTTCCTAGTATTATTCATCTGATGTGAAAAGTCAATAAAGAAAAATTTTAAATCCACCTCAAAGTTGGATTAATTACAGTCTTAATTATCCTTCTGTATGTAAAAGTTTATTTGAAAGAACTCAAATACTGGATTCTAACCTTATGGTGGCAGTTTGGGAATAAGACATTTTGAGGAGAAAAGTGAAAAGTTTAAAAGACAAAACAGGGAGTGATGTAGCTCTCCTTCTCCCTCCCTTGCTCAGCCCTCAGCTCTGGGTCCAGGAATCACCCGGGTGGAGGAGAAAGAAAGGAAGGATAGATGTCTGGCAGGAAGGCAGGGAGGCAGGAGACTACCTATCCCCATATTCTCTATGAGCACTTGCATTGATCCCATGATCAAATATTAGAAAATATGTTCAAAATCAAAGCACTTGATCACTTGACCAACCTAGGGGGGAAAAGGGCATTCCAAAATATAGATCGGTCAAATATCCATTTATCAAAAAAAAAAAGAAGCAAGAAGACAAGAATGGGGCACTTTCAGGCTCTTTACTTCATTTAGAATGTTTTTCTTCTATCTCTGGACCCACACTGTTGAGGAAGGGTAGACGCTAATAAATATATCTAATGCAGCACAAACCCATCCCCCATCCAAAGAGGACAATAATCCCACTGTCGCTTCTGGACGGTCTCCTGCTTACGATGTATTGAGTGGCAAATAACTCAAAATATCCGGTGAACTAAATGTTGAATAGACTGAATTTCACTGCCAAGAAACATATCAACATTGCTTCTAAAAACGGAGTTGTAGGAAACATTTTCTAACCTCACACATAAATTTCGAAAGACCAAAACCAATGATAATAAAGGATAAATAAAACTCTAGAGCTTTTTTTCTGCATAAAATTAAAGTCATAATAAGTAGTAGTCATGCTGAGCTTATTCATTTGAAACTATTTTATGTACTTAAAGAATAAAGCAAGTAAATTGGTAATCTTATTTTGAACCAAGATTTTCAGTGTAAGTGAAAAGAGATACAGATATAAAATCAAATAATATCAAAACACCATAAAGTTAACTTGAAAAAAAGTCAGTTTGAACTCAGATGTTTTATTTTTAAATATCTATAGTTTCTACCCTGCCCTTGAAAAAGCCGAGAAACAGTGAAAACCTGAAGAATGAGCCCTCTTAACACGCAGACTGTAGTTTCTGAATTCCATTAACTATTTAAAAGAACGAGGTTTCTTGGGATGGCTGGTACTTAGACTGGGGTAGGAAATGTACAAAAGGAGCTTGGGGCACTCTCTTGGTACAGAAAAGCAGGGTCAAGAAATTAATGGGACAGGAGTGCTTCCAGGATGTTCTCTATCTTGATCTGGTTGCTGATAATATGGAAATGGTTAGTTGGTGAAAATTCACTGGGATTCTTTTATGATAGGCTCTCTCTTCTGTATGTATACATAGGAGCCAATTTGAAGGGAATCCCAAGGAACAAAAGAGGTATTATTTGAGGATCTGGGGAGGGAAATCACTGTAATTAATTAAAAACATAAATATTTTAAAAATCTATGAATCTATGATGATACTCAAGGAAAAAGGAAACTCTTGCCCTAAAAGAAAAAACAAAAACAAAAACAAAAAACAAAAAAACACAAAAAGAAATATCTTTGACCACCCTTTAAAGAAATTAAAGCACTAATTCTGAAACTGTCTATCAAAAAGTTAATTTTAAGCTCGTACTCTGCTTTTCCTGGATGACTGTATTTCAGGGTCAAATACTAGTTGACCCAAACACATGACATCTATTTCTAAAGATCTTATTTATTTGTTTGTTTGTTTATTTATTTATTTGATTTGTCAGAGAGACTGAGAGAGAGAGCACAAGCACCAGCAGGGAGAGCGCGAGGGAGAAGCAGGCTCCCCACTGAGCCGAAAGCCTGATGCAGGGCTCCATCCCAGGACTCTGGGATCATGGCTTGAGCTGAAGGCAGACACTTAACTGACTGAGCCACCCAGGCATCCCGATGTCTACTTCACCTAACAATAAAAGGGAAGAGGGATAAATAAGTGTGTATATGGGAATTCACTATACAATTTACTCTCTTTACCTTTGTATAGTTTGAAATTTTTCTAAATGAAAGGTATTTTTTTTAAAGTAGAGAAAAAACCAGCAAAAGACAAAAAGACTCTTAAATAAATCAAAATTTCCTTCCTCCCTACTATTCACTTATGAAACCTATATTATTAAAGCATACTTGTTTTTTTCCCACTTACTGCTTCATTCCAATTTTACCGGATATGTATCTAATGCACAATTTACTTTTCAAAGCTGGTCTAAATTTTTCAGATTTGGGGGTGACCATTTTTCCAAAATCTCACCTACGAGAATGAGAAAGACCATGTACAGGGGGCATCAACTGGTCTGAGCACAGCTTTTATCCCTGCAGAGAGACTCTTCCCTGGTCATTTGTTTCCACTCTTCTCAATGGAGTGAGAAGGAAGTTCTGAGGTCCTCTCATTCCGCTTCCCTGTAGAAAAGACCTGGCTACTGGCCTGCTACCTTCCCCCTGGCCCCTTCAGCTCTTTAGAATTAGATGTCTGTTGAGTAGAAGAGACCTCCTTCAACCTGAGACAGAAGAGAAGGAGAAGCCTGGGAGAGGAAGAAAGGGGCAGGTGAAATGACACTGGCATTACCAATTCTCACTGGATATCGCCTCCATATCCACTACCTAAGGGAGGAGTCTCACAGACCTCAAACCAAATAAAAGGGAGCAAACATCAGCAAAGAGTTTCTCCTCTATCCATGTTATATTTGCTGACTGGTTAGCGGATTTACTGAGTTTACCTTTTTCATGACATTCCAACCTGTTTTATATGTCCATAATGGCTTTGAAGTACTCCCTACCCCATTTGGTCAGTCCTGGTTAAGAAAAGGGGAATGGGGAGGTAATAACAGAACTTCAACAAAATGAGATAAAAAGGGGCTTTCTGAAATATTTCCCGAGTATACATGCATACAAACTAATTCCTATGTTGAAAGAACAATACAAATAAACACATTTCATAAAGGAAATGAGATGCTTGCATTTTCCTTTTAAAGAAAAGTTTAGGGGCGCCTGGCTCAGTTGGTTGGGCGACTGCCTTTGGCTCAGGTCCTGGTCCTGGAGTCCTGGGATCAAGTCCCGCATCGGGCTCCCTGCTCAGCGGGGAGTCTGCTTCTCCTGCTGACCTCTCTCCTCTCATACTCTCCCTCTCTCTCTCTCTCTCTCAAATAAATAAATAAAATCTTTAAAAAAAAGAAAAAAGAAGAGTTTAACTTCTGTCTCGTGGTCAACTCACAACTCAGCAAATGTGTATGGGAACAAATTTCCATTTACTTTATTTCCATGAAATTAAACCTGATGGTCACAGGGACTCATGTATATTTCGTCTCTGTTTGTGGTCAAGTATCAAGAGATCCTAAGCAATACTGACCTAGGAGATTCCCTGAGACAGAGCAAAGTAATGCAGCCAGGACCCTAAACCACCTGAAATAAACATCCAGACCAGCCAGCCTTCAGTCCTGTCTGCTTCAACATTAAAAATGGATATCCTGAGACCTAAACTCCACTTAAAGTAACAGGCACTATCCATTCAAAGGTAAGTGAGTTGTTGGGACAAGCACTGCTGTTTGGGGAGTGAGTCAGTTTCCTCTACTGTAAACGCTGATCAAATAATTAATGTTTGGGTTTAGATAATGTACACAGAAAAGGACCCTATGATTTGAAATGTTTTTGTGGTTAAAGTTCTTTATTACTGTATAAAAGTTTGATTCAATATCAAATTAACAGGAACATCCCCGTAAAGAGTTCAGCTTCCAACAGTATATAGCGATCGAAGATGCAGAAGGAGACACTTTGTGATTTGACTACAACCTACTGTGCCTGAAGGTACACCTGATTCTGACAGCAAGATTTCTCAATGTCAAAAGTTCCACACATGTAGATGGCAGAGCACATTGTTCACTGAATCACTGTGGTGTCCAGACTGAGTCGGGGGCTGGTAGATGGACTCCAATCTCCATGGGGATCATTCAAAAAGAGGTCAAATCGGTTTTGCCTCCCAAGGAAGAAAACAGTAAAATCAGGTGCTGGACTCTGGGTTCATACGCTATCACTCTGAAATGACAACCTCAAGGTCTGGAAACCTCATCACTATGAAAATCAGATTTCCAAACTAAGAACAATGGACCATTCTGATTTTGGAAAAGTCTTCCTTCTTCATAGGCCAGTCTCAGAGGGGTCGGCTCAACTTCAGAAAACCATCACTTTCCAAACACACACCTTTCATATAAAGCAATAAAATGACAAACAAGAATGAAGACTAACAGTGTGTTATGCATAAAGTACATGGAAGTGACGTCATGAAAGGAGAGGAGAAGAAACTGACACCCAAAGCAGGAGACTTGACCTCCAACGCCTACAGGCACCAAGACACATGACATGAACCTGGAAGGCTGGTTGCATTAAATACTTAGGGAACGGTAAATCTTAGTAAACTTCAGTCCTTGGAATAGTAATAAGACCAGATTTTTAACCTTCCAAGAGAAGCCAGGTATCTGATTTTTTTCTGTGATGTTTCTAGATTGTCCAATATTGGGAATTAACTCTATTTTAAAAAGGAAAATGTTTACAGGTTAAAAGATTATTGTCTAATATTTGACCTATGGGCCGCTGGTTGGCAAGCTCTGCTCTAAAATGTAATTTTAAATAAGGCAGTAATAAACAAAAAGCTTCTCACATAACTATGATTACATTAAAGTGTTGAGCCTTGGTTTCTGCTCTACCAAGAAGAACCAGTCCATGCAAGGAAAGGGTAGGAGCAGTATCAGAAGATTTGAGGTGTTTCCCAAATTACAGAGGTCTAAATTAACACCACAACCACTCCTGTGCCCCAGGGCAAATAAGAGTTTGAGTAGAGGATACATAGCTTGTGAGAGCCCATAAGAACTCTGCTGGTACACCCTCCCACTCGGGGCATCACTGACCTCGGACAGTAGAAATTTTTGTGTTAACTGGGAGGAATGTGTCCGAATTGTGAAGATCGAAGTCACTGAGCCTAAGATATCACACAGCATATGTGACGTGGCTCTGAAAATAATAACCACAAATACCAAAGATGACAAGGAGCCCCCACACCATAGTAAGCATTGCTGACATCTGATTAGTTATTTCAGTCTCTTGGGCAAAAAAGAAAATCAACCACTGGTTTTCTAAGAAAGATTATTAAAAAAGGGATACATTTTAAGAATATGTGTATGCAGGTACCTATGTACATATACGTAAATAATCAAGCAGGGTTAACATTTCCTTTTGTGGGCTTATTATCTGCAGCTTTTTTACCCCAGAAGGGAAGGGCAATGTCTTATTTCCACATGATGTCAGACTACACATAGAAAAAGGTTAACAAATCTTTTGGCATGTTTTTCTACTTCCTAGCCTAAAAAAAAAAAAATACAGCAGAACTTTTTATGAAGATGCCTAAACATAACCAGGATTATTATATATTACTTTGCAGTCTCATAGAACACAGAAAAGAATGTATAAAGAAACATCTTCCCGTGATTTGGTAACGTCTCACTAATCTTTTGCTGTTATTAAGCGCTGCCTAATCTAATCCTATGTCTGATCTTAAGCTTGTGTTCTCCTAACTCACCTTGTAACCAGGTGTCAAAGTCTTCCAGCCAGTGTTAAGGTAAAAGCTGTTCAAAGTGGTTTATCCTCAGATGCCAGCAGCCTTTTCCCTGGGACTCGGTCTGTCTGTTGACCGTGCTGGGGTGATCTGGTCAATGACAGGAGCGGCTCCTTGATTTCTTTCTCTTGCTGTTTTATGGCAAGGGGCAGAACTGAAAAAGAGAGATTACGCTCACATAGTACAACTCCACAGAACTTCCATGAGCTTCTCAGGGGACTGTGGATGACCAATCAGAAAATTCTTTCCAGTATATCTTTTGAGGAGAAAGTTCATAAGGGATGGTCTCAGATTTTTACCTCTTTTGCTCAGTCTTACGGAGTCTCAAGGATGTAGCCACTGAATGCATCAGCCATCTGTAACACTCATAACTGACATCTTACCCAGAGTCTGGACTAAGAAAACTCTCAATTTATATAGCAGATATTTTCTAAAAGGGGGCAAAGCAGATTTTCCAAAAACATGTTTAACTCTCCAATTAAATGCTAACCTTAGTGTGTGTGTATGTGTGTATGTACGTATGTAAGTAGGCTCCACACCCAGTTTCTTTCCCTCCTTCCTTCCTTCCTTCCTGTAAGGCTCCACACCTAGCACAGAGCCTAATGCAGGGCTTGAATTCACCACAATGAGATCAATCCCTGAGCTGAGATCAAGAGTCAGATGCTTAACTGACTGAGCCACCTACGTGCCCCTAAATCTTAGTTTTTAAAAACAGTAAGTGTAAAGTAGTTTCACCACATAACCGTACTATGTACCCTGATAAAGACTCACTCGTAGTCTGTAATGTGCCATACAGAGGGCAACTGCCAAACTCCTAGAACAATCTTCAGCAGAAAGAACTGACTAGGGGCACCTGGGTGGCTCATATGGCTGGGTGTCTGCCTTTGGTTTAGGGCATGATCCCAGGGTCCTGGGACAGAGCCCTTCATCAGGAGTCTGCTTCTCCCTCTCTCTCCCTACTGTTGCCCTTGCTTGTGCTCTATTGTTCTGTCAAATAAATAATTTTTTTTAAGCTGACTATACTATCAAAGAATACAGTTTTCAACTTGATATTATTTCTCAGAAGGCAAAGGATATTTTATGAGAAGATAAACTATGTTCACTTTAAGGCAAAGAAGAAGTAGTGGCGGGGGGAGGAGAAAAGAGGAGGAGGAAGAGGAGAAGGAAGAGGGGGAAGAAGAAGAAAAACCTGGTACTCCAAAGTAGAAGATCAGAGTAGGGTTACTCTGATCCTGAAATGAGACAGAAAGTTTTTCCTTCAAAGCATAAACCTCTCCAGCAAGTTTGGTTATTCACAAGGTAGTTTTAAAAAGCTTTAAAAGTCCCCAGGTTTGATTATTTTTCAAGCCTCTTTTTTCACTTGGTTTTGGTTTTTCTCTTTTTATTTAAGGAAAAGGAAAAAAAATGCACAAATACATATTCTGAAAGACAAAGACTTCACAGAGGAGCAAACGATTGATGCCTACTCAGGAGCCTCTGCTGTGACTGCTCCTATAAGTAACATTTTTCCAGGAAAAAACGGGGGGGGGGTATCTTAACACCCCCTACACCTCTACAAAAAATGTTTTTTTAAAAACCTCTATTACGCTGTAAGGCAAGCCCATACATCTTATAGGTCCTAAGTAAAATGTCATTGATGACTGCTATGATGACCTAGAACTAAAGTCAGGGTCCATCAAGATTATTTTTGTATGCTCAGCATGACACCTGCTTTCTTTTTTTTTTTTCTTTCTGCAAACACCACTCAATCCCTACTCTTTAATCCCACATAATTGTAGGCAGACTGAATATGGTCTGCTGCAGGAAACCCCCTCCCCACTTTTCTTTGCTCTTTACTATGATGGACTCTGCCAAGCTTTGGAAAAGGAGAGGACACTGAAAAAGTAAAAGAAGAAAACTATGGCAAAGCCCACCCCCCCATCGCCCCCACCCCCATGCTAAACTGCAGGTTCTTTTTGCCCGTGCCCATTCCTCTTCCCTAGTCTTACTCGCCATAACCTCTTACAATCCCGAAAGGGCAAGTGGGAGAGTAAAAGAGAAAAGAAGACCATGGAGTAAAATCATGGTTTCCTCTCTGTTTCCCCCCGTCCAGCAGCAGAGGAAAGGAAGAAGGCAGGTGAACCCTGCTCACCACATCTAAGGGATTCCCAGATGGTGCATGTGTTTTGTTGCCAGCCTAGCCCAAGGAGCATTTTTCCACTTCATTCATCTCTTTTCTCTTTGCCTATACGTCCTTCAAAACCTACCTCAAAATCACTATCACCAAAACCTTCACGGATCTCTGCTAGAAAGAAGCAACTTATCTCACCTGATATCTTGGTCAGTTCTACTGGTATATAGAGCTGTCTTGCTTACACCTGTTATCTCCTCTATCAGACTGTGCTGAGTCTGAGAAGCAAAGACTGGACCTTGGTTTCCTGCACACAGTAAGTATGAGTTAAAAAGTGAAACTTACAATACTTCTATTTGTATGAATGTGATTTGTAAGAAATTAATCTATTATTGTTCCTTTTGCACAAAAGCGTGTTTTTCTACACAGCGTGTATGGAATGTCACAGCATAAAGCTTTTGGCTTGTTTTGAGACTATAATGAAGGTTCATATGGACATTCTGCACAACTTTCAAGATGACAGCAACCACAATAAAGTGCAGAACCTTCTATAACCTTCGGGGAGTGGGGGTGGCTGACCATTCTGATTAAAAATTAGCACTCTATCAATATGTGGTTCAGATATAATCAGTCATCCCTGATAGTTCCTGAAGCCAGAAATATTAGGCATAATTACTTTAATTCAGCCTCAAAAACTTGATTAGGACAGGGGCGCCTGGGTGGCTCAGTGGGTTAAGCCGCTGCCTTCGGCTCAGGTCATGATCTCAGGGTCCTGGGATCTAGTCCCGCATCGGGCTCTCTGCTCAGCAAGGAGCCTGCTTCCTCCTCTCTCTCTCTCTCTGCCTGCCTCTCTGCCTACTTGTAATCTCTGTCTGTCAAATAAAATAAATAAAATCTTTAAAAAAAAAAACAAACTTGATTAGGACAGAAAGATTTATATCACCATATTCAAGTTCCACATTTGCAGGTGGCTAATATATTGTCTTGTTAAAAAACCAGGAAGTCTAACCAAATGACAACAAAACTTCATTTAATTAAGAAACTGTACAGGGCTTTTTCCCTTACACACAAACTGTGTGCAGCAGAAGTCCAAAGGTACTAAGCTTATAAAGTTCAAGTCTGATTACTCCTTGTGACAACACATATTGAAGATTAACTCTTAAAGCTCTTGTTGAAAGTATACTCAGACAAGGGAAGAGGAAGTTTCTTTTTAAATCTATGATCAAAATTAATGCTTTTTTAAAAAAATTAATCTGCTTTTTATCAAAACACATGAAAGGAATTATGTTCTCATTTAATGTTATATTCTATAGACCAAAAAGCTTCCCCAACACCTTCCACCTAAGCAATTAATAAATTAGAAATTGTAAAGGTTGGAAAGGCTGATTCAGACAAAGTCGTCTAAACCAACCAGTAACTGGGTAGGAGTCTTTGAAGAATCTAAGCAGGGAGAGTTGAGTGATTTGGCAAAGGTTCCTTCTGAATGGCTTATTCAGGAAGTAAATGATCCATTATCTTTGCAACAGAATTTTTCCTGTAAGTTGTGTGACTAATCCTCCCACGGTCTGAATTTTGCCCACTATACACCATGTTCTTGTCCAGCACACTCCCCACACATTCCGCTCATTCCTTAGTCAGGCCCCTCAGAGCACATGATGTATCCTACCAAACACTAGACTGTCTGGCGTAGCTACTAAGTTAATGCATAGAATGCAAGATGGAGACAAGAGAAAGCGAGCTCTATCATTCTGTAACATACTAAAGTAAAGATTCTTAAAATAGTAAAAACAGAAAGACCAGCAGAAGAGTATTTACACAAAGTTAGCGGTCTATATAGCAAAGTCTATTTCACAACAAAATAAGAGATGAGATGTTTCTGACTATTTTCTGCACATTAGGTGACCCATTGTGCTGACTCAATGCCCGCATCATGTTCACAAAAATGGAATGGTCTTTATTTAAGGTTAAACATCGTAAATTGCTTTCCCAGAAAACTGTAACCTAAACTATGGCATAAGACCTTCTCTCATTATCTTGTCTACTTGGTCTACCATCTCCACTAAATACCTTAGTTGGTAAAAAGATTTTGCTATTTTGATTTTTTCACTTGCAACAAGGTTAAGACAAGAAATTGATTTTCCTCTTCTTATCTGTGACAATCTCAAATACACTGAGGATTTCTACACTGTCTAAACGCCTGGAGGATAGATTTAGTGCTACAACCCAACGTTCTATGAAAACAAGCTGTCTGTGGTAACTTCCTAAAGATGAAAAACACGATCTGTAGGCACTTTCACCTAGCAACTACTGTGGTTTTCCTGTCAATAACTGAAGAGCTGATTTTTAACTCAGAAATGTATCTAATCTCATTCGTGCTACCATATATCAAATAAGCTAAAATTCACCATCTGATAAAACATAACAGAGTTTTCACAACTGATATTAAGCATTAATTAATTTATCCACTCAACACTAAGTCATTGTGCAGTTATTATATCCAAACATTAAAACCAGACATTAAAGAAACATAGAAATGTAACAATCAATAAATATAAAGCTCCTTCCCTTAAGAAATTTAGAGTTGAGGGGCACCTGGCTGGCTCAATCAGAAAAGCATGGGACTCTTGATATCTGGGTCATGAGGTCGAGCCCCACGTGAGGTGTAGAGATTATTTAAATAAATAAAATAAAATAAAATAAAAAAGAAATTGGGGCACCCGGGTGACTCAGTGGGTTAAGGCTCTGCCTTCAGCTCAGGTCATGGTCTCAGGGTCCTGGGATCAAGCCCCACATCCGGCTCTCTGCTCAGAGGGGAACCTGCTTTCCCCCTCCCACTGCCTGCTTCTCCACCTACTTGTGATCTCTCTCTCTGTGTCAAATAAATAAATAAAATCTTTAAAAAAACATTTAGAGCTTAGCCATAGATAACAGGATACAGTATGTGAATAATCTTTTTAAGTTACAAAACCAGAAAATATATTATGGATATTCATGGCATGAAAATATTCATTCTACCTTAGAAGTTCTGAGGCAGGTGGAAAGTAGATGGGGGGGGACTTGCTCAAAAGGAGACATCTGAAAGATGAGTAGATTCAGGCAAGAAATGAACAAAAGCAGAGATGGATACCAAGGACATTTCAAACAATGATGAAAAGTGTATGAAAATCAACAGAGGATAAAGCACAGACTTATTTCAGTACTCAGAGTCTAGGGTACAAAAAAAAAGGAGGGTTGGTGTGGAGAAAAGGCAGAGAGGAGGTATGGAACACTTACGACCTTCCACAAAGGCTTCTGTGGAAGGTCTTAAATGCTAGCGCAGGACCAGATTTTACTAGGTGGGCTGTAGAGAACAGGAGTTGAGTTCAGAGCAGTGGAATCATGTGATTATGCATCAGTGGGGCCAATCCAGGAGAACAAATTTGAGGAAAGAGAATCCAGAGGCAACAGAGGACCTCAGAGGAGGGTGGAGCTACCTGGGAGAGTGGGCATCCAAGAGGGACACAGGAGGAACTTCTATTTGACAGAGCAGAATGTGATCCTGTTTGACAACAAGTCTTGGCCTTCCAAATTTAATAATTTTGTCAATGCTGACAAAAATTCAGATGACTGATTATACAGGTAAGAATTCTGATTATCTATTACTTAAAGGAGTCTTCAATTTTATTATTCCCTTGACAATTTGTTTTATAACCAAAAAAACAAATAATACAGAAGCTACTCCATGGTTCTATTATTCAGTTGAATAAAATTTCATTAAAAAATTGTCAAGTGCTATATGGAGTGCTGGGGTGGCTTAGGTGGTTAAGGGCCGACTCTGGATTTCGGCTCAGGTCATGATCTTGGTGTCCTCGGAGGGAGCCGCAGCCCTGTGGTCAGCAGGGAATCTGCTTCAGGATTCTCTCTTTTTTCCTCTGACCCACTCCTCACTTGCTCTCTCTCTCTCTCAAATAAATGGATAAATCTTAAAAAACAAAAACAAGAACAAAAACAAAAAAAATCTTTTTTAAAAAAGTTTTAAAATATGCTTTGGACATATTCTGATCCTTTAAAAAGAATATGCTCTAGAGCAAGAATTAGTACTTTCCCTGTGAAGGTCCAAATCAGTGAACATTTTAGGTTTTGTGGGTCATACATTTGCAACTCTGCCATTGTAGCAGGAAAGCGGCCAGAGGCAAAATGAATGAGGATGGCTATATTCCAGCAAAACTTTCCTTACAAAAAAGTGGTGGATTCCATTCAGTCCTTGGACCACAGTTTGCTGACCCCTTCCTAGCAGAGAACCCAGGTATGGCAACTTGGTGTGATTTCATTGTTTTTTGCTCCTCAATGTACATAACTCGTGAACTGACCCAAAAAAACTACTCTGAGAAAATGGTCTCCAAAGAAGATCTCTACTGCTAGAGTAGTATTAAAAGGAAAACAAAATAAAGAGGTTCTAAGGAAGCGATGCATGTAAGTAAACAAGAGAAGTCTGGATCGTTTAGAAGGGGAAGTAGAGTTCAGTGAAAACTCAGATCACTGCTAAGGAAGTCCAATGTATATTCTAAGAGGAAATATGAAAATGTGACTCAAGAAACCATTTCAGGAAGTGCTCCAACTAATGCCCCAAATGCTCATTCATGAGGAGAAAAAACTTAGGGGAAAGCTTTAGCTATTAAATAAGACTATATTAAGAAATGCATGAATCTTAACAGAATATTCATGTGAGAAAAAGCCAGGGAATTTGGAAATTTATGGAAGTCTCCGATCATGCTTCCTTCATGAATTCTGATGATCCTACTATATTTACTTCACAGAACCGGGGGGAAAGTAAGGAAATACTGTCATCAAAGCTTACCCATCTATATTTAAATCTATAAAAGACTTATGACAAAAAGTATCTTAATTCACTCTCATTGGCTCACCACTAAGTCACCACTGAAGGTGACCTGGGTTCCTCACGTGGAAAATGTGGCTCCTTCACAGAGGCGCAGAGGACTAAGTGAGCTGATGCACATGAAGTGTTCAGAACAGACCCAACGCCCAGGAAACTTGGGTGCATTGATGCTACTGCATCTCCCCTGAGTCCCTTCTCCCCGGCCAGGCTCACTGCTGCTCGCCCAGGGCGGCCCTGCCTAACTCCTAACCCGGAGGGCTTCAACCTACCATTCGCTAGGGAGATGGCTAAGTCTCTCTCCTAATGCTGACTTCTTTTCCAGGATGCATTTCCAACTGTCCACTGGATGTTTCCATTGGAATGATCGTGGGCACCTGAAACTCAATGGGTCTAAAAATTGAGCCTCTTACCTTTCTAACCTTGTCCCTTTGTCCACCTTTGCCTCTTCTTGTCTTCAGCTTTTATTAGTGACATCGCTATCTATGCTTAAACCAAGCTAGCCACGTCATTCGCAACCTTCCCATGTAGCTCACCCCAAGTCTGGGAAATTCTATTTCCCACGTTCTGTTTTCCTAATACCGCTCTTCGGCGCTCTCGACCACCAGTGGCCTTGGTTAAAATGTGTCCGTCTCCTGATGTTTCCACTTCCTACCACTCTCCCCTCACAGGCATTTTTGCTGCCATCAGAGTCCTTTCTTATAGCATATATTTGACTGTCTTATTCCTGATCCTTTTTTTTTTTTTCTTTTTAAAGATTTTATTATTTGACAGATAGGATCACAGGTAGGCAGAGAGGTAGGCAGAGAGAGGAGGAAGCAGGCTCCCAGCTGAGCAAGGAGCCTGATGCAGGGCTCGATCCCAGGACCTGGGATCATGACCTGAGCAGAAGGCAGAGGCTTTAACCCACTGAGCCACCCAGGCTTTATTCCTGATTCTTAATTATTCTCTACAGCTTGGGGAAAAGGGGCCTATGGACCTACAGGTAAACATCAGAGCTCCTGGGAACCCTCTGAATCCGGATATAAAAATTTGTGAGTCCTTGATCAAAATGAAATTTATCATCTGAGAGGATGATATTAACTCTTCAGCAGGATGCAATCTGCAGCCTTATACAGTATCTGCTTGACTTCCACCCTGTTCAAATACACCGGATATCCTATTTTCCTCCAAACATGAACATCGAATCCCACCCCACCTCTGAGCTTTTGCATGTGCTGTTCCCTTTACATCTGGTGCTCTTTTCTGCCTGCTGAACCACTGAACATCCTCGAAGTCCTGGCTCAGGTCTCAAATGTCACCACCGTGAAGTTTTGCCCAAGTGTCCAACTATGTATTCATGGGTGACAAGAGAGACGCTAAATAGATTTCTGGTATCTATATCATAACAGTGGTCTGAAATTTTTAAAAAAGATTTTTAACTTATTTATTTGACAGAGAGCAGGAGAAAGCACAAACAGGGGGACCACCAAGCAGAGGCAGAAACAGGAGCCCAATGCAGAATTCGATCCCAGGACCCTAGGGTTATGACCTGAGCCAAAGGCAGACACTTAACCAGCTGAGTCACTGGGACACCCCTGGTCTGAAATTTCTTAAATCAAAGCTTTCTGCTATACAAAATAAATAGCCTTAAATGTCTAGACACAAATAGTGTTTACCTAAGTCTAGGGACATTGGTACTGGTGTCCTTGATTTTAATGAAATTAAGATTTAATGAAATCAGGATCCCAAGTGCCTGTGTTCAAATCCTAGCTCAGCCAGTAACCAGTAAGGGGACCCTGGACCAGTCATATAACTTTTCAATTTCACAATCTATAAAGATGGAGACAGCTACAATACTTACTATTTAGGATTATTCTAAAAATTAAATAAGTTTATATGTATAGCACTTAAAGCTATGTAAGTGACTACTATTATTATAATTATTTATTGAAATCAATGGCCAGGACTAGAGGTTCTGAGAGATAATCACAGAGTAAAACTAATTGACCTTGCCATAGAAGCTTCAAGCTTTAGTCAACAGAGTTAATTAGCCAGAGAACACTAACAAAGATAGTCCTTTGCACTAATGTTTTTATCAATTGAAAAGTGTTTCAACCCTATCTGATAAAATTCAAATTTTTTTCCTGTTAGCCTCCAATAGCTAAAAATATCAGCTCAGAATATTTCCAAGGCACATCACAGGGAGACTAAAATAATTCCTTTGAATAGAAAAAAGACCAGAGCAGCTCCTTCATGGGCAGCAAATCAATGAGCCACCTCACTGCTTACAAAGTACCCAATATGAAGGGGAAATGCTAAGTAGGAAATTGGGAGGAAAGATAAAGGAGCTTAATGACTCATATTTCAAACAAACCAGCTTGTTTGCCAGAGAAATGGGATATTGGGCATTTTAGCACCACCCACCTGGCCAAAAAACAAAATAAAACAAAAAACAAACAAACAAACAAACCAAAAAAATCTGCTATGAAATGTAGATTGTAACACTGTTGAACCTAAGGAGGAATCAAAATAAGGGCATGCTGTAGGGATGTAGCTGACTTCCACTTTAGTGATAGGATTCTGTGATATATTTAGCACTGCCTCTACGGAAATTTTCAGCCTCAAAAAGCCATTTGGACCCATCCCACTTTAACTGTGTAACATTATTTTTGTATTTTCCCACAAACTACCAAAAGGAATACTTCACTTTTTACTAATGCTCATATTTAACAATCAGACTGTAAAGTAACACACTTGTGTTAGAATTTGAAATGGGGGCACCTGGGTGGCTCAGTGGGTTAAAGCCTCTGCCTTCAGCTCAGGTCATGATCCCAGGGTCCTGGGATCGAGCCCCGTATCGGGCTCTTCGCTCAGTGGGGAGCCTGCTTCCTCCTCTCTCTCTGCCTGTCTCTGCCTCTCTCTGCCTGTCTCTGCCTACTTGTGATCTTTGTCTGTCAAATAAATAAATAAATAAAGTTAAAAAAAAAAAAAAAGAATTTGAAATGAAGAAAACAGAAAATAAACCCCAATTCCTTACCCTACTGTTAAAGGTCCCTGTGACCCAACTCCAGCTGACTTTATCTTCCGCGACAGGCTTCTTGAACTCTTCAACCAAACAGAACTCCTAGCCATTCCCCCTAGATGTACCCACTCTTCACTCACTGTGTGTGTCTCTTCTAAACTAAAACAGTCTTCCCCTCACATCCCTAAGATCTCAATCCTGCCCTTCCTTTACACGCCATGTGGGAGGTAAGGACCCCGACAGGGAGCCACTTCCTATGGCTCTGCTAGAAGGAACCCTCCAGGTTCTTAACTTTCACAATCCTTGCTCAGTAGTACCTCATGGACTTTCCTCTATCCATCGTGATCAGAGTTCTTGAGACACGTATCTTTTCTTCCCCAGACTGGATGCTCTTTGAAGGTAATGTCCACATCTGGCTCATTCTCATAAGCCCAACCACACCACAGCACAACATGAAGTTGAGAGAAGAGAATTTTAACACTACTTTTAGGGCAAAGAAACCGCCTTTCACATTTACCACCCAGTGACTCACCAACAACGACCAACAGGGGTGCATTAAAAGCTTCCCTTCTACTCATGTAACTGATAATGTACTTTCCAGTTAGAGAAATCATCAGATAGCCGATCCCGCATTTCCTCTGCTACAGACTCAAAATACTGGTTGCTTCTAGGCTTTGTTTAAAGAGTTCTCAAGACCTGTGTATATAACGATCACTTTATTCTATTTTATCTTATTTAAAGATTTTATTTATTTATTTGACAGAGAGATAGAAACAGGAAGAGAAGGAACACCTGTGGTGGAGTGGGAGAGGGAGAAGTGGGGAGAAGCAGGCTTCCCGGCCCAGCAGGGAGCCCGATGCGGGGCTCGATCCCAGGACCCTGGGATCATGACCTGAGCCGAAGGCAGATGCTTAATAACTGAGCCACCCAGGCACCCCTATAATGATTATTTTAATCATCACATCTAACATGCCTTATACTCTAAATATGCATGGACCAAAATGCAAAAATCAGACAATCTCATACGTAACAGAACCCACAGATGCCAGGAGAAAGAAACAGTGACCGAAGAACCCCCAAACCTTGGCAGTCTGACATGGCTTGGGCAGAGGTTCACGAGCCCTAACAGGTCACTAGGATGGCGTACTTTCAAACGCTTAACTGGATCCCAAGGGAGAGACTGGCTTCACTCTGGGGTGATGCCGTGGGGCTGTGCTGATCCGTGCGTTCTCGCCAGACCACTGAACAGCTGCCCACTGTCCGCAGGCATCCGTTCACAGAGGACATTGCTCTGCCTACTCCGTTTACAAACGGTTACATAAATGAGTTCTCATATGCACTCCTAGACATAAGTAATTTCCCCAAGCCCCCAATCCTGCAAGAATACATAACCTAAGCCCTGACCCCACGTGAAAGGACACTCTCACTGGGATGGCCTGACTCAGAGTCGTGCTAATGGGAAATTCCTGTTGGGTGCTCCACCTGATACGGCTTTTATATCAGTGACATTTGGAACATTTGGTCTCCGATGTCACATTGCTGGCGTCTCTTGGATTACTGGAATGGCAACTGAATCCCTCGGGCAGAGAGCAGGAGACTCTAGTTGTTTTATTCCACTTGCCTTTAAAATGACTATTACATCTATTCTTTTTTTTTTCATTGCTTGTCTTCCTTTTTTTAAATTAACATATAATGTATTATTCTTTTAAAGTACAAATATACCTACCACATGCAAATGGAGGTCAAGATAAGGTTTAAAATCTAAGTTAACAAATTAGGTAAACATTGTCAGTGGTATCATCGTGAATGACACAAGGGTTAAATGGTAAAACAGACTCTAAACAAGTATCAGGTTTGTATAATCCATATATATGACTTAACTGAATAACTCTGGCCTAATTTCTCTTCACGTCCTTCTCTTTTATCCCCTATGCTACTTGGATGGAATCATTTCAAGCTGCCCAATTTCTTAGGCCTCTTACTGTTACCAGTTCATCTGGGTTTCTATTTGGTTTCCATAGTAACTTCCTTCTTTGCTCATGAGACCACAAAAAATCAAAAACAAAACAAAACAAAAAAACCTGACAACTAAATCAGGTCTATTAGGCCTAAAGTTTGCTGTATTTATTTATTTATTTATTTATTTTTTAAAGATTTTATTTATTTATTTGACAGAGAGAAATCACATGTAGGCAGAGAGGCAGGCAGAGAGAGAGAGAGAGGAGGAAGCAGGCTCCCTGCTGAGCAGAGAACCCGATGCGGGACTCGATCCCAGGACCCTGAGATCATGACCTGAGCCGAAGGCAGCGGCTTAACCACTGAGCCACCCAGGCGCCCTAAAGTTTGCTGTATTTAGATAGATAGATTTTTTTTTTCTTTATTTGACAGAGAGAGACCACAAGTAGGCAGAGAGGCAGGCAGAGGGGGAGGGGGGAAGCAGACTCCCTGCTGAGTAGAGAGCCTGATATGGGGCTAGATCCCAGGACCCCGAGATCATGACCTGAGCCCAAGGCAGAGACTTAACCCACTGAGCCACCAATAGATAGTATTGTCAGTAAAATCAGAATACACTGTAAAATGTTGAGGCAGGGAACTATGCCATCCATTACAATTCAAAGCTATTCTTCTGGAAATTTAATTTGATGCCATAGACTGATTTGAAAAAAAAAATGTATGGGATAGGAAGGTGAGCCTATATTATCACAGAGCAGGAACTTCCTTGAAATCGAGTCCCCCCTTTGGGCAAAGTGGAGGAGCATATTATCAAGGAAAGAGCGTGGTGTTGGGGTCAAACAGGCTTAGTTCAAATCGCCGTGGTGGTGCTTTCTAGCTATGAAACCAGGCAGGATTTTCTGATCCTCAGTTTCTGCATCTGAAAAGTGGGCTTCTGGGATCTAATAAAACC
Source organism: Mustela nivalis (assembly GCF_964662115.1). Lineage (NCBI taxonomy): Eukaryota > Metazoa > Chordata > Mammalia > Carnivora > Mustelidae > Mustela > Mustela nivalis. The sequence goes on from NC_139030.1 coordinate 41,699,666, forward strand.
TAGTTCAAGTTGCTAGGAAGATTACAAGTGATACACGTTCAGGACCTAGTACCGCACACACCACATGCCAGACACTCCACTGGTAAATGCATGCAAGGGTTTTCCAGCTCTCAGATTCCTGGATTTCAGAATTATCCTTTAGTTCTCATGGCATACACCATAGGTTATATAAAAATACAGAGACATTATTGAATAGTATGTTGGGCTACTAATTTACACACCTTCTGATACAGATCAAATAACCCTAGGTTAAAATTTTTCTTTCCAAAAGCTGAGATCCTTGGATTATTCTACTACCTCCATACGTCAAGCTTTCTTCAGACTACAAGTCTGCAAACCATCCAGGGAGAAATGGCATGCTAAAAATGAGTGAAATGTTCACTTCAAATACCCAACGTTTATGAGGTTCATAGAAATAAATACTGTGCATTTAGAAGTTTAAAGTACCCTAACAGACAGCTATTGGGCAGTGAGTGGCTAAGAACCCAGTCTCTGGAAGCATCTAGATTCAAATCCTGCTCTTCTTGTCTCTAGGTGTATGACTTTGGCTAAGTTATATCTTTTCTCTGTTCCTTGCTTTCCTTATCTGTGAAATGGGCTGTGAGCAAACCCATTGCACAGGGCTGCAAAGACAAGAAAAGAAGAATGCCTGGTATGTAGCAGGTGCCCAATGTTAGCTTTTATTACTTCATTTATTTATTTTGAAGATTTTACTTATTTATTTGACACAGAGAGAGAACGCACAAGCAGGGGAGTGGATGAGGGAGAACCAGGCTCCCTGCTGAGCAGAGAGCCTGATACGGGTCTCAACCCCAGGACCCTGGGAATCATGATCCAAGCCAAAGGTAGACGCTTAACCTCCTGAGCCACCCAGGCATCCCCAAATGTTAGCTTTTAAAGTAGCTTTGCTCAACAGTCACACTGCATGTATTCAAGACTCAAATTACCCCTGGTCATGCTTGGTGGTTCTTCCTATTCCTTGATAAGAGAACCACACAGAAGAATTTCTTGGAAAGCATTTACTGCTTACTTCCTGTCCTGCTTGTTACAGACCTGACCTGACCCCATGCTCAACCATGCTGCAAGGCCCTATCATAGGCTCCCCTTACCATGGTGTAGTCCACAAACCCGTCCCACTCAGTCACCAACCTGTCCTGGACCAGCAACCGTGTTGCTGTGGGCTTTGCCTGACATCCTTAATTTTATTCAGCAGGAACAGTAGGACAAGACTTCTTGGCAGAGAGCAGACTCAATTAGAATCGTAGAAGGAATGACATCACGAAACTGGCAAGGGATAAAGCTGAGAGCCTTGGTATCTGTGAAGGTCAGAACTCAATAATTAGTTGTCACTAGGCTATGCTGTCATATTCACCTTCCTTCCAAAACTGTGGACCTATCTCAGGATCCACTCAAATACTGACCAAATGCCTACGCCGGCTTCGAGAGTTTAGAGTGTGGAAACACGAGCAATACTAACACTGAGAAAAATGCATTCCCTTGGATTGTAATGACTAGGGTCTTTGTAAGTTTTGAATGACCTTTCATGAAACCTAGAAAACCAATTTAGACTCTGTAGTCAAATTCTTTTTCATTGTTGGGGGGGAATTTAAGTTGGGATGAGCACTTTGGAAAAATGCTGGACAAATCTTCTCAAGGTAGTAATACTCTGTGATCTACCAGTTCCACTCCTGGAGAGACGCTCAAGAGAAGGGAGTGCTGACATCCATCAAAAGAGAAATCTGGCCATGTTCACAGCAGCTGTATTCCTACCAGCACCAAACCTGTAATAAGCCCGAGGCTCACTAAGAATGATGCACAGAAATGAACCAGAATGAATGACCAATGCTTGCAAGAACAAGCAACAACGGGGACGAATCCCAACACAAGGAGTTGTATGATTGTATAATTCCATGTTCAAAGACTGGCTGAATTAGCGTGCTCAGACAGCCGTCAGAAAGGCAGCTACTACGGGTTGGTACAGACTGAAGGAGGTGTGACAGAACCTTCCAGTGTGCTCGAAATGCTCTCAATCTTCTTCTGGAGGCGGCTTTATGCATGGGTACAGAGAGAAGTAATTGAGCCTATGTTTAAGATTTGCATACTTCATTGTACATAAGTCATACCTTTTAAACAAAAGTAAAAAACGCCATCCTTCCTTTAAAAAGACTGTGGACTCTGAGAAACAAACAGGGTTTTGGAAGGGAGTGGCGTGGGAGGTTGGGTGAGCCTGGTGGTGGATATTAAGGAGGACATGTATTGCATGGAGCACTGGGTGTGGTGCATAAACAATGAATGCTGGAACACTGAAAAGAAATAAAATAAAATAAAATAAAATAAAATAAAATAAAAACAAAAACGAAATTTTTTAAATACCCCCCCCCAAAAAAGTTGTGTTCCCTTGCCTTGATTAATTAAATGAATGCCTACCACTATACTAACCATTGCCAACATGCCTTTGGTGGTCCTTGCTGTTACGGAGTTTGGATGCTAGTGGAGAAAAATCACTTCATCAGTAGCACTCTTCATTTGGTGATAAATCATATACCACCTTCTGACATCTCATTTGTACTTTTTTTCAATTACGTGATGATTTTATAGTTTGCTCAAATTTATTTATATCCGGTCTATCTTAAAATGTAAATTCCTTGGTTGTTTTAAATCCTTCTATGACCTTGCATGGCAGGCACAGTCTCATACCCAGCATGTGTTCAATAATTTCTTGTTTATTCATCTATCACCACCATAGTACTTCTCTCAGCCTTGTGTTTCCTGTCCAATGTTCATTTCTTCAGATTTTCACCTTTTCCTGACTCCTAGGAAGCCTGTAAACCTGTCAAACACTTCAGATAGTACACGGTCTGTATTTACGTAAGCTCTGTCTACTAGTAGAGTGTAGAATGTGGCTTACGCTATTCTAGGTTTTCTTTCTATCATTAACCCTTTCAGCCAATAATAAGACGAAATCCACTCTATATGATTCATCCTATTGCAGAATCCTATAATAAGAATATGGGGACTCCTGGATGGCTCACTTGGTTGGGCAACTTCCTTCGGCTCAGGTCATGATCCTGCAGTCCCAGGATTGAGTCCCCATCAGGCTCCCTGCTTAGCAGGAAGTCTGACCCTCCACCATCTCTCTCTCTCTCAAATAAATAAATAAAAATCCTTTAAAAAAATTAAAAAAAAAAGAATATAGAAGAGGTCAAGTGGGGAAAGTACAGATGTAATCAATAGACTCATCATTGAGGAGAAAATAATAAACCTTGCTTTGATCGCTTTCGATGCACTGGCAAACAAAAACAAAAACAAAAACAAAAAACCAGCCCCATCTTCTGGCTTCCTCTTCCCACAGTGCCCACAGTCCTGTGGATGCCATACGTATGCAGATGCCCAGAAAATACCCGAGAATGACGTGTAGGATGTCATGCTACTCATCTCCCCAGTATTTTTTTTTTTTAATGGGACTTTTCCAAGGGTCATTCATTTAAAAGTTCCAGAAAAAGCATGGGCCCTACAACTGAATGTACTTAATAACAGCTACCATGGATCTGACCCAAAGGACAAGAACCGGGGATGACTGTAGTTTCATCATTTTCTTCTCTGTGGTCTTGTTACAGATGGCAGGCCTCCCGTGATTCCTAAAGCCACCTGTTAGCGCCTGAAGTCACAAGGCTGCAGGTTGCATCTGGAAGTCTCAGCCTCTCTCCATGCAGTCAGGCTTCCTGTTGACTTTCTTACTGACCCGCTGAGCACCAGCTGCTGTCACAAACACTACGCCCACTTCGGAGACGAGCAAGCTGATCCACCACAGGCCCTATGGCTTTGTGCCAGAGCACGCTGACTCAGCAGAATCGGTTTCTTGTTGGTTCTCTCCCTGGTATTCAAAGGGGCGAGCCCAAATGCCAGGAGGCCTTTACTCTTCTATTCTCCTCTGAGACACCTGCCCACTGTAAATCATGAGGTATTATCCTGGGGACTATCATCAGAAGTCATGCTCCAGGGGCGACTAGGTAGCTCAGTCAGTTAGGCGCGTGCCTTCGGCTTGGGTCATGATCCCAGGGTCCCAGGATTGAGTCCCACATCAGGCTCCCTGCTCAGCAGAGAGCCTGCTTCTCCCTCTGCCTGCTGCTCCCCCTGCTTATGGTCTCTCTCTCTGACAAATGAATAAATAAAATTTTTAAAAAAGAAGTCATGCTCCAGGTTGTGACAGGTCAGGGAGATGCTAAAGATACATCCCCACGTAATCTGTATGTTGAAGCTCTAACCCTCAACATGGCTGTATTTGGATGTGATCTAGGGCTGTGAGGGAGGTGATAAAGGTCAAACAAGGTCAGAAGGGTAAGCCCTTCTAATCATACAGGACTGGCATTTTATAAGAAGAGGAAGAGACAATAGTGATCAATCTGTCTCTCGTCCCCCCCCGCCCCCACTCCAGCTCACACAGAAACCATGTGAGCACATGGGAGAAGATGGTCATCCATGAGCCAGAAAGAGTCCTCACGAGAAATCAACGCCGATGACACCTTGATCTTGAACGTGTAGCTCCTGAACTGTGAGAAAACAAGCACCTATTGTTTAAGCCACCTAGTGTGTGGCCAGCTTCCGTTCGCACAGAACAGAAGCTCCAGCTCTAGCTCCCGCTGACTAACACTGTCAGCGAAGAGCTGTAGAAGCAGTGGCGTCCCATAAATCCGAGATCACACATAGGCAGTCCACTGGGGGCAATGTAGTCCCTGAATCAGCTGGGCACAAAAACGCATTTCACAGAAGGACTGAGGATTAGGCTTGAGACCAGAATTCCAAATAGGCAGCCCTGCAAGCCTCCGAGCGATTTCTCCTCGCCCCGCCCCGCGCACATTATCCCTCCTTTCCATTCTTGAAGCACATTCTGCCTGGAAAACACTTCTTTCCCTTTCTTCATCATCTAGCTAATCCCAGTTCAGCCCAAAGATCAGTCCCCAGGGAACGTTCTCTGATCCCGCGGGCGGGGCCCTCCCTCTATCAACAGCTCATAGCACCGCATTCTTGCCCCCTGCCTTTGAAGCAAGTTTTGCAGACAGAGATTTCTGTGATCTCTTTTTAGGTGCACATTTTAACCACTAGTCTGTAAGCGTCCCAAAGCTACAGATGCTCAAATATCTGCAGCACAAAGTGGGGAAAGAAGAGGAAAAGGAAGAGAGAGCGGGGGATGAAAAGGGTAGAAGAGGGAAGGGGAGCAAGAGACCAAGAAAGTGAAAGATAAAGGTTGAAGGACCCAGTACTCCGACATTGTCCATTCGGGCTGCTAGATTGAAATACCAGGGACTGTCTGGCTTAGACAAGGTAGAAGGGCCAAGGGAGTGCTGGGAGGTCTCTTTTTGAAGGGCACTGATCCCACTCGTGAGGGCTCTATCCTCAGGACCTAATCAGCTCCAAGGCCCACCTCCCAATGCCATCCTTTGGGGGTTAGGAATTCAATATGTGAATGTTGGTGGGAAGAAGCAATCTAGTGCGAGGAGGAGTGCCTGGGTGGCTCAGCCACTGGGTGTTTGCCTTCGGCTAGGGTCATGATCCCGGCATCCTGGGATGGAGCCCTGCAGCAGGCTCCCTGCTCAGCAGGAAACCTGCTTCTCCCTCGCCCATACCCGCTGCTTGTGTCTTGCTGTGTCTCTCTTGCTATGTCTCTCTCTATCAAATAAATAAGTAAAATCTTAAAAAAAAAAACACAACAGTCTAGTATGTACACGGTACAGTCATGTCAGATGGGGACCAGTGACAGCAGGGAAGCATGCTGACCTGTTCACACTTGCCCCCCAAATGTTGCCACACTTTCAAGAGCTGGCCTGAATCTTTCAAATCAAAGATTCCATGACCTCTCATACAACTGTGGGTTAGTCAGTCCTACAACTTGAGATGGTCTGAACTAAATTAAATGGTTCCGTGCAAACTTCAGGGGCTGTATTTAGTCATTTTGTATACACACACACACACACACACACACACACACACAATTTTTTAACAGAAACAATCAGTACAAAATTCTAAAAAAGTGACATTAAAAAAAACAAAAACAAAAACAACCCACTGTGCCCCACTGATAATACTCTTGAATTTTCACACACACCCCCATCTTGAGCTGCCCAGCAGTGATTCCCTACCTACGGCCCAGGGACCCCTTGGAGATTACACAATTATTGTGCGAAGCTCACACACACCCACAGAGCAATACTGTCTGCAGACCAAATACGTTATAGCCCAATTATTAAAGGAGACAATGCCTTATAAATCTATAGTATTGGCCTAATGATCTGTTTTGGACATTTATATGATGGAACAATGCCACGGGCCAAGTAACTTCAAGGGACTTGATTTACTTTTTTATATGTTAATGGTTTTCCTTTTCCCTCATTCAATCATTTCCATAATTCAGAAATAACCAGAAAACCTTAAGGAACAAAGCAACTGGCATTCACTGCTTAGAACAGTGTTAGAAGAGAGTTCCGTGTGCAGCCCAACTGTGGGTCATCATGTAAGGAGGCCCACCCACTCTGGACAGCTCACTGAGCCTCCCGTTACCAGGCAACGGTCCTGTCCTCTGTTCTAAATATGGGCTTAGTGTGACTCTCTCCAACAAGAGGAAAAAGCTCTTGGCAAAAGGCTATAACGTCAGAGGCTTCAAGGATATCCTGAGGTCAAGTTTAAGTTGATCATCATCATTTTAGAAGTTACTGAGAATTTCTGGGTCTTGTGTGTGAAGCACACATATACCCATACCTGAGCATCTCTGCAAGCCCTAGGCTTCCTAACCAAGGTCTGAAAGACATGTGGTCAGAGAGAGAAAGGCACAATCACCAAGCATCCCAATCCAGCTACACTGACCAAGAGTTGGATGTCTGGATTTCTAGTCACAGCCCTGCTGCTTTGAAGTGTGTCGCTTTGCAAGTCACTGAGCAATGAATCTGGGGCTTGGTCTATTTATTTACAGACTGAAGATGTTAGGCTATCAGATGATCACAAAACTCCTTCCAACTCCCACAGTCTATTCTAGCTAGACTTTTGTCCAGGATCACACTAACACGGGTTCCTTTTCCATTAAAAATGTGCAAATGTGTCTTACAAAAGACCGAGTCTGGAAATTCTGATAAGATAAGTACCAAGTGCTGGTATACTGAGTATCATATGGGATTTGGACATATTTTCTCCAACTCTGAATTTCAATTCTGATTCTTCACCTCTATTCCATATTTCCCAACTTACGAATTCCAAGAAACGCTGAGAGATATAAAAACCCTAGGATTCCGATTTTCTTCTAGCACCTTTTTTCCCCTCCCAGAACTTTTTAAAATTAAGATTTTATTTCTTAGAGCAGTTTTAGGTTCACAGCAAATTTGAGGAGGAAGTACAGAGACTTCCCATGAACGCCCGCAGCTACATGGCACACCTTTCCCACTACCAACATTGTCCACCAGACTCGTGTATTTGCTACAACTGATGAACCCATATTGACACATCATAAGCACCCAAAGTCTATAATTTAAATTCTGGTTCACTCTTGTTATTGTACACTTCTATGGCTTTGGACAAATATGTAATGACATCTACCATTACAATAATTTAGAGAATATTTTCACTGCCCCCAAAATCCTCTGCGCCTATCTGTTCATCCCTTCCCCGCCCAACCACTCTGACCCCTGAGCAACTACTAACCTTTTCATTGCCTTCATAGTTTTACTTTTTCCAGAATGTCCTATAGTTGGAATCAGTATGAAGCCTTTTCATATTGGCTTCTTTCACTTAGCAATATGCATTTAAGTTCCCTGCATGTCTTTTCATGATTTGATAGCTCATTTCTTTCTTTCTTTCTTTTTTTTTTTTTTTTAAAGATTCTATTTATTTGAGAGAGAGAGGGTATGAGAGAGAGAGAGCATGCGGGGGGAGGGCCAGAGGGAGAAGCAAACTCCCCACTGAACAGGGATCCTGATGTGGGACTTGATCTTGGGACACCGGGATGATGACCTGAGCCAAAGGCAGTCAGTTGCTTAACCAACTGAGCCACCCAGGTACCCAATAGCTCATTTATTTTCAGTGCTGGATAATACTCCATTGAAACATTCATTTACTGGAAGACATTTTGGTTGCTTCCAAGTTTTAGTAATTATGAATAAAGCTTCTAGAAACATTCCTGGTTTTTGGGTGGACATAAGTTTTCAACTCCTTTGGGAAACTACCAAGGAGTGATCACAGATCCTATAGTAAGAGTATGTTTTTTTAGCTTTGTAAAAAACTGCTGATCTGGGACCCTGGGTGGCTCAGTGGGGTAAGCCACTGCCTTCGGTTCAAGTCATGATCTCAGGATCCTAGGATCGAGTCCCGCATCAGGCTCTCTGGTGGGCAGGGAGCCTGCTTCCCTCTCTCTCTCTCTCTGCCTACTTGTGATCTCTCTCTGTCAAGTAAATAAATAAAATTAAACAACAACAACAACAACAACAACAAAACTGCTGTTCTTTCTTCCAAAGCAACCAATACTATTTTGCATTCCCACCAACATCAACAAATGAGAGTTCCTATTGCTCCATATCCTCACTACCATTTAGTATTATCAGTGTTCCAGAGTTTTGTTTATTCTAAAAGGAGTGCTGTGGTATCTCATTGTTGTTTCAATTTGTATTCGCCTGATGACATATGATGTAGAGTGTCTTTTCATATGCTTATTTGCTATCTTTATCTCTTTTTTGGTGAGGTATCTATTAAGGTCATTGGCCCATTTTTAAATCAGTTTGTTTATTATTGTTTGGTTTCAAGAATTCTTTGTATATTTTGGGTAATAGTCCTTTACCAGATATATCTTTTATAAACATTTTCTCTTAAGCTTGTGGCTTGTCTTCTCATTTCCTTGGCATTATCTTTCACAGAGGAGAAGTTTTTAATTTTAATGAAGGCCAGTCTCTTCCATCTTTAATCCACTGGATCCCATAGGCTTAGAGAGGGAGGCTATTAAGTTATATTTCTTTGAAATCAAAGAGGAGGAGGCACCTGAGTGGTTCAGCTGGTTAAACCTCTGACTCTTGATTTTGGCTCAGGTCATGACCTCAGGGTTGTCGATTCAGGCTTCTTGTGGGGCTCCTGATTAGTGGGGAATCAGCTTGAGATTCTGTCTCTCCCTCTTCCTCTGCCCCCAACTGCTGCTCGCAGGCGCTCTCTCTCTCTCTCAAATAAATAAATCTTTTAAAAAATATATTGAAAGGAAACTTGTCACTACAACATTGCGTTTCACTGATGCCTCTTTCAAAATATTAACATTTCTTCTTTAAAAATGAATATTAAGTTTAAAATAAACATAAACAACACTTCATTTATGTATCTTGATTCATGAAATGCTTTCCTTGGAGACAGATTCTGAATAAGAATAATGAAATAGAGTTTTGCTAACATGTTACTAATCTTAAAAGCTATATTTGGGGCACCTAGGTGGTTCAGTCAGTTAAGGGTCTACCTTTGGCTCGGGGCATGATCCTAGAGTCCTAGAGTCCTAGAGTCCTGCATCAGGTTCCCTGCCCAGAGGCGAGTTGGCTTCTACTTCTTTCTCTGCCCCTCCCTATCACTCATGCTCTTTCTCTCTCTCTCAAATGAATAAATAAATCTTTTTCAAAGAGCTGGCATGTTTGTATTTTTCCCCATCAAAAACAATTCCCTTTCGTAAGAAGCATTAGAGAATATTTAATACTAAAACAATTGAGAATATTTAACACATTTACTTCATTTATTGTAGATATTCAATGTGAAAACAGACATACTTCTGAGACTGGCATTTTAAACCTTTACAAGCAGTTTTCCTAGCAAAGAACAAAAATTTACATCTGTATTTAATTCTGAAACTCCTTTTGGAGTCAGTAAAATATTCCTGTTTGCATCTCTAATTATGGTAATAACGTGCATATGTGTAATGTTTTGCCTTAGCTATTGAATGTTTACATGAATGCATATGCCTTCCACACTAACCAGGGGACACCGAACCCTGGGCCTCTTGCCTCCACCCCATAGAATACAAAATAGTTGTCTAAATGTCTTACACACTGCCTCTCAAATAACAACAACATTCAAGTTAAGACCAGTAAGGGAAATCTGACAAAAATTATGCAGAAGCTTTCTTGACTATGAAGGAAAACCAGAACCACCATAGGTATGAGGGGCTTGCTGTCAGTTAATTTTGCCTTGTTTTCACACACCAAATATCTCATTTCTAAAGATAAAAGCCCTTTCCTGAGAAAAAGTTCAAAGTGAGAAACCAGTTGAAGGAGGGTCAACTGAAGCTGAAATTCACTCAATACCAAGTTTTCCATTTGAACTGCCATAATGTGTTTTCTGATCTCCTCACTTCACATAAATCACTCACATCAAGTCGTCTAGCCATTTCCTGTCCGGCTGAAGCCAGTGACTAAGATTTGAGCTTCACCTTCTTGATCCTTTTCTCTATTCAGACATGTTCAAATGTAGCTTTTGTGAAAGGGCAAAGAAGTAGGCAGAAAACCAGATCAGATATTTCAAGATCTCTTTGCAACATTTTCTGTAACTTTGTAATTATTTCCTTAGCCTCTTCTCCATTATTGTACAGTCCTTGGTTATTCACTTTACACTTTTCCAAACAATCATCATTTCTTAGTAAACTTTAATTCAAATTGGAAGTTCAAACTCATGAAGGAATGTGCTTAATTTCCTAACTTTTTGCCCTGAAAGGACCTAAAAATAATGACTCACCAGCAGCAATCACCACCCCTACAGTTCATATTGTGTCTTGAAATACTATTTCCATCAAAAGGAACTAGAGCTCCCTTAGAGAAATGGCTGAATTGAGGTCTGGGAATAAAAAGTACAATGAGCCTGGAACATCTTATCTATGAAACACATTCTAGATAAATAAGTAGAGAGATAAATAAGTGAATCATTGATTAATACATGTACACACACATGTATACTATATACACAATTCCGAAGCCAATTAGAAGAGGCTCCCCTCGCCAAAAATTGGGTAATTTTGATCATCAAACAGAATAATGATCGCCATTCAAATAGATCAAATGTGTTTAAATCCACAAGTTCACTTAAAAAGTTACTGGTCACTTTTAGAGGAAGCCAGTTAACCAACTCACTTTGAAACTGGTAAGGAAAGAGAAAGAATCAGTATCTATCTTGCTTTTCTATTACAAGCCTGCTCCTTGTAATGGATAAACAAGAACGTGATACAGAAGAGTTTCTCTTTATGGAAGCATTCCAGCTAATAACTGAAGGAAAAGGTCAGATTTAGATCACCAAGCAGCACCTCCTAATGAGTGACCAGGATCTCAGCAAAGGTCCTCAATGCTGTGATCCCAAAGCCAGCCACATCCTTCGAAGGGTTCCCAGGGAAATGAATCGTCCACTGTTGACTCAAACCGAACACAAACAGCAAATGGAATAAAGTCAAAGTTAATTTTACAATTCAGACTCTCTTCTTTTCAATCAGTTAAAGAAACTACAAGTAATTCAGCAACATCAGTTTATAAACTTTCTTTGGGAAAGAAACCGTCTGCCTTAGGCGCCAGAGGCACCTATAAACTAGTTCATGCTTGGGTTCACAGCTCTACTTATAAGCCTTCCCTATATAAACTCTTACACATATATCCCCTAAGAGTGACATGCAAGGGTAATTCTGCTTTTATTTTATTTTATTTTTGGTCTATGTTGTCCTTCTGTAACTTAAAACAGAGATAATTGAGTTAAAGAATTCAAAGAAAATTCCCTACAGAAGAAAACCACATTTGGCTCTAATTCTACTGTTGAGTTCCCACGGATTTCTTTTAAATGAAATGCAAGCTCTGGGTACAGTAATTTAACCACTATTTTGATCATTCCTCTTCTACTTAATTAGCAAAACTAAGCCGTCAAGTAATCCCATTAAAAATGAGGAGACAGGTAAATGGCTTCTGATTCTTACAATTATCTGTACTTGACCTTAGAAAAATCAGCACAAGCTCAAATGGAATTTGATCAAGAGGCCTCCAAAAACATATAGGCAGACACATTAGGGGAAATTAGTAGGGAGGGGACCTGAGGGGTGGGGAAGCATTCCGTATAAGCAAATGACTTGGTGAGCTACAGGCAAATATTTCATGTGCAGCAACTCCTCCACCACCAACCTTCCAAACAGAATCTGCTCTCACTGGATGGAATGATGGGTACTTCATACATCAAGAAAAACTGTCCGTCTCCCTCTGTAAGCTTAAGCAATGATGATATGAGGCCAGGACCTGGGTTTTTTCGGGGTCTCATTCAGGAAATCATCTTTCTGTAGCTCTGAGATAGGACTAGAGCACCAGTCTGAACAACGCACCTAACCCTGGGTCAAAAGACTAGAGCTTCCCCGCTATGATGCTGAACGAAAGAAGCCTGAGGCAGGAGTATGTTCTGAAAGAGTCCACTCCTATGAAACTTAAGAACACATAAAACTCATCTCTGGTAAGAAAAAAACAAAAAACAAAACCAAAAGAAACCAGAACAGTGGTTACCTAGGGAGGGTGGGGAGTTGACTGAGAAGGGGAATGAGGGAATTTTCTGAGGAGACAATTATCTTCACAGGGTATAGGTTACATAGGTATACCCTGTTTGTCCAAGCTATAAAGCTAAGGTTAGTGCTTCTCAGTGTATGTAAACTTTTAAAAACTATAAGTACTGACACCATCATCATGGGTGGGGGGGGGGGGGTAAGAGCTGGTGAAGGTTTAGAGAATTTAAGGTGGCAGAATACTGACAATTGTGGAGATTGGACGATGGGTGTATGAGGGTTCACGACAGTATGCTGTTTACTTGGTACAAGTTTAAATTTTCCATGCTAATGGTCTTTTAGAAAGACTAGAACTTTAATCCCCTCTCCAGTACTTAATAGCTATTGGGTGCTTGGTAAATCATCTCAACCTTTCTGAACCTCGTTTTATTTATCTATAAGCTGAAGATAATGATCCCTGTACATCTCAGTCAAAATAACTGTGGGTTGTTGCCAAGTATCATGGGAGGCAATGGAAATAAAAGTAACTTCTAAGCTGTGAAGTAATACATAAATGTAACAAATTAATAATGAAGATTTATAATTAATAATAGACGAATATTCCGTCCTGGAATGTTTGAGGAGCTCATTGGTACATTTCTTTCAACAGAAACATGAGGTGTATCTATTCATTTTTCAATAATTCCTGCTTAAAAAAATAGTAATGGAACTGATAAATCAAAAGGATGAATAACAAATGTTATTTATGTTCACTATAAGATTTATTTAGCATAACTTCCTACTAATATGAAAATTTATGCCTAAAGAAAAAGTCTGAGTGCCTTGCACAAACATCATCAACCTGACAGCTGAGAAATGATGCCTAAAAGCACACTCCAAAAGGAAGTTGGTTTAGGAACTTAAATGACGTAGATAATGCACGTGCTTAAAACTGAGGTTCAAAAAAAACAAAACCTGAGGTTCAACTGTGAAGCTTGACCATCCAAAATAATGTTCACAAGCTCATATAAAATCACAGTATCAGGATAACAAACACTACATTCTTAATGTGATTCCGTTATGCTTAGAAATTAGAAAGCTGGGGGCGCCTGGGTGGCTCAGTTGGTTAAGCGACTGCCTTTGGCTCAGGTCATGATCCTGGAGTCCCGGGATCAAGTCCCACAACGGGCTCCTTGCTTGGGAGTCTGCTTCTCCCGCTGACCTCTCTCCTCTCATGGTCTCTCTCTCTCAAATAAATAAATAAATAAAATCATTAAAAATTTTTTAAGAAAAAGAAATTAGAAAGCTGGACTTCTAAATATTTGATTCTTCAGTATTAAGGCACATAAATACTCAACTCGAGGAAGCCCAATGGACATGTGGACCATTCCTTTATTTTATTAACTCATCCGTTAAGCTAACCTTTGTCACTTACAGCTATCACAAAATACAACTTGCACTGGGAAAGAGAGGCAGAGACAGCAAGAGAGAGACAGAGAAAGAAGTGGTGTACCTCTATTCTGATGTCCCACTCTAGTCCCCAAGAGTAAGAGTATACCCTGAAAAGACTAAGGGGTCGGCCTGGTGTGCTCTTGTTGGTTCAAGTTTCAAAGTAAATAAGCATGCCAGAGTGATGTCTTGAAGAAGCACACTTCAGTTCAAAAATACACTTATAAGAAAGTCACTTGGATATATTCCTCTGCATTCATCCAATCTTCAAATAATAGATGCATGCACCAACTTCCCACTTTCAGTGTTCTAACATCTTTTTTTAGACCTGATTTAGGCAAACAGGCTCCTTTCATGTCCATTCTCCAGCCTGGCCTTTCCGCTCTGAATGATGTGACCCACGCGTCCTCCTCAGGCAACCTCAAACACCATGTTCATATATTTCCACACGACTTCCCCGAAAAGTGCTGGCTAGGGGTGCCAGCAGCTGGGTTTCAGGAAGGCCCAAGGAATACCAGCTGAGCTTCTGTTAATGAAATTACTAAACAAAACCATGACCGAAACTGCCCATTTCTTATTCCTTTGTCATGGTAGAGCACATTACACAACACCAGAACCAAAGCTCTGGTCATTTCAAGAAAAAATCAAGGCTTCAAGCTAAAACTTCCATGCTAGCTATCACTCTTTTCATAAAACCTTCCCCCATGAAACTTGGGTTCTGAGCATATCCTTCCCTCAGCTTATAGGGCCCCCAGTATGGTTCAAATAAAATATAGAACCATCTAGTTAAATCTGAATACCAAATAAATACCGCATCTTTTAATATGTCTCAAATATTGCATTCTATAATAAACTTTTATACTAAAAAAAAAATTCCTTGTTCATCTGAAGTCCAAATTTAATGTGGTGTCCTATTTTTATTTACTAAATAAGGCAACTCACAAGCCCACCTCCACTCTGATGATGGATACAATCAACATGCCCATAAAGAACACACTAACTGCTATATCCATTTCTGATTTGCTAGCTCTGAATTTATCCCTTCAGAATATACAGCAAAAGATAACAGAGCAAACTATAAGAACAAGCAGGATGACATTACTAGGATAACCACCTTTCCCCAACTGTGAAACGGAAAGCGTTGGACTAGATGGAAAACTCCATGGAACTCTTGCATTATTTTTTTTTTAAAGATTCCATTTATTTATTTGACAGAGAGAGATGACAAGCAGGCAGAGAGGCAGGCAGAGAGAGAGGAGGAAGCAGGCTCCCTGCCGAGCAGAGAGCTTGATGCGTGCTCGATCCCAGGACTCTGAGATCATGACCAGAGCTGAAGGCAGCGGCTCAACCCACCGAGCCACCCAGGCACCCCAAACTCTTCATTATTAACAAACCTTTCCCCACATCAAAGTTAAGCATCAATGTCTGAAATTTCTCATGTTTCCTGGAAGAAGTTTCCTCAACAAAGCAGAAAACAAAACAAAGAAAATAAAACAAACCCCAAAAACCAACCAACTCAATTTGTCATCTACTTCTACTTCTCTTTCAAAAGCATTTCCTGAAACTCAACAGTAATAGTGACAGTAATGACTTCTCTTGGACAGTAGCTTGAATGTTTGCCAATATTTGCCAACTTCTACAGATTCTATCCACAGTCCGCTCTCTCAGCAATGTTCACGGTTGGAGAAACTCGTGGTCTAGTCATACCAGGGGCCATTATCACAGGTGGTGATCCCTGACGTACTGCTTACCAAGAGGTCATGTTATTTTAGCAGAAGATCCAGACCCACTCTAAGATGGACTTGGGCCAGGATTTCATCACGCCAAGGAAGGAACAGCAGACATCTGATTCCTGTTGGCCGAAGACAGTCTAGAAGTATTAACATTAATTATAAGGAATGGGATTGGATTTATGCCCTTCTGCATAAATTTGGTTCTGGTCACATGGCCTCAAGTACCAGTGTTGTTATCTGTGGTAGAGAGGGCATCTAATACAGTCCCATTTGTTAACAAAAACTACTGACCCTATGAGAACAAGTCTCCCATTTTTTTTTGTTTGTTTGTTTGTTTGCTTCATCCAAATCATCTTCCCTGTTTTAAACGTTTTGGTTTGGGCAATTATGCTAATTACACTGGCACACTGTGGCCCAGGGGCTAAATCTTGTCCTCTGCTTATTGTGCATTAAAAGTTTTATTGGACCCTAGCCATGCCCATGTATTTATGTACTGTCTGTGCTGCTTTCATGCTAGCACATGAGCTGAGTAGTAAGCCACAGGCCGTATGGCTCATGAACCCCCAAATACTTATGACCTACTCCCCTACAGACAGGGTTTGCCAGCCTCTGCTAATCCCCTGCACTCTCCAAGTGCCCAGGGAGTGTTTCTGGTGTAGCAGCTCATAGGGCTGAGAGCAGTCCCACTAGCCTCAGATGTTCTTCAGAATTCAAAGGAGAAACACACAAGCGTAGAGATAGGAGAAAGCACGT
The DNA here is from genome assembly GCF_964662115.1 of Mustela nivalis. NCBI lineage: Eukaryota > Metazoa > Chordata > Mammalia > Carnivora > Mustelidae > Mustela > Mustela nivalis. Next base: position 41,716,097 of record NC_139030.1, read on the forward strand.
TACTTTCTGCTCCGAGTCTGGCATTTCAAAAAGTGGAACTACGTCACAACAAGCACACGTACAGGACACGCGCTGCCGCCATTCCTTGTAGTCAGAGGAAGAAAATGCAGGAGAGCCGGAATACAGAAAACGTCTCTATTTGGTGCCAGAGCCTATGAAGGTACTGTCCCTGGTACAGGAATTCAGAATTTAAATCAACACGGTTGTTCTGTGACTTCCCTGCTTTAGGCAGGAAGGGTGCGTGATCAGAAGGAACAACTGCCTTCAACACCGAAATGCCTCTGAGCCTTCAAAGAGGGCCACGTAGGTGCCTTGGAGGACAGACTGCCAGGATGACATATTATGGGCTCTGAGCGGCCCTTGCTGAATACCGTCTCCTTTGCAGTAATCAAGCATGAAGGGCCCCTTGTAATCTCCTTTCTGCTCCACGGAAAGCCCTTATAAGCAGAAATGGCACACTCACAGTTAATGAAATTTTATGCCATAGAAAATGAAACACAGATACTCCTCTCATTGAGAGGACCAGGAAGGAAAAAAAGAGGACTCATAGTAACTGTTGCTAAGTTTGACTTCACAATATTGACAGAGTAGATGGCTGACCAAATAAAAACTTTAAGAACTGGGACTAATTCAACCCTTCAAACCCTCTTACGGATCACAAGGGGCTCTCCCGCTGTGGTTCTTTCTTCCCTTCTTTGAGTCTTACTGTTCCATCACATACCCCCTTCCACACCCTGAGCCCACCACTCCCTTGTTTGCCTAAAGGTGGGTCCCATGCTTGTGGTCCTTCGGCTCCTGCTGGACAAACACAGAAAATCAACTACACACCCACACCCCGGGAAAGGGGAAAGAGACATCCCAACTCATTTCACTTCCAGGTGCAGCCAGAACTCAATACGTTCATGCTTTTTTCATTCAAATATTTGGTGAATGTCTGCTATGTGCCAAGGATTGTGCTTAGGGTTAGGGTTCAAGGGTAAAAATAGACACAGACACAACCTTCTCAGGACATTGACAGGGGAGGGGAGCAGAAGGGCAGTTATCAGGTAAATAATCCCACAGAGTCTCAGGTGACATTATCTGTGAGGCTAAACCTAAGATCAGGAGTCTGTACGCTGTGTTCAGTGCCGTGAAGGTGGAGGGCAGGAGTCTGAGAATATAAAGAGGAAGGCTCCTCATCCGGGATCTGAGACGGCTTCTGCCCTGCAGAAGTGACATTTAAAATGAAACCAGAGGCAGGAGCAGGAGTTACTCAGGTGAAAGACAGAGCTGAGGGGCATTTCAGGCAGAAGGAAGAGTGGGTGCCGGCACCCTGAGGAAGAGAAAGTGTGGCCTCGTCAAGGGGGGTGAGAGTGAGGCCGGAAAGAGTATGGGAGGCTACGACCAGCGACCAGAGCAGCGGAGGATTAGATTTGACTATATAAAGGCCACTCTGTATGTGAGGACTAATCCTGAGGGGCAGGAACAGAAGCGGGGTCAGGAGTTGTTGAGAAAGGATGAGCCTGTGACCTGGCGGGGTCGGGGGAGGTATACAGTGGGTGTGCAGACCAGTGGAATGACTCAAGGCAGATTTGGTAAACAGGATCAACAGGAGATACTGATAAATGAAGGAGAAAAGATACCAAGAATATCTCCCAATTTGCTGGCATGAGCTCCTGGGTAGAGCTCACCATTTACCAAGACAAGAAATACTTCGGAAAGACGCTATAGGGTGAAGCATCAAGAATTCCATTTTGCCAACCACAAAGCTGGTCTGTAATGAGCACAGGAAGATTTACTGGCTTCTAGATAACCTTCTACGGTCTGTTCTCATCATCTGTAAAATGGGAAATATGGCAAACCTATGTGCTATGACAAAAAAGGCATATGCATTTAAAACATGTGGCATGATTCCAGGCACACAGTAATCTCAAAGAAACTTAAATTTTGAATGTCTGTTGGTGACCACAGGCAAGATGTCCAGTAGGCAGGTAGATAAGTCGGCACTGTAGCTCAGAACTCTCTCCTGCTGGGAGAGTGGGAGGGATGACAAATGTTCGGTCCTGCTGTGAGATTATGAACCATACCCCTTGTTACAGATTTTATAATAGCAGCTGGAGATTTACTTGTAAATCAGCTAGAAGGTCAGTAGTGTGGGTGTCAACAGCACATAGATGGCACCCAAAGCTATAGAGAACAGAGTAATTTGATGGAAAAGTGAACTCTAGGGAGAAAAACTGAGGGGTAAAGGAATGAGCCTGGAGCGAGTTAGTTAAACACAAAACAAAGATGAAAAATTGTAGGAAAGCAAACAGACATCAAAAGAGCCTGTACATGCTATTCTACTTCTCCAAGCAGAAAAATGGAAATCTTAAAAAAGAGAGTCCGTTACTCCTTACTTATCAAAGTATTCACAAAGATATATTTGTAAAAATATTCACCGTAATGCCGTAATAGCAAAAATGACCTCAAGCAATCTAAATCAATAATAGCAGACTGATTAGGTAAAGTATGGCACATCTATGTAAAGGAATAAATACAGAGCAATAAAAACCATGCCATAGATGATTTATTGGAAAAGTGTTCACATTTTTTCACAGAAGAGAGAGGAAGGGAGAGGACGTAAGGTTCCTACGACACACCAGAGCCTTGCCATCCATCACAACCAGCACACATCAGAGAAACAGCATCTCTGACAGAGACGCGAGCTCCTGAACCAGGAAGAGAACCACCAAAATGCTTGGGAAGAGAGAAAAAACAGAACCAAACCAAAGAGCTACTGAAAATTCTCCCAACCCAAAACCATGAAGCAGAACGAAACTGAAACAGCACTCCAAACTGATGTAAATATCCTCACACAAGCATTTGGAGAATTGACAAAACACCTAGAATCAGAAATACAAAAGTTAACACCAGAAATGGATGAGGACAAGAAAAGGAAGAAACATAATGAGAGGTGATTGACTTCAACAAAGAAAATGCAGGAAAAAAAAAAGGACTTTCTCATCAAAACCGAAAAGTTACGGGGCACCTGGGTGGCTCAGTGGTTAAGCCGCTGCCTTTGGCTCAGGTCATGATCCCAGGGTCCTAGGATCGAGCCCCGCATCGGGCTCTCTGCTCAGCAGGGAGCCTGCTTCCTCCTCCTCTCTCTCTCTGCCTGCCTCTCTGCCTACTTAGGATCTCTGTCTGTCAAATAAATAAATAAAATCTTTAAAAAAAAAAAAACTGAAAAGTTACAAAGTGCCCAAGAGAAAATAGATGTGAGTTGAAATAAGGAACATGGAAGAAAAAAAATCTAAAAATGACAAAGCAGGACATAGTGAAGAACTGGGTATGCATGAGAAATGGTGAGGGGCCGGGGGGGCACAATAGCACAGGGGCAGGTCATGGGGAGATAAAGTTGAGAAGCAAGACTGGAACCAGATCCATTCATTCAACACACACTTTCGAGGGTCTGAGCATGGAGGGCACAGCTGCTGGAAGCCATCAGTGGAACTGGCCCTTGCCGTGAAGGGAAGACAGATGGGGAGTCAGGGACCTGGAGTAAGGAGAATGATATAATCAGACTAAACAGAGAGGGAGGTAACTCTAGAAGCGTAATTTAGACATTCTGGAGTGTGGCGAGATGGGAAGGGAGGCTAATTAGCAGGTCATGATAAATAATTCTGAGATAAAAACATCAAGGTTTCCTGATAGCCCCCCATAAAGAAGGCACCAAGGCTTCTATTTTGGGAAACTGGAGAATGACCCCATAGTAGATGCAAAGAATTTCTGCTCTATGTTGGGCATGGCAGGATACAATATAGACTGGGACCTTGGGAGAGAGCAGAAACTGGAGATCTTGGGGGTGGTCATCTCTCTGGTGGCAGGGGCGGCTGCTGGACATGCAGAGATGTCCCATCAGTAACTGAGGGCTCATGCCTCCAACGACAATGTAACGTGGAGGAAGAGCACTGCAGGACGAAGAAGAGCAGCAGGCAAGTAGCCAAAAGAGAAGGTGCCCACAAGCCACCTGAGGACACATTCCAGAAATAGCAGCTGGCCCCCAAATACAGACTGTATGGAGACCAAAGAGAGTAAGTGCTGGAAAACAGGAACCTCAGACCATACCGGTGATCCCACTGAGAGGCAGTTTGGGGTTGAGGAGCAAATGGCATTCATAAAGGAGAATCAGGAAATGCTCTCACAGTGAAGGGAAGAAAGACAAAGAATGGTGACACCAATGGGAAGCTGGATCAAGGGAAATGCTGGGGGTGGACAGACCGGTGAGGGCCAGCAGTAAGGCCAGAACTGCAGAAATGCCATTAAGAGGATAGGAGACATGGCGTGAGAGAGAGAGGAAGGAGCCATGGTTGTAAGTGGAAGCTACCAAATCAGCTTTCGAAGTCAGGGTCTCCTCCAAAACTGTGAGGGCAACGAGGGCAGAGGCTGTGTGTCGGTGCCAGACGCCAAGCTCCCAGGGGCCCATGAACAGCCTCTCCTTCTTTTAACCGCTCTGGGTGTACTATGGAGCTTAAGGCCAGGGGCACAGAGTCAAAGACATAGCTGTGGGTGCCCGTTCTTCCGCTCCCCAACTGCTCTCCTTCCAACAAACACATCCTAACTCATCCCAAGCTCAGTTTTCCTGGCAGTAAATTAGGTATAACAATACCAGTTACACATACCCCCACCTAAGTCCTGGTGTCTTGGGGGGGGGGGGAAGACACAGTGTGGCTGCAGAGAACAGCCCTGCGCATAAATCATTTAATCGAATTATTCTTTGTGTACTTGTCTCTCGCTAGAGCTTGCATTTGTTTCATCTATGAACGTCCCACACAGGGTCAGACACACTATTTTGTACAGGTATTTACCACACACTGACTTGGACCAAGAACCGACCTCATCTTCCTGAAGGGTATGTGGAGGAATTGTTTTCTGTGTCCCACACCACTGCGCAGTGAAACCATCATCCCTAAACCTGGGGTAGGTTCCCAGCCTCAGTTTATAGTTAAGACTTCTAGCAAACTGCAACAAAGTCCAACTCCATACACTTCCTAACAGCGGTTTCAAATTAGCAGAAGTGCAATTATGAAAAGGTTGCCATATGTTACAGTCAATGATTTTTATTTAATTAAGAAGAAAACAGTAAGAAATCATCCCAGCACACTTAGCCTTCGCACCTAGAAAAGGCATCTAGAGAAAATCAACCACACATCCCAGTGGAGTGAGGGGGCAGGGACACCCCACACAGCTCCCATGTGGTTCTACAGAAACCCGCCAGTTACGGAAGACATGCTTGAGTTCTGTCAAATTATCCAGTAGGAAAAAGGTGTGGCGGTCAAATCCGTCATGTCATTTCTCACTTGCATCCCTGTTCCCTCTGAAATGGAGCATACTCTGGAAAAGTACATTTTAATATAGCTGCTATAGCTTCACCTACGATTCAATCAAGATCTTTTTATTACAGAGATAATATTGCATCTGTAACTTAGCGCTTTGGGGAGGGGGGCAAAAATAACACATGTAGGGAAAATACTTCTTTTTTTCACTACCAAAGAAGCAAATTATTTTTGCTGTTCTACACAGTACAGTAGGGCTCATACATTTTAAACAACCTAGATAAGGTCTTTTTTCCATTTGAGGCAAGTCTCAGTAGTGATTCAAAATTAAATTGTTAACCAAATGTCAGGAACCACGAAATAAGCATAGCGTAGTCTCCTCTGAATAGCAAACACCAGAATATGCAGAAGCACGTGAAAGTATAAAAGCCTACAGTAGTAGCACCATCTACTGAATGCCTTCAGTTCAAGAAAGCGATCTACTACCTTTAACACCCAAGGGGAAAATGTTAGGACTGTTATATTATTATTATTATTATTATTACTATTATTCTCTTATTATTAAAAGATACTCATTTATTCATTCATGCAATACACCAAGCATCTACTACGTGTCAGACATACTGCTAGGAGCTGGGGGATATGGTGTTAAGCCAAACAGACTTGCCCTTGCTCTCAGGGACCTTTAATCAAAGAGACAGAAAATAATAATAATAATAATAATAATAATAATAATAATAAGCTAAGCACATGATTATGCTGGAAGGAAAAAAGACATACTACTATGAGAAAAAATAGGAGAGGGACCTAACTTAACTTGAAAGGAGGAAAAGGCTTCTCAGAGAAACTAGCATTTAAGATAACACTGAGGCCAAGAAGGAGAGGACAGTGCAGATAGAGAGAACAGCATGTGCAAAGGGTCTGAGACAGGAAAGAGCTGGACGTACCAAGGACCAGAAAAAGACCTGCAGCATTTGAGTGGAGAGTGGGAAGGAAAGGAAGGCATGAAACAAAGTGACAGCTGTAGACCAGAGCCAGATAACTTGGAGTCAAATAAAAGATCTGGGCTTTCTAAGATCTTTTTTTTCTAAGATGGGAATGGAAGAGGATGTATTTGGGATATATTGTAGAGATGAATGGCTAGGACTGTTCGATATGGGTGTGGAGTGTAGGAGGGAATGAGGTGTCAAAGGCGATAGATGGCAGGTTTCTGGTTGAAGCAACCGACTGAAGAAAGGAACACAGCAGGAGGCACTGGCTTAGCTGCTACACTGGGGATGAAAAGATTGGTTTCGACCACAATGTTAAGAAGTTAAAGATGTCTTTGAGACCTCCAGATAGAAAAGCCAAGTAAGTCGTAGGATTCAATTTCACAGAAATGTAACATGTGTGCCATGCCACTCTTAACAATTTAGATCAGTAGCTCAACTGGGTAAAAGTTGTCCAGCCTTCTTGGGCATCCCCACCCTCTCACTCACCTCTGGATACAGCCCACTCCCAGGCCAAGGAGCAGACCAATGAGGGGAAGACAGATCATCCCTAAGAACTGCAAACAGTGCTCATTCTCAATTATGGCAATTTACATTCTGAGGAAGCAGAAGTCTTTGGAATAAACCAGGTACAGAGCACTAATGATTTTACAAACTTTTATATATGCTATCAATTTCATATATCTTATAAGGTATATACATATATGACTGTATTAATAAATGAAATATATATAAAGATCATTGTAACAATATTCTTACATAAATAAATTTTATATAAGAAAATACAAGCTGGGGGGTGCCCGGGCAGCTCAGTCAGTTAAGCATCTGCCTGGGATCAAGCCCTGCATTAGGTTCCTTGCTCAGCGGGGAGCCTGCTTCTCCCTCCCCCTTTGCGTACCCCCCAGCTCATGCTCTCTCTCTCGTGCTATCTCAAATAAATAAATAAAATCTTAAAAAAAATACTACTAGATTTTTAAAGATGTTCTGTAATTCATATATTATGCATATTGTTCCATAGCTATTGTAAAAAAAAAAAACCTTAAAATTACCATTTTTAAATATTTAAGATAAGACTTAGATGATTAACTGAGCTCATCTACTATTTCTTTGATAAAAACTTAAGGCATCAATATTCTACTCACAGTTTGGCCACAGTTTGGTAGTATTTTGACAAGCACGACGAGATGGTATGAAATCATTTATTGTATCAACCACTGATTCATGGTTTCAGGTTGTAAGGGGCTCCTAACCTGTATCTGATCCCTGGGTTGATTTTTTGTTTTTTTTTAACCAAATTGCTGTGATTCAAAATTCTTTGTTCATTCAAAATTTCCTATGAAATAATAATTTCATAGGAGCAAAAACTGCAGAAGCAGGCTTACCACGCTTGACTTCTGGCAAGGCGACATTTAACACAGGCGAGACAGCCAAATAAAAGATGACGTCATCCACATCTGCTGATTCACGCAGAAAGGGGGGAATTAGGAGGCGCAGACAGGGAAGCCAAGAGCGATATGGGAATTGTGATTACATTTTACTGGAAAGTAGGCTGCTGAGCTAGACAACTGCTTAAATGGGTTACTGGTGGTCAATGAAGAAAAAGGAGAAGGCAGCTATTTTGTGAAATGAGATTAGAAGAGCCAAATAGTATTGGTCAAGCAGGCAAGTAAAAGGCAGAGCTTCAGCCATGAAAGGCTGAAACCAAGCATTCCCTTTTCTTTCTCTGAATGCACACTTCTCACCTCTAACCCACTTAAAAACACAGCTTCCCAATCACACTTTCAGAAAATAAACTTTAAAATCATCTTAATCCCAACTTTTGTCCAAGCAATCATGCTAACACCTTTTTAGAGGTCAAAAAATAAAGCTTTTTAAATGGCTAATACACAATATGTGGCAACAAAATTTCTAGAGTAAAATGTGTATCTGTGCAATATGTGTTTAACTGCCTTAAATATAAACTTCTACAATGAATAACCATCCATGCGGAATGCCACTAGTACATTTAAGGCATCGAATAGAAATGAATTAAGTATTCACTCATACGCCATGCCCATTTTCATAGAACTAAATCTCTAACATGAAGAAAAGCAAAAAGTGACTGTAATCCATTGTTGTCACATCATTTATTCGATAACTGTTTCCTGAGTACCTACTATGTTGTGTTAGGAACTGTGTGAGACACAATGAATAACATAATCAATTACTGAACCAAAATTAAGACACTGAGAAGTAGGAATGGGCCCATGGAGACAATTAATAATGATAGTGGTATAGAAATAATAATAATTGTTAATGTTGACTTAATAAGTAATTATTATGTGACTGGTTCTCTGCTAAGCCCTTTTTAAAATTATTATTTTTAATTGGCGTTAAAGACACATACAATTTGTCATCTAAATTTTTTTAAAGATGTATTTATTTATTATAGAGAGAGAAAGAGCACAGGGGTTTGGGGGAGCAGTGAGAGGAAGAGTAAAAGAGAAAGAGAGAAGCAGACTCCCCGCTGAGCACAGAGTTTGATGCCATGCCAGGCTCAGTCTCACAACTCTGAAATCATGACTCAACCAAAAATCAAGACTCAGGGGCTTGGGACACCTGGGTGGCTCAGTCAGTTAAGTGTCTACTCTGGTCATGATCCCAGGATCCTGGGATCAAGTCCCACGTCGGGTTCCTTGCTCTGCGGGGAGCCTGCTTCCCCCCCACCTGTCTGTCACTCCCCCTGCTTATGTTTGCCCATGCCTTACCTCTCTGTCTCTCTCTGACAAATAAATAAATAAAATCTTTTTAAAAAAAATAGTCAGATGCCTAACTGACTGAGCCACCCAGACGCCATCTAAGTCATTTTGAACTGTATGGTACACTGGTGTTAGGCACAATTATGTCATTGGTCAGCCACTACCACCATCTACCTCCAGTCTTTTCATGTCGAAAAGCTGAAACTCTGTACCCATAAAATAATAACCCCCATCCCATTCTCTTCTCTCCCAAACCCCTAACAATCACCATTCCACTCAAGAATTACAATTTCATAAGTATAGCCAAGAAAATACTTCTATTAGAATCCACACATATTCATGGGGTATCTTTTTCAACTAAGACAACATTAGAATCAAGAATCAAAATAAACTGTACTTAGATTTCTGTATGACAATGTATTAGATCTGGATTTTTAAAAAATGAAGTAAATTAAATTATTAATATTTTTAAGAACAGAAAGGTTTTACTGTAAAATTTTAACTATTAACTTCATCTTCTATTTCATGTTTTAAAACTTAACACTATGGCACACGTATAAAATTTATTAATAAATATCATACTTCGGATATAGCATGCACAAATAATTTTTAGTGACATGGTGTACAACCAAAAGTGTTTGGGGAACCACTGATACAAAGGTCTGTGGTCCCGTTAGTGGGAATCAATGGAGGGATGATGAGGAGTCTGTTTTTGAACATATTGAAACATATTGAGTTAATGTGTCAAGTAGAGGATCAGGCTGAAGTACCCAAGAGGCAGAAGGACATGTAAGCCTAGAGTGCAGCTGAGAAACGGAATCTATATTTAGAAGTCATCTGCATAGCAGTGACCGGAAGAGACATGAGGAGGGATAAGAACCATTATAAAAAAAAAAAAAAAAAAAGACAGCAGAGGCCTACACAGAGGGGAGTCCCTATATTTAGAAAGTCTAAGAGAAAGGAGATGTAAAGGAGACAGGGAGCTAGGAGGAAAGCCAAAAGAATACGTAAGATGGATACCATAAAATGAGGCCAGTGTCAAAAGTTACAGAAAATTAAGGAATTGAGAAAAGGCCAGTCAATGGATTTGGCTGCTAGGAGGTCATTTCAGTCCTCTGAGAGCGTTTTTGGTAATGGGTAGTGACAGAGCCTGATTCAGATCTGACTGAGTGGTGAGGAAGTGGAGATAAGAAGTGAGTATCCACAGGGAAACTTGGTGATGATGAGGATGAAATGAAAAGCAGAAGAGGGTTGGATGGAAAGGCTTGGTCACAAGAGTTTTGCCCCTTAAGAGATATTTGGCAATGTGTGGCTACTTTCCAGAGTGCTACTGGCATCCAGTAAGTAATGCCCAGAGTTGCAGGTAAACATCTTGGAATGCAGGATTGCCCCCTACAACAAAGAATTATCCAGCATGAAATGTTAATGGTACCCAAAATATCAATAGTCAATCACTGAGAAATTGTACTGTAAAAGATCAGGTAGCTCTGACCACTTTCATATGCTAAGAAGCTACCAAACTTCAGTTACAAAAAAGAGAAAGATCTGTGGACAAATCAGGGTCTCCCAAGAATGGAAAGGTATAGGACGAAGGGCAGAAAGAGGTGGATGAGCATTGGAAAAGAGAAGGGCCTTCCAAGTTGTTTGAAATGGGGAATGGAAGCAGAGACAACAGTAGATACAGAGAACTGGAGATCAAAAAGATGAAAGTTAAGGGAACTCATCTCTGATGGCCTTGCAATATCTCCTTAGAAAAGTTCCACAGCAATATGGGGATAAACGTAGGGTCTTGAGAGGGAAGGCACTTGGAAGAGCTCCTACGTGGGTAAGGCAGTGAGAGGGACATGAAAGTTTTACCAAGTACCTATGAGGGTTTGGCAGGAGAAAAACAAAATCAACTTAGTTTTCTGAAGATTTATGCAAAAAAAGTCATTTATCCTTGGAACCAAAGATAAGAGAATAAATAACATTAAGGTTAACTCAAGGTCAAGATTGGCCAAATAACTCAGGGGAGGATAAAAACTAGACAGTCCTGCTGAGTTAGGCTGCTCGAGTTACAAACTAAGGCAATGAAACGTAAGCCAGATGAACTGAGAAGACCAAAAGAAGGCTGGGTACCATATAAGATTCAAGTACCGGGTTGGGTAGGAGGAAGAATGACAAGAAAAGGAATGACAAGAAGCCAAGGCCAAAAGGGTAATCTGGGGGGTCTCAAATCTTGAGCAATAAATTGTTTCAAATTATGATGTGGTCCAAGACAAAGGCATGCCTATACAGGGCGAGAAACTATTTCTGACACGGAAGGAGGGCAGGGAGGACTCAAGCTTCCCGGACTGTATCATCCTTAATATATTCCCACCAGAATGTTTTTGGTGACCACTTCCTTAACAGTATGTCTCTGTTGAGGTATACCAATCACACTGTCGCTGCAACCCCTTGTCTATCGCACAGGACCTGTCACTGCTGACATGACCATCTGAAGTCAGCAGAGACTGTATCATCAGAGCTAGCTGTCCCACATGGAAACCGAATCTCTCTGACGTCAAACTGCCCTGACAGCTGTACATAAAAGATGCTATCATGATACGATAGCACATAATATTCTTTTTTTTTAAAAAAAGATTTATTTATTTATTTATTTATTTATTTACTTGACAGAGAGAGAGATCACAAGTAGGCAGAGAGACGAAGGGAAGCAGGCTCCCTGCTGAGCAGAGAGCCCGATGCGGGACTCTATCCTAGGACCCTGAGATCATGACCTAAGCCAAAGGCAGCGGCTTAACCACTGAGCCACCCAAGTGCCCAGCACATAATATTCTTTATTACAAGATGGACATCCATGGCCTATGGCGATCACTGTTCTCTACTCTGGTAATAAGTGAATTCAGCTTTACAGCCAAGACAAAATTAGCTTTCATTGCTTGCCGGTAAACTTTAATTGATTGTATTGTCTGAAGACCCAAACACCGGTAAGCACTATTTCCTGGACTTAACCGTTTTCTTCCAAGATCCACATATAAGAAACAGAGTTTCATTTTATCATCCTTTTGGCTGCTACCCTTTACCACAAGTCCTGTTCCAGCATGCCCTATCATCTTAAAAGGATAATTTAGTTTTTAAGGGAAATGTGCAGAAAGTAGAAACTAGTTTCTAGTTTCTAAAACTAGTTTCTAAAAGTGCAGAAACTAGAAACATGGATCAAACAGAGCAAATGACCAGGGAGAACACACAAAACGAGAATTTAACTTATATAAAATTAAATAAATAAATGAGAATTTAACGTTAAAAAACGACTTTAAACAAATGACATAAAATTGAGATATTCTAAAATTGATGTTTTAATAAATGTTCTAAGTAAATTCCAAAATCAGATGAAGTATCCAGATATGAAACTGTCCTTTTTCATAGGGCTTTGTTAAAGACACCCAAGGAATAGTTCTTTATGCTGGTGAACAAAATACTTAAAAATTATAAAAAGAGCAATCACATATCTAAATAATATTCAGTTGTTCTAACACAGAAATCTTGATACTCATCAAATTCTGTGACTTGTTCTGCAAATAGAGGTTACATCAAATTATCTGCTCTAAGGTGAACCATGAGAGACTATGGACTCTGAAAAACAATCTGAGGATTTTGAAGGGGTGGGGGGTGGGAGTTTGGGGTACTAGGTGGTGGGTATTATAAAGGGCACGAATTGCATGGAGCACTGGGTGTGGTGAAAAATAATGAATACTGTTATACTGAAAATAAAAAATAAATTAAAAAAAAAAAAAGAAAAAAAAAAAAAATTATCTGCTCTAATGAAGGGAAAAGGAGGTACAGATAAGACCAAAGAACAAAAGAAACAACCCCAAGAGTATTTATATAACTAGATCGCTCTCCCCCAAATATTATATAACTAAGTAATCTCAAGTACCAGGACCAATGTCTGGCTTTTTTGAATGACAATCTACAAATAATAATAAGGATGGCTGTTACTCTATGGACTACATCCTATTCATAGGGGTCCTAGAAAGTAACAACTAACCAATCATCCACTTATTAAAGACTTTCTACGTAGAGCAGCAGAGAGAATCCGGTACAGCAGTTAATCTAGAGCTTGTCAGAGGGTTGTATGGCATTATCACATATATTCGATAATTCAAGTGACAGGAATGAATGGGGTCAGTCATAGACAAGGTCAAGAAAGAAGAAAAAAGACGCAAGGACAAACTCTCTGAATCAGTGGTTCTCAGATCTTAGGGAGCTTCTTAAATTAACAGACTATCAGACCCCAACCCCTCGAGTGTGATTCACAATGTCTGGGGTGGGGCCCACGCAAATGGGCTCAGATGCTGCCCAAGAGGGTGCTGTGTGGACCTGCTTTGGAAAAACACAACCCTCAACTGTAAAAAGAAAACACCGATACATTGGGCCTTATCAAAATTTAAAGCTTTGCTCTACAAACGATCCCATGAATAGGATGAAAAGACAAGTGATAGACTGAAAGAAAATATTTGCATATCCGAATATACCAATGGTACCAACGTCAATTCCCTGATTTTGTTCTCTATTATAGTCATGGGAGATGTCATCTTTGGGGGAAACTGAGTGAAATGCACATGAGACCTCCTGTACATTTTTTGGGAACTTTCTGTGAATTATAATGATCTCAAATCAAAAAAAGTTCTGTTCGTTTTTTTAAGTGACTTGTCTGCCTAACTATTAGCACTTTGGTAACAAACCAGTGGGTTACAGGACTGCCTGAAACACCGTTTATTTAACAGAGCTGAAGTCCAGGGAAGTTGACAATTCATGACTTGTGAAATCTTCAACAATGTTTCCCTGAACTGGACAGGTATTCTCTCCCACTTCATAATATCAGATGTAAGTGCAAAAGTTGAGATAATTGTTGTCATTATTATTACTATTTTACTCTCCAAAGCACTGTTATGACATGTACCACAGAAACTGAGTAATATGACTTCAGAGATACATACATACATATATATATATATATATATATATATAAAATAATATTAAGAACGATTAGGAAAGTGCATTTTCTCCTATACATCTAATACTGAGTGATTATTATTTTTAAGACTGTAAGATTACTATTGTTCAAAAGCTAAATAAAGTAAGTTACAGAGAAAAGGAGAAAAACTAGTCGAACTATTACTGTTTCGATATATGAGTGTAACAGCAAGAGTTATTTTCAGTGCCTCCAGAATGACACCCACTGTGAATAATAATACTAATTCATTGCTGGTACTTCTAAGGTACTTCTATATGTTAGATACTATGCTAAGCTCATCAGAAATGGATTGTCTTACCTTACACTCACAACAACCCATGAAGTAGGTATTGTTATAAAAGATGGAAAAACAGGGAGAGTACATAGCTCATCCCTGGCCAGGTCTCTTATGAAGACAGAGCTCCTGCTATGACCACTGAACATCCATCCCCTGTCACTGCTCCCACACGTCATCACCACCTTACTCCCAGAGGGCAAGGGGTCCCCCAGGACAGCTCTGAAAATGTGACCAGAATTAAGGGCCCCGGGGCTCTTGATGAGGTTTTTAATCTGGCACTAAGCATTCTGAGCACCAACTGGAGTAAATAGTAATATTCACCATAATTCCAATTATTCTGGATGAACTAACATTGAGAACAGAACTGCCAGGAATGAAGGTGTCCTGCTTACAGCCCACCGAGAAGCCTTAACCAATTCAGAGGAAGCAGCCAGGATAAAACAAGGCCACGTAAAACCAATGGAAATGGCCACAAGTCTCAAGAGAGCAAGGCCATTTTACAGGAATTAGAGAGTCATCCACAGAAATAGCTGTTAATCTAATTTCTTCATTTCTGAAGGCAATTCAAGGATTCCTTTTGAGTATCTTCTCTTCTTTTTTGTTTTGTTTTTACAGGAGAAGTCCTGATTTCAAATCTACTCAAAGACTGAAGAAGCAGCTCCTCCTATTTCTACACTCATAATATCAAGCATGTCTCTTGAAGCAGCTGTGTTTAAAGGGCTTCACGAACTGTAAAGAGGGTAAGGTAATTTATAGTTCCCAATATTAAGAAAATGAATACATTCCTGGCAGTAAACCATAGAGTGTTTCTTTTCAAGCCATTAGGAAATCTCTCTATATAATTATTTGTCATCTAATGTCAGCTACAATCACAAATTACATGATAATTTTTTTAAAAAAATCACATATGCTGAGTCACTGTGAACGGTTAAGTACAGTTAAGCAGTTAAGGACACCCAAGGTTCAGGACAGGCCCTACTTCCACCACAGAGCATGGAAAGGCACTGAGCAGCAGTATTGCTGGGACTACTTCTGGAAGACCCAATGGTCTTTGTCAGTCCCAAATTAGGTAGTGGGCCGAATGGAAGCTCAGTGCTCTTGGAATAAGACCACCCATGTGATTTCAAGACAACAGAAACACGAACAGCATGTAACATGTTATTTAAACCCTAAGAGTAAAAAGTAGGCAACTTAGTCAATGAGTATTATCTCTGTAGAGTGCAGCTGAAATACTCCCATACCTGTCCTTTGAATAATCTCACCAAGGGGTAAATTCTGCCATCCAGGTGATGGACCGCGCATAAAGTTTACTTCAAAGGAGGATGATCAGGGGCTGATCTTAATGGCTCAAATTCTCTCTGGCACCTTTCAAGTTTGCACAGATGTCACAGCACCTTTAAGACTTCCTTAGCAGGAAGCCTGGGTGACTCAGTCAGTTAAGCAGCTGCCTTCAGCTCGGGTCATGATCCTAGGGTCCTAGAATTGAGTCCCGCATCAGGCTCCTCGCTTGGCAGGGAGTCTGCTTCTCCCTCTGCCTGCTGTTCCCCCTGCTTGTGCTCTCATTCTCTCTCTCTGTTAAATAAATAAATAAAATCTTAAAAAAAAAAAAATTCCTTAGGCATTATATGGATCCATATTTTGTCTATTTGACTCTTCCAAGGTACCCAATATACTAATGAAGATCAAATAGTGTCAAATAATAAAACTTAAGCTAAGGTCTAGGTCGCAAAATAAATCAAACTGTACCTATCTCTTGTGGTGAGATTACCAACTGCTCAAGGATCTATTCTCCACTTTTTCCTTTCAGAAACAGACACCTCCACAAGCTTTACGTGGTACACGATCAGCCAGCTAGTCTACAATTCCCAACCTCTCTTGTGGCTAAGTCATGGCTACTTGGTTCTACTCAAAGGCATCTGAGAAGGAGGTACGCAATTTTGGGTCACGGACTTTAAAAAAGGGAATTGCTCATCCACTCTATCCCTCCTCCCCAGTCCCCACACTTCCTACAGGTCGGACGGGGAGGGTTCTAGTCAGCCTCTGCCCTGCAGATGAGGGCAATACTATGACAGTAGCGCAGATACTGGTACTGGTACAGGTACTGGTAAAAAACTTTCATGTGCATCAGAATTACCTGGCTTGGCTCACCTCCACAGTTTCTGATTCACAATTTGCTCTTCTAGTTTTCTAGCAAGTTCCCAAGTGATGTTAACATGGCTGTTCTGATGCAAGAGGCTGGGAAGCACATCTTGGCACCTAACGAACTAGACGTGCTCTTTCATTAAGAAGGACACGAGCCCCATGTTGTTACTGAGCACTTGAAAGGTGGCTAGTGAGGCAAAGGGACTGAATTTTTCATATTATTTCATTCTAGTTAACTTAAATACCAATACTTGATTTAGTTAATAAAAAACCTGAGTATGTGAGATGACTTTTTTCAACTGTAAATTTTCTGACATCTAAATACAGATCAAGTATTTCGGATGAAAATTTAGTGTGCAAGCTGAGATGTCCTGAACATGTAAACTACCTCAGACTTGGAAGACTTAGGAAGACAGAAAGAATATGATGTATTTCATTAGTACTTTTTCTCCTGAGTATATGTTGAAGTAACATTTTTTTACTGTAGCGAGTCAAAGAGAATATGTTATTAAAATGAATTTCACTTTTTTTTTTCTTTTTTTCCGTATGGCCACTAGGACATTTAATATTGTGACACGTGTGGCTCACACATTTTTATTGAATGGCTCTGACCTAAACTATTATGTGAATGAGAAAGAGAAAGCAGGAAAGAGATCATCCATCTTGTTTGGGCAATTAGCTTTGTAACAGTTGCTTAGCCTAAACCCTGATTGTCCTCCTATGCAAAATGTATAATTTCCAAATTTCTGGTGGTAGATGTACCACACTACTGCCTCCTTTCCATTCATCCTCATCCTCCTTTCTTGTTTTATTCAACCTCAATTGCACATAACGGATTAATCACCGCCTTGACACGAGACACATTCATATCTCAGGGCCACACAAGCTGCCTTCATTCACTCATTCATTTCTTAGCTGTGAGAAATGTGACCATGTCACATTCCCTTGACATGGTGAACCCAACTGCTGTGACCATGAACCCAACACCTGCCACAAAGAATAGACTTTGCCATAACTCATCTACCCAAATGGCCCTCCCGGTTTCATCCTCCTGGTTCCTCCTACCTGCGGTAACAACCATTCTGAATCCTGTACTCAATACTCTACTACTTTCCTCTCTATATATGATCATCTCATCTATTTATATTCCTAAAACCTAGTTACAATTTTAGTCATTTTTAAATTTCTAAAAAAGGAAACTGAATGAAAAAAATATATGTACTATTAATTTTTTTCATTTTATATCAGTAAGACTCATCTATGCTGCAACTCTTTCATTATACTTTATTTTGATTGGACTATATGTCCCATTGAATGCATTTATAGTTTACTCATCTACTCTCTTGCCCACAGACATTTTGGGTTTTCCCAGGTTTCTGATGTTGTACACAGTACTGCCATAAATACTTTTGCACATATTTCCTGGTGCATATGTGCAAGAATCTCTTTTACATATATACTTGGGAGTAAAATATTGGAAATGTGGTTATGAAAGAATGCCAATACTATTTTCTAAGGTACTTGTATAAATATACTAGCAGGTGTGAGATCCTCTGGATCTCCATCTGCCCTAGCACTTGACATTAACAAATCTTTCAAATTTTCCAATTGAATGGGTATAAAATGGCATTTCATTGGAGCTCTGAGTTGTAGTCCAAATCACAAATGATGTTGAACATTTTATATATATATTTTTGGCCATCTGTGCTTCCTTATCTGTATCTATAAAATACCCAGGCACATCTTTGCCCATTTTTCTAGGGGGATGTTCATGCTTTTCTTCTTGATTGCTAGGACTTCTTTGTGTAATCTCAAAAACGATCAGTTCATCACCAGTCTTGTTTCATTTATACCCCAGTTTCCCCTCCCACAAACAAATACTGAAGCAAATTTAGGCATCATACAATTTCAATAAGTTTCTTTAAACGAACAAAATTCTTAATTTTAATATATCCAATTTGTCAATCTTTTTTTATATTAAATGTGTGGGTTTTTGTTTTTTGTTTTTGTATCTTAAGAAATCATTTCTGAAGACTAAAAGTATGAAAACACTTAGGAAATCCTTTCCTACCCCAAGTCTTAAGGTTTTCTTCTTGACATTTAAGACATTAAAGCCTCCAGAAGGAGTTGGGGTTTTTTTGGTTGTTTTTTTGTTTTTGTTTTTGTTTTGGCATATGGTATAAAGTGCAAGGTGAAGCAGCAAATGTTGATGCAGAAGCTGCAAGTTCTCTAGAAGATCTAGCTAAGATAATTCATGATAGTGGTTACACAAAACAAGAGATTTTCAGTGTAGACAAAACAGCCTTATACTAGATGAAGATGTCATCTAGAACTTTCATAGCTGAAGAGGAGAAGTCAATGCCTGTCTTCAAAGCTTCAAAGGACAAGCTGACTCTCCTATTCGGGGCTAACACAACTGATGACTTTTATTGGAAGCCAATGCTCATTGACAATTCTGAAATTCTAGGGCCCTTAAAAATTATGGAACATCTACTCTGCCTAGGCTCTATAAATGCAACAACAAAGCCTGAACATCTGTTTACTGAATATTTTAATATTCATGGTTTACTGAATATTTTAAGTGCACTGCTGAGACCTACTGCTTAGGGAAAAAAAGATGCCTTTAGAAATATTATTGCTTACTGACGTTACGCCTGGTCATCCCAGAGCTCTGATGGAGATGTGCAATGAAATTAATGTTGTCTTCACCCCTGCTATCAAAACATCTATTCTTCAGCCCATGGATCCAGGAATCATTTCAAGTTTCAAGTCTTAATATTTAAGAAATATGTGTCATAAGGCTTTAGGGTGTCATAAGTAGTGATTCGTCTGATGGATCTGGGCAAAGTAAATCGAAAAACTTTGGGGAAGGATTCAGCATTCCATATGCCATTAAGATCATTTGTGATTGATGGAAGAGGTCAAAATATCAACATTAACAGAAGTTTGAAAGAAGTTGACTGCAGCACGCATGGACGATTTTGAGGGATTCAAGCCTTCAATGAATAAAGTAACTGCAATGTGGTGAAAAAAAGCAAGAGAACTAGAAGTAGAAATGGAGCCTGAAGAAAGGACTGATCGCTACTATCTTATGATAAAACCTGAATAGATGAGGAGTTGCTTCTTATGTTTGAACAAAGAAAGTGGTTTCTTGAGATGGAATCAATTCCTGGTGAAGATGCTGTGAAGACTGTTGAAATGACAACAAAGGATTTAGATGGAAAATAACACAATATCAAATAGCATCACACGCTACAGAAATTGTTCATGAACAGAAGTGTTAACCAATGCAAACTTGTCTTATCTTAAGAAATTGCCACAGCCATTCCAACCTTCACCAACCACCACTCTGATCAGTTAGCAGCTGTCAAAATTGAGGCAAGATCCTCCACTAGCAAAAAAAATAGGACTCACTGAAAGCTCAGATGATGGTTAGCATCTTTTAGCAATAAGGTATTTGTTAATTTGTTAATTCAGGTATGTACATTGTTTTTTAGACATAATGCTATTTCCCACTTAATAGACTAGTGCATAGAGTAAACATAACGTTCATATACACTAGGAAACAAAACAACTTCATCTGACTCCCTTTATTATGAGATATACTTTATTGTGGTAGTCTGGAATTGAACCTGCAACATTTTCAAGGTGAGCCTGTATGCTACAGAAGTCAAAATTATCCTGAGATAGGCTAGGAAACATTCATTGCATCACTTACTCAAGACATAAGCTTCTACTAAATAAATGCTAGGCACTAGGCTAGATGCTGGAGAAACCAACACAAATAAAAGAAAGTTTGTAACTGAGGTCAAGAAAGGGAAACACACACATAAAGAAATAACAATTGTACAATAGACATTAGACTCAGTGGAGCATGAGAAAAGGAGTAATCAGCTGGGAAAATTATGAAATTGACTGATGTCTCTGTTCTGCTACCCAGCTCCAATAAAAGACATTCTTTTATAAATAAGTCCTCTTCCAAATGTGTATGTTTCCAAAGGGCAAGGAGATCCTCAGAGAAGAAGATTTACCCTGTGTTGGTTATTCTCCATTCACCCCTTCCTACCTCAGATCCCATGATCCAACCTTCTCTGCCTTTCTCTGGGCTCTAGGAAACTGACTTCTATAAACAGCATCACCCAGAATCCTTTATTCTAGCTCCCAGATGGATGTGGCTTATAGAAGACACCAGAGAAAGACTGGAGAGGAGAGTGGAGGGAAGTCAACTTAATTGAACTCACCTCCATCTCCCTACCTATCCCAGTCTTGCCTGTAGCTGGATTCACCCTTACAGTTCATGGACATGCTTCTCAATGGGTTCCAGGAACACTGCTTCTTCCCTCATTCTTTCTGGTCTAGGCACAGTGTCGGCTCCCACCTTTGCTACCTGTGGAGTATTTTGCCATCCCCTGGGGGTTTCCCTGAGCCCTATCCTCAACTTTTTAAATCATTCCTTCATTAAATACTCCTTCATTAAATACTTTTACAACATGCCATCAATGTAACCTGCCAGAACACTAACCAAAACCATAATTTTCTGCAACTAAAAAATCCAATCTCTAGAAAATACCTGAGCAAGGGTTACGCTTTCAAAGGGCCTGAAATCTGGACCATCGCTGTCCAACATTTATTGAATAAACTACCTTTGACAGCACTTCTTATCACGTGCTAGGTATGTCAGTTTTGACTACAGTAAAGTTTGCATCTCTCCTGGACTTGGCTTGCCATCTTCAAAAAAGGGAGTCTTAAGAGTAGTTGTGGGTATTTTAAGAGTGACTCACAGGCTTTTTTTTTTAATGTAATAGGATGAATTAAGCACCTGACTGAGGGTTCTGAGAATAGAGAACGGCCCACTCACTGATGTTCCCAGAAGGGCTTTCATCCCAGGGCTACACAATGCCTTTCTGCTCAGATCTGCATTCTGCTGATTCAAGCAGCTAAAATCCTGCCACCTGTCTTAATAACCATCTTGGTATACTGTAGATTTCCGTTGTTTAAAAGAAAAACCAAATTGACTAAGTACACTAGTTTCAAATCTCTAACGGCTCTGATTCATGGAACTAACAAGTAAAAGTGCGTCCTGTGATTCTGAGTGGCATCATTCTGATCCCCCCCAAATCAGCCATGATGTACTCAGGCTACAATGATGAGTACAAGACAAAAACAGCATTAGTTCCTCAGACCAGGGTTGGCCAAACACACTCGATGAGTCTGTTTCAGTGAAAAAAAAATATTGTTATTGTATGCTTTTTAGAAGTCTTCACCATTCTTTTTTCCCTCGCCAGATCCTCATTTACTGGCCATGGACTTTCTTTTTTCTAAACATAACATTTTGGTATTTATATTTAGTGCCTATGCTATAGCGTTTTTTTTCTTATGCTGGTATTTGTTATTTTGATTTCCACTCTTTACTCCAATGCTACCTTCTCCTCCTTCTTGCCTCTCTTCTATCCCTATCCTCTTAATGCACTTTTCCTTCATTCTCTCCTTCCCTGAGTTCATTGCCAGATCAGGACCTAACCTCATCTCCCCAACACATTAGCAAAGTGCCCTAAAATTGACAAATGCACTTCCGCTGCTAAAGACAGAGTTCCTCCCATCAGAAGAGGCATTCCCACGGGGACTTGGGTTATCCTTTGGGCATTTGATTAGAAGCAAGTGAGGTTGCCCGGGCAACCACTCCAAATTGTCCTAAGATGCCTGGCAAGCATGTTTTACGCAGCCTGATGTGAAGGTCACACTAGCCAACCCTGTGACAGTTAAAGGCGCAGTCTCTATGCAGTCGGCCAAGGGCTCAGGGAACATCCATCAGATGAGCTCAATAACATTTGCATAATCATAAAATTGTCAGACTCCCAAAGCCATAAGGACCCATGTGAGCAATCTATTTCAAAGAGCCAAAGAGAGCTTTGAAAAAGAGTAACAATAGGTGAGTGTGCTAAAATCATTAAAAAGAATACATCAAAACCAACCAGATGGAATCCAATCGCTTAGCTGGTAAAAAAATAAAAAAAATAAAAAATAAATACTTAAGCTACTCAGTTTTCTCACATGATTTAAAAATGGTTCTACTCTGAGGCAAGGCAATAAACTGAAAGGCCTAGAAAAAGTCACTCCATAGCTTTACTCCATATAATCTCCCTAGATCAGAAGTATTTAAGCTATTATTCTCAAATAGCAAGACTCAATATTGAAAAACAGGCCAATACCCACTAAATTAATGTTACATTTAGCTAAATCTCAATCAAAACTCCAATCCACTGGGCAAAATATCTACGAGGCCGAGAAGAAATCTATGTGCCTAAAACACAAAGTGCTCTTACAAAACAATAAGCCAGAACAGGAACATGTCTATGGAAAAATGGGAAAAGAACACAAACTAGCCAATTTACCACAAAATTCAAATGACCAGCACATTACAGAGAAATAAATGCTCAGCCAGAAAAACAAGGATGCAATTTAAAAGAAATGTCTTTTGATATAACAAGTGGATAAGGAATCAGAATAAACTCTGGGGAAAGTAACATCCTAACAAGACTCACAAGCTTTCAACATATATTCCAGCTTGATCTAACAAATTCTACTACATTCACTTTTGTTTATTAACTATTTAACTTATTCACTTATTTTACATGAGCATCTAACTCATGAGCCTGAGATCAAGACCTGAGCCGAGATCAAGCCAGTTGCTTAACCAACTGACTTGCCACCCAGGCACGTCTCTATTACATTTAAAAGTTTATCTTCAGTACATAATCAAACAATTGCCCCATCATGTGTACAAAGATGTTCATCAGAGTATTACTTATCATAGCAAAAAATCAGGACACAACTTAGGTGTCCAGCTAATCTCTGCAGCCATCCTAAATGATGATGTAAATATATAGTCACCAATATGGAAAAAAGTGGCTCAGATATTTTCTCTGGTTGGGGCAAGCATAAGGAAAGAAAGAGGTTTATAAAGCAGCATGTGTCCATTTTTGTAAGAAAAAAAAATATATATATATACACACATAGTAACTTATTTATAGGAATACAAATCCTAAGGAAGAAAATGAGTATTTAACACCAAATGCTATTTATTTCCAGATAATGGGATTATGGGTGATTTTGACTTCTTGTGTGAAGTTCCACTTTAATTTTTTTTCTGCCATGAACAAATACTACTTCCCATAGCAATATTTAGCTTTGAAATGTTAAAAGGAATTGTCATTAATTTTCATGCATACATATCAAGAAGTTTTATTTTTTCAACAAACCTTTGCTTTAGGCTAAGATTATTAAACATCTTTGCAATATCTGAGCCTCTATGAATTAGAATATAGAAGGTCCTTAAGCATGTATGGATTTTAGGGAGATGATTGACAAGAGATTAAAAGGACATCACCAGCATCAATTCCTGGAAACCACGCCGGTTACCCAGGAAAGCCATAGCCTAGGGCTGCTTCTGCCATAATCACAGAATCGGAACTTCCTGGGGCTGGACAGGAACGTGCTGCCAGCCAGCTCTTGTTGTGGACTCTAGAAGGGTGATTTCTTTAGCCGATGCCTTCCCTCTTTCCCTTCTATTCCCAATGCATGCATAGAAAGAGAGAAAGGCCAACAATACAACAGAGAACATGGGATTGAAGATGTACAGTTTTTCAAATACAGAGCTCTGGGGTGGTTGACTCCGGGGGGATAATTTAAATGCTGTGTCTGTGCAGGGTCACTTGAAAGTACAAATCTGGGCTTAGGAAAGTCAAATCCATTCATTTATACCTGGTCAGCCAAATCGAAGTATCTAAAGCATGCTTCCTCTTGTATGATCAACTGTGAAACCAGCCCTCCTGCCCACCCCGCAAAACTTGGCTGGCAGACTCAGTCAGGGAGCCTGTGAGCGTTGCTCACGCTCATCAAAGCCACACCTTTGGGCGCCTGGGTGGCTCAGTGGGTTAAGCCGCTGCCTTCAGCTCAGGTCATGATCTCAGGGTCCTGGGATCGAGTCCCACATCGGGCTCTCTGCTCAGCGGGGAGCCTGCTTCCCTCTCTCTCTCTCTGCCTGCCTCATCATCTACTTATGATTTCTCTCTGTCAAATAAATAAATAAAATCTTAAAAAAAAAAAAAGCCACACCTTTACAATCCACATCTCCGCAGAAACAGACTGTACTTGATGGATAGACACGGCTAACTTTTATTCCTAAACTGAGCGTTAGCCAATATCATTGTGAAGATATTTAGAAGCTTATTACTTGGGAAAGACAAGTGAAAAATTTCTCTCTATCTCTCTCCCTCTCTCTTTTACACACACACACACACACACACACACACACACACACACCCCTGGAAGAGGTGTAGGACCAAATAATCTTATAATAATTTAACTTATATGTCCCAAAAGTCATGTTCATAGCTTCATCTCCCCTTGCAGATTGTTTTCTTCCAGTTTCACTCAGTAATGACACACTCATTTATCAAAGGGCTGTATGTTTACTTTACAACACACTCCTCGGAGCAGTCCTGCGTGTTTATCAGGTATTTAAAACCTAGCAGTGTTTCCACCCCAAGCTAAAATAATTGACAACACCATGCCCACCCAGAGTCAGCCAATGCCCCGCAAGCCTGACGCAGGACTCAATGCTGCAACCCTGAGAACATGACCTGAGCCAAAATCAAGGGTCAGATGCTTCATCGACGGCACCACCCAGGCGCCCCTTTTCTCTTTTTTTAAGGCGAATGCTAAGTGGCCATCTCCTAGCTGTGCACGGTTGGGATTTCCAGAGACTGTTCCGCAGTGGTTAGAGTCGATACGAACAGTCTGGTTGAAACAGCCAAGCCCCTGAATGGAGGGGGAAACAAAAAGGTTCTTTACCACAGAGAGTTGTGAAGCAGCTTCAGTGAGCTGAAGAGTCAATTACCTCGGAGCTAAGCCTGGAACGGAGCCGGCATTCTGGGGCAGAACCTGGCTTAATGGACACGGTCCAGTTATCCCATGAGGGCAACATTTTTTCAGATGCTTTCACTGCTCAGCCACACGCTAGCAGCCTCCAGTCACCGCAGTTTCCCATGCAGCATCTCAGCAACATGGTAAAAATCCAAACCCCACAGGAAGATGCCACTTCAGGAGATAATCCTAATGTCAGCAACCCACAAGCAGCCTTTGTACACAGCCCCACTGACGACACTTCCGCGGCATACTTTCCTTCCAGAAGAAAAATAATTTGAATTTCACATTTTTCCTTATAAATATAGAATCAGGACATCTACCTGTGAGATACATTTTACCAGCAAGAATTTCAAATTCCAATTAGGAGTGTGTTCATTTCATGGCTTAAAAAAAAAAAAAAAGTGGAAGATTTACTTCCCATTAATCTCAGGTAGAGAATTAGCCCACCAGAACTTGGTTTCTCACACCGTAGCCAGGCCTGTTTTCACATCCTGGCATTTGGTTCCGTGCACGCCCAGGTGCCACTGGCGCAAAGCAGTCATTCCACCAGAACCATGTGAGAACAGGGGCCCTGAGACCAACCAGCTCGCAGACCGAGGCGACATGACTTCGTCCCCTGCCCAGCACTCCAGCCCCTTTTGTGAATGCTCCAAATCTGAAAACTGTCAGAATTAACTGGCTTCTCACATTGCTGAAACCTTCAGGACACCAGTTAGGACAACAACAAATTCTCCAGAATCTGTTGCCTTAAAATCGCATTGCTCGCATAGCACTGTGGTGACAGTTATTTAAAACTATCCGAGCTCAGCATATTGAAGATGACATGTCACAATGTCACTAATTGCTTCTGACATGTGAGGTTTACCACTGGAACCTCTGAATATGAAATGGGTCTTAGATTTAATAGCACATAATTAGTTCCTGTTACATTCCAAAAGGAGAGTCTTGCTGGAAAGGGGGTCCAGTGGGATAGCTTTCAGCGGCAACATGCACTGATTATAAATAACTCTTTGCCAAGAACCAGCCATTCAGACACTGACATGTAACTCAGCTTCGCCTCTCCTCGACGCTAGTGTAATCAACAGTACTAGATTGTTTTCCCTGGCTCCTTTCAGATACTCATCTAAATAGTGCCCTTGACCTGGGCACTAACTGTAGAACCCAACTAGAATGGAGTCAATATCCTTGGGCAACACAGTAGGTGGAAAGCATCCCAAGTTCTGAAATTCACTCGGGTTTTGAAGCTTGGCTTCACCACTTACATTATTTTGGGTAAATGGTTCAACATCTGTGCTTCACTTTCCTATTCTGCAAAGTGGGAATGAAAATACCTACTTCAAAATGTTGTTGTGAGGATTAAATGTGACTATGGATACTGCAACCAACAATCCTCGACCTATAGTATGCATTCAATAAACAGTAGCTATTAATACAAGTTTGTTTGTTACCAATAGTCTATGGCTAAGAATTTAATTCAGATTGGCCTTCCTCTTGAATACAGGCAAGTGGAAACATTATATCTAGAATTTTTTTTAAAGACTTTATTTATTTATTTGACAGAGAGAGACACAGCCGGACAGACAACACACACGGGGAGTGGAAGAGGGAGAAGCAGGCTTCCCGCTGACCAGGGAGCCCAATGTGGGGCTCAATCCCAGGACCCTGGGATCACGACCTGAGCCGAAGGCAGACACTTAATGACTGAGGCACCTAGGTGCCCCTATATTTAGAATTCTTGAAGCTACAACTAAAAGGGCAGGGAAACAAGACTACAAAAGGGGGAGAGGAGAATAAGGGACAGACAAGAATAAAAGATACAGGGACGCCTGGGTGGCTCAGTCATTAAGTGTCTGCCTTCAGCTCAGGTCATGATCTCAGGGTCCTGGGATTGAGCCCCACATCAGGCTCCCTGTTCCATGGGAAGCCTGCTTTTCCCTCTCCCACTACCCTCTGCTTGTGTTCTCTCTCTCACTGTGTCCTTCTCTGTCAAATAAATAAATAAAATCCTTAGGAAAAAAAAAAAAAAGAATAAAAGATACAAGCAAGGAATTTGTACAAGAGGAACAAATTTAGAGAGGAAAGAAGAGCCAGTGAAAGAGGAAGTTGAAAGAGAAGCAGGGATAAGGAGGAGCCACAAGTGAGTGTGGAGATTTTCCAGAAGCAAAAGAGGAAGAAAGGCACAGGGAAAGGCAGTCCTATTAACAAACCAGAACACTTCTATGAGTAGTAGTATTAAGATATCAGAAATCAGACCACACATCTCAACGTATCATTTGCTCAATAACAGATTATATTTCATTAGTACTCTCTTTTTTAAAGGATCTTTACATATTTGTCTCATTTTGCCCTATCAAGGACCCGCCTTGTAAGACAGACCAGCAGATACCACTACCCTGGATTTACATTTGAGGGCAAAGAATCAAGAGGTTGACTTGTCAGATCCATCACTTGGGCATGTTCCTGCTCTTAAAATTTTTAATATTCTTTTTTTTTTAAGATTTTATTTATTTATTTGACAGACAGAGATCACAGGTAGGCAGAGAGGCAAGCAGAGAGAGAGGAAGAAACAGCCTCCCCGACAAGCAGAGAGCCAGATGCAGGGCTCAATCCCAGGACTCTGGGATCATGACCTGAACCAAAGGCAGAGGCTTTAACCCACTGAGCCACCCAGGCGCCCCTTAACATTTTTAACATTCTTTAATCTCCTAATTAAAAGCACAGCCTGGTTGTTCTCTGACAGCAGGAACAAATCCTATCCTATCCTATTCTGATCAAAGAAAAAGGAAAGTAAAGTGAGTTTGGATTTCAGAAAAGAACTTGCACTTTAAAAACAACAACAACAACAACAAAACACTCTATTTCAAAGTAATTTGAAACTTACAGGTAAATTGACAGAACAGGACAAAGAACACTCACCCATCACCTAAAAACCCTCCTGAAATTTGGCCAGCTACCCCGATGATTTCCTTTGCAGCAAAAGGATCTGCTGCAGATCATTCATTGTATTTACTACATTTCTCAGTCGCCTTCCAGCTAGAACAGTTCCTTGGTCTTTTCTGGAGTTTCATAACTTTTTAAGATAATCCTTGCAATAATTTCAGGCACACAAAAAAAAGTTGTGGGAGTAGTAAAAATAACTCTAGTTCCCCCTTGGCCTAGATAACCAATTGTTTGGTCTTCAGTATTTTTTCTGGACCACGTGAGAGTAAATTGTGGTTACGGAGCCCCTATACTCCTGTGTATTCCAATATGCATTTCTCCAAACAAAGACACACTTACATGACAATCACAAGTCTCCTGCACTGTGGAACAGTTCCTCAGTCTTTACCTGTCTCTCTCATCCTTGACAATTTTATTTTTTTATTTTTTATTTATTTATTTTTTAAGATTTTATTTATTTATCAGAGAGAGAGGGGGAGAGAGCGAGCACAGGCAGACAGAATGGCAGGCAGAGGCAGAGGGAGAAGCAGGCTCCCCGCTGAGCAAGGAGCCCGATGTGGGACTCGATCCCAGGACGCTGGGATCATGACCTGAGCCGAAGGCAGCTGCTTAACCAACTGAGCCACCCAGGCGTCCCTCATCCTTGACAATTTTAAAGAGTCAGAACTTTTGACTTTCTATTGTGACCTTGACTTTCTCTTGTCACCCTAATTTGGGTTCATCTGATAGTTTTCTTATGCCCATATCTGGACCGTGTATTCCTAGCAAGAAGACCCGACACCAAAAGACACAAAGGATGTCAGATCATCCCATCACCAATGGTGCTAACCTTGATCTCCTGGACAGGTTTGTATCCACCAGTCTTCACCATAAAGTCACCATTTCTTCCTCTGGAATAATGAGTGGAAAAATACCGTAAGACTGTGCCAATACCTTGTTCTTCATCAAACATCCACCCACCCATAGACAACTCTTGTAGTCATCAACCATCACTGCGATGTTTGCCAAGTGGTGATTTTTGTATTTTCTTTCCTTTTTCTATATTTATTTGTTGGCATTCTTCTATAAGGAAGAACTTTCCCTCCCCATTCCCATGTATCTACTGATCAATGCAGAGTCACCAAATCTTATTTCATCTGATTGTTTATCATACATTACTAACATCATTGCTTTTGATGCTGCAGTTTTCCCAGATTAGTGCGGGCCCCTTGCACTTGCCTTTTTGGAAAGCAGGTTTAGTGAATACAATTTCATGTATCAAGAGGTATGTTGGAGGCCAAAAATATGCTTTTTCAATTTGCTTTGGGAGTTGTAAGACAACACACAGAAATCACTGATGACTGTTAGTCCTTTTTTTTTCTTTCCCAAGAGTGACTAGCTACCATTCGTTTTTAATTATAAACAGACATCCTCTTAGAATCAAATGTCAGATAATTTTCAAAATGAAGTACCTATATTATCCTTTATAAAAAGACTGAACACCTAAAAAACAATATTCAATACGAAGCATCTTCCTCAAACTTTTCCCTTGGCTTAGGATACTCTTTGGGTGATCTCACACAGGAGAGAAGTCACACCGGCATCTCAGCTGACACAAGACAATGTGTGTCAATGCAGGAGACCCAGCATAGAAGCTCAGTAAGTGGTGTTCCTTTCTGTCCTTTAACCTGCCTCAGAACTACACATCCATTCTTCCTCTGGTCCCATGACCGCCATGACTGGTCTTGTTACAGTCCCCATCTTTGAAGCACTACCCTCAAAGTTTCATCTTCACCTCCTTTTTCCCTCACTCACCTGATAAACTCTGTTCGTGCAGGAATCCAGCCTCTAGTTCAGACTCCTGCTATTAACCCTCTCTTCCCCTTGCTTCACCTTCCACCTCGATGCCTCTTCCTAGGTTCTAGAAGGGTGGCACTCTCCAACAGAGACCCTCTTCACTCTCTGAAGAATAAGCTGTGTCCCCAAGCTTGGGGCTCAGGGTACTTCAGTCTCTGCCACCAAACCATGTCTCCCTCCCATTCTGTACTACACATTCTATACTAAACTGCAGGCCTGCAATTCTTTTACTTTTTTGTTCACTTAAATCCACTGCAAGACCTCAAAATACAGGGTAGACTTCTGCTTCGCCTTGTGTCTCTCTGCCCATCTCTGTGCCCAGGAAATGTTTGCTGGGTTAATAAATCAAAAGGCACCCATGGAAGACTCTGTCGTCCATTTATTAACAGCACTACACATAAAAGCCAATCTTCCTAGAAGTTTATTACTGATTCACATTTGAAGAAGTCATATATTTGTTTTGAATAACAGAGTAATTGGGCTATTTGGCAGACTTCAGCGGAAGAGGCAAAAACCTCTTTAGAATGGCCATTATCTCCATAGCTGATAAGCCCACCTAAGTATTTAATTACCATTCTCAATTCCAGAGGTGCCATGTTGTTTTGTTTTTGTTTTTTTTTTTAAGGTTCACTTTGTTTTTATAAATTGGTGTTTTGTATCAAAGGTTACTCTGATGGGTCAACTTAGGTACAGGCTACGGTCTCCATTTATTCAAACAAACACTAATCTGAGAGTCGCTGTGAAGGCATTCGGGAGATGTAATTGAAGTACATAAGCAGTTGGCTTTAAGCATGGGAGATTATCCTAGAGAATCTGGGTGGGCCTGCTTCAATCAATCAAAAGACCTGGAAAGTGCAACTGGGGCTTCCCTGAAGAAGAAATCCCACCTGTGAGCAGCAGCTGGGGCCCTCCCTATGTCCGTGAGTTCCAGCCCGCCTTTCCTGACCTCCTGCCCTGTACATTGCATACTTGCCTTGAATCCCCCTCGGTCGCATTAGCCCATTCCTGCAATACGTCTTTTTCTCTCCTGCTGGTTCTATTTCTCTGGCAAAACCCTGACCAATACAGTCTACTTCCAGCACAAAGGGGGGAAAGAGCATGCAACAGCTGAACAGTTAACAAGATCTAAATAAGGCTTTCACAGTATTGCTCATTATGGAGTGGGAAGTGTTCGAGCCCTAGAACATCAGATACCCCCCTATTCAAACATAAGTACAAATACACATAACATATGCCACCGCTTCTGCCTGACAGCACTCATTATACATTCATTTGGCAAATATTTGTTATGAAAGGCACCGGGGAGAGAATGGTGAGCCAGACAGGCATGGTCCCTGCTCTCAGGGAGTTTACAGGCTAGTAGGATAATCAGGCATCAAAATAGTAATTATACAAATACTCATTTAATTATAATTATGATGAGTGTTAGGAAATACAGGATGCTGCTGGCAGACTTAATAGGGGAATCTAACCAACTGAGGAGGGCTTTTGGGAACGTCACTGGAACATTATACTGAAGCTAAAACTAGAAGGGCAAGTAGGCAGTAACCAGGCAGAGCATAAAAGGAACAGCATCCCAGGCCCGGGGAGCCATCTGCACAAAGGCCTTGCACAGGGAAGGATCTAGATGAATTCAAGCACCTGAAGGACGGCCAGCAACTCCAAGCTGTTATGAATCAGAGATGAAGAGCACGCAAGATCAAATGCCCATACCAGTGAAAGACGCTGCCCTTTACAGTGGGTAATGACTTCATACTTCAGAGCAGATAGCGACCTGATCACATCTGTGCCTTAATATCAGCAGCTGTGTATCATCTGGAAGGACGCAAAATGGATTTGGGAGACCAGTTACAAGGCTCTTGCTACAGTCCCAGGAGACAACAGGGACATGGAAGGGCGGGGTGATGGGGACAGACAGAAATGGTGGAGAGAGAACCAGTGGTACATGGAGTTTTGTTGGATCACTTCCCAAGTTGAAAGGCCAGGGTAGGTGAGAGAGGGCAGATTTGGGAGAGGTCTCAGTTCTGTTCTGAGCCTGCACAACTCTGTAGTTCCTACACGATATCCCCATGAAAATACGTATCTGGAATCCAGAAGATACCTGGTCTAGATAAATATGGGCAATTTGCGAGCACAGAGTCAGAACATGATGAGGTCACACAGGGAAGGAGTATAGACAGAGAAGACCCAGGATAGAGTCCTGGGAGCACAGACATTTCAAGTGGGGGGTGGGGAAGGGCCTGAAAAGGAGCAATCAAGAAGATCCATGTTCACAGAGTACACATTTATTTATATAAAGAACTTCCTAGTAAGCTAGTCTAGTTCAGCTTCCACATTCAAAAGGGTACGCATTTTCAACAACAAGGAAATAACCAAGTGTAAGAGTAACAATTTAGGGAAAACCCAATTTGAACAGACATGAATAATTTCCAGCTAAAGATGTTCTACGCAATGAATACCACCTCACTGATGACTGTTTGCAACAGTTATTCAGCCCCTGGGTCAAACCATACTCTCTGAAGTCACTTCTTATTAACACTAATGGCTTGGCCCTTTATGTATAATTAGTTCAGGCAATTAGTTGTAAGACTCCCATTCAAACACACTGCTTTCATCTTTTGAAAATCGCTATGCGTCACATTGTTCTAAAAGTACCTCACTTGAAAGAAAACGCTGAACTAATAGAAAGTGCTAATTTTTTTAAAAGTTCCACGAGTGCCCCGGAACCCAGAAGAGTAACACAAATTAGTGCAGGCTCAGTGATTAAAAGAACCTGCTCTAGGAAAGGCCACGTTCAAATTAAAACTGCACTTTCTCAGACTAGGAACCACTTCTTGCCTTAATCCTCCCCATTAGTATGACACGAGATGTGTCAGGGAAAGTTCTACAGTGTGCTGACGTACACAGGGCCATCTGTAAGGTGGCCTTATTATAACTTACAAAAACGGGCCCAGCAGAGGCCCACAGATCCAGCAGTCCCAACAGCGTGATACCCAAGTGGGGACATAATGAATATTGATGACAACATTTTTCCTCCTTTGCACACTGTTACAAGACAGCCCCCAACTTATCAATGGGACTTGTGCCAAAAAGTTGGTTTTTCAAATCTATCTCCTGGAACTTGAAAGCTCTTTTCCTTAAAAACTCTGTTTTAGAAACGATGGAGCCCAGGCTATGTGCTAACTGTAATAAAGTATAACTAGAGCTCCTAACCACCATTTATAACAACGTTTGGTGAGGAAAATTCATTGAGCACAATTTAGCATTCAAGAACAGCTTCCATCTGCAGCAATCCCAGAATGGACAAAGATGTCACTCCTCACTGCAGGAAAAGAACCCACCTGGATCTGACCTGGGAAGCTGGGCAGAGGGGTAATACAGATCAGCAGCTAGGAGTCAGGGCCAGTGGCTGGCAGGTGACACATTCAAATCCAAAGATGAGCATGTGGGGGATACTTCAGAGTACAGTAAGGCAAAGACTCGAGCCCTGGCAGGGCCACAAGGATAGAGGAGTGAAGGAATCCCCTGCAAAATGACATCAGGAAAAATGACATCAGGTCAGGAAGTAAGCAACACGTGCTGGAAGCAATCATGCTCTGGCAGGAACCCTAAGCGGAAAGGTGGTTTGGGGATCAGGGACAACCTAAAAGGCGAGTCCTAAGTAAGGTCAAATAAAAACCAAAGACTGAAGAGCCTTGGGCTTTCAGACGGCTATCCAAAGTCTCTGAAGCCATATAAAAAGCTATGCAGCTGCTGCCCTATGTGTACACATGCACTTCCTCTGCCCAACCTTGCTAGGATTCAGCAGGTTCAAAACCTCCCGGACTTTGTATCTTGGTCTAGCCATAGAGCCACGCCCCATCTGAACTTCGTAACTTGGCTCCAGATAACAGTCTTCACCCCACCTTCTGCCCCAGCCTCTGCTCTATCCCAGGAGGGAGACAGTGGTCTTTTATATGTCCAGTGTACATAAGGCATATTGTATCTACATTAGTCTTCCAAAATTGATACCCAAACTTGACAAGCCATCAAGCCATAATATTCAAATGATAGCCATCAAATAATATCCTTGGGTTGAATCATCTAACAGTAAAATACTAATCTGCCTGAATTTCAGGGGAAGGCCAGTGTGAAAGCCTTTGTGGACTTTTTTTTATTTTATTTTAAATTTATTTACAGCTTTTACTTTCAATATAGTGTTGTTTACATGCAGCAATAATATAGAAAGGGACAAAAAAGGAAAAAGGTATTATGTCTTGAAAAGTTAAGAAGTCATTTAAGTTATTTAGTAGGTAAGAAGCAATGGTAGCCCTGCCAAAAGCCTTCAGGTAGAAGCTTGGGAGACTGTTCTCTATAAAATCTGTCCTGACCAACAGGAAAAAAACTAAAGATGTTGGGGCGCCTGGGTGGCTCAGTGGGTTGGGCCGCTGCCTTTGGCTCGGGTCATGATCTCGGAGTCCTGGGATTGAGTCCCGCATCGGGCTCTCTGCTCAGCAGAGAGCCTGCTTCCCTCTCTCTCTCTGCCTGCCTCTCCATCTACTTGTGATTTCTCTCTGTCAAATAAATAAATAAAATCTTTAAAAAAAAAAAAAAAAACCTAAAGATGTTGCTATGATAGAGAGGGCAGTCTTCCTAGGAACTGAACTGCTTCCGTCTTAAGTCTTCACTTTAGATTCCAAATCAGCTCTCCGGGCACTCACTCTTAAATAAAAGTAAGCAAGGATCACAAGATATTTAAGGAAAAGCTCTAACATGAAAGACCAACAAGCAAGAAGAAAGGAAGCAACATGAAGAAATTAGAGATTGTACAAGAAGAGAAAACATCCTTACAGCGGTAAGAGAAGATATTATATCCACAAAACAAGAAAGGTATGGTTGAGGGGGAAAAAAGAAATCAAGATATAAAAAAATCAATAGAAGGGCTGAAAAATACAGCTGAGGAACTCTTCCAGAAGCCAGGCACAAAGATTTAAAATGAAGAAATATGAGAAAAGATAAGAAAGTTAGAGAACCAGTGAATTCTGGGAGCTCAATACTCAAATAAAGAGAATTTCATGCCCATCCCCAAAAAAAGAGAGAGGGAGAGAGAGAGAGAGAATAGAGAAAAATGAGGGAGGAAAACCATCAACAAATCTAAAGATGTTTCAAATCTTAAGGACTTAAATTTTCCAGACTGAACTAGCCCACCAAATACCCAGAAAAAAACTGGATTCAAAAAAAGAAAATACTAACAGCCAGACAGAAAATAAACAGAGATTATATTTTTAAAAATGAGGTTTTAGAATAGCTATCATCTTCTTAATGGAAATATTGGAACTTAAGGAATGATGGACTAATAATGCTTTGAATATTCTGAAGAGAAATTTTCCAACCTAGAATTCTGTGTCCACTCAAATCAACAATAAAGAATAAGAATAGTGCAAAAATATTTATAGACATTTAAAGTGTCAAAACTTTGCCTCAGGAAGTTAATGAAGAGTGTGAAAAAGAAATCGAAGGGAGTGGGGAATGAAACAATAAAAAAAATTTACTGGATTAATGCAAAGGAGGCTAGAGAGGAGAGAAAAAATATAGAAATAGATTTAATTCCAAATAGACAGTAATCACCTAAAATATAAATAGATTAAACATTCAAACTAACAGACAAAGATTTTTAGACTAAAAAAGAAACCTAACTTTATGCTGCATACAAGAAATACAATTTAAATACAGAAAAGTTGAACATAAGAGACTGGATTTTAAAAAGATAGTTTAATTAGAGTAATATCATGTAAAATACACTTAAAGTCAAAGTCATTAATAGTTTTATAAAAGTATTTCTTAATGATAAATGGGTCACTCCACCAGAAAGATAGCAATCATAAACTGTAGGCACCTAATAATAGTACTTTAAAATTTATAAAGCAAAATTGATAAAACTAGAAGGAGAAATTGACAAATACAGAATTGTGGTGGGAAATTTTATTTTATTTTGTTTTTAAAGATTTTATTTATTTATTTGACAGAGATCACAAGTAGGCAGAGAGGCAGGCAGAGAGAGAGAGCAGGAAGCAGGCTCTCTGCTCAGGAGAGAGCCTAATATGGGACTTGATCCCAGGACCCTGGGATCATGACCTGAGCTGAAGGCAGAGGCTTTAACCCCCTGAGCCACCCAGGCACCCCTGTGGTGGGAGATTTTTAACACAACTCTGACATATGTGAAAAACAAACAGAAAAATTTACTTAGAATATATACCTGCACGCGGGCACCTGGGTGCAGGTATCGGGCTCTCTGCTCAGAAGGGAGCCTGCTTCCTCCTCTCTCTCTGCCTGTTTCTCTGCCTACTTGTGATCTCTGTCTGTCAAATAAATAAATAAAATCTTAAAAAAAAAAAAAGAATATATACCTGCACAATACAATTAAGAAATATGTAACCTTTTAGCATCGGTCTTGAGCATCTTCACATTGCTGGAAATAGTTCTTTATATTGTACCTATTAAACCTTTTGGAGGAGTTAAAAAAGGGAATGGAGGGTGGGAAGAAGAGAGAGAGATATGGAGGGGAGTCCCTGGAAAACACCAAAGGGAAAACGGGATAACAGATGTGCCCTGCTGAGTACAAAAGGCAGCCCAACTGGAGAAATAAGAGCCAGAAAGCTTTGGTAATGTCAGTAAACATATTTAGAGGAAATGTATACCAGATTTCTTAAGGTTTAACATGGGAAAATCTTATTAAAATATGGATTCTGTAACAGATGGTCAGGTTGAGTCTGATTTTCTGCATTTATACTCTGCTTCCAGGTGATGCAAAGCCTACTGGGCCAAGAATGGCAATTTGAGAAGCAAAGACTTAGATGTCTAACTGATGAAAAGCTGGGGTTAAATTCATGATAAATACATAGAAAACTAAGCAAAGCACAAACAAAACCACAATTACCAACTAAAGCGAAGCAGAAATTTTGTAGAAGGAGAAAAGTTATTATGGTCTATCTACTCCAATGAAGTGTGTTTTCCTAGTCACAGTAATATAGGTAGTAAATACTGATATAACCAAAATATAACTCTATTGGAATGATGGATGATGGGAAGTTGGTGGTAGGGAAAAGGTGTTAGGAAAGAAGCTGATTCTAATATTCCATGGTAAGAAATTAATAAGCAATTCTTATAACTTAAAAATAATAAAACAGCAATATATTTAACTTAGAGATATGGGGGTTAATATCAAAACAATTAATTGAAGGAGTGATGATGATGGTTTCTGAGGAAGATGCAAGAGGATGGAGGAGACTACAAAACTATTCATATTTTTGGTTAAACTATAAGGCAGCGCTCAAAAAGAAAAGGGCTTCCGGTGGCTAAAGTTTCAACAATTTGAGAAACAAAGAAAATAATGTTCAAACTGAATAATAACCTATACAATCAAGTAAATATCCAAGAGTCTGTACTGACATATATACTTAAATAAATGAGGGAGAAAGAATAGCTCTTTCTCACAGAAGGGAGACATTTCTCACCATTAGGGAAACATCTCAGTAATAACTGTTACGGCCAAGACTTGCTAATGGGTAGTGTGTGGAAGGTTGAAGAGAAACAGGACTCATGCCTACTCTCAAACTATCTCCCCACGCTACTTTTTAATTACAAAGGGAAAAACAGTTAACTTCACAGTGGAGAAATCCAGGAGATACCACTCTAATCTAGTGACCGAGGTCAACAATTACCTATAAGAAGACACACTGACATCATGCACCTCCTGATACAATGCTTGGAGAAAGGCACAACATCACCTCTATGGTATTCTTGCCTAATATTCATAACCTCATCATTATCATCAGAAAACATCAGACCATCATTGATTGGAGGGCACCCTACAAAATATCTGAGCAGTACTCTTCAAAAGTGCCAAGGTAATCAGAGGTAAGGAAAGACAAAGGAACTGTCACAGATTGGAGGAGACTAAGGAGACATAATAATTAAATGCAGTGTAAGATGACCCCAGGCTGGATCTTTGACCAGAGAGGATCACATTTTTTTAAATGGTGAAATTCAAATAAGGTTTATAGTTTAGCTAATTGTACTGTAGCAATGTTATTTTCAACTATGTGCTATAGTGATGTAAGATGCTGACATTAGAAGGAAGAGGTGAAGGCTGACCAGGAAGTCTTGTACATTTTTAACTTTTCTCTATGTCTGTTATTCTAAAATACAACATTAAAGCAATAAACAAAAAAATCTTCATACAGCACAGTGCAAAAGGTTGAAAACTATGGCCTGCAGGCCACACCTGGCCCACTTCTTAGTTTTGTGAATAAAGTTTTATTAGAACACAGCCACATCCATTCATTTACATATTATCTATACCTGCTTTACTACTACAACAGCAGAGCTAAATAGCTACAACAGAGATTTTATAGCCTGCAAGGCCTAAAATAATTACCATCTGGTTCTTTTTAAGAAATCTTGCTAACCACTGGCATATAGGTAAAAGTAGGGACTCTGAGTTCAAATCCTGGTAATCCATTACTGTGTGATCATGAGCAAGTTACTTAACTTCTCAGTGCCACTGTTTCTTTATAAATAAGTCTGTAAAGCAGGGATAATAGTTATTGATTTACTAGGGTTACTATAAATTTTTAAAATGAAAAGAAAAAGAAATAAATTATGATGAATGTAAAATTAATAAATTAAACAGTGCCTAGAACAAAACCTGCACTTTTTTTATTTTAAATTTTTAAAATTTTTTAAATTAACATATAATGTATTATTAGCCCCAGAGGTACAGGTCTGTAAACTGCCAGGTTTACACGCTTCACAGCACTCACCATAGCACATGCCCTCCCCAATGTCCAT
Organism: Mustela nivalis; assembly: GCF_964662115.1. Lineage (NCBI taxonomy): Eukaryota > Metazoa > Chordata > Mammalia > Carnivora > Mustelidae > Mustela > Mustela nivalis. The sequence goes on from NC_139030.1 coordinate 41,755,093, forward strand.
AACCCCACCACCCTCCCCCTCCCCCTTGCCCCTGGCAACCCTCAGTTTGTTTTGTGAGATTAAGAGTCATGGTTTGTCTCCCTCCAGATCCCATCTTGTTTCATTTATTCTTTTCCTACTCCCAAACCCCCCCACGTTGCATCTCTTCTTCCTCATATCAGGGAGATCATATGATAATTGTTCTTCTCTGATTGACTTATTTCACTAAGCATAATGCCCTCTAGTTCCATCCACGTCATCGCAAATGGCAAGATTTCATTTCTTCTGATGGCTGCATAGTATTCCATTGTATAAATATACCACATCTTCTTTACCCATTCATCTGTTGATAGACATCTAGGTTCTTTCCATAGTTTGGCTATTGTGAACATTGCTACTGTAAACATTTGGGTATGCGTGCCCCTTCAGGTAACTACATTTGCATCTTTAGGGTAAATATCCAGTAGAACCTGCACATTTTTAAAGTATATACCAATTTTAAGGGAAAAAAAAAAAAAGCTTAAGACCAAATTGAGCAATAACAATGAAAGTACTCTATTGGACAATGCTTTGTTTCTAATAAAACCCTATTACTCACCACACTGGCATATAAGCTCTCTAAACTTAATCTCCATATTTTGGTAAATATTCGTTAAATATAAATGGCTGAAAAAGGGAAAAGTCTCAATATTAGCCATCATTATTACCTCTGAAATTAGACTTTCTTAAACCAGTTATTATGCATCTTTAGAAAGACCTCTGAAAATTTGGTATCTTCTCTTAAGATTCATTCAAAATGTTCCCTCCCATCCCTTCTCCTCTTCAAACACACCCAAGAGCAATAACTCGGGCCCAGCACCCTGGGTTCTTACAGGTGACTTCTCCTGCACACTCATGGCATCCAGATGTTTGCTAATTTAACTCTGAAGGCATCTCTGGTGGCAGGTGTACCCACAGCTAGAAAAACCAACTGGGGTGGGCTGAAGAATGGCTCCCCAAAGATAGAGTCACTTCCTCTTCATCCCCAGAATTTGGGAATGTTACCTTACAGAGCCAAAGAGAGAATATTATCTCATATGGGAAAAAAATATGGCTAAAGATGTTGAGAAGAGGTGCATATCCTGGATTACCTGGGTGGGCTCTCAGAGCAAGTACATGTATACTCACAAGAAAGAGGCAGAGGGGGCTTTGACATAGACATAGAAAGAGAAGATGGACACAGAGCAAAGAGTGATGTGAAGGTGAGATAAATTTGAAGAGATGTGGCCACAAGCTACAAAACACCAAAGTGTGAAAGCTAAAAGAGGCAAGGAATGAATTTACCCCTAAGGCCTCCAGAGGGAGAGCAGTCCTGCCAACTCATGATTTTAGCTCAATGAGACTGAATTTGGACTTCCGGCCTACAAAGCTATGAAACAATAAATTTGTGCCATTTTAAGCCACCAAGTTTATGGTAACTTCTTACAGCAGCCATAAGAAACTAATACACCACAGCACTATGCCAGCCCACACAGGTGCACACACCTTTACAAGCAGGGACCCACCAGTTATACCACTTCTCATTATTTAAAAAAAAAAAAAAATCCTATAAGGGAGAGTTGTTAAAGATGTTACAAAAGGCTTTCGTGGGGCACCAGGTGGCTCAGTCAGTTAAGTGACTGATTCTTGATTTCAGCTCAGGTCATGATTGCAGGGTCATGAGATGCAGCCCTGCATTGGAGCCCACCACTCAGCTTGGAGTCTGCTGGAGATTTTCTCTCTCCTTCTCTCCCTTCCCCTCACCCCAATTCTTTCTCTCTAAAAATAAAAATAAATAAAATCTTTTTTTTTTTAATAAAATCTTTTTTTTAGAAAAGCCTTTGGCAATTGAATGAAATCTTTTTTTAAGTGATTCGACATGAATCAAATTTTCTAACTCTCTCTTCATCTTCAAAACCAAGGAGGGGAGTGTCTGGGTGGCTCAGTCAGTTAAGCCTCAGACTCTTGATTTCAGCTCAGGTCATGATCTCAGGGTCCTGGGATTAAGCCCCACATCTGGCTCTGCACTCAGCATGGAGTCTGCTTCTCTCTCTCCCTCTGCCCCTCCCCACTTCTCAAAAATAAATAATGTTTAAAATTAAAGGAAGGAAGGAAGGAAGGAAGGAAGAGAGGAGGAAGGAAGGGAGGGAAGAAGAAAGGATTGTATCACTTGCTATATAGGTTGAAGTACTGTTGGCTTCGTGGTTTTGTGCTCTGACTCTCTGCCTCATTATTCTATTGTATATAGAAGAAAACTATCTAGTGATGCTTTTTTCACATGCTGCTGGTGGAGCCAGTCTCCCTCACTGCTATGTCTTAGCTCATAATCCCTGAGTTCTCACTTAATCTGTGAGTTACCACTTTTCTTTATGTTGACACAACATACAAAAGATTTTACCCATACAAGAATCCAAAAGAGAATCTGTTGTTGTTGCATTCCACTTATTGGAAGACATTATAATCCTTCATACAAGAGAAAAATGAGATGGTGACTTTCTCAAAATAGCCAATAAGATAAATCCTAATCACATGGTCTTCATATATTAACAAAAGAATTATTGTGGAAAATCAGATGCAAAATTTGATTAATCAGCACACTACATAAACTTGAATAGTTGAAGGTTCCATACTGACTAAATTGTGACTAGTTTTGACAGCTCAAAATATAACTTTAAAAGATGGTAGAATTAATGCTTCTTTGCTCAGCCTTTGATACTTCTACAGCCAAGAGCCAAATGCTTCTAAAGTGTGACAAATGATCATTCTAATTAAAACTGATCAAACACTTAGCTGTGCTGCTTAGTAGCATAATGCCCTTAAGAGGATTAGACAAACAATTCTGGAAATATACAAAGCCATTGTGTTTGTTAATGAATTTCTGATAGAATAGAATATATGAGTGTTTCAAAAAGTGACTACCTTTAACTTCCCATTTGTCCAAGTGACTAAGCTAAAAATGATTTGGACATATGTACTGGAAATACCTTCTACTCTATTGCTTGCTCTTTTGCTCTCTGCCAGTGTTTTTACTAAAGTAACTTCATTACAGTCAAATTTTCCTTTATGATGAGTACTCTTTATGTCTTCTTTTTTAAAGATTTTATTTATTTATTTGACAGAGAGAGACACAGTGAGAGAAGGAACAGAAGCAGGGGGAGGAGAGGGAGAAGCAGGCCTCCTATCTAGCAGGGAGCCCAACGCGGGGCTTGATCCCAGGACCCTGGATCATGACCTGAACCAAAGGCAAATACTTAACAACTGAGCCACCCAGGCGCCCCTATTTATGTCTTTTTTTTTTTTAATCTTCCTTTATTTCTTTTCTTTTCTTTTTTTTTTTTTTTAAGATTTTATTTATTTATCAGAGAGAGAGGAGCGAGAGTGAGCACAGGCAGACAGAGTGGCAGGTAGAGGCAGAGGGAGAAGCAGGCTCCCTGCCAAGCAAGGAGCCCGATGTGGGACTAGATCCCAGGACGCTGGGATCATGACCTGGGCTGAAGGCATCTGCTTAACCAACTGAGCCACCCAGGCGTCCCCCTTTATTTCTTTTCTACAACCATTGTTGTTTTACCTTTTTCAGATCTACAATCTTTCTGGAGCTGTTATTAGAAATCCAGGATTAATGATAATATCAGGTACAATTCTGGGAATGTCCTTCCACATCACTTTCACTTTCACTGCCATAATCCAAGGCTAACTATGCTACAGAGAGCTTAAGCCTCTGAAACTGTTCTTCTTCTCATCCATCAGCCTTCATCTTTGACACTCTCCTATCCTGATCTAGTTAGTCAGGAGCTGTCCCTGAAACATATCCGTTTTTAGCAAGCTCAATTCCCCTATCACTCTCTCAACACAAATCTCACTGTTGGCAAGGAGAAAGTAGTAGGGACCAATTGGTTTGGAAGCTACAAGAATGGAGCCTGAAATCTAATTATACAAACTACGAGCTGCAAGACTTTGGCAGTCACTTCACATTTCTATTTCCTCATCTCTGACATCGAGAAGTGCTGGGATTGAGGGTGGGAAGAAGGTGGGGGGTGGGAGGTAGAGAAGGATTATCAATAACAACACCTTTCAGGCTTATTGCAGAAGTAAGAAATAATGCATGTCAAGGCCCTGGCACAGAGCAGACACTAAACAAACAAACAAACAGTAGCTACCAAAGAATAACCAACAAATCAATAAAGCCAGTAGCCACCTTGCTCAGTTGCTTCTGAATCTGTCAGAAAAACTCTTACCACATCACCTATGCTTTCCCATTCACAACACTGTCTATGTAAACTTTTTCCACAACCTCTCAAGGTCTGTATTTCACTCCTCTGTCCACCTCTTTACTTTCCAAGGACCATGAAACTTCCACTTCTGGCCAAGATAAACTAACAAGGACCAAATTTACCTTCCTACTTGAAACAACCAAAAATAGACAAAACATATGAAGAAATGGTTCTGAAGACACCATCTAGCAACAAGAACAGTGATCTCTGAAAGATGGGAAAGTGAGGTGAGTCCTAAGATTGCACCTGCTTACTGCCTTGAGAGTTCTGGCCACAGCCCAGGGAGAGAGAAGCCAGGCAAAGACCAGCAGACATACTGAGTCAAAAGTCCAGAGGACCAAGGTAGCTATGTTTTATTGGAAAGGAGAGAAGTTTACAGAGAGAGAATACTGGAGAGATGCAGAGAGTTCTCCTCGAGAATGCAGCTTGGTCCTGCTTGCAGGTAATAAGGAAATTAAGGACGTTGAAGAAAAAAAAAAAAAGTAAAAAGGATTAGAGGTAACACTCACACAGAATCAAGAAGATTGCCTGCTCCCACCTGCCACAATGGAAAGTCTTGTGATTCAGGGGACACTGGACAAAGTACACAGAAGGGTCTTACCCAGTTCTGGGAATAATTAGCCTTAATTAAGCACTGTTTTAGTCCTACCTAGCAAATCTTATAACAAGACCTAAAAGAATCAAGCTATTTTCAAATAAATTAACTCCATCTAGAACAAATTTGAAGAATATTGATAAGAATTAAAAAATATCTGGGACCAACAAAATAAAATTCACAATATTTGGCATCCAATCAAAAATTAACAGCCATACAAAGAAGCAGGAAATTATGACTTATAATAAGGACATCAATCAATCTCAATCCAGAGTTGATACAAATATTAGAATTAATAGATGAGGACATTAAAACAGCTATAATCGTTTTCTATATATTCAAAAACTCAAATAGAAACATGGAAGATATTTCAAAAGACCCAAATAGGGGCACCTGCATGGCTCAGTGGGTTAAGCCTCTGCCTTTGGCTCAGGTCATGATCTCTGGGTCCTGTGATCGACCCCAGCATCGGGCTCTCTGCTCAGCAGGGAGCCTGCTTCCCCCTCTCTCTCTGCCTGCCTCTCTGTCTACTTGTGATCTCTGTCTGTCAAATAAATAAATAAAATCTTCAAAAGACCCAAATATCACTTGTAGAGATGAAAACTACAAGGTCTGAGATGAAAGATACACTGGATTATTTTAGGCAGTGCCAAAGAAAAGATTACTAAGCTTGAAGACATGGCAATAGTAGATCTCTAAAGTGAAAAGGAGAGAAAAGAGAATTTTTAAAAATGAACGAGTATCAGTGAGCAGTCTAATACACAGGTAAATACACATTCCCAAAGGAAGGACAATGAAGAAGGGGTAGAAAAGATTTTTGAATAATTGTATGGAATTTTCAAATGTTCTTGAAAGCTAAAACCTCATAGATCCAAGAAGCTCAAAAAACCCCAAGCACAAGAAACATGAGAAAAACCACAACTCTTTCTGCCATGTAAGAATATGAGATGTCTACAACCTAGAAGATAACCTTACCAGACCAACCATGCTAGAATCCTGATCTCAGATTTCCAGCCTCCAGAACTATAAGAAAGAAATTTCTATTGTTGTAAGATATCCAGTCTTTGGTACTTGATTATAGCAGTCCAAATGGACAAAGGCAGGATCTACTTCTGCCTACAATATGACTTGGTTTTACAGCCAAAATCATATCTGAAAAAGCACTATAAGAACAGCCATGAACCCTAACCAGTAGACAGATTCCTCGGGATGAAAATGACTATCAGTTCCATCAGCACTTTCTCCACATCTGTATACATATTTATAAATCAGTCCTAATGTGTACCTTGTACCAGGTCTGGATGGATTCACAGTCAGTGATGGTAAGTATAAAACTGGCCCTGGCTTGGACACCTCCCTGAACCTCTCAGAACCTCAGGCTCCTCACCCACAAATATGAGAGAGGTAGACCAGAAGGTCCCTTCTGTGATTCGGGTAATGCTAGAAGTCTCATGTGCTAGGTAAGTCTTAGATATTGAGACAACAAGAGAATATAAGACAGATATTTGGGGCATCTGTCTGTCATAAAATATTCTCAAAGTAATCCTCCCAAAACCATGATTTTGAAGCATGGCCATTTTCCCTTTCAATTTGTCATTCTGACTTTATGGAAATCAGCTGTCTACCACCCGCCAACTCCCAACACTGCCTACCAATATTTTCTTTAGGCAGAGGACTAACCATGATTCTTAACTACCTTCAAATCAGAGAGATTAATTTAACTTTAATTCACAATAAAATAATAATATATGTAGAGCATACAATTTTAGGAATATTCCCCTAAAAGCTTTCTGGAATTCCTGAAGAAAATCCATCCATTTTAGAAAGACAATTCTAAGGAAGCATGAAAAACTGCATAAAAGGGGCGCCTGAGTGGCTCAGTGGGTTAAACCTCTGCCTTTGGCTGAGGACATGGTCCCAGGGTCCTGGGATCTAGCCCCACATCAGGCTCTCTGCTCGACGGGGGGTCTGCTTCCTCCTCCTCTCTCTCTGCCTATCTCCTCTGCTTACTTGTAATCTCTGTCTGTCAAATAAATAAAAATCTTTAAAAAAAAAAAAAAACACTGCATAAAATTATTAAGTAACTTCCTCCCCCTAAAACGCCAGTAATATATCCTGGCACAAAGCATTTTGGCAATGTTATCATCCAAGTTGCATTTTTAAACTAAAACTTGGGGGCAGATGTGAACTAACTTGTCAAAGTCAGCATTCTATCACCACCTTCAAGAAGAGATTACTAATTTCCTGTTTTAAGTACAGTCATGATACCCATACCAGAGGAAGAGAAAGGAAAAAAGTTTGGGATAGTTCTTTAATGTGTCTAAAGAAACAGAACCTTACTTGTAACTAACTCATAAGTTACTGTTTTGCAAAGAAATGTCAAATGGACTGTTTTAAACCAAAAAGAAGCAATTAAAAAGCTCTAGCATCTTCAACTTAAAGAAATGTATGTTAACCTTTGTTTACTTTACTGCTGGCTTTGAAAAATGTAATCCCTAAACCTGGTCATTTCACATTATGTGGTCTGCTTACAAAGAATAATTAGGCATTTTACTCAAAGTATTTTTTTATGTATTTCTTACATAGAGAAGGAAATAATTGTCAGTTGGCTACCCTATAATGGGCATTTGAAAATAGAAGTTCAGCACTGCTTTATCCAAGTATGTGTGTTCCTTTAAAGTTTAAAGGACAAGCTCTACAAGCTTTTCCTTCAATGCTCCCACAGATTAGAGTGTAAATACAAACTAAATAAACCCATAATTAGCATTTCTAATAACAAGCAATGTACAGTGTAATTTTATATGAATCAATTAACAAAAATTACATATTCAACAACTTACTGAATGCCCACTATGTACAAGGCTATGTGATGTGGGAGTTAAAAAGATGAATAGACAGTGCTTTCTATTTCTATGAAAAGCCTTCTAATAGCATTAGTTTTGGGGATTTAACAAGTGGAAATAAAAAACAACCCTTAATGGTTATCAGTCCCACTGAGGCTCCCCATGACATCGGAGCGTTCGCTCAAAGGCAGCTAAGGCTGACGACTCAATATCTCAGTGAGCCAGAAAACCATAGGATATAGCCTCAAACTCAGGCAATAAACCCGTCTGTCTTCCTAAAAAGACCCAGCAAAGCACTTAGGAGCAAATATGCAAGCATCCTCAGGAGCAAATCACCAGAAATATGAAGTGTGTGCAAAGGGTAATGGCTGAGGTTTGGGGAAGAACAGTGGAAAGGAGGAAAAGAATATGTCTTCCTATTTGTGTAAAGCAGAATTTCCACAGGAAAGCCAAAAATTAAAATGCTGCCTTTAACCGTCTGTCACAGGGGAGCTCTCATTTGGTTTTTAAAGCAAAGTGGATTTTTGTCTACGTTTCTTTTTGTCACCAATTGAGATTAATAATATTGGTCAAAAAATAATAATTTGGGTCATGTTTTACTATTTGCCTGAGAGCACTTCTATACTAAAAATAGTAAAGCCAGAGTTAAGAATTCAAAGCATCTGATGGATGTATGCTGTATTCAGTTGCTTCTCAGAAAATTAAAACAAAAAAAATTATAACCTGTCATTAGATAGCAGTTAATCAGCATAAATGTTGTATTAAATGCCAAATGAGTTAGATGAGGTTGAAATTTGAAGGAAAGAATTAAGGAAAATTCTAGTTGAGTACCCACTACCTGAAAAATTAAGAGCCAATAAAATTCTCTATGATCATTTCAGGGGTGGCTGGGTGGCTTGGTCGGGTGGCATTCACCTTTAGCTCAGGTCATGATCTCAGGGTCCTAGAATTGAGCCCCACGGTGAGCTCCCTGCTCAGTGGGGAGTCTGCTTCTCCCTCTCCTTCTGCTCCTCCCCTCTGCTCCTTCTCTCTCTCTCTCTCAAATAAATAAATAAAATCTTTTTCAAAAAATTCTCTATGGTCATTTGAGTTATCTTATGTCTTTGATGCTACTACTTGTATCCTGAATACTACAGGGGACATTTGGTGAGTCTGCACTATGCGCCAGAAAAACAGAGAACATGTGAAACAATAAGCTGAGGTTTAGGCCTTACATTACAGATAAGAAAACCATTTGGGCAAGTTACTTAACCTTTTTGTGTATTGGTTTTCTCATCTTTAAAATGGAGCTAATAAGGGCGCCTGGGTGGCTCAGTGGTTAAGCCGCTGCCTTCGGCTCAGGTCATGATCTCAGGGTCCTGGGATCGAGTCCCGCATCGGGCTCTCTGCTCAGCAGGGAGCCTGCTTCCTCCTCTCTCTCTCTGCCTGCCTCTCTGCCTACTTGTGATTTCTCTCTGTCAAATAAATAAATAAAATCTTTAAAAAAAAAAAAAAAAAATGGAGCTAATAATAGTACTAACCAACAGCATTATTGTGAGGATTAAATGAGTGAAATCAAGACAAACAATTAAAACAATTGCTGGCACATAGTGAACTGTACATACAGTCGTTATTATTATTATGTCTGTATTTTTGCAGCTAATAGGACAATTCTTCCTACTAAGCCCTTTCATACATTCTCAGTGTGAGAGAAAAATGGTTTTTAAAAACATCTGAAGGACTGGGCTGTTAGAGAACACATAATAAAGGCCTTAAAATGTTCGTATCCTTTAATCCTCAATATGGTCATTTTCAGGAACAATCAGAGTTGTAAACAAAAATCTGTGTACAAGGCCATTCATCAGGTTATTTTTAATGCAGAAAAGCCACCTCCTGTCCAAATGGAATTAAGTAAAACATGGCATGTGCATAAAATGGAATATTCTACCCCTATTAAAAATTAAGTTTAACCATAGAAACAGTAAAAGGATCAGAGGCTGCTAGGAGTAGTGTTGGGGATAAGGATGAACAGGTGGAACACAGACGATTTTTAGGGCAGTGAAACTATTCTGTATGAGACAGTAATGGTGAATACATGTCACTCTACACTTGTCCGCAGAATGTACAGAATGTACTTGTTGCACAGAATGTACAACACCAAGAGTGGACCCTACTCTGAACTATGGACTTTGGGTGATGATGATGTGTGAAAGTTGACTCATCTGTTTTAACAAACGTGCCGGTCTGGTAGGGTGTGGATAGCGGAGGCTTGGCTTGTTTGGGGGAAGGGATAGATAGGAAATCTCTCCAGTTTCTGCTCAATTTTGCTGTGAACCCAAAACAGCACTTAAAAATAAAGTCTGTTTTTACAATTAAGTTAAGAAGAATAATGGGTGATACAAGAAATCATCATGATTCATTGCTAAGAAAAAGAAAGCAATTTATAAAGAACTGAAAACATATCCAAACGCTAAAATTCAGCTTCCAGAAACAGGAGTAAAAGTAATTTTAAAACGTGCTTTTCTGTGTTTGCAAGATTTTCTACAATGAAGTTATATTGCTTTAAATACAGCAGAAAGTTTTAGTACTTTCCTTTAAAATGTCACCTAGTTTTCAATTCAAAGTTATTGTAAAAAGACATACTAAATAGGAAAGAAAAAAGCACCGACCAGAATTGCTAGCATCTCCACAGACCTGCAGAATCTCACCAATGACCTGAAATCCTGTATCTTCTACATATCATGATTTCATTCATCCCACAGATATTAAGCGCCTATCATGAAACTAAGTCCTGGGAACACAGCAGTGACTAAGATAGACAATGTAAGTTAGGAGACGAAAAACAAACCCATAAGGAAGATGTTCTCAGATGGGGGTGCATGGACACGCTCCGGGGCAGTGCTGGGGTCGGCCTCTCTGAGATCCAAGCTGACGTGGGAAAGGCGAGGAGGAGCCCGGGGGTAGTGGGGGGAAGGTGCCCCAAAGAAAAGAAAAGAGCTGAGGTGGGAATAACCTGGGCTTATTAAAAGAACAGCAAGGTCAGTGTGGCCAGTCATCAGTAGAAGTTGGGTCTTAACAACTCTGCATCTAGAATACCTTGAAGGTACGGAATAATCATTACCTAAAATTGGTTAAGAGTCCAGGCTTCAGGGCCAGACAGGTCAATTTCAAATCCACCTTGGTCACTTGCTGTGGGCGGATTGTGAGCTGGTCACCTCCTCCCTGGACCCTGGCTTCCTCATCCATAAAATAAAAGTAACAATACTGACTGTAAGAGCATCTGCAAGGCTTTAAACAAGAGGATAATCACCTCAAATCCTTTGGAGAATGCTTGGCAGACAAAAAGTGCTAAACAAATGGTAGCTAGACCTTAAATAAAATCTTTAAAACAAAAAAAACAAAAATGGATGCCTGGGTGGCTCAGTCGGTTAAGCGCCTGCCTTCAGCTCGGGTCATGATACTAGGGTCTGGGATCAAGTCCCACATTGGGCTTCTTGCTTGGCGGGGAGCCTGCTTCTCTCTCTGCCTGCTGCTCCCCCTGCTTGTGCTCTCTCTCTCTTTCCCTCTGACAAATAAATAAATAAACTCTTAAAAAAAAAAAAAGGGTAGCTAGTCTTAAAAGTGCTCTTTAGAGAATTAAAAAAAAAAACCCACACATACAACTAGAAATTTTACTATATTTAAATCACATCAATATAAATAAACATTATCCTTTTTAAAAAAAAAGATTCTTTTATTTATTTGACACAGAGAGAGAGATCACAAGAAGGCAGGGCAGCAGGCAGAGAGAGAGAAAGAAGCAGGCTCCGTGCTCAGCAGGGCTCGATGCAGGGCTCGATCCCAGGACCCTGAGATCATGACCTGAGCTGAAGGCAGAGGCTTAACCCACTGAGCCACCCAGGTGCCCCATAAATGCTACCTTATCTGACCTGATCATTCTTTCAGTTATATGCCTTGTTGCAGAAATTCTACTATGTGCTATTTTGTCAAGAAAAGTCAATGAATACGCACGCAAATCTCTAGCCCACAGAGGATACGGAGGGAATGCTTTCACGATCTTTCTAAAATCTCTTTTCCCTTGACTCTTCTTTATATTCGTGATAGCCCATTTCTCTTTCCAGAAATTCTTTTCTCTCTTGACTCAGAAACATGATTCTTGGTCTTCTGCCCATCCATCTCTCTGTTCATCCTCTTCCTCAGATTTCTCTCTCCAACCTTCGCACCACCTAAAAATGTCATCAGTTCCTACATTTTTACCCATGTCCTTCTTAATCACAAAACCTTCGCAGATCCTTCACAGCCTCCACAGGCCCTCACAGTATTAACTCACAGTCTTGGTGTGATACTTACCTCATTACACTTGCTATTATACTAAATTATATCTTAGCTCCCCTATTGGATGGGCAGAATCTTGACAGTAGGACTGACAGCTTAATCATCTTTCTTTCTTCCTTAAGACCTAACCAAATCTCTTGAATACAGTCATTGCTATCAATAACTAAGGGGGTCAGCATATAAAATACTTCTGACAGATTAGTAACATTAAAACGGAGCCTTACAAATTCTGTTGACAATTTTCTTATCTCTCTCAAATTAGCTTTTGATTTGCAACAAGGCATAAAAGACGTTATGACCATATTTACATTTTACATAGTAAGTTTCCAACTAGTGAATAATATAAATTTTTAATTAACATGGTAAAAATAATAATAGCTAGCACTTACACAGCACTTACTATGTGCCCTGCTCTTAGGAATGTATATGCATTAATCGTATATATGTATGCATACATGTACATACAGGTGTATGATTAATGCATATACATTTCTAAGAAAAGAATAAAATCATATACATTTCTAAGAACAGGGCACATAGTAAGTGCTGTGTAAGTGCTAGTTGTTATTATTTTTACCATGTTTATCTTTTTAACAATCCTCTGTGTTAGGTGCCATTTTTATATTTGCCATTTTAGGAAAGCTAAGCAAAGTAGAGTTAATGGACTTATTCAGGGTCACGCAGCTGGACAAAGCCAAGCGAGGATTTGAAACCAGGCAGCCTTAGCCCCAGTCTACGTTTATAATGCTAAGCCTTACCTAAATAGCCGTTCTCTATAAAAATCTAATTTTACGTAAGCATTTTTTAACTCATTCAGAATTTTTTGCAGAAGCTTGTTACTCATAATTACTACTTTTTTCTCTAAGATAAATAAGTAAATCTGTACTAACCACATCAAAGTTCTGGCTAAAGTATGCATATGTAATATTCTAATGTAAATATCATAGTGTCAATTTTGCATTAAATATTTTAGTATTTTAAATTACCTCATTTTAACTTCTTTTTTGTTTTTTTAAAAGATTGTATTTATTTATTTGTCAGGCATAGAGGGAGAGCGAGCAAGTGAGCACAGGCAGACAGAGAGGCAGGCAGAGGCAGAGGGAGAAACAGGCTTCCTGCCGAGCAAGGAGCCCGATGCGGGACTCGATCCCAGGACGCTGGGATCATGACCTGAGCCGAAGGCAGCCGCTTAACCAACTGAGCCACCCAGGCGTCCCTCATTTTAACTTCTGAATGCTAAAAGATGGTACCAGTCTAACATGAAATCTTCTTGACTAACTATCCCAAAAAATTTCTATTTCCATATAGATTTTTCTGTACTCTGAATCAATTTTTAAATTCAAGGAAACTAAGAATTTTCATGAATATGTAATATAAATCATGCTAATGATACTTAGCATTAGGTATCACAGAGAAGAACTACAAAAACATTATAATCTTGTTGAAAATGATAATTTAATATATGATGTCAGGTTTTTAAAGGCTATAGTTAGCCTTAATTAATTTACCTCTAGAAAATAATCTCTATTATTATGAAGTCTACTTAATTCTCAGATGTTGTTATACTTAAGGTTTTTAGGTTAATAAACCCAAAAATAGTGATGGAGAATTCTATTAAAATGCAAAGCAAATTTTTAAATCAACTTTTAATCAACAAAATTCTTAAAATGTGATAAGCCACTGCTTATAGGCCTGATTTCTCAGCAGTTAATGGGGGAGGGGGCGCAGAGGAAGAGGGGGGACAGAATCCCAAACAGGCCCCGTGCTAGGCATGGATCTCACGACCCTGAAATCATGACCTGAGCCGAAATCAAAAGTCAGATGCTTCAGTAACTGAGCCATCCAGGCACCCCCTCAGCAATTAATTTTTAAGGAAAAAAACGTTTCGGTCTTTGCCTCACCAAAAGTGAAAACATCCAAGAGTGTTCAAAAGTAAAGTCCTATTGACTTTAACCATAAAAGTCACCTGCCCAAACTGATACTCTTTTTGCCCTTTTTAAGAACGTAAAACCTTGGGTTCCAAGAGGCTTATTCCCTGGGTCCTCATACTTGCTGTTCCCTCTGGCAGGAAAGGCTCTGCAACCAGATTTTTTCACAACCTGCTCTTTCCCATTATTGAGGTTCGATTCAAACGTCTTCACCTAGCAAGGCCTTTCCCCTGGTCCGTTCACCCAGGCAAGCCCAATGTTATGGACTGAATTTTATCTCCCAAAAAGAGATAAATTCCTGAATTTATCTCAGGATTCCTGTTGAATTCTGAATTCCTAACCCTCGCTCCCCCAGGATATGACCTTATTCATAAATAGGATTGTTGCCATGTAGTTAAGATGAGGTCATACTGGAGTAGGGTCAGGCCTTAATCCATCACGACCGATGTCCTATACAAACAGGAGACACACAAACAGAGACATGGGAAGGTTAGCAAAGACTGAGTTGTGCTACTGCAAGCAAAGGAATGCCTGGGGCTGCCAGAAGATAGAAGAGGCAAGGAGGGACCCACCTTAGTTTTGAACTTCAAGCCGCCAGCCCTGAGCCAATACATTTCTCTTGTTTTAAGCCACCCAGTTCCTGGTACTTATGGCGGTGCTGGGAAGCAAACACCCACCACCACTACCCACTGCTCTCAGTTCCATCGATCACTTTTATTGTCCTTAAACAGTTTTTAATGGCAACTAAAACAGCAATTAACTGTCTTTTACTTTTTATTTACTTTAATTAGAATGTCAATTTCATGAGCACTTTTTACTTCCTGGCCTTTTCTGACTTAGTAGTTGCTCAAGAAATACTTTGTGAAATAAATTATTCTGAGAAAGATGACAGGATTAAAGAATGTCAGAATGGTCACTCACTTCCAATACTCTGAGCAAGTATAAACTGGCCTGGAAAACGAGCTTCTGCTCTGCTTGGAAGGACAAAATCCAAAAGGGGCAGCCAAAGGAAGACCCCTAGTGCAACAGGGAACAAGAAGGAGCTTCTGAGTTGTCGGAGATAGAGACTGCTGTGGGGGTTCAGGAATGATGAGGGAAAAGGGGGTGAGATGCAATGCAAGTGACAGGGGAGAGAGACCTGGATGTGGAAAGGGCAGGGGCCAGCAACTCTGTACCAAAGGGCAACCAGTGGCAGTTTCCCTCTTCTCTGGACTCTAGCCTGTTAGATGAGTTACTCACCTATTAGGTGAGTCTTTATGGTAACTACTGTGTTCTTACATCAGATCAGAATGAGCCCCAAAGTTGCAAAGGAATGCCACTGGTTACAAGTATAACAGCTACTTGTTATAACTGTTTGGTTACAACTACTCAACATTCTTGATCAGTAAAAGCGATCCCGGAGCAATTTTTTTTTAATTGTAATAATGGACATATAACATCCTATTCATTTCAAGTGTATGTCATAGTAATCTGATAATTTTTATACATTATGAAATGATTCCCGTTTATGAGTCCAGTTAACACCTGTCCCCATACAAAGTTGTTATAATATTGGTCACTATATCCCCCATGCTGTACATTATATCCCCATAACTTAAGTATTTTGTAACTGGGGCACCTGGGTGGCTCAGTGGGTTAAGCTCTGCCTTCGACTCAGGTCATGATATCAGGGTCCTGGGATCCAGCCCCGCACTGCATCGGGCTCTCTGCTCAGCAGGGAGCCTGCTTCCCGCTCTCTCTCTGCCTGCCTCTCTGCTTACTTGTAATCTCCGTTTGTCAAATAAATAAATAAAATCTTTTTAAAAAAAATTTATAACTGAGGGACAGCTGGGTGACTCAGTGGGTTAAAGCCTCTGCCTTCGGCTTGGGTCATAATCTCAGGGTCCTGGGATCAAGTCCCGCATCAGGCTCTCTGCTCAGCAGGGAGCCTGCTTCCCCTAGCCCCGCCTGCCTCTCTGCCTACTGTCGAATAAATTTAAAAAAAAAAATTTATAACTGAAAGTTTGTACTTCTTAAATTTTAAAATTACCTTGGTTTGAATAGATAATATGTTCATAAGTTTAAAAATTCAGAAGGTAGTAAGGGATATACTAAGTGTCCTAAGTAAGTGTCCTTTACATCCCCAGACAACCACCCAGTTTTCCTCCCCAGAGTCAATCACTTTACCAGTTTCTTATGTCACCTTCCAGAGATAGTCTTTACAGTTACACATAAACATATATTTATAAACTCATATTTAACACCAACAGCCATATCCCACTCTGTACCTTGATTTGCTCCCTTATTATACCTTAGAAATCATTTCATATCAGCAAATATAGAATGACCTTACTTTTTGAAATTTAGCAATGGGTGTTTGTTATTTATAGCTACTAGTTTTGTTTCTGCTCCTAATTATTTAACCAATCCCATGCTGATATTTAGCTTTCCCTGAATCTTTTGCCACTACAGACAATGTTGCAATTGACATCTTTATGCAAATTCATTTTGCAATGTACAAGTATATTTATAGAAAAATTTCTTAGATTTAGGGGAAGAAGGTAGGTGAACTTTTAATTTTGTTATCCATAGAGGCTGTATGTTTTGTACCCCCATAATGCATGAACCTGTCCGTCAGTTACCTCCAAAGCCTTGCCACTTTAAAGCACTAACAAACATCAAAATCTTTCCCAACTTAATAGTGTGGGAGGGCAACTTAAACAGTTTAAAACGGCATTTCTCTTACCATGAGTTGAGCACAGTTTCGTATTTGTAAGTGCCATCTGTAATTCCTTTCTGTCAACTGTTTTTTCATTCTGTTGCCCCCTTCCCTATTAGATTAACAGTCATTTTTCTTAATTGATTTATAGGAGCTTTTTGGATATTAATGACTTAAACCTTGTTTGTGGCATGTTATGGTTTCTTTTCCATATGGTAATATTTATCTTCTGCCAGTACAGACAATATTTTTTCCTTAAATGGCATTTACTTTATCAGTCTTTTCATCTTACTTATTCTATGTTCTTCAAAACATTTAAAAACTTTTTTTTGGGGGGGGCACCTGGGTGGCTCAGTGGATTAATCCGTTGCCTTCGGCTCAGGTCATGATCTCAGGGTCCTGGGATCGAGTCCCGCATCGGGCTCTCTGCTCAGCGGGGAGCCTGCTTCCTCCTCTCTCTCTCTGCCTGCCTCTCCATCTACTTGTGATCTCTCTCTGTCAAATAAATAAATAAAATCTTAAAAAAAAAAAAAAAACTTTTTTTTTTTTTTTAAGTGTAGAGACAGATACCCTCCATCACATCCGACCTCCATCAGATGGCACTGAAACGAGACTGGAAGACAAGCTGGGATAGCATAGCGACCTATTTCCTTCCTTGACCTTCCTCTTTCATTACCCTGAGCTCTTGCCGATTTTGCTTTCTCCTCCTTTGCTTTCTTTGTGGAGTGGCACATGAACCCTACATTTGCTGGGCCTACCTTGGAGATCACATTCTTTTTATAGTTCTTGCTTCGATTTGAAGTTTATTGAGATCAAAAAGAATTTCATTAATGTCTTTTCATAATCAACATGCCATTCAAACTGTGCTACTTTTTCTATTCTAGGAAAATTATACAACAAAAACTGCTCAGATTGTTGCCTGATGGGGTGCGAATATGCAAAAGATTGTCTAGCTGAGACAGATAAACAGAAAGCAAAAATGTTATCTTAATTTAAAATAAAAAATCAGACTTTATCTCCAGAAATGACATGGCACAATTTTTCTAATTTTAATATTCTTTTAGATACTTTATTCTTTAAGCTTTAGTAATTGTTCATAGTGTGTTACTCGTAGCAACACTGCATTACGTATTAAAAAAAGGCAAAGTAACTTCTTCAAATTAGGATAAAACTTAGGCACTAGTGTAGCAGATGTGAAATAAAGCTATTGCTAAAAATTGAGGCCAGGTTTATTTTAAGTTTGACTTTTGAAAAAAAGATTCTAAAAATATACTGCTGTTGTTCTCCCTTCTATTTCCACGCTCTTTCCTAAAGGTGGATAGGTCGCTGTCTCAAGCACAATGGTGAGAATTGCCTCAACATGGTGCAAGATAAAAAAGTAGAAGTTAATGTTCTGTTCCTGACTCAATTCTCTCTACGTTTTGATTTTCTCTTATATTAGCATATGGGAAGAGAATGCCAAAGGAAAAGAGATAAAAAAGTATCTAACCCGGGAAAATTTAATTTTTCTCTATCCTTTCCTGCCCATGGAATTAAAAGACAAAGTTATAGGGATCAAGACAGCAAACAGCAAAAAAAATTAAATAATGATATTTGTAGTGTCTGTCATTCCTTTCATCTTACCCTCAGAACAAAGCCTTTGCTCTAAAAACCCAAGAAAATAATCTACACATATACGTATGATTTCACTTTCTACACTGGCCACTCAAGGAGAATGATACAAAAGAAGGTTAAAATTCCACTGTAGAGGCTGCTGTTGGTTCATTCTCTCATTCCCATACCCACAATTTAGGGAAGAGCATTATTTCCTGTTACCACCCAACAGGAGTAAATTATTTGGCACGTTATCTTCTAGTTCTATTTGTACACAGGGCTTGCACCTCACTTGGCAAGTCCCTGGGCCTCAGGTTACCCAGCTGGAAAATGGGAGAGGTTGGAATAGATGGCTTTTTAAACCTCTTTCAGCTCTAATGTTTTAGTAATCTAATATAAAGGTCATCCAAGCACAAGCCATCAAGCAAAGATGAGTATTTCTAGTGCCTGAGTAGTATTTTCTTCATGTGTTTTATTTATGTGAATTGATACACAGATTTTCTTGAGCAGAGAAAAACATAATCCATCATCTCTAAAGGAGAAACTTTTTGGTGTATTAATTATGAATTATTTGTACTCACCATCAATGCTGGAGAAATGGATTCAAAAGACAGTCTGCTGATATCTTATTTAAATGTTATTTACTTTTACTTAAACTTGTTTACATATTTATTTATTTAAATTTATTTGAAGTTTAAGAGTTAAGTTACATACTTAACACTCTCTAACCCAGTTATTCCTTACAGTCCTGGACAGTAAGCTACCTGCCTTGGCCTCCTTTCTTGCTCTGCCTTTCCACAGCTTACTATAGATTTTGAGACTCTGGTCCTGCTGGATGGAATATTCTCCCACAGGAGAAGCTTTACTTTCAAGTAAACTGCCAAACCAGTAGCAGAAAGAGTCACTGGACTTTCCTGCTGCCTATAATTAACATAATTCTTACAATTTAAAGACACTCAACATTTATATTATGATTTATTTTAATGTAGACACACCCTAAGGGCTGCCTGTTTGGCTAGGTCAGAAGAGGACGTGACCCTTGATCTTGGGGTCATGAGATCAAGCACCACCTTGCCGGTAGAGATGACTAAGAAAGATAAACTTTCAAAAGCACAAAAAGAACTGATTTTTAAAAACTGTACTACTACATAAAGTAAGTGAACACAAAGAGAAGGGTTCATGTAGCCCACCAGAAACCTCATCTTGTGACCATCATGATTCAGTACAGTCAATTCCCTGTAATACAGCTGGATCTTTAATTAACCCTTCTGTCTATTTTCCATTTTTCCCTTTAAAAATCAACTCAGCACTAAGACACATTCCATTTTCACAAATCTGACTTCATCCACCCAGCTCTCCTTTCCCTGACCTCTGTCTCTCCTATGTGACAACACTGAGGTATCTTCTTGACAAAAGGACTTGCCATGAGTTTAAAGTCTTCTGCTTTAAAAAGTCAATAAAACAGAAGTACATTTAAAGTAACTGTTCTTTGCAGGGACCGCATTTTTTTCCCCCATAGCACTCTCAATTCAAGGAGGTCTAAACATAAATCTGGAAAAAGTTTAAGGAACAAATGAAAAAATAGAAACTTCATGCAAATTCCAAAACCAAGCCAGATCCACCCTCCACGTTCGCATACATATTCAATAGTGATTTGTTTTTGGTAGATGCTGTCTTGGGTAGACCCTGAGGGCAGACAGGTTTATGAGCCAGCACTTAAGAGGGTGTCTGGTACATAGTAGGTGCTCAATAAAGAGGGGCTGAAAGAAGAAGGAAGGCACTTGATGGCCCATGGCCCATTCACACGAGACCCACAGATGCTGGTCACCTCTCTGTGAAAGTGATCAGCCTCGGGTCTGGTAACTGAATGTAGGGA
Organism: Mustela nivalis; assembly: GCF_964662115.1. Lineage (NCBI taxonomy): Eukaryota > Metazoa > Chordata > Mammalia > Carnivora > Mustelidae > Mustela > Mustela nivalis. Next base: position 41,775,208 of record NC_139030.1, read on the forward strand.
TGCAGAACTTCTTCCAAAGTTCATGGAAACTGAGAACCGTGCCAGAAGAGCAGACTACCACTTTCACCAAATGTAGATCATGTCAGTTATCTCTAAAATTAATTTTTGCTCATTGTTTTGACCAAAGCTCCTGAGTCCAGCCTGGATTTCAAATCATTAAATATTTATATCTATTTATGGGATACAGGGAATGTGTAGCTGCAGTGAAGGGTATGACTAATCATCCCTGAAAATCAAGAGGCTTCTGGAGTGAGTCCTTGACTCTCTTAGGAGCTTTTTGATAACTTCTGACTATAATGGTAAATAACAAACTTTTTTCCTTCAGGAGGTCTGTCCTTCTCTTTTCCTTTTTCTTTTCTTTTTTCCTGTAAGATATTGCCACATTTCCATTCAACTGCTGATGGAACTACCAGCAAGATGTCAAGATGTTCTCCAAATCACTATGCCAAGGAAAGGCAATTGAGGATTACATTGCCTTGGGGAAAACTATCCAGCCACGAATCATTGTATCAGCTGGTGTGAAATCAGCAAGAAAAAAACATTACAGAGGATCAGAAGACGTCAAGAAATAGAAGCAAAATTGGAAAACGAATTTTAAAATAGGACGAGAAAATGCTGAGTACCTAGCATAATATTTACAAATCAGAATGCCAGCTAAAATGGTGTTCAATCAAAATGACACTATATATTACTCCAGGATGGCCCTAGAAATAGAAAGCCCTATCCTGTCCACACAGGAGAGCATAAGCAACTCTTTATTATAATGAGGATTTCAAGGGTTGAAATCCTTTATCCTTTTCAAGGGAGTATATGTCAGAAAATACTAACACATGTGCCATTACTTTGCAACATTAGATGGGAAACAGTATGAAGGCAAACATCAGCCCGCAAGGCTCTAGTCCCTCCATCACATCCTGTTCCCTGCACTCACGGGAAGTGGCTATTAGTATCTTCATTTCACATGTGCCATAACTGAGGATCAGAGGGATCTGCTTCACCAAATTACACACAACTAGTAAACTCTCAAGAAAGATTTGATTCCAACACTTCTCACTGTGATGCCAACACACTCTCAAATCCATGAACCCACTTCCTGTCAATCCAAAACATCATCTTCACACTTAACCACTGAGCATTTACCTCCTTCACGCAATAAAATTACACAAAGGCTTTTTATGCCCTCTTCCCTCAGATACTCTTCCATATGCACCAGGTATGACATGAGAAAATCAAAGTCTTCACTGTGAGTGTCATAACTGCCCACCAACTCCAAGTTTGTATCTTCAAACATAAGCTGAATATCAATCAACCCACACTTGGCATGTCTAAATCATGCTAAAACCTCCCACCACAACTTCTCTATTTCTTTTAATTAAAATGAAACATCAGGCACCTGGGTGGCTCAGTGGGTTAAAGCCTCTGCCTTCGGCTCAGGTCATGATCCCAGCGTCCTGGGATCCAGCCCCACATTGGGCTCTCTGCTCGGCGGGGAGCTTGCTTCTCCCTCTCTGGCTCCCCCTGCTTGTGTTCTCACTGTGTCTCTCTTTCTCTGCCAAATACATAAATCTTTTTTTTTTTTTTTTTAATAAATAAAGTGAAACATCTTTAACTCCTTCCTCCTATTCCTATTTAGGATCTTAAGCCTTGTATTCTTCTCCCAGTGTCTTTTAAAATCCATTCTTTCTTTTCAGTTCTCTCCAAACAGAGACTTCTCATCTCAATCAACAGCTTCCAAACCAGGGATCCTGCCTTGAATCTCTCCCCTTCACACCCTCACCTCCAATCTATCAGTTCTCTAGACTTTTTAATAAACTCTTTGAGTGGTTCATGGTTGGAAAATTCCCCATGGCTTCTTCCACTTCTGTTCATTTCCTCTGTTCAAGATGGCTGAGGTCCCTCTTCTCAGCAAGGCCACTTCCTGCTCATCTTTCCTATAAGCCTCTCCATGAACTCTACACAATATATGCCTATACACAGGGACTGCTTCCTTATCCCTTAACTGACATCTTCTGAATCTTTTGGTACAGGAGCCTGGTGTGCCTTATGATAACACTGTATTGTCCTTATTTTCTTTTTCCTTAGAATTCTAAATTACTACTGATCCATGCATGAGAACTTCTTTCTTTCTTTCTCTCTTTCTCTTTCTTTCCTTCCTTTTTTTTTTTTTTTAAGATTTTATTTATTTATTTGACAGAGAGAAATTACAAGTAGATGGAGAGGCAGGCAGAGAGAGAGAGAGAGGGAAGCAGGCTCCCTGCTGAGCAGAGAACCCGATGCGGGCCTCGATCCCAGGACCCTGAGATCATGACCTGAGCCGAAGGCAGCGGCTTAACCCGCTGAGCCACCCAGGCGCCCTCCTTCCTTCTTTTAAAATTTGATAATCATCTGTGAACTTACTCTAGGTACTAGATCATTACCAATAACTTATATCCACCTGTGTGTTCCTCCCCATACCATCCCCATCCCATGGTCCTCTCAGAGGACAACTGCTGTGCTAGGTTTTAAGTTTATCCTCCTGCTTTAAAAACAAACAAACAAAACATGTATTTCAATACACGCACCTATACAAATGCTGATTTGTATTTGTTTATTCCCCTGGCTTGTGTAAATTAGTACAACAATTTTGGGAAATAATTTGGCAACAACTAGGAAATTGAATACTTACACATCTTACAAATCAACAATTCTGTACCTTGGTATTTCCCCAAGAGAAACACTTGCACATGTGCCCCAGGAAACATGAATGACCAGAGCAGCACTCTCTGCAAATTGTTTTTCAAGGTGGCGGGGTGGGGGGGGAGCCACTGGCAGAACAGTGAAACATAATTGCTATGGATAGGTAATAGAATCATGTACAGCAATGGAAGTCAGTGAGCTACAGCTATATACAACATGGACGAATCATGGTGACATAATGTTGAGAAGAAAAAAATTCCCAGAAGTCAATGCTTAGCACGAGACCTTTCTTGCAAGATTAAAAATAGACTTTAAAAAAGTATTATAATCATTACTTAACCTTCGCAGTTTAAAAAAAAAAAAAAACACCTCTTGAGAATTCATGACTTCTCCTCCCAAACTAGACTACAAACTCGTGAAAGTAGAGACATCTTTTTATTCTTATTTGTATTTCCCACAGTACCTAGACCAGTGTCTTGAACAGACAGATGATCATACGAAATAATCCACTGAATGATCACTGAATGCTACCTAACCAAGGCATTTTAATCAAATTTGAATATTCTCCCTAATCCAACAGTTTCACGAATAAAGTCACATAAAACTTTTACCTACTGATGCATTAACCTATTTCTGTTTCTGGTGGTACTACAGATCTCTAGCCACAAATGCTTCATTTTAGGAGGACCTTATCCCTCTTCACAGAGTAGAGTTAACATAAGGTTAAAGCAATCTAGAGATAAGAAAACTTACGCGTTCCTTTAAAAGTTCAGCAGAATCATATCACACTATGCCAAGAGATATCTGATAAAACCATAATTTGAAACTGAGATATCCCAAAAGGAATCCATCCATTGCGTGTATAATTGAGTTATCAATAACAAAACTGAAAAAAAAATCAGCAAATACAGGATTTTTAGGTTTTCTAAAAGCAAAGATTTTAATGGAAATATTTTGTTTCCACATTGAGAAAAAAAAAATTTTAAGGGGAAACACAAGAAATTCAGGGGTATAAGAATAACAGGAATAATATTCCACCAATCAGGACCTTCCTTATAACTCCATGAGGACAAGGCATATTTTCTATAGGTGATAACAGCGAGTTACACTGCAGCTTCCCTTCGACCTTGGGAACTCTGCTCACTCCGAGTTACTGTTTCATTTATTATTAGTCTTTGTATCTGCAATGCTGTAGCATTGGATAGGATTATCAACATTGCAAGCTTGCAGTACCTCAAACTGTAGAAATGCTTCCAAAAAACAAATGGGGATGGAGGAGAGAGGAAAAAACACAACCAAGAGGAAAACAAAGTTAATGATATTAAGACGGGATATTTTAAAATTTTACCTTTGACGGAAGACTACATTTACAAATCAGCCCCATGATATACAACTATCCGCTAGCATGTAATTTTTTTTTAATTTAATAAAAGATGTCAAAGAAAAATTGTTTTCTTATTTAGGAAAAAAATCACGAGTGAATGTAACATACAATTTGCTAAAACTAGTTCAATTACTTAAAGAAGGAAATTGGTATGAAGAAAAAAAAAAACCCTATAGGACTTTGCATCTGCGAGAAAGAAATAAGCTGGCAACCCAGTGGGTTCACTTAGTTTCGTGTCATTTGCTTCATGTCCATTATGTAATGCTTTCCCCAGCTTTGGGTCTCTATGTTTAAGCTACTGTTAGGAATATCATAGAATGGCCACAAAATCAGTATCTGGTCATAACTTTCAAAAACAGCTCCAAAGGTGTCATGCAGATGTGCCCACAACAGTAAAGGCTTAAAAAAAAAAAAAAAAGAAAATCTGCTGGTGTCATTACTTCTTCCTGGCTTCCTCCCCAGGTCTCCCTTCCCCTCCTCCCCCACAGCATCCCTGGCGACACGATCTGCGGGCAGCTCCGGGCTCGATGCAGGGGAAGCACGTCCTGACTGCAATGCAAACGCTGTCCCGGTCTGAACCAGCGAAGGCAAACCCGGCCCTGGCTGGAGGTGTGGACCAAAGCTGCAGAGAAGGCTGCAGGGGAGCCAGCAGCCGGGGGACAAGGGTGGCCCGCGAGGGCACTCCGCAGTGCACGCGCACAATAAAACCCAATGCACAACTTCCCCAGCCGCTCATCTCGGCTCCCGGGATTCGCTGGGAGGTGCGGCGTAGGCGTTAGCTGGAGCGGGCGCGGGCACCGGCGCTCTCGCCGCGCGGGTTCGGTTCTCCGCTGACAATTACATCAGTCCTTCTCCCGGCCCCAGCTTCAATCCGCGGCAGCCAGGCAGAGCGAGGGTGCCGGGCTGCGCGGAGGAATGCGAGCGCGCGAGCCAGGAGGCCGGAATTCCCCAACAACGAGGGGGAAGGGAGGGTGGCGAGCGGGGAACCTTGACTCAGACGCCCCCTCCCACCTTGGCCATGGGGCCCGACAGGCATCGCCGCCCCCGCCGCCGGGGCTCACCCGCCAAGGGAACCCCCAGGGGGCGGCGACGCCTCCAGGGCCCAAAGCCCGGCTGCCCACCCGGGCGTCCCTCCGGCCCTCCGGACGCGCACAATGCCCCCGGGCTGCGGAACGGGTACCGCGGTGTCAGCTCCCGGTGTCCCCTCTGCGCTAGGACACCTACCTGGAAGGCGAGCAGCGGCGGCGCCGATTCTGCGGCGGCAGCAGCGGCGGCAGCGGCGGGAGGCGGCCCTGGCGGGCGGGCAGACGGGCGCGCGGGCTGGCCAGGGAGCGGAGGCGCGGGCGCCGCCTGCGCGGAGCCGCGGACTCCAGCACCGACAGCGGCGGCGGCGGTGCTGCGCCTCCAGTGGTCCACCGCGTCGCAGCCCCTCCTCTCCCACGGGCGGGGCGCGCTGGCGGGGCGGGGCTCCCGGCTCCCCGCCCCCGGCTCCCGCGGGTAGCCCAAGCCGGAGTGGCACCGCGGGAGGCTGGCGCTCCCGTTGCGCGCCCGCCCCCGCCGGCACTCTTCACCGCAAGGCAGAGAGAGCCTCCGGCCGGGTTCGCGGAGCCTCCGACGCGCGGGGTTCCACCGCCTGGGCTCACCCCCCGCTCGACCCCCGTGGGAACCCCTGGTGTCCAGAGATGGGCCCTGGAGACCCCAACGGGGAGTCTCCGGGCCTAAGAGCCACAGCGGCGACCCCGTCCGCCAGGGCCCGCCGAGGTGGGCCGGCCGCAGGTCTCCAGGGCTGGCCCAGAAGGGCCCCGGGCGCTGGGGGCCTGGAGCGCAGCCGCTCCGAGCGCTGTGAGACAGCGGATCAAAAGGAAACCGCAGCCCGGCGGCCTCCCCGGAGGCGCTGCCCAGCCCATCTTGGGCCGACGTTCAGGCTGGTCAATAAACACACAAGACTGTGTTGCCTGCCAGCACCAACCCCCCGCCCCCACCGTCCCACCGCCGGGTCCCTGACACTTCGGAGCCAAACTTCCCAGGCCCAGAGAAATACTTAGGTTCGTTGAAAAAAGGATCCGCTGCTTAAAGCTCCACCGTACTACAATCCTTCCCACTCCCTTAAACTCTCCCACCTTTAGACCGTTGCCAACCTATACCCTAGGGTAGATTAATATGAAGGCAAATTTGTTCCAAGGAGGGGGTAATTTAAATATTTGCACAGACGTTTCTTCTGTAAATGGATGACTGAGGAAATGTCAAAAGTATTTCAAGACATTTCTGTCATCACCATCTTCAGGGGGAAAAATCCAGACAACACTGATTAAGCCTAACACGAATTATTAAAAAAAAAAAAAAAAAAAAAAAAAAAAAAACAGTGCTGGAGTGCTCTATGGGCTATCTAGGTGTTCAGAGTGGATGGGGTGGGGGGGTGCCTTCAAAAATTGAAGACATTGTTACCCACTGGGGCAACTCAGTGATGGGATTTCACAGTTCTCATACCGTCCTGTTGTAAAATAATAGTTGCTGGGCCCTGTGACACATCGCAGTTTAACCGGAATTACTTCCCCGTGAAGACAGTCCCCTCAAGGGAAGACTGGAACGCTGACCCTCCCTTCACCACCACCATTTTCTCACTCCATCCATCTGGGTTCCACTGACAGGGACCACTGAAGCCACTCCAGCTAATAGAGGGGGAAAGTCAAACCCCATCTAACAAGAAAATGCAGAAGAATGAAAGGCGATGAGAGAGCGTCCTTGGTCTAAAGAAGTACTTCTCAAAAGTTTTTTGCTTCCAGGAACAGAGAACCATAAACTACTTGGGGGGTGGGGGAGGACTACCACAACGTCAACCCCTTTTATCTCAAAAATCCGTGCACACTTTTCACTCTATTCCTAGTGTCTCTGTGTGTTTCACTATTTTAAAAAATTGGTTTAAATATCAGGAAAAAGTGTTCTACCTGTCTCATTAATGAATGATCAAATACGGTGTGATGGCACTACTCCCATGAAAACAGGCAGATTTGAGAGAGCCGCCATTGTGTATCAAGGTCGCTTCTCCACTCTTTGCATCAGTATTTTGAAAACTCAGACTGGCGTAGACATATGAATACAAGTAACAGGCTTTTTGGTGTTTTATTGAGCTATGGCCGGGTTATGGCTCAGAAGTTGCCCAAGAGCAATGCTTTCATTAAGTGCATATTCTCCCTAAGAGTTTAGGTCAGAAGTCGTATGTTGGCTAAAAGGATCTCTGTTTCCTGATTCATTCCTTTTACTTGTCTCAAAGAAATACTTGCTCATGGACTTTTTCAGTGAAGGAAGTTAATGATATTCTTAAAATACTATTACTCACAAATGAACGGAGCTTCACATGAATCATAGTCCCCACCATCAATTCACTTCATAGAACTCTCCCACTTCTTTTTTTTTTTTTTTTTTGAGATTTTATTTATTTATTTGAGAGAGAGAGAGGGCACAAGTGAGGGGAGGGACAGAAGGAGAAGCGGGCTCCCCACTGAGCAGAGAGCCCCATGCCAGACTTGATCCCAGCACACTGGGATCATGACCTGAGCCGAAGGCGGACGCTTAACCTCCCGAGCCACCCAGGTGCCCTCACACTTCATTTTCATTACAATTTTTCTATAGTGTATTATTTTAGCTGGGGTTTCTTAGGAAGGATGGTGTACTAATGCTTCATTGAAAGATACAATTCCTGGGCATCTAGAGCAAGGAAAAGAGGACATGTGACAGGGAAGAATGAGAAGCAAATAGATGATGGTATGTTCCCAAGCTGGTCTACACTTCGTGAACCTGAAAAGACCCAGTTGCTTGGCCATGTAAAGTGCTTGTGGACAGGCACTGCAGAAAGCTGTGCACAGAAACAGTCTATCCCAGTGAGGACCAAAGAAAGAAACTTACTTGCAATCTCCCTCCCATCTCCTATTTCCCATTGGTCAAAATTTATCCCACGGGTGGTTTACTACCCTAGCTTCCAGGCTAAATTATCTGACTCTTTTGGCAGCTACCTGACCAGGAAATCCATGCTCTGCAACCATGATATGGGATTTGTGCTGAATTATTCTATAGACAAGTTGGTTATGCTGGAAGCTGTGTTTCCCAGAATCCTCTTTTCTACTTTCCAGGTCTATATGCATCCAGATGGATAAAACTGAAGTTGCTAGAGACTTGGCAGGCAAAAGCGAAGCAGCAGCAATTATACTCTCAAAGTTGTCATTCAGTAGACATGGCAAGAGCTGAACGTCCACGTGCGAAAGGGTTCCTATTTGTTCTCAGTGGTCCCTGCTCTGCGTTCTCCTCTGCCCAATAACTATGACCACAGTTGGGCTAACAGACTCTTTACAAACACTTCCAGAGGTGGCAGCTGCCAAGGCCACAACCTTCCATGGACTTCTACACTTCTACACCAACCGCCCTCATGCTCCCACTGTAGTGGCTGGATGTGCCCAGCTTCCAGATTTCCCCAAAATGCTTGGACTGATTCATCTATATGAAGGCTGATCTCTGATCTTGGCCACGCCTTTCCAGACTCTTACTTCCCCAGCTCCTTCCACAAATGTAGACATCTGATTTCCATAGGAAATTCCTTATTCAGCCTACTTACAGTGCCTCTGCTTCCTGGATTGAACCCCATCTGCCAGAGGCTCAAGCTTGTGGCTGGCCTGCACACAGGGGCTTGGAATCGATCAGTCACCTTGTAGGCAGTTGGAGCAGGGTGAGGCACTCAGGAACCTGGAGAAATGTGAAGCTGAGAGAATCTGAAAAGGTACTCTAGTGGTGTCCCATATAAGCAGCAAAAACATTCATAGTTTTCCTTTGTGTTTGTTCATTGACAGTACTTAGCCTTGAAAATACTTTTATTATTACTGAATTAACCTACTTTGGCGAATTAGCCTCACAAAATGAAATGAGCAATGGGTTTTTTTTTTTGTTTTTTAACTTTCTTGAGACATCATTTTGGCTTCTTGAGTGGAAAACCGTAAACGAAATCTCAGCTGGAACATTCTGACCAGAATCTTCCCCCAGGTGTGGAAGCATCCTACATGAATTTCCCACTTTTGTTATAAATGTGAACATAAAGATGGGCCTTCCCTTTGTAACTTACTCTCTGTGAAGTTGATTTTTTTTAAACAAATTTACCATTTTACAAGACCAAAGAACACAGGGAGAAAATCAAAAGACAAACTCTTTGAGGCAATGAGCTCTTGCAGGAAGGGTGTGATGGGAGCTTCTGGGGTGAGCGGCCTTTGTGTGCTCTTAACCTTCAGCCTATTGGTCACACTCAGCACTGCCTTTGAACATGTGCATGCACTACCCCGTCCCAATTTCTCAATGCTCCCTAAAAATCACAGATGCTGTTGAAACTTTTTTTAACCAAGAATACTGCCACCAAGAGCATCTGGCAAGAGCAGAAGCCAAACCGCCAGGTCCCGAACCCCATTTGGTCTTATATCCTTCATTTCCACACTGTCACGATCCACCCAGATGAGTTGCTGACCGAGCCCAGAGACTACTGCTACATCTACTTCAGAACCTTTCATTCAGTGTGCTTATCAGAGTCCCTGAAAGGGCAGAAAGAATTGGGATTTTGTTGAGCTTATCGGTTGCAGGCGTTTTGGGTTTTTGGTGCCTCTTTATTCATTTGATCCAATAAATATTTATTAAGTATCTGCTATGTGTTAGGCATTTATGCTGGGTGCTTGAGATACGACTGAGGAAAAACAGAGCCTACATTCCAGCAGAGAGAGACAGACAAGAAATAATAGACCTAACAGATAAGTCAATTACACAGCACATTAGAAACTCTTATGTAGGGGCACCTGGATGGTTCCGTTGGTTAAGCGTCTTGACTCCTGATTTTGGCTCAGGTCATGATCTCAGGGTTGTGAGATCAAGCCCCATACGGAGCCCCTCATGGAGCCCCACCTAGAGCCCAAGCCAAGCTCACCTTGAGGTCCATGTAGAGCCCTGGGTCTCCGAGCTCTGCAGGGAGTCTGCTTGAGATTCTCTTTCCCCTCTTCCTTCTGCCCCTCCCCCTACTTGTGCTCACCCTCTTGCTCTCTCTCTCTCTCTCTCAAAATAAAGAAAATCTTAAAAGAAAAAAGAAAGTCTTCATACAAGAAATTGTAGAAGTTGCGCACATTCAGAGGAATGGAGGTGGGCTGCCATGTTGCAATATTAAATAAACTGGTCAGTCGGGGCCTCATTGAGAAGGTGGCAGTCGAGCAAGGATTTGAAGGAGGTGAGGAAGTTAGTTGGGCGGATGTCTGGGGAATAGGACGTTTCCACTCCAGTCAGAGTGACCAGACACTGCAAAATCCATGGAGTGGGGGTGCCTAGTGTGTTCCAGGAGAGAGTGTGAAAAGAGAGAAGTAATAGGAGTCAAATCATGTGGAACCTATAGGCCATAGTGAGGACTTGGAATTTTATTCTGAGTGAGATGAATCACAGGTCTATGTCGTGGAGAAAGATGGTTTGACTCATGTTATAAAAGATCTGGCTGCTGTGTCGTGAAAAAGCTGATAGAGGGACAAGGGTGGAAATAAGGAGGAGGCTGTGCCATCACACTGGTCAGTGGCAGCAATGGCTCAGGGCCAAGTGGTGGAGCGGAAGGGTTAGAAGTGGTCAAATTCAACATGTGCCTTAAAAGTTGGGCCAACTGGATTTTCTGACGGATTGGATTGTACATGCCGGTAAGTGTTTGCATGAGTTATAACTGAGGCTTATTTTTATTACACTATTCACTTGGTGAGGTTGTGGGGAGGAAACACAGGGCCCTGCTGCCTCTAGATACTGGGGCATGGTGACCACTGGCAAAGATTCTAATGCCTGAGGGTGACCATAACCAGTGCTAATACCATTATCTGCCCAGCCACACAATTGTGCTCCATGATTTGGGCTCTTATGAAACACACACAGACACACTCAAACACAAAATGTGTCCACATAGAAAAGTGGAATGTGTGGAGAGATGCACAACAAACCCCTTAAGAGCACAAAAATTCAAAATGAAATTTCCCTCGAAATTGTAGAATGACATTAGCAAAATGGAACCTACTTTGGGCTTCTTATCTCCCTGCTTCCTATCCCAGAGCTTCATTAGAAAACCAAGATTTTCATGTAAGCAAACTCAGACCCAGAACATACTTAGCCCTCAGGCCCTTTGCTATGACCAGAACCTTAAAATACCCTGATTATTTCATGAGTCCTTACACAGGCTGACATGCTTTCCAAGGGAGCTAAAGGAGCTGAGAGTTCTCTAAGGATAGTTAGCACAGTGATGGATGTTGCCAGCCTAGAGCACATGATATCTTTCTTCCGATTCCTTAGGAGGGTTATTTCTGTATGTTTACCTCTAAACCTTCTACTACTACAAAGAATGGAGCATGTACCAAAGGTGTGGTGAGATGACTTAGCTGGTTCTCAGACATGCATTCAAAGATATTGATTCATCGAGTGAGAATATAACTCTTTCCCTTCCTTTTTCTTTTTTTTTCTTCTGGAGGTGGGGGTTGACCTCAAGAAGCAAGGCTTAATTTGGTGCTTATACGTTTTTAATAGCTCTGTTTAACATCTGTAAATCTCTCATTTTAACAAAAAGCAAGCAGATCCCAGCCTTGGGGCCTTTGATCTTAGTAGGATGGTTCCAGAGTTGAATGACATTTTATTTGCTGGTCTTCACTATATTTATTTTTAGAGTTATTTTCTGTTTGTAGCTTGTGATACAGTTGTGATATAAAGTTTTTTTTAAAGATTTTATTTATTTATTTGACAGAGAGAACAAGAGTGCACAATGAATGGACTTCCTTTAAAAAGTAATCACAGGGAAAAAAAAAAGTAATCACAGGGAGAGCTATAGAGGGAGAGGGAGAAGCAGGCTCCCCGCTGAGCAGGAAGCCCTATGCCGGACTAGATCCCAGGACCCCGGGATCATGACCTCAGCCGAAGGCACGGAGCCACCCAGGTGCCTCTAAAACTTGTTTTTAAAATGCATTATCTGGGAATACTTTTTAAAGGAAGTCCATTCAGAAACATACTAGACAAACAATACCAAAGATGTTAAATAGATATGGCCCCCCAAAATCAGTAGGGCAGTAAGAAAACTGAAAATTGAGAAAAACTGATAAACTGGAAAGAGCAAAGTCAGAAAGGCTGAAATTCTAAACCCAGTCTCAATCTCTTCTTGCTGTTTGACTTTGAACACTTTCCTGAACCTCTAAGACCTAGATTCTTCCCTTATAAAAGAGTTGAAAAAAATTTCCAAACCTTACTAAGGTTGTGGTAAGAACTGTCACAGTAACATATAAATTATGTCCTGTACAGAAGGTTCTGGACAAATATTTGGGTTTATCTCTGCCTTCCAAAAGCTCATCCTGCCTTGGAAATGAAACACAAATGTCATGATCTTCATAAAACTTTCCCTAATCCCTGCCAGTTTTGAGTGCGATCCTTAATCTCCACAGAACTGCTTCCTCTATTCTGCTATTTTGTTTTGTTTTAAGATTTTATTTATTTATTTCGCAGGCAGAAATCACAAGTAGGCAGAGAGGCAGTCAGGCTCCCTGCTAAGCAGAGAGCCCAATGCGGGGCTTGATCCCAGGAACCCAGGATCATGACCTGAGCGAAGGCAGAGGCTTTAAGCCACTGAGCCACCCAGGCGCCCCATATTCTGCTCTTCTTATCAGTAGTCTTAACAATTGCCTTGTTCCCTCTACTTGACTATAAGCTCCATGAGGGCAGCTCTTTGTCCAAAGTCTTGTATGTCATGGATGATTAAAACATATCCAAGTAGCTTAATTCAATGAATCGCTTCTTTGGTGATGAACTTGTGCCTCACAACAAGTACGCTGAACCAACCTGTCTGCTGACAGGCACTGAGAAGCCTTGACACATCAGCGCACAGCCTGAGAGCCTTTACACACAGAAGGCACTGACCCAAAACAGAAATCACTGTCTTACACATAATACGGCCTATGCTGTTGAGATTAATAAAGTACAATTTAGTTAAAATTATGACTAAGTTCATAGTCAGTTTTGGTTATGTCTTTCCTCAACTGACAGTCTCAGGAATGAGTGCAAAGTTTTGGTTTGTCCCCTTTAATATTATGAGTCTTTGCACTGAGAGCGTTTAGGAAACACTAGATTAAGTGGCACATGAAAGCATTATATTGCCTTTGGTTTACACTCTCAAAGCTGGTATCAAGATATGTTTAGGTTGATACATCTCTTAATGGGGTTCCTGGGTGGCTCAGTCATTGAGCATTTGCCTTCTGCTCAGGTCATGATCCCAGGGTCCTGGAACCGAGCCCAGCATCGGGGCTCCCTGCTCAGTAGGAATCCTGCTCTCCCTCCCCCACTCCCCCTACTTGTGTTCCCTTTCTCACTGTGTCTCTGTCAAATAAATAAATAGAGTCTTTAAAAAGAAAAGATTGTACCATAGTATTGGTCTAGTTCATGAGTTGTAAGCATTTCTTGCTTGATATACAGCATAGCAAAAAAAGGCTACGTAGTAGGGTCAGGTGTCTGGCTAATACCCAAAGCACCAGTGGTGGTATTACTGTGGTATTACTGGTACACCAACTATGTAGGGCATTATATAGATATAACATTTCAAGTTCATTTTCTCATTTTACTGTGTGGTTTCTTTGTGAAACATGCAGCTAAGATATTCATCTAGCGTTAGAGGGAACAGGCCCTGATTGTGACTTGCCTGTGGTCCCACGCATTAATGGAAGTTCTAGAATACTGTTCTTGGCCTCAAAGGATTTCCCACTCCCTGACAAGTCACAGTGCCCTGGAGATCTAGGCAGGTATATGAATGGAGACCCACATATCATGGCATATATATTCAAAAGTTAGAAATCAAATGAACTATCTCATAAAATATGGTCTATTCTCCTACTTTTTTTAAATTAAATTAAATTTTTTTTTCAGTGATCCAAAATTCCTTGTTTATGCACCACCCCCAATGCTCCATGCAATCCGTACCCTCCTTAGCACCCACCACCAGGCTTACCCATCTCCCCCACCCCCACCCCTCCAAAACCCTCAGTTTGTTTCTCAGAGTCCACAGTCTATTCTCCTACCTTAACAATACCACCTTTGGCATGACCTGGAAGGTATTCAGAATTTTGAAAGCCCTTGTAGTTCTAACCAGATAACTCAGTAGGGCAGCAAAGTAGAGCCCTGGCTCCTGCCCACATCCCGTCCACATCCTACCCTCTCCTCTCTCCACTTCCAGCTCTGCCACATCCTGGGAGGATCATGGGCTCACACGTGAGGACAATCCAGCCCCAACATCTAAGCTCTGCTTATCCTTCCCTCAAGCAGTTGCTCTTCAGCACAGGGTCCTGATGGTCCTGAGTGTGGTATAGAAGAGGGCCAAAGCTCCGGTGGGCATGCCACCTGGGGCCCCTCGTGTCCCATGCCCGAAGGGGAGGTGCATGGCTGGAGAAGGACAGGAAGCGACATCGAAAGGACAGGGCCAGGGGTGCCTGCGTGACTCAATGAGTTAAGCCTCTGCCTTTGGGTCTGGTCATGATCTCAGGGTCCTGGGATCAAGCCCCGCATCGGGCTTTCTGCTCACTGGGGAGTCTGCTTCCCCCTCTCTCTGCCTGCCTCTCTGCCTACTTGTGATCTCTTGCTCTCTGTCAAATAAATAAAATCTTTAAAAAGAAAGAAAGAAAGCACAGGGCCAAAGCAATTGCTCCCTCAGCTGACACAAGGACAGTCCTGATCTGCACTTAGAATTCTTTTTTAACTTTAGAATTTTCTGGGAAGAAAATTCCTTAAACCAGATGCCTTACTAACTGTAAGAGCTCACAATCTCCCTATTTTATTATTAAACTCCATTTCATCATTACAGAACTGTAAAAATATTTAAGGCACTCTGTATAGTTCAACTTGCAAAACAAACAAAAAAAACTATTGCTTTAAATTGATGGAGGAATGCCTGAGTGGCTCAGAGGGTTAAGCCTCTGCCTTCAGCTCAGGTCATGGTCTCAGGGTCCTGGGATCAGGCTTTCTGTTCGGCGGGGAGCCTGCTTCCCCCTCCCTCTCTGCCTGCCTCTCTGCCTACTTGTGATCTCTCTCTCTGTGTCAAATAAATAAATAAAATCTTAAATAAATAAATAAATAGATTTGGAGATATTGATAAACAATCACAGTCAAATTCTTCAATATATAATATGGAGAGGAGATTGCCAAAAGTAATTCATAAAATACAGACTCTATTTTATTTTGTTTTCCTCTAACTCATAAACTAAACAGATGGAGACCAATTTCCCTTTAGGGAGGTTAGTCTTTGACATCAGAAGACTAAATGTATGTAGATGGGCAAAACAATATATCATACCGACCAGATTTTTCTTAAAGAAGAGGCCCAGAAGTAAGTGTCAATATAGGGAAGTGTCCTGAATATGTCTCTCCAAGACTCACCTTCTTTAAGTTTTCTCATTCTGATTTCCCTGACCTACCTGCACTTGACTCCCAGGAATTTTGGCGCAAACTTAAGATTCTTTAGTTTGGTTCCATTTACAGAGCTGGCACATGCTGACATTCCCAAAATACCTTCACTGAAGAGTAAGGGAAAGATAAATGGAAATAATTAACTTAAATACGGCCTTGCTTCCAGAATAATGTGTTTCTGGTCCTCAGCTACTTAACTGCATTTTAACACCCACAGGTTATAATTTCCCAGGGAGCTCACACAGTTTTCTTTCCCTAAGGGCTCCCTGCCTCTCTTTGCTGGGGACATCTGCTTACCATTTCAGTGTCCTAAACTCCTCAGGAATAACGTGCTTCTGTCCTGGGAGTGAGCACCAAATATCCAGATGCATGATCACAGAGATCTTTGGAACCTTTCACACAGACTCTGCTTTCAGCTGGAAAGAAAAATCCCTCGTGAAATTAACTGTGAGGATATCGTTGTTTTTTTTTTTTTTTTAATTTTATTTATTATTTATTTGACAGACAGAGATCACAAGTAGGCAGAGAGGCAGGCAAAGAGAGAGGGGGAAGCAGGCTCCCTGCTGAGCAGAGAGCCCAATGCAGGGCTTGAACCTAGGAACCTGGGATCATGACATGAGCTGAAGGCAGGGGTTTAACGTACTGAGCCACCCAGGTGCCCCAAGGATATTGGTGTTTGATAGATAAACTCCAGTGATCAACTCTCTCCATAGCTGAAGAACAAGAGAAGAGACTCCTCCTTTCCCCAAACACAGAGCCAAGAACTCACCCATTATCAGCCCTCCACAGGACATATTGACCACAGAACAACGTGCAAGCATCAACATAATTTAGTGAGCCCTTATGAGCCCTTGGCTTGAAATAGTTGAAAGAGAAATACACTGAATTACTGAAGCCAGGGAGGACATTTAACAATATTTTGAAAAACGTCTAATAGTCCTCTTTCTTTCTGATGAACCAGAATCTGCTTTTAAAGTGGAATACAGTTGAGAACTGCACTGATCCACAGAGTAGCTGCTAGCCACGTGTAGCTATTTAAATTGTAATTGATATCAGATAAAATTAAATAAAGTTTAAAATTGAGTTCCACCTTGGAACGAGCCACATTTCGATGCTCAGTAGCCACACGTGGCTGGCAGCTACTCTGATGGACAGCACAAGGAGAGAACATTGCCATCACCATGGCGAGTTCTGCGGGATGACACTGATCCAGAAGACATTCTTGCCACTAAAAAGGAATAAAATTTAACATGTTTCCTGTAACTGCAATTCTGGGCAGAACATGAAACAGACTCCAGAGTAAGATGAAAACTGCTTCTTTCTGTTTACTATGTAACGGTTTTAGGACACTTATCAGCATTTTGGAAGGAAGAACCACTTATTTAACAATCAATGGATAGGAAAGGAAATCTGTGCTTAAAGTGAACTTTAAGGTGCCTGATGGAGAATAAAAATAAATATCCTGATGTTAAAAAGTGGAGGCTTGACATAGTAACATAGGTGAAACCAAGAAGAGAAAATTGGGAGAACCAGGAAAAAGAGATTAGACTAGACCAGAACAGGTGTGATGGTCTTAGTAGCTATTACCTAGCTAAGAGATCTACCAAGTTTTTCAATGAGAAAGAACTGTAAGTTACTATCAGGAAATCAACACATGTCTTTTATAGTTGGCTACATATAACTGTGCTTAGTTACATAGTAAAATTGTGTATAGTGAAAAAAGATTTATGATATCAGAGCATGTTCTAGGATGGCAAAAAGATCAGATGAGATGTCTTTATGACCATTGAAGCTATGAAGAAAGCAGACAAAAAAATATAAAGAAATCTTAGAAAGCAGATAGACCTACATTTAATGCTACCTAGCTTTAATTATTTAATTTATTTTATGTTACCTTTAATTATAGATTCCCTAAATCATTTGGTTCAGATATGTAAGATTTGGTTAATTCATTCATCCTTCCATAGGCTTCTGTCTGGGCAACTGATTCTTTTGAGGACTGGCTATCAATAGCTACAATTTGGCTGCTGTTAACCATTTGCTCTCCTGTGCATTTTTTAAAACCTATTGCTGCAGGATGAGTTAGACACAAATCTGTTCCAGAAGTAGACTGGTCATGATGAAGGACCCAGAATTTAATTCACTGTAAGAAGCAGAGTAGTATTTTTTTTTCTTTTCTTGAATAATGGACTCAAGAAATACACACAAATACATATGCACACACACATACAGACACAATCAATTTTGAAGCCCCCCCCCCCGCCACCTTGTGACATAACATGTTTTATAGCATATTCATCTTCCAGTCCTCTACCTTGATCTTAGGTAGACGTTAGCAAAATGACTACTTTGGCCTATGGTGAAGCAAAAAGACAAAGTTCAGTTTACATCAGTCTACATACCACAGGGAGATAAGCAGAGTTTGATTAAGGTGAGAAAAAAATAAATGTATTCCTACCTGCCTCTCCAAGGATGGAGGATGGAGAATGCCTCTGCAACAAAGCCAAAACAATTAACAAGCTCCCAATTCTGTCCATCCCACCACTTTCTCACTATCCGTTAATGCCCTCCTGCTCTTCACACCCCTTTTTGCCCAGTTTCTATTCCAGGGCCTACCATTATAATTCTATAATAAAATATTGCTGATTCCTGTGTTGCTTTCCATGATTAGCTAAATTCCAACCCCATAAGAACTCAACTACTCCACCTTCTCTTGTTCTCCATCTGAGCAGCTAAACGTGGATGGAGAAAATTATACATGGGCTTCAACTATACCTTTGGAATCCCCGTCCTCAAGAGTGCCCTTTATGCAATACAGCCATCATACCACTTTCCCTGTAGCTTTCCTTTTGGGTCTCAAAAATACTATTTCATGCTTTCTTCTCCACCCTTACATCTGCTACATCATACCATGTCAAAACTCTCATTTGATAATCTTGATTCATTCTTTGTTAAGAAAAATAGAAGCCATCCATTAGAAACTTCTTGTTTTCCACATTTACCCATCTACAGTCCCTGATTCCCCCCTCCTATCAGAGGCCAGTGCCTCCTGTGCTTTGAATCCCAAGTGCCCTAGCCGCCTCAAGGACTTTGCTCCTGGAGTTATCAACCACTCCCTCTTCCTGGGGTCATTTTTGACAATATACAAACATGCTCTAGTGTTGCCCATTTTAAAAAAACCGTCCTTGATCTGATTACCTCTCCAGCTGCTATATGTTTTTCTGTTTCCTTTCATTGGTAAATTTCTCTCCTTCTTTGCTTCCCATTTTCTCCATAGGCTTCTATAATATGGACTGTGCCCTATACTCCAGGACTGCCCTTATTAATTAACACAGGTTGTTCTTAGTAACCTCAGTGTAGCCAGATCTGATGCACACCTTTCTAGCTACATCTTACTTGACCTTTTAGCTGCATTTGACAAGTTCAGTATTTCTTCCTTGAAGAATTCAATCTTCTTTCTTGATTTCTAGGTATTTTCTTCTATCATTTTGACTTGGTTCTTTCAATTTCTTCATGGCTCTTCTTTTACCAACTTCTAAATCTTTGCGTTCTCTAAGCTTTCATCCAGGGCCCAGATGCTTCTCTTTCCTAGGTAATACCTCCAGTCCAAACTTCTCTGAGCTATAGACTTTGTTTTCCAAGTTCTTTTTTTTTTTAAAGATTTTATTTATTTATTTGACAGAGAGAGAGATCACAAATAGGCAGAGAGACAGACAGAGAGAGAGATGAGGAGAAGCAGGCTCCCTGCTGAGCAGAGAGCCCTATGCGGGACTCGATCCCAGGCCCCTGGGATCATGACCTGAGCCGAAGGTAGAGGCTTAACCCACTGAGCCACCCAGGCGCCCCTGTTTTCCAAGTTCTGACTTAACATTTTCATTTAATATTTCCAGGAATTTCAAACTTAACCCAATGATTTTTGTCCTACCAAACCCTAGGGTTTCCTATCTCAGCAAATTATACCGCATTCCACTTAGTTGCCCAAGCCAGAAATCTCATTCCTCGTATCTAATCAACCATCAAATCCTGTTATTTTTACTGTAAATATGTGTCGAAAATGTCAGTTTGAAGCTGTCATTTCTTTCTTCTTTCACTGGAAATCATACAAAAGCAACAAGGAAGGGAGGAAGGAAAGAAGGGAGGAAAGAAAGAAGGAGGAAGAAAGGAAATAAGAAACTCACAACACAAGCTGTATTTCTCATTATACTAAGGAAACAGCTAAAATCCCAAACCATAAAACAAGTGGAATGGTTACCCCAAAGCAGGGGAGATCATGCAGGGTGCACACTTAGCAAAAGTAGCAAGAGGGTTTATAGTTGTAAATCTTGGAGACAGCAAAGCATGTTTCTTAAATGTGACAGGTACACCTTTTTTTCAAAATTGAAATCCCTTGTTTATAACACTAGGGACAAGGTCCATATGCTAGCCCTGAGAGTACCCTGTACGTGGGTTGGTTCTGAGAAGCAGGGGAAGCGGATCTAAATTAGGAAGGATAGAGACAAGCTACATTTACAGGAAGCAGAGCAGGATTAAAAAAAATGCATCATGAAAATTCACTCCCTATCACCATTGGCTGAGGAGAAGTAAAGACTAACAAAATTACACAAAATCAAGGTTATAAAAACAATTTCAGCTGGCCTGTGACTGGTCCTGGTCCTTCTTGCAAGTATTAATAGTAGCACAGGAAAAACTTAGCTGCTTCAGAGACAAGTAATCAAAATGCAATATGCACAGTATCTTTACAAAGTTGCTACAACAAAGAAAAGAATAAACAGAGGGTTCATAAATCACACTTGCCAGAAAAATGCTTCCATAGAGTAAATGAAAATTATGATCAAACATTTTACCATGAATCTTAAGAATGGAATGAATGAATCTCCTCTATAAGGAAAAGCCATAAAGCAGAGATACAAGAACTCATGGGGCAGATATTAACACAACAGGAAACGAGATGATAGAGCACATAGAAGAGTAGAAGAAAAAAAATGTAACCATCAGGAGAATGAGGTCAAAATGGGAAAAAATACATGGGCAAATAGGTCCTGCTGAAAGTACAGGAAAGGACATAATTGCATGGAAATGAGGAAGTAAACAAAATGAAATGGAAATTTAAAAAATTTCTAAAGGATTAGAAAACAATGATAGATATAAAAAGCAACAAAAGAGAGCCAGTCAAATAACTGAAGTGTCAGAAAAACAAAGATAAAGAAATACTACTTTACAGACATAGCTATAGTAACTTTTCCTAAAATAAAGGAATATTTGAACCTACATCATGAAAGGACTCAAGATATCCAAGGAGAAACTCCCCCAGAACAGACATAGCCTATTAAAGTTGCTGAATTTCAAAGAAAAGGAAAATATAAAGCTAGGTTTAGACATCTATGTAGCCATATTCAATGCTAAAAGATCTTCAAAGGAAATCAGCATCCAAAGATGCTATCTGATTGTTGCTCAAGTGTAAAAGCACAATGTTTTGAGCATGTATATCATTCCCTTGAGTATTACCTAACGATTCTATCAGATGACGAGCACAGGTGAAACAAAAGATGACCTAAGAAACTACTACAGAGGACTGTCAGGGAGCAATGAATATATTTATCTGAGAGTAAAACAGTGTGTGGATTAAGGTAATAGGACAAAATATAAATCTTATATGCCTGACAATGCAAAAATGAAAAACTAACAAGAGTCACAAGGTGGAAAGAAAAAGTAAATTGCATATAAATGTGCTGATTTCCTTACCTTTAATAGCTCAAAGTCAATGGATAAATACAATATAAAATTGTGTAGTAGAGAAGAAGTAGGGGTGGAAGAGAAAATATTCATTTAACCAATGCTTATGGTAATAAAATAGTAGATATATCTACAAACAAAGGATTGGGGCATCATGTAGAGTTGTATTGTAAAGATATTAACTAGAACGATACAAGTCTTCCTATTTAGCAGAAGAAATACACAAGGAAAAAATCATAAGAAACTGACTACTAGTGACTTTTTAAAGTATGAAAAGCAATTAAAAAATAACATTAAAAAACTAGACCGGGGTGCCTGGCTGGCTTAGTCAGTAGAGCACGTGACTCTCGATCTCAGGATTGTAAATTTGAGCCCCACGTTGTAGAGATTATTGAAAAATAAAAAATAAAAATAAAAAATTGAGACCAAATATAGCTGTTAAATCATTGAATATAAATGGGCTAAACTCATTAAAAGAAAAGTACATTTTGATTGTATCATAGAGCAAATTCAGCACTTAATCTAAGGGATCTACCTAAAACAAAGTAGTAAGGATAAAAATAAAAGGATGGGGCCAGGTAAATCATGCAAATGCAAACAAAAAGAAACAGAAATGGTGATGCAAAAGCTATTTTTAATAAAAACATAGTAACAATATCATACAAACTGTTAATTAATCTTAATAACAGAGAAAGCATAAATACAAAGAATAAGACAGGAAAAGAATCAACTCATGCAGAAGAAATCAAGAGTCAGAGACAACTTTATAATGTATGAAAAGAAAGTTGAAGACAGGGATGCATAGATGAATGGACATTTGCAAAGAGCTTATAATCCTTATTTTAACAATAAGGACTATCTTATTTATGATATTATTTAGGTGTACTATAGCCAGGTAAATATAATTTACCAAAACTAACTGTGCAAGAGACAGGAAATTTGAATAGAACAATTCCCTACAGAAATAATAACACAGTGAAATAACACAGCAAAAAATGTAGTCCTCTTTTCCCTCCTCTTGATAAAAAAATCAGGCCCACAGGTTTCATAGAAAATTCAGAGGAAACAGATAGCTCTAATGCTATCTAAAATGTTTCAGAGCATTAAAGCAAGGAAATCCCTTAAATAAATGTAATGAATGCAAGATTGCATTAAAAAAGACACACGGACCAATCTCAATTATGACTGACTGTAAAATTCCTTTAAAAAATTGTTAAGTAGAATTCAGTAGTGCAATAAGATTATAATATACCAGACATAGTAAGGTTTATTTTAAAAATGCAAAGATAATATTAGAAAATCTAAAAGAGTAATTCATTACATTAATAAATGCAAGGAAAAAATAATAAAATAACTTATATATACGCCATTAAGGCATTAGCGGTTTAAGAAAATAAGCTTCCAGGGGTGCCTGGGTGGCTCAGTGGGTTAAAGCCTCTGCCTTTGGTTCAGGTCATGATCCCAGGGTCCTAGGATCGAGCCCCACGTTGAATTCTCTGGTTAGGAGGGAGCCTGCTCCCTCTTCTCTCTCTCTCTCTCTCTCTCTGCCTGCCTCTCTGCCTACTTGTGATATCTCTGCCTGTCAAAAAAATAAATAAGGGACGCCTGGGTGGCTCAGTTGGTTAAGCGCTGCCTTCGGCTCAGGTCATGATCCCAGTGTCCTGGGATCGAGTCCCACATCAGGCTCCTTGCTCGGCAGGGAGCCTGCTTCTCCCTCTGCCTCTGCCTGCCTCTCTGTCTGCCTGTGCTTGCTCGCTTTCTCTCCCTCTATCCCTGACAAATAAATAAAATCTCAAAAAAAAAAAAAAAATTTAAATAAATAAATAAATAAATAAATAAATAAATACATCTTTAAAAAAAAAAGAAAAGAGGGACGCCTGGGTAGCTCAGTGGGTTAAGCCACTGCCTTCGGCTCAGGTCATGATCTCAGGGTCCTGGGATCGAGTCCCGCATCAGGCTCTCTGCTCAGCAGGGGGCCCACTTCTCTCTCTCTCTCTCTCTGCCTGCCTCTCCATCTACTTGTGATCTCTCTCTGTCAAATAAATAAATAAAATCTTAAAAAAATAAAAGAAAAGAAACTTCCTAATACAATAAGACTGTTATTTCCTTAATGTGATAAGATGTAATTGCCTAAACCCTAAATCTAGCATTTTGCTGGATAGGTAAATACTACAAACTTCCTCACTATAGTCAGGAAAAACATAAGGATGGTATAGAGGTTAATACTGATCATTATTTAACATTTTTTTTTAGAGGTACTAGCTAATGCAGTTAGAAAAAAAAACAAGAGATATGGGACACCTAGCTGGCTCTGTCGGTTAAGCGTCTGCCTTCAGCTCAGGTCATGATCCCAGGGTCTTGGGATCAAATCCCCCATCGGGCTCCCTGCTCAGCAAGAAGCCTGCTTCTCTCTCTCTCTCTGCTGCTCCCCCTGCTTGTTCTCTCTCTCTCTGTCAAATAAATAAATAAGATCTTTAAAAAAAAAGATAAAATGTACAATCTCATAATTTATAGATGATATTATTGTATACTCGGAAAACCTGAGAAAATCTTATAAACAGTAAAGGAATACAATAAAATAAGTTCTCAGCTACAAAATTAGTATACAGCAATAAACATATATATCACTCTCCCTAAACTGGTCAGCATGGCAATCGGATGGGGTTACACTGACTGTCATCACAGTAAGGCCACACCTGCAGGCACGGATGAGGTAAATCCCGCTCAAAGAGTATCGGCTAGTTTCCCCCATAGAAGATCTAGGTGCTCTCTGAAGACAGAAAGAGCAGTGGATGCTGGGTAGGCAATAAGCAAATGTCCACTCAGCCAGAGAAAGATTAGATATTTTCGCTCTTGACATTAGTAACCTCAGTTAATCTTGTCTCATAAGACGGAACAATAACCAATAGTATAGTGGATACTAAACAAAAATACTTAAAGAGAAGCTAGCAAGGATAGTACCAGTGCTGGGTTTTGTTTTTTCCTTCCTCCAGCAATATGTAAAATGAAACAATGATTCTCAAATCCCGATAAATCATAAAATGCCGTTATTCCTTTCATCTTCCTTCCTCCTCTCTCCTGTTCTTTTTCCTCTTTTTTTGGCACAAAAAATTATCCAGAAGAGTTCTTGAAGGGGACATTAATTCATCTGGGCATATATGTATTAACGACTTCTGCTACACAGTTACATAAAGAATGCTGAATATTTACTGCTTTGAGGTCAGTAACCAATATATATATAATTTAATTTAATTATTAAGGTAATATTTATTAATTATTAAGGTAATAATTATTAATTATTAAGGTAAAAGGATTAAAAGAAATCTTGCTTTTATGGTAATAATTAAGGGAGATGAAATAAATATATATATAAATATATATATATATGGTTTATTGTAGATTATTGGAACCCAAATGCCCTACTCATTAACAGGAGGCTCATATATTTTAATTACTCTCATTCTCCTTGGATGGTTTAAAATAGTATATATATATATATATTTTTAAGATTTTATTTATTTGTTTGACAGAGAGAGAAATCACAAGCAGGCAGAGAGGGTGGGGGGGTAGCAGGCTCCCTGCTGAGCAGAGAGCCCAATGCGGGACTCTGGGATCATGACCTGAGCTGAAGGCAGCGGCCCAACCCACTGAGCCACCCAGGCGCCCCTAAAATAGTATATTTTTTAAAACGCCTAACAGCTATCTCTTATACTTTTATCCCAAATGGCTTTTACAAAGGCAGTAGTTATGTTGTATTGATTATGTAGTCATGACTTTCAAATACACAGATTATTATAATTGTATTTAAAAGTATACTTTGGATGGGCGCCTGGGTGGCTCAGTGGGTTAAGCCGCTGCCTTCAGCTCAGGTCATGGTCTTGGGGTCCTGGGATCGAGTCCCACATCGGGCTCTCTGCTCAGCATGGAGCCTGCTTCCCTCTCTCTCTCTCTGCCTGCCTCTCTATCTACTTGTGATCTCTCTCTGTCAAATAAATAAATAAATAATCTTAAAAAAATAGTATTTAAAAGTATACTTTGGAGAAGGATTTAAAAAAAAAAACAAGTTGCTTTGGGTATCTGAGAGGTGATTGAGAATCTCTTCTTCAGAATGGATTATTCCTCGCTAGATTAAAATGCAATAACTGTTTAAGATAGATTGAAAATAGAGCCTTTACGATCCATAGTTGACTTGACTGAATTACAGTAATACAGCAGAGGAGAGATGACAGGTATCATTTGTGTGTGGGAAGAACATGGTAGCATGTTTTGATGGATTTCATAGTGACGTTTATCTCTAGCAAGTACTACTGGAACTGGGATGAGAATCTTAAAAGTTCTTACCCCGCCCAGCTTTATTGAGATGTAATTGACATGTAACCTTGTGTAAGTTTAAGGTGTACAATATGATGATTCGATACATGTACATAGTGTGAAATGATTACCACAATCAAGTTAGTTAACACATCCATGACCTTACACGGTTATAATTGGTGTGTGTGTGCATGCATGACAACTTTTAGGATCTATACTCTCGGCAACTTTCAAATATGTGATACAGCATTGTTAACTACAGTTACCATTTAAAAGTTCTATTAAGCATTAATTTAATTATTAAGGTAAAAGGATTAAAAGAAATCTTGCTTTTATGGTAATAATTAAGGGAGATGAAATAAATATACTGAGTTTGTGAAAGCATATAATTTAACTGTTGCTTGCATTTTAATGACTCAGACTTTAAACAACAAATATGAAAGTCCACAGAAAAACATGTATTTGTATTATATTATATTATTATATATTTATAACTGACAATATGTGTACCAATTTAATCAAGTAAAATGACTACACTACTGTTTCGAATGCAGAATATAAAAATTACTGTATGCCATAACACAAACTGATATGATTCAGATTCAAATTGAATAAAACGTCAATTTTTTTTATTTTTAAAAATTTTATTTATTTATTTATTTTAGATTTTGTTTGTTTGACAGAGAGAAACACAGGGAGAGACAGAACACAAGCAGGGGAGTGGGAGAGGGAGAAGTAGGCTTTCTGCCTAAGAGGGAGCCCAATGTGGGGCTCAATCCCAGGACCCTGGGATCATAACCTGAGCTGAAGGCAGGTGCTTAACGGACTGAAATACCCAGGTGCCCTAAGTAAAACTTCTATTTTTACTTATCTTTTTTAAAAATTATGTTCAGTTAGCCACTGTATAGTTAAAACTTCTATTTTTAAAACGATGTAGACTATTTTTTGTCCCTTGTCTCTTTCGAAAGCAACATAAGAATAGATAATGACAAACACATTTGGCTTAAGCTAAAATAAGAATATGTTAAAACAATTAATTATTTCTTGACTAGTTAATGCAAACACTTTATAAAATCCCAAAGCTAGGAAAGAATATCAAGTAAAAATAAACCTTTCTCTTTCCTGCTGCCAGTGTCCGATTCTCCTCCCTGGCAGAACCATTGGTACCAGTTTCTTGTGTCTTTCTAGAGCTGTTCAATACACAAAAAAGCTAATATAATAGTAGAAATTATATAACGGTATCATTTCCCTGAAGTTCAATACTGAATTTTTTAAATTGAAGAATACCTTCTGGGGTGTTATTAATATTCCATATTCATGCCTATAGAAATACTGTATTCCACACTGTAATTTTTTAAATCAATTCTCGAATGAGTCAGCGTTCTCCAGAGAAACAGAACCGATAGTGTGGATATGTAAACAGAAAGAAATTTATTTTAAGGAATTGGCTCATGCGATTATTGAGGGTAGCAAGTCCAAAGTCTGCATGTTGGGTTGAAAGCCTGGCGACTAGGGAAGAGGCAATGTTGCAGTTCAAGTCCAAAAGCCATCTGCTGATAGAATTCCTTCTTGTTCAAGAAAGGTCAGTGTTTTGTTCTATTCAGATCTTCTTCAGTGATTGAATGAAGCCCACTCACTTTATGGAGGACAATATGCTTTACTTAAAGTCCAGTGATTTAATGAAAATCGCATCCAAAAACACCCTCACACAATATCCAGAATAATGTTTGACCAAATATCTGGGCACCATGGCCTAGCCAAGCTGACATATAAAATTAACTATTGAAGGAATTTATTTGTTTATGACTTTTAGCTAATATAGTGCATATCCTAATACACAAATTAATTCACAAACATGTACATAATCTATAAAATAAATTCCCAGGAGTGGAATTGCTTGCCTATGAGTATATGCTTTTAAAATTTTGATATTGCCAAATTTTCTTCCAAGTACTTGCACCAATTTAAGCTTACAAAAGGTGAGAGTGTCTGTTTTCCCAAGCCTTTCCAACATAGCATGTTAGGAAACTATTTGATCTTGGCTATTGTAGTCGGTGTGGTGTGAGTTAGGTAACTAATGAGAAGACATCGTATGCATTTAGCCAGGATGGCATTCCCTATGACAAATACAGATTGAGGATGTATATGGTAGTGTTATCACAATGTTGGAATGAAATATAGAATGCAATTTATTTTAGTATTAGCATAACGAATCTAGGATAAAAAATAGTATAGTAACCAAAAGTATTTTTTTAAGATTTTATTTATTTATTTGACAGACAGAGATCACAAGTAGGCAGAGAGGCAGGCAGTGTTGAGGGGGGAGCAGATTCCCTGCTGAGGTTCGATCCCAGGACCCTGGGATCATGACTTGAGCTGAAGGCAGAGGCTTTAACCCACTGAGCCACCCAGGCGCCCATCAATATGATTTCTTCCCACCTCCAGCACTATTTCTTTATTTAATTATAAGTGATTATTGAAATCATAAACTTCATAACTGTCATATGCTAAGATACTATGTTAATCAAGGATCAGAACTCTAGTGACCCCGGGTTGAAACGTCCAAAATAAAATGTAATAAAAGAGTTGATTAGCAATACGGCCAGCTTAGAGCATTTGTTTTTGTTGAAAATATGGTCTCCATTTCATTTACTAATAAATCATATGATCTGGTCTCCTTCCATGGGTGTTTTAAGTCATGATACATAAAAATCAGAGTCTTATTTTTTTTTAGTTACAAGAAGCTCTGTTCATCAGAAAATGCACTTTCTGTTCACAGAAACAGATGGTATGTAATAATTGACCTTCTCAGAGAAGATAGAATTGAAATGTACATGAATAAAAGTATAAACGCATGCATTTTGAAATGCTACAGGTGAATACACAATTTCTAGTTAAAAACTTTCTTAGAATACGCCTCTCATCAAATGTAGGCCTTATCTTTAGACAATGGGTCTGAAAGAAGATAGGCAGCTTGGAATGACAGAAATCATTCATCAAGGTACTCTGGTTTTCTTTTAGATCTTATGTGGAAAAGAGGAGAAAAATAAGACAGCAGGAAATAAAGAACTCAAACTCTAGCTACCGAGGTTTGTTGATGTAGCAGACATAATTATCAAGGCTTCTTCGTGTAGTAAGCACATACTAAGTTGGCTACCCAGCTCAAATGGCCATGTTTGTCCTACTCATCTCATCTTCATTTGTGGGAATGGTTCACCTTTGTGAACTGACCGAGGTGTATGCTGACCGAGGGTTTTATCCTATCACAGACTAACCTCCATCTCCCCAAAAGATATGCATATAACTAAAAAAGAGTTAATCACAGTGCACCCCTTTGGCCATTGTGATTGGTCCAAGGCACGAGTGTATGATTTAGTGTATGCCAATAAGTGTTGTTGCCTGATGTTTTCCAGGTCAGGGCTGAGGAAGCACCTCTATTTCTTTTTGGTTGCTAAGCTATGAGAATGATGAGTGTGGTTTCCCTGGAGGCTGTATTTCTAGTCTTATGTGGAAATCAGGCCCCGAATCATAAAGCTAATAATCAGAGAGAAGCAGACTCAAGAGAGAAGAAGAAAGGGGGAGAGAGAGAGAAAGTAAATTTAAACCATTATCTCACATCCATCAGGATGGCTGCTAAAACAAAAAACAAAGAGACCCCAAGAAACAAACGAACAAAAAATGTGTTAGTAAGAATGTGGAGAAGTTGGAACTCTTGGGCAATGTTGGGGGGAACAGAAAATGGTGCAGCCACTACAGAAAACAGGATGGCAATTCCTCACAAAAAATTAAATATAGAAATACTGTATGATTCAGGAAGTCCAATACTGGGTATAAACCCAAAGGAAGGGGTGCCTGGATGGCTCAGTGGGTTAAAGCCTCTGCCTTTGGCTCAGGTCATGATCCCAGGGTCCTGGGATCGAGCCCCGCATCTGGCTCTCTGCTCTGCGGGGAGCCTGCTTCCTCCTCTCTCTCTGCCTGCCTCTCTGCCTGCTTCTGATCTGTCTGTCAAATAAATAGAATCTTTAAAACAAATAAATAAATAAACCCAAAGGAAGCAAAAGCAGGGATGTGCACAGATACTTGTATACCCATGTTCATAGCAGCATTCCTCCAAATAGCTAAAAGGTTAATCAACCCAAATGTGCTCTGATGATGAATGGATAAACAAAACATGGTGTATACATACAATGGCATATTACTTGGTCTTCAGATGGATGGAAATCCTGACACGGGCTACAGCATGGATGAACTTGGAGATCATATGTGAAGTAAAATAAGCTAGTTGTCAAACGACAAGTACTATATGACACTACTTATATAAGGTACTTAGAGTAGTCAGATTCCTAGAAACACAAAGTAGAATAGTGGTTGGAAGGGGCTGGGGAAAGAGGAAAATGAGGAATTGTTCAAGGACAACAGAGTTTCACAAGATGAAAAAGTTTTGGAGGTTGTACAACAATGAATGTACTTAACAGTACTAAACCCTACACTTTAAAATGATTAAGGTGTGAGTTTTGTGTTATTGTATTTTACCACAATTAGAAGTTTTAAAATTTAGTAAACTCTTAAAATTGTTGGAAGAAAACATAGGTAAAAATCTGTTTAATGTTGGGATGCCTGGGTGTCTGAGTGGTTAAGTGTCTGCCTTTGACTCAGTTCATGATCGCAGGGTCCTGGGATTGAGCCCTGCATCGAGCTCCCTGCTCAGCGGGAGCCTGCTTCTCCCTCTCCCACTCTGCCTGCTTGTGTTCCCTCTCTCACTGTGTCTCTGTCTCTGTCAAATAAATAAATAAAATCTTTTAAAAAATCTAATGTAAGCATGATGTCTAAAAAAATAAAAACCATAACAGAAAATGTCTATATATACAAAGAATGTGTTAATGGTAGTTATCTGTTGTTCTTGGCATTACGACTCTTTTTTTCATCTTTAACAAACTATTCTTCTGTAATGAAAATTATTGATTTGCATAATTAGGAAATCTGATAATTAGAAAATAAGATACTGTTTTTTTCCCCTCCATTCTGTCATTCACCAAAGATTGTGAAAAATTATGAAATTCAATATTGGTGAAGGTACAGAAACGAGTAATCATATACATTGCTCATGGAAGTATCATTTGGTACAATCTTTCGGAAAAGCAATTTGGTCACATATATCAAAAGCCTGAAAAATATGTGTATTCTTGGATCCATCAATTCTGCATGTGACAATTTATCTTAAGGAAATAGACCTGTAGCCTTAATGTTTAGCTACAATATTTTTCATTGTCGATCTCACTGTGGTTCATAATAATAAGAAATTGAAAATAAACTAAAGATCCAACAATAGGACAATGATTTTAAGTATATTATAGTCATATTTATCGGTTATGCTTTATAGTCATTTAAAATTACATTGCAGAATAATAAACAATATGGAATAATGTTCATTGTACAGTGAAATTTAAAAGTAGGTTTTAAAACTGTATGAGTATTATGATATCACTTGTATAAAATATGATCTATATATTACAAATATTATATAAAACTAGAAAACAAGACTAGAAAGTCATGGGTTAAAATGTTAACTGTGGTATTTTTCTAATGGATTATAAATGCTTTCTGGCATAGTGTAGTAAGTGAAATGTTTATGGATCCTCCAAATTCAGGTAGGCCTAGAAGAATGGGGTAGGATTTTAAAAAAAATAGATCAAAAATCATAAAATTTAATTTGCTAATTTTTATAATATGTTCAAAAATTAAAATGCCCCGAAGTTCGTTTTCTCTGGTGTTCTCCTTAAGGAACACAACACATATGAAAGACAGAAAAGAAAATGAAGTCATCTTATTACCTGGTAAAACAAAGTGACTTTACTGACATTTCTGCTAATGGAAGTTAAGATTTAAATATGACTTTCATGCTACTAGTGAACAGAAACATGAAAAGATTATAAAGTTATCTGAAGGTAAATTATTTTATTTTTTGCTCCATTTCAATAATTGCACTGTTTCCGTAATTTCCACCCTATTTTCATAATCACCAGTTTTTGTTCTAACCCCCTTCATAATCCTCATTTTTAATTCCAATTCTTTCTCTATGGATACTTTTAGTGTATATATTATGTGCCCAGTGACACACTTTTTTCTACCCTATAACATCTGAAAATCCATTTTTTAAAAGTGAATCATCTGAACAACAAGAATTAGACACTATAAATTCATTTTGTGCTGTACCTGTGATTCTACTTACACAAATAGTTGGAAACTCTTTGGGGAAAGGTCTTTGACACTTCTCTTTAAACTAATGGGAACACTACCTGAATAAATCCTTAACAGAGGAGAAAAAAAGATGTGTCGATCTTTAGTTGGCTCCTTTGGAACTGTCCTAGAATATAAAAATCAATGTGATACCAGAGATTACATGAATAGATCTAAAATCTCATGGAATGAGAAAGATTCAAATAACCCCAATTCTTAACTAGAGCTAGGGATACGACCTTTAAAATGAAAGAGCTGAGGTTAATTCATATTTCAAACTACAAACAAGGTTTCACATTGCTGATTTCTGAGGTCTATGATTTGATGAAACTCATGTCCTGATTATCCAAAACACAGAGGACACCAGTTTTCATAGTGGAGCCATTAGCTACCACTTTTACATCTTGTCAGAAAAAATAAGGGCACTGGGACACCGGGCTGGCTCAGTCGTAGAGCACGTGACTCTTGATCTTCAGGTTGTGAATTAGAGTCCCACATTGGGTGTGGAGATTACTTAAAAACAAGTAAGGGTGCATATGCAAAGACTGAAAAATGACCAATAAAGGACTGATTTTGAAAACAGAAAAGAGATTAGACAAATATGAAACAAGTTTCATGTTTTTGTTGAAACAAGACCTTGAAGCATTCATACCATGTTTTATCTCAGGAAAGAAAAAAATGGAAATAAGGATATGTGTTTTGTAAAACAGACAGTACATCGGATTTTTATAACAGTTTTAAAAAGTGATATCCAAGACTACCTGCTACAGAATTGTAAACCTCCCAGCCATAAAGATAGATTATCATTTCTTTTTTCTTTTTTTCTTTCCTTTTTTTAAGATTGTATTTATTTATTTGACAGCGAGAGAGAGCCAGTGAGCACAAGTTGGGGGGTGGGGCTGGGTGGGAGGGAGAATGGCAGAGGGAGAGGGAGAATCAGGCTCCCCGCTGAGCAGGGAGCCTGATGCAGTGCCCTGGGATCATACAGACTGAGCCATGCAGGTGCCCCAAATCATCATTTCCTTAACCTAAACATTTACTTGCATGGCCCACTGTCTGCTAAAAATAGATATTAACAAACGAAACGGAGCTAACTTATGTTACTAAGAATTAACCCGCACTCTGTGTCTGCAAGAAAATGACTTAATCTACAAACAATGCTTGGGGGAAAAAGATTTAGAGCAGTTTTTCAAGTAGGAGTAGTTCCAAATACTAGCCTTTCCCAAGAAATTTCCCCAAGGACACCGTATAAGAGAACTTCAATTGTTGTGTAAATGGAGCAGAGAATCACCTATGTGGATAATCCAGCAGGGTGCCAAAAACATCCTTTTCTTTTTTTTTAAAGAATTTATTTGACAGAGAGAGACACAGCAAGAGAGGGAATACAAGCAGGGGGAGCAGGAGAGGGAGAAGCAGGCCTCCCGCTGAGCAGGGAGCCCCATATGGGGCTCGATATGGTGCTAGATCCCAGGACGCTCGGATCACAACTGGAGCCGAAGGCAGAGGCTTAACCCACTGAGCCACCCAGATGCCCCCCAAAACATCCTTCTTACTAATTGTTAGTAGATTTGTTGCTTTCTTTTGACCATTCTGTGGAAGTGCTCTGTCGTAGTAAGCCTCAAAGAAGTCAAGAGTCTCTTCTGCACTCTTCTAAGGAGAATCACATGTGCCATCCACATTCCCCAGTGAGAATGAGTTACTCTCCTGAGAAAGGATGAGCCGTGTAATGAGTACCCTGGACAAAGTATCCCTGGGAAGTAGGGGTTGAAAGAGGGAGAAAATTAGGACATCTGGGTGGCCCAGTTGGGTGCGTGTCTGCCTTTGGTTCAGGTTGTGATCCTGGGGGGTCCTGGGATCAAATTCTGCATCAGGCGCCTTGCTCCATGGGGAGCCTACTTCTCCCTCTCCCACTGCCAGCTCTGCCTGCCACTTCCACTGCTTGCGCCCGCCCTCTCTCTCTCTCTCTCTGACAAATAAATAAATAAAAATCTTTAAGAAAGAAGGAGAAAATAGCAAAGAAAAGAGAGGTAGAGGCTAAGACACACTTGTCTCAGTCTTGCCTTCCCAAGACAGAATCTGGCTCCCACCTATGCTCTTTCTGCTCCCATTCTGTCTTTCTATCTCCCACTTGGTGCTAGCTGATCAAGAAACAGAAAGTGGAATGGACAAGAGGGCAGGTCATGAATCTTTTCAACGTGGGGAAAATAAAAAGAGGGAAGGTGATACAATTTTAATCTTATAACTTATAGCCTTGTTTAATAGTAAAAAAATTGAAAAGTAATGATCCTTTTCGGCCCCAGAGAGAAATCTTTGAGAGGGGATGGCACAGGTTGGCTTCCTGGAGCAGACTCTGAGTTAGAGATGCTAGCAGGTCGGAGGTTCATAAAGAGCATTCTAGGGACCATTGTTTATGTAAGGGTAAGGGAAGGCAAAGAGAAGGGAAAAGAACTGGCAGAGGGAGAAATTGAGCTGTGATAGATTCTCAGTGAAAACCTTTGTCCTTTGGAATGTTCTTTAGATGGTTCAACCCTCCTAAGATACCCTGAATTGAGTGGGGCAAGAGGAAAAGGACTTTATACCTTCACACTGACCAGTGATTGGATGCAGATCACCTTGGGAAGGGAGTGTGACCTTAGGCAAGGGCATTCTCTTAGTTGAAACAATCCCTAGAGGGCTGACAGGGGAGGCCTAATTTGTCTGCAGCATTCCTGAAAGCTAGGGGAATCAGGTCTCAGTTCTGAAAGTAGATTTCGGTAGTGTATCACAGTGTCCACCACAGAGAGAAAATTAGTACCTACCACAGAGCTTGATGTATTACTCAACAAACATTTGTTGAAGAGATGAATTTCCTTGCTTTGTCTTTCAAATTGCTTACCCTTTTCCAACAGAAAAGTGAGTGTGATATTATTAAGCTTTTATAGACAAACAATTGCTTTTGATGTAAGTTTTTGTCAAGTACAAAGACTGGCAAGAAATCTTTGTAATGAAACTATACCTGTGGCCAAGAAAAATGGCATCATGTAACAGACATCTGTGGGAGTCTGCTGTAACTTTATGTGCATTTAGTTTTGCATTTTTTAAAAAGATTTTTATTTTATTTGACAGACAGAGATCACAAGTAGTCAGAAAGGCAGGCAGAGAGCGAGGGGGACGCAGGCTCCCTGCTGAGCAGAGAGCCCAATGCGGGACTCGATCCTAGGACCCTGAGATCATGACCAGAGCCAAAGGCAGAGGCTTAACCCACTGAGCCATCCAGGTGCCCTTAGTTTTGCATTTTTATAAAAATATTTGTTTTGAAACAATGTCAAACACACAGAAAACTTACCCAAAAAGTACAAAGAACTTTTGCTATTTGAACAATTTGAGAATAGGTTCCTGGCCAGATGTTCCCTTACCCTTTAATACCTTAGTGTGTATTTCTAATATTCAAGGACATTCTTTTATCTGACCATGGTACAACTAACCAAGATCAGGAAACTAACATTGACACATTACTACCATCAAATCCTTAGACCCTGTTCAAGTTTTGCAAATGTTCCATTGCCATTTGTAGCAAAAGGATCTAGTATAGAATTATGCGTTGTGTTTAGTTTCATGTCCCCTTAGAAGGCTTCATTCAATCTCAAATTGTCCCTCAATCTTTCCTTGACTTTCAAGACCTTATCACTTTGGAAGATTACGGGTCAATAATTTTTTTTTAAAGATTTTATTCATTTAATTTGACAGAGAGAGAGACAGAAGGAGAGGAAACACAAGTAGGGGGAGTGGGAGAGGGAGAAGCAGGCTCTCCAATGAGCAGGGAGTCCGTTGTGGGGCTTGATCTCAGGACCCTGGAATCATGACCTGAGCAGAAGGCAGCCGCTTAACGACTGAGATACCGAAGTGCTCCTACGGGTCATTAATTTTTAGAATGTTCCCCAGTTTAGTCCTGTCTAATGTTATCTTATGATAAGGTTATGTTCCTTTTGCAGGTGCAGGCATCTCATAGAAGTGATGAAATATTCTCATTGCACTCTTTCGGATGGGAGTAGGTTCCACATTTTTAATTTGTCCCATTACTGGCGTATTCACTCTGATCATTTGATTAAGATGATGTCTTCCAGGCTCCACTGTTATAAAGTAGCCTCATTCTCCTTTTTAATCCATAAATATTTTGTAGGGAGATACTGGAGATAACATAAATATCTCATTGTCATCAAACTGACAACTTATTTATATCAGTGTGGACTCGTGGAGTCATTTATTATTCAATAGGTTATAAATTACTACTGCTATTATTTATTTTAATGCTCAAATCATCCCAGATTTATCTAGTGGTATTCACTTCAAGCTGATGTCTGTCTTTTTGATTCCCCCTTCATCATCTTGGGAAGCATTTCCTTACTTTCTAATACAATAAGATGCTCAGGGTTCATTTGGACCTCCTCTGCCCAAACCCTGGAATGAGCCGTTTCTCCAAGCCTCTAGGACCAGATCTCCACGAGTGCTCTGGACCCATAATGAGGATGTAAAAGAAATGCTCAGAGGGGTCCCTAAAAGCTAGATAATGGATTGTTTCTTGCTCTGTGATTTTGAAAGACACAACGCTCTGTGCTTGAAATCCTAAGCTCCAAAAGTACAGGTTTCCTGAGAGTTTATTGCAGTATCTTCACTGTATAGATATATCTTTAGCATATCTAGGAGGTAACACACTTAATCATACTTGCACAATATAGAACATTTATATAACCAAGGCCTGTAAAGGGTGATAAAGTCTGTTTAGAACTGTTCTCTGGAAAGATCTGTGACCATGGGTTCAGCGGTGTGTTTGGTGGACTTTAAGCAGATGACATGGGTTTGCGTCTCAGTGGGATCATCCAAAGTGAAAATAAGCTCTCCCTAAGTTGCTGTAAACATTAAATGAGATAGCTCCTGAAAAAGTGCCACGTATACTGAAAAAAAAAAAAAAAAAGAAGCTATTTAAATATAAAATTTTATTTAGAAATGCTAACAATCACTTCACTGTCAAAATCTCTGAACGTGAACTCCTTGGTTTGCTCAAGAAAAGAAAAACCAGTGTGCCCCACGTCTCTAATACCATTAGACTTTTTAAAACGTGAAATTGCCTTTATATGCCCCATTTTTTTCATAAGGACTTTAATATATCACAAATGGCAATTCTGCTGAAACCTCTGATGATTATGCTATTAGTGCTTATTAACTTTCTCACATGCCTTGTTAATTTCAGACTATCTTCTCCTTTGAAGTCTTCCACAGATAAAGTGTTAAGCTGTTAAAATTACCGAGAATGGACTACTAATGAAAACAAAAAGCCTGCAGGTTTTCAAAAGTAAGAAAATGATTTGTTAGACTAAGGGTGGCCTACTGTAGACCTGAATAATGTGTCACAAGGCAAGAGAAATGTTAAAGAATTCTCCCTTGTTCTTCAGTGGGAGACTTGTAGAAGAAACAAAACTATGAATCACTGTTAATTTTTTAGTATAAGAATGGTATTGTATTTTGGAGTCCTCATCTTCTAAAATACATACTGAAATATTTTAAAATGAAGTAGGAAAGAGAGATTTTTGCTGAGGAGAGTGGGTCAGAGTATACTTCAGGGTCAGCAAACTTTTTTGTAAATCCTAGATAATAAATGTTTAGGCTTTGCAGGCCACACAATTTCAGTTGCAACTACTAAACTCTACTACTGTAGCACTAAAGTAGGCAGAGGCAACATGTAGACAAAGAGCATGGCTGTGTCCCAATAAACTTTATTTACAAAAACAGGCGGTAGGCT
Organism: Mustela nivalis; assembly: GCF_964662115.1. NCBI lineage: Eukaryota > Metazoa > Chordata > Mammalia > Carnivora > Mustelidae > Mustela > Mustela nivalis. The sequence goes on from NC_139030.1 coordinate 41,812,794, forward strand.
GGCTTTGACCTGTGGGTCATAGTCTCTCAAACCCTGGTATAAATGAAATAAGACTTATCATGATTAATAATTATGAAGCCCTGTCATGGGTATATAGAGATCATTAAACTATTCTGTGTACATTAGATCTATGAATTTTTTTGCAATAAATTATATATAGTAAAAAGGTAAAAAAACTTTTTGTTTTATCTTATACAAGATAAAACCTTGTATAAGGCAAAGAGAATGGGATATCCAGGCTGTGATAAAATATAGTAATATTTAATATACACATTTAAAAGTGGTCTATCTTAATGATTGGATTTACTGGGAAGAATAAGGACTATTTCCTATTTTCCTGTCATATAATTAGCCTGATGATTTTCCCAAATGTACTGAATTTGAATATGTCTCTCCTTTAAGAAACTGGTTATTTTTTTTAAGGTACTAAATTTAGGCATACTTCAGTACCAAGAAACATTAAAATAGATTTCATGTTTAAAAACCATCACAGAAATAAGAGAAACTTCATATGGTATTCTACAACTTTGGGTGGCAATGCTGTCAAAAGTTCAAGGTTCAAAGTTCCCCTGCTCCAAGCCCATGGGTGTGATATATATGAAAGAAAAAATATGCATCTTTAAAAAAAAAAAAAAGACACAACTTTGTTCCATAAGATACAGCTTTTCTGTGAGGTAGAAACAGAAAAGAAATGCAATGAAGGAATGGGGGCTGGAGCCATGGGCCTGCTGGAGTGGGTCATGAAGTAGGCGGAAGCAACTACGAGTCTACATTCTCTTTGGGAGAGAATAAAATTGCCCTAGACAGAGATTAGTAACAGATTTGCTGCCTAAAACAAGGTGCCGGCCTAGGGGGATCCTTGCTTACATTCACTCCTTTAGAAGGAAACTTTAAAAAGCTGCTGTTGGCTACTTCTTGGCCCTATAGCTTTCTGGGAAGCTGCAGACTTCTGGAGGCAGAACAGAAGTGCAGGCTGGCAACAAGTATCTCTCATATTACCATGGAGGATGAGATCAATCACTAGCCCAAATTCTTCTCCCCTCTCTGCACCCAGGTCCTGTGCCATTCTAAGTTTGAAGTTCTTTCCACAAAAGAACTTTTCCACCTTCTGACTTTGGGCTCAGCTATGGAATGTTTTGGCTGGGGGGGGGGGCGGTCAGATGTGATGAAAGCGGGGGCTTGAAATGTGCTCATTTGATGGGGCTTATGTTCTCGTACTTCTGTCACCTCACTGAAAGGAGTTTTCCCCCAGAGTAGCTGCCACTCTTCAACCCGGGTCCCAACATGACTATCTGCAGAGCAGGACTGCCCTACCTGCCCACAGCCCCGCAATGTGAAGCAGAGCTGTTTTCACCATTGCCACCTAAGCTGCTGTATCTGACCTGCTCATGGATCTGACCTGCAGAACCATGAGAGAATTAGAAGCTTATTGTTATGTGTCACTAAGATTTTGTGGTTGTTGGTTATGCAGCAGTAGCTAGCTGATACAGAAAACCTAATACAGGGATGCTGTGTAACAAAAACCGAAAACGTATGCTATTAGCTTAGAGGACAGGTGATGGATGGTATGCAAACTATTATGGAAGTTGAAAAATGACAACATGTGTTTAGTAAAACTGTTACTTGTGGTAACATGAAGGATTGCAGGATGATTTCTAGGCATATGTTCAAAGTATGAAGCAGTTAGTTTTAGTTTTATTTTATAAGGTGCTATAAGAAAAAGATACATTGGGACGCCTGGGTGGCTCAGTTGGTTAAGAGGCTGCCTTCCGCTTAGGTCACGATTTCAGCATCCTGGAATCGAGTCCCACATCAGGCTCCTTGCTCAGCAGGGAGCCTGCTTCTCCCTCTGCCTCTGCCTGCCACTCTGTCTGCCTGTGCTCACTCTCTCTGACAAATAAATAAATAAATAAATAAACTTAAAAAAAAAAAAAGATACATCTGAGGGAGAAAAATTCCTGCCAACTTGCAAGAATTTAGAGGAATTTAGAGTCCAGAACTTGTTTATTTTGCAAATAAACCTCTTCATCTCCAGCCAGTAAGGGAGTCTCAGATTCAGTCTGGGTTTGGGGGGTAGATGTTAAACCAAGGGTATTGCTGTAACTTCTGTATTAAGACATCTGAAAGAATTAAGGTGATGCCTGGGGTGCCTGGGTGGCTCAGTTGGTTAAGCGGCTGCCTTCAGCTCAGGTCATGGTCCCAGGGTTCTAGGATTGAGCCCTGCATTAGGCTCCCTGAGTGCTCAACAAAGAGCCTGCTTCTCCCTCTCCCTCTGACTGCTGCTCTGCCTACTTGCGCACTCCCTCTCTAATAAATAAAATCTTAAAAAAAAAAAAAAGAAGAAGAATTAAGTTGATTCTTGGTAGAACCTCTCAGTTGGACAAACAGGTTTCTAGAAAGCTTAAGGGCAGGGTCTCTTGGAAGCCTAATGGGCGGAAGCTCCTCATAACGAGGTCTAGAATGAGAGGCATATGCCAAAAAGAATCATGGATGGTTCTGTCAAACAGAACTCACGGAAAACACACAGGAAATCTATGTTTTTGAGAGAGCTGTATTGATAAACCACCAGCTAAGACTGAAAGGGAATGAGACTGAGGTACAGAGACCAAAACTTTTTATAGGCAGGAAGTAACTGAGAAAGTTATGTAGCACCAGAAGGGGCATATTCTCCAATTTCAGAAGTGACTAAGGGGGATGATAGAAATCTAAAGAATTCACCTTCTGGGAGGCAAAACCAAGAGTAGTAGAGAATAACAGATAAAAGACACACTGTTAGGGAGCAGAATGTGTGTCTAATCAAGGAAAATTATTTCTTCTCATAATAGGGGTTCCAGGTAGCATTTTTCCTTTAGTATTTTAGAACAAGTAAATGTTAATAATGCCTTTAAATCTCTCCCTTTTGACTAGGAGTTAATGGTAGTATCCTATCCTAGGTTCTATCATTCTATGTGGTATAATGGTGGGGAAAGATTACATCCCCCCACCACCACATACACACATCTTAGTTCACAGGTTTCCAGATCAATGGGAACCACATTTAAATTTGATGTATATCATAAATTACTGGATATTGATCACGATGCCCTGATTAGATGAAGGTGTTAGAGGTCTTAGGATAAGGGTGAATCTGTTTTTCAGTGGGAAAGCACATCTCAGTGGAATGACCAGTAATGGTTGCAAGAAGAAAAGTGAATCCAAGAGGAAGAAGTTGGATGCAAAAAACCATGGTGCCCTTTATGGTATATAAATTATATATCACTACGTTGTTATTTTAACAAAAAGAAATAAGAGTGAGCATAAAATATGTTGGTATATTTGAATATTGATTTTTTAAAAAAAATTATGATAAAAACGTTGATGCTAATCTAACCTTACACCCAATGGAGCTAGAAAAACAATGCCCAAAACCAGTAGAAGGAAGGAAATAATAAAGATTAAAGCAGAAATAAATGAAATAGAGACCAAGAAAAATGATAGAACAGATCAATGAAACCAGGATCTGGTCCTCTGAAAAGGTAAACACAGCTGATACACTTTTACCCAGACTCAAGAAGAAAAAGAGAGTGGACTCAGGTAAATAAAATCAGAAATGAAGGAGGAGAAATAAAAATTGACATCACAGAAATACAAAGGATTGTAAGAGAATATTATGAAAAATTGTACACCAACAAACTGAACAACCTACAAGAAATGGATAAATTCCTAGAAACATGTAACCTTTGAAAACTGAATCAGGAAGAAAAAAAGTTTTGAACAGACTGATTGCTAGCAATAAAATGGAATCAGTAATCAAAAAACTTCCAACAAAAAATAGTTCAGGACCAGATGGCTTCACAAGTAAATTCTACCAAACATTCACCTATCATCCTTCGCACAGGGGCCACGTTAAATCTTCGTGTCATTCCAATTTTAGTGTATGTGCTGCCGAAGTACGCACCGATCAAACATTTAAAGAAGAGTTAATACCTATTCTTCTCAAACTATTCCAAAAGAAATAAAAGAGGAAGGAATATTTCCAAATTAATTCTATGAGGTCTGCATTATTATGATAGCAAAACCAGATAAAGACACTACAAAGCAAAACAAAACAACCCCAACAGGCCAATATCTCTTATAAACATAGATGCAAAAATCCCCAACAAAATAACAGCAAACTGAATCCAACAATACATTACAAAGAAATCATTCACCACAATTAAATATGATTTACTCCAGGGATGTAAGCATGGCTTAATATTTACATATCAATTAATATATTACATTAACAAGAGAAAGAATAAAAACCACATGATCATCTCAATAAAGGCAGAAATATCATTTGACAAAGTATAAAGTTCACTTATGATAAAAACTGTCAGCAAAGTAGGTTTAGAGGGAACATATCTCAACACGATAAGGTCATATACGCAAAACCCACAGCCAACATCATACTCAAGGGTGAAAAACTGAGAACTTTTCCTTCAAGATCAGCAACAAGACAGGATGTCCACTCTCACCCCTCTTATTCAAAAAAGTGCTGGAAGTCCTAACCACAGCAATCAGATGAGGAAAAAATAAAAGACATCCAAAGTGATAAAGAAGAAGTAAAACTTTCACTATTTGCAGATGACCTGATACTATACACAGAAAACCCCAAGACTCCACCAAAAAACTACTAGAACTGATAAATGAATTCAGTAAGTCACAGGATACAAAATTAATATATAGACATGTATTGCATTTCTATACAATAATGAAGTAACTGAAGATACTAGGAGAAATTAAGAAGACAACCCATTTGCAAATGCACCAAAAAAAAAAAAAAAAAAGTTTACGTTAAGTTTTTAGATAACAATAAAAGATAGGAATTTGGTAACAGGTAAATAAAATGAAGTAATCTTCTTTTCCTGTTTGGAAAGAAGATAGAATATTGAGTAACTTTAGACTTTGGTAAAAATTTTATAGATACATATGTAGAATATAAGGGTGGTCACTTAGGAAGAGAAATATAATTTATAGCTTCCAAATGAGGAAAATAGAAAGGACGAGGAGAAAATATAGAAAGTCTTTTCAGTCTAGTGAAAAACCAGAACTGAAGCAAATGTAAATAATGGTATTCAGAACATATAAAATGGTAAAAAATAAATCCAGATTTCATTAATCACATAAATGTAAATTAAGATTAAACATACTGAATAGCAAACAGAACCAGATTTCATAAAAATATAAAACCAGCTACATGTTGTTTGTAAGAGATACATCCAAAGTAAAATGACAAGGCGTAAAGTGATAACAATATATTACTAGGCAGAATTCTGCTTCTAGAAATGGTAGAGTAGCTTTTATCTGGCTAAGTCTTCTATAACAATTATAAATTCTGGGTAACATATTAAAAAACAGCTATCTGAAGGCACTGGAGAATGACCAAAAGCAGGTTGATACTAAGAGGAATAAACATTTTGGGAATCACCCTGGATGAGATTTGTTTATAGAACCTTTTACCTGAAGGTACTCTCATTCCTCTTGGGTGCAGAGATACTACAACTCAAACAGACAGGGTACTTGGGTGGCTCAGTGGGTTAAGCCTCTGCCTTGGGCTCAGGTCATGATCTCAGGGTCCTGGGATGGAGCCCCACATCGAGCTCTCTGCTCAGCAGGGAGTCTGCTTCCCCCTCTCTCTCTGCCTGCCTCTCTGCCTACTTGTGATCTCAGTCAAACAATCAATCAATCAATCAATCAAACAAACAAACAAAAAGAACTCAAACAGACAAGTGCAATCTTACTGCTTCGAGGAGTCATTTGGCTGAGTTTAGAGATGCCCAAACAAGTTTGAAGTTAGGGAGGATAATCAAAAAAGGAGAGTCACAACATAGAGAGTCCCAAATCTATTGAACCTCACCCTAATTTTTAGCTGATTCCTTTGACTGTACTTATGCAGGACAGACTCCAAGGGGGCAGGTGGAAGGCAGAAAACTGCAACAGAAATTTCAGCTGCTGCCCTTTGCAAAAGAGATAGAGCTGGAAATTTGGGTCCAGATAGGTTAAGTCCCTTCTAAGACAAAAATGAGCATTCTTTGAAAGCAGATAATAAAATCTGGAATCTCTACAATGATTTGTTCCCAAGTTCCCGTATACAGTAAAACATTATTTAAACATGTGGATGTTTACAGCAGCTTTGTTCTGCAAGCTGAAACCCACCCAAATGTCCATCAACAGGGAAAAGGTTAAATGGAGAACTATTCTAACAATGGAATACTACACAGAAACAAAAAGGAGTGAACCACTGATTTATACAACAGCGTGGACTTACCTTACAGACCTGCTGAGTGAGACAGGGAAATACGAGAGTATTTGTTGTATGATTCCCTGTATGTGATGTTCTAGAAAAGGCAAAACTATCTATTGTGGAAACAACCAGAAACAGGATCATCTCTTGTGAGACTGAGGGGAGATGGGTATGAGGGAACCTGCTGCTTCAGTGGATAGGTCTGTATCGCGAAGGGGGTGGCTGTCAAGAACTGTGAAGGGTCTGAGGTTTCACTCTAGTTGCAAGACAGCAAGTTAGCCCGCCCATCTTGTGGATGCTGGCAACAGACACAAAATTCCTGGGTCAGAGACAAAGAACTTCAGTATCCACAGCGCAATAAGCAGTTTGAGCATCAGGTTTGTATTGGTTCCTCTTGTCCTCTAAGCCTTAAACAGGTAATGAAGAGGGGCCCAGATTGATGCTGCATATGCAGTAAGCTGGTGTCAGAACTGAAGATCCTCAGTCTTTTATAAAGGGTAGTAATTGTGCCTGCCCTTTGCTCTGAAAGAAGACATTATCTTTATTACACTGGACAGTAAACAAACCTGCTGTTTGCTCCAGAGGGGACATTACCTTCCAAGACTGTTCACTATAAAAGCATTCCTGAAAAGAGACAGTGTGCCTCTACTTGCGAGACATATGGAAACTCCAATCATTAGAAGTGTGTATGCATTTGTCAAATTTACTGAATCTTATTATCTGCACACTGCACTGTAATTTTTACCTCAAAAAATAAAACAGAACAAAGACCTGTAAAACAAACAAAAAATGAGGTGTGTGTCAATTAAGGGGACAGTAAAAGGAATTCTTTTGTCTTGGTGAATCTTTTGAAAGAGGTTTGGAAGGAGCCTGTCTGCTCTGCCCAAGTGGCAGCTGACCCTATAGTACACTAGTTCTTCAAACTAAAGAAGAATTAATCTACAGAAGGAGGCTTTTCTTTCTCTTCTTCTCACCAATGCGTCCCTGAGCACTCAGTACATTGGTACTCAATATAGTTGTTAGTTAAGCTTGTGCAGCAACCAAAGTACAAAAGGAACCGATGCTGTCACCCCAAAGCCACTGAGTCATCATTCCTTCTCTTGCCATCTGTATTTCCTTCTCTCCTTTGCTTTCTTCACTTCCTCTCATCTCACTTATACTTTTCTCTCACACCACTCTCTCAAGGGGCCACACAATGGAAAAAAATTATCTCTCCATTACATGCTCTATTTTTATGACAAAGATTTTATACTTTGTTCTTAAAGAACAGCATTGGAACTAGTATGTGAACTTAAGTGAAGTCATGGAGTCATACTTCCTGACTGTGAATATCAGCTCCATTATTTACTTGCTGTGTGTCCTGGTAGAAGTCATTCAATGTCTCTGGGTCTAATAGTTTTAATTCCATGGAACTGTTGGGACTGCTAAATGGGAAAAATTTAGGGAAAAAATTTAGGACAGTATTGACTAGCAAGAGTTCAATAAATGTTACCTGTCATTTCAAACTATCACCAAGATTTGTATGTGGACTGGCTGATTTAGCCATTAATCCATTTATAAAAAACACCAGAAGCATAAAATTGAAATTAAAATTAGAATTTCTAAAAATGAGCCTAGTAAATAGGTCTCAATCTGAAAAGAAGGCATCTGAACAATTACTAGGATATTTATAAAAAATGTAGATTTGTTTACAATCTACATTGTAAACAGTGAGGGACGCATATAGGACCCTTTATGTTGTAACTCAAATAAGTATTTTGTGCCCACTATGTGTAAAGTGCAAAGCTGGTTTGGATATTACAAAAACAAACAGGTTTTGCTCACAGAAAGCTTTCAATTTTGTAGGGGATACAGTATATTTTTAGATTTAAAAAAACTTATCCATGTTCACCAAGGAAAAATGGGCAATAGTGAAAAGTAAACACATGCACATTGGCTTCTTTTCAAACTCACTCCAGCTTAAAAATTTATAAACCACACTATATACAGTTTTGTATATTCCTTGCCTTTGCTAAATAGTAAGCATCATTTTCATGCTATCCCATAGTTCTGGAAGGAGTTGTTGTTGTGTAATATTCAATTGCAGTGTATGGTAGTTTCTGAATTATTTGTTACAGCTGTTGATATTTAGCATACCAGTTAAGAATACGGGTTTCAGTGAAGACTGTGTCCAAAGCGCAGCTTCCACCTTTGCTGGCTGTGTGATCCTGGGCAAATCCCTCAGAGCACCTTACAGCCTTTTGATAAATCGAGAACAATACTTCCTAGATTTTTGAGATGTATGTAAAGCAATTAGCCTAATGTCTGGCAAATAGTAACAGCTCAATAAATTGATTTATTTTTTTAAGAACCAGTTTTAGACATTTTGGTTCTCTCACTGACATGCATCCATACTTCTTTCTCCATTCTATAGCACTCTTGAGCTTAGAGGGGAGGTTTAGACACTGCTTCACTTACTAAATATGTCAGGCTAATCCCATTTTTCCAGCTAGCCATTGTTTCAAGTAAACCAAATCTAATCTAACTGTCCATGGCATTTGCACAATCACAAGAATGGATAATCAGTTTGTGGATCTCATTATGGTCCTATGAAGATAAATATTATAGTAATTTTTCTTCACATGAACTGCTCTTTCATCAAAGAATTAAACCCCACTCAGCATGGTGAACTGTTCTTTGAAGATATTATTTGCACTTTCTAGTATCTTAGATTTGTTTACATCCATATTCATGGGTAAACTAAGATATATAGCTTTGATTTTATCTGCCAAATTTTAAGTGTTGGTATCAGAGTAATGTTACTTATGCAAAATGAATGTGTGTACTCACCTTTTCCAGGCTGCATAGAAAAACTTAAAAACCAGAGGAATGATGTACTTTTCAAGTCTGGAAGAATGGATGAAGTTATCAGGGCTAATTTAAGGATTATAATTCATTGACAACTGCCTGAATTTCTTCTTTGGTTACTGATCTGCTCAGGATTTCTAATTCTTGTTGACTGGATATTCTAAACTGGTATATTTAACATTTTATAACAAACGCTTAAATTAAAATATATAATTGAGGATGGGACTTAAGTATCCTCTGTTTTTTCATACCACTGTTATTTCTAGTTTTGAATTTTTAAAAAAATGCATTTGCAAGGTTGCATTTTTACTTTTTTCTAATTTATTTCTAATTAGCCTTTATTGTTACTTTTGTTTCCAGTGTTATATGTTTAATTCATCCATGTACCTTCTCTGTGCAATAATGGCTATCAGTTTGCCCTTTAGCTTAGCTTTAAACATATCATCCTCTACTTTTGCCATTTTTCCACTCTATCTTATTGCATTTTTTGACAAAATAGCTATTTAGAAGAGGGCTTTAAAATTATCTTCCAGGTGACTGTGCTTTTATTTTCTTGTTTTATTATCTTGTGATCAAAGAATACAGCCTGTACAATTTCTCCCCTATAAAATGCCCTGCAGGGGAATTATCAGGCTGCAAGAATTGCTTTCAGCAATTTGGCAGTCTGCTCAGACGCTGACGGAATATCCGGCAGGTGAGCACCAAATGCTGAGCTATTTCATTCCTTCAGGAAAGCTGAGGCCCAGAGGGTCCAGGTTTGGAATGGAAGTGATTTCCTTGCAATGTGTCTTTAGGACAAAGAGGCCAAAGTTTAGAACAGTTCGAGGGTTTGTTTTGCTTTGGATCTTGCTGTAAATATTCTAAATCAGCTAATGTGCAGAGTTAAGAGATGTTTCTGGGTCCCCTATGCTGCCTGTCATTCAATATTGCTAGCTGATCGATCTGTAAACTATTCAATTTGAGAAAAAATTGTATTTTTTATACATAGTAATTTTCATTTTTTACCTCCCTCCTTGGTTTGATAGTTCCCAGAACACGTGTCAAGGTCTCCACCATAATCTCCACACTATTTCATTGATTTTAAAAGATCTTATTTATTTGAGACAGAGAGCACGAATGAGGGGAGGGGCAGAGGAAAAGGGAGAAGCAGACTCTCCACTGAGCAGGGAGCCTGATGCAAGCCTCCATCCCAGGACCCTGGGAACATGACCTGAGCTGAAGGCAAAGGCCCAACCAGTTGAGCCACCCAGGTGCCCCTCTACACTATTTTAAAGGCCTTTTGTATTTCTCCATTTCAATCCTATATTATTCTGCATATAAACCCTGGGGTTTGTTGTCTTTCCTACTAATTATAATTTTAGTAGTGAATATGCTATTTATACCTTCTCTAATTGTGCTCTGAAATACATTAATATTAGGTGTGTGACAGAATTTGATTAAAAGTAAGCCTTCGTAAGATGCAGATCATTTAATTCTGTTTTTAGAATTTAAACAATTTAAACAGTTTTGATCCTAAGCGCTATTCTTATTTCTTTCAACTTTTGTCAAATATGTGATTCCTTTTTGTCTTTTTCAAGGATCTGGCCAGGAGACGTTCTGTTATTAATTTTATTATTACCCAACTTAACAGATTTCAAACTTTTTATTTTTTTTAAGTAGGCTCCACACCGACTGTGGAGCCAACACAGGGCTTGAACTCACAACCCTGAGATCAAGACTTGCATTGAGATTGAGTTAGATGCTTAACCAACAGAGCCACCTAGGTGCCCCTCAAAAGATTCTTAAATTTACATTGAATTTTCAAAGTAAAAAGGAGGTTTTTTTTTTTTTTAACAGAAGATAGTATTTTATCCCTCATTTCACCTCCTAAAAAAGAAACTGTGATCTCTTCCTGGCCTTCAATAACTTAATCTGGGGTTAATAAACCCCATTTAAGTTTTTGAGATGTATCACTTAATAAATGTTTTAAATTATCCGCATTATCCTAATAATTTTATTGATTTCAGTACCTACCAACTTTCTTTTCTCATTATTTTCTTCTTAATTTTGGTAATGTGATTATATTCAAGTAATTTTTTTCTATAAAGGGCAAATAAGTTGTGCATGTTGCATACCGCAGAGAGATTTTCAGTGATAGTCACATGTGGATAACTGGAGAAATCCTGAACTACAGAACTCTGCTCTGTTCCAGCTGGCATTTATTTATTTATTTTTAAAAGATTTTATTTATTTATTTGATAGACAGAGATCACAAGTAGGCAGAGAGGCAGGCAGAGAGAGAGGAGGAAGCAGGCTTCCTGCTGAGCAGAGAGCCTGATTCGGGGCTCAATCCCAAAACCCTGGGATCATGACCTAAGCTGAAGGCAGAGGCTTTAACCCACTGAGCCACCCAGGCGCTGGCACTTAATGTGCAAAAGGGATCTTCATTTAAACTTGAGCCTTTTCTTAGATCAAGGATTCTCCTATTAAAACTATTGTTTAATTTGTTCTGTTGTTTTCTTTGGGAAAGCTTATTATTCAAAGGATAAATCTTTGTAATCAGCCCACTAAATTCATCTGAAGGTGCTTTTTTGAGTTTATCTTTTACTCTGGTGCTTTTGGAGTACTGTAACATCTTCAAGCTGCAGACTTCAAGCTGCAGACCCTTAAAGGGAAGCTTATTATGCAGAATACAGCACACTGAGAGAGGCAGCTCTGATCTGGTTGAACACCTTTCCTTTATTGGCTCAGGAGACCTAGCAGATTTCTGAAAACCAGTTTGATATTCACCTTTCTTCATTTGGGGTTAGATTTTCTTTAGCACTAGGACTATTGTTTCTGACACAAATTTTAATTTGACTTGTCCCTTTCTTTTCCCACTCTCTTAATCTTCTGCCCCCAACATCGTAAGGCTCTGTTGCACCAGGGAGGGGGCTGAAGCAGATATTTTCTAATATTTCTTGCTATACGTGCACTGGAAAAACAAAGCCCTTCCTTCTAAAAGCCTCGGGATATTGCTCTTCTCTCATACTGCAGTGGTGTCCATCCCATTAGTCTCCTGCTGTTTTGCTTAATTCATTAAGAAACAAAAACATCAGGGCGCCTGGGTGGCTCAGTGGGTTGAGCCGCTGCCTTCGGCTCGGGTCATGATCTCAGGGTCCTGGGATCGAGTCCCGCATCAGGCTCTCTGCTCAGCAGGGAGCCTGCTTCCCTCTCTCTCTCTCTGCCTGCCTCTCCATCTACTTGTGATTTCTCTCTGTCAAATAAATAAATAAAATCTTAAAAAAAAAAAAAGAAACAAAAACATTAATTGAAGTGTAAGATAAATTTTAAAAAACTGTATAAACTGTTAAGCATACAGCTCAGTAGGTTATCACTACACTAGTAAAGAAAGACAAGAATACCAGAACACCATCAGCGCCATTTCTGACTTCTCCCCACTCCATTCTGTCTAAAGGTGTATTTTGCTTGTATTTTTGAACCGTTTTATAGTGGCAATCATACAGCACATTTTTTGTTGGCTTGTTTCTTTTATCATCATGTTTATAAGATTCACCCAAATGGGTACATGTAACAAGTTAGCCCCTGTCCTTGTTACAGAGTAGTATCTCACTGTGTGCACTCTCTTGCCACTGGAATTGTTTCACTAACTTGAGGTTATTGTGAATAATCCTAAGAATATTCTTCTCTGTATTTTTTTGTACATGTGTGTTCTTATCTCCGTTGGATACTTGCCCAGAAGTGGAATTACTGAGTTGAGGGTAGATGTATGACGCAGCATTAGTTGTTTGTCAAATGTTTCCAGAGCGTTTAGGCCGGTTTACCCTACTGCCAGCAGCTCAGGAGAGAGTTCCTGAGGCTTTACATTCTCAACACTTGGTATTGTCAGTATTTTAATTTTTTGCTGTTTGTAACAGTGGAAGGGTATCTTAATAGAGTTTTAATGTGCATCTCTTTGATGAATAATATGGCTGAACATTTAATAGATTTAAAAATTATCCTTAAACTTACATTACCTGTCAAAGTAAAAAAGAGAATGTTTTAGTGTTTCTTTAAAAAAGATAAGGAATTTGCTCAATTGTCCCTTCCTCTACAAAAAAAAAAAAAAAAAAAAAAAAAAAAAAAAGAAAACAAAAACCCCAAAACAAAAACATACACAAAAAAATGGAACTGTGATCCCTTCTTGGCCTTTTTTGTGAAATGCTTGTTCAAATCTCTTGTCCATTTAGTTACTCATTTCTCAGTGAAGAGAGGTTTAGCTTGGCCAGCTGCAGAACTGGCAGACTCTGAGGATTGCTTTCAGCTCTTTTTCAGTCCACTCAAGTGCTGATGCTAATCCAGCAGGTAGTCAGAAATGTTAAACCCATTTCATTCCTCCAGGAAACCCAAGGAAGTTCATCAGATGTAGCCTTAGCATAGGCGAGGATAACAAATTTCCTTGCAATAAGACCAAAGTTCTTAGGAAAGACAGCTAGAAAGAACACCTTTTAAAAAAGAATGTTGTGTTAAGTATTCTAAATCTGCTAGCAGGTAGTGGCTAAGAGATCTTTTTGGGTCGCTTTGCTGTTCTTGTCGTTACTCTTCCCTTTTATGACTACCAACCCCCCATCCCCTGCCCCAGGATTGCCAGCTGTGGTTCTCTTGGTTAAGGAAAAGCTCCAGGGTAGTACACCTTCAGTGCCACCTGTTAAGAATCCAGAAAGTCTCTTCTGATGGGACTCCCAATAGTTGTCTGAAGTGATTATTATAGCTTTCTTATAAATAGCGTAATAAGGAATGTTAGATGATGGGAAGCTAAGGTGTCATCTTGCTTCACTAACAAATTATTTTGACATGGAATTTGAGTCAGCCACTTAAAAAATCTACCCTTATGGCTTTACCTAGCAAAAATTCCTTCTAGTTTCCACTATTCTTACCTAAAGGTCTATGAATAATGTTTCTTATTTTAATGTTTCATGGGTATTTTTGCAGAAAACTGGCATAGGAGTGTTGTGGGTGTTTGTATTTATACTGCCTTTATTATCTCTTTTATTTTCTAGGTGAGAAAACAGGTCCAAAAAGGCAATGTTGGTATCATATATGAAACTCGCTCCTGGGGGTACTGAAAGTTAATAAAATCAGTAAGATCTAGAAGACATGATATTCCTATATGACAAGTAACTGAAAGTTATTAAGTAGAAGTATACTGCTAATCTTTCAGGATGGTAAAGGAAACCGACTTTCATTCTCCCCCCAGTCCCATACTTTCTTTGAGTTACAGCAGTGAAATATGACTGGGCTGGGTGAAAGGCAAGATTACAGGACAGTGCCTAGGAGTCCCAGATTCAGGGTAAAAGTGGAAGGAAATGAGTTCTGCTAGGAGTTTCTGGTGGAAGCCAAGATAGTACCTAAATGGTAGGTGGGCCCTGGTGGGAGTTTGTGATGATAAAATCAAGATGAGTGCTTTCTCCCCAATCTCCTAGTATGGTTTTTTGTTTTTTTGCCATTTTTGGTTAATTTTGGCCTTGCCGATGCAAGTCAGCAAGTTCCAGTTTTCAGCCACCCCTGCAGATTCTTCCTAAAGTTAGTCCTATCAGTAATAAATCGCAATCTCCTTCTACACTGTCCCCCAAGTGTCACATTCCTAAGTTACTAATGTACTGATATGGAACAGGAAGGAAGTCTCTTGTGCCAAAGGATCAATGATTTAAGAATGTAAATACTATTTTCTAGTGCCAAAACCCAATATAACACACTTTGGCAAGGATGAAAGGGAAAAAATTAATGTATTTTTGTATATCATATCTTCCAGTAAATGAGGATGACTTTAATTAGATGACTTTAAAGTAGATGACTTTAATTCTCCTTTTAGCATTAAAAAACTGAAGCAAACAGAACAGACAAGCCCAGAAACCCTCTGAGAACTCTGTGCTAGTGAATTCTGTGACCAGTGTATTACTAATGCTGAAAAATGATGACAATATGTGAGCAAGAAAATCAGTTAGCAGCAACAGCATTCACCTACAAAATCAGAAACGGAGTACAGGCAGGAAAATTAAAAGAGTGTAGATTCATAGGAGTATCTGTGAGTAAGTACTTTGGTTATCCTATTGTGTTCAACATTTTCCCAATTTCTATAGAAAACAGTACTAGATTTTTGTATTTCAAGTACAAAAATGATTTTCCTAAAACACTGGTGCTCTCCCTCCACCACTTCTGCAGCAGCATTGTCAGAAAGGAGGTCTCCAGGGTACTGCAGCGGTTGCGGCCTTAGGCAGCTCGCAGGTTAGCAAGCTCACATGGATCCTGACATCAAGACATTGACTGCAATTCATCGAACACAGTCAGAGAACTCTCTTTCCCGTGACAGATAACCACTCAAATGGATTTTCACAGGGCCTGGTAACCTTCTCAAAGTAGAATATTAGGGACCTCCATATTCTACTGAGGACAAGTGTTTTCTACCTTAAATATAGTCAAAACATTGTCCTAATAATGAATGAACTGCAACTTCATGTTAACTAAATATTTCTAGCTGGTCCCCTAGTAATACCATACCTTCAGTTCCCAGGATCCATGTGTCCTTGAGTTACTGTTTCTAGAAAAGGAAATAATGCAATCCATTTATTAGAATTCAGATATTAAAATGAAACTTATCTAATAAGGATGACCTTTATGTTTTCTCTCTTTACTGAAGTCATATATAAAGATAGTTGTTATGATTTTAATAGAGCTTACCATCCACATATGGCAAAAATTAAAATTTGCAGGTGGTTATACCCCTGGATGAAAAGGCCATATATATATTTCATTTGTTCTTGACCTCACTGAGTTTTAGGCAAATAATTAAGAAGTTACTGAAAATTAAACTGCACCTATAAAAGATTTGTGGGTGCACCAAAAAAGCATTCATTTTGTAAAAAAGATTCACTTTGAGATTGTAAAAATACTCAGATACATATATGTTTATTTCTGTACTCCTGTGATTATTCTATTTCAGTTTTTTAAACACTGATGATAATTACATCACCTTCATGCTCCTTTGCCATTTAAAAGGAATGATACCTATCTATACACTTCTTAGAGACAAAATCTTTGATGATAATTCATTAAAATAATTTACTTCAAAATAAATGTAAATAAGAAATGAAATTAGGTAGAAATTTTGAGTGGCAAAAAGCAAATAATTACCATCCTATACAAACATCAAAAAATATTTGCTAACATGAAAAGCTGGCCTGACATCTTGCTATTTATCTCTAAGACCGCTTGTGTTTTTTAATTTCTTATTGTAATTTATTACGTACTGATATTAAAGCAGATGCTAAATTCTAAAAAATGCTTAAAGTAAAAAGACTCAGGAAGTTCTCAAAGTCTTATTTTTACAATAGTCCAATTTAAGGTCCAACATACAGAATCTCTTAAGGCCAGTGTATACTACAAAGTCAATTCCATTGATTATCCTATCAAAATCGCTTAGGAAGCTTACTGAGAAACTCAGTTCCAAATGTGCAGACTCGGTGTACCTGTATCTTAAACAAATAACTGAGGTAATTCTTGGGGACACTAAAGTTTAGAACTAAAGTTTAGACACTAAAGTAAGTTTCATTTCATGCTCAAGTACCTTAAATAACACTGGAATGCTGCCCTTCACAGTTTCTGAGTGGCAATGTTTATCACCACCTAGTGGTAAAATCTCTTATTTCTATTTTCTGTCTGTTCATTGAGATCCTGTAGGTCCAGGTTAAAAGAAAATAGCATTCAGAGAACATGAAAATTTTAGAGTAATAATTTCCTTAGTTTTTTGCATTAATTTTTATCTACAGTGGGATAAAAAACACACACAAAAAATTACAAATAAAACCACACCACTACCACTGAGTAAAAACAGTAGTATATACTGTAGAAGAATGTTTCCTGAAACAGGATCGTTGTAATACCAGTGCCCTGTTAGGAGTATGCCTCTAAAAACACATTTCCCAGTGCAAACTATGGTCTTCTTTTGGAGATACAGAGAAGATAAATATTAGCATATTAAAGGTTCTGAGAAGTTTCATGCTCAAAAAAAATCTGTGCAATAATAACCAAACATTTTCTAAACATCTTCGACCATGAAAACTTTGTCCCTAAAGAAGACTTACTGACTTCTCTCAAGATACTAGTATTTCAAGGAACATAGCTTGGGACATGGTGCTCTACAAACAGCAAATCTGATGCCTGCTTTCAGCATCTACAATCTACCATAAAAGACCTGACAATGAATGTACAAGAAAGTTTTGATCAGGGTTTATTTTAGATACTATTTATATTTGAACCACATATTTCAAAGAGAAGTTTATTCATCTGAATTGCTTAAATGCACACCTAATAAAAACCCCTCTATGTTGGCAGTTTTAGTAACTAACATATGCTGATCATCTAAGTATCTATGTTCTCATACCCAAAGTGCATTTGAGAAGTAAACATTTAATACAGGAGCACTAGATTATTAAACACTATTTCTTGGGTTTTAGAACCTCCTGGTTTTAAGAAAAACGTGACATTGTGGCTTTTAAAAATACACTTTTAGGGCTCAACTACAAGCGACAACTGAGAGATGCAGCTGGAAAACCCAACAGAAGGCTGCACTATAAAAGCAGTGGTTTGCAGGCAGAGAACTATGCTACAAAATCTCTTCAGAGTTTATATGAAAGAATCAAGGAACTAAATCTACAGAAGACACCTTATTGAAACCACAATTGGTTGCTGAAACTGGCTCCCTGACATCAAATGCGGAGTGGAGAAATTGGGATTATTTCAGCCAAACAGAAAATCTGGAGCTCAGGAAGGTATATGATAGCAATCACCCGAAAGATTCAACTTCTTCTAAATGGCCCAGTGAAAAACTTGAAGACTAAAAAGGTGAAAATTGTGAGGAATCAGATTTTTATCAATTATGAGGATCAAATAATGATGCAATGGACTCAAGTACGAGTTAAGAGAACACCTTCCCTACTTTTATACTGTGTAGATTAACCAGCTGCCAGACACATTTCTGGGGGAATTCAAGTATTCCTTGAGTGGTAGAGCCTGATAATCTGTGGGGCACAATCTGGTTCCAATCTGTGAAAATGAAACTATGTGCACAGTAAATGAGTTTAGGATGAATAAGTCTACCTGTTGGTAATTAATACTCAACTCCCTTCACTTAGGTTTTGTTTTTGTTTTTTTCCTTTCAAATGAGAGCATTTACTTTCTTCTCAAAATATGCCATTTGGTTCACAAAGATTCTATTCTCATTCAGTCAGTCTTGCCTGGGAAGATGAGATTGGAAATTTTCTCATCTAAATTTACTAAAATTATGGATTCAAAAAAAAGGATTTCAATTTTTCAAGGGAGGGATGTCAAACTGCAATCAATACTCTCTTATGCTCAGTGAATTTAATCCTTCATTATTTTTAGTTTAACTTAGAATGTGAGAGGCATAATGAGGAAGTAATTCAGTGGTTTTAATAACTGCATACCATTTATAATACCTTTTTTAAGATGCTGAGTTTCTGACACCTTTTTTGAGCGGCTAAAAATTTTTCTTGGATTTTCAAAATACAAGCAGAGTAGGGTCCTAATTTTTAATCTTTTTTTGAAATGACTATTCTTTCTCTCATAGTCTGTTCTGAAATAACTCACACATCATATTTTTGCTGCAGCCATTATATCTTGTATTTATAAAGGGAAAACGTCTGATTTATTTATTTAAACTTATTATCCATAATAACCTGAGACTCTTTTTTAAAATTACCATTGCTCTATAATCTTCAAAGATCTTTACAAAATTACCAACAAATTTTCGTATAACTATAAAAATACAGTATAAAATATTTCTGGTATGTCTTTTGGCTCTTGCCTCAGATTAAGTGTAAGTAAGTAGCCAATCTGCATGTGTAGGTTGAGCAGCAAATTACCATATTTTATTGAATCTAAGATGCAGTTGACTGAAGGAAGCACCATTATTTCATGTTCCATTAAGAAATAAAAACAGTATGGCACCTAATTGATATCAAGATGTTTCCAATTTCAAAAGTATAAAAATATGAAAAAAGGTGCATCTCAAAATCAATGAAATATGTCATTTTATCAAATTCTAAACACTATTATATGTTTTATTCTCTTCTTTCACATAAATAAGGCATGATTTAGTCGAGCAAAGAAAACTTTATTTCTGCTACATATAACAACATATTGCGCTAAGAAACAACTATTATATTAGTTTTAGCACTGACATGTGAATTCAAAAATACATGTCAACAATCCGTGCTCCCCAGACAAAACAATGTTGTGCACAGACTATCAGAGATATGAAAAAAAAAGCGGTCAACTGTCCACAGGGAGTGCGTCCAGTCACATTTTCAGTCAGTCAGCTGAGGATTATGTCATTATTTAGTCTTTGTTCTGTAGAAAGAACACAACAGAAGTATGAAAATCATCACCTGAAAGGAAACAGCTGTTGTATTTAGTATTCCTAAAACGTTAGGAATTTCCTTTATTTCAAAATAACCAACGTTATCTGCTTATTTAATCACAGATGCCCCCAAATAAGCAAAACCAAACTTACTCAGAAGAATGATGTAAGCAGGTACTGAATTCTGGAGGGAAAATGCTGTGAATTAATACAAAATCAGGATGCTCTGAAATACTAAAATTTTTATTTTCCTCAAACAGAAAGAGAAACACATTTTGTAAATTAAACCTAATTCAAAATAGAATTCAATTACTTTCAAAGTTATATTCTTAGACCAGTTTCTTTCCCTATTTCAAAGGTATAGCTCACTTAATCCTAGGCCTATTTTTCAGAGACAAAAGGAACCGGCCTTTATGAGTGGTGCTTATGTCCCCCAAAATCAAGGAAACAAATAAAAAAATGCTCCCCCTCCCTAAGAATTTCAATTGCCATAATCATGTAAAATTTGAGAAACTCTTTCATATTATTTTACTGAACCTTAAAGTAATACATTTATTTATGGGGTGCCTGGGTGGCTCAGCCATTAAGTGTCTGCCCTCAGCTCAGGTCATGATCCCAGCCAGAGTCCTGGGATCAACCCCACAACAAGCTCCCTGCTTAGCGGAAGCCTGCTTGTTCCTCTCCCACTCCCCCTGCTTGTGTTCCCTCTCTTACTGTCTCTCTCTGTCAAATAAACAAATAAAATCTTTAAAAATAAATAAAACCATTTATGTAATATACCAACAAAGGAGGAGAATCTCATGGAGTCCACAGTAAAGAGAAAATCTACAGCAAAAATAAACTCAAAAAATGTCCTGCAACTTCTAAAACATTAAAAACCAATACAGCTGGTTATGTCCTACCATTTTCAGCGAACCTGACCCAACTTTATCTTTGCTCTAAATAGGTACAACGGTTCAATAAAGGAAAAGAGGATAGATCTGTAGTTTAAGAACAGTCATGCTGAAGACTATGCACTTTCTCTAATGTAGGGAACAGGATGAATGTATATCATTTTTACAGGGAAAAATGTGGTATTATAAAGCTTCATTGGCACAGCACCAGCTGGCCATATTTTGTATCATTAAATTTTTAGTTTCTGACCATTTTGATAAGATGACATCTCAAAGATTCACTGAAATCACCAAGGCAAGAGTTTTAGCTCACACTTGCAAAATGTTATTATATTTCATAAGGAATTCCAATTAATTTTCTCTCAATAACCCTGTTAAAACAATCAGCCTCATAAAGGTGAAGAGATCTGCCCAATCACAGTCAGTTAAATGTTGACAGAATTCCAAGGCAGATCTTCTAATTTTTACGTTTAATATTTTTGTACTATACAAATAATCACTAGGAAAGGCTCAACCACAGGAGTAATTCATGTATTTCCCCCATGTTAAGAACTTAGTATTACTGTCCTTTTTCAAAAACAAAGATTCTTTGAATAAAAGAATTGTTAGCTATATGTTAAAATATTCACAGGCACAAACACATTTTAGCTATTTTAGAAGATAGCTTGTCTAACCAGAATTCAGGTCTTAACATTTTATTTGTAAATGTAAAAAGACAGCTTTGTTTTAAGAAGGACTTGCTAATTCTTTTTCATTGGCATTTAAAATTTGTACATTGTATGGGGTAATAGAAATGAATTTTGTGACTAAATAAAACATTTCAAGATATTTCTAAATTAGGATTATTCATAATGGGCCCAACGGGCATTTCCTATTGCCAACAGCCTTCTAGGAAGGAGGAACTAATCACCTGACTTGCTCTATCAGAAAAAGGGTCATCACCGGATACTTGCTAGTTGCTATAACTGGTCATAAAGAAAACAAAGGTAAAAGAAAATGGCTTTCAAGTCAGTAACTTGCAAGACAATCTTAAGGGCTTGCTGATCAGCAGTGGGCTTGGGAAGCTGGATGTGAGGGAAAAACTCTCAGCTGCCCCTGAAACCTAGAATTCACTGCCAGAATAAAAAAAGTGAAAGAGTTGAACATTTCTACTTTAAAGAATGTTTCCCTAGGCCATGGAGGTATGTGTTGACTATCACAGAAAAAGAAATGTAAGTTTGATTTCTGAAAACTAAAAGAAAAAGGAATTCATATGGCTGTATGTATTATTATAATAGACAAGAGTTTTTGGTAAATTGTCAGGGTTCCTTTTTTAATACATATATACATATAATAATACTTTCTGAATATGTGGTTTTAATTCACAAACTCACACATTCAAGTCCAGAGAAAAGCATTTAGGTTCAAAAGGTCCAAAAAGATATATTATTTGATACTGCTTTTTAGCCCTTTCACTAGTGAGTTGTCAAAACACTCTTTATAAAGGTTATTATAAATTATATTAAGTTTTAACTCAAGACATTAATCCTTCAAGTTAAAAATCTTTAGAGCTATTTCAATTTTGAGGATAGCTAAACATATGGTAAAAAGTCAAATTCTTAATATTTAAGATATTCACAAACAAAAAAACCCACTGTTTAATTTTCTACATTAAAAGCTGATTTTATTTCATAGAAGGGCAAAAAATTCTCTCAGTAAACATCAAAAACATTTAAGTTTATAAAGTTCAAGTTTAAAAAACATATTATGAAATTAACCCAACCTGTGGTTTTATTAGCCAACCTTTAAGTCACAATGCTTCTGACAACTTCCAAATCCCTGAAAAGAAACTCCATACATATTCTTCCTGTTATAATATCTGGCCAATGTGCTATTCAAATTCAGACTAAAAAGGGCTTACCTCAAAAATCAGTAAGTTCTTTGTCGTTTGTTAGATTCTTCTCTTGGGGAATCCGCCAGCATAACTTTAAGTCTGACTCCATTTAGGATCTTTCCATGTAAAGTAGTAATGGCATCATTGGCACTTATTCTATCTGCATATTTGGCATACCCCACGTTTTTTCCTGACACAAGGTAAACTTCGATTAGGTTACCAAAACGACTGAAACGAAGTAAAAAAAAAAAAAAATCAAATGAAATTGATAAAAATACAACCTGATCAGTTCCACTCTTCTCCCACATCCCATCAAGTCAATCTTCCTTCTCAAGCACATGCTCTATTAGTCAAGTTCTTTTCATTCTCACTCAGGTCTCTTTCCTCAGTTAGCCAGTCATTATCTTTTCCTTGGAATGCTCTAAATTCCTCACTTGTTTCCCTGCCCTCTGGGCTTGTCCCTATCTAATCTATTATTTACCTTCCTAGTGATCTTTCCAAAACACAGATATGATCATTTCCATCAGAAGGATTCCATCCAAGGTAAGGACAAACTCCCCAACATAGCCTGTGGGCTTTTCCTGAGATGGGCCTTGTCTTCTCTCCCTTCAACCTCCCTTTCAAATCCCATATTCTAACCATCTCCTTTCACATTCTCTCTTGCAGGAATAACCACCCCTACAACATCCTTTTTTCTCTAAGTTGTTTTTATCTGTTTTAATTATACATTGCTTCTTAGAGCTTTAGAAGTAGATACTTCCCTTATGTATTTCATAGCCTGGATATTCCTTTTCACAACACCAACCTCACTAGGTTGTAGTATCCTACTTACTCATTTGTCTCCTACAGGAGATAAGCTCTCAGAGGACAAGAACTACTATGTCTTATTTACATCATATGTTTGGTTTACACAATGTCTCTTGCACTTAGTATGACAACTGCCTGGCATAAAGGAAATGTTTAGGAAATAGACTACATGAATCAGTTAAATAAAAGACAAAATATTTGAACTACTGGTATTTTGTGTGACTCTTCAATGAGCTTCCTATTTTTCAAAATTTGCTAACATTGTTATAAGGCAAATAAAAAAAAGACCAAAAAGAAATAAGATTAAAGGAGTTCTATTAAAAACACAAAAATAAACAAGAGCCTTCCTTTTTCTATATTTATTATGTACTCTTACTTACAATCAAATAATTGTTTACTCAATACAATCCTTAAGGATCCAACAGAGTGCTAACTAAATAGAAATGCTGTTTTATATTTTGTTTCTATTTCTGATAGAAAATTATTTCTATAATTCAACTCTGTTCAGTTGAATTACAATCACAAAGGAAAAGTTATGTAAAAAGAATTCTACAGGGCAGGTCTATGCAGATATGTATTTTCTATAAAGAAATGATTTGTCCATTTTATGCATGCAACAATACTATGTTTTATATCTTCAAAACAAAATAATAGGAAATTCTGTGTGGAGACTTAAGATATATAAAGAAGAGAGAGAAATGATCATATATCTTAAAAGGTGATATAAATAGGAATTTTTTTAACTGCAGAACAAATCCTTTCTATCTGTTAAGTATTGGGTATAGAAAGTTTCAAGTTTGTGAGAGGGCTTAAATGACTGGTTTAAATAAATTATATTATAAAACATAAATTTGTAGAATTGAAATCTTACCAGAATATATCCTCTAATACATCTAAAGGTAAAGGATGAGGATTAAACACGATAAAAAGTCTTTCTTTCACAGGAGTTTCAGGAGGGGCTTTCTTTTTGCATGATGGAAGTACAACATCTGTCTGGATTTGAGGCAACTGTGATCCAGAATTTCCTCCAAATTGCTGTTGAAGAGTTAGGTACAAAATAAGAAAAAGAAAAACTGCACTGTAAGGATTTTAAGCCAAGAGCTAAAGAGATCTATATCATTACTTCTGTATGATCTTGTACTGTAGCTCTGAACAGTTTCTTACATAGGTAATAAACAAAGGCCACATTTATTTTATAACCTACTGATGTATCAGAGAGGTTAAGTTCTCATGTACTTACCAGAAATTGCTGCTGACTTGGGTTATTCCACACCATTGATGCAAGCTGTGCTGCTACCATCTGCGTTGCCATTTTTCTAAGAAGACTAAAGAATAGAACTGATGATTTACAGAAAACCAGAAACATTCAGTTTCTTACCCGTTTTGTGTGACTTCCTCACTCAAGAGGTTAACTATTTCCATTCTTATTCTTCAAGTCCTATCATGTATACCCAGAACCCTGCTTTAGACCCCCTGAGATGGTACTTACTCTGTTGCATTACTCCCATCATCAATGAAGGAAACACCTATCCGATTCCCAGGAGGGTATTGAAACCCATGTAACTTGTATTTTGCATAAATAGCTGATGCTACATTGAAATACTGAACCACTCCATGACCTAAAACAAAGTAGAGAATATCAGGAGTTAAAAAGAAAAAAAGAGGGTACCTAAAGCCTGTCTTGCCACAAAATGAAGCAATATAGAAATAGCCTGGTATCATACAACTAGTAAACACAGAGTCAAAGGGAGCAGAAAACAAAGTTTTCTTATACATACGTATAACAACTATGTTCCTACAAAGTCTAAACCAGACTTTGGCAAAAATATAAACATATTTTAAGGAAAATGTTAATTATTGGAGCAAGTTCTGCCCAATGAATTTAATTTTAAGATATGGGTGTTTCTTATATGATAGATATACCTAAAACCGGTTCTTCTTAAATTTTTATTCTTTGAAATCTGCTTTGAAATTTTAAGATTTTCCCTATCATACTGAGTAGGAAATGAAGTGAGGAGAATATACAGTCTGATAAGAACATATAGTCAACAAGCTCGCTGCAGTGCTAGAGAAAGGAAAAGTGATATTGATAAAAAACCAAAAGGTAGGGAACAGAGGCTCTCAGATTAGAAGTCACATATTTCACATTTCTTTGGAGAGCTTTCAGCTAAGGAGAAAGATTTCAATTCAGGAGGGTGATGCTGAAGTGGGGGGATAATTTTATACCAGAGTCCATATATGGATAGCCCAAGAGCTTATAACAGAACCAAAAGGTTTCCATAATATATAACCTTCACATATAATATAATATAATATAATATAATATAATATAATATAATATAATATATATAGACTATATAACCCATATATATATATATATCACTTGGGAGAAACACTTGGGGGAAGACACTGCTATAATTTCATGTTCCTCTCTAAACCGAAGTACCCCAACTTTTTTTTTTTTAAAGATTTTATTTATTTATTTGACAGACAGAGATCAGAAGTAGGCAGAGAGGCAGGCAGAGAGAGAGGGAGGAAGCAGGCTCCCTGCTGAGCAGAGAGCCCGACGCGGGGCTCGATCCCAGGACCCTGAGATCATGAGCTGAGCCAAATGCAGAGGCTTTAACCTACTGATCCACCCAGGCACCCCACACCCTAACATTTTAATGAAATTAAAATTCAGAAAGCAAAGGAACATATAAAACTAATTCAGACAGAACTCTATGATGATACCTCTATTAATAAAAAGGTGTCCCAATAACACATACTTTTTATCAGACACATTCAACCAGAGAAAAGTTACAGAAGGTAAAGGAACACATTTCAACATATCAGATAAAAGGGAAAGAAATACAAAACAAACAGAATTATACATAACAATGAATGTGCCCAAAACCACAACTGTGTGCCTTAGAATCAGAACACAGAATGATAGTCTAAGGCTGGGTTAGGGTTGGAGATGGTTCAAAGTAGGCTCAGATGGGCAGTTATACTAAAAGACTAGGGCTGGGTAGAGTAATAGTGAATTAAGTGCATGTATCTGGGTGAAGAGTGGCACCATTCTAGGCCTACCAGCCCAGATGACTTGACTCACTTTCCTACTTCCCCTTAAATCCATCACACCCTTTAACAGCTCAATCGAGTCTATCCATAGTACTAGAACAGATGCCAAGTATGACCTCTCCATACTACCCCTCATCTCCAATTCTCTAAAGCAAACCAATAAGCTCCTGAGATTTCCTGAGTGCCCATGATGTGCCAGGACTTGCATTAGGTATTTTTACATACAGCATTCCTAATTCTTATCTAACCCTGACATAGAAGGTATTAATAATCCCCTTTTATAGATGAAGAGAGAGAGATTCAGAAGGGATAAGCAGTTTGTCAAGTTCTCAGAGCTGCATGCCAGTGCTAGGATTTGCATCTGAGTCTGATGTGAAATGGAATGCCAACCATTTTGCATTATGCCACAATAACTCCATTTTTAAAAAGCCTTAAAAAAAAAAAACTTAAAAAATTATGAAGATGGTTAAGCCAACACTAGATATTAGGTTTAGTTAATTAACTAGTTAGTAAGTTCAAATGGCTAATATTAGAGCCTTGCTTCAAATTTTTTTAAAAAGATTTTACTTATTTATTTGAGAGAGAGAGAGAGGGAACATGCTGGGGGAGAGAGAGGGAGAAGCAGACTCCCTACTAAGCAGGAAGCCTGACATGGGGCTTGATACCAGAGTTCAAGACCTGAGCCAAAGGCAGATGCTTAACTAATGACTGAGCCACCCAGGCACCCCAGAGCCTTGCTTCAATTAAGACTGGGAAGAAGTAGAGAAAGAAGTAGGGCAATTAGATGCTTGAAATGAAGGGAAGGAGTTTCATTTTGGGTATAAAGTTTGGAAAAAAAAAAAAAAAAAGAGAGAGAGACACTTAGGGATGAGGAGGAAACTTTGAAGGGTTTCAGAACTTTGCCTAACATTAATCAGGAGTATAGGGACCCCATTCTGAGGTCCAGTTGGCTATACAACTGGAAACAGAATGCTCCATTTTGTGGGAGTTAAAATATTTTTTAAAAATATGTGACATTGTATAAAGGAGATATATTCTCAGGGGTTTATTTGTTAAGGTATCACTGTAATTAAAAGTTTAAAACGGAGAAAAAGAAAACAAAAAATTGTCATAGAAAGAGTATTTGACATAAAAAGCGTCACTAGAGAAAAGGTATTTTAACCAAACACAGTATATTAAAAAATAATAGACATTATTTTACCGTAATTAGAATAAGGATCTCGTTGAACTTCACAGTATTCCAATCCTGGTACTATATCAAAAATACTGAAAAGCTGCTCTTCAGTGAAAGGAACTCTTGATACAACTGACAAGCGTTTGGAAATAGCTTCTTGGCCTCTGTTGTCATTCTTGTCAAAACCTGAAAACTCAGATTGTTGTTCTCCAACAATATAAAAAGAAAAGTATATCTTTTAATTTCTATACATTCAAGAGTTCACTTAACATTTTAGGTTCAAGTAAGTAAGATGAGCTGTGACCAAGTCCATTGCATTTGACCAAGGCACTATATTTTGTAGCACACTCTTGGCCATTAGCACTATCAGAAGGGACCAATGGTGTGAAAACAGACAACTCTTCCCACTGTGCTTATGACACAGAAATATAAGCAGAAATGTGTAGTATAACTTCAGAGGAATACATTTAATATGCAAACCTGCAAAATACGGCAAGTATTTTGCCTAAAACAAAGATTATGTTAAATAATATGTATAGGACTTACTTTTATCACTCACTTCTCCCTTTTGTTAACTTCTATATTTGTCATTCCTTTCTTTTCTCTAGCCCTAATTTTAAAGCAGCAGTACCTTAGGGATAAAATCTCAGGACTCATACTGAGGGGATATCAGTATAGGTCTTTCATACTTTTTGGCCCTTACAGAGGCAGAAGTTTCCTCAAAAAACTGGCAGTGATGTAGTTTAATATTTAGATAATACATAACTGACCACAGAAAACTATAATTGGAAATTAGAATTCTATAAACAATGCTTATATATTGTATTATATATTATATACAAAATGCTTATATAATGTACAATTTCCAATTGGTTTTCTATGTTACACATAGCGTTAAATATGCAAGTGTTAAATATTAAGACCATGAGGAGTCATGACAAACTTACCAAAAAAACCCCACATTAACTTTTATTCACTAAGTGAGATTTACAGACTACTTATAAAAGAATATTTTATAAAATCCAAATCCGACTGTATATATTAGATACACTATTAAAAGAAAGGAGAGCTTACTCACCAAATGGAAACATATTTACTCTAGGTTCATGTCCCAATGTCTCCTGCCTCATGTTACTGTAATAGTCTTGTTCCGAGGATTCAGATGCTTTATTTTTAGGTTCAGCCAAGATTGCCCTAAAACCTGAAAAAGAGAATCTATGACTTTCAAAGTTCACAGCAAATTTAGCACACCTGCAAATATACTTTATTGCTAGTGCTTGACTTAGCTTTAGAACTATAATTGTACAAAACAAAATCTATGCAAAGGCCATCTGTACCACACCTACTTCTTTTTGGAAGATGGTAAAAAATAAATAAAAAGAGCAAGAATCTCAAGTTATGGTCAAGGCAGACACTGAAGATCAGTAGTTCTACCCTATCCTTTCCAGTCTCCTCCCTATTACAAATAACATCCTGGTTTGTTCCCCTGGCTCAATATCAAAATCCTGTAGGGCTCTTCACATTCAACCTGTCAGCAAGATTCTTCCTTTGAAATACACTTACAAGATGTCTTTTACTCTAGCTTCCCTGCCTTTGTTTCTAAGTCAGATTCCCTTCAATTAATTCCAACAACTCATTAGCTGGTCTCTTTGCCTCTGGATCAAAGGTTTTAAGTAGGGGTTTGAAGATGAAATTCAAATAAGTGGGAAGATTCCATGAACTCTCTGAAATTTTAAACAATACGCTTACGTATATGTGCACATGGGCATATTTCAAAGAGGGTTCAGAGCTTTCATCATATTATTCAGTGGCTCCAAAAAGGATAAAACCAAGTCACTCTGAATTCTTTCTCTGAAAATCCATCCCTGATACTGTGGTTAGAGCAACTGTCCTGAAACAGTTATTTTTCTCCTTTTAAAGCAGTCTACAACGGAATCCTGAGGTTGAACTCTTCATAACCTCCCATGTATGGTGTCAATGGTGTTAATTAACTTTGTCTCCTAATTTCTCAATAGGATTAATTAGGCCTTATTCAGACTTTTGCCTTCACAGTATTAAGCAAAGACATGTTTACCCCCAGCTCTGTGCCTTTGTTAACACTGCTCTCACCTTCTGTCCTGTACTCTATACCAGATGTCAATCTTACCTCTAGAGGTGTTCTCATGTTCTCAATGCACTTGTTTCTCACCACTGCTGGACTATACCACATATTTTTGAACATTTTCTCATTTGGCTAATTTCTATTGAGTCTATTATAAACGGCAGTTTTTTTGATAGAGATCTCAATAAATCTATACAGAGGGTTTATAACTGTACTAGGTACTAGGAATGAGAGAAACAAATAAAACACTCCCTGCTTTCAAAGAGCTTTTAAAAAAAGTCTTCTATAATTCTTTATTTTTTGCCTATTAGATCTTGGCTACCCAAAATAATTAAGTTCCTTAAAAGCTATAAATTTATTCCCTTTGTATCTTTTTACTTAACATATTGCTGAGTATACGACAGGTACTCAATTAATGCTGGCTGGTTGAGAAATACAGAAGGATCTGAGAGGAAATTTTGATATGTACCTCAGAGTTATTTAAGAATTCTACTGATCAGGATTAATTCTTTCTAGTACATATAGATCTTTATAATATCCTAAAACCTACTAATTTAACTAATCCTCATTTCTAAAGGTCACTATAACTAGGAGTGTGACAACAAAGGATATTTTCCTTGGCTGCTTTAAAATTCTTATTCTTCATTATATACAGCAGTAACAGCACAAAATCCAATTAATGTCAGTCTACCTCAAAATTAACCTAATATATATTTAGTTACCTATGTAGGCAAAATTTATACTAAGTCCCATCCTTAACCTTTATGTTTACTAGCATATACTTAATTCTATTTAAGGTGTAGTTTAAATATGAACAAATATACCAGAAAACTTGAGGTTTTTTTAAATAAAGAAAAAAAATTTTTTTAAAGCTGGAAAGGGTAAGTCAATTTTTAAAATTTTAAATTACTATAGGAATAATAACCAAAATGTGCCAACAGTATTTTCACTTGCTAAGTTAATGCAGTTGCTCATATTTCTCTTCAAGATAGTGTCTCAATCAAAACTTAATCACAATCCCAAAATAATTTTCATCCTAGGTATATACATATATTTAAATTCGCACTGCTAGGATTAAATTAGCAAGTGTGCTTATTAGTAAAACCACATGTTAAATTCAGTTATTTAGAATAATTAAAAGTTTTTAAAAAGTCTTTAACATGTTAAATGAACACATCCTTACTTCGATCACAGTTTTCTATTGCTTGGGCAGCCTGTGATGGTTTTAAGTATCGAACATAGCCCAAACCTTTACTTTCTCCAGTTACTTTATTCTTAATAATGCTGCAATACTCGATATCTCCATACACCTATAAGAGTTAAAAGAAATGATCATAGAGGAGTCAAAATCAATAATTGAACAGATTATTTCAGAACTTAAAGTTTATTTGTGCCCCTTATTTGCAAAATTAGAAATCAGAATTAGAATTTACAGCCATTTTTAATAATAGAATCAAAATGTCACAAACTAAAGAGGCATTAGAAAAAGAGCCATACTAACAATATAAGCGAATAATAACATAACCAAAATAATGATTTTCATTTTCATTTGCTGAACATTTGCTTTACATACATTACCTTATTGCTACAATAATCCCTCAGGGATATATGTATAATATGTATGTGTGTATAGATATACACATACCTAATATTTATGTATACACTAATATATATTATATATATTATACTATTTATTTCACAGACAAAGAAACTAGGTCTTTGAGAATCAAATAATTTGCCTATGTCATGGAGGGCGAGTAAGAATGTGTAAATGGTTTTGAAAGCTTCAAAGTCTTGGTCAGTGGTGATTATAAGCTGGAATTGAACTTTCTATATCCAAATTTTTGCTCAGTTCCTTTTTTTATTAAAAATATTTTATTTATTTATTTGACAGAGATCACAAATAGGCAGAAAGGCAGGCAGAGAGGGAGGGGGAAGCAGGCTCCCTGCCGGGGAGCAGGGCTCCATCCCAGGATCCTGGGATCATGACCTGAGCTGAAGGCAGAAGCTTTAACCCACTGAGCCACCCAGGTGCCCCTGCTCAGTGCCTTATTAACTGGTAGTGTTTAGTTATCCTCTCTGTACCTATCTCTTTACCTGCTAAATGGGGCTAAAAGTTGTACCTACTTCAAAGGGTAATTTTAAGAGTTAAATGAAGGGCACCAGGGTGGCTCAGTTGTTAAGTGTCTGCCTTCAGCTAAGAGTTAAAGGAACTAATAGACCTGAAGTGTCTGGGATACACTAAACATTAGCTACAGCTGTTTGCCTTCTCACAGGATGTAACTGTGTATTCCTTTAAAGAGGAGCTTCTCAAAGTATATCACTAAAACACTAGCGTGCTCAGAAAGTCAATTCTATGGAGATATATGGGATATATATTCTTAGTGTTTATTATTTATTTTTTAAAAGATTTTATTTATTTATTGTTTAGAGAGAGACTGCATGTGTGCGAGCAGGGGGAGGGGCAGAGAGAGGGAGAGAGAAAATCTACAGCAGACTCGGAGCTGAGTGAGGAGCCTGACACAGAGCCTGATGCCAGGGCTCCATCTCAAGAACTGGAGATCATGACTTGAGCCAAAGTCAAGAGTCAGATGCTTAACCAACTGAGCCACCCAGGCGCCCCCTTAGTGTTTATTATTTATTTCATAAAATTCTCATGTAACCAATTAACAACTTAATTATTATACCTTTGGATAAAAATGTCGTATTTGTTCACTCAGAAAAAGGTAAAAAGTTCTTACTATTGGAGGAAGTTTGGAATATATACGTTTGGTAGCTGTTAACTTTTTCAACTCTTGGGGTAGGGCAGAGAAAGTTTGGAAATTACTTTTTACTATTTGTTTCTTTTCTTCCTTGCTTGTTGCCTACCTGATTTAGTATTGGGAAACTTAGTAGAAAACGGATAAAAAATTAAAACTCAAAATAATTTAAGAATTGATTTTTAATAATTTTTGTAGAAGTATATCATGCATATAAAAGTCAATGGCTAAAAAGAAATTTAAAATTATCTTTAAATTTCACTGAATATAATCTTGCTATATGGTTCAGAGCTGTAGTTTTTTTCCCCCCCTTTTTTTTTGTTATTATTTTTTAAGATTTTATTTATTTATTTGACACAGAGAGAGAGATCACAAGCAGGCAGAGAGGCAGACAGAGAGAGAGGGGGAAGCAGGCTCCCTACCAAGCAGAGAACCCAATGCGGGGCTTGATCCCAGGACCCTGAGACCATGACCTGAGCCGAAGGCAGAGGCTTAACCCTCTGGGCCACCCAGGTACCCCTTTTTTCCCCTTTAAATAGTACTCCTTCAGGGACACCTGGATGGCTCAGATGGTTAAAAGTCTGCAGCTCAGGCCCTGGGATTGAGCCCCATGCTGCATTCCCAGCTCAGCGGGGATCTGTTTCTCCATCTCCCACTGCCTCTCCCCCTGCTTGTGTCCTTTCTCCCTCTCTCTCTCAAATGAATAAATAAAATCTTTAAAAATAAATAAAATAAATAAATAAAACTCCTCCTAAGGCTTAATTTTAGGACTAATATTCCATAAAGGATGAGCCTTTCTGTGAATAAATACATCAACATGCCATAGGCTTAGAATAAATACTAGATAATACGGTTCACACACTCAGGCTTACTTGACTTCCCTCAATGTGAGAGCAACAGAGTGGTGAGAGGGTACTTTGAAAGTGTAAAGACCAAGAGCAGCTTCCAGATTCAGACAGCCTGGGTTTAAATCTTTGTCCACCACCTATTGGATATGTGACCTAATTTAAAACTCCAGGCTTTATTTTCCTGAATCCGTGTTTTCCTTAAAGGGGGAGAAAACACCATCATTCATATTTTCCACTTATTTACTTATTTATTTAGTTTATTCTAGGTTTAATATTTTAAAACTAGATGGAAATAGAGGACTTAAAAACAGTTATATATTTATTTATTTAGTTTATTCTAGCTTTAATATTTTAAAACTAGATGGAAATAGATGACTTAAAAACAGTTATTTAATTCTCTAGCATCAATCTAACGACATAACACAAACAACACTTAAGATTTAGTAACCATACAACCAGTTTAGGATTCTAAGTTACCACAGATGCTAGTTGATTAGAAAACATAAGTACCTTAAATTTTTCCCGGAGATCTTCTTCTGTGTAGGACTTTGGTATCATAACGAATATTCTTGTGAGTTCTTCATCTTCAACATCGCGATGACTTCCAGATGACCTGGACTGAGCAATGAAAACCTAAGAAACAAAATCCCCAAAATAATGGTTAACTGTTTTCCTATTTCTTACGTACACTTACTTCATTATTATTATGAGATTCACGTTAGGATAAACACAATGTAATAGGATTTTGTCGAAAGTTTTTTTAAAGTAATCTTTACTGCAATGGGTTTTTTTTTTCTTTTTTTTGCAGTTTTTTTTTTTTTTTTTTATGAGATAATACCAATGTCTGCATTGTTTTTTCCAAATGTATTTTACTTTTGCACTTTGGTTTACCAAGAGCAAGTCAGTGCACTGAAAAAGAATGTGTACTCTGCAATAGCTGAGTATAGGGTCCAATAAATGCCAACTACAGTGATTAAAGTGTAAGTATCACATCTTTACTAATTTTGTCTAGGTGTTCCATCAGATACTAAGAGAGGAGTATAAAAACCTGATTGTGAATTTTTCTTTCTCCTCTTAGTTCTATACAATAATGCTTCTTGTATTTTGAAACTATATTATTGGCTTCATAAACATGTGGGATCATTATGTACTTCTGTCATTTTTATTCCCATGAAATTGCCCTATCTCTGTTAATACTTCTTGTGTTGAACACCATTTTGTATGACATTACACAAGCTTTTTCTATCCTTTCACTTTCAACCACTTTGTATCTTTATACTTTACATGTCTCTGTTAAACAGTACTTAGTTTGGTTTTTCTTTTTTTTTTTAACAAACCCTGATAATCTCTGCCTTTAATTGGCATGTTTAGTCTACTTATATTTAATGTAATCATTGATATAGTTGGGTTTAAGTCTACAATGTATTTATTTTTAATTGTCTTCTTTTTAATATGAACCTTTAAAAAAGTAGCATATTCATATTCTGGATAATCTCAGTGATCAAGTGATTTATGTGAGCAAGAAAATGCACTGGACTACCTAAGGCTCCATTTTCTACTATTAGCAATTTACTTTTACTGAAACATCATCTGTGACATTAGGTAACTCAGATTATTATTATTACTTGGATTATGATGTGAGATTATTACTTACTACTTTATAAAATTGTTACAGTTTTATATTATCCTAAAGGAATGTTAAAATCTCTAACTAGGATTGTGATTTATAGAGCTATAAGGATAAGAATTTTAATGACTAGTTTTGTTTTTGATTACTTGAAGACATGTAATAAAATTAACATAAATCACCACACAAAGCCCTTAAGGTTTCTTTTTTCTTCTTCTACTTTAAAGTGGGAGTGAAGGCTGTATACCATTGAAATGGAATTCCAAAGGCGGCAGCAACCCAGAGGACTGAGACTTATACAAGTCATGAGATTTCAAAAGTACTGAAACAGAAGATTGTATATTTGCTTAGAAAACAGCTGTCATAGAGGTGTAGGACCTTTTTTACAAGATACAGCTGGAGACATATTTCTAAATAAGAGTCTACTGTTACTCCCTCAATAAACTTATGCTATATGCCAAGCAGTGTATGAGGTATTAGTAATACAGTACTAAGCAATACAAAAATGACCCACTAGAAAGTCAGTCTTGAGGATATATCACTAGTGAATGATTAGTAGAAAAATGAAATAGGAAACCTTTATGAAAATAAGAAGAAACAAGGAAAAGAAAGAGTCTCAAGTAAGATTTGAGACCAGAGGTGTCATCAGATCACAAACTTCTAAATTTTAGAAGACTGGAGTGTTTCAAATTTCCAATAAGGCAGGTAGTGTCTGAGAAGAACACATATATAATTAACCACTTAATGGAGATTTCTCCCGAGACTTTATGTTCACAGTACAAGCTCTAAATAAGAGGCATTCTTGCAGAGCTGAAGATAATGTTGTTGGTCGCAGAATAATTCTTACTTAACCAGTCTTCTGGCTGTAGGCCTAGGGCTATAATTTTCTATGTGTCTTACAGATCCTTTGGAACTTTGCAAAAAGCAAACTACACGAGAGAAGTTGAAGCTGAATTAAATTAACTGGAAGTACAGAATAAAAACAAACACAA
The DNA here is from genome assembly GCF_964662115.1 of Mustela nivalis. Lineage (NCBI taxonomy): Eukaryota > Metazoa > Chordata > Mammalia > Carnivora > Mustelidae > Mustela > Mustela nivalis. The sequence continues at coordinate 41,848,439 of NC_139030.1, forward strand.
GTAAAAAACTACAATCCAGTGGAAGACAGACCCAAGCTGAACCCACTGAAAATGAACTTAGACTGCCTAGCTTGGTCCTGCACTGCAACAAACTTCTGGCTAAAACTGAGTGGACCAAAATGTGAAAAAACAACTTACACTTTAGTTATTTTGGAAAATAACTTCTCTGTGGCTAAAAGGGAGGGTGCATTTCAGTGCTGGGACTTTCACTTCTCTTGCAGGAATTTAATCAAGAAAAGGGAATTACATAGGTTTAAGATTTGGGGCATTTTTTGGGTTGTCCACAGACCTCTGTGGTTATACTCAAAGTAAAAAACCCTCTCTGGCTAATTTAATTAGAAGGAGATAAAATTATCAATCTAGGACAGGAGTCAGCAAACCATAGCCTCCGGTTTCTCTACAGCCCATGATCTAAAAATTGTTTTTACATTTAATTTATTTATTTTTAAAATATTTCATTTACTTATTTGACTAAGAGAGAGACAGCAAGAGAAGGAACACAAGCAGGGGGAGTGGGAGAAGGAGTAGCAGGTCTCCTGCTGAGCAGGGAGCCCAATGTGATGTGGGCTCAATTGATCCAGGACCCTGTGATCATGAACTGAGGTGAAGGCAGAGGCCCAACGACTAAGCCACCCAGACGTCCCTGTTTTTACATTTTTAAAGGGCTGTTAAAAACAACAAATAGGTTGGGGCACCTGAATGGCTCAGTGGATTAAAGCCTCAGCGGGGAGCCTGCTTCCCCCTCTCTCTGCCTACTTGTGATCTCTGTCAAATAAATAAATAAAATCTTTAGGAAAAACAACAACAACAACAAATAGGTCACAGAGACTGTATGTGGCTCACAACGCCTAAAATATTTACTATCTGTCCTCTTACGTAAAAAGTTTGTCAACCCCTGATCTACCATATGCTGTGGACTTAAAATAAATTTTATTAATGACCTGTTCTATTCCATTTCAGAGAGTTGGGGAAGTGGAAATAAAGGGAATGTCTATGGTCTACTGTAATGCTGATATACTCCTAGGCTGCTTCTCTTTTTGTGGATGGAGGGATAGGCAAGACCTCCGGAGACTGATGTATCTCTCAGTCTTTCACTTGTGTAAATCAATATGAATAATATTCTTACCAGTTTTCTGTAGTAAATGGGAGGAAGAAAAGAAAAAAAAACGTCAAGGAAGAAGGGAATTTTGCAGAAGTCTCCAACAGAATTACAGGACAGGTGAGGATACTGTTGAAGTAACTGGCAGAGCCTCAGGATCGGGTCCGGAACTGGGTTCACAGCTAGTAAGGAATGCCACTGTGGCTACTACTGACCATAAGGATATACCGAGGGCCTATCTTTTGCCAAGCACTGCGCTAAAAGCATAGATTAAGTCAAGTAACTCTCAAAAATCACCCTTCCTGCCACTTGCCAGTCATCTTAATTTTACACAAGTTTAAGTGCTGAAACAATATAAATGCCTCCAGGGTGAACTAAGAGTAGACAAAGAAGCATTTAGTAACAATACAACCATACTGCCATCACGATGACTTGGCCCTGCTTAAGGCAGGTTACTTTGGTTGCTTTCAAAGAAAAGTAGCAATAACAAAACGGAAGGTATTACTACTTTCACAAAGAGGGCTTAGTTAAGATCTTAAAAAACACAAAAGCGTGACAAACAGGCAACAGCAGCAGTTAGAGTCACCTTCAAACACTATTTACATGTACCCTTTCGTCTGGTACTGGGCAAACGCCCAACACCAGAGAGGCCACAGTTTAACACACTTTTATCAAGTGGTTAAGCTCAGTAGTATCCTGAAGAAAAGCAAAAAAAAAAAAAAAAAAAAAAAAAAAAAAAAAAAAAAAAACCAAAACGAAAACAAAAACGCCCGTGTTTATGGAAACGGGGTTCTAAGACTGGAGCTTCTGGAGTGGGCGGTGGAGTCCAGGGCTCGGGAGTAGTGACAGCACAGAGGGGGCAGGTCCAGTCATTGCAGCTCTGCTGCCCAAGTCCGGTCGCTCTGCCTGCACCGCCCAAACCCCGCACCCCTGTCGCGAACGCCATCCTCCCGCCCCCGGAAGACCAGGTGCTGCCCAGGCCGCCCCAGGGAGCGGATGTATTACTTCGACCCCACGCTGACACAGCCTCAGGCGCGGGAGGCCCCACCCCACCCACTCGCGCGAGGACCCCAACTCGGGCACCAGCACCTTGATGGGCTTGGTGTCGTTGGGGCTGAGGCACTGGCCGTGCATTTCCTCCATGGCCCTGCAGGCCTGCGAGCTGCGGGCAAACTTGACGAAGGCGATGCCCTTGGACTCCTTAGTGTGCTTGTCCCGCACCACCCAGATGTCCTGGATCTCGCCGAAGGGCGAGAAGCGCTCCCTCAGCACCGATTCCGGCGTGTACTTGCTGATCACCAGGAAGATGCGGCTGTTGGGCGGCTCGTCCAGGCTGTCCACGCCCGGGCGGAAGCCTCCGCCGCTCGCACAGCTGCCTGCTTCGTCCATGGCGCTCCGCCCCGGGGCGGGAGCCAGATCCGGGTCCCCTTAAGGTCTCCTCGCTGCCACCGGGCCCGCCACCGCCGCTCCCGCACAGCCAGCCGTTGCGGGTCCGGCGCTCCGCTTCCGGAAGACGCAAGAGTCGGGCGCCGGACCAGCGTCTGGTACCCGCTTCCGGGGAGCGGCCTGCAGCGCCCCCTAGCGATGCGGGGTGGTGGGGAGGCCGACCTGGTCCGGGAGCCCAATCTCGCAGAAAGGAGGCTCACATGTCAGGAGTGCCATCCGCATTGCCTGTGGCCAGAACAGCCCTTTCGGGTGCACAGGCTTTCCCAGCGCTGGATTTATTCCCACCCATAGAGCCCAAGCATTCTCCCCCCAAAACTTGCCATCTTCGTTATGAGCTGAGTAGAAGACCACTATAGGATAGTAAAAAACCCTATAGTCTTATTTGAGATCATCCAATTCAAGCCTCATTTGTTGAGAAAATTGAGATGAGGAAATCGAGGCCTTTGGACTAGCCAAAGACAGTAGGGATACAATTAACAGAGCCAAAACCAGAACCAGGTCCGTCTGCTGATGTGCTCAACTCCCACAAGCACCCCTGGGGATTTGAGGGCTGAAAGGGTGGACTGCTCAGCTATAGGGACTAGGAGAAATCTCAAGGAGAAGCAAAGTGAGAATGCTTACTGATTTCTAAGGCTTCTTGTTAAAGGGACTTGAAGACAGGTCAGTGGGAAACCTAGCAAAAATCCAGAAACAAGATCTGGATTTTGTAGTGGAGTTGGAATAAAATGAAAAGAATGAAACTGAATGTGGTCTAGGAGCAGAACTCATTGAATGCTCAAGTCCAGGTTGCAAAAATTAGGGTTGCTTTGAGCTTAAACATATAAGTATTATTTATTGTGTGCCAATTGTGTGCCAGCTCTGTCTAAGGAGCTACATACACCATAAGGAAAAGGAAAAACATGTTCCCTGTCCTCATAGAGCTTTCTTCTATTGTGGAAAAATTACATGTAAATATATAGTGCAAAATAATGTCAGATTGTGTTAAATGGTTTTGCCACTGAACTGTGTGGTTTAGATAACTTACTTCATATTTCCAACTTCAGTTTCCTCAGCTGCAAGGAGAAATAATATTGCCTACTAAATGGGGTAGTTATTAAGCTCAGTTAATTCATCCATTTATTTAAGGACTGAATGTTTCTGACTGTCTACTGTGTGTTGGGCACTGTGCTTTACTCAAGTGATATGGCATTAAAATGATCCTTCTCTTTCTCTTATGAAATTAATAGATTGGGCTTATATATTTAGGATTTTATGAAATAATATATATGGAACTCATAGCTTAAGGATCAGATGAGCTAATATGTCTACAATGCCATCTTCGTTATGAGCTGAGTAGAAGACCACTATAGGATAAAGTTAAAAACCCTATAGACTTATTTGAGATCATCCAATTTGAGCCTCATTTGTTGAGAAAATTGAGATGAGGAAATCGAGGCAATGGAGGAAATGGAGATGAATTTTCTTGTTCCTTTTGATCAGGGTAATCCACTCTCACACTTTTTATATTGTATACTTGTATGGTCAGGGACTGTGGGTTCTTACTCTGGCTTTAGCACAAAAGATTGTGATAATTTTTTCCTCACATTACATCCTGTATCTGTAAAGTAAGGACTCTGTTTACCCTGGATCTTAGCAAGTTAGAGAGTATCGTTTTAATTTTTCACTTTTCTTTATGTTACTCAAACCAATCAAAGTGAATAAAAACAATGTGGCAGTGTTAATAATTTTATTGCTGTGAGAATCTGAAGCTTCTAGCAACACTATTTGCACACCAGTGCCATCTAGTGGAAAATGTATAATTTTCTTTCACTGTAGAGACTGGGCAAATTTTAATCTTTGTCAAACAAAATTACTGATTGATATCCTGAAAATTTGAGGCTGATGTTTAAAGCAGTTAATTTCTTTTCTTAAAGAAGAGAGAAAAGATTGCATGAAAGAAAACCAGGACAAAACCAGAAATATTGGGAAATGCTGGGAAAGCAAAATTTCTTTATAACTCAGTCATGTGAAATACCACATATGCAAGGAAAATAAGAAATTTGCTTTCTCTAATGACTTTATGATTTCTCTGTCTAGTTATTTTAAACAGCTTCCTTGAGACACAATTCATATTTGATACAATTCATCTATTTATGTTTAGTTAAATGACTTTTAATATGTTCACAGCATTGTGCAACTATCACCACAATCAGTTGTAGAACACTTTTAATCACTCAATAATGACAGTTTTGCCATGTATCAAATCATATGAAATCATATTTGAACACGAATTACATGTAGCTAAAACAGCTGAAAATTCTGAGGTTTGAAACAATGATTATTAATCGGTGTTATATTAGAGAAAAGATGTGCTGTGCATTTGCAGATTAAATTTTTTCAAGGCTTTACAACATGTAGTCTATAATGCACAATTGTTTAAATGATAAGCACTTTTGTTGATTTCACATAAAATCCAGTTTTCCCTTGATGCTTTTCTTCCAAAATTCTTATAAATTTCTTTTTTTAAAGGAGAGATGATATTGTAACTTATTTTTGAAATGCAAAGAGAAAATAATAAATTTTTGTCATTGTTTTCCAAAATTTCTTTAACTATGATATAATTACAATGACATTTACTGGCTATCAATATTAGTCTTCATACATTATATTTCAGTAAAAATGTTTTGCCTTATTTGAAATTTTTAAATAGGCTTTAACACTGATATTTGCCAGTAATCAATTAGTAATTTTCAGATTGTTCTGTATGAATAAGGTCCAGAATGTCCATTTTTCCCAGCTGTAAGGCTACGAGCTGCTGTGAATGTATTCAATGCACCTACACTGGCATGTGTAGGCACTAGAGAAATGGTAGTCTCCTTCCTTTTCTTGAGTTTACATGTTTTTGTTTGAGTTTGAGAATAATATTTAACATCTGATTCTTGCTCCCCCGCAAAACCTGGTCCTTTTCATTCAACTTTATTTTTTAAGATTTTATTTATTTATTTGAGAGAGAGAGAGAGCACAAGCAGGAGGAGTAGCAGAGGGAGAGGGACAAACAGGCTCCCCGCTGAACAGGGATCCCAACTTGGAGCTCTGTTCCAAGACTTTGGGATCATGGCCTGAGCCAAAGGCAGCTGTTAACCAACTGAGCCACCCAGGCACCCCCCCCCTTTCATTCAACTTGATGACATATGTCTTTTATTTTTATTTTTTTAAGATTTTATTTATTTATTTATTTGACAGAGAGAGATCACAGGTAGGCAGAGAGGCAGGTAGAGAGAGAGGAGGAAACAGGCTACCTGCTGAGCAGAGAGCACAGGACGTGGGGCTCTATCCCAGGACCCTGGGATCATGACCTGAGCTGAAGGCAGAGGCTTTAACCCACTGAGCCACCCAGGCGTCCCGACGTATGTCTTTTAAATATGTTAATCATAGAACAGATTCATAGGTATCTCTTAGAATAGCTTCATTAAATCATCTCGTAATTGTGGCTATTTAAATTAAAATAAAAATTAATTAAAATTAACTATAAAATAATAAAAATAATAAAAACAAAAATTTCTCAGTTGTATTAGCTACACTTCAAGTACTCAAAGTTACTTTTGTCTAGTAGACAGTGCCCACGCAGAACAATTCAATCATTTCAATCATAAAAGTATATGGGACAGACCTCTGGAGAACTTAATTGTGGTAAACTTCCCACTTACCTAACACACAAAATTGTCACTATTACAAGTACTTTGTTGAGCAATTAAATTTTTTTTAATATTCCTATTTCTCTGTCTCCTTACCACATATGTCTCACTGAAGTAATTATGTAACCTCAGCTAAACAAATTTCTTTTCTCATGGTTTCCTAAATACAAATATAAGTTTGACCTGTCTTTAAAACTCTCATCTTCTTGTAGCTTTTTCAGTCCTTCCCTCCACATCTCCCTTCTTACTCCTAAGGTTCTAATTCTTTTTGTTTCTAGTCATACTTCATTGGGCTTTTTTTTTTTTGGCAATTAGCAAGCAGCTTGCAACCTTGCTGTCAGTTCTTATATTATTGTATTTTTTTCTAATGTAGCTCATTTATAATCATTTAACTTTTTAAAAAAAATTATGTATTTATTTGACAGAGAGAGACACAATGAGAGAAGAAACAAGCAGGGGGAGTATGAAAGGGAGAAGCAGACTTCCCACTGAGCAGGGAGCCGATGCAGAGCTCCATCCCAGGACCGTGGGATCATGACCTGAGCCACCCAGGCACCCCATAATGATTTAACCTTTTTTTTTTTTTTTTTAAAAGATTTTACTTATTTATTTGACAGAGAGAGATCACAAATAGGCAGAGAGGCAGGCAGAGAGACGGGGGAAGCAGGCTCCCTGCTGAGCAGAGAGCCTGACTGGGGGCTGAATCTCAGGACCCTGGGATCATGGACCTGAGCTGAATGCAGAGGCCTAACCCACTGAGCCACCCAGGTGCCCCAATGTATTTAAATCTTGTCCCAACTGAATTGTAACTCAGAAAATTGGAGCTGCAGTTCAGTGTTTGTCCAAGTTGCTTGGCACAGTGCCTTACCCATCCTATTTATTTTATTATTTTGTTGACATGACATGATTCCTAAAATCACATGCTAATGGACCATTCATAAAACGTTGAGTTCCTGCTTCAAGCAAGAAATGGGACACGCGGTCAATATGCATAGATAATTTAGCTCTTTGGTTAGGCAAAAGCTAAACAAATAAAAGATGCTCCTGGGACTGCTGTGTTCAAAGTCACTTAGTCACGTTTCCATTCAGCCTGCAACTGCCCAGCAAGTCCGTCTTCAAACTCCTGCGAGAATTGCCAACTTGCGGGATCTGGGAGCCAATCAGCGGTGCGGATGGAGCCTGGCCTGCTATTGGCTGGCGTCCACCGGAAGCACATGCTGGGCTGGGCTTCCAGTGCAGGTGTTTGAGGCGTTGCTCTGGGATCGCCAACACCAAACTTGCAGCTCAGTCTCTGGCCTGGCAGAGGCCCGAGTGACTTCTTAAGGGTTCTCTGGGGAGGTGGTGGGCGGAGCCGCTGACCCTCTGGTAGGTATGGGATTGGCTGGGAAGTAGTGATCTAAGCATTGATTATGGGCCAGAACTGTTTGGGCTGGGCTTTACTCAGAAAGGAGAATCTAACAGGCTCCTTTTAGCCCTAGCCTATTGGGGGTCTACGGTCCCTAAGTGCGGCATAAAACAATTTCTGGTGAGGGGCCTGCCTGCGGCTTTTATGATTTCTGTGTGGAACTGATTTCGGGGCAGAGCCTTCTGCCCACGGTGGGCAGAAATCAGCCTCCAAGTGGGAGTGGTGGACTGCGAGACTGGCAGTTTGGAAAGCTGGATTCTTACTCCAGTTTAGGGATTCAGGCACAGCAGATTCGAAGAGGGAAAGGCCGTGGACATCTGTGTTTGGGTGGTGGGGAGATGGAGGGGGTTCATAGACATTTACCCACAGTCACATCGTTCTGATGCATTCCACTTCCCGTACTTCTTCCGCTGCAACAGCAGAATCCCACTTTATCTTTTAGTCTGTGTAGTATTCATCCTCCAGTTACTCCAGTGAGTTCTTCCTCCCATTTTTATTGCTTCCAGTTATGTGGGTTTTGTAAATCTTGAAAGCTTTATTGGTGCCTTGATTGTTCTTACCACATCCCTCTTTTTTACGGGCAAAATTGGAGGTGGCAGTGGTACATACCAACACTGAAGAGCATTTTACTTACTTCTCTTTAAGCATGTGCAGTGTGTCAAACATTCTGTTCAACCCAAGGTTACTTAAGTTTGTTCCTAAAAGGGAATTGTTAAAATTAAGAGATTGAAAATTGTTCTTCCTCTTACTTTTCACCATCTCTCTCCACTTCTCATCAGCTTGTGACTTTAAGCCGCTTAACTTGTGTGCCTCATTTCCCTCAGCTGTAAAGACAGAGATATTAACGGTATCTATCTCACATGGCTGGTCTGAGGAATAAATGCATTACTAATATATAAAGTGCTTAACTATGTCTGGCCCACAGAAGCATGCGTAAGTGTTCGCTACTCTTATCCTGTTTATCATTAGAATTACTCCATTCTTGGAAGAGTGATCATTCTCATACCAGGTGTCATATCTTTGCCTAGTTCAGTGAGAAATAGGCAAAAATCTTTTTTTTTTTTTAAAGATTTATTTATTTGACAGACAGAGATCACAAGTAGGCAGAGAGAAAGGCAGAGAGAGAGAAGAGGAGGAAGCAGGCTCCCTACGGAGCAGAGAGCCCAATGTGGGGCTCAATCCCAGGACCCTGGGATCATGACCTGAGCTGAAGGCAGAGGCTTTAACCCACTGAGCCACCCAGGTGCCCCGGCAAAAATCTTTTTTAAGAAAATTTTTATTTATTGGGATAAAACTAGCATGTAACATTATACAAATTTTAGGTGTACAACATTACATTTCTTCTTTTTTCATGAAACAATACCTTTATTATGTACTATTCTCATCTTTTTTTTCTTCTATTATTTTTTTTTTTCTAGAGGTACAGGCCTGTGATTCATCAGTCTTACATACTACCCAGTGCTCATTGCATCACATGCCCTCCCTAATGTTCATCACCCAGTTACCCCATCCCTCTAATGCCCTCCTCCAGCAACCCTCATTTGTTTCCTATGATTAAGAGTCCCTTATGGTTTGTAACCCTCTCTGGTTTCATCTTATTTTTTTCCTCTCTTCCCCTATGATCCTCTGTTTTGTTTCTTAAATTCCACATATCAGTGAGATCATATGATAATTGTCTTCCTCTGACTTATTTCGCTCAGCATAATAGTCTCTGGTTCCATCCATGTCATTGCAAATGGCAATATTTTATTTTTTGATGGCTGAGTAGCATTCCATTATATATCTCTATATATCTCACATTTTCTTTATCCATTTATCTATTGATGGACATCTGGACTTTTCTCATAGTTTGGCTATTGTGGACATTGCTGCTATAAACATTGGGGTGCATGTGCCCCTTCAGATCATTTGTATCTTTGGGGTAAATACTCTGTAGTGTACTTTCTGGGTTGTAGGGTAGCTCTATTTTTAACTTTATTAGGAATCTCCATACTGTTTTCCAGAGTGGCTGTGCCAGCTTGCATTCCCACCAGCAGTGTAAGATGGTTCCCCTTTGTCTATAACCTCACCAACATTTGTTGCTTCCTGACTTATTAATTTTACCCATTCTGACTGGTGTGAGGTGGTATATCATTGTGGTTTTGATTTATATTTCCCTGATGCCAAGTGATGTTGAACATTTTTCCATATGTCTGTTCATATGTCTTCTTTGGAGAAAGGTCTCTTCATGTCTTCTGACCATTTCTTGATTGGATTATTTGTTCTTTGGGTGTTGAGTTTGATAAGTTCTTTATAGATTTGGGATACTAGCCCTTTATCTGATATGTTATTTGCAAATATCTTCTCCCATTCTGTAGGTTGTCTTTTGGTTTTGTTGACTTTGCAAAAGCTTTTTATCTTGTTGAAGTCCCAATAGTTCCTTTTGCCTTTGTTTCACTTCCCTTTGGAGACATGTCTAGCTAGAAGTTGTTGTGGCTAAGGTTGAAGAGGTTTATATTTCTTCTTAATAACGAAATATTATTAGAGTGCCATATGATTATAGGATAAAATTGACTCGCTTGCTATCCTTCCTAGTCTTCCTGCCCCCCTCCCTTGCTATCACTGCTGAATTTACTGGTTTTAGTGCACTTTGCAGATGGTCATATGTACTTAATAACTGTAATTAAAGATGGCAGCAGTCAGTGTCTTCACATGGTAAATATTGGTAGTTTGAACAATGACAATGGACATTTTCTAATTGTCCAGAAATTGTCTAATTTCTAAGAGAATTGTATGTGAAATTTATTTGAGGAAAGAGGATTTTTTTTCTTTTAAACAAATGTCTGGTTTCTTGAATTATCTGTAACATTTAATAGGTATAAGAATTAATCTGATTTTTTTGCTTTATATAAAAATTGGAAATGATTCTTTAGCAGTACTTAGATGACATTTTCTATTTGTATAGTATGGAATTTATGATTATTGTGAATGCATTTTGCTAAAGTCCAAAAATTTGTATTTGTGACTAAAGTTTCTTAATGGCCCCTGTTCAAAGGTTCAGTGAATTCTGTATCTATACGTGAACTGACAGAATTCATTTAAGTAGAAATTGAATGCAGTGTTTTGAGTGAAGTTTGGAATTTAAAAGTAAGCGTCTTCTGGATAAATGAGTTTTTTTACTCTGCTTTTTATCAGACCTGAAACATTGATTAATAGCTTAGTTGTTAGTCTGCCCAGAGAAAATTTCTGTCTTCCCTTTAAGTGGATTATTGACACTATTTTGGGTTTTCACATAAATTCAAAGAAATTAGGGAGATACCAGAGCCCCTTAGTAGCTCAGTCAGTTAGGTGTGTCTGCCTTCAGCTCAGGTCATGATCCCATGGGCCTGGGATTGAGCCCTGCTTTGGGCTCCCTGCTCAGTGGGGAGTCTGCTTCTCCCTTTCTCTATCCCTTTTCCCATGGCTCATACTTGGGTGCTCGATCTCTCAATTAAAAAAATAAATAAAATCTTTTAAAAAAGAGAAGAAATTAGAGAGATACTAATATTGCAGGTTACTGTATAGGAAGTACTGACCTGAGTAATAGTAACTCAGTACTGACCTGAGTAATAGCTAACTTCAGTTAAGACACATTGTATTTTTCAATATTACCAGAATAAACCAAACATTTTTTTATTTCTCAGTAGAGTTATAAAGGCAAAAATGTGCTTCAAACTGTACTGTCAGGGAATTAGGTTATTTTCATGATTTCCCTAATAGTAATACAATCTCATATTGAAATCCATCCCAACACCTACTGTCCATGATCTAATTTTTCAAATAAAAAGAGCAGGGGATGCCTGGGCAGCTCAGTCAGTTAAGTGTCTGCCTTCTTTTGGCTCGGGTCATGATCCAGGGGTGCTGGGATTGAGTCCCGCATTGCACTCCTTGCTTGGTAGGGAGCTTGCTTCTCCTTCTGCCTCTGCCTGTCACTCCCCCTGCTCTTGCACACGGTCTGTTTGTCTCTCTCTCTTACAAATAAAGAAATAAAATCTTAAAAAAAAAAAAAGAGCAGGTAAACAAAACTTAAGTACTATATTTGTTGGCATTTCAAACTACATTTTTTTTTTAAGATTTTATTTATTTATTTGAGAGAGAGACAGTGAGAGAGAGCGTGAGAGGTGAGAAGGTCAGAGGGAGAAGCAGACTCCCCATGGAGTCCCGGGACTCCGGGACCGTGACCTGAGCCGAAGGCAGTTGCCTAACCAACTGAGCCACCCAGGCGCCCTCAAACTACATTTTTAAAAAACGTTGAAATTATTTTAGTTTTTACATAATTTTAGACGAAGGAGACACTTAGTTATGCAACAAAATTTTTGGTATATTAACTAAAATATCTTTGTACAAATTTTATTTTATATATCACTGTATCATAAAATCTTCCCTGCTTAGCACTGTATTTTCCACTACATTAGTGTTAAACACGTATTACTGCTGACTGAACTCAATAATGGTATTCAATTGCTTTGAGATACTGCTTAATCTAATCTGCTAGATGTGTTTATAGATGAGAGCATAAAGTAAATGAGAAATTACGTGTTACATATAACCTGCTGTGGCCTCATTCTTTTTTTTGATATTTAATTTTATAGGCTATTATTGCAGGCATATGAGAACTTACAAAAACATCAAATTTAAGTGCCTTTTGCATTTTGTTCTATTCTTATTATTAAACAAGGGGATACCAAATTAGACTTCGAAACCTTGCATTGTTTTTTGCACATGTGCTTTCTGTAAGTGGGAAGAAAAAAGTGGAATATAATTGACCTCGATGAATTACTATAGTTGTTTGAAGGCTGAAGTAAAATTAGGCTTATACCATAAGTTTCTGAAGTATCTATAAATCAAAATTTAAATTAAATCTGATAAATGAGATGATTAAGTCTTTATAAAATTGGATGCTATAATCTGCTTGTGTTTTTGAGCACTCAGGCTTTAAAAGGATGCATACTTTAACTACGTTTTTGTTTAATATCATTAGTATTCATTTCAAAGTGTTGGCATTTTTTTTTCCAGCTTTGCAAATCTGAGATTTTTTTTTTTGGACTGTGGTTTAATGTTTTGTTACAGAACAAAATGGGAGATGCTGAAGCAGGCAAGAAGATCTTTATTCAAAAATGTGCTCAGTGCCACACAGTGGAAAAAGGTGGAAAACACAAGGTTGGTCCAAATCTCTGGGGTCTTTTTGGACGAAAAACAGGACAAGCACCAGGATTTTCTTATTCAGATGCTAACAAAAACAAAGGTAAAACCAGGGCAGTTGTGGGAGAGAACCGGAAACTTTGTAGCAAAGAAAGAAAAGCACCTGATTTGATATTACAGTAATTTCCTAGTTTATAGCATAAAAAATGAAATCTTTATGTTGATATTACTGAAATATTGATTTATATTATAAGATCTATATTTAGATAACTGGTCTTTTTTTGATCAGAGGAATTAGCAATTCTCTGTGGTGTAAGTTTTTATTTATATGAGGAATTTCTATTTTATGCAGCACATTTCTGTAGAAAAAGCATGAGCTAAATTAAGAAGATCAAATAACATTTTAATGGCATAATGGTAGTTTTCTATTTGTAATAGTGATTCTTAGCAGAGTGGAGGGATATTATATAGTTTGAAAAATTATATTCAATGACTTTTTTGATGGAGGAAAGTAGGTAGTTAAAATGAGAAGGCATTTTGGGTGTGAAATTGAAAATGGCTGGGAAAAACTATAATATCTTTGCAGAGAATTTTATTATTCCTGGATATACACATCCATCCATCCATCCATACTTGCATAGCATCTACTTCAAAAAATAGGGTGCAACTCCAAATAGATTGCAACTCTATTTTGAACTGTTCTTGGAGACCTAGCATTTCTAACTGGCCCAAATTTTGGATCATTCCAATCCTACTATTTGGAAAAGTTTTTATTTTATTTTATTTTTGTTCCTTTTTATTCTTTTTATTGAAGTGAAATTCACACATTAGCCATTTTGAAGTGTACAAAGAAGTACATTTTGTGTAGTTACAGTATAAATCAACACCTGTCTGTAGTTTAAAAATTTGCTGTGAAGTGTGTAAACCTGGTGATTCACAGACCTGTACCCCTGGGGATAAAAATATATGTTTATAAAAAATAAAAAATTAATAAAATATTAAAAAAAAATTTTTTTTCGTTGCTTGAAAAGAACCCCTGTGCACATCTAATAAACATTTCCCATTTCCTTCTACCCTTAACCTCTTGCAAACTCTGATCTGCTTCTTTTCTTTATGGATTTGCCTATTCTGCATATTTCATAAAAAGGAATCATAAAATATGACCTTTTGTGTTTGGCTTCTTTCAATTAGCATGTTTTCAAGGTTCATTGAAGTTGTATCTTCTATCAGTACTTCATTCCTTTTTATGGCTAATCATATTCAATTGAATGTATATATCACAATTTGTTTACACATTTATCAATTGGTAAACATTTGGATTATTTCCACCTTTCATCTATTGTGAATAACGTTGCTATGAATATTTGTGAATAAGCATTTGCTTGAGTCCTTGTTTTCAGTTCTTTTCGATATATATAGATATGTATATCTATATATATGTTGGGGGTCATTTGTTAAATCTATGTTTAACTTCTTGAGGAAAGCCAGTTGTTTTCCACAGTAGCTATACCATTTTACATTATCATCAGTGATGCAAGATTCCTATTTCTCTGTATCCTCTCCCATGGTTTGTTATTTTCTTTTTCTTTTTAAAATTGCCATCTTAGTAAGTGTGAAGTGGCATCTCATGATTTTTTTTTGTATTTCATTAATGAACGATGCTGTTAAACATATTTTAGTATGCTTTGTTAAAAAGAAAACTGCAGGGCCAAAATAGTGTCACCTGTACTAGGCCCACAACATTAAACCAGGGCTTGATACCTAACTTAAATGTAGTTTCAGTTCTTCCCAGGAATGTAATCTTAACTGATTAGTCTGGAATTTCCTGGTTGGTGCTGGAATCCACCTAGTAAGATCTTTTTGTCCCCCAAAAGGAGGTGAATTTGTCTGAAATAAATCTTTCTTGTTGTTTATGACTTCCTTGTTCTATCTTTAAAAACCTTTCTCTTTCTGTAGCCGTTGGAATTCTTTTCTATATGCTGCCTGATTCATGAATCATTGAATAAAGTCAATTTGGTCCTTAAATTCACTCAGTTGAAATTTTTTTGTTCAACAAATTGTTGGCCATTTGTAGATTTGGAAAAATGTGTATTTGTATCCTCTGCCTATTTTTTTATTTGACTTGTTTGTCTTTTTTATTGTTGAGTTTAAGAGTTCTTTATGTATTCTGGATGTTAATCTCTCATCAAATATGTGATTTTCAAATATTTTCTCTTCTTTTGTAGTTTGTCTTCATTTGTTTGATAATGTCCTTTGATTCACAGTTTTTAATTTGTATAAAGTCAATTTATCTATATTTTTATTGATTTTTGGAGAGAGGCATCAAATCTAAGAATCCATTACCAAATCTGAGATCATAAAGATTTGCCCTTATGTTTTCTTCAAATAGTTTTATAGTTTTGGTTTTTAGATTTAGGTTTTTGATGCATTTGTACTTAATTTTCTATAGAGAGTGAGGGAATAGACCTACTTCATTCTTTTGCATGTGGTTATCCATCACTTCTCAGACTTTTGGTTAAGATCAAGTGCATGCGGTTATCCAATTACCACACCCCATTTCTTGAAAAGACATTCTTTCCTAGTTGAATGGTCTTGATACCCTTGTTGAAATTCAATTGGCCATATATGTTAGGGTTTGCTTCTGGACATTCAATTCTATTCTATTTGTCTATATATCTAGCCTTATAACAACAACACAGTTTTTATTACTGTAGTTTTGTGGTAAGTTTTAAAATTAGAAAGTGTGAGCCCTCTAGCTATGTTTTTTCTTTTTCAGTATTGTTTTGGCTATTCAGGGCCCTTTGCAGTTCTATGAATTCGAGGCTAACCTTTCCCATTTCTGCAAAAGAGCCTTTGGAATTTTGATAGAGATTGCATTGAATCTGTGGATTTTTTTAAGGAGTATTGCCATTTTAGCAACGTTAACGTTCTAATCTATGAATATGGGATGCTTGTCCATTTATTTAAGTCTCCTTTCATTTCTTTCAGAAATGTTTTATAATTTTCAATGTACAAGTCTTTTACTTCCTTGGTTAAATTTTGCCAAAGTATTTTCTTCTTTTAAATTTCTTTTATAAATAGAACTGTTTTTTAAATTTCTTTTTCAAATAGTTCATTGCTTCTATACAGTACACAACAGATTTTTGTATGTTGATCTTATTCCCTGAAGCTTTGCTGAATTAATTTATTAGTTATGGTAGATTTTTTGTGGATCCTTCAGGATTTTCTATATGTAGAATCATATAATCTGTGATAGAGGTAGTTTATGTCTTTCTTCCCAGTTTGGATGGCTTTTATTACTTTTGATTTTCCCAATTGCTCTGGCTAAGACTTCTAGTGGAATTCTGAGTAGAACTGGTGAAAATGAGCCTCTCTGTCTTGCTTCTGATCTTAGGGGAAAGTTTTCAGCTTTTCACCTGGGGTATGGTATTAGCTGGGGGTTTCCAAAAAATCCCTGTTTCCTTGTTAAGCAACTTATCTTTTATTCTTAGTTTATTGAGTGTTTATATCACAAAAGGGTATTGGAATTTGTCAAATTTTTTCCTGCATCTTTTGAAATAATCATGTATTCTTTTTCCTATTGCTCTATTAATGTATTATGTTGATTGTTTTTCTTATGTTGAACCATCCTTGCATTCCTAGGCTAAATCCCATTTGGTCAGAGTATGTAATTCTTTAATGTGAATTGGATTTAGTTTGCTAGTATTTTGTTGAGGAATTTTGCATTTATAGTGATAAGAGATATTGGTTTGTAATTTCTTGTGGTGTCTTTGTCCAGTGTTAGTGTTTGGAGAAGTTTAAAATATAGATTATTGCTGCTGTAAGTTCTCTTCATACATGATTTGAATTTGGTATTTTAAAATTTCTTAATGGGTTTTATAGTGCTGTGTAGTATTTATTTAATTGAGCTTTGTGGACTATATTGGAGGAGAAGGGTTTAATGAAGGGAGTTGACATTTTGCGCATAATTATTATTATTATTATTATTATTTTGGTGGAAATGTAATAGCTTGTATTTTGTCAGAGGAGGGATTTTACTTATTTTTTTTTTATCAACGCTATTATTTTTATTTGTTTTTATTTTTATTTATTTATTATTTTATTTATTTATTTATTTTTGGTCCCATATATTTTTTTTTTAATTTTTTATTTTTTATAAACATATATTTTTATCCCCAGGGGTACAGGTCTGTGAATCACCAGGTTTACACACTTCACAGCACTCACCAAAGCACATACCCTCCCCAATGTCCATAATCCCACCCCCTTCTCCCAAACCCCCTCCCCCCAGCAATCCTCAGTTTGTTTTGTGAGATTAAGAGTCACTTATGGTTTGTCTCCCTCCCAATCCCATCTTGTTTCATTTATCCTTCTCCTACCCACTTAAGCCTCCATGTTGCATCACCACTTCCTCATATCAGGGAGATCATATGATAGTTGTCTTTCTCTGCTTGACTTATTTCGCTAAGCATGATACGCTCTAGTTCCATCCATGTTGTTGCATTACTTATTCTAACCTGTGTTAATATTTCTAGCAAGATGGTGTTTTGGGTTTGTCTCAGTCTATCTATAGTGATGTTATTGACTAGAAATGCCTGGGGACACTCACCTGGGCCTATATTACTTATAGTAAACCCTTACAGATACTTCCCCAACCAAAGTCAATGTTGTGGTTGGATCAGACCTTGTGGTTCTCATTATGATTGAAAGACGCACCCTACTATCAACCATCAGGGAACTTTGAAAAGAAAAACTTATTACTCACAAGTCCTGGAGGTTACATGACATGCCTGGGACCACATAGTGAGGTTGAAAGGAAAAGAGAGAGAGAGTGAGAAGGAGCTAGTGAGGAGGCCTGGTGTTTTGCTTTTATTGGAGTAAAAGGTAGGGTTTCACAGGTACATTCTTCAATGGTGAATTTAAAACACAAGAGTGGGAATTGAAGCATGTGAAGGGAAAAACAGGCAGTCCTCAAATGTAGTTATCTAGGTCTATAAGAGCCTTCTTAAAAAAAGAGGGGGGGATGTTCATGGTGGGGAAACTTGGCTCTATTTACTCATGTAACTGGCAGTGTGTTTATTCAGACTGGATGTGTTTGAAGTAGATGCCTTGGCAAACAAACAAACAAACAAACAAAAAAACACTTAATGCCAGGCATTTATATTATAGTTGAAAAAGCTAATTATCAGGTCTTATTCTACATATAGGTGAGGTATAGTGAAATTTTTGTTATCTAGAATATTGGGGAAAGGGACCTATTTATATCAAATGGTTTAGTTAAAACAAAATTAGCACATGTAGGATTTTCCACAGCTTTTTATGTGAAAAGAAAATGTTTTTCATCTTTCTGAAATGTTGAGAGCAATACAGTTTATTAGGATGGAGAGCTGGGGAAGTTGTTGGTCCCTAGACTTTTCTTGGGTTTCAAAGCAAACAAGGATGGAGTGGCGGGGGGGGGGTAATATATGGTAAGAATTTGAGGACTATATTAATTTCTTAGGGCTCCTGTAACAAAATATTATAAATCAAGTGGCTTAAAACAACAAAAGTTTATTGTTTCACAGTTCTAGAGGCTAGAAGTGCAAAATCAAGGTGTTGGCAGGACCATGCTCTCTCTGAAACCTGTAGGGCAATCCTTCTTTGTTTCTAACTAGTTTCTGGTAGTTTGCCAATCATCTTGGTGTTTTGGGCCTTCAGCTGCATAACTCCATTTTCTGGCCTTTCATGATCATGTGTGTCTCTGTCTTCACATGGCTGTCTTATAAAGATACCAATCATATTAAATTGGGAGCCCATCTTACTACAGTATGACTTCATTTCAACTTAACTAATCACATCTGCAATGATCCTCTTTCTAAATAAAGCCACATTCTGAGGTGCTAGAGGTTAAGACTACAATGTATCCTTATTCAGGGAACATCCATAATAAAGGATCGTATATACATATAAAAATACATATATAATTGGTAAAATACTTAAAATAGAATAAAATCTAATTTTTGGTCAAGGGTTCTTCAGAATCTTTAAATATCAATGTAATTATTATTAACACAGTATCATTGTGTTTAGTATGTGCAAAAATGTGATTAATAGGGGTGCCTGGGTAGCTCAGTGGATCAAGTCTCTGCCTTCGGTTCAGGTCATGATCTCGGGGTCCTGGGATTGAGCCCACATCGGGCTCTCTGCTCAGCAGGGAGCATGCTTCCTCCTCTCTGCCTGCCTCTCTGCCTTCTTGTGATCTCTCTCTCTCTGTCAAATAAATAAATAAAATCTTTTTTAAAAATGTGGTTAATAGGTATTCTATAATAAAGAATTTGTCTGGTCTTTGTCCTAGGTTCCTAAAAGGGAATCTCTAAAACCTTAGAATTTCCCAAGTGATAGGAGTGTCTCTTTTATTTAAGTTTGGGCCCTTGGACCACAACCTGAGTTTATGCTAATGAGATGGCTTATGGTAAGCTCCTAGATAGTTTAAGGATGGGAGTGGCCAAGCTTGAAAGACCATCTGTGTGATTAGAGAGTTGGAGCTTTGGGCTAGTTATCAGTCCAACCTCCAGGGTTAGGGAATAGGAGCTGGGGATTCAGTTTATCACATGGCTAATGATTCAATAGGCATCTAATGTAAGGAAACCCAAATAAAAACTTTTGACACTTTAATTGGAAGCTCTATTTGAGCTTCCTGGTTGGTGAGCACATCAATGACTAGAAGAGTAATGAGTCTGGATTCCCTGGGGACAGGACCCAGAAGCTCCGTGTTTGGGACTTTCCCAGACTTCATCATATGGATCTCTTTATCTCCCTGTCCTAAACTGTATCATTTATATTAAAAATGTAACTAAGTATAGTGTTTTTCTTAGTTCTGTATTTTTCTAGCAAATTATCAACCAGGGGGTCTGGGGAACCTTTGAATTTATAACCAGTTGATTAGAATTTGGGATGGCCTGGGACTCCAGACTAGTAGCTGGTGTCTAAAGTGAGGACAGAATTGTGGGGACTATGGAGTCTGTTCAAATTCAGGCAGTTAGGGTCAGATTTCACTTGCATTTATTGCAATAAGATTTCTAGTTGACAGAATATTGAATAAATCAGCCTGAAACTTGGATTTATTATTTCAATTTGTATGGTTCTTTAGTTTTTAAAGTAATATTTTTCTATAGTGTTATTTTATTATTTTGTTATCATATTACAAGAGCAGTCAACTTTTATTGTTTATAGACTGGTTATAAAGTAATATTTATTTCTCTAAATCCCAGTATTTTGAGGGTTTTATTGCTTGTTAGCACTGACTAGAAATAATATTAAAACTGATTACAGGGGCGCCTGGGTGGCTCAGTGGGTTAAGCCTCTGCCTTCGGCTCAGGTAATGATCTCAGGGTCCTGGGATCGAGCCCCGCATCAGGCTCTCTGCTCCTCGGGGAGCCTGCTTCCCCCCCCCCCCACCCGCTCTGCCTGCTTCTCTGCCTACTTGTGATCTTTATCTCTCTGTCAAATAAATAAATAAAATCTTAAAAAAAAAAAAACCAACAAACTGATTACAGGACAGCTGGGTGGCTCAGTCAGTTAAGCATCTGCCTTCAGCTCAGGTCATGATCCAAGAGTCCTGTGATGGAGTCCCACATCAGACTCCCTGCTCAGCAGGCTGTCTGCTTCTCCTTCTACTTCTTCTCCCCTGCTTGTGATCACTTTCTCTCTCAAATAAATAAAATCTTTAAAAAAAAAAAGGATTACAAATATATCTTTTATTGTAGATTGTTCTCAAAGATTAAAAGCTGAATAGAAGGCTTATCTTTAGCCATATTTAAGAATTAGTAATAAAACTTCTCTAAGATTGTTTAAATACTATTGGTGACTGATTTGGGGGATATAATATTACTATTTTTTCTACTGGTGACATAATAAGTAGCAGAATCTAATTGAATCCCTATATTACACCACTCATAAAAATTAACTTGAAATGGATTAGAGACTTAAGTATATTAAATACAAGACTTGAAACTGTGAAACTTCTAGGAGAAAACATAGGGAAAAAGCTCCTTGACATTACTCTTTGTAAAGATCTTCTGGATATTGACACCAAAAGCACAAGCAACAAGAACAGTCATTAAGTGGGACTACATCAAACTAAAAAGCTACTCCACAGCAAAATAAATAGTCAACAAATGAGAAAGCAGCCTATAGAATGGAAGAGAATATTTGTGAATTATGTATCTGATAAAGGGTTGATGTTCAAAATATATAAAGAATGGATACAATGCAATAGAGAAAAGATGAACCAATTAAAAAGTCGGCAATGGAACTGAATATTTTCCCAAAGAGAACATATAATTTGACCACAGGTACATGAAGAGGTGTTCAGCATCACTAATTGTCAGAGAAATGCAAATCAAAACCACAGTGAGATATCACCTCATGCCTGTTAGAATTGCTTTCATCAGAAAGACAAGAAATAACAAGTGTTGGCAAAGATGTGGAGAAAAGGAAACACTTGTGAACTGGTGGTGAAAATGTAAATTGGGGCAGCCACTATGGAAAACAGTGTGGAGATTTATTAAAAATTAAAAATAGCTATCCTATGATCCAGTAATGTCATCTCTGGGTATGTATTCAGAGGAAATAAAAATAGAATCTGGGAGAGATATATGTATCCCAAGTTCACTGATGCACTATTTTTAATAGCCAAGCTATGGAAACTAGCTAAGTGTTTGTCAATAGATGAATGGAGAAAGATGTGATAAATATATAAAAAGGAATATTCAGCAATGAGAAAGAAGGAAATCCAGCCATTTGCAAAACTTGGATGAACCTTGAAGGTATTATGCTGAGTGAAATAATACTGAGAAAAAAAATACTGTATAATATCATTTATATGTGGAATTTTAAAAGGCCAAACTCAGGAAGTCTTAGGAAGATGGGAGGATCCTGAGCTCACCTCATCCATATGGACACTGAGATAATATACTATGTGACTAACTCTGAAAATGACAGAAGACTGGCAGAACAGACCTCCCATGACTAATCATAGAAAGAGGGCCACATCAAAAAGGTTGTGAAAGAAGGGGTGAAAACATGATTGAGAACCAAACCCCCCATCACACAATAGGAGGAACATCACAAGAAGCAAGAGGATCAGAATCTATACCAGGCAACCCTGGCACAAGAGACTCAAACTGGAAGACAAATCCCCACAACACCTGGATTTGAAAATAAATGGGGCTTAGCTTTACAAGCCTCAACTTCAACAAAGATATAAAATATAAAAGAATCAATCAGAAGTGAAGAATTTAATAATTGAAATAAATACACTAAAGGAAATCAAGAGCATATTAGAGGAGGCAGAGGAACTAACAGTTATCTGGAAGACAGAATAATGGAAAGCCATGAAGCTGAACAGCAAAAAGATGAAAGAAAAACAAAAAATGAGAATAGGTAAAGGGATCTCTGTGACATCATCAAACCTAATAACATTTGCTTTGTAGGGATTCCAGAAAGAGGAGAGAGAAAGGGGGCAGAAAACTTATTTGAAGAGATAATAGCTGAAAACCTCCCTAATCTGGGGAAGGAAACATTCAGATCCAGGAAGCACATAAGACCCTAACAAGATGAACCCAAGAAGGTCCACACCCATACACATAATAATTGAAATGGCAAAAAGTACTGATAAAGAGATTTTTTTTAAAAGCAGCAAGAAAAAAAGAAAAGTTATGTATATGGGAAACACCATAAGGTTATTAGCTGTTTTCTTAGGAGAAATTTTGCAGACCAGAACTGTATTCAATGTATACAATGTGCTGAAAGGAAAAAACCTACAACCAAGAATATTCTGCCCAGAAAAGTTATCATTTAGAAGGAGAGATAGAATTTCCCAAACAAAAACCAGCTTTATAAAAAAAATCAAAGGAAATTCTTTAACTGGAAAGAAAAGGCCATAACTAAAAGTAAGAAAATTATGAAAGGAAAAAATTTCACAGTTAAAAGGAAAGAGTTATTTTATTTAATTTTATTTTTTTCAGTGTTCCAAAATTCATTGTTTACACACCACACCCAGTGCTCCATGCAATACATGCCCTCCATAATACCCACCACCAGGCTCACCCACCCCCACCCCCTGACTCCTCTCTCCTCCAAAACCCTCACTTTGTTTCTCGGAGTCCACAGTCTCTTATGGTTTGTCTCCCCCTCCGATTTCCCCCAACTCACTTCTCATTCCTTCTCCCAATGTTCTCCATCTTATTACTTATGTTCCACAAGTAAGTGAAACTATATGATAATTGACTCCCTCTGCTTGGCTTATTTCACTCAGCATAATCTCTTCCAGTCCCATCCACGTTGATACAAATTTGGGTGTTTGCCTTTCTGATGGAGACATAATACTCCATTGTATCTATGGACCATATCTTCTTTATTTATTTGTCTGTTGAAGGGCATCTTGGTTCTTTCCACAGTTTGGTGACTGTGGTCATTTCTGCTATGAACATTGGAGTACAGATGGCCCTTCTTTTCACTACATCTGTATCTTTGGGGTAAATACCCAGTAGTGCCATTGCAGGGTCATAGGGAAGCTCTATTTTTAATTTCTTAAGGAATCTCCATACTGTTTTCCACAGTGGCTGCCCCAACTTACATCCCCACCAATAGTGTAAGAGGGTTCCCCTTTCTCCACATCCTCCCCAGCACTTGTTGTTTACTGTCTTGTTAATTTTGGCTGTTCTAACTGGTGTAAGGTGGTATCTCAATATGGTTTTGATTTGAATCTTCCTGATGGCTAATGATGATGAACATTTTTTCATGTGTTTGTTAGCCATTTGTATGTCTTCTTTGGACAAGTGTCTGTTCATGTCTTCTGCCCATTTTTTGACATGATTATCTGTTTTGCGTGTGTTGAGTTTGAGGAGCTCTTTATAGATCTTGGATATCAGCCCTTTGTCTGTCATTTGCAGATATCTTCTCCCATTCTGTGGGTTGCCTCTTTGTTTTGTTGGCTGTTTCCTTTGCTGTGCAGAAGCTTTTATCTTGATATGGTCCCAAAAGTTCATTTTCGCTTTTGTTTCCTTTGCCTTACAGTTAATGCAGTAGGTTAATCAATTTTAAGTCTGGTATGGAGGTTAAAATTCAAAAGTAGTAAAATCAGTTGCATCTACATCTAACCAAGGGATACACAAAATAAAAAGATAAAATATGACATTGTATACATAAAACATGGAGTGGGGAGTAAAAGTTTAGTGCTTTTAGAGTGTTTAACCTTAAGGAACCATCAACTTTATATAGATTGCTATGCATATAAGCTGTTATGTATGAATTTAAAGGTAACCACAAATCAAAAACCTATAATAGCTATACAAAATAATAAAGAGAAAGGAATCTGAGTGCAACACTAAAGAAAGCCATCTTAATATTAGGGATGAGAGCAAGAGAAGGAAGGAATAGAAGAGACTTACAAAAACAATCAGAAAACAGTTAACAAAATGGCCATAAGTAATTACCTATCAGTAATTACTTTAAATATAAATGGACTAAATGCTCCATTTAAAAGGCACCCACAGCCATCAGGATGGCCTAGCGGTCTAAAAGGCACCCACAATAGGGTGACTGAATGAATAAAAAAAATCAAGACCTATTTATATGTTGCCTACAGGAGACTCACTTCAGATGCAAGGGCATACACAACCTGAAAGTGGAGGGTGGAAAAAGATACTCCATGCAAATGAAAATCAAAAGGTAGAATGCTTCTTTTAAAGGGACATGTCTGTGTTTATTCTTTAATTCTGGCTCCCCTGACCCTCCATACTGTCAAATTGAATTTAGGGAGACTTTCACAGTCAGCTCATATACACTATACTCTTTTGGGGCCAGAGGACTATGATTTGCTCCTTGCAATTTATCACCTACTTTGGAGAACTCTTCTTTTGAGATCATTAGTGACAGGTGTCCTCTTACTGTGGTCCAGGTTTTATGTTTTTGGTAGTTTTATGATTATATGAAGTTTGAAGTAATAGGTGCTCTCTCAATATTTGATCAAAGGTGGAGTTAGCATTTGTTTCTCTTTGTCCATATTCTTTTTTTTTTTTAATTGACTTGCAAAATCTGTAATAGTTTATTTTTCACTGTTACTTACAAACATCCAGCTCAATTGTAACTCATTCCAAATTTGTTCATTTCTTAAATAAACTAGATAAAATCTTGGTTCCAGATTAAAAAATCATTCATTCATTTTAATTATTAATTTTTTCATTTATTTATTTTCAGCATAACAGTATCATTATTTTTTCACCACACCCAGTCCATATTCTTTTTGACTGGTTTTAGAAAGGAAAAAAGGAAGAGACAACCTTTCCCTCATTGTAAAACTGGTTTCCTGAAATCATAGCTTTTTGACAGAGATTTGGACAGAGGCAACATGCAATTATTGGAAGAAAAAACATGAAAATACGAGTTAGTCACAGATTCTTGACTTTAAGTCATCTTTTCTCTTAGGGCAAATTATTCTCCTCTGTTTGGATCATTTACTCATCTGAAAAATGAGGGGTTGGATTAATTTCCAAGATCTATTCTAGAAGGAACTCTGTGATTGTAGGAGGATGGGGTACTGTTTAGGTCCAACATGTCTAGGTTGGCAGTTTATTGGTGTACTTTGTGTCATGCTGAACAGCATGTGGATATTAGATTTATATAGGGAACTGGAAGAGTAGAGCACCAAAGACTAATTTTGGAATTCTCTTATAGGTCAAAAATTGTAAGTATTTCCAATAATGAGAGTCTTCCTTTTGAATCCAAGAGTAATCTTTTGTTCACATATATAGGTCACATTAGAAAGTAAGCCTTACAAATATAACTACACAAACTTAAAACTTATTTTCACCTTTATAGGTGTTATCTGGGGAGAGGAAACTCTGATGGAATATTTGGAGAACCCAAAGAAATATATCCCTGGAACTAAAATGGTCTTTGCTGGTCTTAAAAAGAAGAGTGAGAGAGAAGATCTTATTCAGTATTTGAAACAGGCAACATCTTCATGAAATGCTTTTGCAACTTAAAAAAGTATTAGTTATAAGCCAAAATTTTCCAATTTTAAATATTGCATGTTTAAAGAAGTCATTTTAATTTTCTTGATCAGCCTGTAGTAAATTTAACATTTAAAAATAAAAGTTGAAATTTTTTATTTTGTGTAATCTACTGATCAATGCCTTTCTGAGTTTGAATTGACTTTTGTCTGCTCACTAGGGATGTGAATAAGGTCAGCATTGAGGAAGAGAGGGAAGAAAACTGAAATCTTTAGTGCTTCAGTAATCCCTACATGCACAAAATATTTTCTAAACCTAGCAACTGCTATTTATGATGGAAATAATTTCTATGTATTTATTTCTTTGTAATCTATATGTAAATATAGCAGACATTAGCTTTAGTTTTCATTAAACTATATTTATGTTTGTCTTTTATTATAACTTTATTATATTTGTAGTATTAACTTTATTACAAGTAACTTTTTAAAAAAGGTCAGGAAAGTGATGTCAAATAATTGATCTTACCTTAGGAATATGATTGGAATGAAAAGCAAATAGTTGACCATGAGTGACATGAAATAAAACCTAGAGAGAAGGAGAAAAGCATGTTCTATGTTAATAAGAATTTATGTCCCATAAGATATAATATTTTTGCATTAATCTTTTTATGGTGCCTTTCTAATCCTGGGTAATATAAGGTTGGACTACATGGAGGGATACCATGTACCCTGTAAAAGGGGGAGAAGAAAAAAAAAAACCTTTACCATTGATGTGGAAAGACCTCCCACCTCAGAGAACTATGAGACATGGCAAAGCAGGACCATTGCAGGGCCTGTGGGAAAGGGAATAGTGGCTCTGTGTGGTGTGAGGTGGCCCCTGAAATGACTCCACAGTCCTACAAGCACTCCATTACCCAAATGTATGGCCCAGTGCAAGGAAGAGAAGGTATTTCCTTACCAAGGAGGTGGGTAATGGACTAGTCAGAGGTCATTATGGGTGAGAATATGATGTCTATTATTTAACTGGCAATTCACAATATGCCCTGATAATGTAGATTTTACCTTCTCACTGAGACTTGTGCTAGAACCAACATTTGGATCTTCTTCCCCTTCCTGGTGACTTTAAACCATGTCATGGGGATAATATGTTACTTAACTTATTAGCAAACATTACTACTGGGAAGTAACCCGGACCAAAAATCCCAAAGTGAGGGGTACATGGTTGAAAAAGCTGTGATTTCCAGAAGATTCTATTATGTCAACGAAGTACTTTGACTCAATTTTAATGCTTCTGGCAAGTGGAAGCTCAGTGCCACTACTGAATAGAAGAGCATGTCCCTGGGGACCAAATTGAGATGAAGCTGAGCTTGCTACTCTCCTAGGAGAAATTCTTTGATGAAAGCAGAGACATCTGTAGGGACTCCAAGAGTGTAGTAGGGATATTACCAGTATCAGCTGAGTTGGGTTGACAAGGATATAGAATTTGGTGACATAGCTCATATTTTAATTTACACTGGACAGAGAACTCTGTAAAAAAGAAGTTGAACTTAATTCATCTTTGTAATTATAGTTCAGATTTACACAACTCTGACAGATGGACTTGGTGACTTTGACAAAAGGCCACATTGCAGGGAGGAGCAAGAAGGAAGGCTTTAGGTTTGGAGTTTAAATACTTTTTGACACAAGAGAAGCAGAAAGAAGATAGTGTGAGGAGAGCAGGGATGGTAGAGGGCAGTTGGGTGGAAATAGAGAAGCATTAAGTAGATTTCTTCCATTTAAAAATCAAACTGATAAGATGTTGAATGTTGCTTTACATTTATGTTTAACTTAGTAACAGCAAAATAGATACCTCTTTGCTGGTAGTTAAAAAAAAGTTTGGAGAACATTTTGCAAATAAACGCAGTAATTAAGATTCTGTACTATGATAGGCTTTATTATTGAATGAATATATGTGATCTCTGAGAGGCTTAAATCCATCTTAGGGTTAAATTACATGAAGGGACTTCTGGGCACTGTGTAATTTACCTTGTGTCAACTGTGTTTGCCAGACTTCTCTTCTCCATCTGGTTCCTGGTTAGGACTCGTCACATGAGAAATCTGCCTGAGGTTTAGAGAGCAGTGGAGTTAGGCAAAGGCCTTAACATTTGTAAGGTCAGTGCGGGACCGCAGGTGCAAATCAGACTTGTCACTAATCTGTTGATAGGATCTTTCATGTGGTGGGGCAGCAGCTGGGCCCTCAGCTTCTCCAACTTAACAGGATCTCTCTTAGTTTGACTCTTGGGCTAACCACATAATAAAGGTTTGGAATGAGAAACAGACAAAATGGTACCAGTTTGTTCTCACAGGTTTGTCCTTACTCTGCTTACTTTGCTCCCAGCTCTCCTTCCTTCCTGTCTGCCCTGCGGTAACTTTAGACCCATCACCAAATGCACAGCCAACAGCATTCCATAGGCTTTACTAGAACTCCTTTGTGGTCTTAGCGACTTTGATCCTTTAGGTGCTTGCTTCTGGACCTGTGTTTCTCAGCTTCTCCCCAGATTGTGTAAGGTCTCCTTTGGTAACTCCCTTATTCACATCTCTCACAGAGAGATGTGCATCCCTGGTCGAACCCTAACTGAAACAGGGACTGTGTCTTTGTAACACACCTCCTTACAATAACAGCAGTCTCCAAGGGATTACTCTCTAGGTACTCTCCAACCTAAATTTGGGGTACTTTAACAGAGCAAAGGAAAAAATAGTGAACTTTACAACCATCTAAGGTTGTCAGATTACTGAAGTCTGTTGTCTCCTAAACTTGAATTAAAGATTCAATAGAAAAATGGTTCACATTAATCAGAGGACAGATTGTTATGTTTATGAAATCTGGAAGAAGTAGTATCTTTGTTTTATAGGAACATTAACAGGAACCGGGAAACTTTGGTAGAAAGGAATTGGTATGCTGATTGCATATCAATAAAAATATATTTGAAAAGTATTACAGACAGTGGGATGATTATATAAGACTTACCGCTTTTACCATAGGCAATTTGAAAATATATCGTGATAGGGATCTGGAGGAATTAAGTGTTGTGTCATTTAATTAAAGTAAAAATGTGAGATCAGTTAACTTGGCAATTACTTGTGTGTTTCAAAAGGAACAGAGGGAACTCTTCAGAAAGCAGGGAACATTGTCAGTTGATGTGTTCTTAAACTTTTTAAAAGATCTTATTTATTTATTTGACAGACAGAGATCACAAGTAGGCAGAGAGGCAAGCAGAGGAGGGGCTGGAAGCAGGCTCCCTGCTGAGCAGAGAGCCTGATGTAGGGCATGATCCCAGGCAGCACTCGATCCCAGGACCCTGAGATCATGACCTTAGCTGAAGGCAGATGCTTAACCCACTGAGCCACCCAGGTGCCTCTTAAATTTTTATACTAGTGAGTGAAGTGCTTTCCAGATGAAAACCTCTAGTCAGTGGTTCTTGTGGAAAACAACATACTATTTAGTTTTCAAGAAGAGTAATTTTTAAAATTGAACCCTTGTGTCCCACAGGAAGTTGTGTATAATACAGCATGATTTGAGAGTATTTGCTTATTCTCACTCATCATCACATTCTTCTAAAATATTAACATGGGGAAGAATTAAGAATCAAATTTTCTTCTCTATATTTTTCACTCAATGATTATCATCAACTTGTGAGTTCAAAATCACAATTTCATGCAATTCTTTAGCCTGAATTCCTCATTCTCCACAAAGTGGAGACTCATTTAAGCACAGTATATTATGGTAGTAGAGGCAGGTGGGAGTGGGGCACCACCATGGGGGTGGGGTGTTGCATGAGGGCACAAGAGCTGATGACAGGCACTAAGAAGGCACAGGAAGGGATGCAGAAAAGGGCACTATTTATAAAATTTGGGAGATTAGACTAGATCTCTCATTTTCAAGTGTATTTTATTTGTACAACCATTTGTTTCTCTTCACCCAAAGCCATAAATTTATTAAGTTTATTACCTGTTGTTCAAGTAATTGCAGGTGGCAATTTCATTCACCAAATACCTGATCCCTACATAATAAGGATCACTATTTTTCTAGCTCTACATAACAGTTTCCATGCCACCCATTATCTGATGCTAAAGACAGGATTATAGAGCAGCACCCTACATCTAGGTAGTGTTTCTGTATTAGTCAACTCTGCTGTAATAAGAAAATCTTACAGACTTACAACACCAAAACTTTGATTGCTCATTTATGGGGCATGTAGCCCGTGGCCAGCTTTGGCTCTGTTCAAAGTGTCTTCTCATTCTGGGACTCAGATTAAAGGGGAAATACCTATGTGGGACATTCCCATTCTTATGGAAGAGGGAAAGATCAAAAACCTGAAAGTAGCTCCTGATGCTTTTTCTTTTTCTTTTTTTTTTAAAGATTTTATTTATTTATTTGACAGACAGAGATCACAAGTAGGCAGAGAGGCAGGCAGAGAGAGAGGAAGGGAAGCAGGCTCCCTGCTGAGCGGAGAGCCCGATTCGGGGCTCGATCTCAGGACCCTGAGATCATGACCTGAGCCAAAGGCAGAGGCCTTAACCCTCTGAGCCACCCAGGCGCCCCCCTGATGCTTTTTCATAAAGCTTCTGCTCAGCTGTGGCATATGTTATGTGTGCTTACATTCCGGTGACCAAAATATTAAGTGGCCAAGCCCAATGCCAATGAGGGGGAGAGGTACACTCTCCCTGCAGGAGAAATGGCAAGTCACGTAGCAATGTTCGGTCATCCTATTAGAAGGAGGAGGGTAGTGAATAATGGCGAACAAGATACTGTCTACCATAAACATGCATAAGCATTTCCTTTGCTCATATTTTTGCTTCAGACAGTTGCTCTGTTGGACCCAGCGTCTTTGCTCTTTAAGTTACATGTTGTCTGGACCAATCACACTCTAGGTGCTAGCTTTGCTCTCTTTTTTAAAAATTTGTTTTTATTGAGGTGTAATTGATATATATCATGTCAATTTCAGGAGTGAAACATAGTGATTCAATATCTGCACATATTACAAAATGATTACTATGGTGAGATTAGCTAGCATCCATCACCATATGTAGTTACAAAAATTTTTCTCTTGTGATGAGAATGTTTAAGTTTATTCTCTCAAATATACAATGCAGTATTATTAACTATAGTCACCATGCTATACATTTCATCCCCATGACTTATTTTACAATTACAAGTTGGGGGTGCCTGGGTGGCTCAGTAGGTTAAGCCTCTGCCTTCTGCTCAGGTCATGATATCAGGGTCCTGAGATTGAGCACCATATTGGGCTCTCTGCTCAGCAGGGAGCCTGCTTCCCCCTTCTCTCTCTCTGCCTGCCTTTCTGCCTACTTGTGATCTCTGTCTGTCAAATAAATAAATAAAATCTTAAAAAATATATATTAAAAAAACTAGAAGTTTGTACCTTTTGATCCTATTCACGCATTCCTCTCACCTCTGGCAAACGCCAACTTGTTCACTGTATCTATGAGCTTGGTGTTTTTGTTTGTTGTTTTTAAGATTTCACATATAAGTGAGATCATAACAGTATCTGTCTGTTTGACTTATATCACTTAGCATAATGCCCTCAATGCCCATCCATGTTGTTGCTGATGACAAGATTTCATTCTTTTCCATGGCTGAATAATATTCCATTGTATGTATATACCACGTTTTCTTTATCCATTCATTAATCAACAGACACTTTGGTTGTTTCTATATCTTGGCTATTGAAAATAATACTTGTGAATACAGAGATGCATATTTTCAAATTAGTGTTTTTATTTTCTTTGAGTAAATACCAGAAGTGGAGTTAGTGGATCATATGGTAGTTCTATTTATTTATTAAGATTTTATTTATTTGAGAGAGAGGGAGAATGGGTGTGTGGGTGAGAGAGAGCACAAGTGGTGGGGAGGGGCTAAGAGTAGGGGAGAGGCGAGAAGGCTCCCCACTGAGCATGGAGAAGAACAGGAGGCTCGATTCTAAGACCCTGAGATCATGACTTGAGCCAAAGTCAGACATTTAACTGACTGAGTCACACAGGTACTCCATGGTGGTTCTGTTTTTAATTTTTTTAAGGAATCTCCTTACTGTTTTCCATAGTGGCTGCACTAATTTACATTCCCACCAACAGCGCATAAGAGTTCTCTTTTCTTCACATCCCTGCCAACATTTCTTATTTCTTTTTTTTCTATAATGTTTTATTTTATTTTTTTAAATTTTATTTTTTTAATTTTTAATTTTTTATAAACATATCATATGTTTTTATCCCAGGGGTACAGGTCTGTGAATCGCCAGGTTTACACACTTCACAGCACTCACCAAAGCACATACCCTCCCCAATGTCCATAACCCTACCCCCTTCTCCCAACCCTCCTTCCCCCAACATTTGCTATTTCTTGTTGTTAGCCACCATTCTAACAGGTGTGAGATGATATCTAATTGTGGTGTTGGTTTGCATTTCCCTGATAATTAATGAAGTTGAACACCTTTTCATGTACCTGTTGGCCATCTGTATGTCTTCAGAAAAATATCTTCTGCCCATTTATAAATATTGGATTTTTTGTGGGGTTGTTTTGTTTTGTTTTGCTGTTTGGTGATATGAATTCTATATAAATTTTGATTATTAGCCCCTTATTAGTTATATGATTTGCAGATATTGTCTCCCACTCAGTAAGTTGCTTTTTCATTTTCTCAATGATTTCCTTTGCTCTGCAGAAGCTCTTTAGTCTGATATAGTCGCACTAGTTTATTTTCACTTTTCTTGCTTTTGCTTTTCGTATCAGATAAGAAAAAACCATCACCAAGACCTATGTCAGGGAGCTTACCATCTATGTTTTCTTCTAGGAGTTTTTTTTTTTTTTTAATTTTTTATTTTTTATAAACATATATTTTTATCCCCAGGGGTACAGGTCTGTGAATCACCAGGTTTACACACTTCACAGCACTCACCAAAGCACATACCCTCCCCAATGTCCATAATCCCACCCCCTTCTCCCAAACCCCCTCCCCCCAGCAACCCTCAGTTTGTTTTGTGAGATTAAGAGTCACTTATGGTTTGTCTCCCTCCCAATCCCATCTTGTTTCATTGATTCTTCTCCTACCCACTTAAGCCCCCATGTTGCATCACCACTTCCTCATATCAGGGAGATCATATGATAGTTGTCTTTCTCTGCTTGACTTATTTCACTAAGCATGGTATGTTCTAGTTCCATCCATGTTGTCGCAAATGGCAAGATTTCATTTCTTTTGATGGCTGCATAGTATTCCATTGTGTATATATACCACATCTTCTTGATCCATTCATCTGTTGATGGACATCTAGGTTCTTTCCATAGTTTGGCTATTGTGGACATTGCTGCTATAAACATTCGGGTGCACGTGCCCCTTTGGATCACTACGTTTGTATCTTTAGGGTAAATACCCAATAGTGCAATTGCTGGGTCATAGGGCAGTTCTATTTTCAACATTTTGAGGAACCTCCATGCTGTTTTCCAGAGTGGTTTCACCAGCTTGCATTCCCACCAACAGTGTAGGAGGGTTCCCCTTTCTCCACATCCTTGCCAGCATCTGTCATTTCCTGACTTGTTTATTTTAGCCATTCTGACTGGTGTGAGGTGATATCTCATTGTGGTTTTGATTTGTATTTCCCTGATGTCAAGTGATATGGAGCACTTTTTCATGTGTCTGTTGGCCATCTGGATGTCTTCTTTGCAGAAATGTCTGTTCATGTCCTCTGCCCATTTCTTGATTGGATTATTTGTTCTTTGGGTGTTGAGTTTGCTAAGTTCTTTATAGATTCTGGACATTAGTCCTTTATCTGATATGTCGTTTGCAAATATCTTCTCCTATTCTGTCAGTTGTCTTTTGATTTTGTTAACTGTTTCCTTTGCTGTGCAAAAGCTTTTGATCTTGATGAAATCCCAATAGTTCATTTTTGCCCTTGCTTCCCTTGCCTTTGACGTTGTTCCTAGGAAGATGTTGCTGCGGCTGAGGTCAAAGAGGTTGCTGCCTGTGTTCTCCTCAAGGATTTTAATGGATTCCTTTTGCACATTGAGGTCCTTGATCCATTTTGAGTCTATTTTTGTGTGTGGTGTAAGGAAATGGTCCAATTTCATTTTTCTGCATGTGGCTGTCCAATTTTCCCAGCACCATTTATTGAAGAGGCTGTCTTTTTTCCATTGGACATTCTTTCCTGCTTTGTCGAAGATTAGTTGACTGTAGAGTTGAGGGTTTATTTCTGGGCTCTCTATTCTGTTCCATTGATCTATGTGTCTGTTTTTGTGCCAGTACCATGCTGTCTTGATGATGACAGCTTTGTAATAGAGCTTGAAGTCTGAAATTGTGATGCCACCAACGTTGGCTTTCTTTTTCAATATCCCTTTGGCTATTCGAGGTCTTTTCTCGTTCCATATAAATTTTAGAATTATTTGTTCCATTTCTTTGAAAAAGATGGATGGTACTTTGATAGGAATTGCATTAAAAGTATAGATTGCTTTAGGTAGCATAGACATTTTCACAATATTTATTCTTCCAATCCAGGAGCATGGAACATTTTTCCGTTTCTTTGTGTCTTCCTCAATTTCTTTCATGAGTACTTTATAGTTTTCTGAGTATAGATTCTGTGCCTCTTTGGTTAGGTTTATTCCTAGGTATCTTATGGTTTTGGGTGCAATTGTAAATGGGATTGACTCCTTAATTTCTCTTTCTTCTGTCTTGCTGTTGGTGTAGAGAAATGCAACTGATTTCTGTGCATTGATTTTATATCCTGACACTTTACTGAATACCTGTATAAGTTCTAGCAGTTTTGGAGTGGAGTCTTTTGGGTTTTCCACATATAGTATCATATCATCTGAGAAGAGTGATAATTTGACTTCTTCTTTGCCGATTTGGATGCCTTTAATTTCCTTTTGTTGTCTGATTGCTGAGGCTAGGACCTCTAGTACTATGTTGAATAGCAGTGGTGACAATGGACATCCCTGCCGTGTTCCTGACCTTAGCGGAAAAGCTTTCAGTTTTTCTCCATTGAGAATGATATTTGCGGTGGGTTTTTCATAGATGGCTTTGATGATATTGAGGTATGTACCCTCTATCCCTACACTTTGAAGAGTTTTGATCAGGAAGGGATGCTTCACTTTGTCAAATGCTTTTTCAGCATCTATTGAGAGTATCATATGGTTCTTGTTCCTTCTTTTATTGATGTGGTGTATCACATTGACTGATTTGCAGATGTTGAACCAACCTTGCAGCCCTGGAATAAATCCCACTTGGTCGTGGTGAATAATCCTTTTAATGTACTGTTG
This sequence comes from Mustela nivalis, assembly GCF_964662115.1. Taxonomy (NCBI): domain Eukaryota; kingdom Metazoa; phylum Chordata; class Mammalia; order Carnivora; family Mustelidae; genus Mustela; species Mustela nivalis. The sequence continues at coordinate 41,883,515 of NC_139030.1, forward strand.
AATCCTATTGGCTAGTATTTTGTTGAGTATTTGCGCATCTGTGTTCATCAAGGATATTGGTCTATAGCTCTCTTTTTTGATGGGATCCTTGTCTGGTTTTGGGATCAAGGTGATGCTGGCCTCATAAAATGAGTTTGGAAGTTTTCCTTCCATTTCTATTTTTTGGAACAGTTTCAGGAGAATAGGAATTAGTTCTTCTTTAAATGTTTGGTAGAATTCCTCCGGGAAGCCATCTGGCCCTGGGCTTTTGTTTGTTTGGAGATATTTTTTTTTTAAAGATTTTATTTATTTATTTTACAGAGAGAGATCACAAGTAGGCAGAGAGGCTGGCAGAGAGAGAGAGAGGAGGAAGCAGACTCCCTGCCGAGCAGAGAGCCCGATGCGGGACTCGATCCCAGGACCCTGAGATCATGACCTGAGCCGAAGGCAGCGGCTCAACCCACTGAGCCACCCAGGCGCCCAGTGTTTGGCGATTTTTAATGACTGTTTCAATCTCCTTACTGGTTATGGGTCTGTTCAGGCTTTCTACTTCTTCCTGGTTCAGTTGTGGTAGTTTATATGTTTCTAGGAATGCATGCATTTCTTCCAGATTGTCAAATTTGTTGGCGTAGAGTTGCTCATAGTATGTTCTTATAATAGTTTGTATTTCTTTGGTGTTAGTTGTGATCTCTCCTCTTTCATTCATGATTTTATTTATTTGGGTCCTTTCTCTTTTCTTTTTGATAAGTCGGGCCAGGGGTTTATCAATTTTATTAATTCTTTCAAAGAACCACCAAATCAACTAGTTTCATTGATTTGCTCCATTGTCTTTTTGGTTTCTATTTCATTGATTTCTGCTCTGATCTTTATGATTTCTCTTCTCCTGCTTGGCTTAGAGTTTCTTTCTTGTTCTTTCTCCAACTCCTTTAGGTGTAGGGTCAGGTTGTGTACCTGAGACCTTTCTTGTTTCTTGAGAAAGGCTTGTACCGCTATATATTTTCCTCTCAGGACTGCCTTTGTTGTGTCCCACAGATTTTGAACCGTTGTATTTTCGTTATCATTTGTTTCCATGATTTTTTTCAATTCTTCTTTAATATCCCGGTTGACCCATTCATTCTTTAGAAGGATGCTGTTTAGTCTCCATGTATTTTGGTTCTTTTCAAACTTCCTTTTGTGGTTGAGTTCTAGCTTTAGAGCATTGTGGTCTGAAAATATGCAGGGAATGATCCCAATCTTTTGATACTGGTTGAGTCCTGATTTAGGACCGAGGATGTGATCTATTCTGGAGAATGTTCCATGTGCACTAGAGAAGAATGTGTATTCTGTTGCTTTGGGATGAAATGTTCTGAATATATCTGTGATGTCCATCTGGTCCAGTGTGTCGTTTAAGGGCTTTATTTCCTTGCTGATCTTTTGCTTGGATGATCTGTCCATTTCAGTGAGGGGAGTGTTAAAGTCCCCTACTATTATTGTATTATTGTTGATGTGTTTCTTTGATTTTGTTATTAATTGGTTTATATAGTTGGCTGCTCCCACGTTGGGGGCATAGATATTTAAAATTGTTAAATCTTCTTGTTGGACAGACCCTTTGAGTATGATATTCCTCATCTCTTATTATAGTCTTTGGCTTAAAATCTAATTGATCTGATATAAGCATTGCCACTCCTGCTTTCTTCTGATGTCCATTAGCATGGTAAATTCTTTTCCACCCCCTTACTTTAAATCTGGAGGTGTCTTCGGGCTTAAAAATGAGTTTCTTGGAGGCAACATATAGATGGGTTTTGTTTTTTTATCCATTCTGATACCCTGTGTCTTTTGACAGGGGCATTTAGCCCATTCACATTCAGGGTAACTATTGAGAGATATGAATTTAGTGCCATTGTATTGCCTATAAGGTGACTGTTACTGTATATGGTCTCTGTTCCTTTCTGATCTACCACTTGTAGGCTCTCTCTTTGGTTAGAGGACCCCTTTCAATATTTCCTGTAGAGCTGGTTTGGTATTTGCAAATTCTTTCAGTTTTGTTTGTCCTGGAGGCTTTTATTCTCTCCTTCTATTTTCAATGATAGCCTAGCTGGATATAGTATTCTTGGCTGCATGTTTTTTTCTCGTTTAGTGCTCTGAAAATATCATGCCAGCTCTTTCTGGCCTGCCAGGTCTCTGTGGATAAGTCAGCTGCCAACCTAATATTTTTACCATTGTATGTTACAGACTTCTTTTCCCGGGCTGCTTTCAGGATTTTCTCTTTGTCACTGAGACTTGTAAATTTTACTATTAGGTGACGGGGTGTGGGCCTATTCTTATTGATTTTGAGGGACGTTCTCTGAACCTCCTGAATTTTGATGCTCGTTCCCTTTGCCATATTGGGGAAATTCTCCCCAATAATTCTCTCCAGTATACCTTCTGCTCCCCTCTTTCTTCTTCTTCTCCTGGAATCTCAATTATTCTAATGTTGTTTCATCTTATGGTGTCACTTATCTCTCAAATTCTCCCCTCGTGGTCCAGTAGCTGTTTGTCCCTCTTTTGCTCAGCTTCTTTATTCTCTGTCATTTGGTCTTCTATATCGCTAAATCCTTCTTCTGCCTCATTTATCCTAGCAGTGAGAGCCTCCATTTTTTATTGCACCTCATTAATAGCTTTTTTTATTTCAACTTGGTTAGATTTTAGTTCTTTTATTTCTCCAGAAAGGGCTTTTATATCTCCCGAGAGAGTTTCTCTAATATCTTCCATGCCTTTTTCGAGCCCGGCTAGAACCTTGAGAATTGTCATTCTGAACTCTAGATCTGACATATTACCAATGTCTGTATTGATTAGGTCCCTAGCCTTCGGTACTGCCTCTTGTTGTTTTTTTTGTGGTGAATTTTTCTGCCTTGTCATTTTGTCCAGATAAGAGTATATGAAGGAGCAAGTAAAATACTAAAAGGGTGGCAACAACCCCAGGAAAATGTGCTTTAACCAAATTAGAAGAGATCCCAAATCGTGAGGGGGGAGAAAGGGGATAAAAAGAGGTTCAAAAAGGAAGAAAGAAAAAAAAAGTAAAAAGAAAAGAAAAGAATTAAAAAAAAGAAAACAAATAAGAAAAATATTAAAAAGAAAAAATATATATATTGGATAAACTAGTTAAAAAATGTTAAAAAAGAAAAAGGTAAAAGTTAAAAAAAAAATTTTACCAGAAGGTGAGGAAAAAAAAAAAACAAAAAATGAAAAAGAAAAAAATCAAATTAACTGCAAGACTAAAAAAAATCACAGGGAAAAAGCCATGAGTTCCGTGCTTTGCTTTCTCCTCCTCTGGAATTCTGCTGCTCTCCTTGGTATTGAAACCGCACTTCTTGGTAGGTGAACTTGGTCTCGGCTGGATTTCTTGTTGATCTTCTGGGTCAGGGGCCTGTTGTAGTGATTTTCAATTGTCTTTGCCCCAGGTGGAATTGCACCGCCCTTAACAGGGGCTGGGGTGAGTAATCCGCTCGGGTTTGCTTTCAGGAGCTTTTGTTCCCTGAGCGCTTTCCGTAGAGTTCCGGAGGACGGGAATACAAATGGCGGCCTCCTGGTCTCCGGCCCGGAGGAGCCGAGAGCCCAGGGCCCCACTCCTCAGTGTGCCCTCAGAGAACAGCACCCAGTTACTCCCGTCTGCCTGACCTCCGGCAGCGCTCCGAGCTCACCGAGCCTGCGACCGGTTCAAGGTAACACCGAGCTGCGAGCTTACTGTCCGCTCTGTCTCTGTAGCCGGCTTTCCTGTTCCAATACCCGCAAACTCTGCGACACTCAGACACCCCTGATCCTTCTGTGACCCTGCAGGACCTGAGGCCACGCTGACCCCGCATGGGCTTCGCCCAGGTTTAGCCTCTGGAGCGATGTCCCTCAGCGGAACAGACTTTTAAAAGTCCTGATTTTGTGCTCCGTTGCTCCCCCGCTTGCCGGGAGCTGGCCCCTCCCCCCGGGGTCTATCTTCCCGTCGCTTTGGATTCACTTCTCCGCTGGTCCTACCTTTCAGAAAGTGGTTGTTTTTCTGTTTCCAGAATTGCTCTTCTTCTTCTCTTTGATCTGCCGATGGATTTTCAGGTGTTTGCAATCTTTAGATAAGCTATCTAGCTGATCTCTGGCTAGCTGAAGTAGTCTCAGCCTGCTTCTTCTCCGCCATCTCGACTCCGCCCCCCTCTTCTAGGAGTTTTATGGTTTTAGGTTTTACATTCAAATCTTTAATCCATTTTTAGGTAATTTTTGTGAATGGTGTGAGACAGTTGCCAAGTTTCATTCTTTTATATGTGGCTTTCCCGTTTTCCCAATGTCATTTATCAAAGAGACTGTCCTTCCCTACAGTATATTCTTGGTTCATTTTTCGCAAATTAATTGACCATATACACATGGGTTTATTTCTCAGCTCTCTATTTTGTTCTATTAATCTATATGTCTGGTGTTTTATTTTTAATTTAATTTAATTTGATTTTTTTGTGTGTGTGTGTTCTAAAATTCATTGTTTATTTACCTCACCCAGTGCTCCTTGCAATCCGTGCCCTCCTTAATACCCACTGCCAGGCTCACCCAACCCCCCACACCCCTCCCTTCCAAAACCCTCAGTTTGTTTCTTACAGTCCACAGCCTCTCATGGTTTGTCTCTCCCTCTGATTTCCCCCAACTCACTTCTGCTCTTCATCTCCCAGTGTCCTCCATGTTATTCCTTATGCTCCACAATCAAGTGAAACCATGTGATAATTGAGTCTCTCTGCTTGACTTATTTTATGCCAATACCATACTTTTTAAATTATGGTAGATTTGCAATATAGTTTGAAATCAGGGAACATGATGCCTCCAGCTTTGTTTTTCTTTCTCAAGATTGTTTTGGCTATTTGGGGTCTTTTTTGATTCCATACAAATTTTAGGATTATTTATTAGTCCTATTTCTGTGGAAATACCATTGGAATTTTGATAGAGTTTGCTGAGAAGAGAGCCCGATGTGGAGCTCGATGTGGAGCTTGATCCCAGGACCCTGAGATCATGACCTGAGCCAAAGGCAGAGTCTTAACCCACTGAGCCACCCAGGTACTCCTTGTAATTTTCAATAATTGAATAATTGAAGGTCTTTCACCTTCTTGGTTAGATTTATTCCTAGTTATTTTATTCCTTTTGATACAATTGAAATGCAATTGTTTTCTTAGTTTCCCTTTCTAATAATTCATTATACCAGTGTGTTTAAATACAGCAGGTTTTTGTGTATTGACTTTGTATCCTGCAACCTTATTAAATGTATTAGTTCTAACAGTTTTTTGACGGAGTATTTAGGGTATTCTATATAATATTATTGTATCTGCAAATAGTGAGAGTTTTTCCTCTTCCTTTCCAATTTGGATGCATTTTATTTCTTTTTCTTGCCTAATTGTTCTAGTTAGGACTTCCAAAATACCATGTTGAATCAAAGTGGTGAGAGTGGGCATCCTTGTCTTACTCCTAATCTTAGAGGAAAAGCTTTTAGGTTTTCACCACTGAGAATGATGTTAGCTCTGGACTTGTCACAGATGGCCTTTGTTATGTTGAGGAGCATTCCCTCTATCCCTACTTCGTTGAGAGTTTTTGTCATTAATGAATGTTGAATTTTGTTAAGTGCTTTTTCCTTGTATCTATTGAGATGATTGTATGATTTTTATTATGTATTTTGTTAATGTGATCTATCATATTGACTAGTTTGTGGATATTGGTTGCATCCCTGGGATAAATCCACTTGATCATGGATGGTGTACGATCCTTTTAAGGTATTGCTGAATTTAGCTTGGACCCTTCTTTTATATTAGTTCTTTAATTAAAAACCGAATTATTCATTGTGGAATTTTCCCCCAATTTTTTACGCCTTTTGTTCTGATTATTAATAGATTTACACTTTGAATATTAATACTAATTGTGGATTATTATTGAATATAAACAGTATCGTATAACATTTAAGAGTATTTGTGATTTCTTAAATAAATTTTGTTGTTTGTTATACTCAATCAGTAGTATCTTATGTTGTCATTTGTACTTTAGTATAAATATTCTGTCTCCCTAGCTAGACTGTAAACTCTCTTTGAGGAAAGGGATGTCCTTACTATTATTTTGTATCCTCAATATCTAACTCAGCCTTTGATAGTTTAAGGTATTTCTAGGAAAGTTACCTTATAAAGATTCAAGGTATTTTAAAAATACTCAATCTGTCCATATTCAACTACATTTGAGTTTCCAAATTAGAGAAAATAGTTTGAAATAGTTAAAAGCCAATCAACTTATTTTATCAACAAAGTGTTCTTCAGCAAGATACTTTAATTATTGCTAATTTTTATTCTGAGATAAAATATTTTTAAGAAGAAAACAATATCTAAAAACTTGGGGCACCTGGGTGGCTCAGTGGGTTAAGCCGCTGCCTTCGGCTCAGGTCATGATCCCAGGGTCCTGGGATCGAGCCCCGCAACGGGCTCTCTGCTCAGCGGGGAGCCTGCTTCCTCCTCTCTCTCTGCCTGCTTCCCTGCCTACTTGTGATCTCTGTCTGTCAAATAAATAAATAAAATCTTAAAAAAAATATCTAAAAAACTTATGGCATAATCTTGTAGTGTATTTTTCTCTTTTTTTTCTCTTTTATTGGGTAAATTTGACATCAACATTGTGTAAATTAAAGGGATACATCATGTTACTTTGATATCATAACATACCATAATATGGTTGTGGTTGTAGTGATATTTATTGTGTTACTTACTTGTAACACAATATTACAGTCTAAGTTTAATAAATTTTGCATATCTCTGTGGGTATTTTAGTATTTGTTACAAGTTTATTCCCTTAAACACCATCAATCTTATCCCCTATCTTGCTTCCCCTGGTAACTGCTGTTTTACACATATTCTCTCTCTCCTTTTTTTTTTTTTACGTGTTTGACGTTTTTAGATACCACATATGATTAATATCATACAATACTTGTCTGGTTTATCATATGAAGCTTATTTTCTACCTTCATTGGTCATGATGTTCACCTGGGTATCTTTGAAATTTAAAAAAATTTGCCTGCTACGTACTTATTATTCTTTAATATAATTATGAATGCAGGTAGGCTTATTGATCAGAGTTGTTTCAATTTCTAAATTGAAAGAAAAAGATAAAAGAGCAAGGAAATGTGCTTTAATGTAAAAAATTTTTTTTAAACAGAGAATTAAATATACCATGTTGGGTTGAACAAATATTAAATGATTTATAGCAGATACCTGACCAAAATATGTGGAACCAGGAGGATAGATCACACTGGAAGACAGAACAGTTTCATAATATGAAAGCAGATAAAAGTTCATAGAGGATAGACATTTCAAATAGGTCTTAATGGAAAAATAGAAGTTTGAGAGGCAGGAGAGGGAGAAGAGCATTTCAGGAGAAATCCCAGAAGGGAGAAGGGATCTGTATGCATGGAGAATATACAGTAGGGAGTAGCAGAAGATAAGGAAAAGAAGAGAGATGGAAAATAGAGATGCAGTGATAAAGGGTCTTCCATTAGCTTCTCAGGGCTGTTGTAACAAATTATCACAAACTTGGTGGCTTAAGGCAGCAGAAACTCATTCTTGGATAGTTCCAGAGGTCAGAACTCCAAATTCAAGGTGTTGGGAAAGTTGACTTTTTCTGGATGCTCTGAGGGAGAAGTCATTTCATGCTTCTTTCCTAGCTGTGGTGGGTTGCCAGCAATCCTTGGTGTTCCTTGGCTTGTAGATTCATTACTTGAACTTCTACTTCTGTCTTCACATTGCCTTCTTCTCTATGTGTCTCAGTCTTCTCCTGTCTATCTTAGAAGGAAACGTGTCATGGGATTTAGAACCACCTTGAGATCCTCAATTAACACCTGCAAAGACCCTCTTACCAAATAAGATCACATTCACAGATCCTGGGAGGATATCATTTTTGGAGGGTTCTCATTCAACCCACTGTACATCTTTGACAAGGACTTAATCCTATAAACAACAGTTTATAGGCAAGGTTGTGCTATTATTATACTGGTTATGTGGAGGATGACACTGTTTGTTAGAGAATGGACAAATGATGAAGACTTGAATTAAGTCAAGTGGGTTTGGAGAAGAGAAGCTGGATTCAAAAACAAATTTCTGAGGTAAGGTAGTCCTCAGGTTCACTGTTTAAGATGGGGAAGAATGAGAGTGATCTTGGGAATCATAAATTTGAGGTATCTGTGAGGTTTATAGGAGCAAATTCTTTGTAGCTGTTGGAAACGTGGGTTGGGGATTTAGGAGGGAGCTTGTGTGGTTAACTGTTAAATCAGTGGCTCCCAATAAACCATACCTGAGTATTCATATTCTTGTCATTCCTCTACCTGACTCTGCATTTGGCTATATGACTGGCTTTGGCCAATGGGACATTAACAAGTATGATGCAAGCTTGATAAGCCTTTGTATAGAAGAGTGGTGTGGCAGCAGCACTTTTTATATGAAGGAGAAAGTAACTTTCACCTTTATGCTAATCTAAACTAATTTACCCTGTGTGGCATTTATTCACCTACACAGTTACTTTATAAATTTATCATTCTATTGTGAGTTACTGTGGGTTAAAAAAAGTATACTGGATTAAGATTAAGATTAATTAAGATTAGTACTGACTAGAATAGGGAATAATGACTTAAATATAGGCACATGTTAAGATTCTGCACAAATAGAATGGGGGAAGAAAGTGCTTACAAAATTTAAAACCAGGTAAGGTACTTGTAATTGTTAATTTTATGTGTCAATTTGAGTAGGCAGCAGGGTACCCATTGTTTTGGGTGCCTGTTATTTCTAGATGAGATTAACATTTGAATTTGAGGACTAGGAGATTACCCTCTCCATTGTGATTAGATACCACCCATTCATTCCATTGAAGGCCTAAATAGAACAAAAGGGAAGTCATCCTTTTTTCCTGCCTTATCACTTGAGCTGGAACACCTCCTCTCATCTTCTCCTGCCCTGGGACTGGGATTTATATTATTCTTTTGCCTTAGACCTATGGACTTGGACTGAATTATACCACTGGCTTTCCTGGATTTGCCATTTGCTGGCAGCATATCATAGCCTCCATAATCATGTGAGCCAGTCCCTTATAATAAATGTATGTTTGTATGTATGTATATGGATATAATACTTTTTGGTTTTATTGGTTCTGTTTCTTAGAAAACCCCAAATAACTCAACTCCTCAGGTTTTGGATTTGGCATACACCGTGAACAAATTCCAATATTAAATTCCTGTAAGGATAAATATAAATATCTCTGTGTGGAACTTACAGTTTTGAGAACTTTAATCTTTTTGGAATTGGAATAACCCTTTTTTAAAAATTTGATCCCATGGACCTCTATTTCCTAAAATAATAATATGTCCATTTAAATGTTTTTGAAGTAAATGGTTCATTTTGAAAATTGCATCAACCTATTTGATGATGCCTATTGTTCACATAGTAAAAGTCCGTTTTAGGAGATGGAATAATTAGGAGACAAGCTTAGGAGACAGAAATTCACTGGGCTTCAAGATACTGATTTCAAGTTTGTATTGTTGGTAAGGGTGGGATGGAACCGTGAGCAGATCAGAGGTTGTGCTTAGCAGATGACATTGGAGGAGTTAAATGTCTGCTCTAGATCTCAGTTTCTGCATGTGCAAAGTGAAAGTGCAAAGTGAAAGTAGATTATTAGATAATCTCTAAAGCTTCATCTCGAGCTAAAATGTAATGGGCCTTTTTTGGAATAACAGAAATTATCTTGCATGTGAACCAGTGCTTTGACAGGAAGAGTGATCAATCAATAAATGCTAATTGACAATGGCAGTGATAAAGTAATGAATACTTGCATCAAAAAGGAAGACCTTATTCTTGAAAACTGTAAGTGGGAAGGCCCTTTTATCTTCCCCATTTTCCCATGAGAGGCTACTTAAGGGTAATAGTTCTGTCTTGGAGAGGAGATGGGGTAGATAGATTGGGAGTCTGTAGAGTTCTTCCTTAAGCTGATTGATTTATCATCACAATAGCATAACTTTTCAGGGTTAGTGTCCTACAGTAAGGTTCTGTTGACTACAAATGTTATGGAATCTATTATAGACAATTTTGGTGGAATTAGCAGAATTATGCAGAGAAGAGGGCAGAATTGCAGAAAATTGTTTGGAGCTATAGCATCCATTATTTCATAAGGGGACATCTTCAAGATTCCATATTGGGCCAAATATTTTCCATTTGTCCCTCCATAGTTTATACAGATCCTTTTTTGTCCCTGCTACTCTCTACCTGGGAAGGATGACCCAAATGGATTCTATGAACAAGCTCCAGCTTGTTCTAACATTCTAGCTTCTAATTGGGTCTAGTCATGATAGGAGGGAGGGAGAATGAGTTCAAGGTATTTATTTCTGATATTTCTCCTTTGAGCTGTTGATATCTTTTGATAGGCTGTCACTATTCCTCTGAATGCAGTTGTTACTATATAAGCCTCTGTCCTTTTGAGTCCTGGTCACCCTACCCTTCTGCCTCTCATCAGATCTGGGGCTGGTGATTTCTCTCTTGCCTTAAGTCCCAAGTGTCTTCCCTATCCCAGTGGTTTACCTATATTCCACCTTTGTAATCAGTCTCCTTATAAATTAACCCTCTTGAAATTATTTTGAGTTTGCTCTGTTTTCTCTTGGCATCATGACTAATACACATACCATTCTACAAATTGAAAATGAAGAGGAGATGGCAATTGAGGCCACATCAACATACATCTTATTATATGTGTATAATATAGCCCTCCATCGATAGCCCTCCATCGCAGCCCTCTGGACTATTTTATGAGTATTCCCTGTCACCTTCTTACTTTCTTCCTCAACCATTGACTCCTTCAGTAAGCCCATAAACCAAGCCAGGGAAAAGGTTGGAGCCAATTCAAGACTAAGCCACAAATGTTCAATTCATTTTTCCATCCTTCCCAGTATTCTCTACTCCCACTGCTCTTGGTGCTGTAGACTGAAAGATACTCAATCAAAGGCAGGGGTTTTGTCTTAGTCTCTTTTTCTTCTAAGACCCTGGAACACGATAAATGCTAACAACTGCTTTTATAACAAATACATGGAAGATGGGGTTAAAGAAATGGCTAATTATGAAACTTGTTTCCAAGCAGACCAGCGCTGTTCTCTCCCTTCTTTGAAGATGCTCAGTGCTTTTCTTACCTCCATGTACAACATTGCTGCTGTATTATGACCAGTCTTTTCCTGGTAAATGGTTTTTTATTGTTGTTTCATAACAGCTTTATTGAGATATAATTCACATACCATGCAATTCATCTGTTTAAAGTGTACAATTCAATGGATTTTAGTATAGCCACAGAACTGTATAACCAGTACCACAATTAATTTTAGAACATTATTTTCATTAGCTCAAAAAGAAACTCTGTACCTATTAGCGCTCATCTGCTTCCTCTTTCTCCTCTCCCCTCATATCCTGGGAACCAGTAGTCTACTTTCTGTCTCTTTGGATTTATCTATTGTGGACATATCATATAAATGAAATCATACAAAATGTGGTCCTTTGTGAGTGACTTCTTTCACTTTGCTTAAAGTTTTCAAGGTTCCTCTAAGTTGGAGCCTATACAGTGCATGTATCCTTCCTTTGTTTATGGCCAAATAATGTTCCACTTTATGGATATACCACATTTTATTTATCCATTCATAAGTTGATGAACAATTGAATTGTATTCACTGAATGTTGGTAAATGTTTAACAACAAGAAACGTGGAAAAAAAATCCCGATTTGTAGCATTTTTGATATCTATCATGTAAATACTCCCATCATGGATGACTGCAAGCTGCATAATGTCACAGAACATGAAATTGGAAAGAGAGGCTAACATGAGCTCTGTGAGCCCTTGAAAGCCAGTTCCAGCATACCACTTTGACCATCTTTACTGATGTTCCACTCAAGTTACCAGAGATGTGAGGCTTCCGTACACTATCACTTTAGGATGATAACAATGATAATATAAAAGTAATACAACAGCTAACATTTATTGAGTACTTTCTATGCAAAGCCATTGTGCTAATTGTCTTTGAAAATTTAATTCTTGATCACCACTATTTCCTTAGCAACCTACATCTCCAAACTACCAATATTTTGTGCTTGAGTCAGTGTCTCCTAGGTGGTCTTCCTCCTATTTCTTAAATACTCCAAATACATTGCATCCCTCAACTTTGGCACTTGCTTCCTCTACCCGTTATGCTCTTTTTCCCGATATAAACATAACTCATCCCTCATTTCCATCAGATCTCTGTTCAGATGTCCCCTCCTCAGAAAGATCTTTCCACTGCCTTATTCCTTTATCTAATTCTTTGCCAAGTTTTGTTTCTCTTCATAGCACTTATCACCAATGTTCTCTTATTCTGTATATTTATTTTTTTTTTATTTGTGTATTGGCTGTCTCCCCACCATAATGTAAGCTCCATGAGGGCAGAGTCTTTGTTTTGTTCATAGTTGCATTTTCAGTGCAAAGGCCATATTCTTTTTTTTTTTTTAAGGTTTTATTTATTTATTTGACAGAGAGATAGAGCATAAGCAGGCAGAGTGGCAGGCAGAGGGAGAGGGAGAAGCAGGCTTTCCACTGAGCAGGGAGCCTGATGCAGGACTTGATCCCAGAACCCAGGAATCATGAACTAAGCCAAAGGGAGCTGCTTAACCCACTGAGCCATCCAGGCACTCCACCAAGGCCATGTTCTTAGTCATGCTAACTAAGCTGGGAAATTTGGAATTTTTGAATAAGAGTGTTTCCTCCTCCTGTGTGCAACTCTTGGTGCTGTTAGAGGAGTGTTTAAAGAACATTCTGCTCTGGTCCCTGCATCTCTATTATGAGCCTAAATCCTGGCACTGATAGGATTCAGCTGATAAAGGTGGAAGACAGTACGGTGATGTGGCTGAGAGTGTGCCCCACTCTGGAGCCAAACTAAATGGATCTGCACCCCAGCTCTGGCACCCAGTGACTGTGCACCTTGGGTACGATACTCAACTTCTCAGAGTTTCTCCATCTTTAAAGTAGGAGAAGACGCCCCACCTCATTAGTCTGTTGCTAGGATAAACCAAACCTTTTTTTTTTTTTTTAAGATTTTATTTATTTATTTGACAAAGGCAGAGAGATCACAAGTAGGCAGAGAGGCAGGCAGAGAGAGAGGGGGAAGTGGGCTCCTCACTGAGCAGAGAGCCTGATGCATGCCTCAATCCTAGGACCCTGAGATCATGACCTGAGTTGAAGGCAGAGGCTCAATCCACTGAGCCACCCAGGTGCCCGTAAACAAAACTCTTAATTTAAAGTTATGAATGCTGGGGTGCCTGGGTGGCTCAGTTGGTTAAGCATCTAACTCTTGATTTCATCTTGGGTCATGATCTCAGGAATCATAAGATCCAACCCTGCATCTGGCTTAGCACCAAGTCTGCTTGAGATTCTCTCCCTCTCCCTTTGCCCCTTCTCTACCCTCACCCCCCGCCATGCACATGTGTACTCTCCCTATCAAATAAATTTAAAAAAATATTTTAAAAAAACAAACCATAAACTGATCAGTGCTAGTAGATAGAGCATGCTGATTTCAAGCCCCATGTTGGATATGGAACCTACTTTTAAGAAAATAAATAAAGGGATCAATACATAGCAAATGCTTGACACACCTTGTATGCTTAGATTACTGCCCAGCTCCTGTGGGCAGTCAGCAAATATTAATGGAACTGGATTTCTCTGAAATAAGCAAATGAAGTTACCCCTCTAGCTTATGACTTTAACGAAATTCATGGACCTGGGAGAGTGGGTAAAAATGGTACATGGAGGGAGGATGTAAAACACAGTTCTTTGGATTAGGGCTACCTTGCCTGGCAGGGGCAGTAATCTGTAAGATTACTGTAAGAGGACTTACACTTACTGTGTAAGTCCTCTGTGTGTGTCTGCCACAGGGCAGCACTGTAAAGTCACTGCTTGCTTCCTCTCTAGCTCTTCTCAATTACCCTCATAGCTGGCTTTCTGTAAGGATATGTCTGGATTGTCCTGCTGTCCCAGGGAACTGGATAGTTCCCAGTCTGCTTTTGTTTCTCACCAAAGAGGAGACCCCTGAGCATTAAGAAAGTGTTATCAGCCTGCTGTTCTTTCCTGGAAAATCACCTACATTTAACCACTAGGTTTGGAAAAGGCCCAATGGAAACTTGATGTTATTCTCAGTCTAACTAGCTGAGACAAGCCAGATCTGGAGCATCCCTAGGTCTGGAGAAAGAAAACTTCTCAGAGAGGAGAAATCCTTACCCACAAGATCGAGGGTGTTGATAGGAAGGGGAGCATTGGTAGCCTTGTCAGATTGAATGGGGAAAGAAGAAAGATATGGTCAGTCATTCATGAAAAGAAGAGAAACTACTCATGACATGCAGGACTGGCTTGGAAGAAAGCCCCCTGAGGCCCTGAAGTCCACCTTGCTATATGCCCCTGCCAGGCAAGGTAGCCCTAATCCAAAGAACTGTGTTTTACATCCTCCCTCCATGTACCATTTTTACCCACTCTCCCAGGTCCATGAATTTCGTTAAAGTCATAAGCTAGAGGGGTAACTTCATTTGCTTATTTCAGAGAAATCCAGTTCCATTAATATTTGCTGACTGCCCACAGGAGCTGGGCAGTATTAGCGGGTAGTCCCAGGAATCCTAGGAACCAATGATCCACAGTCACATCCCAGAAAAAAAATCCCCCCTTTCCCTGAGCATCCTCATTTCCTCGGAGTCAGCTTCTGGGTGTGATGCCTGCAAAACACCAACACTTCCTCGTACTTGGGCTCCCACTGGGCTCCCCTGGGGCCGAAGGATTAAGGGGCGGGGAATTGGGAGGGCTGGGTTGGTAAGGAAGGAAGGAGGTGGAAGGAACAAGGTTGCGTTTCCCCCTTTAATCGTGTTCCAATCAGGAGTCGGCCGCGTTCCCAGGCGCCGATTCCGGCGGTCCAAAGACTCTTCCAGGAACCGCCTGGCATCCTGGGCGGCGGTGGACTTTGGCTGGTGCGGCGCCTGATCTCCCTCCTCCCACCCCTTTCCTCCCTCCGGGCTCCGTGCCTCACTCAGGGGCGTGTCCTGCCCTACCTCCCTTTCACAGTGGTCCACTCATCCGGTTACAGCGGCAGCGGCGGTGGCGGCGGCAGCCGGAGCGAGGACAGCTAGAGCTCCGATTTTCCAGACGGGAACTGTGGCCGCGGCAGCAGCTCAGTGGGGGCACCTGTGCGGAGGAGTAGCAGGACGAGGGGGTGGGGTTCCTGCCAGCCACTCTCTGAGCCCGAAGCAAGGGGCATCTCCCAGCTGCTCCGCAGAATCTCGCACCGAGCTGGGGATACTGGTGGGGATAGACATGTGCAGGACGAGCTAGAGGGCTAGGGTAGGCAAACATTCGGTCCAAGTGTAGAGTGGCAGTGAAAGCTGTGTCTGGGACCATGACAGCCTCCCACCTGGACTTTGGGGAGGTGGAAACTTTCCTGGACAGACACCCAGAGTTGTTCGAAGATTACTTGATGCGGAAGGGGAAGCAGGAGATGGTGGAGAAGTGGCTGCAGAGGCACCGGGAGAGTCAGGGGGCTGTAGGCACAAGGCCCGCAGTGGCCGGCACCAGCAGTGTGGCTCACAGTGGTGGCGCAGGCAGCGGCCGTGTTGGTGGTGGCACTGGACCAAATAGCTCTGCCAACAGCCAGCTCGCTCCGGGCGGCGGGGACTGTGGTGGGGTTCCCCTGAGTCCCAGCTGGGCCAGTGGCAGCCGGGGCGATGGGAGCCTGCAGCGGAGAGCTTCTCAGAAAGAGCTAAGGAAGAGTTTTGCTCGCTCCAAGGCCATCAACGTGAATAGGACCTACGATGAACAGGTGACCTCCCGGGCCCAGGAGCCCCTGAGCAGTGTGCGGCGGAGGGCACTGCTTCGGAAGGCCAGCTCCCTGCCCCCCACCACGGCCCACATTCTCAGTGCCCTCCTGGAATCAAGGGTGAATCTGCCTCAGTACCCCCCTACAGCCATGGACTACAAGTGCCACCTCAAAAAGCATAATGAGCGTCAGTTCTTCCTGGAACTGGTCAAGGATATCTCCAATGACCTTGACCTTACCAGCCTGAGCTACAAGATCCTCATCTTTGTCTGCCTCATGGTGGACGCTGACCGCTGCTCGCTCTTCCTGGTGGAAGGGGCAGCTGCTGGCAAGAAGAGCTTGGTCTCCAAATTCTTTGATGTGCATGCAGGAACCCCACTACTGCCCTGCAGCAGCACAGAGAACTCAAACGAGGTGCAGGTCCCCTGGGGCAAAGGCATCATTGGCTATGTCGGGGAGCATGGAGAAACGGTCAACATTCCTGATGCCTACCAGGTAGGACTTTGCATTGTCCCCCTTCCAGAGCCCCACTGGCTTGGAAGCTAAGCCTTCTGTTACCCTTTGGCGTCCAGGAACACATTAATTTAGATTCTTTACAAAACTAATCTTGCTACTTAAATTCCTTCTGAGTTTGGACCAGTTAGAATGTTACTACACCATCTTTGATATAATGGTCTTTTCCTAACACACAGTGGGTTGTGAACAGTTCATAGGTCACAAGGATAATTTTGCAGTCAATAATTTCACATGTTACTCTGTCAAGATTCCTTGTTTTTAAGCATATCAGTGTATGGTTTAAGACTGTAGTTGTGAGGTGCTTGAGAAAAATGTCTGCTCCAGAATACTAGTGTTAGTCTGAAGAAAATGGGATGTTGGTGTCTCTGATGTCTTTTGGGACTGTAATAAGTTTCATTCTCTTTTGAAGTTGGACAGGAAACAAAGTACCTAACTATTTCACATCCCTTACCTTAAAGTTGCATACATTTCAAGGCAGGGAAGTGGAAGAGAGGAGGAAAATCAGAGGAAGAATGGGCCTTTTTAATTGTTTCTGTTACTGAGTTTAGAAAGATTGGACAAATAGAGGGATTATTTATCCTGAGGTTTGAATATAGCATTTTCTGCAGGCAGCTTTTGGCAGGACTGAGCAAGTAGGCTTTTAGTTTGTGAAACAAATAAGTATTGATAATTTTTTAAAACAATTCCAAAGGCAATCAGCAGGGTAAACATGCTAGTTTCAAGTGAAAAAGGAACCTCAACATGCTGTTTTCTGGTATTGCTAAGCCTTTCATTTTCACGGCAATTTGAACTTGATATTAGATGCCAGATCCCAAAGCCCATCGGTTCTAATTTCTGTAGTGCCTCTTCACTGAATATGATGAAACTGGGTGTGGTGTCTATGAGATTTCTTCAGGGTTCCTGAGAACTACAAGTTCTTATCCTTGGTTATTGAAAGTTTTATGGTCATTTGCTGAGCACTTCTTTCAGGGTCTAACAGAGCTACCTGTTTCTCTAGAGTTTGGTAGCTGTTGTTCAGAATAGCGAAGAGTGGTGGGAAGGACAATGAGGGCAAAATTTTCTCTATTTCATCTGAAAGTTGACAATTTTACATAGAGAATGGAATAGTTTGGACTAAAACCGAGTTTCACATTTTCATGAGGTATCTGTCAGTATAACACTTTCATAGTCGGGGATGCCTGTCAAAATACCATCTTCATTGATGTTATTGATTAGGTGCCTTATTCATTATACCCTCTTGAAGGCTGATAGATTTAGATTAAGCAACCAATAAGTGAACTTTCACAAGTGTTTGTTTCTCTATGATCTTGAAAAGCCATAAGAAGAAATGAAAACATTTAACAGTTGCTGTGTTGAAGATTCTATAAAAAGTTGAACAATCAAAAAGTATTTTCCTTCCCATTAATTCCACATTCTTATTGTATGTTTGGGGAAAAAAAAATCTCTTCCTAGTTGGATGGTACTTGTAAGAGCCCAGAACTGCAGTCTTCTCTTCATTGCCTTTACTTTTCTCATTCTTCCCCAGCTGATACTCTCTTATTTCTATAGTCTTTATTTCTTGCTCTCCTCCTTCAACTCCCAGCTTATATTTAATATTGTCCCCATAATCATCTTTTCTTCCGGAACAGAAATCCCAGCTTCCTCAGCAGTTGGCTTGTCCTCCTGCTGCCTCGGATTGTGGCTAGAGGTGTTACCAGAGTTACAGACAATCGGATTTGTAGCAGCTGATATTTCTTCTGGGCCCTGCTTGTACTCCGGACAGAATGTAAAGCAAAGTTGCCTTTGATATTTGGAAGCTGACAGTGGGAAGGGAGAGTCCCCAGGGTGGCAGTGATGGCTATGGAAAAGGCCAGGTTTTAGGGAGGATTGGCAAAAGGCAGGCAGGGGGAGGGTGTGATATTGGCTGAGAATTTGAGATCTGTGTCATGCTTTGTCTTCATTTTGGCCTGGTCAGGAAGTTTCTCTTTTTTTTCAACACTGGCTTCTATTATATATTTCTAGATTTTTTAACCTGGTGTGTTTTTCTTTATTTTTTATGCTACTCTTCTTTTAAAATTACTTTTTTTCCCCTTTGTTATGGTACAGCATAATATGTAGTCACCATGAGTGTTACCTGGGAGAATTTCTTTTTTTTTTTTAAATTTAAATTTTAATTTTGTTTTTCAGCGTAACAGTATTCATTATTTTTGCACCACACCCAGTGCTCCATGCAATCCGTGCCTTCTCCAATACCCACCACCTGGTTCCCCCAACCTCCCGCCCCCCGCCCCTTCAAAACCCTCAGAATTTCTTACTCTCTAAGTCTCTCTCAGTTTCCTCATCTGCAGTATGGGAATAATAACATCTATATGGCAAAGATAAGGTAATTGTTTGGAAAGTAAAATGAGTATTGCATTATAGCCCCTAAAACAGTACCTGCCACATTGCAATTGCTCAGGAAATGGTAACAATTTATGATGACGATGATACTAGTCTGCTAGAATTCTTTTTCTTTATCTCATTTTTAATTGTTTTTCTCCTGATCTGGGACTGAGATGTGGACTCAGCAATTTTGACCAACCTACTCTTGCCCTGAGCCATGTTCCATCCTTAAATTAAGTATTTTAGAACCATCTTTACATTCAAGGAAGTTAGAAATATCTACTCTTATACCCTCTACTTCAGATTCCTCTAAATGTGATTGATAACACTTGACACTGTCCTATCTAATCAAATGTTTTATGCTTTGTTTCTTTTAGAAACTCATACAATATAAAACTTTTATGGAGTTGTATTATTGCTGCATCCTTTCTAAATTCTAGCGTTCCCCCCCCCCCCCGTCCTTTCCATTTCTGACTCTTACAGATTTCTCTTAATGGAAACTGACAACCTTTCAAATGTATGTTCTTTTATCACAGTGTTGGTATAATTCTGATCATATATAAACATTCTGAAGTTTCTTTGTAAAAATATAACCATGCTCTCTGATTCTTTATTAACTGTTTTTGTTATTATGTTTTTAAGGTGTTTCTTGCTCAGATTCAACTAGCATTCTTTTTCTTCTTCCAGAGGTGAAATTTTTACATGCAGAGTTTCAAAATTTGATCATTTGAAAATTAGACTCATGATTTTCGTGGGTTCAGAATATGGGTGAGGGAAAAGCATTAAAGACACTTTTGGAATTATGATAATAAGCATGACATTCTGGAGTCAAGAGTAGACTAATGAAATGCTAAAGTTGAATACAAGTTTTGACAGCAAAAAACCCTCCTCAGGTTATTTCATTACTTTCCTCAATTCATCTAAAAAAAAAAAAAAAACTGACTTGAAATTAGAAGAAAAAAAATTGCAAGTGGATAGAAATTCATTTTAGCTATCCTGTATGGATTATAGTGACTGCAATTTACCTTTTTTCCTCCAACATTTATAAGTTATTTAACAGCCCACTTTAATATAGTAATGAAAAAATTGCCCTCAAGAGGTTGAAAATAAGAGCACTCAAGTAACAGGTGTTCTCTTTGAGATTATTCTGAGCATTCAGAATATAGCACTTTAAACATTAATAAAAAGTGTGAGATGATATTTTTGTTCATGTTGATAATGACAATACAGGTGTTTGATGGGCTTTGGGTCTGAAAAGCAGCCAAGATGTTTTGTTAGGTGAACTGGGAGGAGGAAAGGGCATGACGCAGAAGGGTTGCAGGTGTGCCAGGCTTTCAGAAAATCTTGTCTGTTTACACTACAGATTCATTTATTCATTAGTTGCAGCAAACATACACCAAGCATGCATTATACCCAAGGCCTGGTAGGGGGACTAAGGCCTGGGTAGGGGGTCTGTGGGTCTAGAAAGGTGAGAGGACATGATATTTGCCCTCCAAACATTTATACCTGAGAGGCATATATTATACACAAATAAGTGAATTCCAAGTGCTGTACTTAATAAATGTTGCAAACTAAATGATTAGTCACAGAGGAGAATGGAGTCCCATTATAACTGGCCTCATGATGGAAGACTTCATGGAGGAGGAGCCATTCAAGCTGAAAAAAGGGTTAGATTTCACCATTGGAGATGGTTGTGGGCCTGGGGGTCGTGATCCTGGTGCAGCAAAATGGCTTCAGCAGAGAGACAGTAATAAGCAAGTACAAAATGCATATAGAGTACAGTGAGTGGTTTCATTTGGCCAGAGTGTTGCCCATGCTATACAATGAACATGCAAAAGTAATATGAGGGCAAAAGTGGAAAGAACCTTGAATGCTGACTAAAGAATATGAATTTTACTAACAGTCAGTGACCAACATTTACAGGGAGCCCTTAACATTTTAGCAGGACCAGGGTGGTGTTTTGGGTCACCTAATGGCAGTGGCCAATGGATTGAATGGGGGGAGGCTCAAAGCTATGGCAATAATTAACAGTCTATTATGATGGTCTAGTGGAGCCACGATGAACAACTGAACTAAAGCAGGAACAGTGGGAATGGGCAGCAGGGGACGGAAGGAAGATGTTCTGCAAGTGGGGGTTGGGCTGAGAGGAAGGGAAGTTGGTAATACCCAGGTGATATGGAGAAGGGTGACACAGTTATCAGTAACAGGAAAAGAAACTGGGTGATTAAGGATTCTAAGTAGAGCCAGCTACATAATATGTGGAGTGTAGTACAAAATGGTAAAGCAGGAGCCTGGCTGAGGGTGAAGTTAATCTTCTCTTCCCAAGTGTATGCTGTCTCGATCCACAGCAGACAGGTAGCTCCCTCATGAGAAACTCTGAGGGATAGGTAAGAGGCCCTCATTGAGTTCCCTAACTGGTCATAATGCTGCCAGCTCTGGGTGTGGGTGACCACAACCTTGCTCCTCTCTGTGCTGATATGGGACATGCACCTGACCCTCCCCACACTCCCACCCAGATCCCAACCAGAAGCAGAGGGCAATCGCAGATGTAGGGTATTGACCTCTCACTCAACCAGGGCGACATGGTTGTAGCCCCTGGTCACAAGGGGAGGGTGATGAGGTGGGAGGCCAAGGGAGACCCGGGACACAACAGAGCATGGGTAAATGACCAAGAACCAGTCCTGGGCAGGCAATCGGGCAAAGACAGAGTGTGAGCCAAGGCTTCAAGATTTAGGGTCATATGCCACTGCGCGATTGGGCTTCACTTAGAGCAAATTCAAAGATAAAATTGTTAAGGGTTTCATATAGTACAGCATTAAACCTCAAGCAGGGGGCCCCTTGGCAACTGTACCAGTCACGTGTCCATGAAGCTGGCCCTGAGTCTGAGTCATTTGGAGTGTTAGGTGGAGAGGTTCAATTTTATTTCAGCCTAGTGTCTACTGCTTCCTCTCACATGGCCTCAGCTCCATTCTAATTAAATTATGTGCCATTTTCAATGCCTGGATTGTGCTTTTCTATTTCTGTGCTTTTCTTCCTTTCTGCCAGGACTACACTTTCTCCATAGTTTCTCATTCAAATCTTGCTTTGCCTTCTCCTAATACAAGCAGGGTGGAGAGCTGATTGCTTATCCTTGACGAGAAGTGACGAAAAACAAACAAAAATGATCCCCAAGTTGTATTTAAGAATGCTATCTACTATACTGCCATATTTATTCTGTGTATTAAATAAGAATATGAATAATGATATTTTATAAGTCACTGTCCATGAATTTCATTTTAGAATATGCTCTACTAAAATAACTACATTTCAATGTGTTTGGCTTCAGAAGGGATTGATTTCATTTACCTAGAAATTCAGTGAGGAGTGTGCTTCATTCCCTGATGAGCCACTGCTGGCTGACTTGGGTCTTTGGTCCCGTGATTGAGTTGCTGAGATTTGCTTAAAAGGCAGACGGGGATCCCACCCCAACACTTAAAAGGCGTTACCTGAATTCTTACTTCAGCCTTGCACATAGCATTTTCAAAACTCCCCTAAGCCCACACACATGTTCACTAGACCAGAACCAGAATTGATTTTGTGCTCGAAGCAGGAAGCATTTGCTGTTTCAGCCCCTCTCCTGACAGACACATGATCATGATAAACACAGTGACAAATTGCTTTTGCTGCTCTGTACATGAGGATAGATTACAGAGAAGTACAGTTCCTACAGAATCCTGGGGAGGTAATTTAAGGTTAACTTAATTTTTTCCCAACCCATAAGCTAAATGTTTACGAATCTGACCAGTTTATTTTGGTTCCTGAGGTTTGGGTCACCTGTTTATTTGCAAGCCTGGCTTAATTTGGAAGTTAATGTTTCATGTTTAATATAGTGTTGAAAAGTCATATGAAGCTTTCCTCTGAAATAGCTTTGAGTTGTTTTACAGGAAAGTCAACCAGATCCTTGACATCCACTACTTGCCACTTTCGTTACTTATTTTAAGGGTGGTGTTTTGCAATATAACCACGTTCTTTTGGAAAGTGGAATTTGAATCATAAAAGAAGCTGTTTAGTCATAAAAGAGTGGGTTGGGTTTCTAATATTTTAGGAGAAACGTTGGTTCCTGGCCATTTATAGGCATTCAGGCTAAATTTATTTTTATTTATTTTGGGGATTAAAATAGTAAAGAAGTCCTCCTGGTATTAAAAAAAATGTGCATAACTCCAATGGTTTCTTATTAATTGGTTGATTTCACTGACTAAACAGTGGTTTTATACATTAATCATAAATTCTCTTTCCCATCATAACATATAGCTTTAGGCTACTGCAAATTTAGTACAAGAAATCTTTTTTATCTAAATGAAAAAAATGAGGAATCTTTGAGAGCTTTTTAAGGGTGTCAATTTTTTAAGAATTTAAGCATAATGATAGAAGGCAAACTGAAACTCCACTGTGGATTAATAATAACTCTATTTATGGAGCACTAATTATGAGACAGGCATTAGTTCATTAGCAAGCATGCTCTGTTTAAGCCTCTTGACAATTCCCAGAGGTAGCTATTACCTCCCTCCTCTTACAGAAGGAGAAACTGAGGCTTGAAAGGGTTGAGTGATTTGCTCAAAGTCACTCAGGTGGTGAGTGGTGAGAGAGATGGGACTCGAAAGGAGATCTTTGGACCGCGGAGCCTTCAGGCCCACCATCCCCGGTGTGGCCGCTACTGACCACTAACTATTAGACGCAAACTCACAACTGTCCCTTTGCCTTCTTTTCTCTGCCAGTTTAAATCCTCTCACCCCTCAAAGTCCTACTTCATGAAGCTCTTGCTAACCCCTGCCCCATCTCACCCAAACTAGACAAGATTTCTCTCTCTTTGATCTTCCATAATGCTTTAATGTATTTCTATTTTCATAGTACTATTGCTTTTTGGATACTATGTGACCTTTTGACCATGAATTCCTCAAGATCGAGATTGTGACTTCTTCACTTCATATTCTGCAATAGGTCATAGATGGATTAATGCAATTTTTTTCAACAGGGTAGTTACAATGATACCCCCTTCATGTGGCAAATTCAACCACCTCTTAAGCACAAAGTTCAGACTGCACAAGCCATATAGAGAGCTAAACCAGGAAATTCATCCCCTGAGCACATCTTTTGCTCTTTAGACCTGATTTTGTATATTTTTTTTCTTAAAGATTTTACTTATTTATTTATTTGACAAAGAAAGAGAGAGTGAGGGAGAGCAGGAACACAAGCAGGAGGAGTGGGAGAGGGAGAAGCAGGCTTTCCACTGAGCAGGGAGCCCGATGTGGGGCTCGATCCCTGGGATCATGACTTGAGCCGAAGGCAGATGCTTAATGACTGAGCCACCCAGGCATCCCTTGTCGATTTTTTTTTTTTTTTAAATAGGGCTTATGAAACCCAGATAACTGGCTAATTACCTGAATTGCTTGTCTGCATTAATCAGATCTTCTTATTAGTTGCTGGACCCTTGTCTCCCCAGCCCCTTCATTTTTATTTGTTTATCTATTTTTAAATTTTACTTCATTCCATGTGGAGACCATGGCGAAAATAGACTGCCACTAACCAAATACTAAACTAGCAAGAGCCTGCTGCCAACTTCTTCTTGGCCAAAGTGTAAGATGGAGCATGGCCATTCTGGCTAACTGAATTTTCTAGTTTTCTCATGATTACCTCATTCATTCAATACAACTTCTTGAAGGTAAAACACTCCTTCCAGGATAAGGTCTAATAGATGTTAGAATTTTTCTCTGAAAGTCTTTCAGACATGAGAGATTATATTGATTAACCTTGTATTTATTTTCTAGCAACATTGCACGTCCAAGTTTATTGATTACATTTCTTATGTTTCCCATACTCTGAAAAAGTCTCAAAAAATTCAACTTCTGAGATGGTTATATTTACAAACTGCTCATTCCCAGATATAGTTATTAGATGCCCATGGGGGCATGTCCAAGTGAGAGCTATCTCTTTCCCTACTATTCCTTATAGTTAGCATCAATAAACTGGGCTGGTTGCTACACCACCTCTCCATCCCTCCTCCCAGCTGAAATAACAAAGTAGCTAATGGTAAAACAAAACAACTACCCTTGGTATATAGATATGAACCACCACCCCTACATCTGAAGCGGAGGGGGCAACTACCAGAATGCTGAGGGAGAGTTCCAGCTGTGGGAGAGGGGCCCCCAGCCAGAGTTGTGGCCCGAGGGAGAGGAGCTCAGCCACTGTCGAGCATGACCTGGAGGAGAGGGAGCCAGGAAATGTTACCCTCCTCACACCCTCATCTCCTGTCGGTGTCACTCAGTGGTTGAACCCAGGGTTGGTTGAAACCAAGAGGGCAAAGGGAGTCCTCCCTGGCACAGTGATTCATAGCAGTCAGCCTTCTGGCACAGAACAGAGCCTCTCCAGGAGCCTCTGGAGAGCCAAATGGGGACTATCCAGAGTCATCAGGTTATTTCTTATTTTACTCACTGGGAATGTGAGTGTGTACAGAGACCAAGTCAGGTGGGAATACCCATCTTTGATTTGAACATTGAATTTCATCAGCATATAGAAAATAGTGATTGAAATCTGTTGAAAATGAGTTCAGAAATGCCATACTGGTATTTGGCTGTCTTGTTCTGTCCAAGTAGTTTTGTTTATTCCCAATATGCTATTTCCCAGAAGAAACTCCATAGGAGGCAATCTGGACCAAACACCTCTAACAGGGAAGAGATGACTTTGGACCAGTTAATGGAATTTTTTCCCTAAACAACCTGATTAAGCCCATTTGTCTGAGAAATGAATTCATCAATTACTAATCATCTTGTTAAACTGTAAAAGCCATCTGCATGTAATAGAACATGCTCTAGATTTAGAGATAATCTTGAGTTCTGTTCCCAGTTCTGCCTTAGTGTTTTCAGCTATAATAAAGGAATAATATGTCCGGACATGTCTATTCCATAGGATTTTATAAGGATCTACTTATTAAAACCAATACTAGGTTCTAATGAGATAACAAGAAAGAATATTCAAAAGGATAAAGTAAGAAATGTAAGGCTTTATGCATTTTTTAAACTTTTAAAAAAGATTTTATTTATTTATTTGACAGAGAGAGATCACAAGTAGGCAGGTGGGGGGCGGGTGTGGGGGAGCAGGTTCCCTGCTAAGCAGAGAGCCCGATGCGGGGCTTGATCCCAGGATCCTGAGATGACCTGAGCCAAAGGAAGAGTCTTAACCCATTGAGCCACCCAGGTGTCCCTTTATCTTAACCCATTGAGCCACCCAGGTGTCCCTTTATTCATATTTTTAAATGCACAGTCCAGCAGCTTTTTTCACATGACCTTGCCCCAGAAAGGTCCTTGTGCATGAAAGGAGAAATTTGATTTAAAATGTGATAGTAACTGTATTGACCATATTTTCTTATTTTCCATATTTTTGGTGTTCTGGTTTTGGAGTCACCGATCCTGCAAAGACTGCCCCTCTGAGGGGTAGCTAACTCCTAGAGAGAGCAAAGGACTCCCCTGCAGGTGCACCTGTGCTGTACAAACCAACCAGCCCGAAGAGGCCACATTCCCAACAATCTCCTTTATCAAACTCGCACACACCAAGCCTGAATCCCCCTGCTTATGTCACCCCAGGGCCGGGTCCCAGACAACTAGGGACCACCCCTAGAGTCCAGAGCCTACTGAAATTCTTCACACTACCCAAAACCTAATTGACCTAAGGACCCTATCTTTCTTCTGCAGTTTCTTCCCAAGAGAATCCCAATAAAGTCTCTGGGCCATGTTCTTCCCTCTCCATTTCTGCCTCTTGACTGATTCTGGTCCTTCCCCATGGGGCCCTGCATGGTGTGCCATGCCTCCTGTGTTTGAGGATTTGTAAGTATAACCTTTCTCCTTCAAAACAATGATTTCCATGTCTGTGTGTCTTACAATACTGGATTGAAACAAATCTCAGGCACATTTCAGGATAGTACCATCCAGACATAGGTGATGATTCCTTCAAAATGCAAAGTAACCAAATGCTTTAACTGAATTTTGGACTGTCAGGATTTACTGGCCATAATACATATCGTGCATATGACAAGCATAGTTATGTTAATTTTTTTTTGCAACTAATGAATATGCCTATTTTTCTAGTGTAACATGTAATCCCAAAAGTATACATTGGGTTTCTGTGCTAGAAATTCCCCCATAAAGTCTCCAGATTGACCATTTGTAGTTTTATTCTTGAAATCCTAAAGATGTTTTTTAAATGACAGTGTTTGGATCTAGTATTTGTAGGGGTGCCTGGGTGGCTCAGTGGATCTAGTACTTGTAAACAAAATAAATTGTAGCAGCTGACATTAAAGGATAAATGAATAATAAATCATGGTGCTTATAATCAAGCTCTAAAAAATTTTTTAAAAAATTTATTTATTTGACTGACAGAGATCACAAGTAGGCAGAGAGGCAGAGAGAGAGGAGGAGGCAAGCTCCCTGCTGAGCAGAGAGCCCGATGTGGGGCTCAATGTGGGGCTCGATCCCAGGACCCTGGGATCATGACCTGAGCCGAAGGCAGAGGCTTTAACCCACTAAGCCACCCAGGCACCCCAAGCTCTAAAAATTTTTTAGGCTAGGCGAAATCTACGACACAATTTTATTTTAAATGTGTTGACTATTCAAAGATGGGCTTTCTTTATTTTGTTTTTCTGTTTAGATATGTTGTTAATTTTATGCTGTGCATTATCCTTGTACTTAGGCTACCTATATTTATCAGATTGTCAGAATGTCTTAAACTTCACCTTTTTCAATTTAAATAAGTTAGATGTTATTCCTTTTTCATTTAAATGGCTGTATACAGTTTAATAACTTAACAGTTTTTATGGGTATTTGGCAACTTAAAGTGCATGATTACATATTTAAAGTTTTAATAACATCTATAATGGAATTAAGAACTGTAGGCTGGGGACGTTGTGGGAAAGATTATCTCAGGGTTGCTAAGGAAACCAGTCTAGGTTTTTCTGCATAAATTTCTCCGGAAAGGTGAGGCTATAATCCCATTCCTAGCAGCTACCTTTATGGAGCATCCGCATTCCCCCCCTTAGCTTCTTTTTGCTTCTAGAGAAGCACTAACTGAGAGGGTCTATGCTTTATGCATCTGTTAAGGCTGGTTCCTTTTTCTCTCTTCAGGTATGTGAGAGCGGGGTCAGATTCTTTCCTTACTTCCTCTTCTTTGAGCCTGGCTTTGAAAACCCAGGACAGCCATAGCATCCCGTTTTTATTATAGCCCAGAGACTACTATGCAGAGAAGCAAAGAAGAGAGGAGCCGGTGGCAAGGAATTTGCCAAGCATTGACCAAGCAGGCTGAGGAGTACAGAACCTCTGGAGAGGGGGCTGATAGCATAGCTGGGATCCAAGGATCTTTCCCCTTTCTCTTTGCCATCCATGTCTTAAATGAGGAAACAGAGAAGCAGCTTCTGATTTGGTCCCTTTATGTTTTCCATGCCTGCTGTGAGTCCCATTGATAGCCAGAAAGGAACTGGCACTCAGGGAGTGTGTGCTAATTTAAAATAGAAAGGGCAGGAAAACATTTTTCCACCTCTGAATTAACCAAATGGAGATGATCTGCCAGGTTAAATTGAAGAACAAAAAGGTCAGGCAGGGAAAGAGGAGCCACTGTCATCGTAGGGATGTTTTATACCTAAGACCTTGAGTTTCTGTTGAAGAAACAACTGATTTTATTCTTAGAGATAATTTGGAAGGATCAAGCACTTATGTAGGTAGTGATGTGGCAAAATTAATTGTTTCTTGTGGCAACTTTGTGAGACTGTATAATTTAATGCAAAAGTATATGGAAATCTTTTGATGAAGAAGATATGGAAAGATATGAGGGTATAAAATGAAATAGAGGTGTTTTCTCTCTAGCGAATGAAGGTACAGTTTACTTCCAAACCACCTCCTTTCTTCACTCTTAACTGTTGATCCGACCCTCCTCCTTGAATGCTAACTCAGCACTTACTACAGTATCTGGCATATAGTAAGTAGAATCAGTATAGTAAGTAATATAGAATCATGCTATAGCCTTTGTTTTGTCTTCAGAGTGACATGCCCTGATGAAACCATTATGAAGCTTAGTGTGTCTCAACATTGGAACTCTTGACATTTTGGACGTTTTGGAATCCCACCAGATGCTTGCTCCGTTGTGACAGTAATGTCTCTAGACACTGTCAAATGTCCCCTGGGGGCAAAATCCTCTTCCCCTCATTTAGAAATCACTGATATAAGACAGTTGGGTAATATACATGTACTGCCTTAAAAATAGCTCCAACTTCTGATTTAGCAATTCCAGATCATTCTAAGGAAATTTTTATCGGTATGTGCAAAGACTTGTGTATATGAATATTCATGATAGTGTTATTTATAATTGTGTAAGCTTATCAATCCAAACACCCAACTAAATGTTTGGATAAATAGATTATAGTATATCGTAAAATGGAGCATTTAATCAGAGAAAGTTGCCCACAAAATATTAAGTGAATAAAACACATCTATAAAACAATAGCATCCGGTTTTCTTAACAACAATAACAACAGCAAAACCATGAGGGAGGGGGTTGGATTTAGAATCAGACAGACTGGATTTGATTCCCACTCCCACCCCCTTGAGAGCTGTATCGTATTTTACTTCTGTAATTGTTAGTATCTGCAGCCCTAAAATGGGGATAATGATACCTATGTTAAAAGGTTATTGTCAGGATTAAGTGGCATTATATATGAAAGGTGCTTAACATGCTGTTTGTTACATTGTGAGGACTTAGTAAAAAGTACTTGGAATAATGCATAGGGAAAGGCCAGAAGATGATTCACGAAAACATTAATAGAGGTGGGCTTCTTTTTCTCTTTTGTGTTTTCTTTTATATGTTTTTCAAAAGTTTCCACACATTTGTATTTATTAATAAAGTAACTGTAGTTACTTTAACAGATACACCTCATGAGCTCAGTGGTAACACAACAGTAACTTATTTCTCTCTTGGGAAATTCAGCAACTCTTGCTGATTGATGGGTAGCTGTCCTCCAAGAGGGCATTCTTTCTTGCCTCCACACCGTGGCATGGGGCTTCAGTGTGTGATCAGCAGATGAGGGGAGACAGAAATGGACAAGTGATGGGGGAGGATTTGTGGGTCAGGTTGGAATTGGCACACATTATTTCCTGCTCCCATTTTGTTGTCTTTCTAGGCTCCAGGACCCGGGCATGTAGCCATACCCAACTGCAGGGAGGCTGGCAACTATAGCTTAGCCCCGCCCCAAAGTGGATCAAAGACCAAGAGCCATCTAATCATCATCTATAGCTTGAAGTGTAGGATCTTCCATTGGAGAGCCATCCTCTCCAGAGGGTTCTGCTGGTTGTCGCAGGCTGCAGATCATGTGTGTGACTAATTTCTCAGAACAAGATTTGAAAGGGAAAACCAGCTTTGGAAAAGGGACCTGAAACACATGGAGAGAGGATTCTTGCTGTTTCGGTTTCCATTGTTGAGAATGGATTGGAGGATAGGACTCTGTGGGTGGGAAATTTGCTGAGGAGATTGTGGTCTCTAATCTCAAAGGTCTAAAGGCTACCAGGGATGGAGCTAGACCTGGCTACGTAATCCATGGGACCCAGTGAAAAGTCAAAACGGGGTTCTTGAGGCCGGCCACCCTTGCCCGGAACCGATGGTCCACCCCAAAGGACTGCAGCCTCGGTGCCAGAAGAGGCTTCATATGTGGATCAGGGGTGGGTGGGAGGCCACCGCAGAGCTGCTTACTGAGCACACTATGGTGTTAACAGTGGAAGCAGCCAGAGCTTTGCTCCACCCTGACACACCGTAGGTTCCT
The DNA here is from genome assembly GCF_964662115.1 of Mustela nivalis. Lineage (NCBI taxonomy): Eukaryota > Metazoa > Chordata > Mammalia > Carnivora > Mustelidae > Mustela > Mustela nivalis. The sequence goes on from NC_139030.1 coordinate 41,914,042, forward strand.
GATTCTCCTCATACCCATGCCCACAACCTCACTGGGAATGGAGCGCAACAGCAGAATGTGAGCACCCTCCCATTCCAACCCTCATCAACCTGACCCTGTTGCAATCCTGGGTAGAAAGAGGTAGAGGTCATGGGGCTGGGGCAGGGAGCCCGAGGCTGAAAACCCATCAGAAAGCCAGATTGTTTGCAGCCCTGGGGTATGCTTCCTCAGACTTCATGGACAAAACACAAATTCACCTTGAACTTCAAGTGTGTGAATAGGGGACCCTTTTTAGCATGGGGCTCAGTGTGCCCCCACTGGATGCATACCCATAAAGCCATTCTGGGCTGGTGCCCACACTATGTTTTTATCTCTAAGAATAACGAGGATGGCAAACTCTCCATGGAAGTTTATTACTTTTCTATCTACTTCTGTAACACTTCACCCAAACGACTCTTGCTATTTATTCCATTTTTGATCATTTTAATTTTGGCTCACCTCTTTCTCTCCATTAAACTGTGAGCTCTTTGAGGGCAAATGCTATGACCTTCTCAGCTTTACAGCACTCCCTGCATGTGGCGTAGTACCTAGCATGTAGTAGCTAGGTACTCAATAAACATTTGTTATGTGAATAAGTGAGGAAGAGGAGAGTACAAGAAGTCAGTGAGTAGGGCAAGTGGCTTAGGTACTAGGACTAAGTTATAAGGTCATATTAAGACCAGGGGTTTAGCTAATAAGGTGGAGCTAGGCCACTTCCTAGGACAAGGGTCCTTTCATTTTCTCATACATAAGGCTGGGTTGGGTTCCCAGGTGAAGGGGTCAGGTACAAGGCTTTGACAGTCCAGGCTGTGAATTACTTACAGAAGTGAAGGCACAGGGAACCGAGCAATTCATCCCTCACTGGTAGAGAAGAGGAATTGGCAAAGCTGGGAGGATGAAAGCAAGGGAAGAAAGGTATCAGCTACACTAACCTAACAGGCCTGGGGCCTTGGGAAAACAGTGATTAGCAAAGGACATGGATTTTTCTTTTCATATGGTTATTTAGATGGCAGTGATGATGTCTTTTAGGCCAGGCAGATTGATTCACTAGGGAGAGTGTAAAAGGTCAGACTGGGAGCTCTCTACTTTAGGGGTGGTAATTTAAACCAAAATAATGTAGACAGCCCAGCACCAAGCCTTTAATGAAAGTGAATGCGTCACTACCACCACTTGTCTCCCGCCAAAGGACCACAAGTGTTCTCGTTTCTCTGCTCTGTACTTGTTTCCAGGGAGCATCCTCTGAGATTGTCAGATTCTTTTTTTAGACTCTGGATATTTTTATTTGGGTTATCTATCGTTACTCTAGGAAATGGTAATGGTCCACTGGTAAGTATGCAACTCTTCTGGAGTCACCCGTGACCGGTTGTGCTGAACAGTTAAATGACATTTCTAAAGACAGCAATCACAATCACAATCGCTAATGCTCCAGAGCTCGCTGGGACAACAGCATCAACAAACACATTTACCTAACGTATATCCGAGTTCCCTTCACTGTTGCCTTGCTTCAAACTCTCACCTATCCTGCCTCCATTTCTTGATCATGTGCTTTCCATTTCTTCTTTTCTGGCATGTCACACCTGTCTTCCCGTTGAGTAATTGCTTCACCCTGTTCTTCCCAACTACCCTCTCTCTTCCTTTTGCCTTTTCCGTTCTCCCCACCCCACCTCCCGTCCTTCCTCCTGCCTGTCCCCCTTTGCCTTATTCTGTCTTCTCTTTTCCATGTCTGTTTCTGGCCCTCCCTGACATTGCTGACCTTAACATAAAATGGCTGTAACATGAGAATAAGTATTTGTTCCCAGTTTTTAATTTCCCAAGCAAATTTTTAAATCTCATAGATTCCCTCAGAAAACAACTGAGTTTCCTTTTTACTTCTATGTGGCCTGTAATTGTATCTTTCTTTTTAACTTTAAAATCAGATACATGAAGTATTTTTTTTTTAAACACACAATTTTAATTACATTTCAAACTGTTATCCCACGTGGCCCTTGGTTGTAATTTATTTCCTGAGAGTCAGTGCCTTGCAATATGAGAAAGACCTTGCCCCTCGAGTCCATTCTAAGTAGAACAAGTGAAAGGGACATAGTATTTAAACAAATGGTATGTAACATCCAGCCTTTTACTAAAATGAGTACAATGATAAATATTATTTCTTTGTTATACCTCTTAGATTAGCATCTACCAGGAACTTTTAGCAATGGCAAGACCGAAGTCACTATGCCAGGAATTCTCGGGCTGATTGCTTGTTTGAGGTCCTGTCTCTGTTAACCTAAAGTTCCTCTGAGTGAATGTCTCCTGCGGTGTTATTTCTTCCCTTTTGTACGCAGAAAAGAAATCTTTTCCATCCTCCTGAATCCACCAGGAAGCATGTGGGATTTAATCACCTCTGTTATTATATTGCTTTTCCCCCAATGTATTAACGCTCCGAAACTTGCTTAGTCATTTGTAAAATTCAGCCACAGGACTTGCTGTTGCCTTTCATTGACAATCCATCAAAGGAAAGTTAACCAAACTTTATAAGTTTGTGTGGCCCTGTTTCCGAGAGCTGATATTTTCTTTTGACTGAAAACCACATTGGATCTTAACACCTGCATCTTGCTTCATTATTTCTAGCATAAGGTAATCCCCGACTGACGTGTGGACGTGTGTTTTTTTAATCATCCAGCTTTATAAAAGATAATTTTTTTCCTTCCTTGATAAACGAATCCATTTATTATGAATGCATTTTTAATTCTGAAGTTCTCTGTAAAGATACAAAGCTAAAGAATAGGCCAGAGGCTTCCTAAAGCAAGCCTGGTGGCCCTTTTCTAAGGCTTCGGGGCCATAAGAGTCAGAGTTAAGACGAGTGTGTTCCTCTATCTGTCTCTCCCATTCTTGGACTCTGAGAAGACCCAATACGTAATATTTCTCTTTCCTGCCCTGAATTGGCTGAGATGGGTGAGAAGACAGAAGAGAAAATGGGACACTAAAATATCACATTTATGGGGCGCCTGGGTGGCTCAGTGGGTTAAAGCCTCTGCCTTTGGCTCAGGTCATGATCCCAGGGTTCTGGGATGGAGCCCTGCATCAGGCTCTCTGCTCAGCAGGGAGCCTGCTTTTCCCCTCTCTCTGCCTGCCTCTCTGCCTACTTGTGATCTCTCTGTCTGTCAAATAAATAAATAAAATCTTTTTAAAAAATCACATTCATAATTTGTCGAGCAGATTCTGGGGTATGGCCTTATATTTAAAAGTTTACAATATTCATCTCCAAAATTAAATAGACCTACTCTCCCAGATACAGACGATACAAGATGCTACAATCTTCTCCACATCAGGGCCTATTCCTTTGAAACGTACAGCATTAAGGAACAGAGTAGAGGAATGCTTTCTGTGGGTAGCCTGACTCTAGAAGATTAAGGGGAGCAAGGGGCTGGGCCTTGCATACTAATCAGGTAAGTTACCATGCCTTCATAAGGAGGAGCAAGGGGTGGGCCCAAAGGCTGGAAGGTTAAGGGAAATCCTTTCTCATGGAATCCAGTTGATCCTCCTCTCACAGAAGCTATGCCACCTCTCAAACAGATTATTTTATCTGAAACCTTGAGAGAACACTGAATGCCCCAACACTCTCCTTCTTCTTCTTTATCTTCCTTATCTCCAGTTATCCAAGCCAGAAACTTAGGCATCTTCTCTGATTCTGTACTTTTCTCCAACCACCATATTAAATCCATCAGAAAGTTCTTTTGATTTACTCTAACAGAGATACCAAGTCATCCACTTCTCTCCATCTTTGCTGCCATAGTTCCAGTGCAAGTCACCATTATATTTCAACTATGTTATTGAATCTGCCTTAAATGTACCTCCAATTTTGCTTGTAATCAGTTCCCACATACGATTTTTATGAAGCAACAAGGAGTCTGTCTTGGATAGCAGTGCCTAGGAGGATGGGGTCAGATAGGAAGATGGGGCCACTTTGAAGACAACAAACGATGGAAGGCTTGTGAATAGGAGGGCGACACAGATCTGGGCTGCTCTGCACTCATCATCCATGGGAGCCTGGACAGATAAACTGCTCTCTGTGGATTTCAGAATCTTCATATGTAACATGAGAGGGCTAGGAAAATGATTTCTAAGATTTCCAGTTCTAAAATTTCATGTTAATAATGGAAAGGAAGAGGAAAAACCTTACAAAACACCTCTGCCCGAGTTGAACAATTAGTATCTTTCTAGCAAGACATGCTTAGTGTTGAATGAGCCACATGCCCGAGTCACTCGATAGTTACTGGTTGCTGCTCCGGAATGAGCCCTGGGTGGCTCAGGGCTGCCATCTGGCCGGAGGTGAAGACTAAGAGATTTGTAATAGAGCTCTATTTGAGTAGCAACACCTTGTCTTTATATATCTTTGGGAAAGTTGGGAATAAGCCATTCCTTGGTAATGCCATTGGGTGATATCTCTAAGAAAGAAATGATTTGGGTTCAGGTTTGCTTTTGGGTTTTCTCATCAACTCCAGTAGAGGATATAGCCAACTGTTTTGTCGTAGGATCTGAACCTCTTTATCTCTAAGTCAAAAAGAAAGTTTCAGCAGAATTATCCCAGTCTAAGAGCATAAATTAGTCTACACAAACAAGAGAGAACTTAGACATAGCAATAGTGTGCAAAAGATATCAGGTAATGTTCTCTGTCCCAAATTAACAACTTTACAACCTATATAATTCTGCTATTAGAGCTTAATTTCCCTCAATATTTCTCGCTTTTCCAACTTTAACCATTTCCAACTTTGAGGGCCCATCATTGAACAAGTTAACAGTTAACACTTAACACTAAAGGGAATAAATCAACCACTTGGTAAAAGCAAGAATGGGACCAGGAAAAGTTCATGGATTGAGAAAAGTAAGAAAACCAAAGATAAACTGGCTAGTTCAGCTTTTCCAAAGGCAAACCATATTTAAGTCATGTCTGCCTGACTTTAATGGGCTAGATATCCTCTGTCTTAACTCTATGATTTTCTCATCCTGAAGTTCTGATCTGAATTCTTAAGTTATACAAACAAACATGGGTGGCTGGGTAGCTCAGTCGGTTAAGCATCTGCCTTTGGCTCAGGTCATGATCCCGGGGTCCTGGGATCAGCCCCGCATCTGGCTCCCTGCTCAGTGGGGAGTCTGCCTCCCCCTCGGTCCTTTCCCCATTCATGATGTCTCTCAAATAAGTAAATGAAATCTTTAAAAAATTATATAAATAAACAAAAGCCTTAGTAGAAAGGAAGCCTAGGTGATTCTATTACAGAGGTCAATCACTCTCTCAACATATTTCTATAAAGTACTTAAACAACTACTCCAGAATTATTTTATGTTGTAAGGTTTGTAATAAAATCTTCTGAAAAATGCATCTTAAAGTGAACTAAATTGGACATTATAATGGCACAAGAAAAGACTTCTGCCAGTAAATTTCATCTTTCTTTTTATAAGCCTTAAAGTATCAGTTGCTACTATAATTTGTTTTTTGGCTAATACAAAGGCAAATAATTTGTATCAACTGGACTAACCAAACTAAAGAAAAAATAATAGCAATAGCTAACATTTATTGAATATATGTACTAGGCATTGTGCTAAGATATAATTATCTCATTTAATCTTCATAGATTAGATCATATCATAGATAAAGATCTATGAAATAGATACTATTACTTTCCACATTTTACATATGAAGAAACTGGACTTTGAGAGGGTTAGTAACTTGCCCAAGTTTATATAGCTAGTAAGTGGTGGAGGCAGGATGCAAGCCTACATGGTCTGATTCAGTCTACACTTTTACTATTATGGGACGTATTAGGGATTATGCTCATGTTCTTATCACATGTTCAAATTTTTACCAGTACTGTCCATGAAAGAAAAAGGCTCCTTGACAGAATATGAAATGTCAGCAATTCACACCCACAGACATCAGACGATATTGATTATTTACATGTGGTGATCCCAGCAATTGCATCATATTTGGAGAGCTTAGGACAAGATGCCTCAGGAAGCATCAGTGCATGCAGTGTAACCCCTTAACACCTGAGCTGGCAAAATAATAATAGTAGTAATAGCTAATGTTTATAAGGAGCTTAGTGTGTGCCAGGCATTGCCTTAAGCATTTGATATATATTAATTCCTTTATTATGCACAGCAATTTTATAAGGTAGGTCAATAATCCATCATACAGCTGAAGAAACTGAGGTATACAAAGGTTAAGTAATTTCCCTCAGATCACATAGCTAATAAGTTGGAGATCCAGGGTTTAAGCCTGGATTATTTGCAGCCACAATTTGTATACATATGATCTGATGTCCCTGTTGTGCTATATAAACATTGTGTAACAGGCTACTCAGTAACATCTTTTCACGATGCCCTTTACTGAAGTTGTGAGACAACTTTGATGTGGTTTATATAGTTGGTCACTCCAGAAGCTGAGTTGTGAGCGTGCAACACGGATAGTTTCTTTAAAAAGAAAAACTTTTCATTTTTCTTCACAACTGGTCGGTACCAAAACCTGTGAAGAAAATCTTTAGGAATTAGGAATTAACTAGGAATTAACTAGAGGAAATTGTCAACAAATTTCCCATGCTATTTTAGACATACTGATAATATGCAAGGCAGAGATAGAGTTGTTCTTTGCAGATCTTATAATGGTGTGTGTGTATGTCTGTTTTTTTTTTTTTTTTTTGTATGTCTGTTTTAAAGTAAGAAATGTACATGTCTCTGAGAAATGACCTGGAGCTCTGGAGTATATAAACAAGCAAATTATCCTGGAATAAATTGCACATATCTCTTTATTGTGAAACTTTGTGGAAGCTGTAGGTGAACTATAAGTCAGGCATCGAAGTTATAGCCACCACAGTGATTTATTGGACCAACAGCTTTTTGTTGTTTGGCTGGAGGGCAAGTTCTTTGGGGGCATTTGTTGGTTTAGTCATGGACTGGTTTGATTGCTGGGGACAGACACCCACTGAAGCAATCAAATATAATAAGTGGGGTGAGGGATAACATCCCAGAAATAACATCTAGGGAAATCTCCCAGAACACAAGACAGGAAGTTAAGCAAGCCTTATGGGGAAAGGGTTTGGCAAATGGAGAGATCCTGATGCTTCTAGTCTGAATCCTCTTCTGCATTCTGAATGTGGTGGCATATTTGTGTAGCATTTTATGATTTATACAATGCTTTAGTCTATATTATTTCAGTCCATCCTCACTTCTGTGAAAGGTAGGAATCATTATTCTCATTTAGAAGGTGAAGAAATTGAGGCTTAGAGAGGTTAAATGGCCCAGAATTTTGGAGCTACATAGTAGTAGACCTGGGACAGGAAAGTCAGGACTTTAAGGATCATATCCAGCATTTTTTGCCTTTCCCACGAACTTCCTTTATGACCGTGATCATGACAGGTTTAACCCAAGGGAATGTATTGGGAAATCATATATTATGCTTACATTTCAACTTTCAGCTTTTGGAAAACAAATTAAAATCAGGATTCTACCTTCACTTTCTTGGGTCATTTAATCATTTCTGTGAAATGGGCTGTATCCGGGAAAAGATATTTACAATTCACTATGTGCCTACTCTTCATGAAGCATGAGCTTTAAGCTTTTGGAAAACATACTTGATTTCTTCTGTGCTTTCCTTCTGTAGAAGTCAATCTTTGCTGAAGTATTTAATCATAGACTAGAAAAAGAATGACCACCCTGTTGAATTTGGCAAACAAGAAGAATGGCAGTGTTAACTTCTGACTCTGTTTTGGTACATTAAGTTGAACATGAACTACTGTTTATTACCACTGATGGATCTCCTGGTTTTGGAATTGCATTTCACAGCAACATAGGCAGTGGCCCTGAGCACAAACAGCTAACTCTTGAAAGTAGCATAGTCTTATGAAAAGAGCCTAAGCTTTAGATCCTAGCACCTCCAAGTCAGCATTCTAACTCAGTTATTGGTAAATTACTCACATAGGTAAATTTACTTACCTTCTTTTAACCTCAGGTTCCTCATGTGCATACCGAGGCCAGTAATATTCACTTTGAGAGACTGCTGTGAATCATATGTATGTCAAACACCTGTAACAAATACCAGGCACTTGGTAGTCTCTTGATAAATGAGAGCATTCATTTTTATTATCGGAAGGATCAGTTTCATAATTATGTTCGTTCCTTTATAATTTAAACAGATCACAAACCTCTTTTAGTATCTCTTTTAAAGGCTAACTTATCATGCAATGCTAAAGTAATTGGTATGAATTGTCTATCTGATGCTGTCTACTGGCTCAGAAGACCAAGACTGAAAGACAAAGTCATGGACTCTCTGTTGCTGCAAAACCAGATTGTATAGCTGCTCTCTCTTCAAGGCAAGTTTTAATGTCAGTAGACTCCTGACCTGTCTTTATGTGCATACATACACACACACACACACACACACACACACACACATCCATACACACATCTATCCATCCATCCATCCATCCAACCAACCATACATACACTTAACACTGCAGGCTTTGGCTAGTAACTTGAATTTAGTATAAAAGGAGTGCTCAGTGGAGAAATTTCCTAAAGAATTCATGCTATTTATAAGGCATCAGTGTGAATCATCTGCCCATGACAGATACTGTCCGTGAGGAAAATAGCATTGGTTCTCATCAAAAAGCCATTTCTTGGGGCGCCTGGGTGGCTCAGTTGTTAAGCGGCTGCCTTTGGCTCAGGTCATGATCTCAGGGTCCTGGGATTGAGCCCACATGGAGCCCCACATCGGGCTCCCTGCTCAGTGGGAAGCCTCCTTCTCCCTCACCTACTCTCCCTGGTTGTGTTCCCTCTCTCGCTGTGTCTCTCTCTGTCAAATAAATAAATTAAATCTTAAAAAAAAAAAAGCCATTTCTTAAATTCCACTTCACAAATGTGTACCGAATACCTAATATCAGCCAAGTATGATTGTACTAGTGTAAAGCTGCATTGTATGAACCATAACCAGAAATGGGCTTTATGAGAGTACTGTTTAGAATCTGTTTAAAGGCTTATAATTCATCTTTATCCTGTAAAAGGAAAGGAAAAAAAATCCGTAAAATCTTTCCCTTCAGCATCTTAAATGTGTTCCTCACTATCCACAGCCAAGGAGGCCAGTATACCTAGGAAATTGTTTCGGTCTTTGCCTCCCACCAAACGCTCCAAACTTTCCAGTCTTTTCCTTTGAAACAGTGTGCCTTGATTGTTTCTCTCTGGTTGGCTCCTCTAATTCACTTTTTTTCCCCGATTGACTTTTTTTACATGTTCCTCTCTGTTTTCTGATTCAGCCTTCTTTTCTTTTCTTTCTTTCTTTCTTTTTCTTTCTTTATTTCTTTCTTTTGTAAGATTTTATTTATTTATTTGACAGAGAGATCACAAGTAGATAGAGAGACAGGCATGGCAGGGGCAGGCTCCCAGCTGACAGAGAGAGTCCGATGTGGGGCTCAGTCCCAGGACCCTGAGATCATGACCACAGCTGAAGGCAGAGGCTTTAACCCACTGAGCCACCCAGGCGCTGCTTGGCCTTTTCAAATGCTACCTATGTTTGACATCGTCTTTCACCTTTTGACCACAGCGCATCCTTACACCGAGCCCAGGCAGTTGCTGTACCACACACTGATCCAGATCCAGTGTCCTGAGACCTCAATTGCCTGTTAGAGGAGACAGGAATAGAGTTTTGGCTCCCTATCATGACCTATCAAAAGTACTTAACCTTTCCTTGGAAATTTATTAAGAAACTTGGCCAAGATGCATTGATTTTTGCTGGACCACAGAAGAGTGTTTTAGCTGTGTAATTCCTTCTTGTGATGACTTTAAGAGGTTTGTTTTATCTCAGATCACTGCTAAGGCAAGCACACCTCTAAATCAGTTATTTGCAAAAATATGGATTATTGTGATTATTTCTCATCTGTTTTTATTTCAGTTGAGCTGAAAGAATTTGTGGCTAGGAAATTTACAAGTAGCCATGATCCTATTTCAGGGAAGAGGCCAATCTGAAAAGATGGTGTCAGATGTCCTGTGGGTGGATGGTCTAAGATGACAGGTCAAGGAAATTACACAGGTTTTTGTTACTCTGCATGTCACAATTGGAGTCAGTCCTGATGAATTACTAAGGGCCTTAAAACTTCCATCTGGTGTGTGTGTGGGTGGGGGGGACCTCCATGAGATCAAATTTAGAAGCACAAGGTGAAATATAAGAGGGAAAATTTTTATTTCAATCTTAAGTCTTTATTAATCTTTATGGATCTGGACTAAAGTTGCTTCAAGTTTTTATAATTAAGATTCAGATGATGTGACATATAAAATGAGTACACTGTGTGTTGTGTGGATGTGAAAAATCAAGCAGTCCTGTGTTAATACCCAGGCTGAGTCACTTAACTGCCCACAACCTTGGGTCATTGTTTTACTGCTCATTACTTTCATTATCATACATGTAAATTACCTACTGTGCAATTCCCAAGGTGTTCTTCCCAGTTGACAAGAACAGAGCCATTAGAGGTATTAGAATCGTCTGTCATTGGTGTTTTGCATATATTTCTTTAGTATTCTGAACCACAGAATAGAGGAAACATAAATCCTTTGTTAACCCCTGCTGTCAAAACTGAGTTGTAATTAAGCCCACCAGGTACATCTTCATTAATGAAAAATGGGGTCAAAAGGGTACCTCATTCCTGGTTAAAATACTTCAGTCAAGGGGGATATGGGTGTTGTGCCTACTTGGAACCTCTGTGGTTCAACATTGGTGAATTATTCAATCTTCTATTTCTTGTTGCTTGCAACAGTGATTTAGTACGAGGTTGATATGAAGCACTTTAGTAGTAAGAAGCTATGTTTTGGTTACAGACTTCCTTCCCCTAACTGTTGTTGTTTTTTAAAAACTTCTGTGTAACAAAATAATAATTTTGGAGATTTCATGGCCGAAAATCTTATGTACTTTCAGGATTTGAAAATCAATTTTACCATTCTGAATATTAAAAATTGCGTACTAAGGTCCATTTCAGATTGAATGGAAGGGATATAAACCTGATTACCTATACTTTAATATCTTCCAATATTCACACACAAGTTTATTGATTTTGTTTAACCACCTACCCTTTAAAATTGTATATATACGCAACTAATGAATCATTGAATACTACATCAAAAACTGGTGATGTACTATATGTTAGCTAATTGAATATAATAATAAAAAATCAAAAAAGAAAAATAAATCAAATTGTATATATAGTGAAAGTTTGTTAGATGTTTTATAATATAAATAGATACAATATATAACTCATATGGATTTCATTAATTATATGTATTTTTAGAATTATTGTAGAAACACTATGTGATATGTGAAGTCAGTTGAGCTGTATTATATCCCTTTTCTTATTTTCATGTAAGAAAATGACCACACTTACTAATTGTTCCCTTTGCTCACATAAGACAGCATACTCATCACTTAGACCCCTACAGAAACAGGAAAAAGGAATAGGAATATTTATACAGTTTCTTTAAAGTTTTTTGAAAAGAAAGGGAGGGAGGAGTCAAGATGGCGGAGAAGTAGCAGGCTGAGACGACATCAGGAAACAGGAGATCAGCTAGATAGTTTATCTAACCATTGTGAACACCTACAAATCCAATGGGAAATCGAAGAGAAGAAGAGCAACAATTCTACAAACAGAAAATCGATCACTTTCTGAAAGGTAGGACCTGCGAAGAACGAATCCAAAGTGACAGGAAGATAGACCGCGGCGAGGAGAGGCCAGCTCCAGGCAAGCGGTGGAGCAACGGAGCACAAAATCAGGACTTTTAAAAGTCTGCTCCACGGAGGGACAATGCTCCAGAGGCTCAACCGGGGGGAAGCCCACGCGGGGTCAGCATAACTCCACGTCCTGGGGGGTCACAGATGGACCAGAGGTGTCTTGAGTGTCGCAGAGCTTGCAGGTATTAGAGCAGGAAAGCCGGTTACAGTGACAAAGCCAAGGAGTGAGCTCTCAGCTCAGGGTGACCTTGAACTGGTTGAAGGCTCGGTGAGCTCCGAGCGCGGCCGAAGGCCACAGAGATGGGAGTGCCCGGACGCTTTTCTCCAAGTGTGACTGATTGAGCGCTTTCCTAGAAGTGCGACCAGAGGCCAGGGAGACGGCGGCAATTGGGCGCTTTTCTCTGAGGGCGCACTGAGGAGTGGGATCCTGAGCTCTCGGCTCCTCCAGGCAGGAGACTGGGAGGCCGCCATCTTCATTCCAGTCCTCCGCAACTCTACAGAAAGTGCTCAGGGAACAAAAGCTCCCGAAAGCAAACCCAGGCAGATTACTTAGCCCAGCCCCTGGTAAGGGCAGTGCAATTCCGCCTGGGGCAAAGACACTTGAGAATCACTACAACAGGCCTCTCCCCCAGAAGATCAACAAGAAACCCAGCTAAGGAAAACAGCAGAATTCCAGAGGAGGATAAAGCAAATCTTATCTGGACAAAATGACAAGGCGGAAAAACTCACCACAGAAAAAAGAACAAGAGGTAATACCAAAGGCTGGGGACCTAATCAATACAGACATTGCTAGTATGACAGATCTAGAGTTCAGAATGACAATTCTCAAGGTTCTAGCCAGGCTCGAAAAAGGCAAAGAAGCTATTAGAGAAACCCTCTCCAGAGAGATAAAAGCCCTTACTGGAGAAATAAAAGAACTAAAATCTAACCAAGTTGAAATAAAAAAAAAGCTATTAATGAGATGAAATCAAAAGTGGAAGCTCTTACTGCTAGGATAAATGAGGCAGAAGAAAGAATTAGTGACATAGAAGACCAAATGACAGAGAATAAAGAAGCTGAGCAAAAGAGAGACAAACAAATACTGGACCACAAAGAGAGAATTCAAGAGATAAGTGATACATAAGACGACACAACATTAGAATAATTGGGATTCCAGAAGAAGAAGAAAGAGAGAGGGGAACAGAAAGTATATTGGAGAGAATTATTGTAGAGAATTTCACTAATATGGCAAAGGGAACAAACATCAAAATCCAGGAGATGCTAAGAACACCCCTCAAAAATCAATAAAAATAGGTCCACATCTCGTCACCTGATAGTAAAATTTACAAGTCTTAGTGACAAAGAAAATCCTGAAAGCAGCCCGGGATAAGAAGTCTGTAACGTACAAGGGTAAAAACATTAGATTGGCAGCGGACCTATCCACAGGGACCTGGCAGGCCAGAAAGAACTGGCATGATATATTCAGAGCACTAAACGAGAAAAACATGCAGCCAAGAATACTATATCCAGCTAGGCTATCATTGAAAATAGAAGGAGAGGTAAAAAGCTTCCAGGACAAACAAAAACTGAAAGAATTTGCAAACACCAAACTAGCTCTATAGGAAATATTGAAAGGCGTCCTTTAAGCAAAGAGAGACCCTAAAAGTAGTAAATCATAAAGAAACAGAGACAATATACAGTAACAGTCACCTTACAGGCAATACAATGTCATTAAATTCATTTATCTCAATAGTTATCCTGAGTGTTAATGGGCTAAATGCCCCATCAAAAGACCCAGGGTATCAGAATGGATAAAAAAACAAAACCCATCAATATGCTACCTACAAGAAACTCATTTTAGACCCAAAGACACCTCCAGATTTAAAGTGAGGGGGTGGAAAACAATGTACCATGCTAATGGACATCAGAAGAAAGCTGGGGTGGCAATCCTAGTATCAGATCAATTATATTTTAAGCCAAAGACTCTATTAAAAGCTGAGGAAGGTCACTATATCATACTCAAAGGATCTGTCCAACAAGAAGACCTAACCTAACAATTTTAAATATCTATGCCCCTAACATGGGAGCAGCCAACTATATAAACCAATTAATAACAAAATCAAAGAAACTCAACAATAATACAATAATAGTAGGGGACTTTAATACTCCCCTCACTGAAATGGACAGATCATCCAAGCAAAAGATCAACAAGGAAATAAAGGCCTTAAATGACACACTGGACCAGATGGACATCACAGATATATTCATAACATTCCATCCCAAAGCAACAGAATATACATTCTTCTGTAGTGCACATGGAACATTCTCCAGAATAGATCACCTCCTGGGTCATAAATCAGGTCTCAACCAGTATCAAAAGATTGGGGTCATTCCCTGCATATTTTCAGACCACGATGCTCTGAAGCTAGAATTCAATCACAAGAGGAAATTTGGAAAGAACCCCAAATACCTGGAGACTAAACAACATCCTTCTACAAAATGAATGGGTCAACCAGGAAATTAAAGAAGAATTGAAAAAATTCATGGAAACAAATGATAATGAAAACACAATGGTTCAAAATCTGTGGGACACAGCAAAGGCAGTCCTGAGATGAAAATATATAGCGGTATAAGCCTTTCTCAAGAAACAAGAAAGGTCTCAAGTACACAACCTAACCCTACACTTAAAGGAGCTGGAGAAAGAAAGCCTAAACCCAGCAGGAGAAGAGAAATCATAAAGATCAGAGCAAAAATCAATGAAACAGAAGCTAAAAAGACAATAGAACAAATCAATGAAGCTAGGAGCTGGTTCTTTGAAAGAATTAATAAGATTGATAAACCCCTGGCCAGACTTATCAAATAGAAAAGACAAAGGACCCAAATAAATAAAATCATGAAGAAAGAGGAGAGATCACAACCAACCCAAAGAAATACAAACAATTATAAGAACATACTATGAGCAACTCTACACCAACAAATTCGACAATCTGGAAGAAATGGATACATTTCTAGAGACATATAAACTACCGCAACTGAACCAGGAAGAAATAGAAAACCTGAACAGACCCATAACCAGTAAGGAGATTGAAGCAGTCATCAAAAATCTTCAAACAAAGAAAAGTCCAGGGCCAGATGGCTTCCCAGGGGAATTCTACCAAACATTTAAAGAAGAATTAATTCCTATTCTCCTGAAACTATTCCAAAAATAGAAATGGAAGGAAAACTTCCAAACTCATGTTATGAGGCCAGCATCACCTTGATCCCAAAACCAGACAAGGATCCCATCAAAAAAGAGAACTACAGACCAATATCCTTGATGAACACAGATGCGAAAATTCTCACCAAAATACTGGCCAATAGGATCCAACAGTACATTAAAAGGATTATTCACCATGACCAAGTGGGATTTATTCCAGGGCTGCAACTTTGGTTCAACATCTGCAAATCAATCAATGTGATACAATACATTAATAAAGAAAGAATAAGAACCATATGATATGCTCAAGATGCTGAAAAAGCATTTGACAAAGTGAAGCATCCCTTCCTGATTAAAACTCTTCAAAGTGTAGGGATAGAGGGCACATACCTCAATACTATCAAAGCCATCTATGAAAAACCCACCGCAAATATCATTCTCAATGGAGAAAAACTGAAAGCTTTCCCGCTAAGGTCAGGAATATGGCAAGGATGTCTGTTATCACCACTGCTGTTCAATATAGTACTAGAAATCCTAGCCTCAGCTATCAGACAACAAAAAGAAATTAAAGGCAACCAAATGGGCAAAGAAGAAGTCACACTATCACTCTTCTCAGATGATATGATACTATATGTGGAAAACCCAAGAGACTCCACTCCAAAACTGCTAGAACTTGTACAGGAATTCAGTAAAGTGTCAGGATATAAAGTCAATGCACAGAAATCAGTTGTTTTTCTTTACACTAACAACAAGACAGAAGAAAGAGAAATTAAGGAGTCAGTCCCATTTACAATTGCACCCAAAACCATAAGATACCTAGGAATAAACCTAACCAAAGAGGCAAAGAATCTATACTCAGAAAACTATAAAGTACTCTGAAAGACATTGAGGAAGACACAAAGAAATGGAAAAATGTTCCATGCTCATGGATTGGAAGAATAAATATTGTGAAAATGTCTATGCTACCTAAAGCAATCTACACATTTAATGCAATCCCTATCAAAATCCCATCCATTTTTTTCAAAGAAATAGAAGAAACAATTCTAAAATTTATATGGAACCCATAAAGACCTTGAATAGCCAAAGGAATATTGAAAAAGAAAGCCAAAGTTGGTGGCACCACAATTCTGGACTTCAAGCTCTATTACAAAGCTGTCATCATCAAGACAGCACGGTACTGGTACAAAAACAGACACATAGATCAGTGGAACAGAATAGAGAGCCCAGAAATAGACCCTCAACTCTATGGTCAATTAATTTTTGACAAAGCAGGAAGGAATGTCCAATGGGAAAAAGCAGTCTTTTCAACAAATCGTGCTGGGAAAATTGGACAGCCACATGCAGAAAAATGAAATTGGACTATTTCCTTATACAATACATGAAAACAGACTCAAAATGGATCAAGGACCTCAATGTGAGAAAGGAATCCATAAAAATCCTTGAAGAGAACACAGGCAGCAACCTCTTTGACCTCAACCGCAGCAACTTCTTCCTAGGAACATTGCCAAAGGCAAGGGAAGCAAGGACAAAAATGAACTATTGAGATTTCATCAAGATCAAAAGCTTTTGCACAGCAAAGGAAACAGTTAACAAAACCAAAAGACAACTGACAGAATGGGAGAAGATATTTGCAAACGATATATCAGATAAAGGGCTAGTATCCAAAATCTATAAAGAGCTTAGCAAACTCAACACCCAAAGAACAAATAATCCAATCAAGAAATGGGCAGAAGACATGAACAGACATTTCTGCAAAGAAATGGTATTGTTGAAGGATAAGAATTTCATTCCATTGTCTTACTGTAAGATGACTGTTACTGTATATTGTCACTATTCCTTTCTGGTCTATGTTACTTTTAGGCTCTCTCTTTGCTTAGAGGACCTCTTTCAATATTTCCTGTAGGGCTGGTTTGGTATTTGCAAATTCTTTTGTTGTTGTTTGTCCTGGAAGATTTTTATGTCTATTTTCAGTGACAGCCTAGCTGGATACAGTATTCTTAGCTGTGTATTTTTCTCATTTAGTGCTCTGAATATATCATGCCAGTCCTTTCTGGCCTGCTAGGTCTCTGTGGCTAAGTCTTCTGCCAGTCTAATATTTATACCATTGTAGGTTACAGACCTCTTGTCCTGAGCACTTTCAGGATTTTCTTTGTCTCTGAGACTTGTAAGTTTTACTCTTAGATAATGGGGTGTTGACCTATTTTTACTGATTTTGAAGGGGGTTCTCTGTGCCTCCTGGATTTTGATGCCTGTTTCCTTCCCCAAATTAGGAAATTTCTCCTCTATAATTTGCCCCAATATACCTTCTGCCCCCCTCTCTCTTTCTTCTTCTTCTGGGATCCCAATTATTCTAATATTGTTTTGTCTTATGGTATCACTTATCTATTGAATTCTCCCCTTGTGATCCAGTAGTTGTTTTCCTCTCTTTTTCTCAGCTTCTTTATTCTCCATGATTTGGTCTTCTATATCACTAATTCTCTCTTCTGTCTCATTTATCCTAGTAGTTAGAGTCTCCATTTTTTATTGCACCTCATTAATAGCCTTTTTTTATTTCAACTTGGTTAGATATTAGTTCTTTAATTTCTCCAGAAAGGGATTCTCTAGTATCTTCTATGCTTTTCTCAAGCCCAGCTAGTATCTTTATAGTTGTCATTCTGAATTCTAGTTCTGACATCTTACTAATGTCCATATTGATTAGGTCCCTGGCAGTTGGTACTGCCTCTTGTTCCTTTTTTTTTTTTCTTTTTGAGGTGAGTTTTTCCATTTTGCCATTTTGTCTTAAGAATAATAGATGAATGAGAGAACAAAATGGTAAAAGGTAAAAATGACACCAGCAACACTAAACAAATCAGAAGATACCTGAAACCAGGGTGAAAAGAAAGGAAAAAGAAAGAAAGAAAGATTGAATGAATGAATGAATGAATATGATCAAGCTGGTGAATAGAACAGAGCCACACTAGATTTTGGGTGTAGTTTTGTCTGTTAGAAGAAACTGCCTCCTAAAATTTTGAAGAAAGAAATATATACACACACACACACACACACACACACACACACACACACACACACAAATAAGGGGAAATACAATGAAGGGATGGAATATGACTATAAAGAAGAAAATTTAAAAATATTTTAAAAAAGGAATTGATGAGAAGTTGGTAGAAAAAAGAAAGAAAAAAATTTTTTAAATAAAAGAAAAGAATGTGATCAGGCAGGAGACTAGAACAAAGTCATATGACAAATTTATATATTGGTCTGTTAGAAGAAACTGTACCCCAAAATTTTAAAGAAAGAAAAAAAATATATATATACAAAAAAATAAGGTTACATACAATGAAGGGATAGAATATAACTGTAAAAATGAAAATTAGAAAGGATTTTTAAAAAGGAACTGAAAAGATGTTGGTGAAAATAAGAAAGGGGGCGCCTGGGTGGCTCAGTGGGTTAAAGCCTCTGCCTTCATCTCAGGTCATGATCCCAATGTCCTGGGATCAAGCCCCGCATTGGGCTCTCTGCTCAGCAGAAAGCCTGCTTGCCTTCCTCTCTCTCTGCCTGCCTCTCTGCCTGCTTGTGATCTCTGTCTGTCAAATAAATAAATAAAATCTTAAAAAAAAAAGAAAATAAGAAAGAAGAAAAATTCAAAAAAAGAAAAAATAATTTTAAAAACGTAACTTCAAAAGATTAAAAAATCATAGGGAAAAAAGTCATGAATTTTGTCTGCTCTATTCCCCTAGCACTGGAGATTTGCAGTTCTTATTGATGGGTAAACTTGGTCTTGACTGGGTGTTCTTGCTGATCTTCAGGGAGAAGGGCCTGTTGCAGTGAGTCTCAGGTGTCTTTGCTCCATGCAGAATTGCACCACCCTTGCCAGAGGCCAGGCTAAGTAATCTACTCAGGTTTGCTCTCCGTAGCTTTTGTTCCCTGAACGCTTTCCATACAGCTTTGGAGGATGGGAGTGAAAATGGCGGCCTCCCAATCTCCAGCCCTGGAGGAGTTGGAGGAGCAGAGACCTTGGGGTCCCCCTCTTCAGTGTGCCCTCAGAGCAAAGCAGTTAATCACTCCTATCTCTCTGGTCTCAGGCTGCACTGAGCCCACCTAGCCTGTGACTGACCATTCCTATCTCTGGCGCATGGTGCTGGAGTCTCCAAACCCAGTCTATTCCTTTAGCGTACTCCCACACTGCTCCTCCCAGTGAAGGAAGGGGGTTCTTCCAGGATATGCTACTTGTGGGGTCCCTGCTCGAGAAGCAGTGGTCCAAATGTGCCTTGGATCACAGTTTATGGCAACCCTGAGCTGAGAACCTACTCCTCAGCTGCATCTTTGGAGCCTGCCTCCCTGCTCTGATACCTGGGAGCTCTGCCACACTCAGCAACCCCCTCTTTCTGTAACCCTGAGGGTCTTGAGACCACACTGTCCCAGTGAAGATTCCACCCCCTGCTGGTGTGATGTCCCTTCACAGAGCAGACTTCTAAAAGTTCTGATTTCATTCTCCACTGCTCTCTCACTTGATGGTAAGTGGCTGATGGAGGCTCCCTCCCCTCACAGCCTTTCTCCCCAGATACTGCCTCAGATTCACTTCTCTGCACATCCTACCTTTTAGAAAATGGTCATTTTTCTGTTCATAAAATTGCTGCTATTCTTTTCTTCAATCTCCTGTTGAGTTTGTAGGTGTTCAGAATGGTTTGATAACTACCTAGCTGAATTCCTGGGAACAGACAAAATTTAGGTCCCCTACTCCTCTGACATCTTGCCTGTACTCTTGCTTTTCATTCTTAATGGTGAGTTTAAAGTCTGAGTTTTACTGTGATTTATTAATCTCATTAAATTTTACATTATTTGCTTCTTATTTAAGAAACAAGGTTTTAGAGAAAATATTTGATATTGTCCTTGGCAAATTTTATAACTTGGTATTTTATATCAAGTATTTAATTGCAATTCATTTTTGTGTTGGTGTATAGGAAAGGAATACAACTTCAAATTTTTTTCTGTTTGGTTAAACAATTGACCTTGTGTTGTATTGATTAGATCACCTTTTCTCATGACCCGTAATGTCTGCTTTGTCATAAATTCTTTTTCCATATAGTCATGGATTTTTTACTAGGCCCTTTATTCTTCCTTTGGACTATTAGTCTGTGCCTGCACTAATATCATACTGTCTTGATTTCCATTGGTTATAGTAAGTCTTGATATCCGGTAGAGAATCTCCCAACCCCTCCCCACACCTTGTTCTTCAGAAGTATCTTG
This sequence comes from Mustela nivalis, assembly GCF_964662115.1. Taxonomy (NCBI): domain Eukaryota; kingdom Metazoa; phylum Chordata; class Mammalia; order Carnivora; family Mustelidae; genus Mustela; species Mustela nivalis. Next base: position 41,934,222 of record NC_139030.1, read on the forward strand.
GCTTTTATTGTCCCTCCTTTCTTTCCTGTAAATTCTGTAATCAGCTTGTTGAGTTTCTGTTAGAATTGTGCTGAACTTAAAGATCAATTTGGAGAGAATTATAACATTCTTTATGATATTTAGTCTTCTTAACTGATAATATGACAGATCTTCCTAGTCACTATTCTTTAATGTCTTTCAGTGAAATTTTTAAGCTTTCTCTATAGAAGGCTTAACATTTTTTACTTTATTGTAGATATTAAAAAATGTCTTTTACTATTTTAAATTGTGTGTTTTAAAAATTTACTTTTTAGCTAATTGTTGTGGATATCTAGAAATGTAATTCACTTTTGTATATTGATTTTGATTCAACATCTCTCTTACTAAATTAAATTCCTACTTAAAATTATTCTTGGCAACATGACATAAATAACTAAAATGTGAATTTTAAGGGAAAGAAAAATAGTATTTATTAAGTTTCTACTATATGCCAAATAGTTAACACAGGTTATTTCACTTTATCTGCACAACTATTTTATTGCTTATTTCCTCAACAAACATGTATTAGGTAATTCCTGTGTTAAGGTTTTTTTTTTTCTTTGAGATTTTCTGCATAAGCAATCATAGCATGTACAAATGATGAACATTTTTATTTCTTTTCAATCCTTTACCTTTTATTTTTTTCTCTTGCTTTACTGTGTAAGGACTTCTAGTACAATGTAGAATAGGGTTGATGAAAACAGACATCCTTATCTTGAACTTCAGCTTATAGAGGATGCTTTCAAATTCTCTTTGTTAGGTATGAAGTTTCTCTGGGTCTTCTGAAATGCCCTTAATTGGGTTAAGAAAGTGACTTCCATTCCCAGTTTGCTAAGAAAGTTGTTTCTCTTCTTTTAAATCACAAATGAATATAGAAGGTTACCACCCCCCCCCTTTTTTTGGCTTCCATTTAGATTTGATTTTTTTTTTACCTTAAGTTGTTAATATACTGAATTACTTTAATTGAGCTTCTCATGATAAACTAATCTAGAATTCCTAGTAAAAACCAATTTGTTCTTAATAAGTTATCCTGTTTATACATTGTCTGATTTGTTTTATAAAAATGTTTATTTTCAGAGTTTTTGCATCTGTATTCACTCATAAGTGAGATTGGCCTATATTTTTCTTTTCTTATAATATCCCTGTCTGGTTCTGAAATGTGTTATATTACAAATAACTCTTTTTCCATTGTATGGAATAGTTTGTATAAGATTAGAATTTCCTAATGCTTTTTTGGTATAGTAGAATTTATGGTAGAATTTCCTGGAAATTCATCTGGATCCTGTGTATGTGTGTGTTTGTGTGTGTGTGTGTGTGCACACATGCCTGCACACACACCTAATGGGACTATTTTAAACTACTGATTCAATTTCTTAAAAGCTTTAAAGAGTTGGTTTTGTTAACATGTATGGATCTGTTTATTTTTTCTAAGTTGTCAAATTTATAGACCCAGAGTTGTTCAAAACATTTTATCTGTTTAATCTCTATAGCAACTATAGTTTTACCCCATTTTATTTAAAAATTTTAATGCCTTTCTGGGGCATCTGGGTTGGCTAGGTTGGTTAAGCATCTGCCTTCTGCTCAGGTCGTGATTCCAGCTAAGGTCAGGGATCGAGCCCTGCATCAGACTCCTTTCTCAGCGGGGAGACTGATTCTCCCTCTCCCTCTGCCTGCAGCTCCCCCTGCTTGTGCTTTCTTTCTCTTTCTCTGTCAAATAAATTAATAAAATCTTTAAAAAAAATTTTAATACCTTTCTTGTTTTTTCCTTTTGATTATATTCTCTAGATTGGTATATTTTATTACTTTTTGGACCTTTATTGACCCTCTTCATTATATGTTCATTTTCTTTTTCATTGACTTCAGCTCTTATTTTTATCATCTTCTCTCATCTTTTTGAGTTTTGTTTGCTATTCTTTTTTTCTAATTCCTTGTGGCTGGATATTCACTTCACTAAGTTGAACTTTTCTTTCTTTTCTAATGTAAGCATTTAAGACTAAAACTTTAAGAATCTTTATAACTCAGGGCGCCTGGGTGGCTCTGTGGGTTGGACCTCTGCCTCCGGCTCAGGTCATGATCTCGGGGTCCTGGGGTCAGGCCCTGCATCGGGCTCTCTGCTTGGTGGAGAGTCTGCTTCCCCCTCTCTCTCTGCCTGCCTCTATGCCTACTTGTGATGTCTCTCTCTCTCTCTGTCAAATAAATAAATAAAATTAAAAAAAAAGAATCTTTATAACTCTGTTATACAAAACTGTCCTTGTTTTGATACATAATACTTATAACAGCACCCTGTTATTTTTCTAAATATTTTCTAAAAAGTTTATGATTCCATTTTGGTTTTTCTGAATGATAAGCTGTTCAGCAATGTATATTAAATTTTCAAATGTATTTTTTCTTTATTTTATTTTTCTAACTAAAGTGCATTGTAGTTAAATGATATATTCTGTATGATACAGTTGTTTGACATGATGATTTCAAATTGGCCAGCTTGCTGATCCAGCTCGTAGTGTTTTCCTGTTTGATGTTCACATGACCAATAGTATGAAGTGTCCTGTGTTTGGGTGAAGGGTGTAGCCAGATATATCAAATGTTCTTGTATATGTGCATGTTGGTGGGTAGGCTATGGTGGGGGAAACATGCTCATAAGGTGTTCTTTCTTTTTAAGTAAACAGAGGGATTGAGACACTACTAAGTTTTAAAGTTGAACTTCCCATTGATATTAGAAACCTGTTACTACTTCGTCCATGGGAGCATGAAAGAGTCTTATAGATTTGGTAGCCCAGGGTTTTTGTGGATTTTGCTTCTGCTGTTCCATCCTATGCATACCCTAAACCAGGGAAGAATGGTAGGTGGTTAAATTACTCATTTTATTAAAGTGAATTGAGATTTATGGAACTGTTATAGAATGGTTCCTGACCTTGTCTAATCTTTCTAATGCGCCAAACCCAGACTGGAAAACTGTGATGGTTGGCTCTGCCGAGGACTTGATCTATTTTGTAAAAAGGCCATTATGGTGTTCTGCCAGCCAGTCAAGGAAATATCTGGAACAAGGCAGCAGGCAGGGAGACCCGTTTCAGGAGGGGCTAATTCATCCTATCCAAGGTGGAATAATTTAGACAAGCCTGCCAAAAATCAGTGTGATTCGGTTCTCCAGGATATCTGTCTAGACGGCTCCTACTTACAAGAATTTCTTAGAAAGCATCTTGATGCTTTATCCTGGAAAAAGTGTTGAGTCCACTCCTGTGTCTGTCCAGATTATTTATGAATGATTTGTGTTGGTGGAAACAAACCTCTGATAGACCTAACCACATATCAGCATCTTCAGTTTGATACATGGCTCTTCATCTCATATTAGAGGACTAGAGATTCATGCCCTACTGTTTTGTGATGCACATGACCATATAACTTCTGGGGCGTGTCCAAGAACTCTCAGCACTGCTGTTTACTTGCAGCCAAGCTAGGATGAGCGCCAGGGAAATGGAGAGCCTGGTATAGGACAGGAAAAGAGGACTTCAGGGGCATGGTGACTTATAGAGGGAATGCAGTGAATATGGAACCAACCAGCTCTAGGGAAGTAGTGACATGCGACTTCCAAGACTTCTTCCCAGTGAAAGAGCCTGATCTTTTCTAATGTGAACTTTGAGTGGTTGAACACTCTTGTGGCTGCAAGATTTGTTCTTAATCACTTTCTTTCAAACTTATCATCTACTGGTTTAATAGTTTGTTGAGAATTTTGTTTTGTGAACCAGTGTCAAACTGCTAATTTTTAGTTTCTAATATTTATCATTTTATTAAATCAGGATGTCTTCTAGCATTATATACACTGTGCCACATATGGTGTTGTGATGTTTAGCCATTAAATGTGGAGAAGGTCAGATTCTTAGAGTTGAAAGATCCATCTATATGAGAAAGTTGCCCAACTATAGTATCTTGGCAATCCTTTTGTCCTTTGTTCTCTGTGATTTTCAGAAAATATCAAATTCAGTCTGTGTAGCAGTTCAATTAGACTGAAATTTTATGGTAAAAAATTTCATAGCCAGGACAATGATAGCTTAAAAAATAGCAGGGCTATTTAGACTGGTGCTATATCTTGCTAAAAGCCTAGAGAGCACTAGGGCGCCTGAGTGGGAAAGGTCAGGCCCTGACTGATACAGTTGCTAACGAATTAGTTATATTTTGAGGCCACTTTTCAGGTTATCTCAATGGCCCACAGTTTGAAAAGTACAAGGAGGTTTCTTTGTTTTTTTTTTTTTTTTTAAGATTTTATTTATTTATTTGACAGAGGGAGATCACAAGTAGGCAGAGAAGCAGGCAGAGAGAGAAAGGAGAAAGCGGGCTCCCCGCTGAGCAGAAAGCCCGATGTGGGGCTCAATCCAATGACCCTGGGATCATGACCTGAGCTGAAAGCAGAGGCTTTAACCCACTGAGCCACCCAGGTGCCCTGAAAAGTACAAGGAGGTTTCTGCTGGAGGTGGTCTTTGTTAGTTTTATTTATTTATTTATTTATTTGAAGAGAGAGAGAGAGAGAGAGAGAGAGAGCAAGTGAGCACAAGTAGGGTAAGAGGCAGAGGGAGAGGAAGAAGTAGTCTCCCCACTGAACAGGGCTGGATTCCAGGACCCCGAGATTATGACCTGAGCCAAAGACAGAAGTTTAACAGATGCCACCCAAGTACTCCCCTTTGTTAGGTTTTAATAAATGGTGAGATCAAGTTTCTAGTGTATCACTGTTCTATTTATACTCCCAACCCAGATCTGGTTTTTCATGCATTACTGTCTTGTCCTTGGCTTTCCCTGTATTCCTGGTTCCTGACTGTTTGGTGCCTGAACCACAACTCCATGCTGATCAAACCTTCTTCATATTTGCAGACTTCTTGACCTTCCTGGTTCTACCTTATAGCCTCACCTCCATGATTCACTGCAGTTCTTGGATGTCTGCTCTGTAATAGGAAGGAAGGTGCCTCTGGCTGACTCTTTGCATAGCTTTCTCTTCAGGTACTGGCCTTTTCTCAGACATTTTAGTTACACACAGTAAAACTTATAGGCCATGGAGTTGTATTTTAATTCTACATACAATATATCTGTAGACTTAAAGTATATTTGTAATAAGGATCTGTGCTCTCTATTAAAGAAGTTTAATAATTCATCACTTTCTTTTGTACCACCTCAACTGCAGTTTTGGTTTCAACTGTGTTGTAGTTTTCCCATTGTCTTGTGTCTTTTGCCTTGAGATATATTTGTATTTGTCATAAGAAAGATAAACAAAAATAGCCATGATGACTATAGTAAGGGCCAAAGAAAAGCGCCAACTAAGAAGGGAAGAATGAAGAAAGAACACCAGCAAGCCAAGTTGACTTTAGCAACATAACTAAAACGGATAACCATGCAAGCAACTAGGTAATGACAATGACACTGAATAATGAGTTCAAATGACAATAACAGTGGTTTTGAAACTTCATATTAAATTCTTTTATGGCATAGGTTAACTGCTAATTCAGTTTGGAAGATTTAAATGAAACTATGCTCATTAAACATTTACCAAAGAGGGCTGACCTCTATGTATTTGCAAACTGCTCCACCACCCACCATATCACTTAAGGTCCATTAAAAAAAAGAAGCCTCTAAAACACATGTATTTGGGGTAATATTTTGTCCTATTCAAATCTAAAGAATTTTTATGAAAGAATTCAGAGAGACAAGATTTTTACTTACTGGAGGGGAATGACATTTTCTGAATACATATTAAGAACAGCAATGAAAATTTTGTACTTTTCTCAGCAAGCATTGACTTAGGAGGCCCAAAGAATTAACTATCTAGTTATTATGTCTTTGTTTTTATGCATTAAAATCTCAAGCCTTACCTCAATTCAGAACAATTAATTATCCTTGGTATGGAGAAAAGCAGGATAGTACTTTTGTAATCTTTAAAGACAGATCAAAATTTTCAAGAGCTTAGCCTTTTAAGAATTTTCTGGAGAATAAGTCATGTTTATGTTAAATCATAAATGTAAAGGAGATGCTTTTATTAATGAGGATCAAATGAGTGTTACTAATTGATATACCAATAAAAGCAATTTCTGTTTAAGCCTCAGACAGTTTGGCAGTCTATCAGTTTGAGTTTCAAGGTTTATTCCTTTTACAGTTCATATTTCCATTAGCTTCTCTACGCAATTCCATCTGGCAGTTTAAAAAGATGTAGATAAAACATGGGACTGAACTTGTTATCCAAACCTTTCTTTGCAGGGGTGAAATAGTAGGGTGCTGGAGAAGGTGTGCAGGCCTGATAGGTTCAGCCTTGGGGGAAAGTGGATGGAAAACATAACGAAACAGAACAAAGTGAACACATACACTTGTCTTGAAAGCTCTAAAGCAGAGGTTTATAATCTATTCCCCTCAGAGCCCTGGAGGCCTTGGGCTTATTAATAAGGGACCTCTAATTCAGTGGTTCTTAACCAAGTCAGATCTCCTATCCAGCCCCTCGTCCCACCTATATGATTTAACTGGTCGGGGTGGGGCTAGGACCACTATCCTAAAGCTAAATGTCCACTAAAGCTCCTCACATGAGTCCAATGTTCCCAAGGATTGCCAACCACTGTTCTATTCCTATGAATGTATAAGTGTCTGAAGAAAGAAGAAATACCATCTATACACAAATATCTTGTATCACCTTTTCTCTATAATTTATGGAAACAATGACTCAGATACAAATTCATTAAACACATCACAGAATTAATAGGGCCTTTTTGCATTTACATGTTTCCTCATATGTATGTTCTAAAAACAAGATTACCATCATGTCGACATTCTCAGATTTGAAAAGTCTGATCATTTTGGTTATGAAGAACCCAAATTAGGGTTGAAATTGTTAAAACAATCATCCTTATGGGTTAAATGGTGCTCAAGACCAGTTCTTGGCTTAATCATGAGCACTGGAAAATTTTACTATAAAGTGTTGGAGAGTTAAGCTTTAAATACAGAGAGGATGAAAGAGATCTTATGTGATCCATGCTTGTCATGAATCTGAGACCTGGATAAAATTCTTAGCTCTGGCTCCTGCCTTGGGGAGCCTTGAGTGGTTTCTCAGAGAAGATGAAAAGAAGGGATGGACTCCCTTTTGCTTTGATGCTCCTTTGTGTCTCTAAATTGTGTCTCTTTGGAGCTGGCTGGGATTCTTGAGTGCAGCGAACATAGCTCTTTTCTTAAGGACCTGAAAACTCAGACTACAGAAGTTCATTCTTTCTAAACCCTCAGTGGATCTTATAGGTAAGACCAATTTTCTGGGTGTGCTATGTAGCATCACATTTGACTGAGGAATTTGTAGAATAGGCTGCAGATCCTGAGGAAGAAGTGTACCAAACTACTGTTCTCTATATAGCGGGCAGAGTTCAGTTCCATTGCTAAAAAGTAAAAATTGTTCTTGGCCTTATTACTTTTCTTTTAAATATTAAAAGTCATAGCATCATAGGCAAAAATAGGTCTGCACAAAAGGCTGAGAAAATCTCTACACTACTTTTTATAAGAACAGTTATACTTAAAATATTTGAGATAGGAAAAATATTATGACATAAAAATACTTAAAGCAAGAAGAGTCTACCACAATCATGAGAAACTCATTCCAGATTTTAACAACCTTATTAAAGAAGCCCCTACTTTAACTTATTAGAAACCTCATCTGTCATAGATCATTTCTTGTTCTTTTGTCCTAAGGGAGATGAGTAAAAATTGGACATTATTCTCCATGTGATATTTCATTATAGACCTAGAGGCATCTGTTAGTTTCCTATTCAAGTTGCTATTTTCAGCAATAAATAGGCCAGTGTTTCTACCTTATTGGTCCTGTTTCCTCCTTACTTGGCCTTCTTTGCTATTGAGTGGGATGAACACCTGAAGACCTCAGGTTAAAAGTTATTGATCTCGGGATGCCTGGGTGGCTCAGTTGGTTAAGCAGCTGCCTTCGGCTCAGGTCATGGTCCCAGTGTCCTGGGATTGAGTCCCACATTGGGCTCCTTGCTCGGCGGGGAGCCTGCTTCTCCCTCTGCCTGCCATTCTCTATGCCTGCGCTCACTCTCTCTTCCTCTCTCTTTCTGACAAATAAATAAAATCTTAAAAAAAAAGTTATTGATCTCTTACCTAAACTATCTCTACTTTCCATTCTAAGTACTTTTCCTGAAATTTAAAAAGAAAAATATATATATATATATATATTATTTATCTCTCAAACTACTTTGGGGGAAATACCACCGTATGGATGACCTATACTCAACTAAACCTCAAAATGTATACAAGGGAACTCCTATTCCCACCTCTGAATCTGTCCTTTCCTGTGTTTCTCACTCAGTGAGTTACTCTGCCACTTTCCCGGGTACCTGTACCTAACATTTGGAGTCATTTTTTACACCTTTGCAAACTTTCATCAAATTAATCATCAAGTCCTACTGATTCTACCACCTGAATATCTTTCAACCCAGTCCATTCCCATCACCCCCACCATCATTAACCACCATCACAGTCCAGAGATGGTCTGTCTCTCACCTAGATCTGTTGCTTCCAATCCATTCTTCACATGTAAGCCAGAGTGGTATTTCTAAAGTGAAGAATCAGTTTTGTCATTCCCATCCACTTTCTTAAAACCCTCCAGGGCCCTCCTCTTCCTGTGATAAATCAGTAATTCTAAACCAGGTCACTAGGCACCCCTTCATGAGTCTCCAGCCAGCCTTTCCTGTCCCAGATCAGACTCTTCATTTGAGAGCTATCTTCAACTTCTTCCAATTCCTCAAACTTAACAGTTTTCTACTGCTTTGCATTTTGGGTACTATTTTCTCTTTCTGAGACACTGATTCTTTGTCTCAGCTTAAACATTTCACTTTCTTTGGAGGATTTTTTCTGACCTTACAGTAAATGTGGCCTCCAGCTACATCTTCCAAAATGTCCTATGTTTCCCTTACTACTACACTCATTTGTGGTCATTGGTTGGCAAGAGAAATCTATCTTTTTTTGCTGTCTTCTGTTTTTAAACTTTCCTTCCCTATATCACATCAGAGTAATATGTTTCTTTAACTAATTATTTACCTAGTTTTCTTCTTCTCCTACAATTAATTTATACCTCAGTTTTATGCTCAACTTTAATTTTCTTAAAATTAGGAAATTAGTCTAGAGATTAATATACATTAAGAAAGTGTACAATTATATCAGCTCTTCTCACCTCCCATTAGATGGCTTCTATCAAGTTTTTGAGTTAATTTGTGAGACTCATCCCAGAAATAGTGTAATGAAGACTTGGACAAAGCATATTTTAAGATGAATTACGTTTTTTTAAACACTAAAACCTAATGAGATAAATCTTTCAGCACAGCTTTTAAATTGGAAGATAACACCATGTATGTCAACATAATTATTTTTTCTCCTTGTGTTAGAAGTTTATCAGATGGATACAGAGAATTGGAGAGGAGATAGGAGGGTTATTAATATTTTTGTGCCCCCAGTCATGCTGAAGCATCTCCATGTCTATTGTTCTCATGGGGCTTTGGATAGTTTGACAATGAATACTCCACAGTCTTTGTGGCTAGTCTATGCAGAGTTGGACTTAGGTGGATGGGGCCCTTCTCCAGAGACGCATATTATCATAAAGGTAAGAACAGATGGGCCATGTCTACTCCAGAGTGGGTTTTTAAGTCCAGTCTAACACAATCCATCCCATCTGATATGCAACCACTAGAATATGTGGTGCTCTCCTCAGTTCTTCCTATCTTAGGCCACTCCCTTTCAGTGAATTTTATTGATCTCACTAGTAACTAATCTCCTTATGATTGAGGACAGTTGTTCTCATATGAGAATCACCTATAAACATTTAAAAAATGGCAATGCCTAATTTCATTGATTCAGTTTAGGATGGAGCCCAGGCTCTGGTCTTTTGAAAATCTTCTCAGGTAATTCTCACACGCAGCTTGTGATTGAGGTCACAAGATGCACATCACCTTGCTTAATAAACTGATTCATCAACCTTCTTGTGTTTCTTTATGTAGACTTTCACCTTAATCTGCATCTCCTCCATTCCAGTAAATGGCACTTTAATCCATAGTTTCTCATTTTTTTTTGTTTAAATTTTTTAATTTAAATTGTAGTTAGTTGACATATAGTATATAGTGTATAGGAGTATTCTACTCCTGAATATTAGTCTCAGGAGTAGAATTTAGTGATTCGTCACTTGCATATATTGCCCAGTGCTCATCACAAGTGCCTTCATTATTACCCATCACTCATTTAGCCCACCCACCACCCATCCCTCCAACAACCCTTAGGTTGTTCTCTATAGTTAAGGGTCTGTCTTATGGTTTGCCTCTCTCTTTTTTCCCCCTGTTAATCTGTTTCATTTCTTAAATTTTTAAATTTCTTAAATTTCATTTCTTACATGAGTCACCTAGTTTCTCAAATTAAAATGAGAGATATACTCTTCTTTTTCTTGCCCTCCCAACCTCAACTAACCCATCAGGAAGTTCTGTAGATGCAACTTCCAACCTATCTGTCTTACCTTCATTGCCTTTCTCTTAATTCAGACCATCCTCTTGCCTTGCCTGGACCATTAAAGTTTCCTAATTGGTTTCTCTTATTCCAAGCCTGTATTATCTTGCACAAAGTTCTTAATTTTTTAAACATGGTTTTAAACTTTTTATTATAAAATATTGAAGCATTTAGAAGGAAATAGGCCCTCTAGGTTTATAAAATCTTCACATTGTATTATATTTGCTTCACAATTGTTCTTTTTTTCTAAAGAAAGAAAATTGTTGGTAGAGTTGAAACCTCCTCTGTACCCCTCTCTGACACTATTTCCCCTTCCTTCCCAGAGGTAACCACTTAAATAAATTTAGAGTTTATTATTCTCATGTATGTTTTATACTTTTGGTACATATTTGAACCCATACTTGTGTTTAGGATTGTTTTTAAATATTAGTGGTATTATACAGATGGTATCAGATTATAGGTTGTTTATTTTACTTAACATGTTTTTGATATTTGTTCATGTTAATATAAGTAGCTTTAGTTTACTCATTAAAATTGTTGCATAGTATGATATCAGAACAAGAGATCATAATTTATTTTTCTATTGACCAAAATTGAAATAAATGGTTTTTCACTTTTTCTTTTCATAATTGATGTTGCAGTCAACATTTATGTATTTCTTTTCTGTACATGTGCAAAAGTATTCTAAATATACACTAAGGAATGAAATGTGGAGCCTTAGGTCCTTTCCAACTTTTCTATATTTTGCATAATTGCAGTACAAACTTAAAAAAATTCCTATGACTAAAAAAAAAACTACTGTGGAGTACCTATGATATGCCAGTAGGAAGCCGGAAACGAAATAAAATCTCTGCTGTTTTAGATCTTACATACTAACAGAGGGAGAACAAGTAAACTAATAAGTGATTTCAGGGAATGCTAATTGCTGGATAATGAGTCATATCATCTTCTGCTTCAAGATCTTCAATGATGTTCCACTGTACTTAGGGTTAATGTTATAACTCCTTTCCAAACCTGTAAGGCTTGCCACCATCTGCCCCCTGCCTCCTTCCTTTCTCCCTTTGACTCCCTGTGCTTTTGCCACACTGACATTGGAGTTGGGGGAACTTACTAAGTTTTTTCCTTCTTCGGGACCTTCATGGGTATTGTTCTAACTTCCTGGAAACTTCTTCTCAACTTTCTTTGGCTAATCCCTACTCATGATGCAAGCTATAGCTTACTTATCCTGTTTTCAGATAGACCATAGACATAGGTACCTCCTGTTAAGTCTCTCTCATAACACCCTTCTCTTTTCCTAGTATCACTTACTACAACACATGATTATACATTTATATGTCATCTGCCTCAACTACTAGATTGCAGGTTCTGTGAAGGCAGGGATGATGCCTCTCTTGCTTCCTGCTGTATCTCCTAGCTCACAGCTTGGTGCATAATTGTTCCTTGGTGAATTTTTAAAAAATTAATACAAATTAGTGCTTTTCTGAAAATTTGGTTGCAGGCTCATTTTGAGCAGGAGATTTGGTTAATCTGGGTTTTTATTTCCCTCTCTCCTTCAGGGCTCTTCCCTCCCCTAACTAAGGTTAGGGTAGCTTGGATGAGTCCCCAGACCAAAACCAGGTCTTAGTATGGAGTTAAGGGCTCCTGTCCTTGTGATACTGAAGATAACAAAGATGATAAATAGAGAGATAACTCATCAGAAGGCCAACAGTGTTTGGTTTTGAGGCGTCACCTGTCCACAGTCAGCCTCCCTCGACTCAGATGAAATTCAGCTCTAGATGGTAGTAGACAATGGGCCTTCATTGTTTTTTAAGTATCTTATCAGAAAGAATATTGAAGTCCTTGGGAGAAGCTTCACTCCACTCAGTCCCTCGCTTGAAGCAGTGAGCCAGAATCTAGTTAATCATCTTCCTTGGAGCATTTTTAGTCCCTGTTAGCTTTTCTTTTCTTTTCTTTTTTTAAGATTTGATTTATTTACTTGAATCAGAGTGAGAGAGAGCACAAGTTGGCAAGGAAGTAGACAGAGGGAGAGGGAGAAGCAGGGTCCCTGCTGGGCAAAGAGCCTCTGTTACCTTTTTCAAGAGCCAGTTTCTTTTTTTTTCTCTCTCTCTCCTTTCTTCCTCCCTCCTTTCTTTTTCTTTCTTACCATATGAAAGTATTATGACATTTCACACCAAAATACTGTAACATGTATATTCTAAAAAAAGAACATTCTCCTACTTAATTACAATACCACTATCACACCTATGAAAGTTTATGTTGATAAAACAATACTACTGAATATAATGTCCTTGTTCAACTTTCTCTATTTGTCACCCCTCCACACCCAGAAATTCCACAATAATTTTCAGTGAAGGATCACACATTTTATTTAGATTTCAGGTATCTTAAGTCTTCTCTAAACCAGCACAGCTCCCATGGCCCTATTTTATTTTTATATTAAAAAGTATTGTCTTTCACGATATTGATCTTTTTGAAAAGATTTTATTTATTCGTTTGAGAGAGAAAGAGGCAGAGAGAGCACAAGCAGGGGGAGAGGCAGAGGGAGAGGGAGAAGCAGATTCCCCGCTGAGCTGGGAGCCCAGTGTGGGACTGGATCCCCGGAGACTGGAGATCGTGACCTGAGCCGAAAGCAGATACTTAACCATCTGAGCCACTCAGGCATCCCCAATACTTATATTTTTGAAGAGTTCAAGTCAGGCTTCTGATAGAATGACCAATAATCTGCATTTTTCTTAGTTTTCTTTTCCTGAATGGTCAGATACATGTTACACATTTGACAAGAACACTCCATGTTTTTGATGATGTCCTCATCACATTGCATTCCATCAGGAGGCATATGATATTATTTTGGCTCATGAGTGGTAATGTTAAGTTTGATTACTTGTTTAACGTTGTGTCTACCCTGTGTCTTTACTATAAAGACATCATTTTCTCTTTGAATTTAAGAGAGAGTCATTGGAGTGGTACCCTGAGACTTTGTGAATATTCTTTTTAACAATATTTCTACATAACCACCATATAACCACATTTTACACAGTGGTATTAGCATCCATTGGTGATCCTTGCCTGTGTATATTATTATATTGGTAGTTGTGAAATAAATAATATATAATTTACCATTCCTTCTACATTTTTAAAGCTGACATTCTATAAAGAATGTGCTCTCCTCCCTCTTATGACACTGTTTTTTTGTTTTTGTTTTTGTTTTTTTAATAGTATCATTGTGAGCTCATAGGTTCTTTTCTCATAGGACATTTTGACCAGAAGTAAAGCGGTGCTTTTCTGCATATTTTTTCATAGTACTTAATATGAATTTATGGTCTTTTTCTTTTATGATACTTCATAATCAGTTGTCTATGTGAAATAACAGATTTGAGTAAATAGCATAGAGTGGAGTTCCACTAAAAACACTTGCCGCTGGGAGGCACCTGGGTGGGTAAACAACAACCAACTCTTGATTTTGTCTCAGGTCATGATCTCAGAGTCCTGAGATTGAGACCCGTGTTGTGCTCTGTGATGGTCCCCATGATGTGCATGGAGCCTACTTAAGATTTTCTCTCTCTCTCTCCCTCTGCCTCTCCCCTGCTCTCAAGTGTGTGTACCCTCTCTCTCAAAAAAAAAAAAAAAAAAAAAAAAAAAAAAAAAAATCCAAAAAACAAACACTTGCCTCTTCTCTAACTTTGAGGGTTTAAAGTTTTTTTCATCATTGACCATGTTTAACAACTATGGTAGTGATTTATTTTCATTTATGTTCCTTTGGTGACTTCAACATGAAATCAAATCTGGTATTATTATTAAGAATTCTTTGGGTAAAATTCCTGGTGATAAAACATCATACACAGAATTACACTTCTTTCTCCTTCTGCCTGACAACAACACACATGCATTTAATGCACTCTCTGTCTTATTTTTAGGATCGAAGGTTCAATGATGAAATTGACAAGCTAACTGGATACAAGACAAAGTCACTATTGTGCATGCCTATCCGAAGCAGTGATGGTGAGATTATTGGTGTGGCCCAAGCAATAAACAAGATTCCTGAAGGTGCTCCATTTACTGAAGATGATGAAAAAGTAAGTTTTCATGCCTTTTGTGACTTGTATGCTCCTTGATCACTGATTGCTCTTTTCCCTGAAAAGGACAAAACTTGTGTGAATCGTTGTTAGATTAACCTATTCATGGATCAAAGAGCTTTTCTCATGTTACACAAAATGTAATAGAAATTTTGGATATTTCATAGAATGTGGTAAAATTGAAAATAATTACTTCATCTTTTTCTTAGTTTACTTTTCATTGCAAGCCTCAGTAGTATTCTTTCCTAGGTCTTTATCTTCCTTATAAGCAAGCTTTTTAATTGAGGATCACACCACCACCACACATGGCCCAAGGGAAGATAGGGAATTAGGAAGATGATTGTGTTTCAGAAACTCAACACTTGCTCTTGTGTTTTCATAACTACTATGAAGAATTGTTTTCTCAGTTCTTTATAAAAATCTCAATAAAATGAATGTTATTTAATCATTATTCTAAATTACTAATTAAAAAAACATTATTTTTTATCCCCAAAGAACAGTTGACTTTAGTAGAAGTGATGTATTTTTTTCTGAAATTTTAAGTTCTTTCACCACAGTTTATTCACCAGCTCATATTAAAAGAGAGACTCTTCAAAAAGCTGGGGTTCTTTCTGCTTTGAAGCTCTTACCTTCATATTGCATAAAATCTGGTAGGATATTTATGAAATTTGTGTAAAAGCAAATCTCAAATTAGTTTGTTTGATGACTGCCATATACCTATTTGATTAAAAAAGACACTTTATAATGTAACCTTCTGGATGTAAGCTTGCTATTTGCTAGTGCTAATTACTAATGCATTAAATGAATGCAAATGTTCTGGTACAAAAGGTTAGAGTAAAATATGATTATAAGGAGACAAGATTTTTAAGTGAAGAGAGTCCTTTACTGAGGTTATATCTGTAGTTAAATTTGAGTATCCCAAATCCCGGAAAAGGTTTATAAACCTTTGCAGTTTATGTCTTGAAAGAAAGACTTCTTTCAAGTAAGAGAAGATGTGTGGCATAGTGGCTGCATATAGGCACAGCAACAACAGTCTACCCTGGTTGAAATTCCTTCTTTGCCATAGCCTGTGTGACCTTGAGCAAGTTGCTTAGCTGTTCTGTGCTCCAATTTCCTCCTCTTGGAAGAGAGATGATAATAATAATAACTGTAGTAGTAAGCATCTCATTAGTCTATGGGGGAGAGCTTGATAGGACCTCAGACAATGTCTCACCAATTCAGTGAAAAACTACAGTGTGAAGATACTTGTGTTGGGGCTGTAGGAAGCACAAAGATAAATCCCAAATGTGTTATGTTATCCTGGCGCTGAACAAGGCAGAAGGCAAGATCATCAATAAGATGACCTAGAACATGCTATGAATGCCTGGGAAAGGGAAAGTTTATCACCTGAAGAACTTGAAGAGGCTTCTAGGAACAGGCAGCATTTGCTCTGATCTTTCAAGAAAGCCTAGGCTTCCATAAGACAGAGTCAGGTGAAGGTGAGGGTGTTTAGGGATGTATACAATGGAGGCTGCCTCATTCACTCTGCAAATGCTTCCATGGAATGTACTAATAAAGCAAAAATGTTATTTTGTACCAAATGTGAGAGTCTTATAATAATGTGCCTTTTATAAGGATTCAGATAATAGGATTCAAGTTTTATGTTTTTCCAAACACATAACCACCTGCCCACATTTCCCAAATAGTTTAGTTGATGGATGGTAGTTCTGTCTTTACTCTGCCTCCTTCATTTGAAAGGATCCTGTTATATATTTAATTCTCATCTCTGATTGTGCTTATGTTAGATTTGTTTTCTGGACTTCTCTTAGTGGTTGTTTACTTATGGCCTAGGGCTTCATGGGCTCTGAATGATTTTCTGCACCTGGCTTTGACTTAAACAGCATCAGTGTCTAGCTCTACTGAGAATGAGGGCTGGGACGGAGGTCCGGCCCCACTGTGGATAAATGGGCCTGGTTTGGGTGAGACACTTAATCTTGTGACTCTCTGTTTTTTTCCCCATCAACTATACTATTCACCATTTATAGCATGAGAATTAAATATGATCATAAATTACAAATATTTTATAAAATATAAGATACTAGGTAAATATAAACCATAAATTTTTATTTTTAAATTACCATTTTCCCAAGAGATTTAAATGTTCTTCTATATTTGTCACTTATCCTCAGGCAACTTATTTCTTAGATTCAACATTGTTTGAGTATCACATTTCCTCCATGTGTTATATTTTTTCTCATTTGCAATTATCCCATGTGCCCACAATAGCATTTTATTTTTCAGCCTCTACAATTCCCTCACCTGATTTAAAAACCCTACTCTAGTCTTACTTCTTGGATGAAGTCTTACCAGTTCAGGCAAGTTGATTATGTTCATGCAGGTGACACTAGATGGAGAGTATTTTACCTCAACTTCTATATCTGGTTATTGTTCTTTCCTGCAAGGATTCTATATATTATAGACAAAACAGAAGTGGTGAAGAAGAAAAGCAGAAAACAAAATCTAGAAATGATTACTAGGAAAGAACAAGATCTAGAAACTTCTTTCAAATAAGAGAAGATGTTGTGGCATAATGGCTGCAAAGAGGTCATAGCAACAGTCTAGCCTGGTTGAAAATCCATCTCTGCCATAGCCTTGGTGAACTTGGGCAAGTTGCTTAGCTGTTCTGTGCTCCAATTTCCTCCTCTTGGAAAAGAGATGATAGTAGTAATACTTATCTCATGAGCTATAGGGGGGATTATATGAAAGAATACAGGGAGAGAACTTGGAAGAATGCCTAGCACATAGTAAGTCCTCTTAAAAATTAGCTCTCACTGATAGTACATCAATACATGCCAGATACAGTCTGGTCTCAGTTCAAAAACTAGCTCTATATAAGTGGTCTATGTCTATACATTTTTATTAAGGATAGCCTATATACCAGTTCCACTATTGGAGTTACAACAATGAAATGAGGCATATGCGTCTTTATAAATTTACATTTCTCTCATGTGATTGTTAATGCACAGAGTATTTTACTTGGCACAAGGAAAAAAGAAAAGTCTCAGCATAAGACTATGCTTATGCTAATTTGAATTCTACTTTTTAGAGTTATTTCTTACATATATGTCCACATGTGAATGTAGTCTACATTTGCCATTATTAGAGATTATGAAGTTTTTTTTTTTTCTTTTTCTACATAACCTTGTTTGCTTAGTCACTGTCCTATTACTGGAAATTAGGGTTATTTCCAGTTTTTCACTAATTCAAAATAGCCCCTGAATGAACATCTTGAACAAATTACCTTTTTCTTTTGTGTTATTTCCTTGGGGTATATTCCAAAGACTGAAATTACTGAGTCAAAGGGCAAGAAAAGTTTTATAGCTCTCATTCCAAGATACAGATAGCTTTTGGGAATACTAAACCTATTTACAATAGTAGTAGCTTGCTTATACCTCTTTTTTTGCAGAGCCCTGCCAACTTTGTTCAGTCCCCATTTTAAAACTCAAATTAGTTTTCCTCAGTCTGCCAGCCAGCTTCAGACAACCTCCTCCCATACTCCCCAGTATTAACTTAAGCAACATAACTTTCAGTATGGCCTGTAAGTAAGGGAACAAGGAAGAGAACTGTAAGGCCCAAACTCAGTGCTAGGTAGGGGACTCCAAATCAGACAGTTTCCAAGGCAGATTCAAGTCTTTGCCCTGCTGCTTATTAGCTGAGTGACCTTGAGCAAGTTGCTCAATCTTTCTTAGCCTCGGGACCCCCATAATAGCATTGTGGTGAGGGATAAAATAGATAGAGATGTAAAGTGCTTAAGGTAGCACTTACCAGTAAATGAACTTCATGAAATGTTGTCATCTATTTCAAAGTAAGACTAAAATAATTTGAACCTTTTTTTGTGATTTTGCCACCATTTGTATGGATAGTGGGAAATTTATCGCACATTTAGCGTAATATGATTTGTAGATCCTGATATCTTAAAATGTCAGCTTCTGGAGAGTATCAGCTGTGTTGTGTTTGGTATAATTCCAAACATTTTACAATATGAGAATCAGTAAATTATTTACCCAGGATAAACCGAAAATTAAATGTAGTATATTCATTTCTGGGTTGTTTATGTATCTAAAGCAATTGTGCATAAGATCATACTGTGTTTCTTGAAAATTCAATGCCTATATTTCAGTGGCTGTGCTGTATCACATGGAAAAGTCTGGAAAGGTCATTAAGATAATTCCCACCAACCCTGCCTTCATCCAATGAAGGAATCTTCACTTGACAGAGAGTCATCCAGACCCTACCTAAAAATTTCACTTTTAGTGACTTTAAAATCATCATACTCTTTAAAATTCTAGCACAATAGCAGGAATTTTATCAGCACTGGTTAGAGTTTTGAGTGAAATAATAGTCTACCATCGACACATATTAGTAATTTAAATTACATACTGACAAATTACTAGTTCTGTAATTACATTGGAAGTGCACACAAAGGCAGATCATACAAAGGAGATGATTGGAATTCCTGGTTTACTTCGTGGGTTTCTAGCAAATGTCCCTGTTCTTCAGTGATATGTGTAAGCTAGCTGATTTACGTGGTATGATTATGCTGCTTGCATCCAATTAGTTTATCACTTTGGTATTCTTGGGTGAATGAAGAGAGGCATTATTTTGCAGAATAAAATGAGACCTGGATGAGAGCAAACACTGATGATCTATCAAGGTGTGAGGGCAGACCAGATGAAACCTGGCCTATGGAAGTGAACATGGGCTCTCACCTGCCTTTCCCAGGTTACCCATACCTGGTCCCCAAAGGAACCATTTCTTATTGCAGTGTTGCATAAAGACTGTCTATTGCAATCACTTTCCAACAGCTGCCATATCAGCAGTTGTAGCTTGAAGTTCTTTAGCTAATCTCTACAGGGTTTCTTTAGTGTGTGGTCACCACTTCCCAGCTCCTAATTCAGAATGTTCAGCTACCCTGCTGCTCTCCTTCATGCCAGCATGATCAGACACCCTGCCAAGATGGGATGCAGCCAGCCAAGCTTGGCTTCCCGGGACTGGCCACATTCCAGGAATTCGTTATGGAAGATGCTGCCCTGCCAGTTGGTGTTGAGGATGGTGGATGGATGATGCTAATGAGACTTGCAGAAGCTGGAGTTCTGTTATTTACAGCAGGCCTGAGACTTCCAACCGAGAACTGGGAAGGATTTGATAAGCTCTTGGCTTTACACTTTTAAGCTGTTCCTGATTGTGCAAAGCTAATGTTTAGGATCCTGGTGAGATGTCAAATGTGCAAAAGGTATTACAATTCATTTTGGTGAGGAAGAGGGAAATTGAATATGTCTTGCTGATAGGAGTGACAAACTGGGGGTCCCCGAAGAATGCAGCTCACAGATGTGTGACTTGCATGGAATTTGACTGGCATAGGATTGATTTTTTTTTTTTTTTTAAGTCTTTAGGTATGGCTGCAAGCTTTAGTTCTGCCATAATAGCCAATCCCCAACTAGTCAGTTTAATAAAATCAGCTTAATGGAAGCAAGACAGACAGGTTTTTTTCTGTCATCTTTTGAAGAGTTAGTTTCTATACAAAGGTACTTTTCAACAAGTACTTCTCAAATAGTTATTATTTTGAAAAATATCTTGTACACATGGCTAATAGTATTGCAATTCCACCAGGTAAGTTCATGTGCTTTCTATTAATGCTCTATTGTCTTTTGGATCCTCAAATGCTAAATGAGCTGTGAATTAACTAATTGTAAGAAGTGGCTTTTTTGTTCTTATCTCATTTTACCCCTTTTCTACCTATATTCCAATTAAGTTAGGATCAGGTGGCAATGAAATTATTATTTAAAATCGGTGTTTAGGGATCCCTGTGTGGCTCAGCTGGTTAAGCATCTGACTCTTGGTTTTTGGCTCAGGTCATGATCTCAGGGTTGTGAAACTGAGCCCCATGTCAGGCTTGTGCTCTGTGGGGAATCTGCTTGAGATTCTCTCTCTTCCTCTCCGTTTGCCCCTCCCTCCATGATCTCTCTCTCTCTACCCCCCTCTAATCATCATCATCATCATCATCATCATCATCATCAGTTTTAGCAAAAAAGTTTTAGAAGTCCTCGCAGAAGGCTCTTGATTTCAAGTTATACTTGATCAATAAAATTCAGTCCTAGAAAATTCTGGATGAAATCTCCTAACTCTTTGATTACAATACTTTATCTGCATTTAAATTGGCTAGTCACTGCACTATTTGCCTTTTAAGAGCTATTACTCAGGTCCCATATGATCACTGTGAAACTACAAGAGCTTCAGAGACTCATTTGTTCATATTCTATGTATTCCCTTGATTATATCTTACTGAGAGGTTCAGAAACAAACAAGATCTACAGGAAAACCATTACCAATACAGGCCCTGTCAGAACTCATGTTATCGTTGTGGACTTTTAGCTCTATTCTCTGCCTCTTCCTTAGGCAGTCTAACTTCAGGTTAAGAAAGCAGGTCTACCTGTTGGGACCATCTTAGGGGTTCACATTCAACAAAAAATGGTCACTCTGTTCCAGATTTGGTCTTGTGCTTGACTTATATTCATATCTAACTGCACAAAAATCTCTTCATCTTTATCCTTTTCAAAGGTTTAAGTCCAAGTCTGACATCTCAGATGTAAGAAGACACTATTCCAAAAGTGATTATTGTTTGTTCTTAATAGTTGTTCTAGTATTTTATAGTGTAACATTTTTTCACATGTCCCTAATGATTGCAGCTGGATTTTGACTAACAATTTGGAAAATATATAGTGACCAAATAATCAGGCAGTTAAAAAAAAAAAATCAGTAATACAACAATTGACAAAATGAAGGGCAGTTTCTACCGGGTGCATTTTATATTTCAGATGCAAGTAACACTTGGTATGCATGTAAGTTTGCAGGCCCCTTGCAGAAATTCTGATGTCATCAGATGGCTGGTAATGTTGGCATATGTAATTTCCTGCTTTCTTAGTTTCTCTTTTTTATATTTCTAAGAGTTACCAAGGAAATGATAAGTGCTTAGTTGCAGCATCTTTCTTTCTATGTCTTTCCATGTACTTTGCAAAACCTTGGAGGGTAATTTGCATTTAGCAAGAACATGAAAGAGCAGAAACATAAAATAAATGAACTAAATAATTTACATGGTAGTAACTGTTCCAATGCAGAATGGAGAGGATTTTGAGTGATCATCGATCTGAACATCATTTTTAGCAGCTGAATAGTGTTCCATTGGGTAGAGGAACCATTCACTCACTACTGACTGAGCTTCTACTCAACAGACACTATGTTTGAGGCACGGTCCCCAGGACTGGAGTTAAACTCATGAATAAGAAAGGCAAAAATTCCTCCTCTCCGAGTTTAATTCTTGTGGTAAAAACAGACAATAAATGAAGT
This sequence comes from Mustela nivalis, assembly GCF_964662115.1. Classification (NCBI taxonomy): domain Eukaryota; kingdom Metazoa; phylum Chordata; class Mammalia; order Carnivora; family Mustelidae; genus Mustela; species Mustela nivalis. Next base: position 41,956,205 of record NC_139030.1, read on the forward strand.
AACTATGTAAGTATATAACATAACTTTAAGTAGTGACTAGATGTACAGTTCTTATAAATTAGGTAATTCAATAATTTTTTTCTGTAGCTTCTACTTGTATGAGTGTGCTTTATTAAGGCTAGGTAATATCAAAAGGGTTTACCATAAAATAGCATCTTTTACTAGGGAGCAAGATTTGATCCAGAGCTCCTTCTCAAATAACTATGATAAATTGTGATGGACTCTTCAATTGAATCTCTTTCTGTTTTTCTCTGAAGTCCAGGTGTTCACATAAAGTGTGTGTCCCTCTAGGCTGCCTTAGGCGCTAAACTTGAAGTATAAGAAAGTGTTGTCTTTTTATTGAGTTTACCTCAAGGGTCTCTGGGCTATATCTTCTCAGGAGTATCACACTAGCATTATGGTGTCAAACTACCATCAACTGAACTGGAGGTGTTAAGAGACTTGATAACCTTAAACCTGACACTGCCAGGCTGTGGAGATGTAGACTGGATGGACAGGACTCTGGGGCATCTGGGAAGGAAAGGTCAGGAGCTGAGAGAAGTTCAGTACATTCTGATTTTCAGGGACCAATGATACATCTATGGCTTTTACTAGCTGGTGGGACATGAAGTACTCCTATTAGTCAAGTCACTTCTAAAAGTGCAAAATGACAAAAAACTGTCATATAAACTCTATTTCTGATTTATACATAGCTTGGACAAGGGAGGATGATATGCAATTGCAGATCAGAAATAAATAAGCACTTGACAGCAGGAAGAATTATTTCTAAAGAATTAGAACAGAGTGTTGTGGATTCTTGGTTAGCATAGCTTTCAAATTAAGACAGATTGACTAGTCTTTGAATAACTAGTTTAGTGTTATTGTCTGAAAAAAAAATAGGGTTTCTTCTTTTCACCTTAGAGGCTGAAATACTTGAATAGGAATTTTGAAAACTTAAGTCAAATTCTTTTTTGATTAAAAGTGAAATTTAGTAGAATTCCAAGTACATTTGGCTATCTTTGAATTAGCCATCTTAGTTTTTCTTGTTTTATTTTTCCTTTCCTTTTGTGAAAGATTATTTTCAAATTATAAGAGTAATGCAAGTTTATTATAGAAAATTTGCAAAGTACAAAAATAAAGGGAAAACTAAAATCACCCATAATCCTCACTTTCAGAAATAATTCTGTTAATATTCTTGGTGTATTTCCTTATACTTAACTTTTTTTGCCTATGAATGAAGATATATTTCCAAATTTGTATCATGTGGCATAACTGGTATTTTGTAATGCTTTGAACACTTCTTCAAGGAGGTAATTTATGTGTTTGCATTATGTTCTACCATGTAATTATATAATAGTTCATTTAATATTTTTTTTCCCCCTCAGCATTCAGATTTTTTCCAAAATCATGTTCTGGGCTCCTGGGTGGCTCAGTTGGTTGAGTGGCCTGCTCTTGATTTCAGCTCAGGTCATGCTCTTAGGGTCTTAGGAACAAGCCCCTTGTGGGCTCCACACTCAACGGGGAGTCTGCTTGAGTATTCCCTCTCTCCCTTTCCCTCTACTTCTGTGCCTGCTCATGTGGGCTTTCTCTCTCTCTAAAATAAATAAATCTTTAAAAAATCATGTCCTAATAAATTTATAATGAATGAATTTCTTTATAAATAAACCTTGGATTCCATCTTAGGATAGCTATATTAAGTTGCTATTTTGTAGGTCAAAAATACTGGTAACTTTCTATGGTTCAAACTGATGCTTAGGGTTACTGGGTCAAAGAGATTGAACATTACTAATTTTTACAATGGCCATGTTGTGGTATAATTGCATGTCATACAATGCTTTTATTTAAAGTATACAGTTCAGTGGTTTTTAGGATTACTTATAGAGATGCGTAACTATAACTGCACTCAATCTGAGAAAATTCTCATCCCCAAAAGAAACCCCATACCCATTAGCAGTCATTCTCATTTACCCCCAGCCCTCTCAGTTTTAGGCAACCACCAATGTACTTCCTTTCTTTATGGATTTGCCTATTTGGGCAATTTGTAAAAATGGAACAATACAATACATGGTCTTCAGTGACAGGCTTCTTTCACTTAGCATAATGTTTCCAAGATTCACCCATGTTGTGGCATGCATCAGTGCTTCTTCATTTCTTTTGTTGGCTGAATATTATTCCATTATATGGATACACCACATTTTATTTACCCATTCCTCTTCAGTTGATGGACATTTGGGTTGCTTCTGCTTCTTGACTATTATGAATAATGCTGCTCTGAACATTCACATACAGATTTACATTTTTTAAAATTAACAAATAATGTATTATTTGCTTCAGGGGTACAGATCTGTGAATCATCAGTCTTACACAATTCTTAGCACTCCCCATAGCACATACTCTCCCCAACATCCCTCCCGCCACCAATTTTCATTCTTCTTGAATATGTACCTAGGAGCAGAATTGCTGGGTCATATGGTAGCTCTAATGTTTAAACTTTTGGGGAACCACCAGATTGTTTTCCAAAATGGCTGCACTATTTTCCATTTCCATCAGCAATGTTTGAGTGTTCTAATTTCTCCCTGTCCTTGTCAATACTTGTTATTATCAGTCTTTTTGATTATAGTCATTCTAGTGGGTACAGAGGGGTATTTCACAGTTATTTTCATTTGCCTTATCCTGATAGCTAATGATGTCAACATCCTTTCATGTAGTTATAGGTGGAGCATTTATTTTTATGGTTCATGATAAATTTGACCTATTTTCCTCTCCAGAAAATGGTGTTACTTTTTGATGCCAATAGCCATATATCAACTCACTGAAACTTTACCAGCTTCAATACTAAAATTTTTAAAAGTTGTGTTATTTTGATTTCTAATTTCACTTTATTTCCACTCCTTTGACTTATCCTGTGTGTGTATGCATTCCATAAGGAATGAATTAACCATTGATCTAAGTTAATATATTTTTTTGATTCGAGAAAAGATTAAGGCACCTGGATGGCTCAGTTGGTTAAATGTCCAACTCCTGGTTTTGGCTCAGGTCATGATCTCATGGGTTGTGAAATCAAGCTCTGCTTGGGGCTCTGCACTCAGAGGAGAGTCTGCTTAGAGATTCTTTCCCTCTGCCCCTACCCCCACTCACACACACACATTCTCTCTCTCTCTCTCTCTCTAAAATAAATACATAAATCTTAAAAAAGGAGAACAAGTAAAAAAGACTAGCCTGAAGCAAACTGACCTAAGCCAGTTGGGCCACACACAATTGTTAGGTTGTTCATAATAGCACCTGGGTACATCACAATGATTGCCAAAAAGTTTGCAGTAAGTAGGAGTTTGACTACTCCCTATCCTATAACTTTCCTACTTGTTTTTTTTTTTTTTTTAAAGATTTTATTTATTTATTTGAGAGAGAGAATGAACGAGAGGGGAGAGGTCAGAGGGAGAAGCAGATTTCCTGCTGAGCAGGGATCCTGATGCAGGACTTGATCCTGGGACTCCAGGATCATGACCTGAGCTGAAGGCAGTTGCTTAACCAACTGAGCCACCCAGGTGCCCCCCTACTTGATTTTAATGAGAGGTGATCTCAGACCAAATTCTGCTGCTTATAAAGACATTTATTCAAACAAAAATTTATTGGCAAGTCAGGTCAAATAGTTCAGACACTGTTCAATAAGCTTTATGAAGTCCAAGCTCTCTTAATGTTAGGTGGTCAAAACACCTGAATATCTCAGAATCTCAGAAACAGACTCTCAGAAGCAGAATCTCATTGCTCTTGTGGTGGACATCAGACAAACCAGAATCCTTTTACCGAATGGCAGGATTGGATAGCCTCAGGCTTCTTCCTTATGGATACACATTTGGAATTTGCTAGATTTTTATACCTTATTAATACAAGGGTTGGGGGGAATGTCTCTAGATTATTACCAATGTGCATATCCTGCATACCACTAATTTCAGTAATTACCATCCATATCTACTATCCATTGTACTGATTAATAAGCTATTAATTTCAACAGTGAAAGTCCATTTTTAACATTGGCAAAGCACCGTGCTATTACTGGCAGGCAAAACTCTCTGGAGCACTTGTAAGAGCCACATTTGGAGTATGGTTTTTTGATTATGCCTGGAGGGCGAATTCTTGATAGGACAACTGCCTGTTCCTCAGTGGCATATTAGACCTGCCCCGCTCCATGGGCACACATAATTTCACATTATCTTTGCTAAAGGAAAAGTAAATTTTAAACATAAAAGAGCATGGAGTATCTCTCCATTTTTTTTTTCCTTAGAAAGAAAACAAGAATAAAGAAAACCATTTATTGTTTAAGTGTTCTGCATACATTATCTCATTTAATCTCCAAAAACCCTGTGTGTAATTATTATCATCTTCATTTTATGGATGGGAAAACTAAATGTGAGAGATTTTAATAATGTGTCCAGGATCACTTGGTTTGTAAATGACAGATTTGGGCGTTGTCTCTGCCTGCCCATCTTCTTACGGCATGTTGGAATGCTTGGCAGATGTTTGTTATTTTCCTATTATTTCATCTTCACTTTGGAGACTTATGAATACTCCTGATGTACATGCATGGTTGGTTAAATAAAATGTGAGATTCTGCATATTTAATAAATTTCAGGGAGAGTGTATGACTGAGTAAAATGTAATTTCTAAATTACATTGCTGGAGACATTTTGGCCTTTTATAAATATCTGTAACCAAGTTTGAGTTTTATGTCTATAAGAAAAATAAAAACACTAACAGGCTAAAGAGTTAGGAATTATTAAAAAATAATGACAGCTTCATATATGTATAACTATTAAGTAGGTGATTTAATATTTTCCTTTTATTCCATTTTCGTGTTTCACTGACAAATAAAACATTTTACATTTATGGTTTTTAATGTATTTTTTTCTCCTTGAGGATGAAAAGGAGGTGAGGATAAGTCTGACTGTAGCTTTCTTTTGCTTTTTGCAAGTCAGAATTTGCAAATAGTATTCAATTTCACTAAGTAGAGAAGTGAGGTGTTCCACTGAATTATCTCTAACTTAGAGGGCTGTTGTTTTTTTTTGTTGTAGTTGTTTAGCAGAATTATGGAGTCTGCGGTTTAAATGAAGCTACATTATGTTCTTGGAGAACTCAAATAGAATATAAGATGACTTGGTAGCGTACTTTATAATTTTTATTTTAATAATGTATTTTTTAAAAAATATACTTGCATATTTATTTTTTCTTTTCTTTTTTTTTCTGTATCAGAGGTAGAAATGAAGCCATTTCTTTTTGTCATTTTCCATTATTTCCTTTTATTTCTCCCACATGTGCCCTGGATAATATCCTGGCTAGATATGATTGTAGGTTATTTGCACTGGCAGATTCTGATTCCATTGCCAATCAGCAACAATAGGAGCATTGTCTCCCCCCACTTTCATATTCTGCACACTCCATTTAGAAATGAGAAAAAGTCTCAAAGGTAGGCACTACTATATTACCAAAGCAGGCAGCAAAGTTCCCCCAGGGAGGCCCTGAGCTGGAGTGAGAGCATGTTAAGAGGGGGAGAAAGTAATGAGCACTTTTGAAAAATGAGGTTATGTAAGTTAGAGCTGCCCAGAGATGCTCTGAAAGTCTATTAGACACAGTTCTTTGAAAGGGGTTTAAATGAAACTAAATGCAGTAACAAAACTCTCTCACTCGAGAGAATTTAAAATGATTCCTCAGAATTAATTGACACTATCAGAAGGCTGGAACATGCTTGTCTGTCTGAAAAGTGTGTTCAGTGTTTTGGAAGGGTCACTTTCTATAGTATATAAGTGACTGGAAAATCAAAACCTTTTCTTTAAAGCTGCCACCTAGTTTGTAGCACTGGGTATTTATGTCCACCATGGCATCTGGGAAGTCGTCACTCCATCTTTAGTGCTTGACTATTTGGTTTACTTCATTTCCCAAACCTATCCATATCTATTTTCTTTCTGTCTCTTAAAAACAAAACAAAACAAAACAAAACAAAACAAAACAAAACAAAACAAAACAAATGAAAAACCAATGTGTTTCTAATTAATCTTGCAAATCCTTTAATACTGACATCAATTTTGTTTGTCATGATTTCTCAGTAGTGCTTGTGGTTGAGTGTAACTGAAATTTGTTCTAGGTATTTTGTCCAACTTTCTATTTCTAAACCCAAAATGAGCCTTTAGAATAAGCTGTGAATTATTCCCCCCATCATGAAGACAGAGTCACAGTCCTTGGATGAGTCTTTAAGTGTCCATTGCTCCTTTTTGTGTTTGGCTCTAGATTTATTTTAAAGCCTCAAGTTAGCAATTTTTTTTTAAATTTTTTATTTTTTATAAACATATATTTTTATCCCCAGGGGTACAGGTCTGTGAATCACCAGGTTTACACACTTCACAGCACTCACCAAAGCACATACCCTCCTCAATGTCCATAATCCCACCCCCTTCTCCCAAACCCCCTCCCCCCAGCAACCCTCAGTTTGTTTTGTGAGATTAAAAGTCACTTATGGTTTGTCTCCCTCCCAATCCCATCTTGTTTCATTGATTCTTCTCGTACCCACTTAAGCCCCCATGTTGCATCACCACTTCCTCATATCAGGGAGATCATATGATAGTTGTCTTTCTCTGCTTGACTTATTTCGCTAAGCATGATACGCTCTAGTTCCATCCATGTTGTCGCAAATGGCAAGATTTCATTTCTTTTGATGGCTGCATAATATTCCATTGTGTATATATACCACATCTTCTTGATCCATTCATCTGTTGATGGACATCTAGGTTCTTTCCATAGTTTGGCTATTGTGGACATTGCTGCTATAAACATTCGGGTGCACGTGCCCCTTTGGATCACTACGTTTGTATCTTTAGGATAAATACCCAATATCAAGTTAGCAATTTAACATGATACATTCATGATTTGGATAGTCATGAGACCATGGGAGTTTGCTGTTACTATTCTTTTAACTTCTGAGATAAGGTGATAGGAATTACTGTCTCTTTAAGACTGACTATAAATTCATTTTATTCTAGATCCAGAATATCCACCGTTTTAAGATTTAGTTCTGATACTTGTGGTTGTTGTCATGGGAGTTTCCATTTCTTTAGCTTGGAAGACCCATCCAGATGAAAGCAAAACTGTAAAAATTATGGCAAACCTCTGGTTTGCAGCATGGATTTCTTAAGTAGAAGAAAACTTGAAACCAAACTGTTTCTTCATTTCTTGTCTTCAAATTGTTGCCAGGGGGAAAGATTATGCACAGATCACTGGGTTAAGCAAGGGTTATTGTTCCCCCTGCCATGCACAGAGCAGTAAGTCATTCTCCTTGAAATTACATCTTCACTAGGACCAGTATAGAAAACATAGTTCTATTTCTGTTGGAAGTACAAGGTCACAGCCATTCACCTGGAAGATGATCCTTCACAATTATTCTCAGAAAAATACTTTGGAAAAATACTCTCTGCTCTTCGTGATTCAATGATGTAAAATGTTTGTACTGAACTTGTTATGGGCACTAAAGGCAGGGAGCTTGTCCAACAGATAGACCTGTGGTCTGGTACTATATTTGGCAAGACAGTCAGCTGGAAGATGGCAGAATATATGCCAGTTCATTCCATTTACCATCTTAGAAGTTATTGGCAGCATCAATCATTATAATAACAGCAGAATTTACATTTGCAGAGGCTTTAATCTTCGCACATATTTAACCCATATGGTTCTGTCAATATTCTTATGAGATAGGTAAGACAGTTGTTAAATTTTTTTATTACAGATGAGATAACTGCAGTCTGTCTCATCTAGCAAGAAATTAATAGTGGAATTGGGACATCAGTGTGCTTTCCTCTCCAGCCTGGCTTGTCATTTTTTGTAAACAGTGCATTGACTATTCCCACTAGAAGGAGGAGAGCTCAGAGTAAAGAATACCCTTTGGGTTAATTTTAGAAATTATGCCATTTACTATAACACAGTGTACAGCTAACTAATCAGTGGGAAATTGAACATCATAACAATGAAATCACAGTTCTTCATGTATGATGAACAATGAGTTGTTAAAGTGATAAAGGCAACATAAGAATTTTATCTCTTACCTGATAAATCCTCATGGAAAATTAAGAAACATCTGCTCTGAATGTGTGAAAATCATAGAAAACAAAGACATTTGGGAAATTATTTTCTTCAAACTTTCACTTTACAACTAAAAAGAGAGAGAGAGAAGTTCAGAGACTTAAAATTATTTGCCCCAGGTTACACAGTTAGAAAATAACAGAGCTAAGAGTTGGATCTGTATCTTCAAACTCCAGTCAATCCTGGGCTTTACTCTGTGCCATGCTCATGTTCGGCTGCCAATGGACACAGGGTCAAACCACAGTGATGGCCCCATTCACCTCTGGTACTCTGGTGAGCAGCACCACATGGGGAACCTCATTTTATGGGTAGGAAAATCCTGATAAAAGAATGTCCCCAGAAGCAATTAGTACGTCAGTCATGTAATGTCTCCCAAGTGCTCTTTGTCTGTCTTCTCACAGATGTAGGAGTCGACAGTGTTTCTGCTTCCACAGTGAAAAGAATTTGTGGAAAATCATCTATATATTTCAGCTGTAAGAGCTGAGAATGAAAAAAAAAAAGAATTTCTGTTCTTCAGACAGTATTGAAGTAAAGTACATATTGTCATGTTCTTTGACAATCTCAGTCATGATGGAATCATGTCAAAATACTCGGTGAGATTCTAGACTGGCATAGTTTTGACACTCTCAAGCTGATATTTGGATAGAGCAATGTTATATTATGTCAAATTGAGGAATCTTAAAAAAATTGATATGCAAATCAGCAGTCTACTTGGCTTAAGAAACTTAAAAGGGGTTACAACTATTTAACTATCTACTGTGATCATTGTTTTTTTTTTTTATAAACATATATTTTTATCCCCAGGGGTACAGGTCTGTGAATCACCAGGTTTACACACTTCACAGCACTCACCAAAGCACATACCCTCCCCAATGTCCATGATCATTGATTTTTGATAGTTAACACAATATATTTAAGAGAAAATAAAACTCAGGTGCCTGGGTGGCTCAGTTGCTTGAATGACTGCCTTTGGCTCAGGTCATGATCCCGAACTTCCCGGATTAAGTCCCGCATCGGGCTCCCAGCTCCTTGGGGAGTCTGCTTCTCCCTCTGACCTTCTCCTCTCTCATGCTCTTTCTCACTCATTCTCTCTCAAATAAATAAATACAATCTTTTAAAAAAAGATAGAGAGAAAATAAAACTCTGGAGTAAAACTATATGGAGTGTACTCTTAACAACTCTAAGAAATAGAAAATACTGGTGAAAATGTGTTTTGAGTAAGTAGGAGGCACAGGTTTATTGGAAAGATAAATAGAGTGAGTGGTAGGAATATTTTAGTAGCTTCTCTTTATCATCTCACTGCATGAAACATTGTGTTTCACGTGGTTTTGATGCAGGCATTTTGTCAGAATTAAAGTTGTTAAGACACCCTATAATCTTGTTCTCCCTTTAGCCCCCATCCCAATTCTGGGCAATTTTTACTTTCCACTTTATTAATTTATATGCTGTTTGCAAACTTGTAAACTTTGGGTCTGTATTCTTTTATTTCTGAAATGAATCTTGTTTGGTGGTGCATTGTTTTGATATATTGCTGGGTTTGGTTCCCACTTGATAAATAAGATCGATCTATAGCTTTTTCATATTATTTTTTTGAAGATTTTATTTTTAAGTAATCTCTACACCCAGTGTGGTGCTCAAACTCACAACCCTGAGATCAGGAGTCAAGCACTCTACTGACTGTTAGTTAGTTCTAGCTCTACTATTTTTATGAAGATTATTTAGGCATATTATTTTAAATTTAGGGAAAAAGCAGTAAAATATTGTTTAGTCTATTATAACTGGGAAGTCTCCACAGGGTTATCAGATAGTCCCCAAAAGCATTATTAAAAATAAGTTTTACTCTAAGTGTAATGTGCTATTTACAGAAGAGTTAGAAATTTAATTAGGGTCTCTTGCACAGTCTGAAGCTGACAATAAGAGATTTTATTATGGCCCAGATGTCCTTCTCCCACATATCTAATACCTACTCAATTGGAAAGGAAACTCAGGAACTTACAGGAAGAAGACAATGCTTTTCGTTTAAGTAGATGTTTCGCAGCACTTGAAAACTCATTCCCTCATAAGAATCTACAAGAGTCCTGTCTTGATTGACCAAGAAGATATTACTGAATGACCCTTTCTACAGTTTGTTTTATGGAAACAATACATGTATTTTCATTTCCAAATACAAAGCTGTGTTATGTTCTAAATATTTTTCAAACTATCTTGTCAGAAACTTATAACTCTGAAAAATCACTGTTCTAAATTTCTACAGTAAAAACCATTAAGTTTTGTTGTTGATTGAAACCACATGATTTCAAAGGGAAAAGTGTCACCACTGTGACTTTAAAGGTGGAATTGCAACATCTGAGATGCAGAAAAGTCAAGACACAAGTGAATTCTCATTAACTGTTATTTGATTGGAATAATTCATGTTTCTTTCTGAGGTGAGTGCATGGTTACTAACCATAAGTAGTTTGTACTGCATTAAGTTACCCACTTCTTCACCAATGGAGATTGGTGATGGGATGAAGTTTACCAGAGAAATAATGTCTGTTTTGCTTATAAATATAATATATAAACACACATTTTCAAAGCTGAAATGGTAGTAGTGTACTTTTAAGGTTAGAACAAAATGTCACACAGTTGACATTTTCTCTCTCTCTTCCCTCTCTTCTTCTCCATCTAGTTCCATAAAGGATTTGAGACAACTGATGGGAAATATTAGGATATGAATAGAAGGCTCATTGCCAGATGAGGCAATGAGCTGGACGTTCTTTACGGCTCTTTTTTCCTTGTAGATTTTGGGGAATATAAGGGCTGAATGCTGCTTGGATGTGGCAGTAGTTTCTGACTACATTCAGTCTTGACCAGAATGTGTCATTGATCCACCATCTTTCTGGCATGGGATGGGGCTGGAATATCCTAGTGACTCCTAGTACTGAGACAGATGCTCCCAGGTCTCAGGTTGAAGGAATTTCAGACCAGGGGCAGTGACTTACTGAGAATGCACAAGACAAATAACATTATTCAAGGAGATAAAACATTGTGATCTGCCAACCAGGAAAGCTGCTATCTCGAGGTGGGGAAATTTGTCAACATAATGAAGAATATTGTTAATGTATCAGTACTACCATTAGGATTTGGGCTGTAGTAGGTCAGTTAGTGGATCCATTTCCCTACCGTGTAAATGGCAGAAATCCCTGATTTGTGCATGAAGGAACACACAGGAAAAAACCAAATCCTGTTTTACAGAGGAAATGAGCTTTCATTTCCTTTCTTATTTATAGCTTACCTTGGGGTGTGATAGGGAGATTTCGCTTTGGGTGGAGTATTCCTCTGAACTTCATTCATTCTGTGCTATGGCTAATAGCTTTTTCTCATAACCACATCCAGGATTGATAACTGCATAGGAAACAGCATTCCACATCTCTAGTGAGCTGCAGCGTATCTTTCTTGAAGCAAAGTGAATTGCTTCAATTGTTCTTCTTCTGTATTTTCTGATGTAATAGAAGTGCTAAAGCTATTGATTGCGTTAGACTGTCTGATGGATACTGAAGGCCATTTAATAGCATGTTTCAGAAAACAACTGAATCAGACTCTGAGCTCACCAAAGTTCAGCAGGAAAGCCTATTTCCCCATCCTCTCTATCATACTGAAATTTTATAAGCATAAGTGGTGTTTTTTATGTACAGAGAACACACTATCCTGGGTGTATCTGGAAGACTTTGGTTAGTTTTGAGCAAGGGAAAAATAACAGGGCTACTGAAGACCTCAAGAAGGTATCAGAGACTCTAACTTCAATATATCTCGAGCCCGCTCATTTGTTGTAAGAATAGCTTTCTCCATGGCTGCTCTCTGTGAACCTCGCTTGACTTACCCTTTTGACTTCCAGCACTAATTCTTGTCTTACTCCAAGAGCCATAGACATTAAGAGAGCATGGGCTCCCACATGAAAATAGGCCTAGACAGTTCAGACTCTGTGGCAGGACCAACAATAGCAATTGTAGGGCCCAGTGCAGAATGAAAATGCTAGACCCCTAGTTTAAAAAGTATTAAGAATTTTTAGGAGCACCTGGGTGGCTCAGTCATTAAGCATCTTTCTTTGTCTCAGGTCATGATCACAGGGTCCTGGGATTGAGTCCTGCATTGGGCTCCCTGCTCAGCGGGAAGCCTACTTCTCCCTCTCCCACTCACCCTGCTTATGTTTCCTCTCTTGCTGTCTCTCTCTGTCAAATAAATAAATAAAATCTTTAAAAATTAAAAAAAATAAGAAGTATTAAGAATTTTAAGCCTGTGACAGTAGGGAGTGTTAAACCAAGCTCAGGACTCTTCTAAGCATGGAGTACTCTGTGACTCCAGGGGTTGAATGCCTGGGAAGCTGGCCCAGCTCATTGGTCTAGAAATCCAGAGAGAGATGGACTTGCTTTCAATCTACAGGGTTTAAAAGCAATAATGGAATTAATAAATTTTTTGTATGGCATCTCAGAAAATTAACTTTAAGGAAACCACTGAATTGCAAGGTGGATGATAAGAGCTTACACTCCTTTATTTAGTAGCAAACTCCTTTTTCTGAGAAGTTTCACTGGGTAGATCCAAGAGTTTTTTATTTGTGCCAGCCTCGGAGTCAAGCAGATCCATGGAGGCATTGAGAGGCGACTCCTGAAGGCCCAGTTTGGGTAGAGGTGACATTCTCAAATTCCTGGGATAATCATAGAAGGCTCAAAATCAATGTTTTATTTATGTCTCTAGACCTGATTGCTTTAATTAGTTAGAGCTTTAGAGTAAAGATTCTCACAGAACTTAAAGAGATAAGAAAACTTCTCCTCGCAAGATCTGGTGTGTGGCAGTGGTGGCACCCAGTGACTTCTCATGTTTAACTTACTAGAAATTATGTTTGTACTTAAACTCTCACTAGTGACTAGTTTTGCACAGCTGCTCAGCTTTCAATGGATGGACTGCGACAATGGAGGAAAAAGCATTAACTACTCTGAGGGAATGTTCTAGAGCCATTGAAAAGCTAGTGAAAGTATTGTCTGATTCTTTTTGCAATAACACAAAGTATTAAGGAAAAAATGAAAACATATAATAAATGATAAAAATTAAAACACAACAGAGAAAGTTCTTCTAAATTTCTATAAGAAGAAAGTAGACCTTATCTTTTTAATGCAATAGTGACACATAGAATATTTATTTCCAAACAAAATAATTCTAGAGACAACAGTCTATCTTCTTTCTTTCCCCCTCCATTTTCTGTTCATCTACCAGTCAAATAAAACATCTGCTTATTTCTGATGAGAACAGTAGCTCCTGCAGGGACGTGAAACTAACATTTACAGAGCGGTTCACTGTGTTAGACACCTTTGTATATAACATCTCTGCTTTATGCGATTACCCAGTTTGCTCTGTATCATTGTACTTGGAGATAGGGAAAATTTGGTTTGAATAGTTCATTACTGGGTATTCCTCAGAGTACTGATTCTGTAAGTTCTGTGATGTGGAATATTTGGGAAAATACTTGATTTTATCAAGCGTTAGGGAAGAGGATGAAACTTGGAGTATATATTTGACGCTTTTTGAGGCCCTTGTTCGTTGTCCTTTTCCCTCTTCTTCCCCATGGCCTCTGTGTCCTCGGTACTCACTGTAGGAAAATCTGCCATCAAAAAGCAATAAAGAAAACAGTATGCTCTATAGCACTGAAGACATCTGTAAGCCTAGCAGACAGAGGTCTTCATGGAATCCTTGAGATTTTACAGTGTATGCAGATATCAATGGGTAGATCTGCCTTTGTTTGTAAACACTCAGAAGGATGTAGCTTTAGGAATGTTTGTTGAAAAAATTAGACGCTAAGTATCATTCAGCTTTCAGAGTTAAGATGTTAATTTCCAAGATTTAGATCGGTTATAAACTAGAGTTCTTTCAGTAAAACCATGTTAATTTAAAGTTATTATATATTCTGTATAATCTAAAAGATATGACTGTACTAGATAAGATAAAAAATAGGATCACAATCATAGATAAGAAGACTTCTTATCTGATATGATCAGGACTGGTAATTGGTTAGTTAAGCCCCAAATTGACTGAAATAATACTTTGCCTCTTAAACATTTTGTTTTAATTTAAAATATTAATGAATATTCATTTGGTAATCTCATCTTGTTGGGTATGTGTTTCCTTTGTGGACCCACTAGCTAGAGGAACACTTTGTTTTCCTTATTTAAATCATAGATATGATCACTTGGTTTGATTTAAAATGGAGCTAGAGATAAGAGGAACTTGTAAAGAAACCTAAAGAAATCGAGAATTCTTATAGGCTTTTATGATTTTTCTCTGATTTTTTATACAGCTATTTTACCCACAAGTAACTTGAGAGCTCTTATTGATGACAAAATTTTATCAAACTCTATGGCTTTCCCCTTAATTTTCCTAGAAAAAAATAAAATAATTATTTTTTCTTGTTTTTTTGGCTTATGTTATAAAAAGCATATTTGAACTTAATAATAAGTGCAACTGACCCAGACAGGTTTGGGAACAAATACAACTGGCCTGTGGTAAGCAAACCCAGCTAGTGGGAGCAGGTAGATGCAGAAGTATAGGTTCCCGGGCCCCAAACTTGCATCATGGCCTGGATATGTCTGCAGCATCTTCCACGTTGAGACATTCATGGAGCTGGGGAGTCAAGCTCCTACCACCAAAGTAATACACTCCCATTCCTTTCTCTCTTCTTAGCCATGCAGCGTAAACTGGTTTGGGAACAAACTGTGGCAATCCATTAATAAGGCTTAGTAATGTTAAAATTCAATAGTCTTAGCGAATTATTTTCCCAAAAAGGCTTACTTTTCATCTACACTATTTATTTTAGCTGCCAATCCTGCTTGACATGTAGATTTTTGAAGAAAGAAAGCACTACTTGAACTACCATAGTCTGAATGGCTAATAGGCACAACACAGTGTCCCATATCAGAAGCCATGGAGGAGAGCTCCTGAAAATCAAATATGCATTTAATTTGAGCTTATCAAATGCCAGTACACTTACTAGTTTATTTGAGCAACTGGAGAGTATTTCACAAAAGGGGCTATTTGTGCAGTTTAGAGGTACCCGAGGGCAGTTGGAAGGCTCTTAGTAAGAGTTTTTGAATTTCTACTGTATGAACTGCAAGGTGGTTAATAACGACTAAATTGGGACTCAGAATGCCTATGTAATGTGCCAAGACCAAAAAGCCGGGCAACTCTGGAGTTGGGTTGACCTCAGGGAACACACTGCCAAGCATCACGCCTCTACCTCTGCGCTACAAGGCAAGCCAGGGCTTTGGCGTAAAGTATTCTTGAATTCAAAGCTTGGCTCTTTGACTCAGTAGTTGTGTAAACTTGGCAAATTATCTTTGTTTCCTCTTTTTTAACAGGGAAAGCATGAGTACTAATCTTATGGGATTTTTTGGCAAGGTTTATGTGAAAGGATATCTACTTATCACAATGCCTAGAGTCTCATAAGAATGTAATAAATGGTAAGCTTTATTATATTATTATTTTTATGACTTTGGGGACATAAGAATTATATAGATTACTAAGGCCAAGGAACTTTTGATTTAATTGGGGACTGAAACATGTAAGTGGGTGCCAATTAATGTAGAACCAGCAATAAAAGCATTAAGAATAAAACTCCATAATTTGAAAATGCTCGAAGGAAGCACAGGCATAGCCTTGATTTGCTTTCTCTCTGGGCTTGCTTTGACCCAATTAAAAGTGTCCATGTAATGGAGAGCCTGGTAGCTTAGTTGGTTAAGCGTCTGTCTTTAGCTTAGGTCATGATCTCAGGGTCTCTGGCTAGAGCACCACATCAGGCTGCCTGCTCAGTGGGGAGCCTGCTTTTCCTGCCCCCTTCTGCTCTTTCCCCTGCTTGTGCTCTCTGACTCTTTCTCTCATTCTCTGTCAAATAGATAAATAACATCTTTTATAAAAAGTGTACATGTAATATATACAAATATGGAACCATTATGTTATATAGCTATAACTAATACAATGTTATAATTTAATTATATCCAAATTTTAAAAACTGTGCCTATGCCATTCTTACATACCTGCAGCAATATGCTATTGAGTTCACAAGAAAATTAATGATTCCAGATTTTTATATTTTTTTAATATATATTTTTATATATATTTTCATTTGCCCTACTTTTATAATCTTTTTAGATTAGCAAGCAATTTCTTGCATTTTTGCTCTGCATCATTTTTACTCTTCCATTCAGCCCCAGTCTAAAATCAACATAGTATTAAGGCACTCTCAAATTAGAGTAGATCATTTCTAGTGATTGGCACATTTCAAATTTGTATAAAAACTGCTTTTTTTTTTCTCTTAGCCCTGCAACAACTGAACAGCTGCTAAATAAAAGAATTTCTAAGAAGGAAATATGAGTACCAGTGTATTAAAGAGAAGATATGTTGCTAATTTGTTTCACTAATTGATGCTACTTTGGGAGTTGGCTTTATTATGCCCTTCTGATTAAGAGTCCCTCATTGGCTTCAGAATATTTTATCTGGAAGGTCACTTTTCTCAGCTGTCAATGTCAGTTGCCTTGCTTAGTTGACTGAAACAATCAGATTACACAGACTTGATGACTAAACTTGTTTATTTTATGGTTATATCCAGTGAACCAGCAGTTCTTAGTTTTTGGTCTGTCTTGCACTTCAACTATAAATTCACTGGGGCCATGTATTTAAAAACAAGAAAGACTAGGGAACTTAGAACCTGTGAAAAATTTTCTTTAGCCCATCAAATAATAAAACCTTCATGAATTTATGTTTCATTTTTCAAGTAACTAGTTCATTACAGTAAATAGTAGGAGTCTTTAAAGTGGCTTCTTAGGTGTAGTGGAAGACCAGGAGTGTGTTTTCTATGTAATCATTATAACTACTTTCTTTCCATTTATGTAATATTTCCTCATCCTCATTCTGTGTTGCAGTCTCAGAGGTTTTCGGTTTACTTTAGAGACACTTAGATTGTAAGTTTTTAGAGTAGATGCTGATGAAAATAAGCGCCAATAGCCCATTGCTTATAGTGCCATCTTGTGGCCTTGATCCATTACTGTACCCATGAACAAGGACTGCAGGCCCTCATTTGAGGCCAGATGTATCCTTAATGAACATAGTATTGTTTTCATCTAACTACTTGAGAAAACTGAGGTAAACACAAACAATAGTTATAATGAGCATTGACTACTGCTGAAGACAAATTAAAAATTAAAACAAATCATCTCTGAATTATTTGCTGGAATCAAAGGGAAAATGTGATTTGCTCTATGAAGGTTTGATTGGTAATTTCATTTTCATGATCACTTGCATGGTACAAATAGAGGTAGGTTTACACTTGGATTCTTTCTTCTTTTTTGGGGGGGGGCACTACCAAGAAGTTACATTTGGCTAGTACTTTTTAGAGGGAAAAAAACATTTGGTTCCTGAAATTTCTTCTTGTTATAAAATGGTTGAGTGCCTGGGTGGCTCAGTTGGTTAAACAACTGCCTTCAGCTCAGGTCATTATCCTGGAGCCCTATGATAGAGTCCCGCATTGGGCTGCCTGCTCTGTGGGGAGTCTGCTTCTGACCCTTTTCACTCTCATACTCTCTCTCTCCCCTTTCTCTCTCTCACTCTGTCTCAAATAAATAAATAAAATCTTAAAAAAATATATGGTCCATATATACAATGGAATATTATGCCTCCATCAGAAAGGATGAATACCCAACTTTTGTATCAATATGGACAGGACTGGAGGAGATTATGCTGAGTGAAATAAGTCAAGCAGAGAGAGCCAATTAACATATGGTTTCCTTACTTGTGGAGCATAAGGAATAACATGGAGGACATTGGGAGATGGAGAGGAGAAGTGAGTTGGGGGAAATCAGAAGGGGAGACAACCATGAGAGACTGTGGACTCTGAGAAACAAGCTGAAGGTGTTGGAGGGGAGGGGAGTGGGGGGGTTGTATGAGCCTGGTAGTGGGTATTATGGAGGGCGCATATTGCATGGAGCACTGGGTGTGGTGCATAAACAATGAATCTTGGAACACTGAAAAAAAAAATAAAATTACAAAAAAAATTGTAAGATAGTTAACTAATTTCTTGTCTCTATTTGATTATTCTCTTCACATTAGTATATGAATATTTTTTTCTCTGCTACATGTTCTTTTAAAGGAAGTCACTGACACATTTGAATGAATGTGGATCAGTACAGCCTGACATAAAAAATAAAGGTGTTGGGGCACCTGGGTGGCTCAGTTTGTTAAGCATCCGACTCTTGATTTCAGCTCAGGTCATGCTCTCAGGGTCTTGAGATTAAGCCCTGTGTTGTTGGGCTCCTAGCTCAGCAGCCAGTGGGGTGGGGATTCTCTCTCTCTCTCTCCCTCTGCCTCTCTCCCTGCTTGTATGTGCTCTCTCTCTCTCTCAAATAAATAAATAAGTCCTAAAATAAACAAGTAAATAAACGTACTATGTCTTCTACTGGCCTTCATTTTATCCTCAAATATTCCTATTTTATTTCTTATGTAACTTAATATGAAGGCTATAATAGGTGTACCCATGACTAAGTTTTAGGAGATCAAACCTTCATAGCATGTTGCAGCTTTGAATAAAAATATGTCATTTTGTAAAGCATATGAAGTAGAGATGAATATATAGTATTTGGGTATTATGTTTTCTTGATGAGAATGGGCTTAGAATGAGGGTTATAGCAGAGAAAACTGCACAACAAAAAGTCCATATTACTCATTAAAAACATTTAAGGAGAAAACAAAAGAAATTGGTTGAAAAGAATTCAATTTGATTAGTAAGTGTGTAATTTATACTCATTTAAATTCCACTGAAGAGCAATTCTCTTCCAGTTGTGATGAGCATAACTGAGATTGTTACAGGAGTAACAAATGGTTCAGAATAGAGGTACATGCTCTTTTTCTGCAGGATATACTTTTGCAGACCTGGCTGCATAGTCTGTGGCAATTTTCCTTTACAAGATATCTCTTGTAAAATATCTCTAGCAAAATAGCTTAGTAAATAATTGTTGTGGGTTGATTGTCTACTCCTCAAAATGATAAGTTGGGAGTCCTAACCTCCAGTACCATAAGGATGTGACCTTATGTGGAGATTGGGTCTTTACAGAGGTAATCAATTTAAAATAAGGTCATTAGGGGAAGCCCTAATCCAATAGGACCGGTGCCCTTATAAATACAGGAAATTGGGACACAGAAACAGACGTGCCCAGAGGATAGACTATGAGAAGTGACACAGGGAAAATGCTGTGTGAAATCAGGGGCAATGCTGACATAAGCCAAACAATGTCTGGGGCTCCCAGAAACTAGAAGAGGAAGGATCCTTCCTCTAGAGATTTCGCAGGGATATAGCCCTTCCAACACCTCAATTTAAGACTTCTAGCCTCTAGAACTGTGAGATCATACATTTATGTTGTCCTAAATCACACACCAAGATGGCCTGAGGCCCCTCTGCCATCCACTGTCTCTGTAGAAGAGGGCCTGGAGAGGGACAGTGGGAAGGGTGGGAAAGAGATTGGACCTGGGCTTGGGTTGGGGGGCAGGGTGGGATGGGGATAAAGCCATCTTGCTCAGGCAGAGGGTTGGGGGGCAGGGCTCAGCTCCAGGGTTCCTTCATTCTCCCTGGGGCCAGGGTGGGGGGGTCGTTTGGGAACCAGGATTGGGTTTTGCTCACCACCCTGCTTCCGACTTCTTTCAGCCTACCCCACCTCACGCCTGGCCCCCTGGGAGGCCCCCAGGCCCAGCTTCCCTATCTAGGTGCCTTTTCTCCAGCAAGGAGTTACCATGCCCCCTCAGGGTCCCAAGCTCCCTCACTGCCACCTGGGGCCCTCTGGGGCCCCCATGTCTCCCCATCTACCTCTGCCCTTAGGGAAAAAAAAAACAAAAAACAGTCCCATGAAACTAATGCGATCATGACATTGAACTAGTACTTACTACATTGCCCTCTGAGTACTGGCAGGAATTGTCGCATTTACACCTAAGAATAACCTTTCGAAGTCTATTATTAACTTCCCAAGATACTAACTGATGAGGATACTAACTTTCTGAGAGGTTAAATGATTTGCCTAAGATCATAGTAAGTGAGTGAGCTGGGATTTGAAGCCAGGTCTGTTTGTGGGGTGTGTGTATATGTGTGTGTGTGTGTGTGTGTGTGTGTGTTTGTGTGTGTGTGTGTGTGTTTTCCTTACTGGATTGTTTAGGGCTACAGCTACCTTCATACCTCTCTCATGTCTCCTCTAGAACCATTCATCTCCATTTGGAGGAGAATTTCTCTTGGCATTCACTGGCAACCCACCCTCAGCTTTCAAGGGCATGAGTAAAACTCCATTTCTCTAACAATAAAGGGTGGGTAATATTCTCTTGTCTCTTTGTAATTTGAAATTTATAACCTTATTGGCCTCTTCTCCCACACCTCTCCATTTCTTTCCGCCTCTTTCCATCACCCAAATCAATGTACTTTAATATGTGTAACAGAGTGAAAAATCTACATTGAGTCAATTTTCTACTTCAAAAGAATTTCTTTAAAAAAATCCAACTAATGTCTTTGTCAAAGACTAAATAAACCTACATCGAACTGTGTATATCAGAGATACTCAAAACTGGGCTAACACTTAAAATCCAAAATGTCATCAGTGAAACTAATCCTGTCATTCTGAGAGCAGAATTGTTTTTTGAAATCTCAGAATGAGTGCCCTTTGGGTTAATAACTATTTCTGGTATGGTTTAATTCCACTCAATGATCCCTAAAACCAAGAAATAAATTTAATTTATAACAGTGTCATGGATTGGTACAGTTAAAAAAGGAATTCTAGTTAGACCAATAGTTAAGCAAAACAGATAGCTGATTATACATTAGTCATATGATATCAAAGCTAAAGTCATCAAATTAGATTACTATGAGCTCAATAATTCAAAGAGAATTAGAAATCTCAGGTTATATTTGACTTTAATCTCTAAAATTTCTCCTTGTCGGATATTCTTATTGTTGACTTTGGGTATCAACTTCTGCTCAGTCTTCCACATTCAGCAGTAGGTTTTTAAGTTTTTGACTCTAACCCATAGTCACAAGAGTCAGGGTAAGAGTTTGGGGATGATAGGCACTGTCAGGGGCTTCAGAGAGAATAAAAAGATGACTAAGAAGACTTGGTACTTTGGGGATCAGTATTTACTGAAGCAAATGTTTTTACTGCGGTTTGATCAAATGGTCATCTAGGGAATATCCAGTCATGCACGAGTAATAGAGCTGTCAAGAGGGATAAAAGTCACTGGATTCTAGACAACTGGTCAGCTGAGCAGCAAGAAAACCCTACTGCGTGGTAGGTGTTGCATGCTCCAACAAACATCGCTGTACCGACAGACCGTCCACTAACGAGGCCCCAGGCAACTCACCAAACAGCCCACTATTCACGCTGAGTACTGAGCTGGCCCCCCACCACAGTACAAGGATAGCAACCCTCTGCAGTAGATATCTTTTCAAATTGTGTTTTTTTTTTCTTTTCTCTAATACAATGTTTATACAGTGTGTGTGTGTGTGGGGGGGGGGTGGAATCAGAAGTTTTACATATTTGTAGATTGGAACTCATACAGCTTCAGTGACTTGCCCAGGGCCCCAGAACTAGGAAATGGCAGTATTGGTGAGGCCAGGAAAGCTCCCAAGTCAGCAATTATTCTGCCCCCGCTGATCCCTTCTGCTTTAGGAGGGTTTTCCCCAAACCTTGGATTTCCATCCTGCTATCGTGCCTGACTAAACTAAATTAAAATCAAACTACACTAAACTAAGTGATTAAAACATAGATCTGTCCTGAGTTGAGGAATGTCAGGTAGGGACACCCTTTACTGACCCATTATTAGCCACCCGGCACACATTTACATTTATAATTGAAATGTCATGAAACGTACTTACCCTTACTATGGTCAGTGCACTCTGATATTTTTTGGCCTATTTTATTTCATTTACAAAAATGTTCTTTTCAAGGCTTAATTGATTTCACAGCCCAACTAGTGCATCGAGACTCGAAGTTTGAGAAACATTGCCTTTGAGCTCTCCTTGAGTGTCCTGAGTCACAGCACAGACATCTGATAGGGCCAGCAGAACCTGTCTACTCTGCCTCACACCTGTCCTCCTAAAGTGCCTTCTTCTCTCTAGCTCTATCCTATCGCTACCTTAGTTGAAGCTTTTCCCATCTATCATCTGATTTATTTCAATACATGCATTGCACACCCTCTCTCTGACCACAGTAGTGATCCAAAGCTTTTCTTCTCTCCGTGAGGCCCTCACTAACCTCTACATTAGTCCCATTCAGTGAAAACTGGCTCCTCAGTCACGGAGAAAGTATCTGGCAGCAGCTCCAACCTCTAACATGACCTGCTATGATGCTCGTCAATTCTTACCTCTATCCCAGGGACACCCCTACTTCTGTCCAGGGCCAGCCCCTCCCCATCTACACTGGACCCTTTGCCCACCCACCTTTTCCAAAGCTTCGTTTTTTCAGCTCTCCCTTCTCAGACTCCTCCCCCAATGCTCACTTCTCCCAATTATAAAATAGTTAGATTGAGCTTTTCTTTTTTCTTCTCTCTCTCTCTGCCTTCCTGTCAGGAACAAACATCTTAAAAGATGGTTCTATTCTGGTGTGGCCACTCCATTCATTTCCACTTATTGTTGACTCTTACTTAGTTTGGCTTTCTCCCCACCACTTCACTGAAAGTTTTCACTGAGGTTGAATATTCCCTTCCTGCCAAATCCCAAGGCATATATTGAATCAACAGTCCTTAACCTGAGAACAATTACTGATAGTTTTGAATCTTTCTGGTCTCCCTCTCTCCTATTTTCTTCCCATGTCTCAGACCACCCTTCTTTTTCTTCTTCTTTTTAAAATTATGTTATGTTAGTCACCATACAGGGCATCATTAATTTTTGATGTAGTGTTCCAAGATTCATTGTTTACATATAACACCCAGTGCTCCATGCAATACATGCCCTCCTTAATACTCATCACGAGGCTCACCCATCCCCACCCTCTTCCCCTCTAAAACCTGTTTCTCAGAGTCCACAATCTCTCATGGTTTGTCTCCCACTCCGGTTTCCCCTCTTCACGTTTTCCTTCCTTCTCCTAATGTCCTCCATGCTATTCCTTATGTTCACAAGTAAGTGAAACCATATGATAATTTACTTTCTCTGCTTGACTTATTTCACTCAGCATAATCTCCTCTAGTCCCATCCATGCTGATGCAAAAATTGGGTATTCATCCTTTCTTATGGCTGAGTAATATTTCATTGTATATATGGACCACATCTTCTTTATCCATTCATCTGTTGAAGGGCATCTCAGCTCTTTCCACAGTTTGGCAATTATGGACATTGCTGCTATGAACATTGGGGTACAGATGGCTATTTTCACTACATCTGTATCTTTGGGGTAAATACCCAGTAGTGCAATTGCAGGGTCATAAGGTAGCTCTATTTTTAATTTCTTAAGAACTCTCCATGCTGTTTTCCCAAGAGGCTGCACCAACTTCCATTCCCACCAACAGTGTAAGAGGGTTCTCCTTGCTCCACATCCTCTCCAACATTTGTTGTTTCCTGCCTTCTTAATTTTTGCCATTCTAACTGGTGTAAGGTGGTATCTCAGTGTGGTTTTGATTTGAATTTCCCTGATGGCTAGTGATGATGAATATTTTTTTATGTGTCTGTTAGCCATTTATATGTCTTCATTGGAGAAGTGTCTGTTCATGTCTTCTGCCCATTTTTTTTACTTGATTACCTGTTTTTTGGGTGTTGAATTTGAGAAGTCCTTTATAGATCTTGGATATCAGCCCTTTCAGACCATCCCTTCTTTGGCTCTTCTTTTTCTACATAAACTTCAGTATCAAGATTCTTTACATAATCATTTTCTAGTCCTGGTCTACAGACTTTTTAAAAAAAATTCTCTTTTTGATTTCAGTGGCATTGCCTACCACTTTTACCTTGGGATTCCTAAATCTCTCCTTTTAGCTCTGAAGGATACCTGGTTTTGGTGAATTTAGTTTTTACATCCTACTGCTAATATTGCTTTCAGCTAAATTAGGAAAACATGCAACAAAGTGACATATGTTACTTGCTGTCTTATGAGAATCTCATTGGCACCTAGATGGTTCTAGTTCTAGCAGCCCACAATGGGAAGTCACCACTCAATAGTCACATTGCCTCTTTTATAACTACTTTTTCCCCCGGAATTTCTTAGAGGTTCTTATTTTCTAGAATTTTCTCTTCGAATTGTCCAACTCTTACCTACCAGCTTGGAAATCAGGTGAGTGACTGATATCACTGTCCTTTTCCTGCCATTTTACTAATAGGCAAAAAGGAAAATATCCTTGTGACCTTAAATAATGAAACTTATTATAAAATCTTGGTTTCTTTCCCCCTGTACTTCCCCTACTCTTCCCTCTTCTCCTCTTTTTATAGACAGTTGATGTCCAGTCAGTAAAGAGTGTCCCTACCTGACATTCCTCAACTCAGGACACATCTATGTTTTAATCATTTAGTTTAATGTAGTTTGATTTTAATTTAGTTTAGTCAGGCACGATAGCAGGATGGAAATCCAAGGTTTGGGGAAAACCCTCCTAAAGCAGAAGGGATCAGCGAGGGCAGAATAATTGCTGACTTGGGAGCTTTCCTGGCCTCACCAATACTGCCATTTCTAGTGCTGGGGCCCTGGGCAAGTCACTGCAGCTGTATGAGTTCCAATCTACAAATATGTAAAACTTCTGATTCCACCCCCCGCCACACACACACTGTATAAACATTGTATTAGAGAAAAGAAAAAAAAACACAATTTGAAAAGAAGAAGTGAAAAGATATCTACTGCAGAGGGTTGCTATCCTTGTACTGTGGTGGGGGGCCAGCTCAGTACTCAGCGTGAATAGTGGGCTGTTTGGTGAGTTGCCTGGGGCCTCGTTAGTGGACGGTCTGTCGGTACAGTGATGTTTGTTGGAGCATGCAACACCTACCACGCAGTAGGGTTTTCTTGCTGCTCAGCTGACCAGTTGTCTAGAATCCAGTGACTTTTATCCCTCTTGACAGCTCTATTACTCGTGCATGACTGGATATTCCCTAGATGACCATTTGATCAAACCGCAGTAAAAACATTTGCTTCAGTAAATACTGATCCCCTAAGTACCAGGTCTTCTTAGTCATCTTTTTATTCTCTCTGAAGCCACTGGCAGTGCCTATCATCCCTGCATCCTTGTACTCTTCTCCTGGCTGTCATCACTCCATGCTGTATGGTTCATTCTGATTCACCACCTGCCTCAGTGTTCCTTGTTATACCTGCTTTGGCTTATCTCCTTTACCAGTCTTGAAGTGCTGGCATCTCCATAGGTGCTATCCTCTACTCCCTTTTCTGTTCTTCACTCTATCCCTCCAGAGTTTCATTAGTACATTCTCACCATCATGTTGAATGAAGGTCACTAAGCTTCTTCATTTCTGAAGCTCCAAAGATGCACAGGTCATTTCTACTTGGATCTTCTGCTGGCTTCTCAAATGCTACACATCCCAAACCAAACCCACTATCTTCCTGCACTGGTACCCCTACTTTAGTCTTCCTCTTGAGTTGTTGGAGTTACTTAATGAAATCACCATTCTTTTAGCAACCAGCCTATAGACCTTGCCATCATCCTTGATTCTGCTCCTCTATTTAATTTCATGTCCAATATCCAATTGGTTGTCAAATTCTATCAGTTTTACTTACAAAAGACTCTGGGATCTATCACATTTAAAAGTGATAGTTTATAATTCCATATGGTTGATTCTTGCTATCTCTCTGAAGTACTCTTCCTGGAGTTAGATTTCTACAGTCCTAATATGACCATGTCACTCACTTAAAGTCCCTGAAAACACTCTATTGCTTCTAGCATAAAATGCAATCCCTTAAGAAAGCATTTGAATCATTTCAGTTGAAATCATTTCTACTACTTCTTGAGTCTCATTTCTAGAAACATTACCCAAACATTGTTCACATTAAGTCACATTGGAATTCTTGCCAATTACAGGACCCAAAATGCATCTTCCCATTTTCTGATCTTTGCTTTTTTCAATTCCTTCAGTCTAGAGTTCAGTTAAAGTCACTAACATTTATTGAAAGTTCACTATAATGCTACTTAATAATGTTTGTTGTATTGAAATATGATTAGCTTCTCTCCTGAACATGAACATGAAAGCAGAGATCAAATCTTTTTCATCTTCTTGTTTCCAGCAATTAGCAGAGTGCCAGAAATATAGTAGGTACTCAGAAATATTTACTCTGAAACAAGAGCTAAATAATTACTAGTCTGCCTGGTTATATGTATTTTTAATATCCATATCTTCCCCAGGAGACACAAAGTAGTAAAATAACCAGTTAAAGAAATCAAATCAGCATTCTTTACTACCCTCTAGCATAAATTGTTATTCACTAGGGGGAGGATAGCTATTTACAAGATTGGTGCTGACATAAATAGTTGCAAACCACTTTTTTAGTCACTTAGATATGATTGAATGTTTGTAGTAATGAACTTGCTTATAACTTTTCTCTACATGAGCTTTTACACATAGAGGACTCTCAAGTTTTTGTATCATATATTACAGGTTACATATCTGCTCCCTACTTTCTGGTAGCAAAGGTTCCCAATACAAAGTACATGAAACACTGGGTGTTTAAATCTGGATCATAATTAACAATGAAATTATGGCTATGATGAAAACACTAGAGTCTTTTTAATAGCCAAAAAGTTATTTTATCCTGTAGGAATTTACTTGATTGTGGACAAATAAAGTATTTTTACCTGAATAATTTTTTTGGAACAGCTATATCCCGAAGCTTCAGTTTATTTAACTTTGTATATAGTAATTATTTTGACCTTCTCAACCAGTCAGCATTGATTAGGAGAGCACCAAAATTCTAAATCTTTTTTAGTTTGTATAGAAAAAACAACTTCTTCCTTAGGATAGTTCTGTGATAGAGATTAAGCTGGAGTCAATCAAAGAAAATCTATCGAATGTGAGAAATATTTATCTTCTTAAGTAGGTTTGCCTGAGTGAATTATTTTATTATTTTGGGAACCACAGGGAAATTTCATTAGTGTTGGCATAAAAGTAAATGTATACATTAATAAACCTTGATTTTTTTAGGAGACAAAATAATCTCTTACAGTTATGGGATAGAATAAATATGGTCTCTCTGTCTTTTTAGTCTGTGATAACAGGTCTATGTGGGATGATTCAAAACTATCACCTTGTCTGACTCAATCATCACTCTCCCATTTGAGAGGATGGGAGAGTGGTTAAGGACCATGGGTGTTTGTATCAGTCAGACTGTGGTTTGAATCTTGGTTTCACCATTTAGTAATTGTGTGACCTTGGGCACATGACCTCCTCTCTTTCAGCCTCAATTTCCTCATCCATAAAATAGATATTCATTCATTTAACAAATGTTCATTGAGCTAGTTCTATGTGCAAACTCATGTTCTAGGAATCTGGGAAATAACAGTGAATGCAACAGGCAAAAGTCTTGACCTTCATGGAATTTACTTGTAGTAAGACAATAATAATAGTACCTACATCTGTGATTGTTGTGGAAATAAGCTGATACAATACAAGTATACTGCTTAGCTCAAAACCAAAGCACTAATATATATAGTTCCTAGGGGAAGTGACTGGTCTATTTTGACAGGCATACAGAGGTGGAGCTGGGAGGGTGTGTGAAACCTGGGGAGAGGGTAGGTCAGGTCAGGTTGTTAAGGCTGAAGTTTATTGAACACTTGCTATTTGTCAGACCCTGTACTAGGTGCTTCTAACTTACAATAATCCAATGAGACAGGTATTTCCCCAGCCCCTAACCCAGTCTGAAGGCATAGGGCTGGATGAGGGAGGCCACTGGAAACGTCTGAAGCTTAGGTTACAGAATGGCTCCAGTTCCCAATCAGCCACCATGCCCTATCCTATCCCTAAGCTGTTATTTGTGACTGACTAAATACTCTCCTGAAAGTTACCCTGTGCTTGTGCTTTAAGGTAAGAGCTATTGCATTTTCTTTTATTTTTTTACCATTTCACTTTCTTTTTTAAATTGAAATTCAACTAGCCAACATCTATTTCATCATTAATATCAAATGTAGTGTTAGTTATTCATCAGTTGCATATAATGACCAGGGCTCATCATATCACATATCACTTTAATGCCCATTATCCAGTCACTGAGCTTCTTTCAGTTACCCCATCCCCCCACCAACCTCCCTTCCAGCAACCCTCAGTTTGTTTCCTGTAGTTAAGAGTCTCTCACAGTTTGTCTCTCTCTCTGATTTCTTCCCATTCAGTTTTCCCTCCCTTGACCTATGATCCTTTGCCCAGTTTCTTGTATTCCACATATAAGTGAAATCATATGATAATTGTTTTTCTCTGATTGACTTATTTCACTCAGCATAATACCCTCCAGTTCCATCCACGTCAATGTAAATGGAAAGATTTCATCCTTTCTGATGGTGGGATAATAGTTATATATCTATATCTATAGAGATATGTGTATCTCACATCTTCTTTATCTATTCATCTATTCATCTGCAGATGGACATCTGAGCTCTTTCCATAGTTTGGCTATTGTGGACATTGGTGATATAAACATTGGGGTGCAGGAGCCCCTTGGGATCACTACATTTCTATCTTTGGGATAAATCCCCAGTAGTGTAATTGCTAGGTCATAGAATAGCTCTATTTTTTTTTTTTTAATTTTAAGGATTTTTATTTATTTATTTGACAGAGAGATCACAAGTAGGCAGAGAGGCAGACAGAGAGAGAGGGAGAAGCAGGCTCCCCACTGAGCAGAGAGCCCAATGTGGGGCTCGATCCCAGGACCTTGAGATCATGACCTAAGCTGAAGGCAGAGGCTTAACCCATTGAGCCACCCAGGGGCCCCAGGGTTGCTCTATTTTTAACTTCTTGAGGAACCTCCATACTGTTTTCCAGGATGGCTGTAACAGCTTGTGTTCCCATCAGCAGTGTAAGAGGGTTCCCCTTTCTCTGCATCCTCACCAACATTTGTTGTTTCCTGACTTGTTCATTTTTGCCATTCTGACTGGTGTGAGGTGATATCTCATTATGGTTTTGATTTGTATTTCCCTGATGCTGAGTGATATGGAGCCTTTTATCAGGCCATTTGATGTCTTCTTTGGAGAAATGTCTTCTCATGTCTTCTGCCCATTTCTTGACTGGATTCTTTATGCTTTGGGTGCTGGGTTTGATAAGTTCTTTATAGATTTTGGATACTAGCCCTTTATCTGATATGTCATTTGCAATGTCTTCTCCCATCCCATAGTTATGTCTTCTCCCATTCCATACGTTGCCTTTTCATTTTGTTGACTATTTCCTTTGCTCTGCAGAAGTTTTTTTTTTTTTTTTAAAGATTTTATTTATTTATTTGACAGAGGGAGAAATCACAAATAGGCAGAGAGACAGGCAGAGAGAGAGGGGGAAGCAGGCTCCCCACCGAGCAGAGAGCCCAATGTGGGACCCGATTCCAGGACCCTGAGATCACAACCCAAGCTGAAGGCAGAGGCTTAACCCACTGAGCCACCCAGGCTCCCCGGAACTTCTAGGCTTCTTGATGTATCTGCAGAAGCTTTTAATCTTGATGAAATCCCAACAGTTCTTTTGCTAAGAGCTATTTTAGATATTATATTTCTGAAAGATTTTGAGAGAAGAGCAGAGAGCAGGGTGATAATGCATTGGATATTTCTCTGGACACCTTGTAGGTGGACAAGGGGAGATGGACACTTTAAGTAGCTGGACTCTGGTTCAATGTGCCACTTAATTTCATTCAACTTGTGCTCATTTTTCAAAGTTGGGAAAATAACTCCCTTTCTTTGGGGCCAATTTTCGTATTTGAAGGAGTTTTACTAGAGGATTTTAAAGGTCTATTCCTACTCTGACATTTTGTGATTCTCCACGTAGGAGGAGGTAGATCATTGAATAGTAATACGTATTTGTGGGCATCCGGAATTCAAGGTTACACCCGCACACACTCATGCACATTTCTTGTTGGTGGTTCCCCTCCATACAGTGCTCATCCTGAAATGGCAGAAATAGTGGCATGGCCACAGAATAACTGATAAAATTGAGCAGGAATCCTTACAAATTTAGCAGAAGATTATTTGATAATTTCAAAGCAGTAGATTTTACTTTATTTTTCTGTGTTTGAGATAATTAAAAGACATAGATATAGAAAGCTTATTGCTAAGTTCTGTTTATTTTTCCTGGATCAAGGTATAGGGAGCTGGAATAATTCCCACCACCCCAAATAGTTTTTCTATTTAGTTTTTAAAATTCTTGTAAACAGCTTTTTTCTTTTTCAAAGTAAAACCATGGTCTTTGGGAATTAACAGTCCAAAACTTAAAAAAAAAAAAAATTGGATACTGTATTAACTAAATTTCCAGTTCAGATCTGAACATTCCTGGGATTGCCTTTTTCCAGGTTTTTCTCTCCCTTGCATCTGTTTTTGTTTATTGTGATGATAAAACACACCTTAGTTTATCTAATAAATATGTTGCTAAAATAGAAATCAAACCATATTTAAAATGTAGTAAGGATTTGCTGTTTAATAGCTTCTATTGTAAATTTATTTTGCACTGTAAGCTATTTGACCCTAATTTATCTTTGATGAATGCTTGGATTTTAATCTGTTAGGTTTGTCTAGATCAAGGCACATCAATTAACCATTGGATCTATTCCTGTTTATTGCTCTCATAAAGTCTAGAGCTATCACTTTAAAATTTTAAAATCCAGAGTCTCCTGTGGTTAGCATAAGTTACTACTATCAGCAATGTAGGGGTTTTCTTTATTTACAATGTATTTTATATCCAAGATAGTATAGTATATATATAAATTCTCTGTATAATTAAATGGTCTCGTTAAGTTTAACTGAAAGATTAAGTATCTTCCTTTTACTGATTGTATATCTACAAGCTATGACTATGTGGTATTGATATATTTGTGGTCATTTCTTCACTGAACAAATATTTAATGCCTACCATGTGCCAGGCACTGGGCTAAATAAAAATACTGAGGAATGTAAAGTATAATATATGATCTCCTTTAGGAACTCACAATTTATTAGGCGAAATAGATATTAACACATAAAGAGTTACATGATATAAGACAAATTTCAATATGAGACAACAACATAAAGTAGTCTCTCCCAAATCGTGTTGTATGGGATAATTTTAGGTAGGAGACATGGACAAACACTTTTCACATTAATGGTTATATTTTTATTGTATACATATTTACAATTACCTTCTATTTATGTAAAGTGTTAATGGCTTTCTACTATGGTCATAATCTATAATTTCCTATAAAATTAAATGTATTAAGTAAAAGTACAGCAGTTCATTTTGAGAAAATATTACAGATGAAAGCAAAACAGGTAGTATGTGGAAATGGAATAATAGTCAAGGATACATGAATACTGCAATTTGGGAAACAAATGAAAGAAATGTCAACAGTGATTTTGTAACAAGGAGTCTTACCAGCAATTACCAGTCTTGGTGCTGGAGGGAGGCAAGGTTGGAGGGGAGGGCAGGCTCCCCGGAGAAGGAAATACTTAAGACTGGATAGAGAGGAGGGAGAATAAGGCCAGAACTCACAGCACTTAAGGAATGTGGAAGTCAGAATTCACATTATAGAGAGAGGCAGGGAAAGTATAGAGTGGAGTTTCTGTGTAGAGGAGCCTAGGATGTGAGATAGAAAATGTAGGCTTGAAGGAAGATGGTATGGGGTGTTGAATGTTATACTGAGAAATGTGGACTCTATTTGCTATTTATATTCAGGAGTAAACATTTTATTCCACATGGTGCCAGCATCCAGGAGGGATGATCGGGAGGGCTCTAAAAAGCCTTCTGGATCAAATAAGTATCTCCCAGCAAGATAGTCTCAGCATCGTCATTACTGAAGGATTTGCTGTCCTTTCCCACTGGTTATGGTTCTATAGCAATTAGCAATTAGTAGCTTGAAAAACCCTTTAGTCAGAAGGCAACATTAGGATATGGATCCATTTAAAGGGGAGGGAACATAGGGCAGGACTAGAGTGGACCAACATATGGAATGCTGGGCAGCCCAAATAGCTTTATCTCAATAGTTTTGCTTAGGGCTGATCTGTCTTCTCCTTGTTGCAATGAGGCTCCTATAAGAGTCCCAATAACATGTTACTGGATTTGTCATTATGTGTCTCCTTTTTTTCTTTCACTCTTGGTAGCTTTTCTGTTTGAGACAATCATACATAACTATGGCAAGTCTCAAGTTCTTTTTATAATTGCTTTTAATTCTCTCAAGTGATTTTACTTTGGGGCAGCCTTGGAGTTCGTTTAACAATGTGCAAATTCTCTTAAGTTTATTTTGTAGTGTGTTTAAATAAAAATTTGGCTTTAAAAAAAATAAACATGAAATGCCTAATGCTTTGTAATGAAATTCAACTTGGGAAAAGAATTTGTAAATAATGAAAAATATTACTAATTTTTCTATTTAATTGAATTTTAAAAATTTCAAATGAGTTCCAAAAGGGTACCTTTAGCTTCTTGGTAATGCAGTGGTATCAAAGTAGAACTATTTTTCAAATTGTTTTCAGTTTTCTGTGGTGGATGATAAGGAGAACTCTGGTTTCTGATCTCTACTTCAGCTACAGCCAATCTGCTTTAATTTATTTTTTATATCTCTCTCTACTTTGAAACTCTAAAATAAAGATGAAAAAGATAATGAAAACTGTAAGCCATGGGGTACTTCTCCAGTGGTCCAGAGATCAAAGCAGTAATGACAGTAATTGCTCATAACCCCTGTCAGGGGGTGTGGGATAATTACTAAACCTTTTGTGATATATAGATAAGCAAGGCCATCACTGATTATGGCTGGGGTCAAGAATTGTCTACTTTGAAAAAGAAGAGAGTTTTTATTTAATTACTCTATTAAAAATAAGTTATAATAATTTACTCTACTCATAAACATCAACCAGTATTCCTATTACCTAAAAATTTAAAGGCATTACAATTAGAGTAAAATTTAGAACAATAAAATATGTATAATATATATCTAACCTTCTTGCTAATGCTTGATAAACTTGTATCTCTACTTCTACCTACCTAAATTCAAATATCAACTTTATTTGACTTTTAGACATCTAACTGATATATCAAATTTAATAAGGACCAAACAAAAATTTTGTATCCTCATTGCAACCTATTTTCCCCCAACTGTTCCCTATTTCAGTAAATGACCCTACCAGCTACCTTGTTCTTCAACTGTTAATCCTTTTTCTCACTGTTTAAATCCAGTCAATCCATAGGCAAGTCCTTTTGGCTCAAAATATATCTAGTCTCTCCATCTTTACCGTTAACATCCTGGTCATACTCCAAGCCATTAACGTTTTTTGCCCAGAGTATTGAGATAGTCTCTTACTGGGTCCTCCTGATTCTGCAAATGCTGCATAACAATCTATTCTCCATACAGTAGCCAGAGATCTTTTATTTATTTATTTATAAGATTTTTATTTATTTATTTATTTTGACAGCGAGAAAGAGAGCGAGTGCACACAAGCAGGGGGAGCAGCAGGGAGAGGGAGAAGCAGGCTCCCTTCCCTGTTGAGCAGGGAGCACTATGTGGGGCTTGATGTGGGACTCAGTTCCAGGACCCCAGGACCCTGGGATCATGACCTGAGCTGAAGGCAGACACTTAACCAGCTGAGCCACTTAGGCACCCCCCAGGGAGATCTTTTTAAAATGTGTATCAGATCATGGCACTCCTCTAGCTAAAGTGTACCCCCGCCTTCTCACTCTACCCACATTCTCAGCCCTGGCTTATAAGGTCCTACACAATCTGGGTCCAGTCTTCCTTTGAGACACTTCTACTTCTGCCCTCCATGTCCTGTACTTTGCAGCGACAGGGATTTTTCTGTTCCTGGCACATGCCAACCTCACTCCAGACTTGGGGATGTTATACATGCTCATCCCTCTTCTTGAAAACCCTCAGTCCTCTGATCAGCTTCTTGTCACTCAGATGCTCCCTTCATGGGGGGAGATCCTTCTTAAATTTGTTCCACCACTTTCAAGTCACTCTTCTCATAAAACAAAAATTATCTCATTCACTTCTTTGTTTTATGGTTTGTTTGTCCGTCTCTACCTACTTTTCCTCTGGAATGTAAGCTACATAAGAACAGCAACCTTATCTTTGTGGGAACCACTCATTTCCAGTAATTAGTACAGTGGAACATAATAGAGACTCCATAAATTTTGTTAGTTAGCCAGTTTATGAATTCTGTATTTTTTTCTTCCTTTTTTAAATGAATTTAGGGAGAGAAATCTTTAGCTCTTTCTTTGAGATTCTGTTTCCTCCTACTATTGCATCAATCTCTATTTAACTGTAGAATGAAATTATATGGAAATTGGAAAAATATAGCTCTTTGTTCTCCTGAACCCAGCTCTGAGAGTTGTTCAGTTTAGAGAATTATATTCTTTCCTAATGGCTTTATTCTGTTGAAATTCACCAGAGGTTTTAGCATTTCTCCTTTGATAGCTGTTCTTTCCACTTCTTTCATGAGGCAGAAATCAGAGGAGGGAGATTAATTATTCCCAATGTGTACAAGAACGGTATTTCGTGATTGCCTCTTTAAAACTACAGGGAAATAATTTATCCCTCTCAACCTTGTCTTACTTCCCTTTGTAGATATGGATTTGTTAGTCTGACTTTTCTCTCCACATCCAAAACAAAATACCTTTATTCAACAATTAGGTAAGGTTGCACAAAACTTTCAAGTAGAGATAGGATGATAGTAGTTTCACAGAGGGCTTGGGGAGGCACCTGTGTTTCTCACTTCCATTCCTCCTTCCAGTTAACCATACCCTGTTCACCAAGCCCTTGCATGTATTGCTGGGAAAAAAGCAGGCTGCAATACTCTATGTGCTGTAGGGTTCTATCCATTAAAATGCTTTGAAAAAAACAGGAAGGGAAAACAACTATACATAGGTCCTCAGTAAGTGGTTTTGAAATTATAAATATTTTTATTTTCTTTATATCTTTTGAGATTTCCTAAGTTTTAAAATGATAACGTGTATTACTTATATTATTTTTATTACTCTCATAATCAGAAAAAAAGAATATTTTCCAAAAGAGAGAATTGTTGGAGCTAAAACCCTAAGGTGGGCCCTGAGCACCCAGGCCTCTGGTCATCTTTCTGAGTGACTGTCACTGAGCTTCTAAATCTTATTGCTAATAATAACCTGAAGGATCATGTAGCTCAGTGGGCTTTGTATTCTTTTCTGGTTCAAAAAGCTGGTTTTGGATTCATACCTGGTTTGAGGTATAATTCTTTTCCAGACAAAGCTGGTTTAAAGACCACATTGTACTACATAATGGAATTTTATTTCTTCCTGAGCAACATCACCCAGGGGAGGTTTTTGTTGTTGTTGTTGTTGTTTTGTTTTGTTTTGCTGTTGTTTTTAGGATTTAAAAATTGCTTCCATTTAATCAATAATATTTGGCTCAAGGAAAAGAAACACTATTGAATTTAACAGTTCTAACAACTGGAGATCAAAGACTTGAAAATAAAAGAATTAAGTTTACCCTCTCCTTTATCCTTTTTTGTTGGGGGAAATAGCATATGTTACATACAATATCAGGTTTTCAAGAAAGGAGGAAATACTTGTACATTTATGGTTTTAAGGTTGGTGAGATACTTTTCCAAGTACCTTGCTCCTTCAGATCTGATTGATGAAACAGCAGTTTGTTAGAAATGCAGATTCTCAGGCCCACCATGGACTACTGACTCAGAACCTGGAGTTTAACAGATCCGTGGGCCATTCTTATGTGCATGAATTGACAAGCTTTGTCTTAGTATACTTTGGAGGTTTCCAGGGCTAGATTGCTCCATTTACTGCCTTTCCTCCTTTTCTTCTCTTCAACTCCCATTAAGAACTCATAGAGAAGTCCATAAAGCAGGAGTTCTGAAGCTGGGGTCTGTGGACCCTTATGAAGAGTTAGTTGTAGGTGGTTATTTGTGAACCCACTGAAATTCCACATAAAAATTATGTGTGCATATGCTTAGTCAACTTTCATTATAGTCTCATGAAATGGGGGAAAAAAAAAAGAGTCAACCATTTCAGGCTGCAAAAACAGCTCTGAAAGATGGAGTAGGATAATTCTTATAATTACAGAATTATTATCCTGGGAAAAATCTAGGAGAAAAATCTGATAAGTCTTTCCTATTGCTTTAATAAAAAGAATCAAACTGACCAGAGAACTGATTACACAGATGAGGAATTTTTGGAAGCATCTTCCTTTTTCCCCAAAATTGAATTCTACTCCACTGGTCCTGATGTGTTTAGGTTAGGAGAAAATTGCCTGTTCAGCTCCCATAGGTCCTGCATACTTTAAGGTAAAGAAGATAAACTTTTTCCTAATACCAATTTTGTATCTTAATTCTATCTTTTTTATTATTTTGAGTCCCTAGGTCAGTGCTCCTTAGCCCTGGCTGCATATTAGATTCAACCCACACTAGACTAATTGTTATCAGAATCTCAGAACCTCTGTGGTGAAGACCAGGCTTGCTGGGTTTTGTTTTTGTTTATTTCATTTTGTTATGTTCTAATTCTTTTGGGGTAGTTTTAAAGTGTGGCCAGGTTAAATACCATTTTCACAGAGCAATGTGTTTGATGAATTCCAGAATGCCTTTCTCAGAGAACTGTGTGTCTTTTCTATCTATGGGACACTGATCCCATTTCCTCTAAACAATAACGTCTCTTTTTCTATTGGAATCTCATTATATATGTGCCCTGTTATGCTATCTTTCTTCATCATGTCAAACTGAAGCTGATGTGTAAAGAAGTTGGTCAGATCTGGGAACTGATTTCAAGAACTATTGAATCTTCGACTTTTTATCTGTTTTTCTAATAATCAGTCCAACTCAGAAAGGTTTCCTGAGTTTTTATATTATGAATGACTTTTCAAATACAAAAGATCTGAAAAGGACCTCTCTTTCAGGCTCCTTTATGAAGGACACTGGATAAGCTATAAGAAAATTATAGAAATGAGTAATTATACTGTGACTGAATAATTTTTTATTTAGATTCAATTAGTTAACATATAGTACATCATTAATTTCAGATGTAGTGTTCAGTAATTCACCAGTTGCATATAACACCCAGTGCTCCTAACATCATGTGCCCTTCTTAATGCCCATTACCCAATTACCCACGCCCAACCTCCCCTCTAGCAACCCTCAGTTTGTTTCCTATAGTTAAGAGTCTCTCATGGTTTGTCTCCCTCTCTGATTTCTTCCCATTCAGTTTTCCCTCCCTTGACCTATGATCCTTTGCCATGTTTCTTATATTCCACAGATGAGTGAAATTATATGATAATTGTCTTTCTCTGATTGACTTATTTCTCTCAGCATAATACCCTCCAGTTCCATCCACGTCAGTGTAAATGGAAAGATTTCATCCTTTCTGATGGAAGGGTAATAGTTATGTATCTATATCTATATCTATATCTATATCTATATCTATATCTATCTATATATATCTCACATCTTTTTTATCCATTTATTTCTTCATCTGCAGATGGACATCTGGGCTCTTCCATAGTTTGGCTATTGTGGACATTGGTGCTATAAACATTGGGGTGCAGGAGCTCCTTGAGGTCACTACATTTCTATCTTTGGGATAAATCCCTAGTAGTGCAATTGCTGGGTCATAGGGTAACTCTGTTTTTAACTTCTTGAGGAACCTCCATACTGTTTTCCAGGATGGCTGTAACAGCTTGTGTTCCCATCAGCAGTGTAAGAGGGTTCCCCTTTCTCTGCATCTTCACCAACATTTGTTGTTTCCTGACTTGTTCATTTTTGCCATTCTGACTAGTGTGAGGTGATATCTCATTATGGTTTTGATTTGTATTTCCCTGATGCTGAGTGATGTGGAGCCTTTTATCATGTGTCTGTTGGCCATTTGATGTCTTCTTTGGAGAAATGTCTGCTCATGTCTTCTGCCCATTTCTTGACTGGATTCTTTATGCTTTGGGTGCTGGGTTTGATAAGTTCTTTATAGATTTTGGATACCAGCCCTTTATCTGATATGTCATTTGCAAATATCTTTTCCCATTCCGTAGATTGCCTTTTCATTTTGTTGACTATTTCCTTTACTCTGCAGAAGCTTTTTATCTTGATGAAGTCCCAATAGTTTATTTTTGCTTTTGTTTCCCTTTCCTTTGGAGATGTGTCTAACAAGAAGTTGCTGAGGTCAGAAAGGTTGCTGCCTGTGTTCCGCTCTAGGATTTTGATGGGTCTCTGTCTTA
Source organism: Mustela nivalis (assembly GCF_964662115.1). NCBI lineage: Eukaryota > Metazoa > Chordata > Mammalia > Carnivora > Mustelidae > Mustela > Mustela nivalis. The sequence goes on from NC_139030.1 coordinate 41,994,652, forward strand.
CATTTAGGTCTTTCATCCATTTTGAATTTTTCTTTGCGTGTGGTGTAAGAAAATAGTCCAGTTTCATTCTTCTGCATGTGGCTGTCGAATTTTCCCAGCACCAGTTATTGAAGAGACTGTGCTTTTTCCATTGGATATTCTTTACTGCTTTGTCAAAGATTAGTTGACCATGGAGTTCAAGGTCCATTTCTGGCTTATCTATTCTGTTTTATCAATCTATGTGTCATTTTTGTGCCAATACCATATTGTCTTGATTACAACTTCGTAATAGAGCTTGAAGTCTGGCATTGTGATGCCACGAGCTTTGTTTTGTTTTGTTTTTTCAACATTCCTTTGGCTATTCAAGGTCTTTTCTGACTCCATACAAATTTTAGGATTATTTCTTCTAGCACTGTGAAAAAAGTTAATGGTATTTTGATAGAGATTGCACTGAATATGTAGATTGCTTTGGGTAGCATAGACTCTTTTTTTAAAATTTCCTGCTGGATAAATGTTTATTATAAACATTTTTTAAATTTTTATTTTTTATTTCTTTTCAGCGTAACAGTATTCATTGTTTTTGCACCACACCCAGTGCTCCATGCAATACATGAATATACACCAACTGGTTCCCCCAAACTCCCTAATACCCACCACCTGGTTCCCCCAACCTCCCTAATACCCACCACCTGGTTCCCCCAAGCTCCCACCCCCCGCCCCTTCAAAACCCTCAGATTGTTTTTCAGAGTCCATAGTCTCTCATGGTTCACCTCCCCTTCCAATTTCCTTCAACTCCATTCTCCTCTCCATCTCCCCATGCCCTCCATGTTATTTGTTATGCTCCACAAATGAGTGAAACCGTATGATAATTGACTCCCTCTGCTTGACTTATTTCACTCAGCATAATCTCTTCCAATCCCGTCCATGTTGCTACAAAAGTTGGGTATTCATCCTTTTGATGGAGGCATAATATTCCATAGTGTATATGGACCACATCTTCCTTATCCATTCATCTGTTGAAGGGCATCTTGGTTCTTTCCACAGTTTGTTGACCGTGGCCATTGCTGCTATAAACATAGGGGTACAGATGGCCCTTCTTTTCACTACCTCTGTATCTTTGGGGTAAATACCTAATAGTGCAATTTCAGGGTCATAGGGAAGTTCTATTTTTAATTTCTTGAGGAATCTCCACACTGTTCTCCAAAGAGGCTGCACCAACTTGCATTCCAACAGTGTAAGAGGGTTCCCCTTTCTCCACATCCTCTCCAACACATGCTGTTTCCTGTCTTGTTAATTTTGGCCATTCTAACTGGTGTAAGGTGATATCTCAATGTGGTTTTAATTTGAATCTCCCTGATGGCTAGTGATAATGAACATTTTTTCACGTGTCTGATAGCCATTTGTATGTTTTCATTGGAGAAGTGTCTGTTCATATCTTCTGCCCATTTTTTGATATGATTATCTGTTTTGTGTGTGTTGAGTTTGAGGAGTTCTTTATAGAACCTGGATATCAACATTTTGTCTGTACTGTCATTTGCAAATATCTTCTCCCATTCCGTGGGCTGCCTCCTTATTTTGTTAACTGTGTCCTTTGCTGGGTAGCATAGACTTTTTAACAATATTTGTTCTTCCAATCCATGCGCTTGAAATGCTTTTCCATTTCTTTGTGTTCTTCCTCAATTTCTTTCATTAGTTTTTAAAGTACAGATCCTTTACCTCTTTAGTTAGGTTTATTCCTAGGTATCTTATGGTTTTGGGTGCAATTGTAAATGGGGTCAATTCCTTAATTTCTCTTTCTTCAGTCACACTGTTAATGTATAGAGAGGCAACTGATTTCTGTGTATTGATTTTATATCCTGCCATGTTGCTGAATTCCTATATGAGTTTTAGCAATTTTGGGGTGGTGTCTTTTAGGTTTTCCCAAAGTATCATGTCATCTGTGACAAGTGACAGTTTGACTTCTGTGACAAGTGACAGTTTGACAGTTTGAACTTGAATGCCTTTGAATTCCTTTTGTTGTCTGGTTGCTGAGGCTCAGTGTTCTAGTCCTATGTTGAACAACAGAGGTGAAAGTAGGCATCCCTGTTGTGTTCCTAACCTTAGGGGAAAGCTCTCTGTTTTTCCCCATTGAGAATGATATTCACTGTGGGCTTTTCATATGTGTCTTTTATGATATTGAGGTATGTTTACTTTATCCCTATACTGTGAAGAGTTTTAATCAAGAAAGAATGCTGTACTTTGTCAGATGCTTTTTCTGCATCAATTGAGAGGATCATGGTTTTTGTCCTTTCTTCTATTATTGTGACAGGTCGTGTTGATTGATTTGGGAGTGGTGAACCATCCTTACACCCTGGGAATAAATCCCACTTGGTCATGGTGAATGATCCTTTTAATGTACTGTTCGATCCTATTGTTTAATATCTTGGTGAGAATTTTTGCATCCATGTTCACCAGGGATATTAGTCTGTAATTCTCCTACCCTTGATAGGGGCTTCAATTTGGGATCAAAGTAATGCTGGCCTCATAGAAGGAATTTGAAAGTTCTCCTTCAATTTCTATTTTTTGAAACATCTTCAGAAAAATAGGTATTAGTTTTACTTTAAATGTTTGGTAGAATTTCCCTGGGGAGCCATCTGGCCCTGGACTCTTGTTTGTTGGGAGATTATTTTTAAATTTTTATAAACATATAATATATATTTTTTTAAAGATTTATTTATTTGACAGAGAGAAATCACAAGTAGACAGAGAGGCAGCCAGAGAGAGAGAGAGGGGGAAGCAAGCTCCCTGCTGAGCAGAAAGCCCGATGCGGGACTCGATCCCAGGACCCTGAGACCATGACCTGAGCCGAAGGCAGCGGCTTAATCCACTGAGCCACCCAGGCACCCCAACATATAATATATTTTTATCCCCAAGGGTACAGGTCTGTGAATCGCCAGGTTTTCGCACTTCACAGCACTCACCATAGCACATACCCTCCCCAATGTCCATAACCCCACCCCCTTCTCTCAACCCCCCACCTCCCAGCAACCCTCAGTTTGTTTTGTAAAATTAAGAGTCACTGATGGTTTGTCTCCCTCCCAATCCCATCTTGTTTCATTTATTCTTCTCCTATTCCCTTAAACCCCCATGTTGCATCTCCACTTCCTCATATTAGGAAGATCATATGATAGTTGTCTTTCTCCGATTGACTTATTTCACTAAGCATGATACCTTCTAGTTCCATCCACGTCATCGCAAATGGCAAGATTTCATTTCCTTTGATGGCTGCATAGTATTCCATTGTGTGTATATACCACATCTTCTTTATCCATTCATCTGTTGATGGACATCTAGGTTCTTTCCATAGTTTGGCTGTTGTAGACATTACTGCTATAAACATTCGGGTGCATGTGCCCCTTTGGATCACTACATTTGTATCTTTAGGGTAAATACCCAGTAGTGCAATTGCTGGGTCATAGGGCAGTTCTATTTTCAACATTTTGAGAATATCCATGCTGTTTTCCAGAGTGGTTTCACCAGCTTGCATTCCCACCAACAGTGTAGGAGGGTTCCCCTTTCTCTGCATCGTCGCCAGCATCTGTCATTTCCTGACTTATTAATTTTAGCCATTCTGACTGGTGTGAGGTGATATCTCATTGGGGTTTGATTTGTTTTTCCCTGATGTCGAGTGATATGGAGCACTTTTTCATGTGTCTGTTGGCCATCTGGATGTCTTCTTTGCAGAAATGTCTGTTCATGTCTTCTGCCCATTTCTTGATTGGATTATTTGTTCTTTGGGTGTTGAGTTTGCTAAGTTCTATATAGATTTTGGACACTAGCCCTTTATCTGATATGTCATTTGCAAATATCTTCTCCCATTCTGTCAGTTGTCTTTTGGTTTTGTTAACTGTTTCCTTTGCTGTGCAAAACCTTTTGATCTTGATGAAATCCCAATAGTTCATTTTTTCACTTGCTTCCCTTGCCTTTGGTGATGTTCCTAGGAAGATGTTGCTGCAGCTGAGGTCAAAGAGGTTGCTGCCTGTGTTCTCTTCAAGGATTTTGATGGATTCCTTTCTCACATTGAGGTCCTTGATCCATTTTGAGTCTGTTTTCATGTGTAGTGTAAAGGAAATGGTACAATTTCACTTTTCTGCATGTGGCTGCCCAATTTTCCCAACACCATTTATTGAAGAGGCTGTCTTTTTTCCATTGGACATTGTTTCCTGCTTTGTCGAAGATTACTTGACCATAGAGTCGAGGGTCTATTTCTGAGTTCTCTATTCTGTTCCATTAATCTATGTGTCTGTTTTTGTGCCAGTACCATGCTGTCTTGATGATGACAGCTTTGTAATAGAGCTTGAAGTCCTGAATTGTGATGCCACCAACTTTGGCTTTCTTTTTCAATATTCCTTTGGCTATTCAAGGTCTTTATGGGTTCCATATAAATTTTAGAATTGTTTCTTCTATTTCTTTGAAAAAATGGATGGGATTTTGATAGGGATTACATTAAATGTGTAGATTGCTTTAGGTAGAATAGACATTTTCACAATATTTATTCTTCCAATCCATGAGCATGGAACATTTTTCCATTTCTTTGTGTCTTCCTCAATTTCTTTCATGAGTACTTTATAGTTCTCTGAGTATAGATTCTTAGCCTCTTAGATTAGGTTTATTCCTAGGTATCTTATAGTTTTGGTTGCAATTGTAAATAGGATTGACTCCTTAATTTCTTTCTTCTGTCTTGTTGTTGGTGTAGAGAAATGCAACTGATTTCTGTGCATTGATTTTATATCCCGATACTACTGAATTCTTGTATAAGTTCTAGCAGTTTTGGAGTGGAGTATTTTGGGTTTTCCACATATAGTATCATATCATCTGCGAAGAGTGATAGTTTGACTTCTTTGCCAATTTGGATGCCTTTAATTTCCTTTTGTTGTCTGATTGCTTAGGCTAGGACTTCTAGTACTATGTTGAATAGAGTGGTGATAATGGACATCCCTGCCATGTTCCTGACCTTAGCAGAAAGGCTTTAAGTTTTTCTCCATTGAGAATGATATTTGCGGTGGGTTTTTCATAGATGGCTTTGATAATATTGAGGTATGTGCCCTCTATCCCTACACTTTGAAGAGTTTTGATCAGGAAGGGATGCTGCACCTTGTCAAATGCTTTTTCAGCATCTATTGAGAGTATCATTTGGTTCTTGTTCTTTCTTTTATTAATGTGTTGTATCACATTGATTGATTTGCGGATGTTGAACCAAACTTGCAGCCCTGGAATAAATCCCACTTGATCATGGTGAATAATCCTTTTAATGTACTGTTGGATCCTATTGGCCAGTATTTTGGTGAGAATTTTCGCATCTGTGTTCATCAAGGATATTGGTCTGTAGTTCTCTTTTTTGATGGGATCCTTGTCTGGTTTTGGGATCAAGGTGATGCTGGCCTCATAAAATGAGTTTGGAAGTTTTCCTTCCATTTCTATTTTTTGGAACAGTTTCAGGAGAATAGGGATTAATTCTTCTTTAAAGGTTTGGTAGAATTCCCCTGGGAAGCCGTCTGGTGCTGGGCTTTTGTTTGTTTGGAGATTTTTGATGACTGTTTCAATCTCCTTACTGGTTATGGGTCTGTTCAGGTTTTCTATTTCTTCCTGGTTTAGTTGCGGTAGTTTATATGTCTCTAGGAATGCATCCATTTCTTCCAGGTTGTCAAATTTGTTGGCATAGAGTTGCTCATAGTATGTTCTTATAATTGTCTGTATTTCTTTGGTGTTAGTTGTGATCTCTCCTCTTTCATTCATGATTTTATTTATTTGGGTCCTTTGTCTTTTCTATTTGATAAGTCTGGCCAGGGGTTTATCAATCTTATTAATTCTTTCAAAGAACCAGCTCCTAGTTTCGTTGATTTGTTGTATTGTTTTTGTGATTTCTATTTCATTGATTCCTGCTCTGATCTTTATGATTTCTCTTCTCCTGCTGGGTTTAGGTTTTCTTTGCTGTTCTTTCTCCAGTTCCTTTAAGTGTAGGGTTAGATTGTGTACTTGAGACCTTTCTTGTTTCTTGAGAAAGGCTTGTACCACTATATATTTTCCTCTCAGGACTGCCTTTGCTGTGTCCCACAGATTTTGAACTGTTGTGTTTTCATTATCATTTGTTTCCATGAATTTTTTCAATTCTTCTTTAATTTCCTGGTTGACCCATTCATTCTTTAGAAAGATGCTGTTTAGTCTCCATGTATTTGTGTTCTTTCCAAATTTCTTCTTATGATTGAGTTCTAGCTTCAGAGCATTGTGGTATGAAAATATGCAGGGAATGATCCCAATATTTTGATACCAGTTGAGACCTGATTTAGGACCAAGGATGTGATCTATTCTGGAGAATGTTCCATGTACACTAGAGAAGAATGTGTATTCTGTTGCTTTGGGATGGAATGTTCTGAATTTATCTGTGATGTCCATCTGGTCCAGTGTGTCCTTAAGGCCTTTATTTCCTTGTTGATCTTTTGCTTGGATGATCTGTCCATTTCAGTGAGGGGAGTGTAAAGTCCCCTACTATTATTGTATTATTGTTGATGTGTTTCTTTGATTTTGTTATTAATTGGTTTATATAGTTGGCTGCTCCCACATTAGGGGCATAGATATTTAAAATTGTTAGATCTTCTTGTTGGACAGACCCTTTGAGTATGATATAGTGTCCTTCCTCATCTCTTATTATAGTCTTTGGCTTAAAATCTAATTGATCTGATATAAGGATTGCCACCCCAGCTTTCTTCTGATGTCCATTAGCATGGTAAATTCTTTTCCACCCCCTCACTTTAAATCTGGAGGTGTCTTAGGGTCTAAAATTAGTTTCTTGTAGGCAACATATAGATGGGTTTTGTTTTTTTATCCATTCTGATACCCTGTGTCTTTTGATTGGGGCATTTAGCCCATTAACATTCAGGGATACTATTGAGAGATATGAATTTAGTGCCATTGTATTGCCTGTAAAGTGACTGTTACTATATATTGTCTCTGTTCCTTTCTGATCTACTACTTGTAGGCTCCCTCTTTGCTTAGAGGACGCCTTTCAATATATCCTGTAGAGCTGGTTTGGTGTTTGCAAATTCTTTCAGTTTTTGTTTGTCCTGGAAGCTTTTAATCTTTCCTTCTATTGTCAGTGATAGCCTAGCTGTATATAGTATTCTTGGCTGCATGTTTTTCTTGTTTAGTGCTCTGAATATATCATGCCAGTTCTTTCTGGCCTGCCAGGTCTCTGTGGATAAGTCTGCTGCCAATCTAATATTTTTTACCATTGTTGGCAATTTAATGTTTTTACCCTTGTATATTACAGACTTCTTTTCCTGGGCTGCTTTCAGGATTTTCTTTTTGTCACTAAGACTTGTAAATTTTACTATTAGGTGACGGGGTGTGGACCTATTCTTGTTGACTTTGAGGGGGGTTCTCTGCACCTCCTGGATTTTGATGCTTGTTCCCTTTGCCATATTAGGGAAATTCTCTCCAATAATTCTCTCCAATATACCTTCTGCTCCCCCTCTCTCTTTCTTCTTCTGGAATCCCAATTATTCTAATGTTGCATTGTCTCTGGTGTCACTTATCTCTTGAATTCTCCCCTCATGGTCCAGTAGCCGTTTGTCCCTCTTTTGCTCAGCTTTTTTATTCTCTGTCATTTGGTCTTCTATATAGCTAATTCTTTCTTCTGCCTCATTTATCCTAGCAGTGGGAGCTTCCATTTTTTATTGCACCTCATTAATAGCTTTTTTCATTTCAATTTAGTTAGAATTTAGTTCTTGTATTTCTCCAGAAAGGGCTTTTATATTTCCCGAGAGGGTTTCTCTAATATCTTCCATGCCTTTTTAGATCCTGGCTAGAACCTTGAAAATCGTCATTCTGAACTTTAGATCTGACATATTACCAATATCTGTATTGATTAGGTCCCTAGCCTTTGGTACTGCCTCTTGTTCTTATTTTTGTGGTGAAATTTTCCGCCTTCTCATTTTGTCCAGATAAGAGTATATGAAGGAGCAAGTAACATACTAAAAGGGTGGCAAAGACCCCAGGAAAATACACTTTAACCAAATCAGAATAGATTCCAAATGTGGGGGGGACAAAGGGGATAAAAAGAGGTTCAGGGAAAAAAAAAAAAAAGAAACAATTAAAAAAAGAAAATGAATAAAGAAAAATATAAAAAAGAATATATATATATATATATATATATTAAATAAACTAGTTAAAAAACGTTAAAAAAGAAAAGGGTAAAAGTTAAAAAAAATTAGCAGCAGAAGAAAAAAAAGTAAAAAAAAAAATTAAATTAACTGTAAGACTAAAGAATCATGGGGAGAAAGCTGTGAGTGCTGTGCTTTGCTTTCTCCTCCTCTGGAATTCCGCTGTTCCCCTTCATATTGAGCCTGCACTCCTTGGTAGGTGAACTTGATCCTGGCTGGATTTCTTGTTGATCTTCTGGGGGAGGGGCCTGTTGTAGTGATTCTCAAGTGTCTTTGCCCCAGGTGGAATTGCACCGCCCTTACCAGGGGCTGGGCGGAGTAATCAGCTCGGGTTTGCTTTCAGGAGCTTCTGTTACTTGAACGCTTTCCATAGAGTTCTGGAGGACGGGAATGAAAATGGCGGCCTCCCAGTCTCCATCTTGGAAGATCCCAAAGCTCGTAGCCCCGCTCCTCAGTGCACCCTCAGAGAATAGCGCCCAATCACTCCCGTCTCCCTGGCCTCCAGCTGCGCTCCTAGCTCATCCAGCCTGCCACCGGTTCAAGGTAATCCTGAGCTAAGAGCTCACTCCGTGGCTCTGTCTCTATATTCAGCTTCCCCATTCTAATACCTGCAAGCTCTGTGACACTCAAACACCCCCGATCCTTCTGTGACACTGTGGGACCTGAGGCCATGCTGTCCCCACATGGGCTTCACCCCGGTTTAGCCTCTGGAGCGATGTCCCTCAGTGGAATAGACTTTTAAAAGCCCTGATTTTGTGCTCCATTGCTCCGCCTCTTGCCAGGAGCTGGCCCCTCCCCGCCGCAGTCTATCTTCCCGTCGCTTTGGATTCACTTCTCTGCCATCCTGCCTTTCAGAAAGTGGTTGATTTTCTGTTTCCAGAATTGCTGTTCTTCTTCTCTTCAACCTCCCGTTGGATTTGTAGGTGTTTGCAATCTTTAGATAAGCTATCTAGCTGATCTCCTGCTACCTGAAGTAGTCTCAGCCTGCTACTTCTCCACCATCTTGACTCCTCCTGTTGGGAGATTTTTGATTACTGCTTCAATTTCCTTGCTGGTTATGGGTCTGTTCAGGTTTTCTATTTCTTTCTGTTTCAATTTTGGTAGTTTATAATTTCCCAGGAATGCATCCCTTTCTTCCTGAATTCCCAATTTGTTGGCATATAGTCGCTCATAATATGTTCTTAAAATTGTTTTTATTTCCTTGATGTTGGTCGTGATCTCTCCTCTTTTATTCATGATTTTATTAATTTGGGTCCTTTCTCTTTTCTTTTTGATAAGTCTGGCTAAGGGTTTATCTATCTTATTAATTCTTTCGAAGAAGCAGCTCCTAATTTCGTTAACCTATCTACTGTTTTTTGGTTTCTATTACATTGATTTCTGCTCTGATCTTTATTATTTCTCTTCTCTTGCTGGATTTAGGCTTTATTTCTTGTTCTTTCTCCAGATCCTTTAGGTGTAAGTTTAGCTTGTGTGTTTGAGAATTTTCTCATTTTTTGAGAAAACTTGCATTTCTATGTACTTCTCTCTTAGCACCATCTTTGCTGTATCCCACAGGGTTTGAACAGTTGTGTTTTCATTTTATTTTATTTCCAAGAATTTTTAAAATTCTTCCTTAATTTCATGGTTGCCCCATTCATTCTTTAGTAGAATGCTCTTTAACCTCCAAGTGCTTGAGTTTCTTCCAAATTTCCTCTTGTAATTGAGTTCAAGTTTCAAAGAATTGTGGTCTAAAATTATGCACGGTATAACCCAATTTCAATCCCAATCACTAGTTGAGACCTAATCACATTACCTGTTGTAATGTATTCTGGAAAATGTTCCATGTGCACTTTAGAAGAACGTGTATTCTGTTGCTTTAAGATGGAATTACCTGTATGTATCTGTGAAGTCCATCTGGTCCAGTGTGTGATTCAAAGCCCTTGTTTTGATGTAGTGTTCCATGATTCATTGTTTGTGTGTAATACCCAGTGCTCCATGCAATACAGGCCATCAAAAACTAATGATGTGCTGTATGGTGACTAACATAACATGATTTAAAAAAAAAAAAAAGCCCTTGTTGATCTGCTTATCTGTTCTTTGCTGTGAGTGGGATGTTGAAGTCCCCTACTATTACTAGTATTATTATCAATATGTTTCTTTAATTTTGTTATTAATTGTTTTACATAATTGGCTACTCCCAAGTTAGGAGCTTAAATATTTATAATTGTTAGATGTTCTTGTTGAATATAGTGTCCCTCTTCATCCCTTACTACAGTCTTTGGTTTAAAATAATTTGTCTGATATGAGGATTGCTATCCCAGCTTTCTTTTGTCAGGTCCATTAGCATGATAAATGGTTCTCCACCCCCTCACTTTCAATCTGGAGGTGTCCTTAGGTCTAAAATGAGTCTCTTATAGACAGCATATAAATGGGTCTTGCCTTTTTATCAATCTGATACCTTGTATCTTTCATTGGAACATTTAGCCCACTTATATTGAGAGTAACTATTGAAAGATACTAATTTAGTGCTATTGTATTACCTGTAAAGTCCCTGTTTCTGTAGATTGTCTCTGTTTATTTCTGGTTGATGTTACTCTTGGGCTCTCTCTTTGCTTACAGAATCCCTTTTAATATTTCTTGCAGGGCTGGTTTAGAGATCACAAATTCTTTTTGTTTCTGTTTGTCCTGGAAGCTCTTTATCTTTTCTTCCATTCTGAATGGCAGCCTTACAGGATAAAGTTTTCTCGGCTGCATATTTTTTCTCATTTAGTACCCTAAATATATCCTGGCAGCACATTCTGGCCTGCCAGGTCTCTATGGATAGGTCTGCTACCAGTCTAATATTCCTACCCCTGTAGGTTAAGGAGTTTTGTCTTGATCTGCTTTCAGGATTTTCTCTTTATTTCTAAAATTTGCAAGCTTCATTATTATATTTCAGGGCCTTGATCTATTTTTTTAATTAAAAAAAAAAGAGTTTATTTATTTATTTTATGAGAGATAGAGAGCATGAGTAGGCAGAGCAGCAGACAGAGGGAGAAGCAGACTTTCTGCTGACACAGGCATTTTTTTAAAAAAAGATTTTATTTATTTGACAGAGCGAGATCACAAGTAGGCAGAGAGGAAGGCGGGGGTGGGGGTGGGGAGCAGGCTCCCTGCTGAGCAGAGAGCCTGACATGGTGCTTGATCCCAGGACCCTGAGATCATGACCCAAGCTGAAGGCAGAGGCTTAACCCACTGAGCCACGCAGGTGCCCCTGACACAGGCATCTTGACATGGGGTTTGATCCCAGGACCCTGGGAATATGACCTGAACCAAAGGCAACTGCTTAACCAACTGAGCTACCCAGGCACCCCTATTTTTATTGATTTTGAGGGGAGTTCTCTCTACCTCCTGGACTTGAATGCCTGTTTCCTTCCCCAGCTTAGGAATGTTCTCAGCTATATTTGCTCAAATATACCTTCTGTCCATTTTTCTCTTTCTTCTTCTTTTGGGACCACAATAATTCTAATATTGTTTCTCTCTGTGGTGTTGTTGATTTTTCAGAGCCTCCCATTGTGGTCTGTTAGTTGTTTTTCTCTCTTTTCCTCATTTTTCTTCCTTTCCATCATTTGTCTTCTATGTCACTGACTCTCTCTTCTGCCTCATTTACTGTAGCTGTTAGAGCATCCATTTAGACTACATCTCATTTAAAGCATTTTTAATTTTTAATATTGGCCTGATTAGATTTTATTACTGCATTAAGAGATTCTCTAGTGTCTTTTATGTTTTTTTAAGCCCAGCTAGTAACTTTATAGTCATTATCCTGAATTTCAATTTTGACATTTTACTTATATCCATATGGATTAGATGACACAGAGTATTACCTTTGGTTCTGTCTTTTGTCATAAATTTCTCCTTTTCATAATTTTCCCAAGAGAAGAATGGATGAACAAGAGAGCAAAATAAAAAATATCAACCATGACCCAAGCAAAATACACACTAGACAAATCCAAAGTTGTCAGAAACCAAAAAAAGGAAAAAAAAAAAAAAAAAAGAAGAAGAAGAAAAAAGGAGAAAAGGAGAGAATATAATCTTCCAGTGGACAAAACAGGGTAATCCACTTGGTCTTAGGTGTATTTTGGTCTATTTGTTAGAAGATAATAAATCCCAAAGTTATAAATCAAGCAAAAACATTATATATACATAAAACTTTATATATATATATATATATATATATATATATATCAAGTTTTTGCTTGAGATATATATATGTATATATATACATATATATAAAGTTGAATACAGTGAAAGGAAGCCAAAAATGAAGAACATATCAATAAAATGTAAATGTAAAAATGAAAGTCAAAAAAAGACTTGAAAACAAAGAGTTGATAAAATAAGAAATTACTTGGAAAAAAAAAGTAAAAAATGAAAGAACAGAAAATTTTAAACTGAAAGATAAAAGATAAAAGAATCATGAGAAAAAAACCTCGAATTCTATATATTATTTTCCTCTAGTGCTGGGGTTTTGCCATTCTGTATTCTCCATAAACTTGGTATCCACCAACAGGTCTTCTGAGGGAGGGGCCTGCTGCACTGATTCTCAGGTGTCTTTGCCTGGCCAAGTCACACTGCTTCTTGCCAGAGAGCTGGGCTCCAGTGTAAGCTGCTTTTGGGTTGCCCTATGTGTTTTCTGTTTCCTGAAGGCTTTCCAAGCTGCCTTAGAGGATGAAAATAAGAATGGCGGCACCCTGATCTCTAGCCCTAGAGCTGAAAGGTCATGGCCCCTTTCTTCAGTAAACCCTCAGAGAAAAGCAGAATTCGCTTCTGTGTGCACCAAACTCTGCAGACACTTGTGATGTTCACCTGGGCAGATCCTCTGTGGTGGGTAGAGGAGGGGGAAGGTCAATGTGTTTCTGCCCTTTGTAGGGCCCCTGTGCAGGAGGGGTCACCCGTCATGCTGAGGTTCACGATTTATGGCAAACTGAGCTGAGAACTCTTTCCCAGGCACTACTAATCGTAGCTGGTTTTCCCACTCCACTGCTTGGGAACTCTGCCAGCTCAGGCATTCCTGTTCTCTCTGTGACACCAGGGATCCTGAGACCACACTGTCTCACCTAGAATTCTGCCCCACTTTGCCACCTGAGCACTTTTCAGGTAGGGATGTCCCTCACTGGAGCAGACTTCTAAAAGTTGCATTTTTGCAGTCCAGGGCTGTATCAGTTTCCAGTAGCTGGCTTATGGAGGCTACTTACCCCCACTGTTTATCTTCCAGTATATCCCTTCAGATTCACTTCTCCACATCTTCTACCTTGCAAAACATGGTCGCTTTTCTATTTGTAGAATTCCATCCATTATTTTCTTACATTTCAGGTTGAATTCATAGGTGTTCAGAATGATTTGATAGGTATCTGGCTAAATTTAAGGGAACAGGTGAAATGAGGTCCTGTACTTTTCTGCCATTTTGCCTCTCTCTCTAGCCGTAACTAAATAATTTAATTATATGTAACTTGGTTCCCCCCATCCCATTTAGGAGTACTTGGCTAATGTTATACGTATAAAATCAACAGTCTCTGACACTTTGAAAGCCTAAAAACAAAAATCTGCAAGATTTGGGATTCCAAAGAGAACAGGAAAGAGTATATAGACTGAATATAATTTACAGTCACTGGGAATGCATTTCATTAAGCAAAAGAAGTAAAATCCTATGATAAAATTCCCATTTACAGAGGATTCTCTTAAGACACATGTAGAAATGAATGCAGAATTTTATATATTCACATTTTTCTGTGTTGTACTTCAAACATTTCTAGCATTATTAGATTTTGCAGCCAGTCCCTTGAAAAATAACCTGAGTTGAAGGAGATTTTTGACAATATAAGCACTCATCTTCTCACTTTTGGGAATTTCTATGAGAATTAGTGGGATTTGTGTTCAGCTCATGTTTACCTCTGTGGAATAGATTCACCAAAGTTTCATTTAATCACTGTGTCCTTCCAGATCATGAGAATGCATGCCTGAGAATGATAAATTAGCTTTAACATCGTTTGCGGGATGGGAAATAAGGAATGGAATTACAGAATAATTCAAGTCTGACGAAGATATTTTTGAAGTAGCAGTTTGTACTCAACATTAATGAAAAAAATTAGAACTGATTGTTTTCCTAGTATTCAGTGTTCTCTAGCTTCAGTGTTCTTTATAAATATTCAGAAGGATGTATTATAACTTGTATGTATGATACTAACTTTTCTAACCACTTTTTAGCTAAGAGATTTCTCAGTTGTCTCCTAGTAAATTTTTAAACAAGTGATTTTCAGTTTGAAATGGAAAATGTGGGGCACCTCGGTGGTGTGTCGGGTAAGTGTCTGAGTCTTGGCTTTGATTCAGGTTATGATCTCGGAGTTCTGAGATTGAGCCCCATGTGGGACCTCATGCTTAGTGCAGAATCTACTTAAAACTCTTTCTCTTTCTCCTTCTGCCCTTCCTGTTTCTCTCTCTCTCAAATAAGTAAATAAATCTTTAACAAAAAGAAATTGAAAATGCACATAGGTTATATTAATGCTTCAATCTTTATAGAAGTTTGCACAATTGGAGGACTCTCAAGAGGAGGTTTTGTGATAAAGTTGCTCTTCTTGATGTGCTTTGGCCTTGGAATTTTTCCCCCCCTGGTTGAGGCTACAGTTTTGTGGCAATCACACCTTTGATAGTTCCTTCTTTCTCTAACTTGCAAAAAGAAGTCCCATGTCTGAGCTCATGAATGATCTGCCCATTCAACTTAAGTCATTTTGAGAGATGTTCCTCTTAATTTAAGTCAAACTAACATAATTTAGGACATCTGGCAATAAAATTCAAAATATATTTTTCTCTTTTGGAGAATACAGGTGATTCTCTGAGTTGTGAAAGTTTACTAGTTGCTCTAATTCAGCCCAAGTGTATGAGTGCCTAAAATGTTCCAGGTTCTGTGTGAGGCATTCCAGGAATAACAGTGAACACCTTCCAATGATCACATATGAGAGGGAAAATAGAAAATTAATGATTATAATATAGCATTGTAAACACAATATGTAGGGCAGGGTGAGACCACAGAGAAGTTATAAATATCTCTGGGAGAGTCAGAGAGGGCTCCATGGAGGAAAAATGTCAGCTATCAATATCATCTACTCAGTTACAAGTAACAAAAACTGATTTGGGATAAGAAGCCAAAAGAGAAGAGGAGACAGAGATCAAACTGCTAGAAGAATATGAATTTCTGACAGGTTAAAAAGAAGAGGGGGGATCACTGAAGAATCAGGCCTCAGAAAGGACCTAATAAGGGGAGTTCTGGGCTTCTAAGTAGAAGAAACTAAAGGACAGTTGCTAAAGGGAGTTGCTGAGGGATGAATCAACAGGTGTTTTCTGTCCCTGTGTCACTCCTCTCAAGATTTTCAAGGGATGCAGCATTATTTACAATAGTCAAATTATGGAAACAGCTCAAGTTCCATTGACTGATGAATGGAGAAGTAAGATGTGGCGTGTACACACACACACACATGCACACACACAGAGAGAGGGAAATATTACTCACCCATAAAAAATGAAATCTTGCAAGGACATGAATGGAGCTAGAGAATATAATGGTAAGAGAAATAAGTCAGGTAGAGAAAGGCAAATACCATATGATTTCATTCATGCATGGAATTTTAAAACACAAAACAAACGAGCAAAGGAAAAAAAGAGAAAGAGTAAAACAGACTCTGAACTCTGAAAGGACACAGGTAACTGATGGTTACCTGAGGGGAGTTAGGTGGAGGGAGGGTGAAATAGATGATGCGGATTAAGAGTACACTTCTTTGATGAACACAGAGTAACGTATAGAATTGTTGAGTCTATCTTTCATATGGATCAATGAGGAAGGCTGTTTCAGTTACACACTTGTGACAGGATTTGGGGGGGCATATTTTCTATATGCTGTAATCTAAAGTTTCTCCTGCCCTCAGGTAAAGCACTTTTTCTCTGTCTCTGTCTAGAGGATGTGAGGGGGAGATGGGGCTCAGATACTTACTTTAATCCTTTGTGTACTAGAAGCCTGCTTTTCTTTTTTATACCACCTTCTTTCCTTTAAAGTCTAAGCTAACTCATGCAAATAACCTCAGAAATGACAAAGAAAGTCCCATCTTCTGAACATTTCCTTGAGAATATCTGACCCATATCCTAAATGCATGTAGGGAACAAACAAACAACATATCAAACAACAACAATATTTAGCTTCTAAGTGTATAGAGGATATCATTTAAAAATGGCTCTCTCAACAAATGGTGCTGGGAAATTGGATATTCACATGCAAAAAAATGAATTTAGGCCCTTGCCTTACACTGTATTCCAAAATTAATTCAAAATGGGTTAAGGATCTAAACATAAAATCCCAAGCTATAAAACACTTTAGAAGAAAATGTAAAGGGAAAAGTCATGATGCTGGATTTGACAATGATACCCCAGATATGACACTAAAAGCATAGGCAACAAAAGCAAAAATAGGGGGCTCCTGGGTCGCTCAGTCATTAAGCGTCTGCCTTCAGCTCAGTCATGATCTCAGGGTCCTGGGATTGAGCCCCACATGGGGCTCCCTGCTCAGCAGGAAGCCTGCTTCTCCCTCTCCCAATTCCCCTGCTTGTATTCCTTCTCTTGTTGTCTCTCCCTCTCTCTCTGTCAAATAAATAAAATATTTTTTAAAAAAGGAAAAATAGACAAATGGGGCTTCATCATACTTTAAAAACTTATATGCATCAAAGGACACAACCAACAGAGTGAAAAGGCAACCTACAGAATGATAGAAAATATTGGATAAAATATTGGATAATATTGATAATGATTAATATCCAGAATATATAAATAACTCATGCAACTCAACAACAAAATAACCTGATTCAAAAAAGGGTTAAGGACTTGAATAGACATTTCTCTGAAGATGATATACAAATGGCCAATAAATTTATGAAAAGATGCTCAACATCACTAATCACTAGAGAAATTTAAGTCAAAACCACCATGAGTTATAACGCACTAGGGTGGCTACCATCAAAAAGAAACAAAAATCCCCCAGAAACTAACAAGTTATTAGTGAGGATATATATATAGAATATATAGAATGTTCTATTACTCAGTCATAAAAAGGAATGAAATCTTGCCATTTGCAACAACATGGCTAGAGCTAGGGAGTATAATGCTAAGGGAAATAAGTCAGTTTGAGAAAGATAAATATCATAGGATTTCACTTATATTTCAATTTTAAAAAATGGAACAAAACAAAGAAAAATAACAGACTATTATTTTTTTTTAAGATTTTATTTATTTATTTGACAGAGAGAAATCACAAGTAGATGGAGAGGCAGGCAGAGAGAGAGGGAAGCAGGCTCCCTGCTGAGCAGAGAGCCCAATGCGGGACTCGATCCCAGGACCCTGAGATCATGACCTGAGCCGAAGGCAGCGGCTTAACCCACTGAGCCACCCAGGCGTCCCCAGACTATTATTATTATTTTCAGTTAGCCAACATATAGTATATCATTAGAAAAACAACAGACTCTTAACTATAGAGAACAAACGGGTAATTTTCATTTCCAGAGGAGAGGTGGGTGGGAGGATGACTGAAATAGATGAAGAGGGTTAAGAATGCACTTACAATGTTTGAATTGTTGAATCATTATATGGTACACCTGAAATTATAACTCTGTATGTTATTTATTCTTGAATTTAAAAATAAAATAAAAAATAAATACAAAACAAAAATGTAATACTATTATCATACTAAAAAATTAACAATATTCATTTGCCTCATAAAGTTGTTCACCAGTTCATTAATCTGTTCAGAACAAGGTCCACATGTTTGGCTGATATGTCTTTAAGTATTTTTAAAGTATAGATTCCCTCTCTATTTCTTTTTCCCCTTTCATTTCTTTTTTCTTTTTTCTTTTTTTTTAAGATTTTATTTATTTATTTGACAGAGAAAGATCACAAGTAGGCAGAGAGAGAGAGAGAGAGGGAAGCAGGCTCCCCGCTGAGTGGAGAGCCTGATGTGGGACTCGATCCCAGGACCCTGAGATCATGACCTGAGCCGAAGGCAGCAGCTTAACCCACTGAGCCACCCAGGTGCCCCCTTTTTCCCCTTTCAATTTGTTTGCTGAAATGATGGCTAGAGTATCCAATTTGTGCTAGTTTACCCATAATTTTCCTTGTGTTAACACTGAAAAATCCTATGTTCTGGAAAGTTCCTCAAACTGGGGATGTTTGTCCTACAAAGTTCCCCACAATATGGATTTTACTGATTGCATTTCTATAGCAACATGTTTCTCTATCCTCTCTATTTTTATGAATTGGTGGTCTAGTGTTTTGTTTAAATTCGGTTTAAATCTATCTTCCTCCTTCCTTCCTTCTTTCCTCCCTCTCTTTTTCTCTCTCTCTTCTTTCTTGGCAAGATTGCCTTATTGGTTATAGTGTTAAACACCTACATCAGGAGGTACACAATTTTGGTTCTCTATCTTTTGTGATGTTAGCAGTTGTTGATAAACAATATCTAGATTAGCAAAACATTTTAAAAATTCTTTCTCATCTCTTATTTCTTCCCTTGTTGCAGATATTCCGGGTTGCATACTGTCTTAGACTCAGGCTGCCATTAAAAGTACCACAGCCTGAATGCCTTAAAAGAAACAAATTTTCTCACAATTCTGGAGGCTAGAAGTCTGAGATCAAGATGTTGACAGAATTGTTTCTTCTTAATTTATCTTTCCTTGATGTGTAAATGGCCATCTTCTTCCTACATCTCCAAATTGTCTTCTCTTTCTACTCATCTGTGTCCTCATCTCTTCTTTTTCTAAGAACACCCATCATTGGATTAGAGCCCACCCATATGACCTCATTTTATGTTAATTACTACTTTAAAGACCAACTATGATTACTTTCTGAGATACTGGGTGTTGGGACTTCAGCATATAAATTTGGGGGGGGGGACACAATTCAGCCCATAACACATACCAAACCCTGTTTATTTCTCTTCCTCCTTTCTAACAACAATCCCCTCCCCCCGCCCCCGTCCCCCGCCCCATGCCTCACTACCATGAGTTTCAGGAAAGGGGAGCCCAACCTGTGTGCTGGAGGGTGAAATTGTGGTTGATCTAAGCCATACGGTGGTCCTATTTTCCTTGCCAGGGAACGGTTTAAGCGTGAGTACAACATGCCATTCTGGCAGTGAGATGTGAGAGTCAGCTGGGAATCTTCTGTAAAGGGTTTTCCTCACTGATTAAAAAGATTTCACAGGAGAAGAAACAGAGCTTCTTTTACTGAAACATGAGGGAAGTAGGCTGACCCTGCTGGTTGATGTGACACTGAAATTGACAGGGATGGCAGAGCACTTCCAGGATGGAAGTCCTGGAGGAGACTGAATATGAATTAACCCACTTGGCTTCCTTGCTTTGGAATTCCTATGTGCAATGATGTCTTCCCTTTGTTTAAGGGGCACTTTTAACTTGGATTTCTGTTCCTGCTTTCACAGGTATCCTCAGCGCCATCCTCCCGAAACACTCTCTCCCACACTTTAAACAGCTCCAAACCCAGCTCCTGTTACTCTTCACTCCTCCCCTCCAAACTTCCTCTTCCCTTCCTTTCATTATAGTAGTGATTTTTCTTCCTTTCCACTCTAAGTTTTACCAACCTCTTCTAGTCACACCTTCTCTTCTACCTCCCCCCGTGGTTGCAGGCTAAAGAAAAAGGTCGTGAATGCTAACAGTTAGTAATTGTTGCCTGTCTTCATATATGTACTTTCCTCTTTTTCATTTTCCTAGTGATTATACTAAAGTCCTAGTGATTGTGCTAAAGTCCTAAAGTGTTAAAGTCATTTGGGTAGTTGGCATGCTCTTCAGAAAAAACAAAACAAAACAAAACAAAACAAAACAAAACAAAAAACTGTACTTCTCACTTTATTTCCTGGACATACCCCTTCTATTGGATGAGAGGCAAATCTGCTTCCTGTCTGGGCTATACAGGATCTTCTCTTCATCTTGGAACTCAAGGCAAAGTTTAAGTGTTTTTTTGCTTGCTCCATTGCAACTTTTTAGAAAGAAAAGATATAAAGAAACTTTAGATCATTTTTGTAGGTAAATTTTATAAAGAGCCACACCTTCTTGTCAGTGAAGCTTTTACTTTATTATTAAATTCTGTGTTTAATCAATTATTTGTCTTTTATGTCTTTCTTGGGGTGACTTATATAAACAAGTGCCCAGAAGATAGAGTGGCTATATAACTTTTCATACAAATCAGGCCACTTCTGCAAATCAGAGGAAGTGGGTCAAGAAGCATAAGCCAGATCTCCCAAGCCAAATGTGAGGTATATTCACTCCAATTAGAGTACTGTCAAGGCATTCACAGCTTTCTTTCCTCTGTAGAAATGTGTAAAGAGACACTTCACAAATATTTTTGGGACATGGCAATTATTTCTAACAGTCCCTGTAGCAGTCAGTCCAAATTTTCAGAAAATTACAACTCCTAGGAATATCAGAGAGGTATTCAAAATACAAAACAATTTAATAAAGGTATTCCTTCAGATCATTACATTGATCCAAAGGGGCACATGCACCCTAATGTTCATAGCAGCAAAGTCCATAATAGTCAAACTGTGGAAAGAGCCCAGATGCCCATTGACAGATAAATGGATAAAGAAAATGTGGTGTATATATATGCCACATTTTCTTTGCCACATTTTATAAATAAATATATATATATATGTGTGTGTATGCACACACATACACACACACAATGAAATACTACTCAGCCATTAGAAAGAATGAATACTTACCAAATACATCAACATGGATGGAACTGGAGGGTATTATGCTGACCAAAATTAGTCAACCAGAGAAAGAAAATTATCATATAGTTTCACTCATACATGGAATATAAGAAACAAGGCAGAGGATCAGAGGGGAAGGGGAGGAAAACTAAATGGAAAGTGATCAGAGAGGGAGAGAAACCATGAGAGACTCTTAACTATTGGAAACAAACTGAGGTTTGCTGGATGGGAGGTTGGTGAGGAGATGGGGGTTATGGGGTGATGGGATTAAGGAGGGCATGTGATGTGGTGAGCACTCGGTGTTATGGAAAACTAATGAATTATTGCACTCTCTATCTGAAGCTAATATGTACTATATGTTAGCTAATTGAATTTAAAATTAAAAAAAGAAAAAAATGGTTTTCCTTAATTTTTTAAAACCCTGGGAATAAATTAGTAAATTTTCAGTCCAGGGCACTTTTCTGATATTCACCTACCCATGGGAGAGCATTTGAGACAGATCAACTTCGGGAATGAGTCCTTCTCAACATGTTTTCACAGTAGGGGAGATCTGTGAGCAGTAGCTCAGTGATGAAGGAGTTACCAAAAGCTCTGTTGAAATCACACGAAAGGCATGGAGGTGGCTTTCTGTCCATGGTTTCAAACCATGGAAGTAGAGTGACAGTTTTTTCTAGAAACAGAATGAAAAATAGATCCAAGTGCCACTAGCAGAATGTGAAATGACAAGCTGTGGCTCTGACATTGTCACACAAATGCCAAAATACAACCAAGCTCAAAATAGACCAGGCATAGAAAACATGAGCAGTGTGTTCTGGGAGCGCAAGGAGGGAAAAAAAAACAGTAAAAGGATATTCTTTATTATGGCTCAAGACTCACTAATATTTTTCAAACTTCAGTCTGCCTAGGAAAATGTCCACTTGCATTTTTTTTTTTCTGTTAATACTTCACACTCCTCAAATGACATCCCACCCATCTTTTGCTGTGGTTCCTTACAATGACAGGTTAAGATATGTACATAGATATCACAGAAGAAACAGAATTGCCCAAAGAGTGCTATGGAAAAAATAAAGGGAAATTATATAAAGGTAATACAGCATGTGTTGACAAGTGATTTTATATTCCAAGATACAAAATGGAGCAGATTAATAGCTAATTAGGTGTTTTGGTCTTTCTGACATCTGCTTGAGATTAGGGAGATGGGAATGAGATCCTTATTATTCCCCAAGCCAATGTCAATTGTCTTACTAAATGTCACATTTATGTGAGGTGTTATGGTCAGAACCAGAACTCAAACCCAGATCATCTGACTTTACATCTGAAGCTCATTCCATCAACAGGCTTCTGAGCAACAGTATCCCCCACACCATGCACATGCACACATCTGCCTCTGGTTGCCCCTTCCCCTAGGTCAAGGACTTGACTCAAGCTGGAAGGGATGAGGCAGGGGCTCAACTTTGAGTGTGGAAGGAGTGGAGAAACAGCTGGTTCCTGAGGTCTCTTGGGTATAGGCTATTGATTTGTTATGTCATGTCTGTGAACACATGCAAACTGGAACTTGCCATGGGCTTAGATGCCAGGTTGAGGTGATCAGTCCTTGCACCAAAAGCAAAAACACTCCCTTGAAAATACCATACCTAGATCAACACAGTAAAATGATGTCTCATAGTAGTGTTCACCACAGCTGAGCTATTGTAATTTTTCTGGACCTAAACAAATTTGTAGCTATTCTAGCCCAATGATTCCCAACACAGGGACTCCTGCCCCTAGCTG
Organism: Mustela nivalis; assembly: GCF_964662115.1. Lineage (NCBI taxonomy): Eukaryota > Metazoa > Chordata > Mammalia > Carnivora > Mustelidae > Mustela > Mustela nivalis. The sequence goes on from NC_139030.1 coordinate 42,017,371, forward strand.
TATAAGAAGTAAGTGGTAGTAGTAAGAGTTGGGGCAGTGGGAATTGGTTGGTAAGAGGTGGGATCCATGAATAATTTAAGTAATGCAAATAGACTAACAGAGACAACATGCTCAATTAACCAGATTAAATTAACCAGGTTAAATAAAACAAGGTTTTTAAATGTCTTTTGGTGGAAGTTTTATCAATATTCTTAGCAGAAGACCTGATTCACACTTCCAATATGTATCTGATGAATTAAACAGTGAGAAACAAATCATTATTAATAATGCCAAATTCAGAAAAAGATGATTTGGGATGCCTTGGTGGCTCAGTCACTGAAGCATCTGCCTTCAGCTCAGGTCATGATCCCAGGATCCTGGGATCGGGTCTTGCATTTCCCTCAGCCTGCCACTCCCCCTGATTGTGCACTCTTTCTTTCTCTCTCTCATTCTGATAAATAAATAAATAAAATCTTTTTTTAAAAGAGAGAGAAAAAGATGACAGGAAATAAAAACAAAAGCTGTTCTTGGTGAAGAGCATGGGAATCAGTGGATTAGCCCAAGGCTGATTATGAGTCCCAAGGGGAGGTAAGCTGGCTATGAAGCCACAGTGCAGGAGTCTCTTTGATGTGTAAGTTCTGGAACATTTTCAGTCTAGTTTCACAGACCAGTTAAGAATCCAAACCTCTGTGGATCCTTACAAGGTCCCAGTTGGTTCATTGATCCTCCTTCAGATTTAGGGCAAGTAACAGAGGGACCAACATTTGTGATTTACTCAGACTTCCCAGATTCTGGACCTTGAATTAGTCAATGTGCATGAAAAAGCTACCCTGTGAATACTTGTGGAATGAGATTTCCTACCCTTTCTACTTTTCTCTGCATCTCATTTCCAGGTAAAGGAAGAGTTGGGCCCCAGAACATGGTAGTTATTCAGTATTCTACTTTTAACCGATTGTCACTTCTGCCTTCGACCTGGGCTTCCCTAGGATGGAGACTGGGACTCATGCCAGAACTATGTTGTCTTTCTTGATTTGGCTCTAGTTTATTGACTACTTATCCAGGTATCGAATATGGCTGTTGTTTACCTGCAAGGTAGGCATTGTGCTGCTGCTAGTACAAGCTTGCCTTCTTGGATGCAAACCTTTCGCTCTATAAGCATATATGAGTTGTCTACTGCATGCACTGAGGAACTAGTTCAAACAGCACATTTGCCTCTAATACATTTATCAGAAAAATTAGCTTCAGAAACGCTAGTCATTTTATGACTAGTAGCACAAATATATAATAATTTTGTGAGATAGCTATTGAATTGCACATAATTAATTGATCAATTTAAGCCTCAAAGAATAAGCCTCAAATTGAGCAAAGAGAAATCTAAAGTATTAACTGCCAAACCACATACATAGACTGACAAAGTGAACAGCCCACTCTTATTCTATCAAACTTGTAAAAGGTGATTCATTCCTATTTCTTGTCAGAGAGTGTATTTTGTTGATTATACTCATATTTATCCTAGAACTTTGGTTTATTAAGTAAATAACTTGTACAAAAGTGAGATTATTGTTCAAATAGCAATTACCTACTTACAAATTTTATTGCTGTCTTTAGATTCCCACAGAAAAACAGGTTGGAGGAAAAGCAACGCTATATACTGTGGTTTCTGTGCTAAAAGTTTGATGTGAAATGGGGGGAAGCTTTATAAAATTCTAAACGGAATTTATTCAACTACAAAATTAACTCTCTCTCCCCACACCCCCACATCCACCCACATACAAACTCCTGAAGTTATTTAATCGAAATTAAATGTAAAAGAAACCCAAGAGCTTCAAGCATACATATGTTAAATAAAGAGAAGGCAAACCGCAGAAGCTGCTCATGGGAATTATGAACTGAAGCAAGTCTTGTCCTTGTATAGATGAAGCTTCAAGTTCATCCTAGCAGGATTTAAAATACTCATGCCATCTTTGAAATTCAGTTCTAACATAAGGTTATTTAAAAGTATAGCAGTCTTCATTTCTCAAGGTTAATGCAGTTACAAAGTATCCATTTTATTTTTGATCTTACTGACCTCTAATCAGTGTTCCTGAACGTTATGCTCAAGAGTCTCAGAGAACTAAAGAATGGTCTCTCCAAATATGGTCTCCAAATCACAGAGAATGTGGATGCCTCATGGAGGGTGAGCAGGAAAGCAGAGACTAGCTGAGACTTGTGGGCTGGGACTCACTGCTCTTGGAGAGAGACAGAGAAGACAGGTGGGTCAGATTTCCTTGAAAATGCCAGCAAATATCCTGAAGATAAAAAGATTCATTTGCTGTAGGCATTTTTTTTTTTTTCTATTCTTCCCTCCACCTAAAGGAACACAGCTTAGGTGTTCGAAGTTCTCAAATGTCTTTATTTTGAGAAACATAAAAATTGAAAACATAACTTCAAGGTTATTTCTAGATGATTCTGTTATTTGCTTTTTTGAGAGGAGTTGGGGAAAGTGGCAAAGGGAGAGGGAGATTGAGAATCTTAAGGAGGCTCCACTCTGAGTGTGAAGCCTGATGATGTAGGACTCAATCTCACAACTCGGAGATGGTGACCAAAGCTGAAATGAAGAGTTAGACGCTCAAGTGACTGACTCACCCAGCTGCCCCTACCCCTGACCCACTGACTTTTTTTTTTTTTTATTAGATTATTCTGTTACTTGGAACAAAGTTAATTCTTCAGTTTCAGTTGGGATCAGAACTTGTGCAGGAACTCAAGATATTGAACGTATATTATCATTTTCTACAATTTATTCTTAGAATCACAGAAAATAAAATCTTGACATTCTGTCAAGTGATTGTCAGGTAGCTTTGTAAGTATTCATTAGATGAGATTTGCTAAATGGTATTTCCTCTAACTTATGTTCTTTTACTTTTTTCTTTTCTTTTTTTTTATTAAGTTGAATTAGTGTCTTATGTTCTTACAAAAAAAAAAAATCAATCAGGTTTAGTTTTTAGAGCAGTTTTCATTTCACAGCAAAACTGAGTGGAAAGTACAAGGAGTTCCCACATACCCCTGTCCCCACACATGCATTATCCCCATTGTCAACATCCATCACCAGATGAGTACATTGGTTATAACTGATAAACATATATTGGCATGCCATTTCACCTAGAGTCTATAGTTTACGGCATGGTTCACTTTTGGTGTCATCCATTCTATGGGTTTTAACAAATGTACAGTGGCATGTTTCTACCCTTGTAGCATTCAACAGAATAGTTTTACTGCCCTAAAAACCCCTGTGGTCCACCTTTTCATCTCTCCTTCCCCCAGACTCCTGGCAACCACTGATCTTTTTACTATTTCCATAGTCTTATCTTTTCTAGAATGCCGTGTAGTTGAAAGATTTCTTTCACTTAGTCATGTGCATATAAATTTTCTCCATGTCTTCTCAGGGTCTGATTTTTTCATTTCTTTTTATCACTGAATAATACTTGAATATTTGAATGTCTGGATATACCACAGTTTGCATATCCATTCACTTTTTGAAGGACTTCTTGGTTGCTTCCAAGTTTTGGCAGTTATGAATAAGGCTACCATAAACATCCATATGCAGGTTTTTGTGAGGACATATTTTCATTTAATTTGAGCAAATACCTAGGAGTGTTATTGCTGGGTCATATGGTAACAGTTCGTACATTCTTTTAAAATCCACCATAATAATATATGATGAACCTGGCATTGTAGCATTTTAAATTATAAATTCAGAGCTTTAAGTTATTCCTTTACTTTAGGAAATTAGTTACTGTTAGTATTTCTCTTTCAAAGGTGGAAAGACTAATGCAAAGATTGAAATATTGAAATAGTTATTTTCTTGTCCCATTTTACCAATAATCTGATATGTTATCAGCAAAGACTTATTAGAATATGGAAAATGTGTTTTTCTAGAACTCATCTGTCTAAACAAGTAAGTATTAATGATTTTTTTTTTTTAAGATTTTATTTTTAAGCAATCTCTACACCCAACATAGGACTTGAACTTACAACCCGGAGTTCAAAAGTTGCATGCTCTACCTACTGAATCAGCCAGGCACCCCTCTATGCTTTTATTACTTACTAGCCACCTATAGAGCTGTTTTACCTTTGACAGTGTGAGCCAACAGTTTGGTATCCTGGAGGATTTTGTTCTAGTCTACAATTTCAACAGTTAAGAGGCACATTTTCATCCTCTTCACATTTTCACTGAACACAATCAATACTGAAGATTGGATATTTAAGAAATATTTGCTAATTTGACTTAAATATCAGAAGTGACAGTTTCTACATTAAGGCAAAATTTTCTATTATGCATATAAATGAGAAAGAGAAAATGTATCAGATGCAAAGGATGGCTTGACCAGTTCCATTAACTATCATGCCTTTTCAAAGATTGTTAACAGGAAGAGAGATACTGCTTGGCTTTGTATTTCTTAGGTGTAGATCAGGGTCAGTTGTATAAGGGGCCAGGAGGAGGTGAGAATATGATATGTGGATGTTGGGTCCAGCCTAATGGCCAGGAGTACTCTGACCTGGGATACTAGGGAGCCACTGAGGTCACTGAAACAGGAGAGTTCATGATCAGATCTGGAGAATAAACGGTGGTAGAGAGAAGGGGAAACAGTGGAGAGACTTAAATCCGTGAAGAGATATTTCTGGTGGTGCAGGTAAAAGCTGATTAGGACTTGCAGACTTGGAATAAAAAAATTATCAGAAAGTTCCATTCGATTATTTCCTCATAATGGGCAGGAGTTCTGAGAAGAAAGGTCCAAAAATGTGTGAAGGCAGGTAGACTGGTAGAGGAAAAAGCTCTAAAGGAGAACTGGTAAATAATGAACAAGATGTTATCCCCGTTACATCATGGACTTAAAAAAAAAAATTAATGGGTAGATATGGAATACTTTGAAATTTTCAACTCCCCTTTGGAATATTTCTGAATGCCAGTACTTTTCTTCAAATTGTTCAAATCTCAAAAGCTAAAAGTTGCCCTGTCTCCTATTTCATAGGTTCTATATTTTACTGCCTGAAGCTGTTCATGCTCAGCACCTTACGTTCCTACCTGATTATTGGGGTTGTATCCACTGAATTATAATGCAAACACAGAGGAAATATTAAATCATATATCAATGAGTCAAATGTTGCCTTTATTGAAACCTTAAATTGATTCTCTTAGACATACAGTCTGCTTCTTAGACTATAAGATGGTTTCTAACAAGAAAATATGAAGCTAATATTTTGCTACAAACTTTTCCCTAAACTATCATGAAACCAAGAAGAAAAGAATGTTTGAGTTCCTTTTAACTTTTAAAAAATATTTAGTAGCAATACAGGTGATAAATCGAGCATTCTTTTTCCACCCTAGAAAATGAAAAAGACACTTCTGAAGTTAGCTTGAAGCTATTTATTAAGGCTGTGTACATTGTGTAAACAAAAATGAAATTAGTGCTGTTTAACATATAATTCACACAAATAATGCTTCCAGTGATAAAAATTATTTGTTTCTTTTGGTTCCTATTATCTTCATTAACTTTGTATATTGATAGAGGTTTGGAGAGGATTTTTGCTCTCCCCTGTTCTTTCTCAAAGCAAGAAAAGTTGATGTGATCCAAAAGTTGGTTCTTCATCCCCTCCAACACACCTTTGTCTCCTTAAGCTTCCTGCTTGTTGGGTGTCATGAGAAGACTGGCATTCCATCCTTTCTTGGTAATGAAATGTCCCTAAAAGGAAGCTTGACAGCAGATGAAACATGAGGAAACACATTAAGCCATAAAAATATATGTGTATGTGTGCTTACATCAATTCATGAATTATTTCTTGAGAAAAAATTTTTTTAAAGATTTATTTATTTGACAGAGAGAGAGATCACAAGTAGGAAGACAGCAGGCAGAGAGAGAGGGGGAAGCAGGCTCCCTGCTGAGCAGAGAGCCTGATGCGGGGCTCAATCCCAGGACCCTGAGATCATAACCTGAGCTGAAGGTAGAGGCTTAACCTCCTGAGCCACCCAGACACCCCTTGAGAAAGTTTTGTGAAAGACCTTGTGTCCTGTTTCACAGGAACAGGGAAATGAATAAAATAATGACTCTGTCATCATGGAGTTTACTCTCTATATATGGATTTGACATTGGATCTTATAAATTCCTTGAGTTGACAGCCACATCTAAGTTTCGTGGTCATTAGAGCAGTCATGAAATCAATACCTAGAGTAGGTCTGCTAGATATATTTGTAAGGGAAAGTTCTGCCCTTTAAGATCAAAACAAGTAGTAATATTGCTTTTAGTTCAGGCAGAACTCTACTTGGTAGTCAGCATTTCTGCAATGTCAGCTTGAACCAGGGTCTGATTTGGTCAAGGATGTTTTAACATATAGATATAAATCCAAACTCCAATTTGGGTTCATACATGATCATTTAACAGTTGATTTTAGTAAGTGAGGACAAGAATTTAAACCGATGGCCCATATTCTGAACTTTTCTTTTAAAGGAAAGGAAAAGAAAGAGAAGATGGTGGGGTATGCACAGTTTTTCTTTAAGCAAATACAAGTTCTGTTTCATTTGGTCACTTTTAAAAAAAATATTTATTTATTTGACACAGAGAGAGAGAGATCACAAGTAGGCAGAGAGGCAGGCAGAGAGAGAGAGGGAGAAGCAGACTCCCTGCCAAAGAGAGAGTCTGATGCTGGGCTCGATCCCAGGACTGTGAGATCATGACCTGAGCCGAAGGCCAAGGCTTAACCAACTGAGACTCCCAGGCGCCTCGGTCACTTGTTAAATAATAAATTACTTTAGGGTAAAGCAGCTCTCTGTGTTTCTTGTCCTGGTCAATGTGTGTATTTATGTATGACATATTCTATATGCTTTTTTAGATATTATTTGACAGGCTGTGGTTTTTTTTTCAAATCATTCTTTTATTTATTTAACATATATGTCCTAGCACACATGTGCCAGGTGCCATGTGCTAGGTGTTATGCAAGATGTTCAGAAACACCAACAGGATGCTCTTAAGAACTGAAGACTCTTTTTTAGGGATAGATTTCAAATTTTATGAAATTTCAAATAAGTGAGGTAACACTGAGAATTTTGTCTGAAAGGAAAGTTAATGATAATTTTCCCAATCTTAAACTACTTGTGTACATTTGTTATTTTGAGCTCACAGCATCTTGGTAATAGGAGTTTTGATTTTCCTCTAGAGAGCTATCCTATTCCTGGTCTTTGTTTCTACCCCAAGCTCAGTGATGGGTATATGGCTCAGATTGTGCCTATTAGGTGTTTGGTTTTCTTTGGCCTCAAGGATTGGTTCAGCAATGATCATGTAATCCAGTTAGGTAAATGAGGGCTAGTCTAGCATTTTTGTGCATGCTATCAGGGAAAAGAAACTCCCCCTATACTGCTAAGTTTCATCTTAAATGATGGTCTAGAGCTACTATGCTGCTTGAGAATAAAGCCCACATAAAGGAGAGTGGAGATAAGAAGTGAATAGGGACAGCATTTTACGACCTCATTTGAGGTTTAATTCAGCACCTGCCGGAGCTAGTTCTACCCCTGTAATTTTTATTACATGAACAAATATATTTCTTATCTCTGCTTATGACAGATCAGTTGGGATCTTTTTCACTTGTAACAAAAAGTATTGAAGGTATACTGTGGAAACATATATTGAGGTCCTACCTAGTACCTAGGCCCTGTGCCAAGTGGCAAAAGGGAAAAAGATGAGTGAGCCATTGTCTCTGCCCTTGAGCAGTTCATAATCTATCCAAGGTTATAGACACTGGTACAAATGAACTATAATATAAAACTGCTGTACTAGTGCTATGTACAAAGAGCTATAAAAGCATGATAGAGTGCTGGGTATTTATTTGGTAGAGTGGAAAGTGTGGCAGAAAATAGGAGGGCAAAAGGAAAGGTCCGGGAAGATGTCATCAAGATGATCTTTGAACTCAGCCTTCTAAAATAAATAGAGTTTAAAAGATGGACAGAGTGGACAAGAATGAGGGAATAATGATGGGAAAAGACAAGTATAAAACTTTTTATGCACAAGAATGAGTAACCTCCTGTGGCTAGCATACAAGGAATGTAGAAAGAGAAGAGTGTTGGAAGATGAGTCTTGAAAAATATGCAGGGCCCGATTCTGAAGGGCTTTAATTGCCAGGTCCTCTAGGAAGTAGGAAAACATGTTAGAGCCTGGAGTGTAGCTTGGATTGGGGTGAAGGTGAGGCAGTGGGAAGTGAGGGGATGATGAAGGCAAACAGACAATGTTGAGAGATAACTGGTAAAATCAAGACTTGGTGATGTGTTTAGTATGGGGCTTAGGCTTTTGTATTTAACCCTTGTTTGAGAGGAGGTGCTTTGCTAGGATACTACATTCTTCTCAAAAGAGAATGTTGTTGAGGGTGGTCAATTGTTACTTCTATCTTGGATAAGGCATTTAACATGCTTTTGAGATATCTAAGTGAAAATAGTGAGTAAGCGGTTGGATTTAGAACTTAAACTCTGGATTAGGAATACAAATTTGGAGGTCATAAGCAAGTAGATAGTAATTTAACTTAGCTTTGCAGATAAGATTTCCTAGAAAGAAGTGAGTAGGATAGGAAGTCCTGGGATCAAGCCTTGAGGAACTCTAACAAGTAATGGTCAGATGGCGGAAAAAATGGGAATGAACAAAGTCTTTTAAGATTAGCAACTATAAAATATTTCAATGGTACTCACTTGAAACAACTTTCTTTTTCCATTCCAACATCCTATCTGTCATGCTTCCCCATTTATCAAGTGTTCCTGGAGGGGGCCACATTTTGGGGACATGGGGAAGAAGTCAGGTTGAGGATGCATTTAGTTTGAGTTTAGTAAGATACATTTATATGATTTTCATTGCCTTTTGTGTAGAGTTAAGTTGTTGCAAGGCTTATGTTGCAAGAATGGCTTTTCTGAATACTCTTTTACTCACTATCCCTGCTCACTCAGCATCTTGGCACAAAGGTTCAGGGCTAGAGGACGCACAGGAATATGAATGTTTTCTATAGTACATAGCCTTAGAAGTATGCACAGTGGAGGAGAAATACAGCTTGAAATATATGGGGACAAAAGCTAGTGTATGGAAAATTTGGCTTTTAGAGATGTCCAGCTAAAGCCAAGTTCTCTCCTGTCAAAAGCATATTCATTAATGGAGCATTTACAATAATAAACACACCAGGCTGGCTGCCTGGCTTTCTTGCTTGCTTGCTTGCTTACTGTTATGTGAGAATTATGCAACATAGAATTGATCAGAATTTCTGCATTTGTAGGACACAAATCTGTACTAACATTGCAAATAAGAAATAAATCTCTGGGTGAAGTTAATTGTATTATGCATTTTAACCATCAATAATACAGAACAAATATCGATTGCTCATGCTAAAGAAGACAACTATTTTTCTATGTGTCTATAGAAAAGTAATATTAAAAATTGTTATCATATGCAGAAGCAATCAAAAAGCCTACTGTCAAAAATTTAGGAAAATTAATATAAATATGCTGTTTTGGGAGATGCTGTAATGTTTGTGGTATTTGTCAAGTTTTAAAAATTTGTAATATATCATGATTTTTTTCCTCATTCTAAATAAATATTCATTTTATAACTAATTTCCTTTACTTTTTAAATAAAGATTTTATTCATTTATTTTGAGAGAGCACAAGCATGAGTGGAGGGAGGGGCAGAGGGAAAGGGGAAAACAGACTCCGCACTGATCAGTAAGCCTGACCAGGGCTTGATTCCAGGGCCCTGGGATCATGACCAGAGCTGAAGACAGATGCTTTAACTGACCAAGACACCCAGGCATCCCTAATTTTGTTTTCATAATTTTGTATTTTTTTTTCTCTGTATGTATGTATATATGTATGCATGCATATAGGCTGCACACCCAGCTTGGGACCTAAAGTGGGCCCTGAGCTCAGGACCCTAAGATCAAGGCCTGAGCTGAGATCAAGAGTCCCATGCTTAACCCACCGAAGCACCCAAGCACCCCTTGTATTTTTTTCTTAAAGAGCTCCCTTCCCAAAGTATACATTTCAGGACTTATAAAATGTGAATTTGCCCCTGGTAAGATACAAGCACATTTGAGTAAACCTGTCAGGTTATTTTCTTAAAATAAATTTCTAGGAATGGAATTGTAAAGGCAAAGGGCCTTGTAAAGACAAAGACAAAGCCCTTGATAGATTTGGCAAAACTGTTCTTCGGAAATGTGACACCAATGCTCCTTAAAGAGATGTCTCTTTCCCACATTATTATTAGTCTTGGATATTAGTTTTAATTGTGATATTTGTCAATCTAATAGGAAAAATGTGACAATTAATTGTTATCTTAGTTTACTTGACAATTAGTATATTAAACATTTTTTATATATTTTTTAGTTATTTGTGGGGGTTTGGGGATAGTTTTTATGAGGTTTTTTTTTTTTCTGATTGCTTTGAGAATATTCTTTTCCTATTTAGGGTATTTACAATTATCATAAACTTTGCAGATCATTTTTCCCAGTTCATTTTGCCTTTTAGTATTAATTTATATCTTGAGACACAAATGTTTTCACTTTCAAATATAGCCAAAATCTCTCATACAATTTTAACATTTGGTGGTAGGATTGGAAAAGACTTTCACAATTAAGGTCCATGTAAAAAGTATTTATATTTCCTCCATGACTTCTGTAGTTATATTATTTAGCTTATCATTAATCTCTCTGGAATTTTTTTTAAAAGTTCTTCTAATTTTAAGGTTTTTTTTTCCCCCAAAGAGTGAAATATTTTTCCCAATGTGATTTGTTGATTAAACCATCTTTTCCCATTGATCTGAAATGCCACCTTTGTCAATACACATTTGTTACACATCCTGGTTCTGGATCTCTGTTCCATTATGTTGTGGAATTATTATGTCCCTGGTGCTATTCTATCTTAGCCATCATAGCTTTACTTACTTATTTCTCTTCTTCCTTTCAGTGTTGGTTAGTGTTGTATATTTCTCATTTCATTTGAACTTAGAATTATATTTTTTTTCAAATTCCAAATGTATCATTTCAATTTCCACTAGAATAAAATTTATAGAGTAATTTAGAGGGAAAAATTGATCTCTTTTTAATATTGAGTCCCTTCATTTAGAAATATGACATATTCCTCCCCTTTTAAAATACTTTTTAATAGCATTTTAGCTTATTAAAAATTTCCTAGGCAATAGGTAGTAGATTTTATCTAATGACTTTCCAGAATATTAAGGTGATCATATCTTTTCCTTTACAAGTTAATATGAAAGTTTGTAATAATGGATTTTGCAATATTGAAACATTAGTTCAGTGAATAGAAATTCGGTCATGTTCATTTTTTTATATTTGGGTAAATTCAATTTTCTCATATATATATATATATATATATATATGGGATATATATATATATATGGGATATATATATATTATATATATATATATATATATACTTGATGTTCTAATATTTTTATTTAGGACCTTTCTCACTTATTTTCATAGGGGACTTGTTTTATGGGTTTAATTTTTGTGCTATTTTTGTTAGGAAGTGCTATCATAATTACTGTGCCTTCAAAAAGTATTTGAGGGTTTTCCACCTTTCTCTGGACTTTAGTATAGTTTGAATAGCATAGTAATTACCTTGTTTTTTGAAAGTTTGGCACCTTTTCTGAGACTGATACTATTATAACTCTCCTTATTATTTATTTCTGTGGTGATTTGTTTATTCAGATTGACTCATTCTTATTGATTCAATTTTGTTAATTTATATTTTCCTTAAAATGCACCATCAGATTTTCAAATATATAAGCTTAGGGTTGTGCAAAGAAGTCTGTTATAACTATTTTTTTAAAATTTTTTTGTAGCTGTGATTATATTTTTTATCACTTCTGTTTTAGTGTATTTGTGGGGTTTCCCCCTGATTAAACTACCTAGTGATTTATTTGTCTTACTGATTTTCTCTATAAGCACAGTTACTGGAATAATTTATGAGTTTTACTGGTTGTTTTCTTATTTATTATTTTCAGCCTTTATTTTTATTAATTCCTGCCTTCTGCTTTATTTGGGCTTGTATTTTTATTCTTTCTGCTTACTGTATATGTAATTTAGCCCTTAAAATAAATATTTGAACTATGAAAAGGAACAACACCTAAAGCAATTGATGAGACCATATTGCCAACAGACTGAATCTGGATGAAGAATGAAAAATGGATTGGAAAAATAAAGCATTTTGGCTCTGAAGATAGCTTCCTAGACTGTTAGCTAGAGTGTTCCAAGATAAGTAATGAGAAACCTTGCTGAATTACAGATGAACCCCACCGAAAGCTTTCCCTCACCTCTTTGGATTGCTACCCAACACTGGTAATACAAGTAAACTTCAGAGATACTGTGGGTTCAGTTCTAGACTACTTCAGTAAGGTGAATATTGCAATAAAGCAAACCAAATGAATGTTTTGGTTTCTCGGTGCATATAAGAGTTGTGTTTATACCTGATCATAGACTATTAAATATTCAATATATCTAAAAAAACAATGTGAATACCTTAATTAACAAATACTTTAATTCTTAAAAAAATGGTAAACATCATCTGAGCTTATAGAAAATCCTAATCTTTTTGCTAGTGGAGAGTCTTGCCTCCATGTTGATGGCGCTAACTAATCAGGGTGCTGAAGGTTGGGGTGGCTGGCAATTTTAAAAAATAAGACAGCAGTGAAGTTTGCTGCATCTGTTGCCTCTTTTCACAAATGATTTCTCTGTAGCATGTGATGCTATTTGATAGCATTTTACCCACAGTAGAGTTTCTTTCAAAATTGGAGGCAATACTCCAATCGATGTTCCATTATCAGCTAAGTTTATGTATATTCTATCTAAATCCTTTGTTGTCATTCCAACAATCTTCACAGCATCTTCACCAGGAATAGATTCCATCTCAACAAACCATTCTTTTGGCTCATCCATAGGAAGCAATTTCTCCAAGTGCCTGTGTGGCTCAGTTGGTTGGGCAGCCAACTCTTCATTTCTACTCAGGTCATGATCTCAGTGTCATTGGATCAAGAGCTCCGAGTCAGGTTCCACACTCAGTGGGGAGTCTGCTTGAGGATTCTCTCTCTTTCAATCCCCCAACTTGAGTGCCTGTGCTCACTCGCTCTCTATCAAATCAATCAATCAATCAATCTATCTATCTTAAAAAAAAAAAAAGGAACTCATCATCCATACAAGTTTTATCATGAGATTGTAGCAATTCAGTCACATACTCAGGCTCCACTTCTAATTCTAGTTCTGTTGCTATTTCCATCACATTTTTGGCAGCTACTTCCTCCACTCAAGTCTTGAACCCCAAAGTCATTCATGAGGGCTGGAATCAACTTCTTTCAAACTCCTCTTAATGTTGATATTTTGAACTCTTCCTATGAATCACAGATGTTCTTAACAACATCTAGAATGATAAATTCTTTCCAGAGTGTTCTTAATTTACTTTGCCCAGATCCATCAAAGGAATAACTACTTACGATAGCTTCTGGCCTTATGCCATATATTTCTTAAATAACATGACTTGAAATTTGAAATGACTCCTTGATTCATGGGCTTCAGAATGGATGTTGTGTTAGCAAACATGAAAACAACATTAATTCCATTGTCCCTCTCCACAAAAGCATTTGTATGACCAGGTGCACTGTTAATGAGCAGTAATATTTTCAAAAGAATTTTTTTTCTGAGCAGCATGTCCCAATAGTGGGCTTAAAATATTTAGTAAACCATGTTGTAAACAGATGTGCTGTCATCCAGGCTTTGTTGCTCCACTGATAGAGCACAGGTGGGGTAGATTATGCATAATTCTTAAGGGCCTAAGGATTTTTGGAATGGTCAGTGAGCATTAACCTCAACTTAAAATCACCAGCTGCATTAGCCCCTAGCAAGAGAGTCAGCCTGTCCTTTGAAGCTTTGAAGCCAGACTTTGACTTCTCTTCTCTGGCTATGGAAGTCCTAGATGGCATCTTCTTCCAATAGAAGGCTGTTTTCATCTACATTGAAAATCTGCTTTTAAAGTGTAGCCGCCTTCATTAATGATCTTAGCTAGATCTTCTGGAGAACTTGCAGCAGCTTCTACATCAGCACCTGCTCTTTCTTTCCCCTTGCACTTTTATGTTGTGAAGATGGCTGCTTTCCTTAAACCTCATGAACCAACTCTGCTAGCTTCCAACTCTTCCTCTGCAGTTTCCTCACCTCTGTCAGCCTTCATGGCCTCCAAGAGTGATAGCTTCATTCCGAATTAGGCTTTGGCTTAAGGGGATCGTGTGGACAGTTGGATCTTCCAGCCTGACCACTAAAACTTTCTCCATATCAGCAATAAGGCTGTTTTGCTTTTTTATCATTCATAGGTTCACTGGAATAGCACTTTTAATTTCCTTCAAGAACTTTCCTTTGTATTTACAACTAGCTAAATGCTTGATGCAGGAGACCTACCTTTTGACCTATCTCACTTTCAATATGCCTTCCCTTACTGAGCTTTTTCATTTCTAATTTTTTATTTAAAGTGAGATATATGCAACTCATCCTTTCACTTGAATACTTAGAGACCACTGAAGGGTTATTAATTGGCACAATATCAATATTGTTGTATCTCAGGAAATAGGGAGGTCCAAGGAGAGGGAGACAGAGTGGGGAATGCTTGATTGGTGGAGCAGTCAGACACACATTTACTGATTAACATTGTGTCTTATACAGACATGGTTTGTGGCACCCTACAGTAATTACAATAATAACAAGAAAGATCACTGATCATGATCACATAAAAAATATAATAATGATGAAAATGGTTGAAGTTTTGAGAAAATTACCAAATTTTACACAGAGACATGAAGTGAGCAAATGCTTTTGGAACAATGGTACTGATAGACTTGTGGGATGTCAGGTTTCCACAAATCTTCAATTTGTAAAAAATACAGTATCTGCAAAGTGCAGTGAAGTGAAGCACAATAAAATGAGGTATGCCTATAAATGATTAGCCCTTCACAAAGTTCTGTGTGTTTTTAGGCTAAACTTTAAGCTCTGTCTTTGAGGTTGTCTATTAAAAATATCTTAAATTTAGTAGGTACCAATTCAGTGTTTTACTTGTGTAGGCACAACTTACGAATTTGATCAAGGCTTTTACACTTATAATATTCATTTTAGGGTCGGTCCTATTACATTAATTAAATATTAATGCTCTCACTGTATTTTTCATAGCCTTCCCTGTTTCTTCTCCACTGGAGAATATTGCTGGAAATTAAAAAATAGTGTGGTTTATTATCCATGTCATTGGCATTGCATTTTGATGATAAATTATTTTTGGAAAATGAAAAAAAAGATCTATAAGTAGAAGAATCCCCTCTGGGTCTCATGTGTTCTTCTGAATAGCAATTTTATATTTCCTCACTATTTTTCCTGAGATTATTACATATCTTCCATAAGCATCTATAAAATACTAAGCCATAGTCTTAAATATTCAAGATACTTTCTGATGAGTTTCTAATGAGATTTTCTTGAAAATACTGTATCTGGTGGAAACAGCCTCACACAATAGTAGTTTGAAAAAGCAGTTTTCAATATGTATAAGGCATTTATAATATTTATTCTTCCATTCTTTAATTGTCACAACAGGGCACATTGGGACAGTTGCTATGTTTAAATTTATGACTTTTCTGAATAGGAAAGCAAAGATTAATGAGTTCTTGGCACATTTTGGGGATAAGAATGTCTTGACTATCATTACAGTAATCTAGAGATAGTGAGGGATGGCGAGGGTATGGGATAGAGACCTCAAAATCTACTGAATTGCTATCATGTGCTTATGCCAATGTACAGACAACAATAAAAGTTGGCTTTGAGAGTTTGGAACTGAGTAAACAGAACATTAAATGTTCATTTGGCACCTGTAGAGGATTTTTGAAGCTCTCTTTCTTCGGGAGGAGAAGGGGATTGAAATGTTCAACTTGGGTTTGGAATGCTTAGTTTGAGGTAATATATGGACCTCTAAGTTGAAATATCCTATAGGCAACTGGTGATGTGGAGCTAGAGCACAGAGAAAAGGTTAGCACCAGAGAGCCATCTTTGAGAATCATCTCTGAGGTTACTATTGAAGACACAGATAAAAAAGAAGAGACTTTTGCACTTGCCTAGTTAATATTGTTGAATTCAGGGTCAGTTTCAATTTAGGACCAGAAATGCCAAAATTAGAGCATGAGATAGAGGAAGCAAATGTTCCTAGAGCTCAACTTGGTGGATTAGGTGGATGAGAAACTCTGAAACCTAAATCTGAAAAATCGCAGAGGGTGGCTGAGAAGAAGTGTGGCTAGGGACATGGGAGATTGAATTCAGAACCAAAGGGAATTAGAGATGGAGCAACATTTAGGAGTGAGGCAGGAGAAGCAAGTAAGCAAAAGAAGGAAGTTTCTTGGCTGCTTAACTCTCTGACCCTACCAAATTTGCTGTCTTTTCTAGCTGACTCTTTCTCAAAGGTTAGCTCTTGGATGGCCAACCTGCTTTATTTTGTAGGAGTTTTTAAAAGTATTTATTTATTTGAGAGAGAGAAAGAAAGGGAGAGGAGTAGAGGGAAAGGGAGAGAGAAGCTCAAACAAACTCCCCACTGAACATGGAGCCCAATGTAGGGCTCCATCTCACCACCCTAAGATCACTACCGGAACTGAGACAAAAGTTGGACACTCAACCAACTAAGAAACCCAGGTGCCCCTGTAGGATTCTTATATTACGAGAATAAATAATTCCTTAAAGGGAGAGTGGGGAAAGAGGAGGTTAGAAGACCAAAGACTGAATCTGGGAATATAACTTGAATACGGGTGTCAAAAACGCCAAAAAGAAATAACAGTGTATAGTGTATGGAAGCCAAAATTTTAATATCTAGCTGATGATTAAGTGGCAAAGGCTTTAAAGAGAACAAGGACATAGATTAGTTGAGGGTTTTGTGATCTGGTGATTGGGAGATCATAAACAAGCTTCCAGTGAGCCATTTTTATAGACTGAAGATTGTAAGCCAGATGATAGCAGTGAGGACTTGAAGGTAAGCAGATGGAAACAGCAATACCAAATGAAAGGAAAGACATTTACCTTTGAGAGAGAAGGGATGATCCAGACACAGGAGATCAAAAGATAGAAACAATGATGGTAGAGAGAAAGGGTCCCCAAATCCCACGGAAATGACAGAAATGAGAGCCCTGGGAAAGACCTTACCTCCATAGACAAAACATGGCCTTTTCCTTGGGGTTGGACAAAAGGATACTGTCCTGGGTACACTGATATTGAGAATAAGGTTGGAAGTAGATAAGGAAATGTATTAAAATCTTTTGATTAATCCTAAAGCTCTCTGAAATCAGAAGAGAAACAAATAAGTAAAAAATCTAGTTAAGCTTTAAACAAAAATAGCATGTAATGAAACCACAGACTGGGAGAAACTCTGCAAAGCATAAAAAGTACAGGTATCCAAAACATATAAAGAACTCCCAAAACAAACCAAGCAACAACTTGATTTAAAAATGGCAAAAGAGCTGAACAGATATCTTACTAAAGAAGATAGGGCAAATAAACATATGAAAAGATGCTCAACATCCTATGTCATCAGGAAACTGCAAATTTAAACAACAGTGAGATATAATGAAATATCTATTAAAATGTTTAAAATTCAGGGTTCCTGGGTGGCTCAACTCTAAGCGTCCAACTCTTGATTTCAGCTCCAGTCTTGATCTCATTCATGGTTGTGAGATCTAGCACTATGTTGGGTTCTGTGCTGGGCATGGATCCTACTAAAAATTCTCTTCCTCTCTTCCTCTACCCCTCCCCACTGCTCACTTGCACACTCTCTCTCTCTCAAAAAAAAAAAAAAAAAAAGAATATTTAAAATACAAGACACTGATAACAGCATTTGCAGAGAAGGATGTGAAGCACCCGGAACTTCTATTCATTGCTGGTGGAAATGCAAAATCGTACAGCCACTTTGGCAGACAGTTTGTCAATTTCTTACAAAACTAAAATATTTTTTCCATACAATCCAACAATCATACTCCTGGATATTAAGCTGGATGAGTTGAAAACATGTCCACATAAAAACCTACACATGAATGTTTATAGCAGCTTTATTCATCAGTCCCAAAGCTTGGAAGAAACCAAGATGTCCTTCAGAAGGTGAATGGGTCAACAAACTGTGGTACATCCATATAATGAAATATTTTTCAGTGATAAAAAGAAATAAAAAGCTATCAAGCCATGAAAAGACGTGAAGTCACCTTAAGTCGATATTGCCAAGCAGAAGAAGCCAACCTGAAAAGACTGCATACCATATAATTCTGACTATATGACATTCCTGAAAAGACAAAATTATGGAATCAATTAAAAGATCACTGACTACCAATACCAAAGGTTTGGGGAGACAGAGGAAGGGACGAATAGGCAGAACATAGAATTTTTAGGTCAGTGAAATGATTCTCTGTTACACTATAATGGTAAATATATGTCATTATACATTTGTCAAAACCCATAGAATATGAAACAGAAAGAGTGAACTCTAATGTAGAGTTTAAACTTTGATCAATAATAATATACCAATATTGGCTCACTAATTGTAGCAAACGTATCAAACTAAAGTAAGAGGTTAATTCTGAGGGAAACTGTGTGTGCTGGAGGAAGGAAGAAAGTTTATGGGAAATCTCTGTACTTTCCACTCAACTTTTTGGTGACCCTTCAACTGCTCTAAAAAATAGTCTATTACAAACCATAAGTGACTCTTAATCTCACAAAACAAACTGAAGGTTGCTGGGGGGAGGGGGTTTGGGAGAAGGGGGTGGGATTATGGACATTGGGGAGGGTATGTGCTTTGGTGAGTGCTGTGAAGTGTGTAAACCTGGTGATTCACAGACCTGTACCCCTGGGGATAAAAATATATGTTTATAAAAAATAAAAAATTATATTAAAAAAATATATATATGTTTATTTAAAAAAAAAAGAAATATTGAGCAATATGTTTAAATGACAGTAAAAATCTATAATAATATGGAAAAAATAGTCTATTAATTTAAGAAAAAAAGACAAAAAAGGAATGGAGTATTGATACATGCAATAATATGAATGAACCTTGAAAACAGTATGCTAAGTGAAAGCAGACAGACAGACATAAAAGGCCACATATTGTGTGAGCCTATTTATATGAAATGTCCACTACTTTAAGAACCAGCAATTACAAAAAAGAAAGAACTAGATAAATGAGATGGTGAAAGGAAGGATTCTGCTACTATAATAGGAGGCAATAGTGTGAAACTGTTCTAAATTTAAAGAAAAACTAATGTGTTTCACATTAGAAAATAGCCTAAGAGGAATTTTTCTGTTCACACAATGATTATGATATAATAAGGTTTTTTTAGCAACAAGGTGTTGATACCTAGATTAAATTACTATGCAGCATAGCTTCTTGCATTTATACCTATGCTCAGTAATTGGAGAAATCACAATGACCTTAATAGCTAAAACTCAAGAATGGCTGGATCAAATGGTAGCTCAAACTGACTTCCTACAGTAACTCTGAGTTACAAAAATGAATGGAGCAAATAGGCAGGATAAGATATGTAGGTCAACCTGCTTATAAAAATAACCTTGACAGGATTATATAGGCAGATATAGCTGTAAAATTTCTTTATACTGTGAGAGGGAGTAGGCCTAAGTTTACTGAGTCATAATATCTATTTATCTTAGACAAAGCAATCATATATTGTAGGGCTATTGGACTGTATCAAATAGATGAAACTGCTAATTATCAAGTAAGATTCATGATCTGCAAAAATGGAAGATGGTTATTATGCTTAGAATAAAAAGAGTGCTCACTAAGCAGTAAAAAAATATAATGTCCAGTAAAAGATAAGCAAAAATAGGCCATATTAAAAAACAGAGATAACCAACAAATTAAGAAAATTATAAGCAACAAATATGGATTTATGAAGTTATTATAATATCACTAGTAATCAAATAAATGTAAGTTAATGCAATAATGAGTGCTAATTTAATCTGTCAGACAACATTGTAAAAGAATAATAATACCCAATGTCTAAGAGGAGACGTAAATGAATTCTCTGATGACTGTTAGTGGGAGTATAAACCAGTAGAGAATTTTTGGAGGACAAGTTGGCAGTAGATATTAATATTTTTTAATGCACATTTTCTTCAACCAAAATTTCACTTCTAGGAATCTGTCCAGCAGAAGTATTGTCCAAGTGCACAAAGATGAATTCATAAGAAAGTTCACAACAGCGTTATTTATAATACAGAAAAATTGGAAACAATATGAATATCAATTAATGGGTACATTCACCTCCTAGAATATTCAGCAAAGATTAAAAAGAACTAAGTAGATTTCTTTGAATGGATATGTAATGTTTTCCAAGATATAATGCCAAGCAATAAAGAAGGTGTAAAATATAACCAATAATGTGATCCCACTTGTTTTTACAAACATACCCAAAACTAGGTATTGTATGTAGGCAGTTAATTAAAAAATGTCCAGAAGTATACTGTAAATGCCTCTTAAGGTTGTTCTTTGGGAGAGGAGTAATTAGCAGGATAGGAAATGAAGAGGTATCTGTAGTTATTTTATTGTATACACTTCTATACCGTTGCATTTTTTTAACAGAAAGTAAAAATTTGTGTAACATTAGGAGTTATTAAAAATGTACATGCATAATAACAAATTAATACTAATAAAGCATTGGGAATATTTCTTGGTACAGAGAAAGTGCTATGTAAGTGTGTGTTAAGTTAAATAAATAAGTTCAAATATTAGGGCTTTATCCTAAGAAAATAATTATGAGATGCGCAAAGATTTAATTACAAGGATATATAACCCTGAGATTGTTAAAGTTAGAAGTGACCGAAATATCCAACAGTAGATGATTGACTAAGTGAAAAATATTAATCCATACAGTGAGTGGGATTTTTGAATGATAATTTTTAACAGCTATATTGCTTTATATTTTGCCTGCCACAAATGCACCCATTTCAAAGAGCAATTAAATGACTTTTAGTAACTTTATGAGTGGTGCAACAATCAGCATAAATCAGTTTTAGAACTGACCCCCAGTAAGTTCCCTTATCTCATTTACAGTTAATCTCATTACCACCTCTAGCCCAAGGAACCAGTAATCCACCTTCTTTCCGTACAAATTTTCTTTTTCTGATCTATACAATAGGATATTTTGCATTGGTCATAATAAATGATAGCTGATTATAAAAGTGAAAAAAGTAGATAAAATATGACATTTAGGATTAGCCTATTTGAATTTATATGGGGAGAGAGAGGAAAATTTGAATGGCGGTCTCCAAATGATTTATAGTGGTTACCCTTGAGTGCTAGAAATATGAGTGCTTTTTTTTTTTCCTGTTGAAATCTTATGATCCAAAAAAGATAATTCAAATTATCTTGGAAAGGACAAGTTTCCTGAAATGGGTTCTTTCAGGGTTTTCCCTTCAATACAGTGAATAAGTGGGTGGGAATTTAGAAGTGACTCGGGATATGAGAGGGTTATTTTTTGGAAGTATCCCCCTTCCGGAATGGTAATATGAATGCAGGTAATATGCAAGATTCAAGTGCTCAGCAGACCAGAGCCTGCAAGAAGTCCAGTAGGCCCTGGTGTTGCTGCCTTCCAGGCATCGGCCCCAGCCTGTCCACCCTTGGATAAGTTTGCCGCTGAGGGATCTTTTAGCCAATACTAGCCTCAGGAAGAGAGGTGAAGATAGTGGAAGGGAGCTCATACCAGTTCCCTTGGGCTCCCAGCTTTGATAACCAGGGGCAGAAGCAGAAGCACCTACTCCTACTGCCTATCTCCTCAGAAAGAAAACAGAAAGAAAAGCAGAAGAGTAAGTTTTTCTGTCTCATTTATTTATTGCCTTGTTCTTCCTCATCTTTTATGAATGAAATGGGCTCCCCTCTATTCTCTTTTGAGTGTTAATTTTTTTTAATTTTTAAGGTTTAAAAATTTTTTTTAATTTTAAAATAAATTTATTTATTTTTGAGAGAGAGAGAGAGCACGAGCACTAATAGGGGGAAAGGTGAGGGAGAAGTAGGCTCCCTGTTGAGCAGAGAGCCTGATGTGGGGCTCCATCCCAGAACTCCAGGATCATGACCAGAGCTGAAGGCAGGCTCTTAACTGATGGAGCCACCCAGGCGTCCTTAGGGTGTTAGTTCTTAAAGAAACAATTTCCAACATTATGTTTTGAATCAACCTAATCCATGGCAATGTTCTTTCAAAGTTGGGACCTTATGTCTCTGTATATTTTGAGGAGGCCATTTTCTTCAAAGATGTCTCATCACTGACAAGAGAAAGGCGTGCTTTAGCCAAGAGCATATACTTTGGTATGAGGTGACAAGATTCATTTATGGCTCTGATTCTTGAAATAAAACTCTGACCTAATATCTTTACTGAATTTGCATAGAAAGAAAATTGCAGTGAACCAAACTATACCCGAGGAAGTAGGAATTTTCTCTGGAGAGGACAGAAAGGACCTGCAAATGCAAATCACAAGGTCTGCATAGAGATTGATGTTACATGATGGTGAGAAGACCTTCTCTCACCCATTACTTGAGCTGATAGTGATGTGGCTCTTCAAGCGATTTACTTTCAGGAGTGGAGTCCATAAAAGGGATGGCCCAAGTTCCCTCACAGAATCTCCAGGGTAGACCTCCAGTGTCCTTTAATAATACATAATTGGACCAGCCCAGCCCAGGAGGCTTTAATAACCTTTCTCAGTGACCTGTGAGTTTGAAAAGGCTCAATACCTACTGTCTTTCTTTAGAACATTGATCGTGGGACCCAGTGCTCCCATCTTATGCTTATTAGTGACACTTTTCCTGAATTTCCAGGGATGAAGGGACTTTTCTGCACTGTTTAATGATTTTCAGTTTAACTCCCTTTCCACGTGGGATGTTGTAAAGATTAATTAGGCAATGTTCATAAAGTGCTTTTAAGCTGAAAAGTACTGCACAAGCGTGTACGGACTCATTAGGTTCTTAGTGATTAAGGTTTTCTTAGACCTTTTGCATTCAGAAACTAGATGATGAAGGCCAAATTAGTATTTTATCTTGGAGGAGGGGGACTTCAAAAGGAGAAGAACAGAGCAGTATCTCTCTTTCTTTGTTTAAAAAAGACATCTGTTGGGACGCCTGGGTGGCTCAGTGGGTTAAAGCCTCTGTCTTCGGCTCAGGTCATGGTACCAGGGTCCTGGGATGGAGCCCCACATCAGGCTCTCTGCTCAGCAGGGAGCCTGCTTCCCTCTCTCTCTCTGTCTGCCTCTCTGTCTACTTGTGATCTCTCTCTCTCTCTAAAATAAATAAATAAAATCTTTAAAAAAAATAGAAAAATAACAGTTAAAAAAAAAAGACATCTGTTACACTGGGCCTGAAATAAAGATATAAATGTTTAACTTTTCATTATCTCGTATTTCCGTACTGCTACTGCTTCTGCAACTTCTCACTTCCTCCTTTCAAAATGCATTTGCCTGATTCTCCAGAACATTTATTTAGAAACTCTTGGGACCATATTGTCGTATAGGTGTCCATAGTGGAACCAACTCTGGCCTCAGAGTGTTGAATTGTTGTACCAATTAATGACACTGGGAAGTCATTCCCTTTGTAAATCAATCCCCTCTCAGTCTGCAATATGTCGTAAATGTGTAATATTGTCTCCAGCCTCAGTCATCTTTGACCAATATATTTGGAGTTCTATATGATTTGGTGAAGCCTTAGACTGAGGCTGCAAAAGTACAGACTGACCACCAAAGACAGAAAGAGGACCTAAGAGAAATTAGAGACAAAGATGGATAACCCAAGAAGAATTAGACTGACAGCTGACTATTTTGGCAGCATCAGCTGTATGTGAATTCTATTGTTATTGGAATAATATCTTCTAAGTACTGAGATAAATAGCTGTCAACCTAGAATTGTATACCAAACTAAATTACCTTTTAAGATTGATCATA
Organism: Mustela nivalis; assembly: GCF_964662115.1. Lineage (NCBI taxonomy): Eukaryota > Metazoa > Chordata > Mammalia > Carnivora > Mustelidae > Mustela > Mustela nivalis. The sequence goes on from NC_139030.1 coordinate 42,041,353, forward strand.
GAATAAGAACAATTTCATACAAAGCAAAAATAACACATTTGCCAGCAGTGCTAAGGGATATCCTAAAGGATTCAAACAGAGAAAAATTATTCCAGAAGGAAAGAAAGAGGTGCTAGAAGGAATGAAGAAGAAAAAATTGGTAAACATGTGAGTAAATATAAATAAGCATGAATTAATAATAATGTGTCCAGTTTGCAATAATGAACAAGAGATGAGTAAAAAATGTAACAGATATAACAAGAAAGTTAAAGTAGTCCAATGTCTTTATCTTACTTGGAAGGAGGCTAAAGGTGTTAAATTTAGATTTTATTAAGCATACACATAGACTTTCTAGTTTTAATCACTAAAATAAAGGAAACGCAATGTGGTGGAGGGGGAAATCAATGAAATAAGACAATAAGATAAATAGCAATGAACTCAGTAAAAGGGAATAAAGAAATTTAACATGGATCTCAGTAATTGTTCTGGGGACTCTTAACCTTATAATTACAAATACTAAGTAATTAAGTTACTAAGTAACTATATCAGGGAGTTCATATCAATATACCTACAGGACAAATGAAAAATGAAATAATCTTTTTAAAATTTTTTTAAGATTTTATTTATCAGAGAGAGAGAGAGAGAGAGCGCACAAGGAAGGGGTAAAGCAGAGGCAAAGGGAGAAGCAGGTTCCCTGCTGAACAAGAAGCCTGATGCAGGACTTGATCCCAGAACCTTTGGATCATGACCTGAGCCAAAGGCAGACGTCTAACCAACTGAATCACCCAGGCATCCCAAAAATGAAATAGTCTTAATGATATGTGAACAATTGCTTCTGACTTGGAATGAAATGTTCAGTAACAGCGTCATCTTGATGACACAGGTCAAGGGTTTAGGAGAGGAACCTCAAATGTAGGGAACACAGATCTTTCATAATGGACAGTAAGTCTGCTTGACCTCTGCCCCAGAGAGAGAGACTATCTTAATTACACTTTGTAGTAAACAAGTTTGCTCTTCGCTCTGGAAAAGACACTGTTTTCTAAGGCTGTTCATTATACAAACACCTTTGAAAGATAGAGCAATGATTTTGGTTGTAAGCTGTGCAGAAATGTGACAGACCCGATGGAGAGATGTCTCCCAACAAATGTGGCTAATTTTCTAAAGCCTCAGTTTTCCTATCTGAAAAATAGAATAAATGGTATGGCATATGTGATTATAAGGATCAGAGCATAGAGTGCATATAAAATACTTAACATCATATCCAAAGACTGTGTCAACATCAATTACTACTACAAATGATTATTTTTTGAATAAAATGTGAGCATGTTTATTGAATTCTTTGTTTTCTCTAGCAAGCAGAATATTACAGCTTATGGGTGTTTCTACTTACTAGAATCACGAAATATTAGAACTAAAAAGAAAAGATAAGCCAGTGAAACCAGGCATTTTTTAGTTAAGGAAATAGGTTCAGAAAGGTTAAGTGACTTGTTTGCTTTCACACAGAACAGCCATATAAAGGACAATGGTCATCTAATTTAAAATTCACATTCTTTTTAATTATACACAATGCTTGGAGTTCATAAATGTTGTTATTACAAATGAATTGAAACAAGCCTAGATACATTAGAAAACATTTCACATATTTATTCATTTGGTCATTCTCTACTTGCATAACCTATAAACCACCTTAAATATGGCCTCTGAAGGCAAATAAACACACGAAGGAGGGAAGAGAGAAGGAAGAGAAGAGGAAAGGGAAGGGAAGGGAAGGGAAGGACAAAGGAATGAAAAGGAAAAAGAGGAGGTAAAATAACCTGTATCTTCCCCTACCCCCCACCTCCATCATGTCACCGCCTCCACAGCAGAGAAAAAACAGGAAACAACAGGAAAGCGCTTTCTGTGTGTGTAGGTGATGTTGGAAGTGGTCCTGTTCTGGCTAACGACAGGGAAATTCTGGCAGAATATCCGGCAGCTTTATGTCAACAGCTTTATCTGGCTTATCAACAAACTTTCTAAGGCATGAGGGAGAGTGGTAAGGAAGGGGAATAAGGGGGTGACAGAAATAGTATCTCTTTCTGGGAGGCAGCATGTTGTAGGGAATGGTCATCAGTTGTAGAATAAGATGACCTGAGTTCCTGTAAGAGTTTGAGCAAGTTACTGGATTCCCTGACCTCTAAAATGTATTTAAAGTCTCTCTGTGAAAAGTTGAAGAAATGAAGTGAGAGTGTCTGGCACCTAGTAGATCCTCATTAAATAGAAGTTCAAGTCAAATTCAGTGAAGGAATTTATCCTGGAAGGATGTGTAAAAAAATTAACTCATTAAGTTTGTACCACTACTTAATCCCAGTCCCATTGTGTCTCTTTCTTTAAGACTGCTGTCACCGCATTAACTTGTACAGCATTGTGCAATACTTGCTGGGACCAAAGGTCAGAGTTGAGTATGCCCAGGTAGCCAAAGCAAGATTTTTTTTTTTAAGATTTTATTTATTTATTTGACAGAGATCACAAGTAGACGGAGAGGCAGGCAGAGAGAGAGAGAGAGGGAAGCAGGCTCCCTGCCGAGCAGAGAGCCTGATGCGGGACTCGATCCCAGGACCCTGAGATCATGACCTGAGCCAAAGGCAGCGGCTTAACCCACTGAGCCACCCAGGCGCCCCCAAAGCAAGATTTTAATAGGAAAGAAATGATAGGGAATGGGGATTGTCCTTCATCGTTTGTCTTTCTCAAGCCCTCTGCAAAATCACCTCAGGCTCTACGTAATTGTGTTTTGTGTGTCCCCGGGGTGTCTCACACTGCTCTTGCTGTTCTTGTCCCTCACCCCCATGGTGAACACTGCACTTCCCTCTTCTGGGCATGCAGGAGCGGCTCTGTTTTGTCACTGCTCTGTACCTCTTCACAGGACATTGCAGTGTTGGGGGGAGGTGGGTGACAGAGAGACAGATAGAGACAAAAAAGGAGACAGAGGGAGAAGGATGTTGGAAGAAAACGTGCCCTTTTCCTTCTGCTTCTAGAAATCCCAAAGCAATATTGCTCGTCACAATGTTCCATGTTGCGAAGGTTTAGGGCAATCTATTCCTTTGGTTTTACTTGGGGCGTTCTCTCTCTCTTTGGAATCCGCAATGCTGGAGATAAATTTGAGTGAGAGTGTCAGGCAGTACTGAAAATAGGTGTTGATGAAATGATAAGAAAGTCTTTGTTAGGATTGAACCCTCCCCACCAAGCCGTTTCTTCCCATAGGAGAAGTGTGCTGTCTGAAAGGCTCTCCAAACTTTCCTCAAACAGCCTTCTGTAGGACCATCCCTCACATTTGCATTCACATCTAGTTATGTCAACAGAATAGTGGGCACAATTTGAGCTCTTTTGCACAAACTTATTAGACCCTGTGGCCCCTAAGTTCTTACTGAAACAATCTACTGAAATTCGTAGCTGACAGAGTGCTAGGGTCATGCTGAGAACCCTGCTACAGATACACATGCACTAAGAAATTGACTCATAGCCTGCTGGCCTCCAAATGTGAGTGTGGACACTTGCTTTAGATTCTAGATATATGAGTTCATTCATTTATTCCTTTTTCACTGATCAGGGAAGGGATACACAGATGATTTAGGTATAGTTCCTATATCATAGTTTTTAGTGATTTTTGTTGTCTTGCTTCACTGTATATGCTCACTGACTCTCCCTAGTTAAAGCTTGATTGAAAGCGTCTTATAGTTAATGATGAAAAATATCCCTTCTGAAGTTAAGATACTAGTACTGACAATTCCACACTCAATTTCTGTGCTGAAGAGAATGTATTATGACCAAGCCAATGCAGGCAATATGGAATTTGGGGCAGTAATGTTTTGATGTTCTTAACACTCTCTTTGCCCCCAGGTTATGCAGATGTATCTTCCATTTTGTGGAATTGCCATATCCAATGCTCAGCTCTTTGCTGCCTCGAGGAAAGAATATGAAAGAAGCAGGGTGAGTAGAAAGAAACACTGTTGACAACCCTCAAAGCTCTCTCACTTTCAAGGATCTGTGAACCTTCATATGTTTTAAAACCAGCAGATGAGTTTTGAATAGTCTAGGAGTCCTTTCTATTTGTTTAATCCTTCAAGTTTATGGTTGAAGATACCTTTGAAGCAATAAGTGCAAATGGAAGTGGATACAAATTTTCTGTTGTTTGGGGCAAATAGTACCAGCTTCTTTTAAAAACGAAATTAATTTTACAGCTGTACTGTAAGGTAGTAGATATACTCTTATAGTCTTGAAACAATAACACACTTTAGTGATATTTTTACAATTTCGTTTCTTTAAGAAGCAAGGTACGTTACAAGTGATTTCACCCCACCTCATTAATTTTGCTTTTGAATTGAAAGTTTTTCTGGAAGAGCATCACTAGATAACTGGACAATAATGCAAATACTTTTATAGGATTATAAAGAAACACACACAAAGAGGGACTTTCACCAGCTATCCCTGTAAATAGAAAGGAAGGAAGGAAGGGAGAAAGAGAAAGAGAGAAAGAAAGGAAGACTCAAAAAATCCTAAACTGTCAAATAGATACTAAATTATATTAGACTCATAATACAATAGATACAGATAGGTATAGATAGGTATAGTAGATAATAGAGAAACAAACAAATAAGAAATAATATAGTATCAGGTAGTGATAAAGAGATAGAGATTGTTTGGGAGGATGTTTATTTCAGAACATGGTCAAGAAGTTCTCTGTAACTTGTTGTTTGAGCAGAGACCTGAATGAAATGAAGGTGCAAAACCACACAAAGATTAGGGAAGAGCAGTCCAGATAGTGGAAATGTCAAGAAGAAAGGCATGAGGCAGGCAAAACCTTGGTCCATGTATCTAGGGAGCAGAGAGGAAGAACTCAAAAAGCCAAAGTAGTCCTGAAAAAGAAGGGCAAAACTAGAGGCCTCATACCTCCTGATTTTAAACCATAATACAAAGCTGTTATAATCAAAACAGCATGGCACTGGCACTAAAAACAGATACATAGACCAATGGAATAGAATTGAGAGCCCAGAAATAAACCCATGCTTATACAGTCAGCATATATTTGACAAGGGAGTGAAGAATACTTAATGAAGAATGATGTTGGGAAAACTGGATATTCACATGAAAAAAACTGGAATCAGACCCCTATCTTACACCACCCACAAAAATAAAAGTTGGTATGGATTAAAGATATTATTGTAAGACATGAAACTAAAACTTCTGAACAAAACATAGGGGAAAAGCTTCAGTGATTTTTTGGATCTGATACAAAAGGACAAGAATAAACTAGTGGGACGACATCAAACTGAAAGTCTTCTGCACAGCAAAAGAAACCATCAACAAAATGAAGAACCAACCTATGGAATGGGAGAAGATATTTGCAAATTGCAATTATTTAAAGTAATGGATGTGTTAACTGACCTTATTGTACTAATCATTTCACAACTTGTGATGTATCAAATCATCATATTTTATACCTTAAACATCCAGAACTTATCGTCAATTATATCTCAATAGAACTAAAAAATAAAGAAACAATGTGGCTGGGACTAGATCAGTGAGAAAAGAGAGATTTCCCCCCCAAATTAGTGATGAAATAGACAAAGTTTATTGATGTGGGAAATGAAAGAAAATTACTTTTGGCTTGTACAACTGGCAAATAAATGGTCAGGTACAGGACTCTAGAGTTTTGGTGAGATGTTAGGACTCAAATATAAGGGAAAGATCAATATATAGGTGACGTTTAAAAGTAGGGCACTGAGTGCATCAATCTGGGGGAGAATATGTGGATAAGAGAAGGGAAGAGGTCCAAAATTGAGCCCGGGAACAAAAGATGGCACTGGACGAAGGAGGGGGGCAAACACAAGGGAAATCAAGAAATAGGGAGTGTTCAGTTGTGTGAAGAGCCTCCGATCTGTTGACTTTCCTATCATCCAAGATTTTCTTCCCTTTTTCTCCCATTGTGGAGCGAGTCTGTATTGATATTTATGAAACTTTTATCACTTGTTAGTAAAGCAGCAATTTTTAATTAGAAACAGTAAAATTACTATGATGTGATTTGTCAGTGCAAGACTCAAGGCACAATTAGCTTTTCCTCCGAGATAAATGTTCTTGCTTATGGGTCCCAGAGGCCCTATCCACACAGTCACAACAAATTGAAAAGTTAAATAATTGTTCAGTTAATAGGATCTATCTGAAGAAATAGCCTGGATGATTAAGGAAATAATGTTTTCCCCCTTAATAACAGGGAATGGTGTTGGTAATTATTCAGACAATTGCCTCATTTTTAATGTTATATTTAAATATGAAATTATTGCACATTGTTGACTTCTTAGAGCAATTTGCTGTCCAAATGCTAAATAGTCAGGATATACTCAAAACTTTTTTCACCTCCTGGTGTATCTCTGCTTCAGGATCATAGAGCCACCCAGGGCCCTTAGCTGTACTCACAAGGTCTCTTTAGAGAAAATGCTGCCAAGGACATTTGATCCTCTTTTAGATGCTCAGTGAACTAGACTCATTTCATGGATCCCTTAACTCATTCAAATGCTTTTCTACCAGAATAGACCCAAAGAAGAAATTTGCACGTTTCCAATGGTTTCAGGACAAATCAAATTCATTACTAAAGTTGAAAATTGGTCACAACCCTGAGATGATCCTCAACACCATCTACCAGAATAGATGTGAATTTGAAAACACACAAAATCCTTTTGTGAGAGGTCAGACCTGAGAGGATACCTTTTATTAGGTTCTGTTGAACAAAGCACCCTCTGGCCAATTCACTGGCTGTGTAATGTTCTGATTGCTTTCTCGTAGGAGCGTAATATCTACTACCTGTACATAGCCTGCTATTCTGAAATCTCTGGGAAGAGCCATGTAATTAAAAATTCCAAATAGGGGCGCCTGGGTGGCTCAGTGGTTTAAACCTCTGCCTTCGGCTCGGGTCATGATCTCAGGGTCCTGGGATCGAGCCCCACATCGGGCTCTCTGCTCAGCGGGGAGCCTGCTTCCCCCTCTCTCTCTGCCTGCCTCTCTGTCTACTTGTGATCTTTGTCTATCAAATAAATAAAAATCTTAAAAAAAAAATTCCAAATAAATATTATTTCGATGCAAAAATTGTAAGCTAAATAAGCTGGATAAAATGAGAGGTTATACAATTTGGTTTTTAAGTGAGTATGTGGTTTTCAAGTTAGAATTCTAAGGTTTTTTTTTTTTCCCTTTGTGTGTTTTTATTGTGTTGTTTTAACAGAAATTTTAGTGGTATTTTCTTTCCTGAGATATATTTTAGTATTTATGTTTTCCTGGACAGGTGCATTGAAGCAATACTTCTTATGTAGAGGGATTAATGGAGATTTTATATACATTTTTTGAAGGCTCTGAAGCTTAATTAGCATTCATTCCTATAATTCTTCCAGGGTTCTGTCGAGATGTGTATTAGGGAAAATAAGTCTCAAGTTTGACCATGAACCTATTTCTTCCTGAGGGTGAAGTAGAGCTGCTTTGTAATTTTCTGAAATAAATGTGCTTTGGAGAGAATAGGGTATTCATAATTTATAAAATGTTGGGTTTATAAAAAAACAGACTCTTAAGTACAGAGAACTGGTTGGGGGGAAGGGTGAATAGGTGATGAGGATTAAGGAGGGCATTTGTTGTGATGAAAATAAACAAACAAATAGATTTTTTAAAATGTTGGGTTTATACCTAGTCCTGTTGGAGAAAAACTCGTGTGGGGCAGGGGTGGGGAGAGAAGCCTAGAGCTCTAGCGGACTAAAACGGGATCATGTGGTCATTAGCGACTCGGGAGATAATCCTACAGCTATATGTGGAATTTACAGGCATTATATGGATTGGCAGTATTCTCAAGTTGTGTTTTGCAGTTCAAAACTGTGTTATAAGCAAAATTATGGAATATGTCAAAACAATCATCAATGCTCTAAAAAGTAGCCACACATATTTAGATTGCAACTGACACTAAATGGAATTTTGAGAGAAAAAAAAATTTTTATTCGGTCTTTACCCACCTAAATACATTCATTTCGTCCTTCCTAGGCTTTGCTGGAGGTTGTTAATGACCTCTTTGAAGAACAGACTGACTTGGAGAAAATTGTCAAGAAAATAATGCATCGGGCCCAAACTCTGTTGAAATGTGAACGCTGTTCTGTTTTGCTCCTAGAAGACATTGAATCACCAGTAAGTCATCTTATCTGTCACAGAGAGCTGAAGACTGTGTTAATGGACTAAGGTTTTGTTTGTTTGTAATTTAGCTTGTGAAATCTTTGCCTGAACCACTCTCTTCATGACTCTTCTAACCATGAGGTCACTTTTCATAAAATTAAAGTTATTTTCTTTTATGTGTATTTTCCATCTTATTTTGCTGTCACCTTAGAAACATAGGCTCTTACATTGATGGAACATTGGAGATGGCTCCCAGCCCTGAGTATTTACAGAGCAGAGAACCGAGGGCTTAGCTGGTTTGCCCGGTGTCTCCCAGCTGAATAGACGTTAGCTCAAGTGCCAGGCTCCCATCCTGTTCACCCAGCATGAGGAAGGCCCTTGGCACCTTCGGGCATGGACTGCAGTCCAGGCAGGGTTCCGCAGCCCTCTTATGAGGAGGAAGCCAACAAATCCTGGGGAAGCTGTGCCCTTTGCTTTTGGGCTCAGATGGATTGTACTTGTGCTGAGGGGAGTGACAGGCCTCAGTTGGGCTGTGCTCTGCAGCAAAAGCTTGAAGAGTAGTCTCCAAGTTTTTTATGTTGCTCTGGAGCTGGGATGCTTGCACAGAGCACGCACCAGGTGGAGGCGGCTCCTGGCCTCTTCACCGCTGGGGCACTTGTTACACCAAGGGCAGGCATTGAGCTAGTTCAAGGCCTCCAATCTGCAGCAACTTAGCTTCAGCTTTCTGTTAAACCCTTCAGCTCTTTGGGGGGAAATCTGTTGGGTAAATACACAACAGTATTGGAAATAATGATCATCATCAATCTAACTTCTTGAAAGTTAAATGACTAAACCCTTAGCAGCAATATAATATCTTTACCGTGAAGTGTCTTCAAAGACCAGGAATGTCTAGCTATTTAAGTGCTGTTAATGCCTCAGAGGATGGTATTTTACTGTACTTTACTTATAAAAGGTTATTGTCTTTGCCTTTAGGTTTGTTTCCCTCCAAGAATAAGAACCTTAGGGTAAATTTTGGAGATGTAATAACAAGTATCATAAAACTTACAATATCAGGTTTTAAAAAATCTATGTATGTTTGAAACGTTTAGGAGTATTTGCCCATATTTTAGCAGAGCTTGGCTTTATTTCTACTTCAGCAGGTGTGGTTTAAACAAACGGTAGCTTTGCCATTATACTGTGACTGTAACGCTCCGTGGAAGCCTAGGAGAACAGCACTCACCCCCGCCCCATGCAATAGTCTGCATTTATGGAATGCTTCCAGATGTTGCGTGAAGGACTGGAATTCATTTAATTCCCCCTCATCCTTATGAAATAGGTATTATTATTATTCTCATTTTATTTTTTTTTAAGATTTTATTTATTTATCAGAGAGAGGGAGAGAGAGTGAGCAAGCACAGGCAGACAGAATAGCAGGCAGAAGGAGAAGCAGGCTCCTTGCTCCGCAAGGATGTGGGACTCGATGTGGGACTCGATCCCAGGACGCTGGGATCATGACCTGAGCAGAAGGCAGCTGCTTAACCAACTGAGCCACCCAGGCGTCCCTCATTCTCATTTTATAGAGGAGGAAATGAGGCTCAGAGAGTTGAGTGACTTGCTGGATTCTCCCCCACACCCGCTGACTTTAAAGCCCCAGAAAGGAATGGGGAGGGGTGGGGGTGGGTGTTCATGGTCCAATGGTCCAGGCAGGCTGTAGCTCTCACTAAGCAAGGGTGGGAGGAGGCAGCTGTTGGAGCCTCAGCTTATGTAAGACGCAGTCTGCAGGCAGTGATTCAGGGTGGTGCAGTAGCCTGATGATGTAACCAAAAGCCCAGCTCAGTTCACTTTCCCATCCATGTCTCAGTGTTCGGCTGCCTTTCAGCCTTGTTGTCCAGGAGGCTGGCACATCTTCAGGCAGTGTACCATCATGTAACTGTGTCCCAGGAAAGGAAGAAAGGAAAACTGTTCACATATTTCTCTTTTTCTCAAGGGAGAAAGTCTTTTCCAAAAGAGTTTTTTCCCAGCTGACTTTCCCGTGGTACCCACTGGTCAAGAATGAGATGTTGCTCACATCATTCATATACTTAATATTTTTCCATTCTTCACCTCTCGGTCTCTGATACAGGTGTGTTCAAATGTTCAGTATAATGGGGATTTATCAGTATCTTCTTGCCCAGTTCTGTAGGTCGTTGATTTAGTTGTATTAATATTATTTGTTCACCCATTTTTGAGTTTTGGATTGGAGCTCATTTTGTTGGGAGGGTGTTTTGTTTGTTGGTGCCATTGTTTTCTTTGGCTCTTTCTTGTACTCTTTCCTCCCTAACAATTTGGGCAGTTCCTTGGTCCCTAGTCAAGAACCAGGTCTTGACGTGGGTCTCCTGCTGTCTGGTAATATTACCCTAAGCCAGGAGCAGCATGGTTCAGATTCTGAGGGTGAAGCTAGGTCACCTGTTTCCAGATAACATTTCTAGTCCCCAAACCCTAGTAGAAGCTGAAATTCCAATCATTGCCACCTGCCTGTTTCTGGTCTTAGAGCATAATAGATCTACGTCTTTGGGCGTGGCCCTTTATAGACCTTTTCTTTTTGGTCTTCTCTGTCATCTTCCCCCTCTTTTTTTTCTGCTTTTTAACCTCTAGATGTCTTTTTGGTTTTCACTTTCCATATTTTATCAATCTGTGCTCTGTTTTTGAGAAAGAACAGATGTGTCCAAGCATTAACTTATGGCATCATGTCTGCTCATGTTCCATATGTTACTTTTTACAATCATGGATGGGGGAAGCATGATTTCAGGAAAAAAAATCTGCTGGAAGTTTCCTTCCTCTAAAAATAACTTCTGCTTTTGTCTGTTTCATTAAATCATTCTTGGAAACAGAAGTTTTCAATTATTGCCTTGTAGTTTGAATATTTAAAAAGCTGGTTATTTCAGATGTATAATATTTTCTGGCCTTTGTTCGTTTGAGGGAAAGAGGAAGAAAAGAAATTGAAATCTTGTTATCAAAGCTTTGACTCATCAAGCTCTTACCTCAGTGTTTAGAAACTGCTTTCCTGGTCTTCAAACTGAGCAGGCAGGTATTAATTGATCAGTTCACTCAGTGTGATGAGGGAGCAGGAGGCTGGCTGAGAACGGAGCAGGGGCTGGCGCCTTGCACCCCCTCTCCACCCACTCCCCTTGGTAATATGTGTGACATTTCACAGGCACCCCTGACTGCCCTAAAAGAAGAGCAAATGGTTATCTTGCAGAGATCACAGTCCTGCAAGGCAGGAGTCTCTCTTGGTTTACAAATGTCCTTGAGATTTACTACAAAGAAGTTGCCTTATCAATAGCCCAATTTCCAAAGATACATAACTCAGTTCCTCAAGCCCTAACGTCACCCTCCCCTCCATAAAAAACCGAAGGAGATGGAGGTAGAAGGAAAAGTAAATAAAGTTAAATTTCTTTTAAGACCTAAATCTCACTAACAAGGACGTTTGATAGCAGGAATGTAACATTCCACCAGGAGACTCCCAATTGTCTTTATGTTAGTGCCTCATTAGAGGGAAAGTGGCCTTGGCTTGATAGTAACCAGGCCTTCAATATCCTGATAGTCTTCTTTACCCCAATAGCCCTTCTGAACACCCCTTTGTCCTCACCTACCCAACTCCTGTGTATATAACCAGCCACTCCTCACAGGCCCTGGGCAGCTGCATCTCTGCCTGCCCACGGGTCCTGTCCCCGTGCTCTAATAAACCACCTTTTTGCACCAGAGACGTCTTAAGAATTCTTTCTTTAGCCGTCGGCTCCGAACCTCACCCCACCGAACCCCACCTAGGTTCAGGAACTTCATCAAGTGGATGCCAAAAATAGAAACAAGAAATGCCTTTCTCTCTGGCCAAAATTCATATTTTACCTTCTTTTGCTTCCCTTAAATGTTTCAGTCAATCAATTTTAAGTGACTTTGTCGATGGTATCTTCCACTAGACTGAAGAAATAGAAAGATCACTCCATAGCTAGCTACTGTTGACATTAGGAAATATTTAGTGCTCTGAACTGATATTCCCTGCATAATGTTATGCCATTTCATGAACCTGTCTAAACAATTCGTACCCCGTTCTAGCTTATGTGTTTACTTTTATCTCTCTCTTTTTTTTTCTTTTTGTATGCTTCAACAAGGAGAGCAAGAATGCAGACATTTTCATGGCAAAGTCCTAAAGCACTGTCTCAGCCCTAGTGTTTACTTGTGTTCTCCTCTCATGAATCATCCCAATGGCTCGCAGCTACTGCGTGGTGCAGAACTCCAGCAAGGACTTCATCACCCAGCTTATAACCAGAAAGCTAGTTTCTGGAGCTCACTGCCCAAACCAGGAAGCATGAGCTACACTTACTTTTTAATATGTTCCTTAACTTCTTAGTTCTTGTGTAAATACACATACAATTAAGCCATTGAACTAGATGATCTTCCTGAATCCCACACTTGAGAGGAAGAGATAAAGGTGATGGTTATCTGATTCTGATTGTTCTGGAACAGCCTATAATTCAATCCCCTGCATCCTGAGTGGCAAAAATCGCTTTAGGTTTCCTTTCTATTTCATTTTCTTTCAATTTTCCCACCTTTCTATAGCTTGCCTTCCCCCTCTAAGGAAATCAATGTAAATTCTTTTTGATTTTTGTTCCAAGTACTTTTTCTTGAGTGCTAAGAGGCAACTATCTAAAAAAAACTCTGATGATCATCCAAATAATCATTTAAATATATATATGTGTGTGTGTGTATACACACACATATATATACATATAAACTCACATCATTAATCATTACTATATCATATTATATATCTGTTATATTAATTCACTTTAATAATTTTATATCAATATATTAACTGACATCACTAATCACTTATGTGTTAACTATATGTATATATACAACTTCTGAACTTCAGTCCCCACTGCCCATATCCACCACATACTGCCTCAAATGTTTACTATTTCTGAGATTCCTTATTTCAGCTAATAGAATCATCATGTAGTAAGTAACTCGAGCTAAAAACAGTACCTTCTAAGTATTTCTTACCATTTACATTCAATCATTTGTAAGTTCTGTTGCATTTATGTTGAGACCTCATTTCTAGCCCCTTCCTCCACCTCTTCTACCACTGCCTTTACTCTGTCTTTACTAATCTCTTAGCTCCACATTTTCCTCGACTCATTTTTTCACTTGCAATTGGGGCAGTCTTCCTTCCTTTCCATCAATTCTTAATACTCTTTTTAGTTCTCTTTCTAAAACATGCATCTCCCTCTCCTATGATTCAGAATATTTGGTAACTGTCTATTGCCTATACCATAAAGTTCAAATTGTCCAACATACAAAGTTCATCACCTCTATTCCCAACTTAACTTTTTTTTTTTTTTCCAACTTAACTTTTGACTGTCCTTTCTGGTCCTTAGCCTCACCCTTTCCTTTTCTTCTTCCTCTGTCACCTCCCTATGGTCAGCTTATGCATGCATTTGCCTCTGTATCTTTGTACATGTTGTTCTTGTGGAAGACAAAATGCACCAAACAATTAGGGAGATAATTTCATCTAGGCTATTGCAATAAGAACATTCGTTTCTGAGGAACATCTCAAAAAAAGGAAGGAAGGATGAAGACAGGTCTTATTTTGGTATATGCTAGGGCAGGTGGTCCTTTGAGGTATGCTTCATCATTTCAGGAAAAAAAATCTGGAACAAAATGGTAGGAGGGATTTCTTTATTATTACTGCTCTTGGGGGGAGCATGACTCAAAGTTCAACATTGTCAACTCTGTACTATTTTCTGCAAACCCCACCTCTTCTGTCTATTCTTCATCTTTCTCTCCTTAAGTCAGTGCACTTGAAGGGCTTTCTTGCCCACTGGGTTCCAATTAAGTTTGAAAAACAGGAGGGATCAGCAGAAGGTTTTTGTTTGTTTGTTTTGGTTTTTGGTTTTAAATTTATTTATTTACTTATTTTAGACAGAGAGAGAGAGTATGAGCAGAAAGGGCAGAGGGAGAGAGAGAGAGACTCTCATGCAGACTTCACACTGAGCATAGAGCCTGATGCAGGGCTTGATACAGTGATCTCAAGATCACAACCTGAGCAGAAACCCAGAATCAGATGCTTAACCTACTGCACCACCCAGGCACCCCCAGCAGAAGATTTAAGGTCTAGAGGAGAGAGAAATTGGGGATAGTTATTCCTCTTGATCTTTCTCTGCCAGTTGTTACAGGTGGCCAGATTCTTCTAAAACCCCTCCATAGTTCTAGTGCCTCAAGGACACCAAAGGCATTATTCTCTCCCTTCTGCCATCCTTCCTTCTTTCTCCCCCTTGTTCTCTGTGACCTTTAGACATGCTCCTTTAGACTGCAACCTTTCCAGGGTTGCTAGTTCCTGGGACTTCACCATTTCTTACTGGTTTCTTTTAATACTGTCCACACTTCTGTAACTAGTCCCTTTATTGAATTAGGTTTAGTTAAACCCTTTTTAGGGTTCTTTCTGCTTTCAGCTCAAACTGACCTATTTGGTCCCTCAACCCGGAAAACTTTCAGCCACCACTCAGCCTAGAGCATGCCTGCCCACCCTGGAAGACACAGTTCACACAAAGACTTCTTCAACACCCTCTTCTGTGTGCTTGGAATGTTGAATGTATATTGTGGTGAAATTATACTTCTGTGAACTGTTCCCCCCACTCCTGCACTATTTTGTGAGTCCCTCAAAGACAGGACCTGATTTATGCCCCTTTGATATTTCGAGAGCCCACAATGGTGCCTGTACACTAAGTATTTGATAAATGTTGATTGAGTGAGTAGATGGTGAGAGTAAACTACTCATCAACATAAATGAGAAATATATCAAGAAGAATGGCAGTGATGAGTACTACCCTAAAGAATTGTCCTCTTCTACCCTATAGAATTGTCCTCTTGTGGAAAAATATGGATTAAGAAAACTAATGAAAAAATGGTGATTACTAGATTATTCCTATTTTCTTTTTTGTGGCAGGAATATCTATTTGAGCAGTTTTTTGTTTCTTAAGTTGTTTTTGAATTTCAAAAGACAGAGAGAAACCAAACCAACAAGTGCTTGATAAATATCCAAATCAAAGACTTCTGTCCATGGAGCTTTTCCAAAGAACAGGCAGAGATGCTGGGGGATATTTTGTTTACTTCACTGTGGCATGTGTAATGCCTTCCCCAGGGTGCAATACTCAGGGCTGATCAACAGCCAGGGGAGCTCAGAACCACTTATTCAGTTTCATTGACCTATAAATCACTTCTGATATATCTCTTATAAGATTCTCTTTTTACTTAGTGTATGTGAATCGGCTATTTATTTATTTAATCTAGGCTCACGTAGTACATCTATTATCAAATCAGACTTGGATTTAGAGCATAAATTTTAAAAAATTAATGAGACTGAGGACTATACAATTTGTCCTAGTCAAGAATAAAACATAAATTTTATTCTCTTCTTTTATGCTCTTGTCTGTTTTTTATTGGTCATAATCTCCACAGTGACACTATATATCCCATTAAATTGCACTGAAATATTTTAGCTGTTTTTGCTGTTTCATTTTTAAACCCAGGTGTCTGACCATAAATAATTTTATACTTGAATGCATTATAATTTTAATAAATATTTTAAAAATATATAAATTAGGGCATGGCTGCCTAGGGTTTTGCATTTCAAATGAAGATACTTTTTGAGAGTGAAAAGAGGCACTCTTAATTATTGTTTCAGGACAACGGGCTTAATTAAAGTGGGACAGTCCATGATAACTGGGACATGTGCTTGTCCTCAAGTGTATCCCCCATCACTTACTGTGATGCCTAAAATTTCCATCATTGCACTCTTGTTTCAGATGTGAAGATTCTATCTCCAGAAATCCCCTTTCTGAGTCATAGATAAATTATATAGGAATATAATTTATGATATCTATAAATAATCTGTAATCTACAGATAAATTACATTAATATATTAATCTCTCATCTGTCATTAAACTTAGCAAAAAATAACCAGTTGACTTGCTCCAGAGATGGCTTTAGACCAGATGTCATCAAATTCTTCTGTGAAGGGCCAGCTAGTAAATACTTTAGTCTTTGTGGCCCATATGGTCTCTGTTGGAGCTACCCAGTTCCACTGTTAGAGCAAAAAGCAGCCACAGGTAATATTTAATTAATGAGAGGGTTCTGTTAAAAGGAAACTATATTTATAAAAGCAGGTGGTGGAGTAGCTTTGGCTCATAGACTCTTTTGCATACCCCTGCTCTAGAAGAATGAGAGGCAAGCAGATCAGTCTGCAGCTCCAGAAATGTATTACTTTTCTGCTGTTCATCAACATGGACCAAGTCCCATGGCTATGCTCCTTTAAAGGTCCAATATTCTGATGATTTGACAGGTTCATTGGCCATGAGTCTAATCATGTTGTCCTACATTCAGAAAATCTGTAAGAGGATTCCACCAGCAGCCCTGGGCTCCTGACTAGATGTCTAGACTATGATTTCTGTGATAAATCCATTCTAAAATGGTCTTGAAGCCCTTCATGGTCAGATCCCCTGGGACCAGACTAACTTGATTGATCTTATCTGGCCTACAGTCATCAGTGGGTTTGTCCTCACTGTTTCCATGCGCTGCTTATATTTGACCACTCTCTAGATGGGACTCAAGCCTGCTTCTCTTTTATTCTTACATTGTTTGCTATCATCTGGAGGCCCTTAAATGTATTTCTCTTACCCACCACTCCTGATTCCTTTCCCATGCCTCTGAAAAATCCTCTTTCATACAACTTAATGTTCAACTGTAATTAGTCGTACACAAGCGAATTTATGTTACTTCATGTGTAAAAGTGTTTTTATACATTTTTCAAGTATGTAGGTACTTTGTCTCCTCTTGGTTTATACTTTTACCCAATTAATTCTCAAAAGAATTTAGGATAACCTTCAGCAAAAATAGAAAAATTCATAGTGAGCAAATACTTTCTGAGCACTTATTAGTTGCCAGACATGTGACAAAATGAAAGGCAAAATTTCAGATTAAATGGGAGAAAGAAAAAGTAAATGTTATAAGCAAAACCAAATGAAATCAATAATCTCAGAACCAAACTATGCTGCAAAAAGAGAAAATTTTGAAACTAAAACTTTGCTCTGAGCTTCCTAACAGCTAAGATAAAAGAAAAAATTTAGTACATTTTATAATTCTGTTTGTTTAATAAAAGGAATCACATCAGCTGATCAAGAAGATCAAGAAAATCTTCCTGACCTTCAAGTTTAAAGTTTTTTTTTCCCATTTAAAATATTATTTAGGGGTGCCTGTGTGGCTCAAATTGTTAAGTGTTGGTCTTCAGTTCAGATCATGATCTCTAGATCCTGGGATTGAGCCCCAGTAGGGAGTCTTTTTCTCCCTCTCCCTCTGTTTCTTCCCCTGCTTGTGCTCTCTCTCTCTCTATCTCTGTCTCTGTATCTCTCTCAAATGAAAAATAAAATCTCTAAAAAGTATATTATTTAAAGGTTAGAGACCTTATTTACAATTTTTAATATCTTTCTTTGCTATCCAATATACATTAATATTGCCTTAGATAATCAATATTAGCCAAAGATCAGTCAACATTATTCTCATTTTTCTTCTAAGGACACAAGAACCTATGAATTATCACATGAGGTACAAAGAAAGGGAATATAACCTATAATACCACCCTCACTTCTGATACCAATTATAAGTTCAAGGGTTCCCCAGACCACCCTCAGTCTAAAAAGTTTGCTTAGAAGGGCTCACAGGACTCACTGAAAGCTGTTATACTCATGGATATGGTTTTTTATGGGAAAAGATACAGATTAAAATCAGCCAAAGGAGAAATGCATGAACAAAGTCCAGGAGGGTCCAAATGTGGAGCTTCCACTTGTCCTCTCTCCATGGAGTCACAGACAGCATTAACTTCTCCCAACAATGGTATGTGACAATGTACATGATGAAGGATTGCCAGCCAGGAAAGGTCATCCAAGACCTGCATTCAGAAGTCTTTATTGAGGCTTAATTACCAAAATTCAGTTGGCCACTTACAATAGCTGACCTCCATTCCTTCCTGAGGTCAAGTGATAGATACTACATGACCCAATGTTGCACCTGTGCTGGCACAACCCCCTGCAACCACATTGTTGTGTGGCTCAAATTACATTGTTCTATCTGGCTGGCCCAAGGTGCCCAGGTAAACAAAGGCACTTTTATCAAGGCCTTTGGATAAGCCCTGGACATTCCAGGGGTTTAAAGTTTACCTCCTAGGAGCCAAGGACAAAGGCCAGACATTTCTTTGCATAAAATTAATTCTTTATTACACACAAGGTTAACACTATGGTTCATGAATCCAGTGTCTGACCAGGACACCATGGACTGGTTTATTGGGGGACACAACTGGTACTCTCAATGAGTGCTAAAGTCGAAGGATAAACCTTGACTTTCCCTTTACTCATTAAACATAAATTTAGAAAATAAAACCATTAAAATAAGATAAAATATTTGACACTGTTTTTCTTTATAGCATATGGTCTATATTAAAATAAAAAGTACTACAACTTTTTAAAAAAGTGTTTTTTTCCTTTTGGTAGTTTTAAAGGGTCCTGCTTTGCATACCACGGGTTCAAACACTGACATTTCATCAAGAGGTTATTTGTTTATCTTATCCATCCTCTTTATCATTCTAGATCTATTAAGTTTTATAGCTTTAAAATTCCAGGATTTTCTATTCCTTTTCTTTTATTTATTTATTTATTTATTTATTTATTTATTTATTTATTTGACAGACGGAGATCACAAGTAGGCAGAGAGACAGGCAGAGAGAGAGAGGGAAGTAGGTTCCCCGCCGAGCAAAAAGCTCAATGTGGGACTCGATCCCAGAACCCTGGGATCATGAGCCAAGCCAAAGGCAGAGGCTTTAACCCACTGAGCCACCCAGGTGCCCCTCTATTCCTTTTCTTATCAGCATTATCCTTTAGCATGTTTTTAAAAATTTTTTTAAACATTTTTTTAAATCTTTATTCTCTTTGAATCTCTGGACATTTCTTAGGTTTTCCTAAGATGTGGAAAGCAGA